>NC_090716.1:12110774-13434274 GCF_040954835.1 Lepisosteus oculatus
TTTGCTGTTTTTGTCCGCAGTGTCTTGGCAAGTAGTTTGCTGGGTGGGAGCAGTGAGTGGCCTGGCCCTGGGGGGCGTCTCCCGTGATTAAGCAGAGTGAGTTCTCTCGCAGGAGGAGAGGCGGAGGATGAAGGAGGAGATCGAGAAGAGGCGGATGGAAGCAGCAGAGAAGCGACTGAAACACCTCAGCACTTCAAGTGCTGAAGGAGAGGAGCCTTTCAGCCCCCTCACCCCCAAAAGCCCGACTTTTAAGGTAGGCCAGCTCTCTGACCGGTGGAAGTCGGCATCACGTTCAGCACTCAGAGTTAGAAACAGCAGGACAAGGTTTACCATAAGAAGTGTCGTCAGTGGTGATAAAACGGTACCAACAGTGGTCAACAGCATTGGGGTGTTTCATTACAGTTCAAGCTGAAAGGTTTGGTGCCCGTTGATTTTTGTTTGGCTCATATTGTGTTAAACGCTGGATTTAAAAAACGATAAACATTTTAATTGGTACTTTTATCATTTTTATTCTTATGAATGCGATGAATAGTGGTGATTGCTCTTAGCGTGTTGCTGCAAGGAGCGTGTATGTTTAAAACCAACTTCCTTTTAGACGTCTAACATACTGAGGATGAATGTCTATGTTTTTGTTTTTTCTATGTCTTAACAGAAACTACTCATTGTTTTTTATCCTGTAAGTTATATGTTGGGATGGAGAAAAAGTTTTAGTGCGGCAGTGTGACTGAGGTATAATATATTCATCACATGCCTCATTTAGCCTAATCTTATATGGAAATAGTTAATCCCACAATGTGTTAATGAACACAGAATCATGGACTTACTGGACATCAGTTTGATAAGTTTTTTAATGAAAATCAAAACATACTGTATAAAGCATATCTGTCTTGTTCTTTCTTGAGCAACAAACATAATATATAAATAAGAGGTATGTAATAAATATATGCATATTCTTAATTTAACCATTTATTATTGTCTCTGTCTGGCTCTTATTATATTTGTAACTAAATGATGGTACTCATCATATATTTTCCTCAAGTGCTAATTTCTGCACTCTGAGTTCACTGCAATTCAACACCAGAACAAAGCTTACTGCTTATAATGTTCTGGAAAATTGTTTCCTAAAAATGCTTCTTTTTATGAAGACATTCCCTAATTCATATGGGTCAGTGCTTGTACCAGCAGCAGGCAGAGACTGATGAGCTCTCATGTTGTGCTGAGTGGGATGGCGTGGTGTCTTGTGCTTTGCTGATGTGGTTGTGGGGTTTGATCTGCTCATGTTGTGACATTTCCTGCATTTCTTCATGCACTGAAAGAATGTTGGGGAAGAACTGACCAGCTGACTTCATCTTTCCTGTTCTAGTAACACATGATAAACTCTTAGGAAATGACTTGTACTGTTTGTTGTGTGTTGCATGTGCAAGCTCTTTAGAAGCAACAACATTAAGTTTCTGTGCTTCTAACACTGTAACAGGCTAATACATAATTCTTACTTGTACCATTGATACATTAATGGGATATTGACCATATTTTTTTTGCATTTTTGAGCCATTTTTGCTATACCACTAACAGGGAACTATTTTGCACCCTTTTATCTATCTAGGTGTAGAGAAAATATAATAAAGACATTCTGGAAGAATAATTAAAAATACAAAAAAATGAGGTCCATAAATACAAAAAATGGAACTGAAAAGCAAGCATAATTTTTTTCCAGGGGCTGATTGTCTAGCACACTCTGGTCTAAAATTCTATTCTTACATGAATATATGGTAGGATTATACTTCTGAGTTATAAAAATATTTTTTCAGATATTTTATTAAAAACTGGGAAATAACATGACATACTGTATTTTTTTGTTTTTTGGTTATAAGAGTAACATTCAATTTTAATAAAATGATTTTTACACAGTTACTATGGATTTCCATGCCTTTTTTGCCTCATGTTATTACATCTGCATTAAACAATTTTTGCATAATAGGACAAGCAAATTGCAAAAATTGCAGAAAAGTTAATTGTTATGTTTTTGCATTAGATTAAGCAAAGTGATGCTAAAAATATCTGTATCAGTAGTGTAGCAGTTTTTAACATTTACTATTAACACTGTGGAAAGAAACACAAATGAACTAAATGTCTCCCAGTTTCTTTTCTTAATAATTTCTCTAAAATATACATTTACTGCTGGGTTGCTAAGGCGGTGAGCCTATGGCTATGGCTACTTTCCTGTTGCCCTCAATCTGCTCTGTCGTGTGCTTATCTGTGTAATTTCAGAATGAGAGTGAGGAGAGGGTGACAGCAGAAAATACTTACTCGGTGAGTCTGGATTCAGAGGCTAAGGAATTCAAGTCAATGTTATAGCTTGAGTGAACATTATTTTAAGATGTTCCTTGCGCATAATCTTTTTGGCGTTTGCTTGGCTTTGGGAGCTCAAAAAGGTAACGGGGTTGCATGTCCTTTTCTTTTCCAAATCCCCCCCCCCGATGTTTATTTTATACATACTGTACACTTTGTGTTCAGGATTGTTACTTTTGTCAGGTTGTTCTTCTACAGAACCAAGGAGCTCTGGGTTGATAGCCATTCTTAATTCATGTGTTGTCTTGCAAAGTCCTATATTTTCCAACCTATCTTCATGAAAGGGCGCTGTTTCTTTTGGTTAATAATGTGACTGCTGGCAAGAGTAATAACCATAGTACATGACAATAACATTGTGAGGTTATTCCTAAAATGCCTTCCTTCGACATTTTTATAAATATCCTATAACGATGCAAAATATGCACATATTTCAAGCTTAAAATGTGATTTTTATCAACAGTTTTCTGCATTTGGATTAAAGAACAGTTATATTTATTTTTAATTAATAATTAATGTTTAGAACATTATGTAGGTAATATAAAACCTTGTTTAAAATGTTTAGATTTTTGCTAGAAGGAAAATAAACAGTTAATCTTGTTTATGTTGGACCACATTTTTAAGAAGGATTTTTCCAATGTTATTAGAAGAGTGCAGTTTGGTTTTCTCAGGCATTCAGTCATAATACTGTTACCACTTTACAAACACTCTAGATATTTGTTATATAAATATTTAACAAGTGTTGGAGATAACACATTATTAAGGTGTCAGAGTACCATTAAATCGCAAGCTGATAAATGAACATCAGAGTGGCATTGTGTTACTGCTATATTTTATTTGTGGCAGCATTGTAAAGAATGGTTCAACAACAAGTCTAAAACTTAGGATTTGTCACATTTTTTTGTAAAGGTGCTTTAAAATTACTTTGTTAGCTACGATAGTGACTCCACAACTTCAATATAGTCTACTGGTATCTTAAAATTCACACAATATGAGATATTCCTTGAAAATGCACAGTAAAGCTGTATTGCAATATTAGTGTACCAGTTGCATTTTGCAAGTGAAAAACAGAATTGTTTTCATGATGATGTAGGGATACACATGATTTTGAAAAGCTGTATAACTTGGACTCTAAAAACTCTAACAGGATAGAACAGGGTAGAACATTGGTGCTAATAATAGAAGCCTTTAACAGGGTGTTGATTAATAATTGGATAATAGAAACATTTTAAAAGAAAACAAAAAAGTGACCTGAGAGAGTTTTTCTTCTTTATTTGTAGATAACGGAGAGAACAGAATCTTTGAATCGGTCCTTGAAGAAAAGGTGAGTTTATCTGAACACACCCAAGAAAATGACACTATCTTCTAGTAATATTGGGGATTTAAAAGCATCCCAGATTCCCACTGTCTGCTGAAGAAGCCCTGACACTACTAAGACTGATAGACTGAGTCAACATTGACTAACTCTTGACAGGGAAGGCCAAGTCATCACTGGTCTGTTCCATGCTTTCTGTTGCACATTTTGACAGCTGTGATTTATACCAGTTCATTGTAACCAGATGTTAAGTCATTATCTTGTTACGATGCCTTTAAAGATATTACTCTTAACTATGGCATGGCTCCAGTTTGTCTGTACTACTTAGTCATTATCGATCAAGATAATTCCTGATTGGTTCTCAGATATAATAACAACCTTTACTATCTGATCTGTGCAATCTGTGACCTTAACAGGTTTGATTTCGAGATATAAAGTTTCAGTTGCATTCTCACTCTCTTATCCAAAGTATTTCAAAAGGAATAACAACACCAGAGTATCAGGTGGTTTTTGCCAATGTTTGTTGAGTATTTTAAATATAATATATTCAATAATATAATATGTTCCTTTAATAATAAACTTTTGGGTTAACCCAGTTGGTTTAGGGGCAGGCTCCTGGCCACAGTACAAGGAGGCTGGGACCCCCTCACAGAATGAGGCAGCTGTAAATCTGGAGCTGAGGTGGAAGGGAGACATGTGAAGTGAAATACAGTTCGAAAAGAGGCGTTTGCATGTGATATACAGTTTACAGTTAATGCTGGGAATGATTATGATTTAGAACAGCTGGACAAAATTGGCTTGTTTGTCATCATCCATCCTGAACTTCAGTTAAGAACTTCCATTAATCAGCTAGACTTAACGGATAATTTGGATCCTACAGTATATATGCTTTTGCCTCCGGGCAGGCACAGTCTCATTGAATTCTGATGATCTCTCCGTCTCCAAGTCTGCACAAATAGTGGTGTTCCTCTGTGTTTCTCATTAGTAACTATAAACCCCAAATATTTCTTCTCTCTCACTAATATGTATAACTAATATATAGTAGATCTTATGAAATCCATATCTCCCTGAGAAAACACCAGTGTTTGCCAATTTTCATCTGTACTGTATATGCAGAATGTGAGAAAAATGGAAAATTGGTTTGTTTTAGGGCATGATTAAAATATCAGTTGATTTAAAATACTTTGTACTTTTTCTTTGCTATAAGGTGGAGGGTAAACTATTCCTGTAATAAGATCCCCTTAACCCATGGAAAATTCCTTCTGAGAGCCCTGCTTTGCTGCTTTTTGTTGTTAGTTACAACATTGTAATTTTGATTGCATTGTTTCTGTGGAAAAATGTATTTCCCAGTGATAAGAAACATTTCATGGGTTAAGGGGAGTGCTATAACAATAAAGGCCTCCAGCACTGAACTAGCAAATCTGGATAAGACACAAATACCTTGGTAGTGACATCATCATGTGAGAGTATTTCACTGTTTTCAGCAATAAAGGATTGTTTTCCTTTTCATTGTCAGATTTAATCTGAGCGGTACTCATGCATAGCTTATAGAGGAACATGGGAAGATGCAGACAGCAGAAAATGAAAACATTATTTCAAAGAACTGAATAGTATCCAGGAAAAGATATTTTGGTCACTGAGAATATTCTTACTTGAACAATAATCAGGAATGAGAAAATGAATTACTCAAGATGCCCCGTGATCATGATTTTTATGTTCTCCTTTCTTAAGATGTTTTTGATCTTATTTTTATCTTGGCATGTACGACTTTCTTAGCCTTGAGCAAACAGCAAGGTTTCCTTGTTATTTTTCTACATGTGTCATGTGGAGTTTTAAACAAGCTCAGGAGGAGGTCAAACCCTAATCTCGCCCACTTCCTCTTATCCGCAGACAGTATAGCTATCACACATCTTGCCGATTCATTTTCTGGATTTAACTTCCACACTCCTCACTCTGCCTCATCTTCGCCTTTGCAGCTGCTGCCTGAATTATTCCTCATAAAAGGTGTGGGCATTGTGACAGGCCCTTTCTCATGGGTGGGCTGTCATTCTTCTCAATCAGATGAGTTTACCCGAATAAAAACAAGTGTTGAAATTGCTCCTTCTTCTTCTTGAAATGTTTAATGATTTATTTTATTTGGGCCATTCCATAGTTATAACTTGTGTTAAAGCATTGCCTGAGTGCTCTAATAAGCTAAAGGATTTAAACAGATGGTTGTAACAGGTTAGGCTTACAAAAGCTAACAAAACCTTCCATGAACTGAAAAACTCATCTTTCTAAATAAATGGTTTGACTTTTTTGGAGCCTGATAAGCATTTTTACAGCATAACGTTTGTAATTCAGTCATCGTCTCTTTCTGGGAATAACAAAACAACCACTCTTTAAAAAAAAGAACCCTTTCTAATAGGGTTGAGATCAAGATCAAAAACCAAACTTCGTTACACCCCTGTTCTTGATGTGTAGATATCTCTGAAAAACAGATAAAACACTAGGAACAGTTCATATTTTATGTGAGTTGCATAATTTAAGGGTATGAATAATTCTCTGCAGGACATTACATCATGCGCTTTCATGAGAAAACACATTTATCATTGCTTTCATGGAAAAATTCTCATAGTCTTTAGCACTTAACACTGGAATCAAAGTACATTCCTTAGGGAAGGAGAATGGAGTTTTCAAGTGCCTGATTAATCATCTAACTTTATCATTCAAGCTTATACTCATTTCTAAAAAATCTTAATGATAAAACATGGTTATATAGTTTTATACACTGCAGACATTTCTCTACCCACAGTGAACAAAAAGAAGTCCTTTAAGGTCTAAGAAGTCCTTCTGGTCTCTTTAATTGTATAGGCAAGTTCTTATTTTAACACTGTAGATAATAAAGAAACTTTTATTACTACTACATTCCATAATGCATGGGATTGAACAATCATTAGGTGGACTTATGCCTTATGACTTAAGACACAGACTTAACCCTTTACATACAGTAGGTCAGATTGCACATCTGCTAATGCATCAGTTTCTTTTGAAACAGTAATAGTGTTAAGAAGACACAACCCCCTGTGCCCATCTCCAAGATTGATGACAGGCTGGAGCTGTACACTCATGCCATTGAGGTAATCATTTCTGTGTTTCTTTCACTTAGACACTTAACTCACCATGTTTCTTGGAACGCTGCAGTGATTAATCTTTTTGATGCATCTTGCAAAGACATGTTTCCTGTCTACATGCTCTATAAAAATACTCAGTAACTGTGATGGTGACAGTGCATTCTAGACACACTCTTGCAACAGTGATTGGATTTGAAACATGTTATCCACCAGGGCTTCTGAGTGGTTTGACCAGTCAAAGATGTTTTCAGGTTGTGATCTTTAGTCCAGACTTTGCTGGTTTGAGCCTGTGCTTTGTATTAAAGTAAATGAGGATGAGATAACTAGGGTTAGAGTAACTCTCATGAGGGTTCGATTTAGTAATCCTTAGCTTGCCATGCAATAATGACTTTGAGACTTACAGTAGCAGACGCCCCCGAGATTGTGTTGTCTGTGAGACACTTTGTTGCTCCAGTCAGGGTTAACTTTTCTGTAAGGCATCACGGAGTTTGCAGCAAATCCAGTGATAAGAAGCATCCAGTAGGCAAGTTTGAAGGACTTAGTTCTGTCTGTACTGGTGCAGGGGTCAAAGAGGTGAACTGAGATGATTAACCATTTTAGATTTAGCCTGAAAGTAGGAGGTTGTCATCCTCCAATGAACATTTGACTTACTTAACCTTCCTTCTCCTGTGACCCTTTACCTTTCCTGTCTTTTCAATAGAGTTATTTATGTAAGACTTTGTTCTTAAAAGGGGTGAAAGTTCATGTTAATTATATAGTGTTTCTGCAGTCTTAGGACCTTCAGTAACTTCAGCAGTGGCAGATCAAAGGGATTTCCCCTTCAATCCTTGTGCTGTTTTCAAGAATGTATTCGTATGCCCCCCTGGCTAGGTTTTCACCTGGTTTGGAGAACAGCTTTATCTGTGTATATGTGGAACAATATGTGGAACAATTATATTTTTTGGGGACTGACCTACACGGTTGTGAAATCACCATCTGCCTTTTTTAATTGCAGTGCATCTGTGTTTAGCAGATGCTGGTATTTTGAGATGAAGTCACCCCTAGCAACCTTTCAGCAACATTTAT
Organism: Lepisosteus oculatus; assembly: GCF_040954835.1. Classification (NCBI taxonomy): domain Eukaryota; kingdom Metazoa; phylum Chordata; class Actinopteri; order Semionotiformes; family Lepisosteidae; genus Lepisosteus; species Lepisosteus oculatus. Next base: position 12,118,614 of record NC_090716.1, read on the forward strand.
ATGATTATAAAATTGCATGCAAAAACATGTTTACTGTATAAAAATATTCTATTTTATTTAATAGATTGAGTTCTATTGAATATCTACTGCATTTTCAGTCTCAACCCATTTGTTTGCAAGAGTCCATTTATTGCTATGCTATTTTGCAGCCTGGTTCCACAGAGTACCCTGTCTCTAATTTACACTTCATCTTAGCTATTACTATTAATTACTTAGACATCTCTTTATCAAGACTTGTTATCCACTCTTAAACATCAGCGTTTGTCTGACGCCTGAATTATTCCTCATAAAAGACGTGGGCATTCTGACAGGAGGAAAGTTCTGTTGTCCATTTCTTGACAATGTGCACTTATATCGAGGTATTTTTGAAACAAAAATCGAGTGCAGAAAAAAGGCCTAATAAAGCAAATAGTTTAATTGTGTACTTATCAACAGTAAAATAAATCATTTGGAATGAAAATCTGAAGACTCTTGCCACATTTGCTCTGTTAGTTATGTGTTACATAGATATGGACAACATAGCTTTTAGAACAAAAAGCAAGGAGTTACTGGTATTTAATTGCAATTAATATCGCTACACATAGCCAGATGTTATCTCTGCATTAATTTGCTCATCCTTTATGTATGTCACTTGCCTGATGATTGAAGAGCTCCACCAAAGAGACAAGAGCAGCAAAACAGGCTGTGGTGGACATTCCTAGCCCTTCTGAGCCTATCTCCTCCAAGAAGAGTCTGTTTGAGGCAGAAGCTTGGAGTCAGTCATCAGCCAAAGGAACACCATCCAAGGCAAGTGGTGGTCAATTATATTTCTCTTGGACCCCTGTCTAGTTTTGTATTACTCATCCTAATTGTTATACAGGTACAGTATATATACACCTAACAGCTCTGCTTAATATACTGTATGCACTGTATTAATTAACAGAAATTTCTTCATTTTCCTACATCGAAAATGTACTTGCTTCCACTCGCTATTCGCAAATCAACTTGGATTTGGTCTTGGGTTGTAAGTGATGTTTCTAATTTGCTTTGAATTATTTAGGTTTCATAAGTAAGACAAACTCCCATGCTTGCAAGCTATGCAAAGGACAAATAGTGCTGTATTGGATAACTACCCTGAGACTATATGGTTAAGACTTCCACAAATATTTAATTTCATCTGATGCACGTGGGTGTTCCAAAACATGTTTGTTTTACCTAGTTTAGCAGCGTGGTGGAGGTAAGAAATCACAGTGTAAATGTGCCAAAGTTTTTATTAGGTTTTTAATCAATTAGTGAGTAACAGCATAAACATGTGAAGACATCATGCCTTGGGCGTTTCATTTCACTAGCTATCTTTTTTATCTTGTTATTAAAAGCATCACAGAGCATCAATTAGCAACACTCCGGTGAACCACATTCAACGACAAAAATCGTTGCAGTACTTGTAAACTCAAATTTCATAAGAAACGCTACTCGAGTTACTAGTAGACTAATTACATTTTCTGGGATCTCCTGCGATTAGGGTTACAAATCTAACAGCTCTAAATGACTGTGGGCTTTCCTTGCTCTGCTCAGATACAGTAGAATTATAAGTTGATTCCTCGTTCTTCAGCCATCATGGAAGGAACAGGGGGTGCTGCTGCACTCTTCAGTGATATGGGTTCTGTCTCTCTCAGGACACAGAAGGACTAAAGGTTGGAGTGGCTGACCTGATCACACAGTGGGTGAAAGGAACCGATGACTGCAGCACCAAGAACTCCCCTTCCAAACCAGCTGTAAGTCAGAGTGCAGTTAAGGCCAGAAAATTTAAGTACAGCCATTTCTTTGTTCATTGAATGAAAACTGACTAAGGTCTGAACTCTTGTTAAAAGATCTAAGGGTGTCTAATCATAGATACGTTTTTATGCACAAGAAAGTTTGGAAATGTGCACATATTCATATTAAGCTAAATTGTTCTGAATGGAGTAGCACAGAAAGATCACATGTGCCTAAATTGGTGTTTAAAAACTACTTTGAGCTTTTGTGTGACTTTGTGAGGACCACTGAATATAGTTGCATTTTGATTTGTAAGAAATTAGTAATTTACCTCAAAAGCTATACTTTTTCCAAGTAGTATTAGCCTAGCAGTGGTAAATTTTACAATGGTGACATCATTTGCTTCCTGATTGATTCATGATTATGAGAGCAGTATCCTACTGATTCTGAAGGTTTTGACTCATACTGTAAGAGAAATTACTGAGGTTATGTTCTTGAGTTGTTCAAGCTAAAACAGTGGTTTATTATGATTAAAAAATAACTGGTGTGCTTGAAAATATGTACTACTACTGAAGTAATGTTTTTCAAGTATAATTTAAAATTCACCACTTAGAGCTATCAAACTCCTTAAACAAACTACACATACAGTGTGTATCTGATGGATTTCCTCCTTTTCTTACTCCTTTTCTCCTTCCTCAGTTTTCTTATTCCAACTTTCCTCATGTATTGGATTTTCCTTAATCTCCTTTAAGGTAAATTTCTTTTTCAATTTAAAATAGTTTTTTTTTTTTATTCAGAGCTACTGTTATCCTTTCTTACACTGGTTGAAGATATCAAGTAGGTTTAATGACACTGCAGTTCATGAGGCAGATGTTTTAGCTGATGCCTTTATTAGAGCGTCCCTGGACAGGGATATTGCAGATATTGGAAGCCTAAGAGGAATGTCATTTTCTGATGTTACTGTAATGTAGCAAAGGTGTGACAGTTAAAGAAGACAAGTCACTTAGTTTGGTTATTTCTTATGAGCAGCCAAGTATAATTGATAAAATATGCTTTAATCAGATTTAAAATATTTTTGAAGGGCACTGTAGATTGTATGACACTCTTTTGCATTAAATATAATAATTTTCTAAAATAGTCCATAAATATCACCAGTGAATGGTGTGATTTGTCTGAGACCCTGTATTATTAAATTAAAAGCTGCTAAATGGACTCCAGTTACTGGCATTCTTTCATTGAATTTGCATTTCAGTTGTAGGTTTGAGACATCTGAAGCTCACCTGGTTCTGAATTTTTATGTTTTGTACCAGTTATTATAAAGAATGCAGTTTAGTGAAAATGCCTTTTGCTTAAAGAAAGTTTTGAGATTACTATGTAGCTTCACTTTTTAAGCTCCTGAAAGATGTCTTGTGTTGTTTTATGAACCAAAATAAAGTTGTTATTTAATGCTTAACTATTATGAAACTATTAAGGTGAAATTTTGTATTATTTTGTTTTCTTGTATTTTGTCATTGTTCCTCGTACTATATAACCCTCTCTCTCTGTCTCATTCACTATCTCACCCTAGGTCTTAACATATTTAGTAGTATCAGAAAATCACATTTCCTGTCTTGTGAAAGAGGAGGATTACATCACTGACTAATCAACATATACTGTTATATGTTATGATGCTGACAGTTGCTAAATGATTTAATGTGACGTGATTGTGCATTTCAAAGTCTAAATTGCTATAATAGCTGATTGTCCATTGCTTTTGTTATTTCAGGACTTTAAAGTCGGTGATGTTTTGCACAAGAAAAGCTTGTGGGAGATAAAAGGAGATTCTGCTTCATCAGTAAAGACCGCTTCAGTCATGAAGGTAAGTTCCACACTTTTGTTTTCTTATATATAACTTTATATAAAATTAAGTTTCATATTGGTTTAGACAGGCTAATGAAAACTGTCCACAGATGTAGTTAATCTGTTTGTGATTGAGCTCAACTGTGAATAAAATACAAACTATGAACAGTGTGATTTGATGTACTGTAGAATAGTACAGTACACTGTGCTTTTGAAAAACACACTGTGATTTTGTTTAAAAATTCTTATTATCTTTTATTTTTTTCATGAAAAAGCACAAAATTCAGTTAAGACCATTTGTTTTTACATTTAAGACTCAGAAGGTCTGCAAAGACCTTTTTAATGTTCTAAATGTTAATATTTTGTCTTTTAGGGTACTCCTTCTGGTAAAAGGTACAAATTTGTTGTTACTGGACATGGAAAATATGAGAAGGTCCCAATCTCTGATAATGACCACAATGAATGTACAAATGGAAAATCAAGTAAGACGTTTTGACAATTCTAGCATTGCTTAAATGTATATTAATGTGCGGAATTGTTAATATTTCACTAAGTTGTGTTATTTAACAGAAGAGTGGGAAGAGATCGGATTCTAATTTTGTACCCGTGCCGCTCCCTGGCTCATCCCTCGTAAGTGAGGATGGGCTGTGGATGCACTGAGCTCGGGCCAGGTCTGTCATTTCTTCAGCCAGGAGAGTTGATACCAAAGCATATTCCCTTTATATTCATTGGCTCGTTTCTTTGTTAGAATTCAAAAAAACACCTGAAGCGGAAAGTTGTGGAAAACCGTGGAAAGCAATCTTGTAAACCGATTTGCCAAGATAAAGGTGCAGATGAGTATCTCCCAGAGTCTGATGATCTGCAGTTCAAGTTGCAAAAACTTACAATAGAGGTGCATCTACTAATGATTATTTCTGACAAAGAAATGATACACTGGTACAATTCCCATAATCCGAAAAATATAGTATAAATTATTTTTTGCCAAAAGATTAATACTTTAGTTGTTGGTACCACTTCAGTGTATTGATTCCCAATTTTACAAGATCAGATTTTACCAAACCCAATACTTTTATTTTTTAAAATGTGGGAAAAAAAAGAACCATACCTCCTCTTTGAAGGTGAAACTCTGTCATGTTACATCATTCAACTCTCAAAAAAGCATAGTAGAATAAGAAAATGACTACACTAGTAACTGTTTCTGTTGTAGCATGTATAGTATGAAGTTAATATGTAAACAGCTGAATAAATTAATAATCTAGTCCTCAACCATTGCAAACAAACCCCCCATTTAGAAGCCATACTTTCCACAATTCACATTTCCTGCTTTATGTGCTGCAAGATTGAATTCACAGGTCACCACTATTGACCTTATCCTGGTGCTGGCAATCTCATTTACATGTGCCTGCAGCTGTTGAACTGTTGTGCCCTGCATGGAACCTCTTGGTCTCAAATAAGTTGCTGCTGTGATGACACCTTAAATTGTGCATAAGCAATCTGTCCACAGTTGCTAATGGGAGTAACACTCAGCTAGGGCCGTGAGGGAGTTGAGTTGGTGATAACTCACACAGCTGCCATGACTGGAATCCTCCTCTTGCACTTCAGCCATTATTGCTCCAACTGCTCAGTTACGTAATAATGAGCAGTAATATCACAGTTCCAGAAACACCGTGGTCGTTTTCTTAACCTCCTTTCGCGGAAATTGTTTTTTTGTTTATAGAAAAGTTATTTTTAGGAAGAGGTATTCCCACAATGTCATAATATCTTTAAAGACAAAACATGCATCTTGACAAGGTCAGTAATTGTGTGTGTTACAGAAAGGAGGATACATTACTGATGTAGAATCACGATGGAGTAGATGTGCTTCATTAATATATTTGCCCTTGGTTTCATCTCAAAATGCTTATCTAAATCTGTGGCAGATTAAACTGACTTTGCTACCTGTCCAATATCTTCTTTGCTGTCCTTACAAGGCCTCTCTTAAGAATTTATCTTAATGTTTTGCAACTTGTTGTGAAATTTGCATTGGAAAATTTGAAAAAAATCTATCGCAGGACAACATATAGTTGTCCTGTTGTTTTAAAGGATGGATCTCAATAACATCTCAATTTCCCTTCGGGATCAATAAAGTCTTACCTAACTGATAAATGAGCAGAATGTATTTTGCACTAAATGAAATATCCCCAATATATTATACTGAACTTTGGTGCTTTGGGTATTCTTTGTGAACTATTTCACAGATATAATTGAAGTCACATGTTTCAGGAAACTGTTAGAATACCAAAGCGCTAGAAACAGAAGAGCAGTTCTGTAATGATAAATTACTGCATTGTTTCAGTTGCTCCTCATCTGAATCTATTATTTTTAGCTATATCTGCCAGCATCTTTTCTGAGGTTAAGACTGATGTATTGTAAATGTTTTGCAGTTTTGTTTGACCTTCTTTGTGTTGGCGTTAGTGGACTGAGGTGACATTTTATAATTCCAGAGGTCTGCAGTTTGAAACCTGACAGATTTGAATGATCTCAGGCAGAATGAGGATATGATCTAAACACCTTGCTCCTTCTTGTCCAGCTGTGATCAGCTGTCTCAAAGGATACAAAAGACACCACAATACAGTTTGTCAGAGAGCAGCAATTTAAGTTTTGTGCAAAAATACAAGTCACATAAAATGTGCACTTTTTGTAGCTTTGCAGAAATTTATGCAGACTACATACATACAGCAGACAACATACAGTATATCCATACATATATTTCTATACAGATTTATATACAGCTGACAACAAAATCTGTTCTTGAAGGTAATACAACTTACAGATTTACACATGTATGGGGACAGGCCTGAAGATACAAATGAGATCTTCCCTAATGTTTTCAGATTCCTTTTCTTAAAGAAAACAATATATACGGTGACAGGTGAAAAAAACTCACTTATTAGTGTAAGTGAAATGATGAGCTTCTAAAATAAAATAAATAAATGCAAATGATTATAAATAAATGGGTAACCAAATCAATTTCCTTCACAACTTTGACAACTGCTGATTAACCTGACCTGTAAATAGAAGTAGACTTTGTCTTATGATGTGAAGGATTTCAGTTTATTTTAGATAGCTTTGAAGTAAAATTGGAAAAAGTATTTAAAGTACTGTATTGCTAAATTATAATATACTATGCTATATTTAAGTCCTTATTCATTATACCTTTAATGGTACAGTGTTATATATTTGTTGCCTTCAACAAGCCCAGGTCTATTCCTGCAATAGAGGTCTTTTATCTTGCTATTACCAACCACACTTAATATAAATAGTCTTCAATCTAACACTTAAGAGTAACAAACCTTCATCGGACAACTAAGTTTCAACTCAAATTCCAAATGTTGGGATTTTGTATTATTATCAATGGACTAATTATTACGAAGCTGTGGTAGCTCAGATGGCAAGGATGTCCAGCTCCTGACTGGAAGGTCCTGGGTTCAATCCCAGCTAGGGGCAAGTGATGTAGCTTGCTCTAATTCCTTCCAGATGGCTCCCAGGTCTGCTCAGCCTGCTTTCCAAATGAGCTCTGGGTGCTAATTCTTCCAGGGGAGATAGACTGGCCAGAGCGTGATGCTGACCACATCACCTCCACCTCCAGTGTTGGATAGTCTAAGAAAAACGGTGGCCCTTGTCCCCCATTCCCACTGGGCTTTTATGGCCTGAAAAGGGACCTACTGTACCTCCCTACTAATTATTCTATGGTACTTGGTTTCCTCTTTAAGGAATTTTGTTGTCCTGTTGAACTAAAGGATGTATATTCATTGTCAGACAGTCTTCTGATAATTATCACATTTCTGAGGATTGGATTAATTTTAAATCAATGAAAATCTGTAACTGTGAATCAGATCTAATCTGATAGAAGGACATATTGCATTTGCAATACTAACTGTAGATCACAAATTTGATCTGTGGGCCTTATCCCTTATGTACGCAATTTGACCTGTTTTCAAATGTTACAATGATAATAGATTTTAAACTTGCCTAATTAAAAAAATGATATTCCTTAAGGTAGGAAGGTAAATCCATTTGAGCCGCATACAGGAGACCCTGGTGCATTAGGCCAGAGTTTACCCAGTTTTCGAGCTGTGAAGCCATCAGAGAGCACATGACTCCTGCAATTCTATCACAGGAATCATGCCCACCAGTGCTGGTTTCTATTTTTATAGGCTGGGTGGACTAGAGCAACTGGGGTAAAGTACCTCACTCAAGGTAAAACAGCGGTGTCTGTTCCTTAAAGATCCTCTAAGAATGTTGGTTATTTTGTGATGTGAAACATAGACATATGTAAAATAGTGCAACCCTAATTCCAAGTTCCAGGAAATTGTACACATTACAACCAGAAGAGGAAACAATTCGCCTTTTTCCCTAAGCCAACTTAGCATTACACTATGTAGATGTGATTTAAAGTGCTTTTCATTTTGGTGCACGGTCTTTATCAGTGAATTGGTGTGTTTTTTTGGTCTCTACAGTTCTGGATCTCATTCTACCTTCTAACATTACTCAACCCCAACTGTTAAAAAGCATTTCTTTTCAACAACAGACAGGAGTGTTCAGGCAGCGTTCATTTATAACTTTGCTGTCCTGTTCCATCAGGCCTTTCTTGTGAAAAGCAATCTAGAGTAAACTATCCATACAATTACTTTAATCCATAACTCACAGGAGCCTTTCCATCTTATGTACACATATATTGTGTGTCTCTCTTCAATCTAAATTTCCAGAAGCAAAACATTATTTGTCAATTGCTCTGTGCAGATCCACACCTTATTGAGTATGCAGAGGCTCAATACATTTTTCACCAGATATGCTTTAGTTTTTCTGATCTCAGACCTTGTCCTGCAACACTGCACTTCCCTATACCTGCAATTAAAAACCAGTCATTCCAGGAATGCCAACATTAACTCCTTCTTATTTAAAAGACATCCACAACACCAATATGCACCTTACCAAAGTGTTCTGTGATCTCCATTGTGGATTAGACATTGCTATATGACACACCTCTCTGAGTAAAGCAAGAAATGTATTACATTTAGCAAGGTTAATGAAGAGTTTCTCAACAAGTTTTAAAAATAAGTGTTTAAAAATAAGAATATGTAATGTTTCTCACCAGTTTAGAGGATATATTGCATGAAAACTCATTTGTTTTCTGTTGCCTTGGGTTGAATCCAATCTAGACTAACCTTGAACCTGTATTAACTAGTGGGCCCTGAAGGCTTCATTCAGTAGGAGAGGTTGATTTGTTTTAGTTCCTCATGCAATTTCACAGATAAAATAATGCTAAAAATAATTAATTGGCCAAGTTTCTTTAATTTCTGTTATTAAAAAAAAACAAGTGAGTGTAAGTGCACAGTGAAATGGGGTTTTAAAACAAATGTCCAGGAGGTGGTCAAACCCTAACCTTATCCACTTTTCACTAACTTGAATTTTATCTTCTGATACTCCATCTATCCATCCAATGTCTAATGCCAATCCAAAGGATGCCAATCCTTCACAGGGCAGACAGGCACAAAACAAGTACACACTCACACCAGGGTCAATTTCACCAGACGCCAGTTCATCTAACAGCATGTCTTCGGACTGTGGGTGGAAACAGGAGCACACAGAGGAAACCCATGCACACATGGGGAGAACATACAAACTCCAAGCATATAGCACCCCAGGAACTGAACCCAGGGGGCAGTGCTAGCCAGCAATGCTAACTACTGCTGGACCTGGGACTTCATCTTCCCTTAAAATGCAATCCATGAAATGATAAAGGTCTTTTATTTTCCTTTGTGGTGCTGAATTTGAAATCAACACCACAATTTTATATAATACACTTATAAAGAGTAGAAAATATTTTTTAACATAATGACATGCATACTGAGCATCAAAAGAAACTTATCACTCTATTCCTGTATGTATCTTTTTAGGACAGATAAAGTGTATAGATTTAAGATTTATGGTATTACTTAAATGTTTTGGCATACTTTTGATTGATTTTTCCTCACTGACTGTGATACAGTTGATTAACTTTGTAGCATTTAGTATTTAATAATCATCTCAATAATGAAAGAGCTCATTGATGAGGTGATTTAAACTGTAGAATGTCAATCCTGCTGAAAATCAAGAATGGTAAACACAGAAAAGAAGCAGTATGCTCCAGTTATCAAGAGACAACTCTTAATGCCATTGGTATTTTGGAGGCTGGACTAAATCAGCGCACTGTTACTGTGCCATGTGTCACGAGCTAGAAATTTCTAACCTGAAAACATGTTACAGCCAAATAGTTTGTCAGTGACATCTGGGAGACTGTGAGTCACAAATCTCACCAAGGTGAACAATTCTCAGGTTCTACCTTCATATTTCACACTTCCATTCCCCTGCATCAGGAACACTAGGTTACAGTGACTTGTGAATAATCTGTAAGGGGGCAGTTAAAATGTTAACATTTGCAGTCCACGTAGCCACACAGGGCCCTGTAGTCACCAAAATTCATTTGTGCATCAGAATGAGGTGTTTTGAGCACCACCTCGGTGGACTTGCCAGTAATGGAGTGAAGTCCACTTCAGCAAAGAATCAACAGATCAATGAGGTGAATCAAGAGTTATAGTCAAGGCGGGAGTCTCCATTTGGTATAGCACACCACTTGTAGAGATAGATACCTGTCTGCATGGCACTACATTGACTTAGTCCTCAAACCTCATTTGCTTCAGGATTTTCCTGATGTGACAGTATTTCAGTATGAGAATACACATCTTCAAACAAAAGGTTTCTGGGAAGATGAAAATGTACCGGTTAAATCAAGTAGGTCCTACTTGCCAGACCTGAGCCCCACTGAACATCTGCGGAATGATTTGGGACATCATTTTTTGCATCTTGAGCTCAGAGACCAGTGAATTATAAATGTTTGTACAGGTTCTGTAAGAGGAATGGGAGAGAGTCCCTCAAGACATTATCACCAATGCAGTGCAATGCATGCAGATGTACAGTTTGTATTGTTTCAACCACACCTGCTATGAGTCCCTGACTTGCACAGTAAACCCCTTGTTGATCAACACAGTTGATGATTAACGTTCATCATTATAATTAATTTCCTGCTACAGGAAAAAAAAAAGATATTTCCCCGATTAAATAAAACGTTTAGGATGTATTGCAGTAATAAATTAGATTTTCGTTAGTATTTTTCTGACAGTAGAGAAGTTTGATTTAGACAAAATGCAAGATGTCATTTTAAATCAAGGGTTTTTTAGAGTTATTCATCAGCAGAAACAGAATTTGAAGTATAATTAGCATCTTGATCCAGAAGGCATTGGGGTATCCATATTTTATGAGCTATGTTATGAGCTCATGGGGTACAGGAACCTATTAATGGAATAAATGTCATCCATCACCAAATAATTACACACTCAATATGAAAGGTAAATCTGAAATCCCCAATAAAACATTTCTTCTACAAATAAGTTTATTTTGCAATGCCAAAAACAGTGAAGTTTCTTTTGGGTGGTTCCTGTTGTCTTTCATAATTTTAATGCTTGTAGTAGAATAATTCTTCATGATGTAAATACAAGAAAAAGTTTAGAATGGAAACCAGGAGCTATTTATTGAATTAGTTCAACCTTTTACTCATCTTTCTCATTTCAACAACTTTTCTGGCATTTTTCCAAAAACCAGTTGGCTTGGTAGACAATTATCAACAATAATTGTTGTTATCGCTGTCTGTAACAGCAGATATCTGTATCTGTAAGTATATGAGACACTTGCCAATGCATGGGTGGTCTCATCAGTTGTAAATGATATGACAAAAATCTGATTTCACATACTTTTTGGCATTTATTTGAAATATTCAGTGCTGCAAGTGTTTATTTTATGCCTCTCTGAGGGATAATTGTACAATTATTCATTTTGGTTTTTTTGAACAGGATATTTTAAAAAAGGTTGTCTTTTAAATATTTTAACAGCTATGATTTTCCAAGCAAGAATTAATCAGTAATATGCCAAAGTCTGTGTTTGCCTCATTGTATATGAAGGACCTCCATTGATTAGTGTCTAATTCAGCGGTTTAAGTCAGAGCTGCTCACAGCTTTTTTATTTATGATCCCACCCTTTTGCCTTTCTGTTGAAGTCTTTAGGTTCTTCATCTGTTTGTTTGCGATTTATCAAGCCCATCTCAAACACAGAAGTGATTTTTGTCAGTGGTCTTGAAGCAGCTTCTTTTAACTTTCTGGCATCAAAGCGTGGTTTGTACAGGAGCAGAGGCAGATGATAGATAAACGATGGCAGGTTCTTTTTCTCCTCCTTTTCTGAAACTCTTTTCTCAGGTTCACTCTTGGTGTTGTTTATGTGCTGCATAATGCATTCTTTGGCAGAAAACATTTGAAAGAGGACAGCATCCCACATTTTAGTTGCCCGGGAGTCTTTGTGTTTTTCCACTTCCTGACTTCCTGCCTGGTTGCTGTTTTCTGATGTTGGGGGTTTGTCCTCTTTCTTTCCTTCTTTATCATCTGCATTTTCCTTTTTGGGTTCAGATTCAGGCTCAGGAAATTTTGGCTCTTCTGGTTCCACCACCATGTGCTTCTTAAGCCGAGACCAGCCACTGATCTTGGACTTTAGGCCTTTTGGCTTTTGTGGTACCTTCAGCAGAGATTCTGCTTTTGGAAATGAGTTGCTTTCTTGACCATTCTTGTTTAAACTTGAGAGTTCAGTCTCTGATGATGTCGTTTTTTCTTCAGAAGCAGTGCCCTTTTTATCTGTGCTTTCAGCTTTTGGTTTTTGCTCCTCATCTTTAAGCACATCACCTTCTTGAAATGTGGACTGCAACTGGAGTACTTTATTTAGACCATTCACCTCTGAGAAGGTACCTGCACTTGAAACTTCAGGTATGGGGGTTTTTTCCCCAGTAGTTTGAAAAGTAGGTGTTTTCAGTCTTGAAGATTCATGTATTGATGTTTTTTCTTGTTCAATTACTTCATTTGATGGTGTTTTTGCTCTACTGAATTCGTAAGGGGGAGTTTTAGCTCTGGACACCGAATATATTGGCAGCTTTGGGCCAATTACTTCATGTGTTGGTGTTTTAGCTCTGTGTCCTTCATACATTGGTGTTTTAGCTGTTGTCGCTTCGTAAGAAGGTGTTTTAGGTCTGGATGTATCATTAGAAGGTGTTTTTGGTCTTGGGCCTTCGTGACAAGGTGTTGTAGTTGCAGATAAGCCGTATGTCGATGTCTGGGAAGTAGATGAATCAATTGTAGTAGTTGTAGATCTGGCCATTCCACTGGAAGGTGTTCTAGGCCTCTCTAGTTCTGATTGAGAGGGCATTTCAGATTGCGGGACATCATGCAAAGAGGTTGTTGTTTGAGAGAATACATAAGAAGGTGTTTTAGTTCTGGGTGGTTCATTTAAATGTGGTTTGGATCTGGATGCGTCATATGTTGGGGTTTTAGGTCTTGAAATGCCATAGGGTGTGGTAGCTCTGGTGCCATTGTAAGGAGGAACTGAAGCTGGAGCCATGCCATAATATGGGGGTTTAGGTCTAGGAGCATCATATGAAGGGGTCTTGGGTCTCTGCAGCTCATATGAAGGGGTCTTGGGTCTCTGCAGTTCATATAAAGGAGTCTTGGGTCTCTGAACTTCATGAGAAGTTGTCTTGGATCCTGGAACTTCATGTGAAGGAGTCTTGGGTGAGTCATTTACCGGAGTCTTGGGTGTTGACACAGCGTTTGAAGGTGATTTAGGTCTTGCCATATCAAATGGGGGTAGATTTGGCGCTGGTAATCCATTTTGAGTTTTAAGACTCGAAGCATCATGTGACAAAATTTTAGAAGTTTCATATGAGGCAGTATTATTTTGGGGGACTTCAGATTTAGGTGGCTTCAAGTTTAATGCTTCAGTGGAAGGTGTTGCAGTTGATGAGACACTATAAGAAGGTGTTTTAGGTCTTGATGTTTCATAAGGTGGTACACTTGCAGTGGAAACCTGATAAGCACTTGTTTTAACTGTGGTGACCTCGTGAGCAGCTGGAGAGGTTCCATATGAAGGTGCATATACAGGTGTTTTTGGCCTGGGGACTTGATATACAGGTGTCTTTGGTCTGGGTCCTTCATTTGATGGGATATTAGCTATGGAAGCTTCATATGTAGGTGTTGTAGTTCTCTTAATTTCAAAAGTGGGTGTTTTGCTTCTGGTTGTTACGTAGGAAGTTGTTTTAAATCCAGAAATTTCATATAGTGGTGGTTTAGTTGTCTCATAAGTTGAACTTTTAGCAGTATATACTTTTATCTGGGGAACCTCAAATAAGTGGGTTTTAGTTTTGGTGGCTGTACTGACAGATGTTAGTCGATTAATATTTTCATTGATAGTTGGTATTGCTTCAACAGATGGTTGAACATTTGGATCCACAAGACTTGGAGTGCTGTCTTCTGCATCTGGCTGACTGTTTGGGGGCTTTGGATATGGCGGTATTGCTGAACTCAGAGCTGGAGCTACCTCTCCTGCTCTGGTGTCAATGGCTTCTGTGTGCTGCTGCTGGCCTGGAGTTATAGTGCTCTGTGACTGAATGACAGGCGCTGTTATATGTTTGTGAAGTGAGATTTGAGGGTCTAAGGCACGACCTGGAGTTGTAAAAGGTTGTGGGGAAAATCTTCCCAGCTTGCTGTAGCTGAAAGGTCTTTGATTTGGGTAAGGAGAAGGTGCATGCTGAATCACTGGTTTGACAAAAAATCTGGGGGGTTGCAGGGCTCCAGTATAGGCTGGTGTTTCTGGCGTCTTAGGTGGTGTTGAGTGATCGCTGTGCTCAAGGTCAGGACTAGCTTCACTCACAGGGGAAAGACTGGAACGGAAAGGGATAGGGGTCTGCGATGTTGGAGGGGCCACCTTCTTTTTGGCAGCTTTCTTCAGCAGTTTCTGGAGCCTGGCATTGTCCTTGCTGGGCTTTGGCAGCAGAGGGGGAGGATAGTGCTGAGGGAGTCCTGGTTGGTTAACATTTGTTAAAGTGACAGCCATCAGCATTTTACCCCCCTGAAACAGAAAAGATAGTTCATTGGCACCTGCTGGTTGCGCCCTCATTTCCTAATAAATGTGTCACAAAGTAAGGCTGCAATGACCAAGGAATTTCCAGAATTAGTATAGGCAATGAAAGAAAGGAGTCATTCAGTCTGTTTTAAAATTCATAGAGCTCTGCTATAATTAACAAAGGCTTAGTTAATGATTTCTTGATATTTATTAAGGCCATGCAGTTTGAAGGTTTACTAGGTGCACTCTTATGCTCTCAAGTGGAACTAAATATAGGGCTCTATGGTTAGTAGTCTACATCAGCTTTCAGAAACTGTATAGCAGTGCATCACGCCAAGTCTGTCCTGAATGAATATTTAGCCTGTGGTTGCTGAGATTAAATGAACTTAAAATTGAAAATTCTGTTTCTTAAATTTGGTTTGTAAAAGATACTTCTGTTAAAAAGGTTCCAAATGTAAGATTGCTGTATGTTGTTCATTAAATGTAATAATATACAAACAGGTTTGGAACTAACTCTTATGCACTGTCTGTATGAGTCAGACAAATTCAATTTAAGCAATTTAAGATGGCACTTCATTTTGAGTTTATATGGTCTGTTAAACAAATCAGGCATCTTTGAACAGACTGAAATATTTTGTGAAATTTGCACAAGCCACAGTAATAAAGAGGTTTTCCTTAATTACGCCCTACAGGTGCCTCCAAGGTTCAGTACTCTTAGTTCATTCCACTAAAGGAGGGCGTGACATGCAAACCAACATGAGCTCTAAAAACAGTGTTTGCTCCTTGCCAAAGTGAATTTTCAAGGAGCTCTAATTTGTGCTCTGGTCCAACATAGCCATAACTGTGCTAAGCGGAATGTAGATAGAGTTTGTGTAGTTTTTGAGGATGGAAATTGTTTAAAAGATGTTTCTGTTTACCACTGAATACAGCAGGTCTGCTCAATCCAAGCCACCAGTGCTATTCCACCAAAAGCCACAAGATGGGTATACACTTGAAACCCCCATGAAGGGATGTCACCGTAATAGGTTAATTACCAAGTCAGGCCTGTTACAAACATGCTTTTAGAACAACATATTCTATAGGAGGGAAAATAAAGCAAAATGTGGTTACAAGGATGAAGGCAATAAAGGTAGATTTGAAGTGTCTTGTTGATTGTTTTAGTACTGAATTGATTATCTAACAGTTCTCTTTTTTTCCATGATTTGTTTCAGCTGGATTAAGCCAAGAAGACTTGTGAAAATTTGAAGACTAGTGCAGAACCCTAAAAAGCATTGGAAGTCTTTCTTAATTTATGAATTGTATTGATTCACAAGAAATTTGTAGTAGATACTCTCCGTACATTTTACTACTGTCTTTTCTGCTGTCAGGTCATATTAACATTAAACAGTAGTGATTTTAAGGAATTAAACTAATGTCTACAAGATACAATTTACAAAAGTACTCTGTACCTTTCCACCATAGTCAAAAAAACGAGTTTGTTAATTCTGTATTTTACAAGCTATGACTGAGAATATGTTGTTTTTAAAATAATTTACTAAAATGAAAAAAAAACACTTAGTAAAATTGTCTTGTTTTGTATTTTTATTGAGAATGTCATGTTAACTGGATAGTTGGAAATGTTTGTATATATATGGTATTTCTACCATGTAACAGAATTTGTTTTTTGCTTTAGTGAATTGTTCCCCAAGCAACTACAGTTTGATTAATAACCCTGGATTTCATTCCCTAAGCCCCTGTAAGACCAATAGTTTATCCATGTAATAAATCTACAGCCTATTAAACAAGTGACTGAAGCAGTGTTAAACTAAACATACATCTTTTTAAAAAATCAAGTAAATCACAAGAACATGAAGGCATAGACAAGAGGAGACCATTCATTTATTCCACCTAGCTTGTCTGGTTTCTAGCAGAATGATCCAAAGATATCATCAAGCCATTCCCTGAAAGACGTTTGTGTTCCAACTTCAATCGTATGGCTGGATGACTTGTTCCAGAGCCCCCAAACCCTTATTGGTTTCTCGGTTTTAAATGCTCTTGTTTTCCACTCATGTTCTCTGGTTCTACTCTTCATTTAAATTTATGACTTGCTTTGCATGTTGTTTATTATAAGCTGAAACAGAGTTCTGGCTGCTGTTTCATTCTTACTAAAGCGCACATTATCTCATGTTTTTTTTTTCCTTTTGCAATAAGACAGTTGGGAGCTTGTTTGAAATAAAATAATGTTTGTCACAATTTTAGCATTTTTATTTCTTTCTCTGACCTGATGTAGTTGAAAAGATTCATTTGCCAGACCTTAGCTGTAGATTCTCAGGAAATCACAGCTCTGGATCTGTGTATGGTTGATTGTAACACAAATGTATGAGCTATTAATGAAACCATTATACGATCTGTGAGCTGGAGAGGGAATGTAGCAAATCATTGAGTTGGCTCACTTCTTCCAGCTCTTAAAAGCACCTGATAATTGTACAATATATTTCTGTGTGTCACTGTTGGTACTGATGCGCAAAGAAAATGAAAAAAATAATTAGAACATTGGGATAAATTTAAATGGAAAATGTGATAACACTTCTTTCATTCTGTTATTTACATAATCTTGCTTTACAAGACTTACACTGGAGTTATAAATATTAAGACAGTTCTTTGCTGGACTTGCTTTACATTGAAATAAATATTTAAAAACTATAAACCTTTTCATACAAAATATTTAACACAGGACCATTAGTTTTCTATGAAAACTAACATTTTAATAGAAAACGTTAGTTTTTTTTCTGGTATTTTAAATAACAGAAAAACAGACTGTATTGGGTTTTCATTGGAGCCTCCATCGTTTTGCATTAATAGAGCTTTATGAAAACAACTTTCTAAAATGCATTCAAGTATTTACACAGTGGAAAAACCTTGTTAATGAGGTGTATTGGTGTATACAATGAGATATACTAGTCCTCAGCACATGCTGGACAAACACAAGGCTGATTAAGTGTGTTTTCATCAGTAATAAATGACGAATTCCTTGCCGTTCATGTTTGATTAATAAGGCTTGTGTTAGGAATTTACAAGTACTCGATAAACTGAGTTTCAATAATGGAGCAGTAATACTTGCCTTACTGGTGTCTCCTATTTTGAATTACTGTATTTGTTGATGGCAAAGATTTTTCTTCCTTACTGATTAATATTGTAAGGGATAGAAAATCCTCAATACTCATCTCCACCAAGGGAAATGAGACTGAAGAGTCCCAGGGGTCCTATATCCACCTTATGACATTATCTTCAGGTCTCGGTGAGTAGGACTGAGCTGAGCTGGTGCATGCTCCTCCCGTTACACTTCAAGTGTACAAGTGTGGTGCAGCTCTAGAAATCCCCTCAGATGGGATTTCTGTTTTAGCCAAGATTAAGAACCTTCTTTTTCAAACTTTATCAACATAAACTGGATTTCACAATGAAATAACCTAAAACAGCCCAGTATATGTGTATTTACAATATGATTTCTACCACGTATCAACCATACACTTAAATATATTGATATACTGTATAAAAGTTGCAGTTATTCAAATTATATGTACTGTATTTTACCAATAAGTTGTACTGAGCTGTGCCCAGTTTATCCTTCCTTTAACAAAGTGAAGAGCTTGTATAGTTTGCTAGATTGGAAAATCAAGGCAGCAGTTATGTTTATCACTTGCAGAAATGAATGTCTCCTGGGTAGCTGGAAAGTTCCTTAGCCTAAATTTAGATGGAAAAAAGCCTTGGGTTATCATGTGACTCTATCACCTGTTCCTCACTGCTATGAACTGCCCTATACTTGGTGCATCGTTTTCTGTCTCTTGTAAATCACACAGGAAACTCTCAGATCATAATCTAAATGATCAAAAGATTTTGTAGACAAATCACTTTTAACTTACCAATCTATTGTGAAGTGTTCTACGCACCTGGAATATTTCCACATTGTATTTTATTTTTTACGATTTCAGCTATTACTGATCTGTCTTCAGAATTAGCCATTATACAGTAAGTAATCAACAGAGCAGTGAGCCAGTGGCAGTAGTTTTTCTTGCAGTTGAACCCACTGGGTGAGAAAAGCAGGTTACAGAACCTTCGTACAGATTTTTCTAATTATATTTTTTTTCTTTTCAGTAATCTAAACAGTTTGCTCTCAAATGTCAGTTGCAAATGAGTCCGATTTTACAATTCGAAATGAAATTGGATACTTTTGAATTGATTAATTTGAATCATTGGACAAGAAAGACTGCAGGTTCTGTAGGGTACAGAACTTTCTGCAACACAACTTAAGGTTTCCATCTGGGTCACCTAGCTCATTTGTTTGCTAGTGGCTAATTGACTCAAAGATCTTCACATCTCCACACCGTTTCTTGAAAGAAGCCAGGGTACTGGCTTCAACAACATGATCATGGCTGAGTAGGTTTTGTTCATTCTCCCACAAGCCATTGTGTAAAAACGTGCCTCCTGTTCTCTATTTTAAATGCATTTCCACATAGTGTCCAAATGTGTCCCCTTATGTCTCATACAAATACATGAAAGTATATGTTGTAAATGTATTATGCTGTTGCAGTAAAGTGAGAAATGTCTCATTTTGTTAAAGGACATGGAAAAAAAGTCAGCCTGTTGTATATGTAGCTGACTGATGACATTTGTGGTTTTATGGTTCTTAAATTCCTACTGTACCATCAAGAAGGAAAGCAGAAAACAGCCTTTGTCCAAAATTCAAAAATATTCAAGCAATTATTCCTCTACAAGACTGGACACTCACAGGAACCCAACCAGTGAAAGGGGATATGTGCAGTCCCCTGATGGTGTCACATCACTGAAGCTACATGAAACCTGGGCGCTGCCTGATCAGGTAATTGCATAGCCTGGATTTGAACCAAAGATATGTAGACTTTAGAGCTCACTCCGAAAGGAGAATTTGACTGGCTGGGCCACTCAGGAACTCTGTCAGTAATTGCATACAATTATTATTCTTAACTGATCATCATTCTGTGCCTTGCAACAGCTAAAAACCACGTTTTGAACATTTATAAACCATCTAATTCAGATTTAAAACAAATGTCATGATATATATTTCTGCCATCTACATTTGTGAGAGTTTTTCTTATTTTAAAGGTAGTGGCTTTGATGCAGGCCTGCATCTCCATAACTGTTATGAAGATTAATTTAATGAGAAACATTATTGTAAGATGATTATAATAATAAGAATACTAATCATAATAATAATTATTATTATTATTATTGTTATTATTATGTTTATTATTTTTTAATAAAGTTCACCAAGCTACAACATGACCACATCCCTAAGCTGAAGTATGACATCATTCGATTTAGCAGTCTGCCTTTCGATGTAGTTATCTGCATGCATTGATTGTTCCAGAAAGGTCTTGCAGATAAAATGCAGTAAAAAGTGGACTCTGGAAAAGCTGTTTTTAACCATAAAAGTACAGAAATACTACTACTACTAAATTCAAATGCAAGTTATATTACTTTGCACGTTTTGCTGATATCTGCACAGTAGTGCAATTGCCCATAAAATCCACCTTAAATATCCACCTTGTCCTTTCTGACCAATTGTGAATGGAAGATGATAAACTGACACAACCATTTTATATTAACGTGCTTTTCTTTCCGTTTCATCCCTTTATGTTTCTGTTCAAGTTTGTAGGATAGGCCACCTTTGCAAATGCTTTAAAGAGTCAGTCCCCACAGCAACAGAGCTAGAACCGCGAAGAATATGACTCCTTGATATCTGAGAAGAGGCGATCCATTTAAGGTACTGCTAGGTTCGACATTCTGGTTCACGTCCAGGAAACAAATTCAAAAGAGGAAAGATTAATAATAGTCTAACAATAAAACTCAGTACAATAGCGACTAGGCTGTTGGATTTTTGTGAAATGCAGATAAAAAAGAACATTTTGAGTTATTTAAAATGCAACTTATTAGGCCAATTACTTAACAAGATTATATTTAGATAAGATAAATGACTTACCAAGAAGTGCTTATTACTGATGATAAACTCACTTTGGACTTAAAACCCTTCAAACAGAAAGCAAAGAAACAATTTGCAAATAAAAATAAAGCCATGATCCAAACATACTGTACTAAACTTATTTTTAAAGAAATAGCCATATTTCTTATACTACATATTTTTTAAAAGTGAGTTTGATAAATGCATAAACATATTGTATGCATATAGTGTTCCGATACAGAACATGGTCAATGCAATTCAAATTATCCAATAACATTTAACATGCATTCACTCAGTAACACAAAGCCAGCACCTTCATGTTCTATTTTACTGAATTTCTAACATTTCACCAACAGATTCATGTTTTTAACAAAAGGTATAACAAGTGCACCTCCCACACAAGTAAAGCCCAGATGGGGGTCAGATTCTAACAGCTGGTATGGTTAAGTCAGGTAGGTAGGGGTTGCACTTTCTCCATATCATCAATACCTGCAGTAAGCAATGAAATCAGAAAGCATGAGTTGCATTCCGTTTACCTGAGTGAGTGTTGGTTGGGGGGTTACTAGCCGCTGTCTGCAAGTCCCAGCCTTGAGTGTCAGAAGGGGAATCTCATCATGATCTTTACTACACCCTTCCTACAAATGGAAGGGACAATCTCCGAGTCACTCCAAAAATAAAAACTGCCCAGAGCCCATGCTCAATACAAGTTCCACTATGACAGAGTTACAGGAACTGTCAGCTACAACAGGGGGAGGTTTAAGCACATTAGCTAACCTGGTATTCTAGCCCCTGCATCCACTTTCATTTCTAAGTGCAGCAGCCCCTACAGGTGGCTCTGAGACTTTTCCCGAGACTTTTCTTCCCCGAACGTTCTGCTTCCTCAGGGTGGACCAGCCCTGTAACCATTTAACTAGGATCACAAGGGAAACAAATCCCTTTGTCTGAACTTTAGACTTCACTAAAGTCTGAACTTTAGTGAAGCTTCACCTGTATGAATGGAGCCTTTTCATTTTCCTGTTTGTCACACATTTTAGTTATTTATGTTCCATTTTTCAAGTCATATCAGTTACCTTTATAGGAGCCTCAATTCTCTAGATTTCCCCACAAGCAATGCCTGCACAGATCTTGAATTCCAAAATGTATATAAACTGCTTTAAGAATGCCAGAGGGCTCTTTTGAGAGTCTCACAATGAGTACACCACAAAAACAAAGGATTTTTGCCAACCACTGGAAATCTGTAAGGATTTGTCCCAAAGGTCCTGAGGGTTTTCTGCAAGTACCTTCCAGTTTTATGCAACAACAAAGTGTAAAAAAAAGGTATAGAAGACATAACATAGGATTTTCTTTTTGTTCTTTTTGTTCTTAAACACAATACTGTCCTTGTTATTTTCAGAGTCTGGTGTCATTTTAATCTGAATTTATATCAAGTGTGTTGTTATTATTTTCCAGTTCTGATGAAGTTCAGATGGCAAGAAT
This sequence comes from Lepisosteus oculatus, assembly GCF_040954835.1. Lineage (NCBI taxonomy): Eukaryota > Metazoa > Chordata > Actinopteri > Semionotiformes > Lepisosteidae > Lepisosteus > Lepisosteus oculatus. Next base: position 12,140,650 of record NC_090716.1, read on the forward strand.
TGTGCCAAGCTATTCTCTACCTCCCTCATAGTGCATTCATCAGGTCCCTAAAACAAAACCCTTCATAATTTTCTGCTTGCCTAGTTTGATTCAAATATAGCAACAGGAGTCTCGGGTGCTTTTCTCCAAACATGTTCCTTCCCTCTTTTGCATAATCTATTCCTTCCCTTATTCAGTGGCCCTGCAAAGACACTATCACCCTCCCATGCTCATAGGGTCTCAAGGAGTTACAGCCAATAAGGACCCTCAAGAGATCAAATATCACTATAACAGGAGGACTTAATCACCTTGGGAAGTTTGCAGACCTACAGCCAGTCTCCGCCAACAGGGAGCTCACTTCTTTCAGCTTGTTGGAGGTAAGAGAAAGAGCCTGTATAGTCTGGGGGTTCTGTGCAACACATTTAGTAGGCAGGAGATAATAAAATACACGTTTTCCCAATAACCTGTAATATGCACTTGTATCTGTGACCACTCGTTTCAAAATGGGGCTGGTTCACGATGCACCTACTTTCCAATTAACAGGCCCAGAGCAAACCAATTCTCTAAGTGGCTTGTTAGCATCCAAATGTGTCATCTGGAACACAAAGACAAGTTGGATTTGTGTAAATGAAAAGATTGCTTGTTCTGGTTCACCACAGGAACCTATTTAGATGCAAAGTTATGTTTTTGTTTTGTGAAACAAGCACATTGGAGAGGATCCTGTTTTAACATGTCTGCATGTTCAACGTTATGACAAGGAATTCTTTGGAATTTGCTCAATTTAACGACAATCCAAATCTGACCATTTAAATGTGTTTTGCCTGAAAATGGAGAAATATTGTTTTTGCATTAAATACATAAGAATTAGAAATGCTAGAAAGAGGAAATGACAATGTTGTTTTTTGCATGCGGTCAGTATATACAGTACATTTGGAACAATATATTCAGTCCGTATTGTAGGATATCATTTTATCTTGAGACAAGGTTTGGTGAGTACATGTTTTGTTTTATGGATGTGTGTGTAAGTTAAGGGGTAACTGAAAACAGTAAACAGATGGTATATGGTCACTGCTGGATCAAATTCTTCATGTCGTTTGTTGGACACATTTATTTCCAACCCTTGGGTATGATGTTACAAGGTCACAGAACACATTCTGTAGATCAGTTTATCTGTACTGGTTCCAAAACTCCTGTCAGTATATCAGTGGTGTATTTAAGCCTAGGATTTACAAATCACTTCCTTGAACTTGTCGCTATTTTTCAGACTTTGTATCTATGTTTGCAATGACAATGAAGGCTTAGCAGAGAGCACCTGATAATACAATTATAATGACTGTACAATAAGGGCTAATAACAATGGGGTGTATAGAATTCTCATGTGATTCAGCTACTAAATAACGTATTAATACCTTTCTTGCTATGTGTTTTGTAATAAATCCAAGGAATGCATGGGGTGAACATCTGTACAAGTATTCTTTTGGGTTATGCAGTACAATGTTCAAATGAGAAATGCCTATTAAAGTGTTCAAACAGCAGGTAAGAGTAACACTTAGTAAAATAAGTATCATTTTAAGACATTCAGATCCACAAAAACTGTATTTTTGTTTATTAGTAGTAAATAACAAATTGATATAATAATGCATGAAAGCATTATTTCTCATAGATTTCAAAATTCCAAAGCAATCAAAGGGTAACTTTAATCACTTAATCGGTATCTTGATTTCTTTGACATAAATGACTTATTGGTTCAATTGCACATTGATTTTTTTTCCATGCTACAATACCTTCTCCACTATCACTGGCTTTGATGAGCTCTTTTTGTGACAGTTGTGCCCTGTTGTTACACACATTTTGCTCACATCACGTTCTCAACAGAGATGTCTAGCCTCGTGTAGGGCAGATATTTGTTTTCAAACGTGCCGAGTGAAAGCATCGTCTCTGCTGGCTTTCACGTCTCTTCTTGCTGTGAGCAGCAGTTTCCCGATAAGGAAACGGAATGGGAATTATGAGAGCTATTCCAGCAGAAAGAACCCAAGCTGAGGGTGAGAAATATGATCCAAGGACTAATTCTGAAATACATCCACAGCTGTCTGTGGATTTGAATGCTTGTGAAGTCAGTCTCTTAGGTGCAGTCATTATATTAATTTATGAACTTTGGGTCTAAGGTAAAACTCGTATTTTGATTATTTCCCAATACAAATTATTTCAGGTCTCCTACAAATTTCCATACAAAAGGCTCATTTAACTTTTCCATACTTCATTTATATGAGCTTGGCAGGTGATATGAATTCATATGAATATTTTAACTCATATCATAAATCTGCTGGATGAGATTTAGCCAAAAAACATGTTCAGATCTGACAACACAGACCTTGATCTCTGGGTTCTTGGTGGGAGTTGCATCTCAAAGAATCATACACACATTTAAGATACTGTAAATGTAAGGAGCTGCCCCTTCTCAGGTGTCATCAAATAGGCATATAAGGGAGGGTGTTAAATTTCTATGCGAAATAATATAACTACAAGGCTGAAACCCAATGTTGGTCAAATTGACCTAGAACCATTTTACCAGCAAAAATGGTTTTACAATGCACATTAAAAGACTCTTGCCTTGAGTAGAAACAATGTCCTAATAGTTGCATTTTCATTAGTGCAATCTGTGTGGCATTTTCCAAACAGGAATCTACTTTACTTGGGTATTTTAGAGTATTGATGTTAACTTGTTGGCATGGGGATACCATATCTGTGCTTTGAAGTTTTGTTGAATAACATCGTTTTCCCCGAAACAATGAAAAAACACACAATGAATACCACTCTTTTAATCTTTCAAACCCAATTAAATTAAATGTTAATCTTAATTTCCGAGAATATGATTATATTGATCCTCCTTTTATTTTCTCCCCTGGGACTCACTCCGTGATGCTACAGTTATTAGCCTATCACGTTCCTCTTGAAAAAGGGAGGAGATAATTTTGGGGGTGACAGCATCCCTGTGGCTATAAATGAAGGACTGGCGAGTACAGCTCTGCTCTCTGTAGTTGAACTTTCTCTCTCTCTTGCTCTTATCAGGTGTAAGGTCCACTGTCAACATGTCTGACACAGAGGAAGTGTGAGTATGGTCTTATTCTTTTAAAGAAGGAAAAATTATATAAAACAACAAAAATGTGTCTTTCCAATAGTCCTACCAGGATGGGTCTCCACGTAAGATTCTATAACTTTGTAGTATCCTAATGTAAGAGAATACATTTGCAGTCTCGCGGCCCAGCGACATAGCAAACAAGACAGTTATGAATCAACTAAATAACTAGATTTGTGCAGTAGTAAATGCAAATATAAACTCTAAATCTTGCATGTTTAATATTTTAATGACAATATTAAATCTCATGTGGACAAAGCTTCCTAAATCAATCAGGTTCTGCCTTATTTTTAATTTACCTTGGAAGCCAATTGATAAAAATTATCATATTTGTTATTTATGCACTAGGGTTGTTTTTGAAAGCAGTGTTTTTATAATGGAATGATTATGCCTCAAAACTAATTACTGGGTGAAAAAACGTATTATACCAATCGATTTTATATTTTGGGTTATTTTCAAACTAGTTTGCAAGTCATGTGTGCAAACTTCAAACACTAAGCCTCCTTGAAAAACTGTTGAAATATGAATTGAAATATTAATATTGTATGCAACATTATTGATCTTATTTCACTTAGACGCTGTAATTTTAAAACTGAATAATTTTAGTATGACGCTTTACGACGTTTTTTTTTATTTTTCAGTGAACACGTGGAGGGTAAGTAACCATCACAAGGTCTTGAATAAAAATGAGATTTTTATACATTTAATTTAATCTTATATATCCGAAGTGAAATGTGATACTAACTATTCCCAAGTTATTTTTAAAGCCAAGGGTCATCTACAGTACTTTGTAATTGTGAACAGCCTTTGACGAACTGTAGGTTCGCTGTTTCCACCTAGTGGCACAATAAATGTAGTGCAACAATAACCTTTAGTTAATGTACTGTGTTCTATCAAATGCATATTTCCCAAAATAATTGGATCTAATTATTGTTTTATTCATCTGTTTCCTGAACAAATAAAGGTTTAAGGTGATGGACAAAAATCCTTTCGGGTTTGGCTTGACTTGAATGGGCTTGAAATCGTTTCATACATTGCTGCTGTTTCTGAAAGAAAAGCTTTTGAGCTCATTTCAGCTTTTTTTTTAAATGGTTCTGCAGCAAATCATCAGATATGCCCTTACTTTTGCCAATGTACAGTTGCAGGTACTGAAGTAACCAGACATAAATATATACTGTGCCTCATGTGGAACTATTAAAAAAAGTACATTTATCTGTTGTTATTTTTTATTGCTAAAAGTTTTTTTTAAGAAACCACATAAATACTTATGTATTAATACAAAATTAGAGATAGCAATTACTCTGAATATTATTGATAGCTTGAAGAAAGTTGTTCATTTTTGATGTACAGTATATTTTCCAGTATTGTTCTGTGTAAAGGAAGTGACGCCTATGTTTTTGAAACACCAAAAGAGCAAAAGTTACACAGAGCAGCGCATTTTAATTTGATAAAAATCAAAATGTTTTGTATTTTGTAGTTTACCTTGACTTTCAGAAACAAGGGGGCACAGTCTAAAAACGGAACCGTTTTGACAGCAGTGAAATTAGAATATATTTACATACATTCCCTGTCTGTCTTGTTCTCTTTCTGTCCTGCACCTCTACATTACGACTTCCCAAGGCTTTGCTGGTATACAGTCCTCACTGCACGCTAGCAATTCATTTCTGATTTAACGTTAAAGCTTGCAGGCGCCGTTTTCCTTTGTGGGTGTCTGTTAGTTTTATCGTTAAGGCCTTGTAGTCCCCAGGGTATGATTAAAAAAAATAGAAATTAAAGTATTTTTGTATTCTTCCAAGTGTGTTTTTTAACAGAATGTCAAGGCTTATATACAGTACGCTTAACATGCTTTTGTAAAAAGTTGTATGACATTATTTGGTACATTGTGTACAGAGGTGCCGTCTTTTTAATTTTCCTATTTTGCTGCTTTTTTGCGGAAAATGAAGAATATGAAGAGGAAGGTAAAAGAACACACACCCGTGATTTCTACTTTTCCTACTGACACTAATTTGTTGCCCTTTTTTTTCTTCACCCTTAATTTTCGACGTGTTTGACAAAGCCTGCTTGTTTGTGACGCATCGTGTTCTGTCGCTGTCACGTTGGCATGTCGGGGAAAAAACGTCTTTCGTCCGGTGCTGATGTATCATCATGTGCTGCAGCGGTGTGCCAAAGGTGTACAAAAGTAAATGGCCTTTCATGTGTAATGCTGCTTTTGGAGACACACTTGATACAAAATTACGCTGACGTAATTTAAAAGAGATTTAATTAAACTCTGAAGTAAAGGGAGTTTCTCTTTCCCAAAAGATATTGTCACACAAGAAATACGTCTTGCAAATCTGGATTTAGGTTATGTGCCTTACAGCATTATTCAAGGCTGCTTTATCCGGTACAATAAGAAAACAAATGCAATGCATTATACATATTTAAAACAAATATTTGTAATAATCGAAAGTTGTTTAAGTATTAGCTCCACAGTAATTTTGCAACATTTTGTTTTGTTTTACACCATCGCTGGCTCATTAAGCACTGTTAATAGCTATACAGTAAGTTAAATTGCCCGTTTACACGCTCTTTGTGTTATACTATGTTCAGGTAATCTCAGATCTTCCTTTGTAATTCTGCAGCATATTGACGTGTGCTGCAAAATTACTGAGTATCCAAGATGACCGAACAGCCCACACCACTTAAAATTCATCCGCGCTCCGCACACACCCCAGCTCTGCTCAGCTCAAGAGAGAAATAACGTTAGGAAAATAACAGCGCTAAAACAATTGTTGTGTTTTTGGATCATAGCTGCAGTGTTCTGTCTTCCACAGGAACCTTCCCCATGACATGTTTCTTCCCAAGTTTTCGTTCCTGTGTGTGTTTATTTGTGTATTTGTCGACGTGTGTTCTAAAATGTGTCGGATGAACAGTTGCTTGCTTTGAGATCACCTGACTCGCGACTTTTTGTGTCTGTCAAACACAAGCTAGTTAAGGGTGACCACTGACTGGATGACCTTCATGCCTTCATGAAGCAACAACCACAAACTTTACAATGTTTTCTTTTCTCTCCAAAGCACATTTTTGCATGTGATGCAAGATGCAACTTTTTGACTCAAGTATCCCCAGTGCATAAGAAACTGTAATTCAGTTTTTTTAAATATCTTCCCTCTGTCTCTACTGACCTTGTTTCTAGTTTCTTGTTCCTTGTGTCTAGTGGGTATTCACTCCCTTCTCCTTGTTGCCTGATGCATTTTCTTCCCCGGGTTGTACTTTTTGGTGAACGAGCTTTTTGATAGGTGATCGTGTTTTAAATCTAGTTCGCCCTCACACTAAAAAAAACAACCTTTCTTTAATTTTTGCTCCTGACTGCTTGCTGCATGTTCTATACCTGCTGAAGAAGCACACCACGAGGAGGTGCATGCTGATGAAGGTATGTGATCTGTATTCATTCATCCTTCCTGAGATCCACAATGAATCCATATTGTTAGAACCCATTAGCTGTACCATCCTGTCAGCTTAATGTCTCGACTCCATTCTTTGAATAATTTAAGTTCCATCGGAAGTACCTCCTCTTCATAACTGATTATGAAGAAAAAAATCAATAATATATATATGTATTACATACAGTATGAGTCAGTTTGCCAGAGCAGCATGCCATAATGCTTTCTGCTTACTTTGAAAGACTTGCTTAGTTTTAAAGCAAATTAATCTTGCTTTCAGCGCTTTTCCTTATGATTAAGTGGCTTGCCCCTATGGTCATATTCATTCTAATAGATTCTAAGCCACAAAAGCAACCTGTCACCCACAGTTCTAAGAAGCAGCTGCTGGCATCACTTTCTTTTACCACACGAAATGTTCATTTTCAACTCCAGAAAAAGGGAGATCTATCGATGTTCTTCTGCTATTTTTTTCTTGACTAAAGGATCATTAGAAATATGGGCAGAGATTTACATCAGTGGATTATTTGTGATCCCTGGTGATGTTTACCTTCTGATTATGTGCATGTTTTGCACTGATTTAATATAATCAGCTTGAGGGACAAAAAATGCATTCTTTAAACCACATAAACATTATTTAATTTGGCTTCCAAATGTTCCAAGATTCCTTACTGTATGTATATACTGTATATTAACACACACCTGAGCCTTTTTTAGTTTCAGTGAATTGAAATTTTTCATTCACTCTGCTTCTGACCCCATTTTAAAAACTTGAGTTACAGGGCAAAGATCAAACATTAGCATCTTCCATGGCTAATTCGGGCTTTTCCAATATAATTGTTCAGTTTCTTTTTGGAAAGCATATTTCTGTCTTTAAACTCCTTTTCAAAATGCGGGTCTGTACTGTGGCTCATAGCTGGCTGAGGGCATAATTCTATGGTCCCTGATTTTGTGCTGCAGGAGGTCTGTCAAAACCCTTAAGCCTGATTTCTTCCTGCACGTCTGGGAAACGTAACAGGGACAGGAAGCATTTCTGTCCCCTTCAGTCACTGTGGTGTCTCCATTGCTTTTCCCTTTTCAAAGACATATAACACAAACAGTTTAAATTAAAAAATAAAATTAGAAAGAAATTTGTGACTGAACTGGGACAACCAAATCTACCAAGTAGTGGGGAATGTTATTATTGAAAAGCATGACATTACAGTTCCAAGTTATTTGAGTAAACGATTAATTTTTCAAATGAACAGCTTTATTATTTCGTATAATTAATAATATTAATCAATTAATATGAATTGTATATATTTATAATTATATTAATTCTATATATTTTTGAGAATTAATCAACCACAGTGATCTACATTATGTTGTGTGTATAGTGACTATGTAATGTAATACACGTTCGTTAAAAATGTTTTACCACATATTCTTAGGAATTCAAAAAGAGTAAGGAACTTGCAACTGTAATACACTACTTTTTAAAAAGTTATCTACTAAAATTCACTTTTCAAAACAAATCCAGTAACTTTATATTTACAGTAGTAAATTCTAAACTAGATGGTTCGTTATTCAATCCTTTTTGGGATATTAAAAATTCAGTTTGATGATTTGTATATGCTTGACTGATAAAGATTTCTTACCAAAATGTATTTTGCTGAAACATCTCTCAGCCCCAGGTTTGCTGTCCTTTGCAGTTGTTTAGCTTGTGAACACGTGTGTTTTAAAAGCACATGTGTGTTTTAAAAACAATGTGCAAATGACTTCCTATTGCCAATTATGTTTTTTTTTGCTTTCTGCTTTGATTGCTTGCTGCATGCATTATCCAGAGACCTATGAAGAGGAAGGTATGTTGACCTATTTCTGAATCTTCTAGCAATAATAAAAGAGGACTTAACACAAAATAGAGATCCTTACAAACCCACTGGTTTATGTAGCTATTGGACCGGCTCGTTGCCGAATAGGTATTTTATGCTAGAAAGCCAACATGTTTTAGGATAATTGGGAGTTAAAAAAAGTTCGAATCAGTGGCCCAGTAAAACTGATGCTGAGAAAATAAAGACCGACAGCTTCAAATCAGAAGAAGGGTTTGGTCAGTTGTCATGCAGTGAAAAGGGTGAAGGAATATGAAATGCTGTCATTGCTTCACAGTGCTTTATCACTTTGCTTATTCCTTGCTTTGCTTCTTTTCTTTTCTGGCTTCGCATGACATGCGGCACACCAGCCGAAGACGAAGAACACGATGGTATTTTGCGGCACGATAATTGTTATCCTTTGCTGCTCTGTGCTTGCGTTTCTGACAAGTGGAAGTGGGTGGGAGGGTCAAGCCAAAAGCTTATGCTGTAAAATGCTGGTAGATCCATCCATACTCATCTGTATCTGTTCTGTAATACTTGTCTGAACAACGGAGCCATTTTTATTTTGTCCATGGCACAAATTACTCAATGAGACAGATGTGTTACTATATCTAATTATGACATAGTGTTTTCCTCCTGTTTTGTAGTATTTTAATTGATTACAATTTGGGTAAAAATTATATATAGAGAAATATATAAATAGAGTATATGACACCCTATGTGTGATTTGTATATTAGTATATCAAATATATATCTTGTTTTCAATTAATTTACCCAAACACATAAATTAACACTTTATCGTAATGAAAGGATACACTAGTTGTGTATTAGTTTTGTAAATGACTTGTCTTAAAGTTTGCCATTTTATTTTAAAACCATTCAGTTATCACAAAATAGCATTTACTCACTAAATGTAAGGTTTGGATGTGCAGTCTGAACATCCATGTCGTCAGTCTGTGGATTTATAACTTTGTGAAATGCTCTTGTCCCTTTTCTGTTGTTTTTTTTTATCTAACAGAAGAGAAACCAAAGTTCAAGTAAGTAAATATATGACTTAAAATCTAGGTTTCTGGAAAAATGTTTTCCTTTAAGAAAGTACAATTTGCATTATTGACATTAATAAATGAAACAGTAAAATAGACTACATGACTGATTGCATTAACCATAAGATACTTTATCACCACATATATAGATTCATATATAATGTATAGATAAGCTGCAGTATTTCCTATAATTTAGTTTGTGCAAAACCTTTTAGCATTTCAAGGTTGTAAAGAAAATATTAATTAAATTAATAAATTACCAAATATTAAAAAAAAAATTTTAATGTAGAAAGTAGCAGAATTACCAATTGCCAAGGCTGTTTTTACAACATTCATTACCATATGAGTAACATCTATAAAGCCTGATTCTCCTTAACTGTCAGCAATTGTGTTATATTTGTGTTATTATATTTATTATAATTGTGTTGTATTTGACCAAACTCAACTGAACTCTTATCAATACTTCTCAGACCTACTGCCCCTAAGATCCCTGAGGGGGAGAAGGTGGACTTTGATGTGAGTAAATTTAAATGTTTTCATTTTTTATGTGTGGCTTTTTCATCATCTGTAGAATACATTGCCCATGAATGCATTTAGCTGAATTTATGTTACCCAAATGTGTGCATGAGCCATGGAGATATGCAGTATCTAATCACATGTGTCTCACTCTCTCATAGGACATCCAGAAGAAGCGTCAGAACAAGGACCTTATGGAGCTGCAGGGTCTGATTGATGCTCACTTTGAGCACAGGAAGAAGGAAGAGGAGGAGCTTATTGCCTTGAAGGAGAGAATTGTGAGTGACTCAGATGTCCAGTGCCGTATAAATGTTTTTGTTATGACTCTGCCTAGTTTGTGTTCCATTTCGCCCACTTCCCTCATGTTTTAGTTTGATTTAGTTTGCCATTCTGGTTGTGGAAGACTCCTGCATCTTCAGGTTTTCCTTCCAGCTGAGCTCTTAATTATGGAGGCTGACTAATTTCTACTGATTCTGATTCTACTGAGTTTTCCTGGGTTTTGGGGAATAAAAACCTCTGTAGTGTATTTTCTGAGACCAAAAACTCTGTATAGAAAAGGTGAAAAGGGTATAATTATGTATGGAGCACCTTTAAAAAGTTGAATTGGAGTAACTGATTAAAAGCTCCTTTGGAAGGAAAAGCAGAAAGCACAGGGTCTCTCCAGGACTTGGACTTGCACCCCTGGTTTAGAAGACAGCGGTTGCCTTAGCCATGTGAACAGACAATCTGAATCAATCACTGTATTCAGACGTTCAGGTGAAATTTCAGTTCTGGCACAAGAAAGGGGGAAATAAGTCTGGCATTATACGAATAATAAGCTTCATGCAAAAGGGGCAAAATGGGGAAACAGTGTTCATATATCAAAACATTGTGCAGATTCATAGAATAAGTTTGCCGTAGTTATAAACAAGCTAGTCATACATATACTCATTAACAAGGATTCCAATATACAGTACAGTACATATAGCGAGTGCAAAAAACTGTAGGAAGAAACCTAGACAGAGAAACCTAGACAAAATGAACATTGAAATGAGAGCTTGGTGGCTAGACAAAAAGTCATTTAATAAAGATAAAATTACATACTTCAAAACTAAATTGAGTGATTACTCTTATGTACAGTACAAAGTTTAAACAGACTAATAAATGCATGTTCTCTGCTTATAGGTGCCTACAAGACACAGGTGGTCAGGAGACCGGGTCATTTCTCTTATTCACACATCTGTCAGTCAGACTACAAATGCAGTCCTTTAATCAGGCAGACACGGGCATATACATTTCTCTTCTAACTACCTTTGACAATACAAAATGCTTAAAAATGAACACGAACTTTTCTTTCATATGTTGAATGTATGTTTCAGTCTAGTAAATATCACTGTAATAATCAGAGGCCTCACAGTTCTACATCACATCACCCTGCTGTGTTTCTTTTCAAACAGGAGAAGCGCAGAACAGAGAGAGCCGAACAACAGAGAGAAAGAGCTGAGAAGGATAAAGAGCGCCAGGCGAGACGAGAGGTGAATGTCAAGCCTATAGGAATCACTTATGACATAGGAAACCGATATGGGCTGCTGCATTATCCCTATCATTACAAATTAACAGCAACTTGCACATCTATTGTATAATACAGTGCCTTGCACAAATCAGGCAGTGTCTTTTATAATGATACAATGATGATGTATTAATTCCAGTGATGTCTTCTTGTGTTGTATTCCTAATGCTCTATACACACGTATTCAAAGTGAATGCTGAAGTTGAAAGTTTGCAGCCAATCACGCACATACTGATGTCATCTTGCATAGAGCGCCATGTCCAAAAGCTGAGAATGAACTGACGAGGGGATCTTGACCTTCCTGCGGCCTGTTTGACCGAACTGTGCATGTGTGTGTGCTTTGTCCCACAGGAGGAGAGGCTCAGGAAAGAGGAGGAAGATCAGAAGAAGAGGGCTGAAGAGGATGCCAAGAAGAAGAAGGCCCTCACCAACATGGGCTCTCAGTACAGCAGCTACCTTGCTAAGGTAAGAGTTCCCGCACACTGCACAGAGACTGAGCATGCCATCAGTGGGCCTCAGTGTTACTGGAGACGAGTGTCAGGGTTGAACTAGATAACAACAATGCAGTACAGTATGTGCAGCTATTTTTTTCCCCATGACATTATAATCTTAAGTGACTTTAAAATCATTGGCCTTCATTGTTTCATTAGCAGTTTCACAAGGAAACAGGATATCTCTGACTAGAACCGTTCTATTACAGTTTGGCACACATGGGTTTCTTGTTTTACAAATGTTTCTGTGCCATGTGCATCGGCTGGCGGTTACATCGTTTGTGGTAGCGTCATTGACCTTTACTGTTCTTGGAAATTTAGGCTGATCAGAAGAGAGGCAAAAAGCAGACCGAGAGAGAAAAGAAGAAGAAGATCCTGGCAGACAGACGCAAGCCTCTGAACATTGACCATCTGAGTGAGGACAAGCTGAGGTACGAATCGCTAAATTGATCAAACAGATTTGCAAATATGGAAAATTCACAAAGGCATGGTTTACATTGTTTGTTTATCCCCATGTCAAATGTCCTGGATTTTAGTGATTAATATAAAACTTTAGCATTTCTGTTTATTTTCCTATTCATTTCTTTAGTGAAAGTGACTTCTACTTAAGAAAAGAAATCATAATAAAATCAAGCAACAGCTGCATAAGCAGAGAATGGCATGGAAAACAACAGGTTTTCCAGGCACACGTTCCTTGTAAAGAGCATTCTTGGAGCTGTATGAAACCAGACTGGCTCATTCCTATGGCTGTATTTCTGCTACAGAGAGAAAGCTAAGGAGCTGTGGGACTGGATGCACTCCCTGGAGTCTGAGAAATTTGACTTCACGGAGAAGCTGAAGAGACAGAAGTATGAGGTGAGTGTTTCTGATTTCCAGAGCTCTAACACTCCTGAAGGAAAAGGCAAATGTGACTGTATTTTCTTTTTTCATGACCTTTCTACACGTGGTTTACTGTATGAAGACAAACCTGAAGTTTGCTTTTCTTTCCCCAGCTTCTTTCAGCTTTTTAATGTAGCGCCTGGATGATTTCAGAAGTCTGTGCTTTTAAAGCAAATTAAAATGTGAAATTCCATAATGAAGATAGAAGATCCGTGGGTACCGAAGGCAGATAACCATTAGTAGCAACAAACTATGCCACCCCAGTCTTAGAGGCTCTGAGGTTTTAAAACCTCTACAATTATATTAGTAGCATCAGTGGTGCAACGGTTTTTACTTAGGTCTGTTATGTTCATTTCATGGAAAGGTTTTTTCTAAGACAGCCTGCTGAATTCCTGGAATCACCTTGCTGGAGATTGGTGGAGCTATAGGACAAGGAATATGTTCAGGGTAATTTTGCAGTGTAATACATTGGCAAGACCATGGTTAACTAAAAAGATGTAATTTCATACCTTTAAAAAAAGAGAGTTGACTGAAGAACAACTAATTACCTAATTAATTGCAACGCAACTCACAAATTAGGTGCTAATTTATGCCGAGAGCCAAAATAAAATAGAATGTTGTGGGGACACAAACCAGTGTTGTGGTGAAAACCAGTTTTGCTTTAATCTCCCTCAGGTGGTAACACTACGTAAGAGGGTGGAAGAGCTGAGTAAATTGTAAGTACAGAGTGCCTGTGACAAAGCTCCCAGGCTCAGCCAGCAACGCATGGTCTGCCTGCATGGGCCACTTCAAGGTGACCATGGAACTGGGGCATTAGGTCAGTGTTCACCAAGAGGTCTTTCAAGGATCATGCAACTGAAGCCTGGATAAGAAATTCACCCCGTTTGTCCCACAGACATCAACATCTAAAATGAAAGGGGTGAAAGACAATGCTCTTCCGATTGTATAAACACTTCCCATATAAAAAGTATTCCAATGTCTGAATTTTCTTTGTTCTTCAAAGTAGCAGACCAGGTTCCTGCATATTCAGACATGAGGTTTTAAACTTCAAGACCCCGGCTTATAGGATAACAGTGCAAATTCTGTACTACCACTTCCATTTCTCCTCTTCTCTCCTTCGATCCCATCCTTATAATAGACCTCTGAACCTCTTGCCCCATGTATATAAGGTTTAGGCACAGGTCCTCCTACGGTAAGTGTGCTCTTTGATTAGCCACGGGGTCAGACTAAAATTTTTTCCCCCCTTCCTCTAGCATTAAGGAGGCTCCACAGGAAGCTGTAAGTAACTGGATTCTCATGTTCCAGGTGTTTTATTTTAAGAGGTGGAAAACATCTGCCTAATAAACCCTCTGGACATTTAGAAATTTAGAAACTGGCTAAAAAGAGAGACCACTAATAGCTGTGATCTTCCTTTTTATTTTTTAGTAATAATACAAAGCTCACTGTAAGGAGTACTACAGCCAAAGACACTTTTTGGACATTTCTGAGTCTTTTTTTATATGGATTTCTTATACTTTTTAATATTCATAAGAAACAAGGCAGTTGGGTCTAAATCATCACTGACTCAAATTTTGCATGTAACTGGTGTATCTGGTTAATTTTAAGTTAGGTATCAATAATAATGAGAAACTAACAAGTTTCATCTCGAACATACATTGTGCTTAGGGCTGGGCACTTGTTTTCCACCTCAACTTGCAGGATGTACTCTGTGGAAAGTGGTCTTCAGAAAGGACATGGTTGCTGCTGTGATAAGGTAACGTTCCTTGGCCCAGCCCACACATGGAGCCAAGCTTTCTCCTGAATAAATGCAATCGTATGTTGTTTTCAGGTCATCTCACTCAGAAACCGAATTGATGAGCTGGAGAAACAGTAAGTAGAGCCTCCCCATTCCATTCAGTTTCATCTGACAGCATCATGGGACTCCGGTTCATTTCTAACAGATCTTCGTCATCCCAACGTACATGAAACAAACACACAGCTTTTTTCACAAAGCTGCTTTTGGTCTTTGATGAAACATGCCATTAACTCTGTTTGCCTTCAGCATAATAAGGAAGTCAATGCAAAATCCTTCAGTGCTGAATTAGCATCTGGATTATTAGAGATAAGAGTTTGAATAAGCATACTGCATATCACGACCAATGAAATATCTTTTAAGACTACAAAGACTAAATTACCAATGCAGATTTAGGAAGACTGTACAGAAGAATCGGAATTGTACTCTTTTGTACCTCACAGTACAACAGAGATCACATTACAATCATACACAATTTAGTAGCCCATGTTTTTTGTTATGATGTCTTGTGGTTTTGTGTTTGCTGCAGTGTTTTCACGGATACAGTCAAAGAAAATGCATACAGCAATGTATCTGGGAAATTGCCTGTAATATCACTGTCTATTATTTGTAAGGTCTCTATGTGTGAAACATCAAGAAAAATGTCTATGTATGCAAAGCTCTTAAAATCTTAAATGAGGAAATGTGGTATTCCAATTTCAATACTTGGACATCTAGAACAAAAATGTGTAATTAAAAAAACTGCTGGCTTTTATCAAGTTATAAATTGTTATCCACAATCCTGCATTATGAATTCCCCTATCTACTGGACATAAATGCATTTTCTTTGCCATCTCCGGTGCCTCTGTTAGTGTTAAGTGTTTGACTGCTTCTACAAGGGATTTCAAGAAGGTATGTGATCAGTAGCCAAGTTGCGTGTTGCGAATATTCTTTCTTCATAGAAGAAAAACATTGCATGAATCTCATCACAATAAACTGCTTAACATTAAGCAGTCTATTCAACAGGTCAGTTGCAGATCCATGCAACAATTTGTTTTGGTGTATTTAATAGCCCTTTCTGTAAAACAAAAAGTAAGTACTGCATGGTTTGAGATAAAGAAGCATGCTTACTTTTATGATTTTCTGTTCCTTTCATACCTCAGTGGTTGCAAGCATGTTGTATGAGACTTCACTATGTCTTTAAAGCAGTAAATCATTATCAAATCTGTACGTATTTCTTATGTGAAGCATTGATCATTTAATTCAACTTTATTTGTCATTATACTTACACAGGTGCATAGTATAGTGAAAAGTGTTTCTCATTAGTCACTCAGGTGCAGTATATAAATAGAACAGAAGATAAGACAATAGACAGTACCACAATAACAATAACAGTTTAATAACATGACATTTAATCAAAACTGTAATCAATACTGTACCTTACAAAAGTAATAGATCAATCAAGCCATAGGGAGAATGGAGTAAAGCAGCAAAAATACAGAAAAAAAAATGCATTCATTTTTCCATGTGAAAAGTATTCAATGAATTTGCATCGTTTTAACTAAATAAGAAAATGTTTGGATCACAAGCTAAGCAGATCTCATTTATATATGTCTTATGAATTGGTAATGGCCACATACAGTATATCATCGCTTAAAAGGTGTACTAACAAACAAAAAGTACACCTTGCATTGTGCTTCCATAATAAATTATACCTTTTGATTTTCTGTAGTTATACTAGAGGCTGTCTTGTATGTATTATTTACTTTTACAGGCATAGTCTATTATTTTCAGACCTTTCTAGACTCACACAGCTGTGCAAAGGTCTTTTTCACTGGTCTATTTTTCACCCACATCTTTATTTCTTTGTTTAGTTCCAAGGTATCCATTAATCTTTCTAGATCTATATTTTGTAGTACAAAAGGTAACCCTTTAGATTTATGGATGTGAAGAGAGGAGCAAATCACGTAATAACAATCTAAACTCTTTTTTAATTGTAGAAAACTAGTGGTGGCTTTGAGCAAATTGCTGATGTTCATGATATACATTTATCACTGCAGAATATTTTCTGTTTATAGTACAAGACCGGTGGAGCGGGTTATGTTTTTATCACATGAATGGCAGATGTTTAATTCAGAAGAAAAATAAAATGACAGCAAATCTTGTGAAGGTTTTAAAGGAATCAGACCTTACTCTATCCCTTATAAATGAGATCAAAAGCCAGAGATCAAAGGAAGTCTAGAGCTTAGTGTGCCACACCTCTGTTTCTCGGGCGCGAATCCTGTCTGTCAGCAGTGGGGACAGGAAAATTAAAGTGCTTTTCTCTCTCGCCTTCCTTGTCGTATTACAGCAGCAAGAAGGGTGCTGCTGTTCGTCGCAGGAAGTAAGCAGCCCAACCAGCAGCATTCAATCCCAGACTGCACCCACCCCACTGCTTGGAGCTTGGACTACTTCAGTAGAGGACACCTGCCTGCCGAAGCAATCCAGATTTCAACTAGAACAATGGCTTGGCAACAGCTCACACTCTTGTCTTACTCTCTGTTTGGTGTTGTGACAGGTCCAGCAGAACCATTATTTCTTCTCTTAGAATAGCTGCCATTGTACCTTCCCATCCTGGACTGGCATGGTTCTCATTTTTGTAAATAAAAGCGTAACTGTTCTACATTACTGTCTGTAGCCCTATGATTGTTTGCATCTCAATAAAAAAAAAACAGTCAATCGAAAGCTCTGTTGTTTTGCTAAGAAGGAAATTAATAAGTGGAGAAGATCAGATCCTGGTGGCAACCTGGAAGAAGCCCAAGATATTATTCGTTAAAAGAATGAAATGGTCAGGTGGGCATCACATTCTATGAAATACTGAAATTAGCTGGAAATAAAGCTACTATGCTATCATGTATACATGTAAACACCAGAAACAAACAAGCAGATGTTTTGATATACATTTTTAAAGATAAAATAACTTAGCTCTTTTCGTCTCAAAGGATCCGTGCTTGCGTGAGTTTGATCAGGGGGCTCCGGTTTCCTCCCACGGTCCAAAGACATACTGGTAGATTAGCTGGCTTCTGTGCACACCGGCCCTGTGCCCTGTGCCGTGTGTGTGTGCGTGTCTGTTTGTGCCCTGCGATGGATAGTAACTTGCCGAGACTGGATCCGGATCCTCCCGGAGTAGCGCTTTTTGTGCTGGAGATGGACCGTGTTTTAAAAATGCTGAAGAAGCAAAAGGAAAGAAATTATTCTAAAAAAAATAACGGTTTGTGAGCACAGCAAATGGTTTTAACTAACGTTTTTTTATTCATTAAATGGTTCGTTATTACGGAGCGCTTAAGGGGACAAGGTGTAATTTCTTTTTTTGAAACATTTCCTATGCATACACCAGTTCAGATTCTATTTCCATGTATTGCTTTTGATTTTTAAATCTTTAATCTGAAGGATTAAACTTCTATTTGGAACCTTGTCAAACGTCCATGGAAATATATCATGTCGTGACACCTACTATAAAGGAACTAAAGGGATACTCTGCCCAGACACCAGCTAGGGTATACAACATTTACATGAATTTAATCGTTCATGTAGTTTTAAATTGTCTTTAGAATAATTCCAGGTATTTTGTATAATAAATAAAAAACATTAACATTTTAACCCCCCAGAATTCACGTCATACACCCTAAACTCTCCTGCGAATTTGATACTTAAATTTTTCACCGTCACTCGAAAAGATAAACAAGTCATGTGCAGTCACAAAAAAAGGCTCGAAAAGCGCTTTACAAAGGAGTCTCGGTAGCATTAATGCTTGAAAAGCGAGCAAACGGGGGGAACAGCCTAGTCTCGGAACTGAAACGTGTAGCTGTATCTGAATCCACAGCTGTCATTCAGGAGCCGAGCCCGCCCCCAGAGTGACCTTCCTCAGCGGACACGCCCCGTCCACCTGGTCCACAGGTGCGCCCGGCAAGATGGCGGCGGGGCGAGTTTCTGCGGCTTTAGGTGCGTTTGCGTTTTATTTCTATTTTTCTTATTTTAAATGCAAAAAAATAAAATCTAAGTTCCAGGAAAGCAAGACAGACAAAATGCACTGTCGTTGCTACTTTTGTTAATTATATCTGTTTTCGGTTTAATTTGTGTTTTAGGACGCCGAAATTAATGTTTTGTCCGTTTGTTCGTGCTCTCTGAAGTTTTAAAGATCTGCATTAAGCGTTTTTATACTATCTTTCATTTAAGTATGTTTTTTTTAACATATTGTATCTCAATGTCCTTTAACGAAAAAAAGCTGTAGTTTACCTTCAAACATTTGCGTTATAAAGTCAATAGATGTTTAATTTCTCCCTTTCGGATTCAGGTTATCAGCGCTTTCCGCTCCGAAATTATAAAATATTGTCTAAATTAAATTGATTAATTCGTAAGTTTTTTATGTCTCCAGATGGCACTAGGAATTTAAGAATGGTCCCACAGTTATGAAAAGGGGTTTCTTCCTGGTTAAGTTATATTGCCTTCCGCTATTCTATTTATATTTGTGTAACACGATAAGACAACACGTCTTTCCCAGCATTTTAACACCAGAACACCAGGATTTATGCAAACTATATAACTTATTTTCGTTGTTCTTTTGTTGAAAGAAACAGGAAATTCTAAGGCGCTGGTTCTTTTATTCATCTATTGGGTAAAGATGGGGGAAAATAACAATTGTAACGATGGTGTTCAAAGCAGGGAGTTAAATCGTATATGATACACGCTGTAAGTGGTACGTGCTCTTACATTTATAGGTAGCATTGAATTTCTATGTGGCTGAATGTATATTCTAAATATTAGAGGTGGGACAGGAATGTGTCTGATTTCCTATTAAATTACCTATTGGTTTCTTATTGAATTTGTGCGTGTTTGGCTAGGCTAGGTTTGATTGATGGAGATAACGCCCAGAAAAATACCCGAGATATGCAAGTTTTTTGGCAGGAAAATCTGGAGCCACTTAAAAAGGGGGTGGCCTCTGCAGTTTCCAAGTCAAAATGCGATAGGGTGTCCCCTTTCAGTCGGTGACTGCAAGGATAAGACAGCCCACCCATCGCCTCGTTTCTCAGAAACTGTTCGCACAATCTCTCCGCCAAAAAACTCACCAACATTTTTCTGGACCACGGGGGTACGGGGGGTGGGACTGTCTCTGCATGAGAAAGGAAATAAAATCAAACTTCCATTCATTTATTGAGCGAAAATTGTATATGAAACATGGCATTCCAGTACAACAGATGCACAGGTTTGGAAGTGAAAATCAAGATGCACTTAAATTGCAAAGTGTTCAAGTACGTGATACATTATCACTCTATTTTTAATAGTGATACATTATCACTATTTTTTATACAAGTAAACAGTACGAAAAGATTTGCAAGCAACTACATGGAAAAACACAGAGCACGTTACTGTTTCTCCAACGCACCTCCACTTCCTGCAAAACAACAGAAATCATCAGTATTAGCTGCGGTTTCTGTTTCGAACACAGGACATCGAAATTTATTCCAGTTAGTCAAACTGTATTGACGGACACGTTCAGAAGATGAAACAGTTTTAAAAGATTTACAGCTGGAATAAAGCGCTTAGCCTGGTGTAACAGAAAATGTTCCTGATCAACAGGGTATTGAAGTACTCAGGCTTACATTTAAAGTGTGATTACCGAAGACACAACACTATTAGCATATTCTTCCGAAACAACGTAGTTAACACATGAATAATTAATAATTAATCCAAATCTTTCTAGGCTACGTGGGATTAATTGTTGTGGTGCAAAACGGTTTCTTAAGAATCTGTATTATGCGCATTCAAAAAAAACTGATCGCAGTTTTAGCCGAAAATGATTTCTATAAACTGCACGCCTACAGTGTTGTCGAGTCAAAACCATTTCTGCCGTGGAGAAATCTAGTATCGCCTAGTTTGACTCTTTTCTTTTTTTTTTTGACAATGTGGATCACATTTTCCAACAGTTTTTGGGGGTTCAGTATATATTGTACTTCAATATGATATACGTAACGAATAAAAGGTTTATACTTGAGCCAAGCATGGCCTGTCGGAAGACACCAAACTGGAAACGCAAGAACAGATGTATTTAGACGAATATTTATTTAAACGCAGAATACATTTCAATAAGATACATGTGAAGAAATGAATAAAAAATGTTTATACTTACGTCTATACTCCCATTATTTACTGCGAATCATGTCCTGCCCAAACACTAAACTGAAAACACAAAACAGCAGAATTTAGAATTTAAACACCATTTCAATTGAGAAATTTTAGATGCAAGAGTAATTTTACCATGATTATAAGAACATAATCACACAACATACTCTGGAAAATAACTTAAAAACTACAATTCTAGGCAGGCTATTTTCGGTTTGGTTAAATGCACACGCTTGATTTTTTTAAAGTTCATGAAGTGTTTGAAAAAGAAAGATTAAGATAAAGAAGTATACATTCTGCCAATACAGCAGTGCCTTTACTGCTACAATAGAGCTCTTCTTCGATGTAAAAGGAGCACACGTTAAGTTTCCAAAGCGTTGGAAAAGAAAACCCATGGAAAAAATGCTATTTTTCTCTCAACAAAAGTACGTTTTACCCCTTCCCCCTGCGAGGCTTAGACTACATAATTATATAATTTAATCTACATTAAAGGGAAAAATGTGGGCGTGGTCAGACTGACGGTGCAGGTTGTTTTTTTTTCTTTGCTCCACCTGAAAACATGTGGAAGAAATCGAGGACGTTTTCAGAATCCCCAATGAGTAACACGTTTCCTTTTTTCCCCACAAGGCCATATGAGTAATCGCAGTTAGTTAATTTACTCCTTATGAGTATTTGAGAGTCACAGGAATGGAATGTGAATGAAAGAATTTAGAAATAGTTCGAGTAGGTCGCTGCGTCAGCATACGTAGGCTGCAAGGGAGCAAGTAAAGGTTTATTCCATGCTGAAAAGAGTTGAAAAGAAACAACGTTTCGGCTGTGGAGCCTTCTTCAGTTGTGTCAGCCTTCTCAGGTCACACACCTAAAGAGGGCTCCACAGCCAAAACGTTGTGTTTCTTTCCTTCTCTATTCAGCATGGAATTTAGAAATATGTTGGCAAGCTGTGGGGTCTATAGTTCTTTGCAGTATCTTAATGCTGCACCAATAAATCAGATTTTCCATCTGTGAACACTTATCATTCAGTTTCCCACCTTTGTACTTATTATTCATGCAGGTGATGTGTTACAAGAGCATGAGAAAGTTCACATGAGAGGACAGTATTTGATCCATGTAGCCCTTTTGGTGACTGCCAATATGGGCACCAACAGGCATATGTTAAACTCCAGACACAACCCTCATAGCCTGCTGGGGAACATCACTATTTTTAAAATGAGTACAGAGGAGCAAAGCAATGTTTTTATAATGGGACTGCAGCACTGACTTTCTCTGTTGTGATACATCAACAGGCTGGGTATGCCGAAAGGTTTAGAAACAACATACTTCTAATAATGTTCAAGGAACATTTATTAAAGCGATGTCGTAGTGTCCCTAGAAGGCTTCTGTAGGAACCCAGCATTTTGGCTCAAGCCCAGATTGTGGTGTATGCACCTATGCACCGCACTATCAGAAATGTCCCCCCGGTGTTTCTCTGGCTTGCCGATCACCTTCCCTGCAATAGGAACTATTCTAGAAATCTTGTTAATACACTTCATGCTCCGGTTCCAAGTAAAACAGTTGGAATGGCAATCTCTTGTTCTGACACGAGGCGGCGCTGTCCCTCACCAATATCGGTGTCAACATTCCCTACGACTGCAAAACCTCATCTACTGTCAGTCCTACAACGGTATGCAATATTCTACTTTGTATCAGATAAGAGCAGTTCTTCACTGAACACTTAATTTGTCTGAGTTGCCCATACAAATTCACACAGAAACGCTGAGGTTATATATCACCCTGCAACTCACAACTGGTGTGAGCCTGGTCAGTACCTGGATGAGAGACCTCCTGGGAAAAACTAAGTTTGCTGCTGGAAGAGGCGTTAGTGGGGCCAGCAGGGGGCGCTCACCCTGCGGTCCATGTGGGCTAATGCCCCAGTATAGTGACGGGGACACTATACTGTAAACAGGCGCCGTCCTTCGGATGAGACGTAAAACCGAGGTCCTGACTCTCTGTGGTCATTAACAATCCCAGGGCGTTTCTCGAAAAGAGTAGGGGTGTAACCCCGGCGTCCTGGCAAAATTTCCCGTTGGCCCTTACCAATCATGGCCTCCTAATAATCCCCCTCTATGAATTGGCTTCATTACTCTGCTCTCCTCCCCACTGAAGGCTGATGTGTGGGGAGCGTTCTGGCGCACTATGGCTGCCGTCGCATCATCCAGGTGGGGCTGCACACTGGTGGTGGTGGAGGGGAGTCCCCATTACCTGTAAAGCGCTTTGAGTGGAGTGTCCAGAAAAGCACTATATAAGTGTAAGCAATTATTATTATTATTATTATTATTATTATTATTATTATTATATTGCAAAGATGTGAAACAGCTTCGGTTAGACCCTAGTCTGACCGACTTGAACTACCTTGCTACCCACTTGAACCGCTTCGGTTAGACTACCCTATTACTTAGTTGCATATATAGAAATGATATAAATTGATATGCATTACCATCGTTTTGATGAATGTATGTATGCAAAACTATATTATTTGATGAACCTTGTGCTCCCTTTCTTCCTCCGTGGTCGGCTTTTCTTTCGTATAGTGATGAATATCTCACTATATGAATATAGTGCTGTAATGAAGTTGCGAAAGCATGTAGTGCATTCTGTTCTAATTATAGATCTTTTAATGGCGCCGTTTAAAATAGCACCCTCTCACTGCTAACAGAGCATTCCGCGAAACAGATATTAAAGTTTATCGTTTTACAGTGTGTTTCCAATGGGTGTATACAGCGTTTTAGTGAAGGTTTTATATTCGATTCCTTGCCTTTTATGCCCTATAGACATTAAATCCTTCTTTTCACTTTACGGTGCGTTACAGTAATGGTAGTTGATCAAGTATTTTGCTGCGATTGTGCTGTTTCCCCCCTGGATAAGGGCGTCAGCTAAAATATTAATAATATAGTAAAGTATTTATATAAATGAACAGATTATTGAATTTGATGTATTTATTTTTGTGTCAATTCTATAAAACCTAAAGGTATTTCTAAAATATTAAAATGTATAGGCGCAAATAAACCTTGTAAGGGAAAACTTAATACATAAACATAATTGTTTAAATAAATGTATAATTTTATCCGTTTCAGTATTTTAGAATTAAATAAACGTTATTTATTGAATAAATGCAAACATATTCTACACCACAGGAAATCGGCACAGAACTGTATTTCAGTTAGTGCTTTTAATATGTGCAACTTGAAATGAGATCAACTTACAGAGAAGACCGGTTTAACCCTTGTGTCCGATCAAAATAGTTTTTGTTTCTCAGTTTGTTCACGAACGCTTCGAATGTCACAATTCTGTTGTATAATTAGTGTACAGGATTAAAATGATGTGGAATATTTAATTTTAATATTTAAATTATATTACAATGATTAGAATATGAACTGCATACGACTCTACACGAGTTCTCTTGATAACGTTCAGTAGTTTTTTTTCTCCAAAATAGTTCTGCCTTCAGATTTGAACAGTTGATTTTCGACAGAACTGTTGCCATCACCCCTCTCAAAATGTACCGATTTCGAGGGAATATTCTTGCCATTGATGACTGCTCTTTTCCAAAGAAGGTTACCTATTAAGCTATTTTTTTATCATAAATGGAGTTTATTCGTATTTAAGCTAAAATCGAAAGAATTTGAATATTTTGTGCTTTCTATATACCTGGTTTTTTAAAGTTATTTGCTCAAGATATTCAGACAGTATAAGTTTTTGCTACGTACAAACGAATCGTTGATAAATCCTACGGAGTTCAACGGACACATAGCTTAAAGATCACTTATTCTTGTAAACCGGATGTGAAGATTAAAAATTGTCTTCTCGCAAAAAATGAAAAATCTTGTTGTGCATGTTCACCAAAATAACAGGCGACCTATTAAAAGAATGGCGTGTAAAATCTTACTTATATAATCATATAAACACACAGTTAGCAGTACAGTGTCTTTAAAATAAAATTGATATTACTTCTGATGTTTTATGTACATGACAGAGTATCCCCAATCTAAACGTTTAGATATTATTTCAATTAGAATAATGTAAAAGCAATATATGTAAAAGCATTTGCAACAAATAACGAATATACTGTCGTTTGTTCCCTACTAACAATTACCTTCAATTCGTTCTTCATCTTTATACTGCCTAAATTATTATTATTAGCCTAAATTGTGATTTTGTCAACAAAGAATTCACAAGGTAAAAAAGATAAAACAGACCACGTCATTTATATATAAATATTCGTGTTGGTTTCTTTATTTAAACTGTGACATTCACCCAGATTTTAAGATATATAAATATAAAGTTAAAGATTTGACACAACAAACCAAGCGACTCTATAAACAAGCAACATTAAATATTTAAACATTTTAAGCAAAGCAGCTCTTATTTACAAGTATACATTACAAAAATGGTCCACATTCTCCAGATGAGTTTCGTTTTGGCTTTTTGTTTGTTTTTTTTTATATAAAGTGGAAATACTTTGCGGAGATGACTTTGTTTCCGAGATGAAATGATCTAGAGCGGTACCGCTTTATAATGGCATTAATAAATGACACCGCTTATCATATCAGCCCTGATACGGATCTGTACCACATGACCCAAATCTCCTTTAGGAAAAACATGCTGTTCTATAAATACTGTTTGTTGACACAAATACATTTCTCTTCGCCAGAGTTTTCTGACGTAAGTATTCACATTTTCTTGTTAGTCTTTGACAGTGCATCTGATATAATACTGTAAATCAATCAATACTGAAATGGCATGAAAAGGGATATGTCGCCTTTAAGGCATTGGAACACCTTTCTATTAATAGGAAGAGAATGGCAACCATTCCCCGGTTTAGTCAGAAACGTGGTAACTTTGTCCACCGTCTTTAGAGGAATAATCGTTCGTTAAAGAATGTATAGTTTGTTCGTCAGTCATTTCGGGAGAAACCCGGCGCATTTATAACACTTGGTAGATGGGGTTGGGGTCGTGGGCCAGCTGAGTGCAGTTGGTGGGGGACTGGACGGGCGCCCCGGCTTCACTCAAGATGGATCCCTCTCGGGGTGACGAGGGGCTGCCTTCGCCCCCGTCCTGCGCGGGCAGCGCCGGGCACGTCGAGGTGTCTGTTGAAATGCGCTCCACGATGCTGGACAGACAATCCAAGCTGGAAATGACCGAGTTCTTACTAGTCCTGGAATCTGAAGATATAAGAAATAATTGTGACGTTGTGCTGCTAACGGAACTGATTTCACGGGATCTGAAATGTACTCATGCATAAACATCCTTCTGACTAAGTTCGTGCTTTACATATGTGTATACCTATATGCTGACATGGTCATTCTTGAGACCAGCATTCCCGTTACACTTGCTAGAAGGCCACAATAAAACATCTCAACTAATGTCAGACGATACTGTATGATTCCCAAGCCTGCTATCCCGTCCTTCTAAAGGAAAAACAAACAGCTGCAGCCGGATGGGTCTAGCCTGACACTTACCATTTGGAGTTTCGGAAAAGTAAGCGCTGTCATAACTGTTTCTTCTCCTCGAAGTGCATGTTGGGCCGCCGAAATCCATCTGGAAGAAAGACATTTCGAAATGTTCGGCTTGCGGTACAACGCACATGAATCGCATGAAGTTTACAGTCAAACCAACGCGCCACTAAGTTACGATGGCAAATCTCACTATGTTAAAATCATTAAAATCATCTCACCATTCCATCCGAGCAGTTGGACCGGGGGCTGGACGCGTCGGAGTCCCCGCTATAGTGCTCCAGTACTGGGTAGTAGTTTTCATCCTGACCTCGGAGTAGGGATTGTAGGGACTCAATGTAGCTAATGGCGTTTCTGAGAATTTCAACCTTGGGTAGCCTCTGGTTGGGGTTTGTGGATGTGCACCTCTTCAGGGTCTCGAACGCCTCGTTCACTTTGCTCAGCCGCCTCCTCTCCCTCATCGTGGCCGCTTTCCGGCGGTCGGCGTTGGTGGTCTTCCTCTTGCAGGCTTTGCAAGCCCAGAGCAGGCATCGGCCCGCCTGGTGGTGCCCGCTGGGAGCCCGAATGTGTTCGTCTTCGTTGTGATGGTGGTCGTCCGCCTTCAGCAAGCCCACGTGAACCAGCCTGGGGTCCAG
This sequence comes from Lepisosteus oculatus, assembly GCF_040954835.1. Classification (NCBI taxonomy): domain Eukaryota; kingdom Metazoa; phylum Chordata; class Actinopteri; order Semionotiformes; family Lepisosteidae; genus Lepisosteus; species Lepisosteus oculatus. Next base: position 12,167,566 of record NC_090716.1, read on the forward strand.
GTCTTCGAAAAAGTGCATGTCGCTGGTGTTAAAGCACGGGTCATCGTAGAAGTCGTCAGCGCTGGTGATGGGAAAAGTGATATCCGATAACTCCATGGTGAAGGGCTGATTTCTGCCTCCAGAAAACAAAACAAAAAAACAACAACGAAAAAGTTTACTTTGGCTTTTGCCTTTCTCTTCTAGGAGTAAAGTTTAACTTCAGTTCTTCAAATGTTACAAAAACAAAAACCCCGAACGCGTCTTAAATGTAGAACTTGACGTGACGTTAAAACCAAGGATGGTGAGTGCTTGTCTCCAGGACTGCCTGCTTAAAGCACCCTTTGGGTACCTGTTGCTGAGCATGTGTTTTTTGCTCTATTTATGAGGACTTGCAGCTCTTGGGCGTATCTTGGCTTTCGGACACCTCTCTGCAGTGACCAATGAGCACGGAGAGAGGCAGGGCACGGGCGAGCCTCTTGGGAGGAGTTCGCTGTTCCCCTCTCCTCTCCGGTGTCATCCTGGAGAATGTTCAGGAAAGAGAAAACACCGCGGGTGATAAGGGGATCACGCACAACTTTTGAATTTTAGTAATAAAAACATCATTTTTATCATGTTTTAGGGAGCGCATTTTTGTTAACCATCTATTCAACTCACCCCCGAGAAAATAATACATAAAGCAGAATAGACCGCTGATGTGTTTGGATACACGAATTATTTTGCGACTCGCATAAGCTTCTGTATACTTGTTAAACTGGCCATTACGCCTTTTTATTGAAGGGTCTTTCAAAAAAATATTTTTCTACATTATCAAGTTTAAAAGTTCACAAACTAACCTTAGAAATGCTCAGGGATAATTTTTATTATTATTTGAAGCAAATCACTGAACAGCTTTTCTTTCTTATTGTCAGACCGGGTTTATCTCACTAACGGGTTTATTTTGATACTGGAAAACATGGACGTTTCGATGTTGTCCTTTATCGTTTTAGATGGTTTTCTTTTTTATTCTAATTTCAGCCTTTAACAGCTAGTTTTCTCAGAAGGGGGTAGTTTTTCACTTATTTGAAATGTTGATCTCACTCTCTCATTTATCGTCAAATAGGTTATATACAGTATCAACTTGCTGACTGGTTTAATCGTGAATGTTTTAACTCAAATGTTTTATTCGAAAAGTTTTTTAGAAAGTGTTCTCATTACCACAAGCACCCTTGGGTTATAAAATATGCTAAACGACTACATTACTTCCTTTTAAATCGAAACCGTATTTTTTACAAGATTGATCATACATTTTTCACGGTGCCTTCTTATTTATAACTCTTTAGATTTAATTCTAATAAGCGTGTCGTTCCTGAACGGTTCTTGAGGTTTTAAATTTCATAATAACATTCCATAAATAGTTGGATATTTAAACCATATTATATTATATTTTTATTAAAAGCTGAATTATTTTAATTCATTTTAACGAAGTTATTTCTGTATTATGTTTTATTGTGAAGAAAGATGCCGCATCACCAGATACAACAACCGTAGCCCTGAAGTTTCCGATGACAGCACCCTTCTGCTCTCAGGTAGTGAGTTTTATCATGCGCCACTAGATGGCAGTAAAGAGTCGAGGTAAAGCGAATAGATCGTTCCCACTTAACGCACATCTCAAGCCTACCTTATAGTATTTGTATATACGTATTAAAAAAAAAGTATCTGGAAAAGTACATTCGTCCCCAAAGTTTACTTGTTTTAGCACCATACACTGTCTCATTGAAAAACAGCGAGAGAAACCTACGTTATTTCAAAGGTCCTATTTTCATTTTAAATTTTACCACGATCCGATTTTTTTTTGTTGGCCTGTAAGAAAGTGCAAGGTTCCGTGATTAAACCAACAAAAAATCACCCTAAAAAGGAATATGTGCTTTATATTTCGTTAAAGGTAGCTTTATTGTAGAATACTGTATCATCAAACATTAGAATGTAAATCGTGGTTAGCCAATTAGCTCATACACCATTCAGGGTACAAATCCATGAGTTAAATTGGGTTTAAGTTTCTTTTCCTGATTCTGTCAGGGTTCCCTTTGTTATGTACAGGTTTAAAAGCCAGGCAGGCAATTTACAGAATCCTAAAACAATGCAAGATCTCGGGTGTATCGCCACATCTTAACGAATGTACCAATGTATGTAGAACAATGTATTTTTTCGTTGTATTAATTTCCTTAGGAAATACACACCTTGAAGTCGTACAATTCTATACATTTTTGGGTTCATTTCTTTACATATTACGTCTAGAAAAAATGTTAAACGATTTTATTGAAATAATAGAGCAATCATAAAATAATAATAATAAAAGAGCAATCATAATAAGACAAAGTCTAACAGTTTATATATGAGTAAGGATTTCTTTTCATTGTGGGCATTTTTATTTCAGGACGAAAGACGGGGTTCCTAATATTCGGGTTAAATACGGAACAGCTTAGTTACAGTAAGTAGTTGTTTAGCATTAATAACCCAATAATTATCCAATCTACAATTGAAGAAAAAAATACATGATCTACAAAGTTCTTTATCACAACTTTAAAACTTTACAGCGATTCCACAATACAAACACAATTCAGTAACATTTTGAAAAGGTTTAAATTTATCTGAAGCCGGTGAGCGTTTAATGTCGTGTAACGAATAACCGCTTGAAGGAATTTTAATCAAAACGTCGCTGCTTAATATTTCCTGGGACAATCATATTAATGCGTGTCGGGTGTTATTTTAAACAAAAGGCACCTGGTCATCTACAAATGTGCAATTAGATCTGTTTATTAGTGTTCGTGTTCGCCCATTTCTGGGAACGTAAGTGTAAGGAATTATTATTAATTAATAAGAGGTGGGAAATTTAATTAGAAAACAAGGAGAACTGTCTAGGTAGGGGCAGTCAACAACGTCTTCCGACTTAAACGCGCGGAACCGGTATACAAACGGATATCGCAGTGAACAGAGGACAGGAAAGAGGGGTAGTTTGCTGTATACTGTAGTGCAGTCTCAAGTCCCATTGTTTGGCATCAAGTAGTACTTAAAGCACTTGATAACACTTATTGTAGTATTATTTTTTTAATTAACCCCTCTTTAATAGTTTAGCGCTTTGAAATTGTAATTATTAGTAGTAATAACAGTTAGAATTCAGTGTAATCGGTTCTGCAGAGGAAATAAGGACTTTTAAACAAAAGATACAAACAAGCTCATTAACAATAAATTTATCAGTACCACCTCTATGAATAAAGCAGTTTTATTATAATATTATTACACCCCAAAATGAATATTTTTAAAATGCGAATGAATAAAAGCTGTTGCGAGATTCTCGCAACCATTTATATGGTTTTACTAAAAAGCAATAACCCACTCGCTCGATGTCATTAACAGAGCCTGGATTAAGGAGCATTCGGATTATTTGATACTTTTTTATCACTATAATTGTGTTGAATGCAAGATTTAAGGAAAATCACATCTGACTTCAGTAAAACACGACAGTGTACCTAGTCAATATCTTTACGTCTACGGCAATAGAAGCCATACAGTATGCTCATGTTCTGTTAATGTTTATATCGCATTGTCAGTGAGCGAATAAAACCCATAAAGCTGTCTTCTGTTCTGAATACGCTTTGTAACATAAAAGCATTTAGAAAGACTAACATTTCACAGTTGTATCCAGTCTCTGATTGTTTTTTTTTTTACATATTTAAATAGATGTAATACTAGCTACTGCATTTAATCACCATTGCTTCATCAAAGACCCAAGCTTTCTTTCACGCGGTTGAACCTATGCAATATTTTTAGTCTTGGTCATCCTTTTCTATCTGTCCGTCATAATCCTACATACAAAAAAATCAACAGAAATTAATCTGTTTTAGGATTGCTTTTCAGTTTTCAGTTAGAACTAAAAATGACGTATTTGTTGGGCTATAAGTTAGTTGTTGATCCAAGAATTTCATTCACCCTTCTCTCAAAATAAGACGGAGTATCGGCTCCATCAACATAGCTGGGTAGTTTGTTCCATACCCCCACACCCCTTTGTCTAAAGGAGCGCTTCCTGCTCCCTGTTTTAGAAGTACTTAAACTCTTTCTGAAAAGAAAGTATGATTTTACAGGCTGTACCTGTAGATATAGGCTAGATATTTTTCACTAAAAGTAGCTATTCTACCAGGTGTAACAAAGTATTCACCTTAAGTGGCAGTTTTCACACTCACAGCCTATTGACCTACTAACAGCCTAATTAAATTCAATTTGCCATCCTATGGGAATTGTAAAGTTTGTCCCTAACATCAATATGCTAATTTTGTGTGTAATATGATCGGGACATGCCCGTTGCTTGCCGGGATAGACTCCAGCTCCCCGTGACCCTGATGGCTAAGGAAGTGGGTGGATGATTAAGAAAGAGTCCGACGTTTTCCACTTCACAGTTTTGGCACAAAGGTTCTGGTCTAAAATCACCATATTGTGATAAACCTTGTTTTTTACCAAGAAGCCCATTGTCCTAGCTGCCCAGGATGAGCCGAGGGGGATGATCAGTGTTCTTGGGATAGGGGGTACCATGTGAAATTTAGACAGATGTTTTCAAATCTCTGAAAATCTGTTTAAAAACTTGAACATCATTTTCTTAATCTCTCATTAAAGTGCAACAATTCAGTATTCTGAAGCTACTACTGTACTTTCAGATTTATCCCAGATAAAATACTATTCACTTCTTTCATGGGTATGAAATGCTTTTATCCAAAACTAAACTTAAATGTTTGTGCTGGTAATATACGTTGCTTTATGTCTCCAACTCCTCTTCAGCCGTGTACTTATAGTAAATCTCCATCTCCTTTACTCTAGTTAGTAGCATCAAGATACAAGAAGCTTCATACACACATAGGACTGTAAGTATGTGAATGATAGTATGGAAATAAATAAAGGTTAAAGCAAGATCCTACAACCACACCAGGTTTTAAAGTACTTTCATATCCTTTTTATTTTTTTTAAAAAGTGAAAGACAAACAAGACTTGAAAAGATGACCAACTGTTTTCCTGTTCCAAACACAACTGTACCATTGTATCGTGCTCAGAGGTAGGAAACCTGCTTATTTGCAGATCAAACATTATAGTGTTTTAACTTACAATAGTTTAATCCAGCCCTGTAAAATGAGGAATTCTTCCCCGATCAATAACAAAAATAATTTAAATGTTTGCTTTTTGCTCAAAAATGTGAGTGATAATGTTTGCATCAAAGGCAGAAAATGACAAAAATGCTTGAAACAGGAAAGAAATGAAAAGTTTTCCCTTCCACCTCTCACGCACCACAACCCACACACAACATGTGCTGTAAACTGTAGTTTTCAGAGCAGAAAACCTATATGAGTGTTACAAGTCAGAGAACATTTACTCAGTTGTTACAATTGGTATTGGTAGCTCATTGACCTGAGTATCTAGACTTTTATTAAAAGATTTCTTAAGTAATACGTACAAAAATATTTCTTAAAAGGAGCCAGGAATGTCCCCTGAAAGGGTTTCTTTGGTCAGGTTCCCTTCCATGTCGGAAAAGAATACGAACACTTGTTTTTTTTTTTTCAAAAGCTTATACTGAAATATCAACTCAATAAAATCAATTGGTTTTCACAAAGGAAAAGCCAAGAGTTATTTTAGAAAAGCTGACATTGAAGGTTGAACCAATTTGCAGGAACCGCTTAACACAGGATTAAAAACACACTGTTGAACTCCAGTTGTGCTGAACGTGCACACTTCTTACCTTTCCCAATGGGAACAGTGTCGACTGTCGAAGTGCTGGTGAACATGCAGTGGCCTTGGGCAGTGTTTCTCAACCTTTTCCGTCCCATAGCACACTTGCAAAAAGATAACGCGTTTGTGGCACACTGCCCCCTAACCTGCATGCACATACGTGTCACTGACCCAAGCACATCTCAGTGTTCAATCAGAGCTGGTCTAGAAGTACATCGGTACAATTCCTGCTCAGCTGCTCTCAGATATTCCGTTTCTTTAATCTTCATCAGACTTGAGAAACATAATTTGCACCTCACAATGTTCCACACCTGTTAATGGCTGAAGGCAGCCCATCGTTGAGAAACCCTGCCCTAGGATACTGACATGGCTTAAAGGTTGTTGCCCTACAAAGTAAAGATGTTCTAAACTAACTGTTTATAGTCTAAACTAAGATGTTCACAAACTAGAAACAAAAGACTGAAGGCAAACAGAATTGTTAGGAAAGGGGTTTTAGGCGAGCAAGAGTTTGGAGAGTTCAGAGATTTGTCAGCTCTTTCTGGAGCTGGTCAATCAGGTACTCCCCGAAACCTGTTTCATCCTTACAGCCCACCCTCCTGGCATTAGTCAGGAGGGCGCCCACCACTTCGATCTTGCCAATGGCTGGTGTGACAAAACGCTTCTTGACCACGCTGGCTGTGTGAGGGTCTCCATTTTGCTTGCTCTGCTGACAGAGCTCCGTCAGGATTCTGGCCACCTCCTTCCACTGTGCCAGCATCAGTTCCAGGGCCTGCAGAACGCTGCCCACTGCCTCGCACCCCGGTTTCTGCCAGAGACAATGCAGAGCGCCAGTTTAGAGATTCATGTCGCATTAACTGGGAGCTCTCGAGGGGATGTTTTATTATACTGAGCACAGTTCAGTGAACAAGATTTTGTTTTTGGCTTTATATATTCTAATTAGGGAACAGGCATTTAAATGTATTCTCTCCTTCCTGCTATTTCTAAATCATTCTGCACAATAGTCATAAACAAGATTACATTCTAAAATAGAGAAACTGGCTCTATGCAGTGAATATAAAACCTATGTAATAAACTTATATGTAGTGCCCTTGAAAGCGATCTCAAAGTTATTCGGCTATAGTGTGTCATCTGAATGTTCTTTTGCAGTCGAATACTTCAAAGTGTTCTGACAACAAGGACAGAGCACATTATTCTCAGATCTTAAGTCTTTAAAGGATAACAAGGTGTCTCAAATTGCTGATGACGGACTCTTGCTTTACCTCAGGATCAATTTAACATGAATTCTAACAGCAGGGGAAACAGACAATACACAGTGCTACAGCAAGAACTTACTGTACATCTGGCGGTACAATTAAAGTAACCGTCCTTCTGTACATGCATTCATCTCCCCAGTTCTCCAGAACTCAGATGTAATGTCAACTCTGACAAGTATTACCGCTATAACCCCTGAAAAGTTCATATTTACCCCCTTTTTTCTCTTCCTTTGACTTGAGTGATTTATTTAATCAAAGATGAGCTCAAACACTGCAGTTCAAAGTGCTGTATATGTTCTGTTTTTTTAAAACACTTGCATATTAACGTTTTTATCGTTCATTTTATGCAAGTACATATTTAAAACTGCACCAGTTGACCTGGCTGTGTATGAGGAATCCTGACCATGCTATGGTACAGCAGCTGTAAGGGCCAGGCCCGTACCTGGATGTCTTTATTGCAGTACTGTCCTCCTCGCTCTCGCAGGTATTCAAGCAGAGACTCTGCTTCCTTCTGCTCCTGCTCAGCTTCCTGGTGGAAAAATGCTGCTATTCTTGGTAAAGCAATATCATCCCGTTCAAACAGTTTCGCCTGTCAGAAACAAAAAACAGCGATATTGATCGTGTTTCAAGTAGGTGGCTGTGTCAGCATGTGTAGGCTGCAAAGGAACAGGCAGCCGGTTTATTCCTGCTGAAAAGAGAAGAAAGGAAACGCAATGTTCTACAGGTGTGATATTGATAATGTCAGCTTTCTCTATTCTGAAACAATAAACATCCTATAAATATGCTAAATTCAACTTTTTATTTGGACATTTAATAAGACAGTAACTTCTGTAGTGATTTCATGCACATAACCCACAAATATTTCTACAAAGCTATACAATATGATCAAAAACAAAATGCAATAACTCTTTATATTTATTTATTTTAAAAAATAATATATTTATTTAGATATTCTCAATATACTTATTGCTGGACAGCCAGGGTCCTTCAATCTAAATGGAACTTGTTGATAATTTGTAATTGTTCTCCATGGTTTATGCTATATTCCATTTATTTTAGTATAAACATAATACCGTCTGTAATGTAGTCTATGCCTTCATTTTTATTGCATAAGGATGGGTACATCTCTGAACATTTTCAGCAGAACACTGCTTATTTGACACTTGTAGTGAACACACTTTTTTTTTTTTAAGTGCAACAGGGAAGACCTGCCCCTGGAACATTTTAGCAATTAAACACCAAGTTTACCAAAATTCCTAACGTTTACATCTGAAAATCCAGCATATGTATATGCTGACCCAACAGTTGTGTTTTTGAAGATAAATTATTTGTTTAAAAAGTGTTTATCAAAATCTAGAATTAACTCAAAGCAAAGAAAACTGGAATAAATCTTGCATGTTGGATGAAAAGCCCTCGATTCGATACTAGAACTAACGGACTGAAATACCAGCTGCTGGAAGATGGAAGGAACATTCGCTAAAAGTTTCATTTAATAACCCAGTATTAGATTAAGTGCAGCATAAGGTATGAGTGTGAAACAGAAGTGAAAAAAGTTCTCATCTCAGTCTGAAGGAAGCCCTTGTGAGCAGTATGATGAATGGTGATTCATCTGAGACTGGGAAAAACTCTGAGATATTAGAAGTGATGTTGTATTGGGATGCCACAGTTTTCTAAAAGATAACATATTCTCTGGTGAAGTGGATGATTGTGGCCAAGTTCATTCCAGTGCTCTTACCCTTTTGTCTTTGAATATTAAGCCCAAAACCCTGTTAGTATTGTTACTGTGTTTTTTTGGGGGGTAGGTTTTAATTTTGTAACAGTTCTCTATTTCCTGTAACAACGTCTGCTGCATAGATATGCTACTATCCTGCAACACACGTTCTCTAGACTGTGGGTCTTTCTTGGAAGTGAAGGGCTGTGCAAAAGTTAGTTGTTATTTGTAAATTTATGATGGGCTATCGTGCCCTTTTTAGTGCAATTACAAATCATACTTCATTGTAAAAGTTTTGGGAGCGTGACTCCCAGAAAGTTTACACAAAACATTGTGATTTACCGCAAATTAATCATACTTAATTAATACAATACTTAAAACTGTGGCATCCCAATAAAACATCACTTCTAATATCTCAGAGTTCTTCCCAGTGAGATTAAAACACCTGTACTTTTTTTTCTGGATTGCTTTTTTCATCATGTTTTTGAACTGTATGAAACATTTAAAAAAATGTATTAAAATATACGAACAACTTAAAAAAGGTTACTTACAATACATTTATAAGGGTATATTTATAGTTTATAAGCAGAGCGCAGTACTGTTATAGATGAAGTGATAAATGCATTGGCTTTGTAGTCTAATTGGTAAATGTGTAATAACTCAAACCTCAATACCTCTTTTTGATAAGGAACAGAGAGAGGCTCTCAGAATAAAATACATACAGTATCGTTCACGAAGACCAGCTTGTTTCGCCTTACCAGGGCTTGAAGTCGATAAGCAACCGCCATCAGCACCGTTATAACGCCGCACAAACTTTCCTCAACTACCAAGGGAAAGTTGTGCTTCACCCGGGTCCCGGTGAGCGTCCGGTGGGCCGTGCAGACAGGCAAGGTTAGTTTGAGCCGTTTGCCTGCAGGTTCCGACATTTTATCAAAACTGTCGCTTAAAAATAAAATCGCGGAAAACGGAATCTACTGCAGATGATTTCACTGGAGCATGACGACCGAGTATTTGGCGGAATGTTGTCATGTAGCAATCCCGGTAATTTTATAGGTTGTGAAAGAAAAAAAGTGGAGCAACTGCCTGCTCCGCAGTTAAATTTAGACTCTACAAGAAGGCGTATATAATCCAGTTCTCTTCCCGTTCAGCTACTTTGTTCATCCGGTGCATTTGAGCTACAGGTTTTGAACTTTCCAAATTAGGTTACACATCAACGATCAAAAAGTTATGATAAAACTGGACGTTTGTAATGCAGTTGTGACTGTTGATTGTGGCGTACTGACACATAACGTGTTACTGCACACCTGAATTATAGACGTCACCAAAAGCGCACCCCCTGTGCAGTAATCTTTTTAAACACTGTTTATGCACTTTGTCCGCGTATGTGCACGTACCTCGCCGCTTTTTTACCTAGAAAAAAAAACACTTTTCACACTCACTGTAAGGTCATTCATTTTAGGACGAGAGCTTCCACATATAATATTTATCGGGGCCGAATATCCTGTACTATAAAACTATAATACTGGTGACTTTTTCAATCTGCATCGTAAATGTCCTGATAGTAGATGATCTTAACTCGTGCAATGAGTGAAAAGCATACATTAGCACACATACAAACTTGTTTTTCCCCCCCAATTACCTTGGAAAAAATAACATGAATCGTTATCGTTAAATTATTTATTTTAAACAACCATACATACCTACAAGTGGCAAAGTATGGGCTTTAGGTTTCCAGCACAAGTTAAATTTACTCAAGTATTACAAACTGACATAAGGTTTCTGCAACTTTTGTAAGGACGACTATATAAGGTAGAAAAAGTCACTGACAGCAAAACGTATATTGATAAGAAATAATATTTTCTATCTCCGAGGGAAATGACAACTTTAATAGCTTGGTACTATTGTAAAGGCGATCTGTTCAGAGAGAATGTGAAGAGATCATAGTATTCATTTATTATGCAAATATTTGGTATACAGTATATGACTTTACTAATGTACACATTTAACACATTATACAGTAACTTAGAACAACATATTCATTGACCAAGTTGTAATTACACTATATCTGTGTGAAGATCTGTGCTTTGAATTGAATACATTGAGAAAACAAAGTTTAAACTGATTGAGAATTGATGAGAAAAAAAAAACAACAACAGACATTGCAGTTACATCAGAGTGCAGTTGCCAAACAGAACAGTTCTTTGGTCATATGAGTGTTTTGGGGGAATGATTCAGTACTCATTTGTAATATTGAAACCGCACGTTCATTTTTTCCCTCTGGATCATAGAAGTAAACCATTTTACATCTGAGATGAGCAAAGCGGTGCTCAACTTTGATTGAACCATGCGGTAACTGAAGTATTTCCCAGCGATAAGCATCTGTTTTTCCAGCTCCAATAGACACGTGTTACGTTATTATTGCCTGGTGTGTATTGTGAAGTCCTGAGTGTGAAAGACGGTGCTCTTTTGCCACGTGCCACTTGTCCAGAGCCTTCCCCCCGTCTTCCTGCTTTCCTCTGTGGATAACACACTGGAGGACGGCCAGTCCTGCGGACGAGCAAAAAGGTCAGGTCCAGACACTTGCCCGACAACATTACCAGCAAACTGCACATACGTCTCTTAGTGCTTTTGGAGTTTCTGCATAGTGAATGAAAATGTATCATCAGGCTAGTCTTGTAGCAAACGTTTTTTTTTTCTCAGCATATGACAAATTCTGAATCTTACATGAACATCATCTAGAAAAAGACACTCGGACAGTTAGAAAAGCACTGAATAGGAGATCATATGTCTTTCCCTTCTGCACCTTGTCTTTGTCCTCAGAGTGAGCAGATGTAGCGTCTTGTCTTGACTCTAGTATGGAACACTGTGGTGGTGGGACTGGTCAGCACAGCACTCAGGCTCATAGAAAACGAAAACAGAAAAGAGGAGAGAGGTTTGGACCAGCTAGCTTTGCAGGCTGAATTGTCATATTTAGTATAGGAAATTAAGCCTAGTAAACTGTTTAGTCTAAGCAATAGTGTATCTCATAAATAAATACAAATGATCATTTTAAGTCCTGCTGTGGTATATAATCATAAATCACAGCAAATCTACATAGTAGAATTGTTTAAACTGCAGCATAAGCTAACAAAGAGCATAGGAACATACCAAAATCTGAAGCATCAAATGCAAAGCTTTATATCAGGAAAACCAAAAGAAAAAAATATATAGCAGTTATCTACAGTAAATCAGTTGTAGTGCATCATCATTCATTGAAGTACTTTTTACCATTGCATTTTAGGGATAGTACAGATTTAACTGAGTATATATGTGAATTCCTTTACTTGTCGCATTAAGATATGCTAAGTTGTATAAGATATACAATCTTTATAATTGATGTACTTATTTTTGGATTTTAAGTTTGTTTAGATGTTTTTTTTTTCTGAAAACAGGGCTAGCTGTCAAAAAGAGAGAGTGCATTACATCTGGGGGGGAGTTTAGAAAGTGTCCGAAATGAAAACTGCAAGGTCATCATATTTTCTTGTCTGTTTGGGATAGCTGGAAGAAAAACAATAATAAAGAGATTCCCTACTTGAGGGCCGCAGTGGCAGGTGGCTATTCTGCTGCCGGGCACAGCTCCCTGTTCCCTCGCAGCTCCCAGGAGAGACTGTAGCCTCATTATGTGCTGTATGGCGTGGCGAAGAATCTCCACCTTGGACAGCCTCCGTTTGGGGTTTGGCACCGTCTTTTGCTTCAGAGCTTCGAAAGCCTCGTTGACCCTTTTCAGCCTCTTCCTCTCCCTCAGAGTGGCAGCCCTCCTGCGGTCTGTCTGGGAGGGCCTTCTCTTATAGACCCCGCAGGCCCACACCACGCACTGCCTCTCTGAGAGTCCGGGCCGGGGAGAGGGGCCAATGTGTTCTTCTGTTGGACTGTTCATTCTAGAGCAGACCTGGGGTTCTGCCTCGTCATCCCCACTGTCTTTGCTGGTCGTTACATGCCGCTCATTAGCGCAGACAAAATGGGGATGCTGCATTTTCCCCTCCAGTGAAATGCAGGTTCTGGAACCAGCTGTCACTGTGCAGAGATCTTTTGGGAGACGGTGCTTCTACTTCATTGCTGTTTTTTTTTATGTGTGGCTCTGCCTCCCCCCCCCACCCCCACCCCCCATCTTTGTTACTGTTGTGGAAAAGATTTCGATCTTAAATGCCTTTACAAAAGCAGTGGCAAAATTGAACTCACAGCTTTATATATAGAAGCTTGTGAAACTCAATACAAGTGTCCTTTTACTTCAAACTGGTTTTTATTGGCACATTTCCATCTACTGGATGGGCATCCAGCTCACTGTACAACATAAGTCCACAGCTACAGAGGAATCTACTACTGAACAACTGTTGGGGATTTGCGTTCCTATGGACTTTGTGGTGTCCTTTAATAAATTCTTTGTTGGGGGTTTCTTACGTCTTTCATTGTGGCAAGTGTTGCTCAGGGGACGTGAATATGTTCATCGGATGCTGCTTATCATGTTCTTACCATGGATTTTGAAGCACCCTGTGAAAAAATGGTGTGCTCTTTGAACTTCTGTGTTGCTGTATTATGTTTCTTTCTGGTTTCCTAGCAACCTGTTTGTGACGTTGGTCCTGGAGAGTCCATGGAAGATGCCACGGCAGAGGCCGCCAACATAGCCCCATCCCATCGGAGTGGAGTCAGAACACAAATGTCCCAGATCATTTTCAGAGTGTTTCAGAGTGTTTACAATCACAACATGGGGAGGGACCATAGGTCTTCTTCAGGGATTTTAACAGGTAGAAGTTACCTCTTTTTGTCAGGTCTCTGTACTTAGTACAGATAGTAAAGTTTGACGAGCAAGCTTGGGATCGTGTAACATAATGAGCACAGCAAAGACGTAATTGTGAACATCACGGTCTATTATATTTTATTTTTTACTCCCAAAATTCCATTCTGTCCATATAGTCTGTGGTTGAGTGTGCCAGTTAAACCCCCTGATAATTTGGTCCTCTTTAAATGTCTGTGCTAAAACGTTTCAGAGAACAGTAACTAATTTGTATTTTCAATAGATGTGTTTTTTTCATTTCTTGAGATCACTGTAGGAAGTAACCACAGACATGTAACATTGCACTATTAAATTGATGTGGTAGGTTAATGACTTAAATTCTTCTTCAATTAAGGCTTAATGCTTAATTGCTTATTTGGCTTTGATCACAGCTAGAAGCAGGAAGTGTTCCTTTATTAAACGGATATAAACAAAACCTGCCTGGAGCAAAGCAGTGTGCAGGCCTTTTAATGCAAAAGGAGCAGACAAAACAATGGAGTCCGATGACCCAAACAAAATCACCTTTTCAGCCAAACAGCTCATGGCCTGGGGTCCTCATGTAGTTCAGACATTTCACTGAACCGCTCAGTCATGTGATCTGCAGGGACATGGATTTGGATTTGTAACACCCCCTTTGCATAGTCCTGTAACTCAGAAATGGCAATCCATCATGTGTTGTTCCTCAAAGATCATTCATATGGGTTTATTTGATGAGTTCTGAAAATTTCAAATGTAGTTAGAAGTAAAAAAAACTCATTCATTAGTCGCAGCTCTTAGCTGTACCTTTCTGAGAGAGAAATCTTGAACGGATGTGTAAGAGCTCTGCACATGACGTGTGGAGGAGAGACCTACTGGCAAAGTGGCAACCTTGGTGGACATGGGATGTCATTCTTCACACCTGCTTCAGAGCGTAACGACAGCAAACTGCCTTAACCCTAGCCACTACAACACCAGCATTGTGCTGTGACACAGGCTGGGCAGAGATTACATTACACACTGATTAGAGCTTCAGTTACAGCCCCTTAGCGTGGACAATGGGGGATCAGAGCAGTGGACATGAGAGTTTTAACATGCCTTGTGCCTGAGGAGCAAAAGGGATTACTAATGAAACAGCCAATTGCAAGCCATCCAAGAGCCACTTAACTGTTCTGACTGAAAATCCCAGCTTTTAGTTTGAACTGCTCAGTGTTGCAGTGACAGTCGCCTTCATTGGGATAAACACTGGCTTTAAGTCTTCTGCATACTTAGTTATGCAGATTTGTATCACCGTGTCTGTTCAAAAGTTAATGTCTGAACTGAGTCTTTGTAGGTTTATAGAAGCAACACAATTTATTGACAAATATGCATGGACATGAGCTCCTGATTTCCATTATCTTACAAATGGAAGTGATTAGTGTGAGGTATACTGAAGTATTGTTATTGTATTAATACATCCTGAACTGAATAATTAAATAAGAAGTACAGAGAGACGTAAAACACATATGCTGTATTTGACTATTTGCATTAGTACCTCAATTTTAAATTTTACAGCAACACGTGACTGGCCATCTTGTGCCTGTTGCTTGCTGGGTTGCTCCTCTGCAACCCCAAATTGGAAGAAGTGGTTAGAAAAGTTAGTTGGAGTTCCAATACATTGACATGCTTGGGTCTAGGAAACACTGGTATACTATGTCAGGTCATGTGCTTGTTACTGACATTTCTCTTCTGACTAAGACTTGCTGGGATCTAGATATGAACAGTCACTCAAGTCCGCCTCATCCAAGTCCTGCGTTGCTTGGCCATTGGCCATTTGAGAACTATTCTGACAGGACCTCCCCACGTGTTGGGCAGTGATACGGCCTAGATTTGAACTGGCAGCTCCAGGGGCACAGGACACATGCTGATTTTTATCTTTGTTGTTTACTCTTCTATTTTTAGACAATAGGGATGAAATATTTTGAGATTGCATTTGTTAGATTTATTTTTCTTTATAATGCAAAACAAATATTTGATAATGAGGTGTTAGGTGGGTGAGTCCCATAACAACTTGCCATAGCAATTTCAATAACCAGTGTCTCTTATGTGCTAAAATAAGGATCTAATTGTGGTAAATCATTACAGCCATGTGGCTATTTTTTGAAACCGTTAAGCTCTTCCCGCAGAGATAATTCAGTTTTTAGCCCTTTGTTAATGCTCGGTATGCCAGTCTTGGAATGCTCCACAGTAATTTTAATTCCTGTCTAGTGCCGCCATATGTATCTAAATATAATAAAGGTATTGTGTTTTATGCATGTAGCGATTTATATATTACTGATAATGTGAATGTTGATAAGAAGGATTGTGACACTATGTTTTACTACCTTAGATAATCACCATTGTATAAAAATGGGAGTCCAGTAACATATGTCAGTGTCCATCTTCCATACAGAAACGACAAAAGTGAAAGGTTCATTAGGCAAACAGACAGCCTTACTCAGTATTTACTATAGAAAAGCCTATCTGGTGATTAAATTGGCAACAGATTGGTGGAAATAAATTAAAACAAGATTGGACGTATGATTGTCTAGACTAGATTAAAATTTTTGCATCAGTGCATGATAAGAAATAACATAGGAGACACTTATTTTCTTCAGCAAAAAAAATCTGCTTTACATTTTTAACTAATTCTTCAAACTGTATTTAAGTGAATTAAATAAAATATATTTGAATGAGAAAAATCTTTTTTGCCTAACTACATCACCCTTGGAACATTTTTGATCGCTTTAAAAAATGCTTTTGGAGAAAACATGCTTTCAAAGCTCCCATACCTGTCAGTTTGTTGGACTCTGATGGGATTTTGGCACCAGTTCCTTGGCAATGGGAGATGTGGGAATCTGCCCACAATACCCTGGCTTCCTCCAAGAAATGACTCGATGAGCCGCTAACTTCCAAATGTGGCTACATGGCCACCTCTCATTTGTACTCTTTCTTATGTTTTTATGTTTATAATTTAAATGGTTTCTCTGTGGTCAGGGTTGTCTGTAGTCTTAGTGAGGAAGGCCAATGCGTGTGTGGATGATTGTATACTGCACGGAAACATAAACTATTGTGTACTGTTACTTAAGCAAAAGTTTGTAGGGCTGTAACCTCTGTTTTAAATCGTATCCCTGCAATGCAACAATGAAAGGTGTGGTATTTCAGCATATTGTAAGAGATTAAAGCATGCACATCTGTTTCCCTCTGCAGCTCTCAGCCTTTCATTCAAGCCATCTAACTCCCAAGTGTTGAAGTCCACTCCACTCAGTACTGTTTGACAAACCTAAATTAGGCTAAAAGCATAGATTCTTTGAAAACTGAAACTAGAACCCAAGCTAGTGGAAGTGATTTATAGGGTAAAAAAAGGAACATTTCGTGTCGGAATAAAGTTTTCAGTACCTTCCCTATCTTCCTAGTGTTTTTGAAGAGAAAATGCATTATCGCCCATTCAGAAAGTGTATTTTTGGTTGTTTAATTGAAAGGGAGGCGGAGAAAAACAATCTTTTCTGGGTACTCGCCAAATTATTAAAGTTCTCATTCATCAGCAGATCCTTTTTAATGACAATGTTGAGAAGGCTGCCTGTGGTTGAAAGTGCAGCTGGGAAAGAGATCAATAGGGCTTTGCTGTTACCGAGGCCAACAGCTGTTTAATGGTGATATTCTGTAATGTCATCAGCAGACCTGAACTCAGCTCAGTGCCTTGCTAATTGTACTCAAAATGAGAAAAGAGAATTCATTATCAGAGCTAAATGGGATTTTATTCTTTTTTCTAGTTTCGTTAAATGCATATCAATAAAATTTTGCTGCTGGGTTCTGCTTTGCTTGATTGGCTTTCTTTGGAATGTGGAATCTGAGGGTTTCCTCAGAAGTTTTAGTCAGGGTTTTGTGCTGAAAGCCAAACAGGCCGCACTCTCCTTGTGAAAGCATGACAAATAAACAGAATGCTTCAAAAATTAAAGAACAATTTAACTTCAAAGATCAATTTGCTCCTCTCTGTTTCAAATCTGGGAATTCAGTTTATGTAATAAAAAAAGGAAATGTTTTTTTAATCCGTTTCAGCAGCTTTAAGAGCTTATCCATTTTAAATTTACAGTATTTTACCTACAGTAACAACTTTACATATACATGGTAATGGGCCTTGTGTTGTGTTGAAATGCTTACATTGGTATCTTGGTTTAACCTGTGATTGAAGAAGAGTTTCCTAATGGATTATTTTAATTTATAACTGAAACCTGTGTGTCCCAGAAATAATTAGAAATGTATAAGTGACATAATGCACTTTGAGACGAATCAAAGATTTACCTTCTCACAATGTAAGTGAGATTTGTCTTTTTGGAATAAAATTACAGCATTAACTTGTTTTGCTTCATGTATCATTTCCTTAGCTGCAAACACAACAAAAGTAATCATCTCACAATGTTATAAATATATTTGAACCCATATAGTCCTTTGAAGAAGAGCACATTTCCTCAGATGGGTTTTGAAATGCTGCTGTGCATCACTATTAAGGCTGACAGTATGTCTAATATTTTAGACTCGTTTGAAATTCTAACAATAATGGCGAGCAAATCAGCAGCATGAAATCAGCGAGTGATTTTCACTGATTTTGTTTAGTGTTGTTTTGACCATGAAGTTTTTGTTGTAGGGGTCACTAGTGCCACTAAACCTCCAGTGCACAGTAAGTCGTACGTGCAGACGGGGATTGTTTGGAATCTAGTTGTGCCTGAAATTGCCTGGAGGCTCCTGGGAATTCCTTTCTGCCCTTGGCTTTGGAATGGCTTAGGGTAAAGCATCTGGCGAGCAATCACCTTCAGGGCCCAGCCAAGTTCAACAGCATCAGGCTGGGGTCAGCGGCAGACATGTGTGGGTTTGGTGTATCAGAATAAAAGAAAATCTTGTTAAAAGGTGAGGACAGAAGACATCCAGTTCTCAAACTCCTTGTCAAGATGTACCTGGTGTAAGTTGAAAAACAAAGCTGTATTTTCAAGTAGGAAGGAAAAATAGAGACGTGTTATGTGAAAAATAGTTTAATACTGTACATGTAGAACTTTATTTAGATCTAAACATTATGCAAGATCTATGTTCTCTACGTAAACAGAAATGTAGAATTCTGTCTGTACTTAAAGAAGTCTGACATATGCTAGCAATGAATATTGAGCTATTTTGTCCTTTTTAAACTGATTCTGATTGCAATTCATCTGCAATACTTATCTGCTTTGATTAGTAAATTACATGTTCAGAATTATTAAAAAAGAAGACGTGATTTTCTTATGATGAATTATTAGGAGGTGTGAGAGTGACGTTCTCTTAAATACTTTTAAGTGAGGCTTTGTTTTATGAGGTACACAATGTTTTTTATGATTTTAGGGGGAGAACGGTTGTGTGTGTGTGGGAGGGGGTATTGACGTTTTTAAACAGAGAACTAATGTAGTGAGTATACCAGAATATTGTCTGGTAAAAGTTTTAGGTTTACAAGGCAGCACAAATCCTTAGACAAGAAAAAAACAGAGCACAAACCTCAAGAAAATCACATGGAAAGTGGACTAGAATAACAATCTATACATATATGCGTGGTAGACTGCATTTTATAGGATTGAACAAATTGGAATATCAGACCCCAGTAAAACTCTAAGGAGGCAGAGGAGACTTCCTTGGGAGCATAAAATAATTTAAAGGCCAATGTAATTCTATGAGATGCATGGATGAAACCAAACACTCCTTAGACAGCGCACTCTCAGCAGTGGTGGTTGTTTTAGAGAAATGTGGGTGCACTGTATTGCTGTGATCCAGCCCACCCCATCTTCATGTGCTCCACCTGAATAACTAACGCTGAGCCATAGATCAGAGGAGGGCATTCCTCTGTGACAAGGCCCTGCAGCCGAGAGGACACAGGCCACCACTGCCCCTCATTGCCTCCCGTGTAAACACCTACTTTGAAGAGGAGTCCTACAACAACATGGGAACAGCCGAAAAAAGGCCACCCAGACACAGCACACAGAGTGCCATTAGCACTAAATATGTCTCAAGTTTATTTTGCTTTCAATGTGGGGTTCTGGTTTGTGCACGTAATTGCTCTTGTGTCTCTTCTTTCCACTCTAAGGCATTAATAGCTTTATAAGAATGCAGTAATTGAAGATTAAAGGTAGGTAGAGGAAAAATGGCTATGCAAAACCTATAGAGACCATAGCTATGTAGTCCCTTAATTAATGTGTTATTTAAACTTATACATGATAGTAATTTGGTTCATGAAGTCGAAGTAATTCATTTTAATTAATTTTCTTTTCTTACATTTAAATGTAATGAATATTCAGAATATTAATTTTAATATGCTATATAATAATGCCATTAATTCTGATACTTTTCTTTCTCTAGACCAATAGCTTCAACACTGTACCTCTCCACATCTCAGTCCTTTCCTTTATAACTTCATTACACTTTGGCACCCATTGTCTTCAAATGCACTTTCTTACATGATCTGTGCTAAGGTTACATGCACATCTAAACTTAAAACATGCCTCTTTTATAGATGTGGATGAGGTCTTTCTGAAAAAGTCATTGCGTTCGTTGAACCTTGTATGGCTACGGTATGTCACCTCTCACGTAGAACCAATGTCAGCTTTGGAAATAAATCAAGAAATCATTGTGAGAGCTACAAATGTTTATTTCATGCTGTCACAACCGAAGAAGGCTCCACAGCCGAAACATAGTGTTTCTTTTCTACTCTTTTCAGCATGGAATAAACCTTTACTCGTTCTTTTGCAGCCTACGCATGCTGGCGACGCTACCTAGTTGGACTGCTGTTGTTAGAGTTATACTACCCATTACTCTACAGATTAAATGATGTTAAGCAGAGAATGATCATACTTTCTGTGTGGTCTTGAATGCCATGCCCCCTTTCTCCACACTCTTCAGTGGAAGCAGCGTCTCCAACTGGAAAAAAAATATCAGACTTTCTTAACTCTTTATGGCCTGAATTTGTTACATGAAAAATCAAGTTATTATATATTGTAGGCCATTAGTGATATATTGTATACTCTTTGGGAGATGAACTCTGGCCAGTGTTACAGCTCAGTTCTGCGGTCTGTCTTTGTGTGCTGAAAAACTTTCCTTCCTATTCCCAGATTCAGAATTCATAGACTTTTCTACTGGTGGGACTTTCAAAGAGTTAACAGTGTGTGCATATTTATATCATTTATATTTAAATCATTTAGGGCTGCCAGTTCATGCTATGCATTGTATTGTGCACTGATCTCTATTCATCAATTGCCATTTGTTGCTTTGTGTCTGCACTAATCTATAAAGCTTGTTAAGGGAATTATCTTAAGGAAATTACTTAGTAGGCTTTACTTTCAGCCATGAGGTTTACTGAAAGCAGTTGTGAGCTGTATCAATCAAACCTTACCTTTTCCCCTCAATGTATCTGCTTTTTTGTTAAACTGTAAGGATTGCTTAGCATTAATTCAGGCATTTTAGTATTTGATTGTGTGCCATTTTTCAAATTGTTTTGTGTAACACAGAGACATTAAGGAACTTGAATTGCATGTATGTTTTAAGATGTATTGTATACAGATTTATATTGGCTTACCAGAAGATGTAACACCTACTAAGGTTTAGTCTTACAAACCATGTTTTTTTTCTGGTGGATGAGAAGGTGCATTAGCCTTCATTTTGAAATGACACAGCTGATGGTAAGTAGTTGTCTGTACTTTTTGGGTGCTTGCCTTTGATCTTCCCCTGCCACCAGTGAAAATATCCCAGGCCAAGGCATATGGAACACCCACCAACATAACAAATGACAACAGGACATTAACAGACTGGGAGAAAGAGCAGTCTGTCCCCAGGAGCAGACAGGATCAGCAGGTGTGAAGGGAACACAGTGGCCAAATATAGCTCAGGTGGCCAAAGCCAGGGGTGGCAGGTAGCCACAGCCTCTATCTTTCTTGGGTGGTAGAAAGAGCTCCTTTCTTTTTCGTACTTTTGTGGTGGGTGGTCCAATTGTTACTCTTCCTACAAATGGCAAAAGGCGGCAGCATCTTGTTTTACATGTTGACAAATATCAACAACCAGTGAAGTCCTACTGATGCATCGTCACCACCCTGACTGCATCCATTCAGTCTAGTAACAGTGATCTGATTCACTCTCTCTTTCGTGCTCAAAGCGAACTTTCCAGAGCTGAATGTCAAAGTACCAATTACATATCCTATCACAAAAAGCTAGTTTTAGTATTCACATTGTTATATAGCAAGTACTGTACAAGTCTTTAGAACTGCTGAACACGTTGCTGTTTGCTTTGATTTGAAGGGATTTTTATTTTTTACATTATCTTTCATTATGTACAGTAGAAGCTTTAAATTGTGTTCCTATTTTTTGGGGAGTTATTAGGATGAATCATCAAATTGCTGAGTCCAACACTACAGTTTATATACTCAAAAGCATAACGAACAAATGGTATGAACACAAATGAAGAACAATATGTCACATTATTGTTTAATTAGCATTTTCTTAGTTTAGAGTCTGTGCATTACAAGTATATGTATTGCATAACATTTACTTTTTTCCTAAATTATTAATAAAATAATTCAGTCTTTTAAAAACTAAACTTAAACAACCATTTTTAATACTCTGTGTTCTCCAGTTTAAAACGGAGTACTACAGCTCGGTTGATTTTAAGTTGTACTTAGATTGTTTGAAATTTGTGAGATGAGTGACATTTTGCATCCAGAATTGTATTTAAAAAATAGTATCCAAACTGCACTAAATATTCATTCAATGCATTATGAATACTACCTGGTAGTACAGGGTAGCTGTTACCTGAAGATAAGAAATACAGTATGCCATTTTACACAACTGCTGTGTTTGAGGATGGAGCAGTTAAATAAAGCCATCAAAAGGAGACCAAGAAGACTGTAAAGATTTGAAAAGGGTGAAGTTGTATAGCTAGAGTATACTGTATGGTTGGGTGTCTTTGAGCCTTCATATGGTAACCATTTCTAAAGTTGTCTGTACCATTCATTTGGACAGATTAATTTGTTTTGAGAACATTACAAGTGATGCAGGATTTAACAGAAAATCCAGTCAGAAGATCAACAGTAAACACATGCAATACATTTATTTTTTCTAGCTGAACGACACAAATTTACTGCAATCTAGTGATATGGAAGCAGTTGCTGATATTGAGCACGGAACCACCATTTCGAATTCTGAAACCATTGTCATCACTCATCATCTTTCCTACCAAAACATTTGATACTCTCAGCATTGTAGTCAATAATGAGCATCTTCAGAGAGCTGCTGGGGATATGTATAACTCAATATGTCCCGACATCTTTTTCCCAGCCCAAATATGAAGCCCAAAATGCTAGCTAGCTCAAAAATGATAAAATCCTTTTATGTCTTGTGTTTTTTAAATGTCTCATTCTATTGCTTGCAAGCACCCTTTCCTTTTGCAGCAACACTTCATTGAGTGTTTTGCACTATTTTGCATTCCCTGCCAGATAGAATACTGGTCTTTTACTACTGGACTGTCTAGCATGTTTTAGCTCTTTGCATCTCTGAATGCGTTCACTCCAGGATCAGCATTTCAAAGTTCATATGGGGTTCACAAATGGACGGAAACAATGGGCGCACAACAGGCCTGTCTCTCTCTGCCAAGGCATGTACAGTATCACAGTGGGGGGAAATGTGTTGTTGTGGAGGGGGATTAAGAAGAAAAGTGAAACCTCTTCACAGGATGGTACAGATCATACCTGTCACCATAAGTAATGATGTTTGAATTAGATGTCTGGATGCTTTCTAAACGGTCCTGTACAAAAAGTGTATTAAGTGAAAAAAAATTTTTCTTGTATGTCTGTTTCCTGCGATTTGTTGGTGTCTCTTTCGGGATGTTGCCCTACATTGAAAGGTATCACATACCTTAATGGGGATAAGCAAATTTCTGATAATGGACGGGTAGGTGGATATTTTTTATTTAGTGTGGAGTTGCTTCTACGCAGGTGCTTGAAAGACTCCTCTACTTCAGAAAAAAAAGTAAACAATGTTCATTATGACTGTGTTTAAGTGCCTTAATGTCTTATATAAATTCCTCTAGTTTTTGTAAGTTTTCCTCATCACAAATAGATTAAATTAAATGTTAGAAATAGCATTTTCAGCTGTGTCACTCTCGAAAACCACATTTTGCAGTGCTGTAATCAAGGTCTTTGAGAAATCAAACACAAAAGGATCTTGCTTAAGACGGCTTTCGGTTGCTGGTTTTACAATTTCCTTTTTTATTGTGCTGGTTACTAGTTTGTAAAATTCTCCAAAATTTCTTAATTGCCGTTTCAAGCGTGGCTGTGACAAAATCAGCGGAATGCACTTGCCATTGGTAGTAAAGTGACTGCTCCCGTGTTTATAGCAAGCGCTATACAGTTACACTGTTAATTCCAGCTCCTGGGATTCCTGTAAAACACTGCTGGATTGGGTTACTTTCGCTAACGGTATGCACTTAAAATGCATCAGGCAGTAAAGAGACATGCATTCCTTATCAAATAGCTGATTCATTTACAAGAAAAGAAAAAAAAAAGAATTGAAGGTGGAAAAAATGCATATTTTTAATTTTTCATTGAGTACTAAACATTTACTGGCTTTAACATTTCCCATGTGGGATTCAGGATGACTGAGTCGGCTGTCTGAAATTCGTAACAACTTGTAAAAACTTCCTTTAAGAACTTTTTTTTTACAGATGCTGTTATGGATAACAGAAAAAAAAGCTGTTACAGACTAAGCATCACCTCTGTTTTGATGTATCTTTGTCCTAAAAGCTGGAATTTGTACTAAATTAGATTTTATTCTGAAAATTAACAACTGCAAATGGTTTGTTTGGTCTTGCTTTTGTGCAGACGTTTGTTCTATGGTGTGTGTTTTAGCTTGTATTTTAATGGTTTCTTTAGGCTTCGAAATAAGATTGTTTCATTTGCATCTCTTGAAAGCGTTCAAATTAAATAGGAATATTCGTAAAGTATCGGTCACTCTTCCACTAGAGGTCTTTGGATTGCTGCATTTTATTGTTCTTTTTGAAATGCTTCTGTGAGGACATTTGGACCCTGACATACATAAATGTTTTCAAGATGACCTCACGAGCCATTTCAAGATCACAGGTGGATTGTACCTACAGTATTTTGAAATCCTATCTTGGTCCATTTCTTTCTGTACATGAATATCCTAAAGTTCACAGACAATAGAGTTTGGAGGTTCACGTGCTAGAAACAACACTGTTAACTTACATTATGACATGCAGACAGGGCATATAGTAGCTCCAGACACCTACTGTAAATGCCTTCTAGGAACCAGCATACAGAGTATGTCAGGGAACGAATAAATAAATACAGTATGGCTAACAATGTAGTTTTGTTCTTCTTTTGGTCTGTCTTGGACACCCTGCTCAGCACAGTATTTTTATCCAATATAACAGTAGTTTCATAGTGCCTATCTACATACATTATAACCAGTTAAATTCAGATTGACAGACTATAGAATTAAGGAAACAAAATAGTGATTCATTTCGGTGTCTGTCATCCACCCTTCTTTCCAGAGATTTGGTTAAGAAAAATCTTTTGGAATTAGTCGTTTGTTCTTTTTGGTATTCACATACCAAATGTTTGTATTTGAAAGGATTGAGACTGAGCGTGATTTCTTAATACACTATGAGAAAAAGGTCCTTGAAAATGAAATATTTACCTTTTTGGAAAATCAGCATTTTAGTCCTTTTTCTAGTTATTTTGCTTTTAGGTTTTTGTAACAGGTCACAATTATGTACTGTATACAACCAAACCAGTGGAAAAATACTATAGGATAACCCAAGAAATGAAATGTAAATTCTGAGACCTTAAAATAAGTTCTTGGCATGTAAATATGAAATAGCTAACAGAGCCTCCAACATTATACCTTTGATTTTTTTCTGAATGTAGCAGTTTCTTATGTGAAAGTGGCTCATTATGTCTCAGTGTTGGGTACTGCATTCCTCTGTAGTTGGGGTTTTAAAGAAAGTTTTTTTTAATTCACATGTAGATGAGAATTGGTCTTTTTTTAATTGCCATTAGCAAACAGTTTGGCGTGAGTGAATAACATTATGGAGTTTGTCCCAATCAGCACCTGCAAATGCTGCCAAATCTCTCCCAAATGTCTGCAGTCAAACTCAGGTTTTTAAGAAACAGTAGTTTAAAAATTCTACTGGCACATAAAAGAAAATGAGAAAATGTACTGCATTAAAAATCATTGGCACTAGCTGATGAATTGAAAGATGAACTGTTATTTTCCCATAACAAAACTACTTAGCAAAAAAAAGGAATGATGTGCATAACTTAATTGTAGAAGGAAAGCAGATGAGATGACATTGAGGACACAGACAAGCCTCAGGAAATATTCATTATAATTCCTTTTTGTGTGGGGAAGCACAAGTAATCTATTCCTTATTTCTTACCACGGTACACCTTAGCACACATAATATGTAAATGGGTTCTCTGAATTTTTATTCACCTCAAACAAAAACAAACATTTATTTTGGAGATACAAGCCTTGTCATCTCCTGATCTTTACTTCACGGCTTCAAGACTTTACAGGCCCCTTTCTTTCTCAAACTATGGCCATGAATGTTAATTTATTATGTTTATTTAAAAATGGAAATATTTAAGAAGTAAGTTATACTTGATGGCAGGGAAGAGGTAACTCGCTGAATCACCAAACCTTTGAAACATCTATGTGATTTTACAGGAGCCTTGCAGGTAAAGAAAATGCATTTAATCAGTGGAATTCTGAAATACAATTTCTGCAGTAAATTAGTTAATAACACTATGCATTCTGTCTCAAACAATTCATTCCACAATGAATTCTTCTTTTCTATTTTAAATGGAACCTACTGTATCATAACAGAAAGTAGTAGCAGTAGTTAAACCATAAAATCGTTTTTTTCTTAAATCTTGAAACCAGATAAAGAATAAAGTTGACTGCTTCACAGTAATTTCTTATAAGAGCATACTAAACAATTCTGATGGCTTTACTGTTTACTTCCAGCCTATATCAGGTGTAGTTTTATGCCGTCCACTCTGTAATGCCAGATGTAATCCTCAGTTTCGCTCTCTAATCGGCTCCGCTTATGCGTTGTTTCCTGGTGCAGTATTGAAAAACCACATGCTGATCCTTTCCTGCTCCCCGGATTTAGAGAACTTGAGCAAATAATCCACGGTCCCACAATGATGTAAAACATTAAATATTGTTTTAAGTATGGAAGGCGCCGTCCTGCCTACACGGTACTTAGTGTGGGCATCATGCCAGTGCATTTATTGGCATCAGCTTCGGAAACAGGGCATGCTCACTCGGAGGGAACAAAGCAGAGCTGGGACAATAAGGCAGAAATGATGAAAGACACAAGGAAGCTGTGATGTCCTGCCCATCTGTAGCCTTAGTGTAGGACCTTCACTAATGTCTTGGCTATTGGAATAATAACACTCTCTGCAGTGGCTCTACTTAACAGTAGAATTATCAAGTCTTTTGTCCGTGTTCTCCTTGAGCAACTGTGATGGACCAATTGCAATTGTAATTGCAAACAGCCTTTGCAGCAAGATCAGTGAAACGTTATGCATTTTATATTGATTCATAGGCTTATTGAAATTGCATCTTCTCTGTTTCTACAATAAAATGATTTAACTTAGCAAAAAAGGAATGACATGCATAATTCTAATTCTAAAGCTAATCTTAATGAGATGGGTGACATAGAGGGCACAGAAAACACTCAGGAAATATTTATTATAATGACTTGCATCATCACTGTATAGCATACAGTTGCTATACCTATCTCCTTGGCTTTAACATGCATGGAGAAAGCACAGCTACATGGCACTGTTCAGCAATCCTGCATCACTGTTAATTTATTGCGTCCCTCTTTGTTTTTCTCTGATTTCCTTTGATCCACTTATCCTGGCACAATTCTGGTGAAAGAGTCATTATTCTGTAGCAGTGTATGAGATTACATAATGAGATCTCATTATAATCTCCAGTCCTGTTTGTTAAATGACATCAACTGCTTGATATCAAAGTATACAATGTTATGGTAATCCATTACAGAAAAACCAGTATGAGGTAATGTCCTTGTAAACTTGCAGTCTTTGTTCTGAGTGAAACTACAGTTATCCCAAAGCTGGAGTAAACTCTACAAGCTATGGACTATCAGCCTTAGTCTTGGAAAGTGAGTTCTAAAGCATTAACAGTGGGACTCCTAAGAGGCTCATTCTCCATGTCCAATCTCATCTGTCATGCTACTTTCACACTCCCCATTAACTCTAACAATCAAATCATTTTCCACTGCATTAGGAGTGTTACAACAGCTTGCTGATATCGACAGCTAGGTGGGAATGTAATACCTCACAGGAGGGAGTCCAGGGTTTTGATAGTGCTGTCTTCACTTAGCTAATGAAAGTAACCAATATGTTTTTACTAGATGTCCATATTTCATGAAACAAATCCTACTTGTAAGTGTTTAGAAAGCTTAAATAAACCGCATGACAAAAGAAGTGCTGCACGTTTCTATAGCTTTTTGAAAGAATGTTATTAAAATGTGGTTTCAGTATGTGCAGGAAAAAACACAGATATATTTACATAAATAAATGACTTAGCAAGGAGCTACAGTTTAACAAAAGAGTTAATGCAACCAGAGTGCATTTTTCAGCACTAGATTGCTATGTCATGCTGTATAAACAGTGCTGTGCCATTCGTACAGTATCAGGTTTAGTATTAAACTGCAGAATTGTTCTTTCATTGCACCTAAGGGGTTTAGTACTCTGGATGATTCCCAGCTCAGACGGAACCTGAGTGCCTGTGAATAATTGCCCCATATCCAGGTATATTTGACCAGGGTTTGTAGAGCTTGTTCATTGGCTACAGATACGCTTCACCCCTGTCACTCAGGTTGTATTGTAATGCCTACGGTAATTCATTACTTCCACAGGAACCAGCTGTTTGTTCGCCCTGAAAGGCTGTTCAGGAAAAGGATAAACCCATTTGCAAAAGACATTTCAGGCTGGCTCATACTACACTGAAGTCTCCCCTGAATAGATGATTGTTGGGTGTCGAGTTCTGCATGTTGGCAGAATTTTCCCAGGACAGCTCAATTGCTTTACAACCTTGCTTTGGTGATACTTACTAGCACATCTTTTTTCATCCTGTGCTTTGTGGGAAAAATCAGGCTGGACCTTTAATACTATTTCAGGCTGTTGATGCTATTGTAAATGTATTGTATTTCTCTCGAGAACAGCTCTTATCCTGTTCAATTGTCATGGGAGCTCAGTGTCAGTATTCCTGATGTATTATCAAAAATAAAACAACTTCATTATAACTGGTAAGTATAATGCAGATTTCTGTAATATATCAGTACAGTCACAGACACAGGTATTTTGCACCCCAATCCACAATACATTACTATCTAGTTTATAAGTCTAATAAATAAATATTTTTATTTTTTTAAATTATACTTATTAAACACTTATTCATTCAAATGAATATATTGGCTAAGAGGTGAAAATTTATTTCTGCAAATTCATTGCAGACTATACGCTATAGATCGATTGTTCAATACACTTAAATATTATTGTCAGTTTTCTGTACCTACTAGATTAGTGCCTCATACACTTACAATAGAGGGCTGAAACATGTCTATTTAATAACTTTGCTCTGTATACTACATATTTTCCAAAATGTTTAAATCTGACCAATCATTCTGTATTGATAACTTATTTAAAATATATTTTATAATATATTGAAATAATTTCTACTCCTTCATTTTTATCTGTGAAAACATGGGACCAGTATTCAGACAAATTTTTTCTAGACTTTAAGATTCTTTTGGCTCATGTTTTGAATCTGGCTGTGGAACAAGCCCTTGAAAATGTATGAGCTTCTTTAATCCAGGATAAACTAACTGCATTGATTTGGTAGGTAGAAGACTTAATTTCTTATCTTCCTTATCAGAATTACACTGACGTCCATGGAGTATTTTTTAATTTGAGGGATATTTCATATTCCATTAAAACTCATCAAATAGTTTATTAATTTACATTATGTTTAAGAGGTTATGCATGAGCTGGAGAATGTAGTATTTGCGTATTTACTTATTTAAGCTCTGCGGTTGTTTTCATTAATTGCCAAAATGAACACCACAATGCCACACATACTGTATTTCCAAACGTACTGCACAAAATAAAGCAGTCCTAGCTTGGGTTTGACATTTTTTAGATTCTGTTTTTTCCTCCAAAATGAATCTGTGCGTGGTGTACATACAGTATGACAGATTATTACTGCTATCCTCAGATGTTCCTGCCTTAATGAGGTGAGGCCTAATCTCTGCTTTGCATTGTGCTTGCTCATGTTTTGCACAAGCATTGTATCTTTAAGATACAGACTGAGCTAGTTTATAAGGTCCCAATCAACCAATGAAAAACAATTATATTTCAGGACAAAACCTGGAAGAGAAGAACATCCACTAACATCTAGAGTAATGTTGTGTCAGTGAGATTCCAAGAACTCCAGACTCCAGCACATTGCGTGAAGCATGCTTTCTTTATATTTTGCACTTATGTGAATTTTCACTTCATATGAAACTGTACTAATACAGATACTGTTGATAGGAGTAGTACATGTTCAGCATTGCTAACATGTTCTACTTTCTAGATTCAGAACTCTACAGGCTCCGACAGGCTTGTCATACAACTAAACCTTACATCAGTTATAGCTTTGCAAGACTGTATACAGTCAGTGCTTATGAAACATAACAATATTTCAGATTAAAAGGAAATATTTATAAATGAAAATTTCTTCAAACTAAATTGAAATTTAGATTCCCACATAGATACATAAAAAACATGAATTTGTGAAGGAAATGCAAGGGGCTTTTGAACTCTGATGCAAATCACAAATTTGTGAATATTCATCTTCATTTAAGGATGGAGAGAGCTTTAGAAGTAAAGAAAATAATTGATATAAATTAGATTTTGATTGTGTTTAGTCTGCACTTGGCCCAGGGACTGTTAACAGGTGGAGAGCTCTCCTCATTTTCAGAAATAGCTTGAAATTGCACTGGCAGCCTCTGAATTACAAGTTTTCTTCCTGTGCCATGACCCTAGGTCTCTGACCCACAACTGCAATGTGTTTTGTGTGACTAACAGCTGTAATTCCCCAATTATCACGCTTTGTTCTCCCACTGCACTACAAGTTTAGTTACCAGGGAGCTACAGCCAAGTTTTTTTCATTTCCAGTCCAACTCTTCACACTTCTCCCTTCATGCCTCTCTAAAGCTACCTTCTTTCTTAGTGTGTACTTAAGGTACATCACAGCTTTCCTATTTAATGAAATGTCGGCTGGTATACACATGAAAGACAATATAGCAAGCAATCTTCTATTATTCCAAATCCATAAACTTCTCTATCTTAAATGTGAGACTTGAAGAGGTGTTGACAAACCCATATAGGACATATTTTTATGCTGACTTTGGCAAGAGTACCCTTCTGGACACTAACCCTGATATTGTGACTCAGTCAAGATGGGACTCCACCTCACCGAAAAAAATCCTCAAAAATCAAACCTCCCCTCATCTCCTACTCCCTCTTATTATTACTAGTAACCAAAAAAATGAGAAGGTCACCACACTCTTCCTTGTTTAATGGAGAATTCATGTTTCAATTAAGGCATTTGTTTTTCACAATCATGGTTTTCATTTCTCTATATAATTCCTGGTCTCTTATCTTCATTTTTCTCTCATTTTGATTTGTTTATGGTTATCATCACTTTCTGTGAAGGTAGTACAGGGGAGAAGGCCATATTAAATTAAAGTGATTTTAAAACAAAAACTAAGTATTAGCTTCAAATCAGGCTAAAATATTTTTAACAGCCATTGATTGATATACTCCATGGCAGGTCCAATATATTACCTATTTTAGTATATATCAAGACTTAAAACATTTTGGAAACATTCAAAAGGATGAACTATAAACATTACTAGTTTAGATTTAGCTTGTATTCAAGCTTCTTGTAGTGTATTTGAAATGGTGAGAAAGTGCTTCTCATTGAAATGAAGCCCAAAACAAGTAAATCAGAGCTGAAATCCTGTTTCCTTTCCCAGCAATACTTTTTAGTACTGAATCCAAAACTGTCAGTAGGCGGCCCAGCCCTGTCTTTCATAAGAGTTTGGCAACCTTCTCTGCTGCCCTTACTTCTGTCACTCAGGAAAGACTTTTAATGCTTCCGTTACAGCAAACATCTATACAGTTTACACAGCTTAAATATATATTTTTTTCATTTTTAATACTAAAAAAGAGAGTATTACAGGTTTATCTTGGTAATATTGCAATATATATATATATTTTGAAAAGTATTATTAGCAAAGAAATACAGTTTAATGTTTAATAATCTTTCACTACTGTGTATACCTGTCACAGTGTATAGTTATGTCAGTATGAAGAAATAAACATATTCTTAATTTTGTTAAAGGATCTAAACTCTTGATACACATCGTTTCCTTCGACATAAGGAAATACGCTGCTGAAAAGGTGAAACCAAGCTCTTGTATGTCCATTTCCTGGAGGCTGCTTACTCCTAGGAAGAAGTGTGTCAACCTGGAAAATAAGAGATCGAGGGACCTTGTCGCAGTAAACCTGCAGTGTTTGGTGGCACAGAAGGCCTACTGTGTGCCTCAGGGACGGTGCTGTTTTCTTTCTGTCTCCAACGCTTTCTCTGTGGATCCTGCCTCAAACTGAGGTAAAGGCTATCGTGATTGTAGGCGCCCAGGAATTTAGATGAATCCTTTCCCTTTATATTATGCAACATACTGTGAAACTGCATTCCGCTGAAAGGCTGTGAAGTGGTAATCTGGAGCATCTGCTCGCTTTCTTGGAGTGTCCATGTCATCATCTCAGTGGCGAGGCTTGGCTTCTTGTGCAGTGTTCACTGGTGGTTCCCACAGTAATTTCATCAGTGAATCAGGCCAGAACACCATCCTGCTACAGTACCACAGACGCCTTTTTTGTCCCATGAATCACCCTCTTACTGGATATTCTTTCTGTATTAGGCCTCTATGTGGGATATTATTAGCCGGAATCTGGATGATGGTGTGTGCTGCTGGTAAGACACACTCGTAGCAGGGATTTTCAAGTTACTGTATGTCTCCTGGGGTAAAGTTACCCAGGGCTATTTTTGCTGTACTTTGCTTGTGGCCTTGCTAGTTTGTGCTTCATTGTTCTTGTTCCAAGCCATTTATTTGCTTAAATGAAAGGTCTGAATTAGACCAAGCTGAAAATTAATCTAAAATATTTTGTTTCTTGTGATATATTTATAACATACTATACTGTAGCAAGGTCTTGCGATAAAGTGATCAGGAGGAGTGGAAGCGCGGAATCCTAAGTGTCTTAACCTGTAAACTTCAAGTTCTTCCAGTAGATGGCCGTGCTGTGGAGGGGGGTGTGGTGCATACTTCCATTACTACTTCCAGTAGGGCCTTTTGGTAAAGACTTCATCCCTTCTGGGTGACACAGGGTGTTTTGCCTATTTACTGTGGCTACCATCCTTAATCAATGTGAGTTACATTTAGTTATCCATAGTTCACAAGTCGCAGAGTATTGAATGAAATAACAAAATATTTACTGCAGACCATACCGAGTATGTAAAGCATAAGGTAGATGGAAAAGTGAATGACATTGAAAGGAACGATTAAAAAAATCAACACTTCTGAATATTACGCATGTGGAAGGGTTAAAGGTCAAATGAAAGATCTTTGAGATCTGATTATCCAAAGAGGGTAGCATGAATTGGCATTGCAGTGGTACTGAGGGCTCTTACAGGGCAGGCAGGCAGGATCTGAAGAGATCTGAGGGTGGCCAGAGACAGGGCAGCTCTGATGCACCTGTTTATCGGGCTCCACTGCCGTGGCAAAAGGCTGTAAAAGGCTGCAGTGTGAAGACGAGGAGTAACTAATCTGCTGACAGGAGGCGAGAAGTGCAGTAAGAACAAGAGAGAATTAGCAGAGACAAGGAATTGTGTGTTAGTGTTGACCTGCAAAATGTTTGCAGCTTCAGAAGGGAAACGTGTGCCTTGGGAAGTTGCGAACCATGATTCTTCAGCACTGTAGCTGAAACCGGGAATGCAATATCAAATCATTCATTCGAACATTCCTTTATAAACAACAGCAGCTACGACAGAGCTCATTAAAATAGTGTACTTTTCGCAGGGCTGTGAAAAAAATCCATACGCTGCCTTTGTACATTAACAATAAGAACACAATACACCCCTCTCATCTCACTGCGGTCACATCTCTTTAACGAAGACATAAATACATTCTCATTGATTTCCAAAATAGTGAAAATTTGTCATAAATCTGTCCTCTCAATATATCTTGTGAAATCAGTGATGATTGTTATTTCAGCCAAAGGGCAGGGTGGCCCAAACAGCTTCTTCTCCTTTGTGATTAGTCTTGTATTCTTATTTAATATTCCTATACGTAATAATATGTAATATGTAATAGTTTGTTTACTGCTTAATGGTATAGTGTGAAGGCTGCATATTTATTTTCCTAAAAGTTGGTAACAACAGTAATACAAGCCTCTTTTGGTAGCAACAATACATGTTTCTGTTATTTATACTGAATCGTAACCTACAGTAAATAGTAGTTAATTATCTATGTGGAACTGTCCTTCAGTGGGATCTGAAACTTCATGTCTGTAAAAGAAACTGAATCGGTCACTAGCACTCTGTAAATACATGCTTTTGAAAATCAGTTTTAAAAAGTATCTCATATTATTTTAAGTGTAAAATTGTCATTAAGGTTATGGCGATTCGTTGCCAGTAGGCAATTTGTCGTTTTCTACATTTAAACAACCCGTTTTGTTTAACTTACAGTAAATATGGTGCTGCCCTACAGTTTTTAAACATGAAGAACCATAATAAACATGTCAGAGGAGACATCAGTATTAAGTTTCAAGATGGCATGAAGCTTACTTATTTTATCATGTAGAATACAGAGTGCTGGAATCTTGTTTGACTATTGTATTTCTAACAGCCAGCCAAATATAGAAAGCAATGCACAGAGTCATTAGAGAGGGCAATGCAGTGCTTTTAATCACCTAGCTTTAGAAGAACATGAAAAGATTAAAAAAAACATATGACTTGTACTTCCTAAAAGTGAACTATCTAAAGTGAAGTAAGAGTTGTAAAGACGTTTTTAGTTCATGAAGCAATGCCATTTTATCCATCACAGGGCACATCACTCACACGTAGGGTGGGTTAATATAGAGACAGAGCTAAAATGGACAAAAATCTTGGGATTGTGGGCGGAAAAGTCCAAGAAAGCACAGAAGAATGTGCAGACTCCACACAGACAGAGATATCCAAATCCAGGATGGTGGATCTAGAACCAACAGTGCCACTCTCTGTGTCTTTGTTCCCCCCCTTATTAGGCATCAGGAATTCTTAAAAATAGTTCTCTAAGTTACAGAAATTGTGTGAACCTTTGGATTACAGAGTTTACAATTTCATTTAGACATTTCATATACTGTAACTTGGAAATGATTAACAGCACAAGTTGGTAGAGTAATCTTGTATGTATTAGCCTCTATTAATGCTCAATTACATTTCTTTACAAAGATGTGATCTTATTAGAACATGATTGCTGGAGGCATTTTTGATTATGCGATAATAAAATGTTATTTGCTACCCCTAAACTGAAAAATATAAGAGATACCATATCTCTTTAACGGAAAATATTCATGATTTGTAGAACGTACCGTTCATTCAGAACATTTAATGGTTGCATAGTTTGAGCACATTGCTATGTTTCCATAGCACGAGGCATTGTATAACTTCTATAACTGTATAATTAATTTATTATCCCTTGCCCAGATGCAATTCAGAACTCAATTTCAGTTTCACAGTCATATCCCCGGAATATGAGAACAAATTATCTTCTGTTTTGCAGAGTGGTTTGTTTATCTCTTTCTGGGCTATCCAAGCTTGTCTCAGAGCTTCTGAAACTGAAGGTTTCTAAACCAAGTATACACACTAGCCAAACTCTTCTGTTAACTAAGCCATGTCCAGCAAGGTCAGTGCGTGCTTAAAGGTACAGTACTGCACTCACTTTAAACTTTTATTCAATGTAGGTCTGTTGCCATTACTGATTTGACCCTTTTCACATTCGGTTTCAATAAAATCCCAGTTTGGCACTCTCGGAGCCATGACATTACACACACCATGCTCTAATTAGCCAGCG
Source organism: Lepisosteus oculatus (assembly GCF_040954835.1). Taxonomy (NCBI): domain Eukaryota; kingdom Metazoa; phylum Chordata; class Actinopteri; order Semionotiformes; family Lepisosteidae; genus Lepisosteus; species Lepisosteus oculatus. Next base: position 12,203,334 of record NC_090716.1, read on the forward strand.
ACTTTTTCCAGGAACATTGACCTGAGTAGTTTCTGCTCACAACAAAACCTGAAAGATCTTCCCAGCTGTCAACATTGGAGCTGCCTGCTTTGGAAGGTGTTCTTTTAAAGAACCAAAAACCCACTGGAAGCTGATGAAAACATGTGGGTTTGTACATATGGCTACTTCATTTCTAAACCGTATTCTTTTAACACTTGGAAGAAAAGTGGTAAAAAAAGTACTTTCTGAGGTAGGGAACATTATATAAATAGCTCCCGGGGGTGTATTCTGGAGTGATAAAGTCCAAGCGTCTATTCCCTTGTGGTCTGGGTCTCAATGTAAGAAACACACAGGGCCAAAGTGTGAGCTATAGGATACAGGCTTTGTCAGATTCGAGCCCACTCGTGTAACTGAATCATTATTGAACATTTCATCAACATCTGCAGTTTAGAGTTGTTTAAGAAATAGTATATGTTAGTGGTCAACCACTAACTAACTATGATCAACTGCAGGTTGCAAAGGCTCCTTCATTAATTCTGTCAGTCTTTGATGGATAGTGACTCTCATTTTGAATGTTCATTAAGTGATCATTTGGGCTAAACTTGTTAATTAAATGAACTGAATGGAATCTAGGTGGTGGTGGTACTCACTTCACTTTCTCTGTCTTTCTGCTGTTAATGTGCCTTAGATTTCAGACAAAGCCTGAATCTTGTCATGAGCAGAAAATCTCAAGAGGTGCAGAAGCAACTTGTTCTTGGCAGAATACTCAGTTGTAGACGTCTACTGTTGGGAAAACTACTAAGAGCCCAGCAGGTCTTGTATAGTGAAATGCTCTTTGTTGGAAGCAAATTTGAAGTAAATTCAAGACTAAAATCTGTGTCTCTGCAGTGATTATATTTATGTTTAAATATATAATGGGGGGTTGTACAACAGAAGGTATCGTGATACTGTTACTGTTACCTGTTATTTCTGTTCCTCAATGAAGCATAAATGAGGCAGATCATTGTGGGCTTTTATTATTAAACAAATTCAAATAAATGCATCAGTAGATAATATTGTGCCACTTTATATAATATATTGAGATATATCCCTCAGTTTGTTTTTTTATAACTTTGAACATCCCCATCATGAAAACCCAAGAAGTCCAAGTCTGACCAAGTCTCAGGGTGTGAGTCATGAATATAAGAACAAACTTATTACCATAAATGTTTTTGGGCAGCAGTGTGGAGTACTGCTTAGGGCTTTGGACTCATAATATTGTGGACCCAGATCCTGGTGGGAGCACTGCTGTTGTATCCTAAAGCAAGGTATCTTACTCAGATCAGTCCAGTAAAACGCCCATGTAGAAATGGCTTTAAATTGTAAATGCAAATTGAAAATTTCATCCAAATAAAAGGGTTAAAAAGATTTTATGCTGCAAGTTGATTATTATATATGTGTGTTTATGTGGTAGTTGTCGTAGAACGAAGAAGAGCTTTTTAGGCTTCAGAATCTTGGTTTCATAATTCATTGTAACTTGCAGGTCATGGTTATTTAGAAGAATATGTTTCCAGTGGGGTAGAGATGAGCCTATCCTGGCTTCAGATTACCTAGAAAGCTGTACGTACTCGGATCAGGTCATTCACTTCATGAAGTCGTTTGATTAATTGCAATCTACTAGAACAAAAATGACTCCAGCCATTTCCACATAATACAGATATAATTCGCTGTGGAAGTGGTGAAGGGCAGGTTCAGAGATCCACAGAGAGGTCAGACTGTCAGTCAGACAGCAGACAGGGATGAAGGGAGACAATCCTGGTAATCTGTAGATAAGTAGAAAAGCATTGCCTATAGTTTGTACAAGGTCAGGTAAAGAATGTGTAAGTGTTCTGTAATGAAAGTGAATAGGGTCCATCATTTGGAGTTCAAGCAGGGCACATTGGAGTGATGAATTTGTTTTTAAATTGGATTTTTGTCTTGCCTATATATATATACCATGGAATTGTTGTTGCATTTCTTAATTTACTTACGTGTATAGTATTTTTGTATTTACTTACATTTATAGAAGCACCTATGAAGAGTAAATAGGACAAAGAAAGCTATTTATGACATTGCAAATTAAGATGATGTGTACATTTAAATACTTATTAATATGCCAAGGGCATATTCATATTGATATTTTTTCTGGCATGTGGCTTTATATAATTCCTTTGTAATAATGTAGAAAAACGTATTAGTTTTTTTTTTAATTATATCTTAAAATGTCTGAGAAATGGCATTTCAGGGTGACATATGCTTATTCTGAGATAAACACAGTAGCTCCATGGCCGGTACGCAGTAATGGATACCTAAGACAAGTCGTGTTCTTTATTTACTCAACTGCTCTGGTTAAAACTTATGCCAATAGGTATTTTTTTTTGCATGATCCATGTTAATACTGATAAATGAGTTTAAAACCAGGAAGTCGGAAAACAACAGGAGGCATACTATGAGTGTAATTGTATCATGAAAAGGTCTTTGTCTCTAGCCTGACCTGGTGGAAAGGTGATATAAAAGAACAGTAGAGCACAGACCCTGCATCTCATCATAAAGGTCATATTTCAAAACTCTTTAAAGGCTGGTAAAATAGACATAATAACATAAAACAAGCAAGACATAGTTACCTTTATTGTACTTCGGAATGATATATTTTAATTATTCCTCGATAATTCTTAATACCTGCCTCAGAGCATTAATTGGGTTTCAGCAGTTTGTCACAAACACATTTCACCAAATAACACTGACATGATTTTTCATGGTTTCGTTGATCCACCTTGAATACATCTTAATAGCTACTTTGAAAATCTTGTCCAGCTTCGTATCAGGAAAAATCAGATTCTGTTTCAAAGAATGGCAAGTATAGGATGCTTTTTGCATTTCAGTGCTGTCTAATTAAAGCTGGTGAAAAACAAGAATCCTGATATGGTGTGAGGTCCTTTTCTGCCAAAAAAGTAGATATCATTAAAACATGGGTCATTATGGCTATGGCTATGTTTGTGCTTTAGCTGGGTTATGACTCTACAAATGGATTTTTGCAGGATACGTTTTTTTTTCTCAAGAAACCTTATCTGAAAGAGTTCCAACACAAAGAAAACAAATGTGAATTTAAGAGTTGTTATGACAAGCAGTTTCAAGAAGCTTTAATTTCTTTTCCATTTTTATGATTTCTGCCCTCGTTCTGTTTTGTATTTCTTTAATGTGGCTGAAAAGATTGATTTTAAAGTTACTGAGCAGAATTCTACTTTAGCGTACAGTCCATCGCCAGAGTAGGTTTTATTAAAGGTTGGGATGGATCTATTCTGAAAATATAAAGCTGGTCAATATTACTTATTATAGCATTATAGTAAGCCCGCTTCAATGACAGGTGTTCGCCAGAATGATGCCAATAACTTTCTACCAACTCAATAAATGTTAACTTGTCTCAAAAAATAAGAAGAAATAGTATATTCATCACAGAATAAAGTATACTGGGGTGTCGTGTGCATCTTCCAGTGCCAGTGCCTGTGTAAGTATTTGTGGTACAGCCCATGGACGTCCTCCAACACATTTCCATCTCTACCAGCTCCTTTAGGAGTGTAACAGACTATTCCATCTCTTGTACAATCGTAGCAAGCAAAAACCTTGGAAAAATGTCAAGCCTTGGTCAAGTCTTATGTGTCTCTTATACAGGATTGAAAACATCCTTAAAAGCTTCCTTATTAATAGGTTATTCTACTAAATCAATACTAGCGTCTCAGAGGAGGCAATATTCTCATATTTTTCTGAATATCCCAATTTTCTTTTTTCTCTTTCTATAATGAATCGAATAGTTTTACTTGGATTTTCTTCAGAAAACTTTTTGCTATCTATTATAAACCCTTCAAAAAACAAAGGGTGCATTTAAAGCAGCCTACACTGTAAAACACTTGATCTTTTTTTGAAATCACAAAATACAAAGTTCATCTGGGCATTATTTACATACAGAAAATCATGTGAGATCACTTCTGGTAATATTTTTCATGGTGCAGACATTTTCCGAAAACAGTTCTTAAACAGAACCATTTCAGAGGAAGATAATAGTCTTTAGTTCAGAATAACCAGTGGTGGTTACATGGCAGACCTGTGTGTACAGGCATGTGTCTTTTTTGGGTATTGTAGGAAAACATACCAAGTAAAGGTTTGAACTGGAGGTTAGCTTAGCCACAGCTTCACCAATATTACTCATTAATCCTGTGAGGCAGTTTTCATTGCACTATGGGGACATAATGTAGGTGTGTTCTTCTTTTATAAGTAAAGGACTGGCTTTGCAGTTGTTAAAAGTGCCTAAAGAGATCGCTTTTCCAAAATGCTGCACTGGCAGTATCAAACATGTTTCACATTCCCTAATTCTTAGTCCAATTATTCCATTAAAGATCAAAGTGGGCATGGAATGGATCTGGTATCCCTAACTTCCCAAAAGAAATCAAAAGGAATCTTAATTAGATATAAAAACCCTCGGCGAAGGGAAAGGTGGCACATCTCAGCCCAATTATTTGCACTCTTGTCTGTCATCGAGTTTATTAAACTTATCTCGGAGGAAATCCAGTAAGTGTACACGTTGACTGCATGCAAGGAAGACGTGCCAGGAGAGCAGTGTGTTTCAAAGAGCCTCCTCTGATGTCAGGCAGCCAGTTAGGAGTGGCTGCTGACAGTATTGTACATGTGGAGAGAGGCCAACTACAGCCATTGTAGAGGAGTTAATATCTGGTGTGAAAGCAGAAAAGCACACTGTCCTGTGGTTCTGCTTGGGGACAAGTGCTTGTTTTGATATTCCCCTATTTGGCAGCGTATATGTACATCCTATGTAACAGGGTATCATTAGATTAATCTAATTCAAAATAATTCCATGTCTTTCAAGTTTAAGAGTTGCTGTTTTCATGGTGGCTCTCAAACATGGTTGTGAAAGCTAACAACCTCTGTGCGACATTATTTTTAGAATTTCCTCTCTGCAAACACAGGAAATAAGGAGTGTGTTCTTCTGACTTCACAGTGCAACTCTCATCACTTGAGTGATAGTTAAATATAATTTTGTTGTTATCCTAATAGACTCTTGTGGCCCTCAGTAGTTAAAATACACATTATTTTTGTTCAGTCATGAAATAGCTGTAGTACATTTATTCCAAAACCTGTGCTGAGTATAACTCTGTTGTAATAAAGGTGTTTCTGTAAGGTGTATGCAAAATATGTGATAAAAAATAATTAACATATTCACTCTCAATATTATTCAAGCTTGGCAGATATATATGTACGTATAAGAATGAATATATATTCAGAATATATAAGACTGCATTTAGCCTTGCAATCATATAATATGTACAGGATATTTTCAAAACCAGATTGTCTTTTCTGTACTGTTATACTGATATACTGAAATAGTCTTGGAAATCATCTTTGTGGTCCTTATCTTTTAACAACAAAAAGCAACCCATCAGTAGTATTAAATATATGTCTCTGATTAGGCGGTTAGTATTTGCAGTTTTGTTATTGGATCTGTGAAACTATTTTCATCCAAAGAAACAGCGTGCAGCTCCACTCCTGGAGACATGGTTCCATGATCTCCATGTCTATGTAGTGTCAATTTTCATTGAAGTCTCATATAAAGTCTGAGTTTCCATGTGAAAGTCTCCCATTGCATTCCTTGTTCAAGTGGATTTATTGCATTAGGGTGATTTTTGCACAGGTGGAGAAAGGTTGGGTTGCAGACAGAGTCCAGGGTGGGTCTGGATACATAAATGAAGCTTGCACAGTAACACTATCTCTGATTGCAGTTACTTCTTAGTGTGATGCCTGTTGTTCTGCTGGGTGGTAGAAGACCTCTGAGCTTGTCGAAGGTCGTTAAAGTCATGAATTTATGGGACACTGGATGACAGCAGCTAGTTAAGGCTAAAGGTGACACATGATGAAGCTTTCCTTAGGATACTCACAGTTGCTTTCATCACATATTTATACCAATTTTACAAATATTTAAAGAGAATGTTCATTATATAGGATGATAATCATACATGAGAATTCCTTGAAATTAAACTGATTCTGAAATATTGCAATACTGAGATACTGTAGCATTCACGCATTTTAATGGTTTGCTAGTGAGCGTATCAAAATGTAATTCAATCTGCAGTATGTTGCAATACAATATGTATTAACTGTATGTTAATGTGAAATTTTCTAAAAAGAAAAAGCAATGAGATGTGAACATGTGTTCACATATGTTTTAAAAAATGATGACACACTGTTTATGTTCCAAGAAGAGCTTTAAGCATAAACCTTTCATGAGATTCCTTTGGTAAAATGTAACACAAAAAGCAGACGTTAGATTCCATTCTTTGTTTTAGGCTACAGTCACTGCAATGTGTTATCGGTTTTTCTGCAACATTGATAACCCCCAACTTTGTCTGTTAGCTGTTCAGTTTGATCACATGTTTTTATCGAATTACTCCAGTGGTTTATGCATTGGTTAAGAAATCCTTTTGTGGTTTACCATTTACTGCTTACAATTTCAAACACAGACTGTGGTTTTTGAAACTGGCTGTAGCCATTAGTATAATGTTTCTGTGTTTGACTGTAAATCCTTAATGGAACTCAGATGCATGTCAGAGGGGTTGATCTTCTAGTCAGCCAGATGAGTTAGCTGAAAACACAGGCTATGCTTTCTTTTCTAGCACATCCGCATCCTATTCACTTTGACAGAGTCTTTAATAGGCCTGTCAGGCCAGGCTTGAAATCTTGAAATTCAGGTGGACTGAACAAGCTCAGAGCTTCCACATGAAGTGAACTAATGAACTGCTAAGTATTACATCCATCCATCTTCTGACTTATTTTCCAATACAGGGTAGTGTAGGAGCCGGAGCCTACTCCAGCAAGCAATGGGCACAGGGCAGGGTACACCCTGGACAGGACGTCAGTCTTTTGCATCTAACACAGACACAGACATGCCCACACTCACACTTTGCAACACCAGGACCAATTTTCCCAGAAGCCAATTAAATTACCAGTACGTTTTAAGACTGTGGGAGGAAACTGGAGCATCTGGAGGAAACCCATGTGAACATATGGAGAACGTACATACCCCACGCAGAACGCAAACCAGGAACTGAACCAAGGGCTTCAGTGTTGCAAAGCAGCAATGCACCATTGTACAGTGCCACCCGCATACTTTTCAGAGTGTGTACTGTAGGTTTCTGTTTTTAAATTCAAATATTGCATGTCTCCGCAATGATCAAATCATGGAACTACAATTATATGCCTTGGAAAGTCACATGAGATTCGCAACTTCATTGTTGGGGATTTTCTTTTTATTTAAATTTATTTTTTATATGATGCTTCAAACTGGGTTACAGCCCAAAACTGAACCAGCAACTCCAGAGTTAAAGGGCTCAATGTGTGGTTCAAACAGTCATTTAGTTATTGAGTCAGTCAGGCTTCCCTAAACAAAAATGTTTTTGTTTTTGCAAGGAATGTATTTTATTTAGTATATGATTCTCTATATTTTTGGTTCTCTTCTTGGTACTTCATTTTATTTTATTTTTTTAATTCTGGGACTGAAGTTTACTTTTTATAAGGACAGTTTCATCTACCAGAAAAAAGCAAAATGATTAATTCCCAATTAGCATTTTTATTTTAAAGAATGCAAATGGTTGATTCACCCCTTCTCAACTTCATTAGACTCAGACCATATTTTCATAGTTAACAACTCCCTCCTGCTGTGAGGAACCTGTTGTTACGACCACTGAAGTGAGAAACAGCTGATCTCTAATGCATTCCCAATCCAGGACAGATGTTAATTAGCTCAAAAAATAGCTTTCAAGGCCTGCAAAAATGGCAGATTTTAGATACTGTATTACCAGAATATACAAACTATGGGAATAAATTCAAGGAGATTTTGAGTTCATATTTGTTAGGTAATATGTTTGTATTGATAGCAGGGAAAATGTGACTGTGTCCTTACTAATACCTGAGCCCCGGTCCAGGTTACAAAGAGGAAAATTATGATAGCTGGCCAAAGTAATTAGTCCTGATCTGTCTCTGCATGTAAGAAGGTGTCAGGTCACTTCCTGAAAGAGGTGTCTGAGGACAAATGTCATGCACTTTCTCACTGTTGTCGCTGGGTCAATCACTTTACCACTCCCTCCAGACACTTCTGTCATCCTCCCTGAGTTTGGGATGTCTAAGTCATTAAAGGCCACTGCCTCATATGATTCTAACATTACAAACACATTCTGTGTTTTCCCACACCACCCATTGCAAACAGATTACACCAATCAGCTCTTTTCAGCTTGTAAATGAGGTAATGACAAAGGGGTGGGAACAGAAGAGTCTGTGATGAAAAGATTAAAGAGTTTTAGAAATGAATGGTTGCTTATGTGGAAGCTTTTTGTGGTGTGCTGCGTTTTGCATCTACAACAATGCATCTACAGAACAAAGAGAACTAGCATCAATAAAACTCCTCAATTCTTCAAAGGTTTCTTGTGCCCTATTCCAACAGCCAATGCCTACTTATCAGATTTCTATCACTTTGTTCATTTTTCATGATAATATATTTTTAAAAGTACCACAAAATAGAATCCACATGTTTGGGTTTGAAACATGCAGATACTCTTGTAGGATCCTTCTTTTATGAATTAATGCAAACAACGGCCACAAATTATTACTCACTAAATACTATGACATAATTTCTGAATACATCAAATACGTCATGTAAATCACAAACAATGTTGATCAGATGGTGAACCAGAACAAATCGAAAATTATTTCTTACTGTGTGCGTATTTTCTTAAATGTACAGTAACTATGAATTAAATATAATATATATTTCTAATGTATAATATTTTGCTGAATTGTTTCAGATAATGCTTTCAATTATTAACATAATGATATAAACATTTCATTAAGACTTGTAGCTTCTTTCTTCACCAGTTCTGAAATAGATTTGACTTTTGAGGTTATGAGTTCTTCAGGTTACTGTCATGAGTCCGAGCTCACTGACTGCCACATCTCCATCATCATGTGTATGTGCATGTCTCGTATGTAAAATAGTCTGCCTGAGAAGCGAAGTCTCCACTGTTCAGGCTGACCTGGTCTGTAATAAATACTTTTGAACATTCAGAGAAATATTAGCAGTGCAATTAAATTGTTCAGTGAAAGCTTTCTCTTCCTATGCTTACATTGGTGCCATTCCTGTGCTGCCCAATAATTTCAGTCATTTTTGACACCATCATCGAATGTGAATCTGAATCTGAATCTGATTTCATCTCCAGTTGCTCTCCTGCTGAAGCCCTCCAGGCACCTGCTGTTGCTTTTTCAAGGTCAGCGTCCTGCATTGTTTACAGCTGGGAGATGGCTGTGGCTGCTGCTGCTCTTCTGGTTAACAGATCAATTGCTGCCCTACCGCATGATGTGTGTTAAAAGAGAGCACAGCAAGCACCCTGCTTACTCTTACTTCTCACTCCCAAACTATAACACATTTGGAAGCAGCATTAGGTGCTCCTACACATGGGATCGTGCCCAGTCTGTTCCCAAACTTCAGTGTTTCTTTTGTTCTAGAAGGGGAAATTGCTTATGCTATTCGATTTCAATTCGGATTTTAATTTTAAGTGACATTTAAGGGTGGAGAGATGCAACCATTTACCTGCAGAAGAGTTTGCATTTCTTTACAAAATTAAAAGAGTTTTGAAGTTAAATTAATTTCTATTGCCCTGTATTATGAATACATTTGGCATGAATATCTTGCTTATGCCAATTTGAATGAATTGGCTTCTTTGTGCTGTTTAAACCATGAAATAAATCCAGCAGCTTCATAGACACCTGTGTTTCAGCCATGAAATGCTGCCATCAGACCTATCACAAGCAGGCAACATCAATAATACAAAACTTGTACTTGTGTCACAGTTTCAGGATCTCATGACATTCATGATCTAGTTAATGCCTGAAATTTAACATAACATGTCCAAGAGTAGAGGACCTGACGGCATTGCTGATAGTGAAGACGCCTCACAGCTCTTAGGGCATGGGATCTAGAGAGGGGTGCCTTCTGCCCTGTGTGTCTGTGTGTCTGTGTGTCTGTGTGTCTGTGTGTCTGTGTGTCTGTGTGTCTGTGTGTCTGTGTGTCTGTGTGTCTGTGTGCGTGAATGGGTACTGTGATGTACCAGGGTTAAGTCCAGGGTGCAGGCTCACCATGTTTCCCGTGTATCTGGGATTGCCTTTGAATCGCCATAGCCCTTTCCAAGAATAAGCTTTATCATAGTGGATGAGCGGATGACTCTGAGTGAGAAGTAATACAGACAAGTACAACAAAACATCTAAGTGCCATTCCTAGTAAATAATTAAAAAAATAATTATTCCTCATTACACATTCAGATCACAATAGAAAGAGTTATTAGGAAAATAATTTTCTAGATCAGGGGTTCCCAACCTTTTTTGTCAGCTGACGCCCTTCAACCTAAATTATTTGCCTTAAGTACCCCCTTGAGATTTTAACTAAATCAAACCTTTCAATAAATGTAGATAAATGCTACAGCAAACCTCTTAACATCTTATTCATTCTTTTCAATGGTAAAATATGAATATTATTATTATTGTTTTTCTTATTCTTATTATTACATTGTTATTTATTAATAGGGCCATTTAACAACTCAAAACAATATATATATATGTTTTTAAAATTGAATTTAATTTGACATTGACGTTTCTCACGAACCCCCTGCAGTACCGTAACGAACCCCTAGGGGGTCGCGAACCCCCGTTTGGGAACCTCTGGCCTAGATCAACATTTTTGATTTCTCATTATTAACGTGTGTTTTCGATTTTTTGTGTAGATTATGCATTTATTTTGCCTTATTTCTGCTACAGAAATCATGCTTTCACTTGTGATGGGTGTCATCCCCACCTATTTGAGTCACAGGGACTATACTCTTAACAATTTGGTGGTCTTTGAAGTCTGTCTCAATGAACTCCTTGGATTTCAGTAACAATTGTAATACATTCTTTGCTTGGCAACATCTCCTAATAAAGGCCACCTGTCTCTGGTGGCACTTTTGCTACTGTTTGCATATAAATATATTACAGTAAACAGACTGACCATTAAGAACACCTGTTTTAAAGAGCTAGGATGTCTTCAGAGTCTCCCAGTCCCTTGAGTGTGCAGGGCAGGGTACAGTAACCCACTCTTTCTTTAAATCGTTGTGTTTTAGAGTTTTGGCTTAACGTGGGAATTTGCTTTTGAAGTATGTAGCTCATCTAATAAACATTTAAAGAAATAGGAAAGCAGGTAAAATAGGTACAAACTAAGATATTGTCATGCTGACCTACTAACAGTAGGCTTATCTGTGGTGTGGAGAAGTATCTGTGGCCTGTAACGCAGTCTGTATAATAAGTACTCATGACCTCTTATACCTGCCTAAGCAAAGAAGAAATATCTTATGTATGGGGGGCTCAGTGTGGCATGTGTTAAATGGTCCCATTGAAATGCATCTTCTGCCTGGGCCTCTATGGGCTAAATTGACAGGTAACCCATAACTGTGAAGCCCGATGATCACTCCCTGACCGCTTTATGAGTCCGGCAGTGACGGCGTGTCGTGTTATTGTGTATGTGTGAATGGGCAGATTTGCCCTACCCTGACCCTCAGGGTCCTGGAATGGTGTTTACAGTCAACAGCCAACTGGCCCTCCAGACTCTGCCATCTGAGTGCACCCGGCTTGTCTTGCTCCCTCGCCGCAGCTCTCTCCCGATTGGCAGAGAGTGTCGTCACGGAGACAACAGCTGTCTCTGGGATGAAGAAGCTACTTTCAGGGTGCCAGCCAGTCTGACTGCCTGCAACTAGAGAAACCCAGAGTCCCTCATGGCCTTCAAAACACATAACGCTCTCTTTATAATTTTATATAAAGTAGAAATACTGCCCTCTATAGGCCATAGTTTAGAAACAGGCATCTGGTTAGGTTTTCATTCTGCTGTATCGTAAATATGTTTTAATAGAAAGGAATGGAAGGTCAAAACATAAAGAGGAAATATAGAATAAGTTTGCTAATAAAGTTTAGAGTTAATTGATAGCCATAGACATGAAATAAAACAAAGTTACTCTTGTTGCTGTAGTGAGAATATATATTTATTTAAGCAAGTGTTACATTTTATAGATCAACAACTAGATTTACTGAAATGTCAGAAGTGGAAATTATAACTAAATGTTAGCAAATAAGTCTGAGAGTATGGAGTAAAACACATTTTTAGTTTTATCTCATTCTCTTAAATGTTTAGACAAATACCAGGTTTGGTTTAATATATAGTTTTCATGAAATAAAATTTAATTTTATTAATTTTATCAGATTTTTGGTGAAATATCACAATCCAATAAGTACTGCCTTTTATCTAGTTAAAGCATGTAGAACCAATGTGGAACCAGATATCCTAAAAAATGTTTGAATTTTTTCAATCAGTATTATAGAGTACTGACATAAATAGATACAGGCAAAATGAGACATGATCATAGAAAAATAAGAAAAATTAATCAAGTCATCTGCAATAAAATTCCTGCAATACTACCTATACTACAATACTACCACTGGAAAGGTGATTAAACATATAGAAGCAAAAAGGGTGGACATTTGAAATAATAAGCAATTTATCTTATGAAACATTATAATGCATTTAAAGTTCCATTCAAATTGTGTGCTAAAAACTTTATAATGTTTTGACAAGGGAAATAAGTTTGGTATTTGCTGAAATAGTTTTACTCGGTAAAATATATATATATAAGCTAGACAGATGGATATGGATAGACATGTTTCGAAACAGATGTCTTAATTTTGACATATTTTGCTCAGTTATTGGTTTGTTGGCTTGACAAAAGGAAAATTTCTGATAAAACCTTGCAATTACTATGAAAATATTTCTCAATCGGAAAAATGCATTGTCTGCTTTTAATAAAAATAACATTTCTGATTTGTCTGATACAAGACACACATGTTTCTGCGATGGTGTGTCCTATGGCAAAAGCAGAGGATCCCATCGCACCTGTTGAACAGTTGCAGAGCAGATGGATTCTTGGATCATTTTAAAGGCCAAAGTCATCGTGACAGTAGTACCGCAAGTCTTGCTCCTAGGTAGTTCTGAATATGTGCCTGTTCAATCGCTGTTTAGCAATAAAACATAGAGTTGAAAGATTCTGCAATACACTGGAAGTTTAGACTGGAAGGACCTAAAAAAGCCAATGAAGTTTACTTGAACAGTTTTCAAACGGTAGCAGGCTCACTGGACTAATATCGCCACCTAACAGAGCATTGCAGCTGAACTTTGACCTAAACTGCAAGAAAGTGGGGTTTACCACTATCTGAGTGACTAGACAACCTGCGTTGGAACAATGCTGGCGTTGCCTTGGACAAGCTGAATAACAACTGCGCACCTCAAACTGTTAAATGTACAAGGCAAGTTCTGAACTCTTGGGAGATTTCAGTCTGGATTCTGAAACAAAACTTTCTTTTGGCATGTCAGTTTGATATGGTTACCACCTGGGTGTGATTTCAGAATGAAATTGTATGTGACCACTTAAAACATCTTAGACTACTTAAAACTTTTGAATAAAAATCTTCCTGTGTGTAATGCTCAACTCTACCGGATTCTACTGGAATAATTTCTCTGGTAAAACCTAAAACCCGGTAAAGAATTATATATTTAATATTATTTAAAGAAAAACTTTTTTTTGTTGTTACAGAAGTGTTAGATGCTAAGTATGCAATAAGAATGTACTATTACTATTAGTTACTGAAGTGATCAAAACTTTCCATTTATTTTTTGGCTGCATGGAATAAATATCAGACTCTGAATGTATTACTTTAATATTGGGGTTCAAGTAACTGTTGTAGGCAATACAATAGTATTCTTGAAGGAGGTACTTTAACCCAATTTCACCATTCCTAAATGGATTCCAGTATAGTTGGGAATTCTGGTATAATAAATGAAATAAATGAAAGAACTAGTGCAGGTCTTACATTTCTGATTAAACCTATTATCTGAAAAATGCAAAAGGCTTTAACCAGTCCATAACTGCATGAGGACACGACTATAATGAGCTCTATAGTTAAGAAAAAGGTGTAAAATTAAGCTTTAAGTACCTTGACATTGAAACTAATTGTGTTCAACGTATGATTTCTTTCTCAATAAATAAGAATAGACAAAAGCCTTTTTTTAGAAGTGTTAAAGGCCTGTGTCTGTTCCAGTGTCCGAACGTGCCTGCTGTGTTCTGCCAGGGATATTTACTTTTCCTGGAGCCAGTGGTATTCGTCAGGCCTGACAGCTGGGTTGAAACCTCGCCTCTGTTGAATGGGATAGCACTCACTCACCCCTCCTCTCAGTCAGCAGCGATTCACCCCTTCGCACGCAGGCCTGCATACCGAGAAAAAGGAAAATTTAAGAGGGTTGTCGAAAGCAACCAATAAGTTCATTGTTTCAACAAGAGGCCAGTTGTTTAGGGACACGAGTATTGTGTTCACAGAACATTAGGACCACATTAGAACTTTCGGGCCTAATCCACAAACTGTTGCCAGGTGGCACAGAAATTAATCTTGAGCTTCACCCAGGGAATTAGTGCTGGTGATTTTAAAGTTTACAGCGATGGTGGTGCAATTGGTGAAAGATTGCCCTGCCCTGGGCTACTGTAGGCCATGGCACTGTAGTGACAAATGTTTTTGGATAAATGTGCTTTTAAAAAACTTCTGGATACATTGGAAACAGCAATTCCATAAATCTGGTACCTAACTAAAAAACAGAAAAGGTGAAATAAATCAATGTAAAAAATGAGATGTACATTTTTAATTATAAAATTATAAAAATTAAAATGTTAAATATGAAATAAAGGAGTTACGGATTAGTAAGGGGACCATCTTAAGGTTTATTAAAACCACAGTTCAGATATTAAGGACTTAAGCATTCATAATCTTGTGCCTTTAGATAGATACTTTATGGATCCCATGAGAGAAATTACAGATGTACTGTATGCACTTACTTCATTAGATGCTGAAATGCTGAAAACCAATGTGTTATGCCACCATACAAAAATAAAGTCTATAGAAGACATTTATAATATAATTCGTATTTCAAAGAGTTTCACAGTCACGATAGTTCAGTGGTGTTGTTAGGTTTAATACTATAATGTGGTCATACTCACTGGAGACATCAGGACAATAGGGAGATACTAGTCTCCAATCCATGATCCATCCAATCAGTAAATCTGGAAATCACCAGAAACCTATTAACTATAAGGAAAATATAGTTCAGCTATAAACTATATATAAAACTATAATTCCTTATAGTTTCTTAACAGTAAATATGTTTAAAACATAATGCGCTGATAAACAGTACAATGGTGCAATGATTAGCACTGCTGCTTCCCAGTACTGGAGCCCTGTGTATCTGGGTATCCATTTCGGTGGAGACATGTTCTCCCTGTGTGTGTGATTTTTAAATGGGTGCTCCAGTTTCCTCCCACAGATCAAGGCTTCTGGGAAGACTGGCCCTGGTGTGAGTGTGTGCACGTCTATGATGGTGCCTGTGTCTCGACCCTGTGATGGAATGGCATTCCGCCCAGAGTGCATCTTGTACTCATTGCTTGCCAGGATAGGCTCCAGCTCTCTCACAGCCCTGAACTGGATGAAGTGGTTAGAAGATACATGGATGGTTAAAACTGGTGTTATATCACCCTAAATTTAAAACCGATTTCCTTTTAACTTTAACACAAAAATTATTCATTACATTTTAAAAATTATGATCTTAAAGTTGCAACATGTTACAAAAATACAAAGTAAGGGCTGATTTTAGAAGGTCATTATTAACTCATTTTTTAGTACCGATTTGCAAGACAAATCTAATATTTAATAGCATCTATCATAGTGTGTGGACCAACTTTAGTGGCTATTGATATGAGGACTGAAGTTACCTTTATTTACAGGAGATTAAGTGTTGCCTATTGTATTTCTCTATATTCCACACTGTGTTGCTGAAATTGTTCCCAGTGGAACAACATGGATCCTGTAACCAGTGTGAATGTATGTAAAAAAAGTCTTAAGGATCAGATTTCATGAAACCCAAACTGTGATTAAAATCACCAATCAAACTCAAAATGGAAATAGCCCTGATAAGGGAGCTGAGGTACAGATCGATACCATGTATTATCCATTTATTTATAACCTCACAGACGGATGCGGATGCGAATTGTGATCTGTAGATGTGTGCAAGTTGTAGCAGTGCTTCCCCACACAATGCAGGCAGACGTAAATGCTGATTGACAGTAAAGGCAGGTGTGGGTAGCCTGGGTTTGTTTCTAAATGCCTTATATTGCCCACCTGTTTGCTGATCAGTGCCATCAGTCTTTGACCTGATGACCAACTTCCTATCCCCCAGGGCATTGCATAGACCAGGGAAACCCAGCAACTGTGGGCTATAGAGCGGCTGGCATTCATAAATAATCCCAAAGAACCAGCCCCTACCTGACCCCAGCTCTGCCACTTCACTACTGTACAACTGCTTAACATACAGGCCACTCTAGATGTTCAAAAAGCACCCTGACCAGATGAGATTATGACAATTTCAAATAGCAGTTCTGTAAACCTTAGAACAAAAGAAAATATTTGTTTTTTTAATTTTAGTTTTGCTTATTTTTTTTAAATCTTGAACCAGTAAGGAAGGGTCATCTTTTAACTTTTTTTTAAGTTTGACATTTGAAGGTACAGTAAATACTTTTTTGTTACAATGAAACTCTTCTACCATCATAGCATGTTTTTCAAAGGGCAGCTGTCGGTCATTGGCTCACAAGAAATTAATCATTGCTGTAAGGTGAAAGTCAGGAAGAGCAGAAACAACTGCAATGTAGTGTAACAGCACCACATCGAGCCTAATACTAAATTGCAGAAGATGATGTCTCACCCTGAGGACCTAGACAGATCTGAAATAAGCACATTCAAATTTTTGGTGGGACAAAATTGCCTCAGGAGAGTGGTGCTGTGTGGCTTGTAAGCTGGTTTTGCCCATGAGTGGCCTTTATCTAATCCCAGTGTGGGCAGAGCTGTAGCGATCAAAATAGTAAGGCTTGTAGACAGAAAAGATGAAGAAAAGCAACCAATACAGTCACTCAATAATTACACCTAGATGCACACATTTTAAACCATCTGCTTTGCACTAGATGTATCCATTTTGGGAAATCTAAAAAAATAAAATATCCTAGAAATGCTAGAGTGGAAAATGAGCACTAGACTCTTTTTTAACCAAATGACTGAAGTCTACAGCAGACTACAATGTACTAATACCACTGATTAAATTATAATTGGAGATTGGAGATTATAATGACCATCAACAGACCATCAACCACTTATCACTAATAACTACAACTATACAGTTGCTGGAACTACAACAAAGTATTCATACGTTGCCAGAAAAATGACTAATATATTGTAACAGGTGTAAAGAGCAGTTTATTGAATTTACCAACACTATGCCATATCTATTCAATACACTAATTCACGTTTGACAACAACAGGGGCTTTACTGTGAAAGTCACAGGCTAGTAGTGCAAAGTCATTTCTGGAAGCAAGTACAAGCTGTACATGTGCCAAAGCATGTTTTTCACCATGTTGCATTTATGTCTTGTGGGATTCTGTCCCATTCCTCCCTTAGAGCCTGGAGAAGTGTGTGCCCGTTTCCCTGGTTTCCGAACCCTAGATGCTACAAGTTGCCCCAACTCAGCCCTCATATGTTCAGTGAGGCTCAAGCCGGGCAGGCAGGGCATCCATTAGAATAGATAATGATCTCATTCTGAACTCGATAATGATCTCACAAGGAAGTTAGTGTTACGTTTGCTGCATCAGGACATGCTTTTTCCTGTTAGAATGTTGTCACGTCAGAATGAGCCCACAGGAAGGGTTTCAAGTGAAGTCCCAGGTCTTAATCTTTGGGGTGAAGGGCAATCAGTGTCCATCATTCACTTCAAGTACAGTTCTGAAGTAAATAGACACTCCTGCACTGACCATCACGCTTGACTTTGTCATAGATTGTTCTTTGCAAACAGCATTAGTGTTGCAGTGCTTGAGAGTCCACCTGAGGTGTTGTTCCAACATATCAATGGCAATCGGCCCTGGCTAAGGTGTTCTCTGAAAAAGCAAGGCATGTTTCTTCCTTTCTTGTTTCTTTCTTTCTTATTTTCACAAAGATTGACATTCATTAGATTATGGACATTATTACAGAGTATATTGCCACCCTACTGTTCCACATACACTATTGGAAAAGGACCAGTTTGAACACTGGTTAAAAAATAATATTTTTAAAAGAGGTCTCCAGCTTAGTTTGTTTTCTGTTTTGAGACTAGAAATGTTAAAATGCCTTTCTCAGTATGGAACAGAAACATTTTTTTAACTTAATAAATGAATAGGAAAAAAATAGTTTGTTGTGTGAGGACAGAGGATCATCTCTTTGAGCTATTACCTTCTTGGCTGACATCCAGTTGCTGACCACAGTTTTATTTACAACTTGACACTTTATCCTGCGTTGAGAATTCCAGAGGAGATGCATTGTTCTCTAATTACAAAATGGAGCATTTTAAGTTCTCATTGAAGGGTACTAGGGCACGTTTTAACACTGGTGTCATCTGGAAGCTGAAGAGGAAAAAACGCATGTGTGAAGAACATGTTACCATTTGGAGTTCCTTCATTTGTTACAGAACGTTCTGATTCTTGGGGCTAATTATCATTTTTAGAGCTATACTGGAAAGAATGTTTATGTAAAACAAGCCAATTTTTTACTGTGCAAAATTGGGTGAAGTAATCCCCTTATTAACAAGCTATGACACTATTCCCAAAATATGGAAAGATGTCATAATTAATGCAAATAAAAATGAGATATCCACTCATTTTCTTAACTCTTTTCAATCCGAGACAGCAGACTGTGTTTGGATTGAAAGTTCCAGTGGTGGGCATTAAATCAAGGGATTCACAGCTCAGTTTACAAAAAAAACAAGCCATTTAAAAAAGTAGAGAACTCCATCTTTTGAAGAGCCTGTATTTGGTGTAGAACACCCTAGTCATGGCTAAACAATTCCAGCAATAAATCCCAGCACTTTGTTCAGTTGTGGTGTGGCATGTAGCTTCCTTGTGAGGACCGAACATGAACTAATCATAAAGTTGTCCATTAAGCCGTGCAGTAGGAAAAAGGTGCATGGATTGCTGTGATTAAATGGAGGAGCTCTTTATATAGACTGAAAGCATTTACCAAACAAACTAGATATGCTGCCTCCTCTTGTGTGATACTTTCTCTGATGTTCTTAACATACACTGTGGAAATACCCTTCCATTGGTGTGATTACAAGCACCTCAACCTGATGAAAATGAGGATGTGTGATTTAAGTACAATTTTCTTCAGGTTGCAGGAGATGTGCAGTTTCAAACAAAATAGAGGCTTTAAGATGGAAAGTAAGCCGAAGGAGGAAAAAGTATTTCACAAAAAAAACGTTTTTCCAAAGATTTAGAATTACTTAGTGTGATTTGAATTCATTTACATTTAGGTTCAAGTATGAAAGAGATTCTTTTCTCAGCCTTTCCTTTTAGAACAATATCAAATTCCTCTAAACATGGAATTAGGTTCTTTACACAAAAGAAATTATGATCTTGCAATTTCAAATGGTATTGAAAATGTTTTTCAAGCTATTTCTCCCATGTGTGCACCAGTGCTTAATTTTGAATGGTACCATATTACCATGCATAAAAATGACAGAATGAGGGAAAAAAATGTCTTCATCTTTTTTTACTTTACACCACCATTCACAAACATTGTAAAAAATACTGTAGATGAGGTCATGCTGCAGAGATCCAGTGTGCTCACTGTTACTCACCAGGGCACTGAATGTAGGCTGTGACTCAGCGGGATTGAAACGCTGTTTATTAGTTATCGTACAAAAATCCAGCAGAAGGGATTATCTGGCCAGTGAGTAAAACTGTGTGAAATTGGTACAGACAAAAGAAAAAAGCATGTCAAAAGTTGTGAAACTCTAAAATGAGAATTACTGGTAATAATGGGTGCAAATGACATATTTATATACAACATTGTTTTGTCAAAGTTTAAGTAGCAGCATCCGCATGCATAGGCTACAAAGGAAAAGGTTTATTCTGTGCTGAAAGGAAAACCAACACAACATTTTGGCTGTATGGCCTTCTCCTCACCTCCTCACCTTAAACATGGTCGTTTTTTCCTCTCATCATGGAATAAACTTGTCCTGTTCCTTTACATCATTTTGACATTTGTAACTACTCATCACCACAGGTCCATTCTTACTAGGTTACCAGGTGTTACCAGGTTATTGATGTGAACACATTTCTATTTAAGAGATTTAAAATCAATCACACTTTTTAGGAATAATAAACCAGCTGCTAATATACCGATAAACTGTTACGGAAAAAGCACATTTCGGGATTACGGTTTTGTAACTAATTAATCTCCAATAGTGATTAACCACTATGACGTTCTACGTTATTCTAATAATGTTTTTTAATGTATTCCAATTATACAATATTGTGAAATAGCATTTGAAAGTAGCTCCATCGACACTCAATATACAGTAAAAGTTATATCAGAGATTATAAAGAATTCATAACTGCAATTTTTCAAACCTGTGTTCGGAAGGTCAACCTTAAAAGTACAGTCGTGATCAAAATGTCTTTGAACTGAATACATATTTGTTGAATAAATATCAATATACAGTACAAAAATGTCAAAATTCTGGGAAATAAACTCAGTTTTTATAGACTACTCGTATCCTTACGGCTAAAAAACTGAATCCTTTCAAAACTAAAAGCATTACTGTACATATCAGGATTCTGTTGAGTATATGGTTTTAGATAAGCTGGTTGACACAAGTACTGGCCTTTGTCTTGAGTCAAAAGGCCTAAAAAATTATAACATTTAATGCAATTCAGACATTTAATGGTCACTCAAAGCAATCAGCAGTATATACTGTAATATAACTTAGTATATCCATCCATTTTCAGACAACCCCTTACTCCCGTGCCTTGTACCTTGGCAACCTGAAAGCATGGCGTGCTACACAGGACTCCATTCTGGATGGGAAGCACACAGGGACAACCTGGAGACTCCTTGTAACCTTGCCTGTGTCCTCATAAGGTGGGAGGAAACTGAAGCACCTGGAGAGAATGTACCCATGTACTCAGGGAGAACATGCAGATTCCACACAAAAGGCATCCCAGTCTGGATTGAAACCCAGAATGCAAGAGCTGCAAGACAGCAGTGTGAACCACTACAAACCACAGCGCTGCCCTACCTCAATGTACCATCATATATTATAATATAATGTACAGTAGATGCACTTCATTAACAGTGTCCCACAGACCTACTAAGAGGTTCATAAACAGATATTGTTGGTTCAGATAAATGAATTAATTACAGTATGTTTTAGTGTTAGATGAATTTTTGATGCATTGCCTGTGCATCTCACGACTCACTGTCGACTGTAGCTTTGTTTTATATTTAGGATTGTATACTTTTACAGATGGAAAATATTAGCTGTGGTTTAAGAAGCATGGAGTGGTTTCCTGTGTCACAGCACAGGTTGGTTGGATCTGTCATTTCAGTAGAGCGTCTTTTCTGAGCCCAATTTTACAATCTGCCAGCAACATGATCCCAAACAAGGAATCTTGAGTCAACAGCCAAAGTTGGAAAATTCCTGTTTAGCACAATCTCTGCCAAGCCTGTTTCTTTGGAAGCTGCACAGCTGATATGTTAGTTTGCATGCTGTCCTTGTGGAAAAACACTGGAACATACAAATTCTATTTTAAATTTGAAATTAATGTGCTTTCATTTTTTTGTTGGGGTGGAAGGATATTTTATTGCTCTATGGAAACACAAGTATAAAGTCTAGTGTCCTATTTAAGTGTTGTTTGCACAATTTGCAGATATCTTTAATAAGATTAACTTTATTACTTCTTACTTTCTGAAATGCCTTATATTATTGTTTCTGGAAAATTAGACTTGATAACTTTAGGACGGTCCCTTTTTCAGGCCATCAAGGCCCAGGTGGAATGGGGGGCAAGGCCACCATTTCTCTTGACCATCTGACACAGGAAGTGGAGGTGATATGGTCAGCATCACCTTGATAACTTTAAAGACTGATTTTGATATTAAAGCCTCTCGCTATTAATGTCATATTCTTTATCAGAGTTTAAAATACCGGTCAAAGGGTCTTCCTCATATTCAAATTAAAAAGTATGTCCTGATCATAAACTGCAGATGTACAGTCCTACTCATTTAGAGGTAAGCTGATCTCTCAACATCATCAATTTTGTCTTTAGTGACGAGGTCCTATAGTTCAGTACAGCATTTGTGATATCACTGGATTGTTTTGATCTCTCTCCTGTTTTTCCAGCAGAGAAGGTCTATCTTGAATTTTCAAAGGACCACACATCATTTCCACTGATTGAATCTGTTTAGGTTTCAGTGGCATTGAGTGGGATTGCTAGACCAGATGGTGGGAAAATTCACAGCTTTATTTCTTTCCTTTGCTGTGGAAAGTGAAAACATTGGAAATAAGACTAACACCTTAAATTAAACCCACCACCACTTATTCAGGAAATTGGCCTTTTGACTATTTTATTGTTGCCATTCAGGTATGATTTATAAATGTTCTTTTCTGTTTGAAAATCTGTTATGTTATTGTTTAAAAATTCATTTCCTAGTAATGTAATTCAGAGTGTTGCTGGATATCAGTCCTTTATATTCAGTTACACACAATGCAGGTGATCTGGCTAAACAGTTGTGATTTTCACATCAATAAAGCAAGCTATATTGATTAACCTGGAAAATCAAAATCAAACAATTTCAGTACTTAAAACTCCTCTGTGATATTTCTAGATATTCTGAGCTTTGGCTTTTATGTAACCTCTTTCAAATGAACTTGCATTAAACAAAGCCTGGTGTCCTAGCTTGTTTGTTATTGTTAAAGCTTCTGAGAGGTGTTGTAGATGTGATGTCCCCAAAGGGATAAAGACGTGTGTTTTGACACCGTGTCTTGTAGGTCTAAAGCATGACTGTGTGTTGAGAATGATTGCTTTCGCACTTAAGCCCCCCTTTGAAGTGATGAGTCACATGAGAATAGAGGAAGTCCTCTCAACATTGAAAGTGGTTTGTATGTTCACATTTTGAGGTGATTGTGGCAAAGGCTTAGCCAGGCAGTACAATGACTTTCTTGAAGCGCAGATCCCCTCAACCACAGATGCTATAGATTCTAAAGGATCTGACATGCTTTATGGTCCAAATGTAACAATTAAAAGGAATGTGATTTGGTTTTGTGGTAGGCAAAAATCTAAGCTAATTTGTTTTGCAGGTGCGTGCAATGCTTCAATAACTTAGATTGCTAAGAAAAAGCCCTGAAGGTCACCTTTTTAATAAGCTGTGAGTCCTTTTTTAATTCATTGTTGAGACAAATTTTGTATATGATGTTAGTAGGTGGGGGGGGGGTATGACCGAGTCCATCTATTAGTAACTTTTCCACATTCCTAAAAAACGTCAAAGCCATTGATTATTGTGTATTTTTAAGGTTATCTGCAAATCACTAGCAAAAATAAGATATATTCTTGGAGATCATGGACCACTTCTGTTGAAAGGAAAGACCCTAATTAAAGTGAGTCTACATGGAATTCCGTACATGTTTAACATAGAGCTTCCTCACGCTACATAAACCCTGGCTTTCCAAAAGGGAAGCATCTTAATCCAATCGAGAGGGAAGGGTAGGCTGTGTCTGTGCTGATGACAGGTGACTGAAAATAAGTGGACTGTCTACACTGGGTCAGGAGACAATAGCAGCAGCAGTGAGCTCCTTATCTTTACCACAAGAAACATGTTCCATTCTATTACCTTTTATTTGACTTTTTTTTAGTGAGGGTCTTGACTCCTTCCTTTAAAATCTTAAGCAAATAAATGTACACTGAAAAATGTGATGATTCACAGAGAAAGACACAACCAAGTTTGTACACTGAGTGCCGGTTTAGAAAATAACACAAAAAAAAAACAAGGTCCTTACTTTCGACTTTTTTTTTCTGAGCCTTTTGCAAATGATTTTGAAATTCATATTTTTTTCCAAATGGCCTTAAGCTGACACAACCATGGAAATAATTGTTCACTTATTTTGATTTTGTGAAACTGTCAACAAGGCTGTTATCTCTAGGGGATGCTAATGCTTTCCCTGCTGAGATTAAAGGATTTTGGAAGAATGTAAATTCAGGTTGGCATCAGGGTGTGTGTCTGGGGGGGTCACAGAGCAAGACTGGGGGGTGAGAAAAAGAAAGTCCTAAATGGAGGCAATCACATACAGTAAATGTGTCCCTTTTCCCATTGGGGGAGGAGCATTGAAAGGGCTGAATTTGCTCCATTTGTGTAAACCTTTTAGATGTATTTTATCCTCTAAGGTAAAAAAAAACTCTTCTTAAAACTTTTGCTTGAAGGTGAACGTTACCAGAAAAAACACAAAATGCACACGCAAGCTGTCACATATCAGAAAACTGTCAACATCCCCAGCAAATCCAAAGGGGAACATCTGTTGCTTATCAAACAAGGCAGTTTTTTTCTGCTTCAAGACCTGATCTCTGCTAGTCCTGTGGAGCTTTCATTTCAAAAGCCCCCAGCATTATATCTTCAAAAAATGCCCAAGTTTCTTCATATACAGCTGGTCCTCAGGACTGGCTTTGAAATCTGAGCTTTCTGCAGAGATGTTTGCATGCCAGTTGCAAGCAGCTAGTGTTTGGAGGGACAGCGTTAATTAATGAACAGCCTGTTCGGTCCCTGAGCACCAGCGAGACCGGGGCGCTATTTCATCTTTCCCTTTTGCTTTTCTAAACATTTTAAAGAAACTTTTAAAGTGACAAATAATTGGCTGCAGGTTTTTTGATCTGGGTACAGTCTACACGTGCCAAACAGCCTCCAAACCTCTAAAGTCAGCCTATATATCTTGTAAAATGATGACATTATCCCATAAGCAATCTTTGTTTTGTCTTGCAAGTTGCAAACAGCTTTTGAGTGTCGGTGCTACAAAAAAAGTAAATGAAAGTTACTTTTTTCCAGTCCTTATATTGTTGACACCAGGATTGTTTTTATCAGTTTGCAGTTTGTTTCTTGGCTATAGTGCAGATGGACTGGAGCAACAAAGTGGATGTTCATTAGTAAAATGTAACACAATCCCGCTTTTGTAACATAAAAATAATTCAGTCAATAGGTTTCTTCCAAAAATGTCTGGGCCTTAATGTGGAATTGACAAGACCTACTGTAGTAGTAAAGATAGAAGAGATGCCAAAAGTAATATTTAACTAAGAGACGCTAAGTTAAAATCATTTTTAATGCACAGATTGATAAGCTTTAATACTGAAAATGCAGCCCTCATTAGATGTCCTCTTTTGATTTAGTTATAATATGTTGTCCATCATATTGTGCCATTGTATTTTATTCTCATACTGGCCTCCTGTGTGTAATGCCCTGGCAGTCAAAAAGGTAGGAAGCTTTCTTACTTTGTGACAAATGGATTCTAAAGTGAAGTGTCATCCTGTCAGCTACTGTTTATACTTCTTTGAGTCTTAATGATGTCTTCCTGTCACGCAAAACAGTTACTGGAGAGCAATGACAGAGGGTATGCTAATGACGCATGGAGCAGACAGCTGCTCAGAGTATGGCCACAGCGCTGTGTCTATTCTATTTCACAGCTTGGGTGTGAGGTCATAAGCACATCTACCGTGATGGATAGAACCTGGATGACATGAACCAAATGCCCCCTGTTTGAAACGGTACCCTTCCAGAAGACCATAGTAAAGCAGGACCATGGATGTAGTGGTTTCTTTGAAACAGCACTAAAAGTAAGGATTTCTTTCCAAGGTAGTTGCTTTGTAGTCTGGTTCTCTGTCATTCCCAAGTTCCTGCCTCACCTGGCCAGGCAGGACTCTTCCTTTCCAGCAGCAGGACCTTCCAGAATTGTGTGGCGTATCCTCTCATTACGGTGCTGGTTCCTCTCATTGTGTGGGCCACTTAAAAGTTGTAAAGTGACCTCTAATTACTTCACACTAGCCTATTAACAGCTTCATTAGGCAGAGTCATCACCAAATCACACTTAACATCCCACTGTGTATTCAAACTGTGTATTGACTGGTCTAGGTTCCTTCTGTGAAAAGAGGAAAAAAACAGAGTAAAGTTTTTCTTGAACTGATTTACAGTATGGAACCTGAGTCCAGTGTCCATATTATTTAAAAAATAATACAAGGAAACAGGATAAAGTTTACTGAGTTTTAAGTTTAGATTTGAAAAGACTCAAAGATTATGTCTCCCGAAGAATCGGACGAAGGGCATTTCATAGCAAGAAATCAGCATCAGAAAATAATCTTCAATTCTAATGGTATATGATTATAGTAAATTGAAATAAAACCAGTAAATTTAGAGCCGAGCATCTTAAGCCAAAGTATCTTGAACACAGCATTTTTCACCATCTTTTGACACAGACGGTCAGGACGCCGTGATGAAGCCTGTGCCGTTGGGTCTCTCCTGGACCTGCTGGTAGGCAGGCTTCCCGGTGTCCATCTCCCAGTGCTGAGCCAGGAATAGCAGGAGCAACAGGCTTAAATAATGAGAGACAAAACAGGTGGCAGGTGCACAAAATCAACTAAAATACGAAAGGGAGCGCCCTGAAGAGGAGGGATCCCGATCGTGACAGGAGCCCGTAGAAAGAATATATAATTATGGTAGATTTAAGAATTTACTAAATTTACTATTTACTAAAAAAAAAGAATTTACTAAATATATATATCATGATTGTCCAACCAATGTCCTCGAATGAGTACAATTTGATTAACGTGACTTGCATTTTCTGAATGAGCAGGGTCCCTAGACACTTTCTCAGCTGCTGTCTCACTTTAGTTACAAAATGCAGAGATAAAAACACTCAGAGCAACTAAGCACCCACAACATTCAAGTGCGTCTGGCTTCTGAAGGATGAGCACTTTCACAAGGATATTTACTGAGTATCCAGTTTAACCTGCTTGCCACCAGCCGCCATGTTTCAGTGCAATGTACTAGCCAGTTCCTTTCTTGTGTACGCTGCATGATCATCAGCAGAGGAGGGGAAAGCCCATTGTAAGGTGGTGCAAAAGATTCAGACCGCTGTCTTCATGGCCTTAGTTTTTATTTTGAGCAGATGTTTTCTGTAGGTCTTCATATAAGGTACTCAAATTTAATTGATATCAAACCTCTAGTAAGGATTCCTAACCTTTCTTGAAATCTCCAGTTACAACCATTATAAAACCAGGGGACATTGATACCAAATGTAAGGTCCAAGATACCAAAAGCAATGTCCTCACTTCAAAGACGGTGAACATCAAAATATGAATTTGTAACCACCTAAGATGTTTCCTTACATATTAAAACACAAAAGTCATAGTTTTAATCCTGCTGCTACTTTAATCTCTTATCTCCAATTAGCAGTGTTTATTTTGGCACTTGGAAATAAAAAATGTTAATAAAGCTATGGACAAACTGTGATCTCAGCACTGAAAATGATCCTTGCGTGGAGTTATGATAGAACGATGAGAGGGAATTGGAAGATTAGGGAAAGGATGTGACTTATAATGACTTTAAGGCAGATAAGCCTCTCCATCTGGGACCAACGATTGTTTGATATTTAAAGTTGATTATCAGTTCTAATTGGTTTGTTATTCCACATGAGTGGAATATGAATGGAGATTGATTTGTTTTGGTTTCATTCTGGCTCTTTGTTCAGCCCTGCTATCAGTTTCATTTGAACTGTTTTCTTACACCTACAGGAAATGTACTGAATTATCAAGGGAACTGAAAAGATTCCTTAAGCTCAAAGAAAAGCATGTGTTTTATTCCTACATATCAGATTTTCTTCAGCTACAGGAATTCACTTAATTTGCCATGTTTGTGGGATATTTTTTCCTGCAATTGAAATGATAGTCCTTCAACAGTTTGTGCTGCACTTCATATTGATATATTTTTATGACAATCTTAATTTGATACACAAATCTGTGTGAGTTCAATATATTTTATTGTTTTTTTTTCCAGTGGATATACTACACCTGTTTTTGCTAGTGCTGCCTTCAGTAATAATGTTTTGTAGCTTCACAGTGGTAAAATGGATGAACAAAGCTTCTCTATTGTTTCAAATACATACAGTATAATATAATATTTGCAAGATATTTTTACCTTAATTTTGATCCATTTTTGTAAATACACTCTCAGAGTTCAATAAATAATTTGATAGTTTGATGAAAGGGTTGTGAAAACATTGGTAATGGAAGAGGCTGAGGAAGAAGACCCAGTCACTGTCCAAATCTGATGTCAAGCTCCTCTGTGTCAATACTCTGTAAGCGTCTATCCGGAATCGATCTTTAGAGCAGCCTTCATGCGAGGACAGGGGTTCACGTTCTTTCAAGAGCAGTGATGTACTGTACAGATAGGCATCGTGTCAGTATCATTGACCATGTAGTAGAAAACCTTGTTTCATCCTTTTTGGTTTAGTTTCCTCTCCTCCCTCTTCTTCTCATGTCCAAACATTTTCCTTTCTTCCTATTTGAAAAATACAGTACAGTATGTAGGCACCTGTTGAAGCAAGACTGTAAGTAAAGGTTCAACATAATTGAGTTGTTAGATTCTCGTAGATGAAATAAATAGTTCATCAGTACATTTTTTTATGACAGTATAATGTTTATTTTTAAACCATTTCTGAAGAGCTTTATTTCTGTATAGGACAGCTAACTGAGATGATTGATCTTTTTTGGTCTATGGTTACCCCTCAGTGACATCACTCACAGCTACTAACCTTTGACCCACTTCACTTGATGTATGACTTTATGACTCTATTTCTGTCCCTTGCATCAGAGGGTGTGCTTCAACACAGAGATCTGTGCCCAGATAGCTATGTGACCTTTCTCTTGCTGCATCTCATATAGCTAGAATGGCAAAAGAATGAAAATGTAATGAACATTGAGATAAAGTCAAATAGGTGGTAGATCTGGCATACATTATGTCTTGCCATAGTTTGCTTTGTTTTCTTGAGAAAAATATTTTTTTTTGTTTCTTTTGTTTTTTTTTCTTTCTTTTTTTCTTCTCAAGGTTTCTTCCAGTGCTCAGCGGTAGACATTTACATAGATACTGTGTATGTGGCCTGGCTGGTCTGGCTTTGGAGTTTGGTATTAGATCCTGACGAGTCACACTAAGTTGACTAATAATGCTGGACTAAATTAAAATAGCATGAATATAGTGTTGTCAACTGCATGGCATTCACTACCTGCTTTGGTATTAACAGGTAATTTCCAAATCTGAGCCACACTGACTCATTGGGCCAGAGTTCATCTTGGTTTAAGTGGCATTAAGAGGACAAAAGGGCACACAACTTCTATTACCTCACTCAAGAAAGGCACAGCAGGGACTTGAACTTGCAACCCAGCAGGTATGAATCCAGAGACTTGCCCATTGCACTGTGTTGCCCCCAATCTTCAATATTAATACACACATAATATAATATGATCAATTCTTTCATCATTCTTATGGCTGCACACCATGTCTGCAGGATATAACTTGTAAACAAAATACATTTAGGGTGAAGCTTAAGCAAAAGATGACATTTGGTGACTGAAATCCAGTTAACAAAAGGAAGGAGTTCTATTAGGTAAACCTGCTAAATTTCTGATAGCAATCAGATTTTCCAAATTTTATTTATTGTGCCCACCAGTCCCTAACACGTAATACTGTAGCCTGTCACAAGAAGGATCACACCTATTAGTTAAGAAATAACGGGACCCACTGATTCCCATCTGCTGTATGTGTTACTGGATCTGGAAACTCATCCTGCGTCTTTACTCTACAAATGGCACAAATAAATTTAAGTAGACACTGATGTGTTTCTGGGGCTATTTTATAATACCTTCAATTAAATTCTGGGGTTATTTAGTAACACCCTGAGATGTACAGTACAGTACTTGCTAACATTAGCCAGACAGCTATTTTCTGATTGCCCAGCAGAGGGAGAAGTTTGATGTTGGAAGGCAGAAATAATGCTGTCTACAGCAGCTACTGAGACCATGCAAGCTACAGTATATCTAAAAATCTTCATATCTTGTAGATCTGTATATAAATCAGTTCCATCTGTATTGATTTGATTCTGGCCTGATCACAGTTATAAGCATATTTAAAAACATTTTGCATATCACAACTAAATAATATAATAAATACCATACACTTATAGGTAGGAAGTAAGATGTATTTATTGTTGTTTTGAACTGATAGGCATTGAAATAATTCCCAGCTTTCCTAAGTGGGAAAATACATTCCCATTGATAAAAAACTATAATCTGATTAACACTTTTAACGGTTCATTATAATATTGAATGATATTATTGTATAGTGTAAAAACATTTCAGGAATTTGAAATGGCTGAGAGTACAAGCTAATGTATATATTTATAAGTACCCTAGTTTTGTCTCAGGTTTGTCATGAAGTAGACTTACACAGAAAATCTGGGTGACACATGTCTTTGCACTGCCTTTTCACTTGAGCTATGGGACTGAGATTGCCAGGCCTCCTGGAATTCGTGCTCAGAAACCCGATAATACTGACTGAGGCTATCGTCATTTCAAGAATTTATGGCAGAATACCGCATCTTAGATCACCTCTGCTCTCCAAAGTGGGTACCATTCTGTGAATCAGAAACTGTCGACCAGGAAATAACAGCAAAATACCTACAGAGATTGTAATGTTTGTTTTATAAATATTCCATTGTTTTATCAGGGATTTCTATCCATACATTAATAATCACCTACTGTGTAGTCCATATACTGTACAGTATATTTACACAAAAAATAAAATAAAAATAGGCTACACAGTCATGTTGAACCAATTTGGCACAACTGGCAAAGCTTTCTCTGTCACAAGATTCATCTTGCAGAGTATTCATTTTTAAAAGGGCAACAGCATTTAAAATGGAAAGGGAAATATCACAGGAGGATGACATAAACTACAGTAGATATATATTTACTGGGTGTTTCAATTAAAAAACATTTTTAGTGAAATATTTTAAAGCGCTTTTTATAAGAACATCTCAAAGTGGAAATAGCTAAGGCATTAGAATTAATTGAAAGAAAATGTGTCAGCAGGTGGAAGAAGAGAGAAGTGAATTTTGCATTGTATGCTACATGCTCCCAAAATGATCACACAGTGAATCACAACGTCCTAAAGATGTTTTCCTATTGCTTTTCCATTACAGTAGAAAGCTGTGTAATACATTTCATATGGTATCTACAAAAAAGCCCAAACATGCAGAGGATGCTGGGTATAAACCATAAAATTAAAACATAATTTTATGTCTGTGAAACTTTGGAGGACTTGTTATTTTGTTGTCAGACTGTCTGGCACATAAGCCAGTTCAGAGAACTGTCTGAATTCACTGCCATAAACTGTTTCAACAAAATGCTTTCATATTCTTTCCACATGATGGGAAAGAGAGTTAAATCTATAAACTAATAAGTAAGGAAAAATAGAACCTGTTTTTACAGTTAAAACAAAGCAACATGGTCATACAGAAATGAAATCTGTTTTCCAATGTTTTCTATTCTGTTTGCCGATTCTCGGCAATCAGCCTGGATATACTATACAGTATATTTGAAATGTTAGCATTCTCAGAGTTTCCCAGAATAATGGTTATTAAAACAGGATATGTGTGGGTGACATATATCACAAACTGTGGTGTTCGCACTATGATGTTCAATGTGTCTAGTTTTCTTTCTCTTGAGCATGTATGCTAATGGATTATGAGTAAGCTTTGTGTGATTCTGTTAAAGCTGGCAAGCTGTGCGTGCTATAACTGGTGCTCCATGCCTCTGCCTGCTATAAGGTTACAGAACCCAGATCTTCATGGCGAGGAGTCATGTGTCATTTTTCTTGTCTCCTCATGCCAAGTGGATAAACCCTGAGATTAACTGAGTGTTCGGACTAGTGAATTATTTAAGGCAACAAGGTAGGATATTAGAGATGCTAGGAATTGAGAATTTTTATAGTTTGGAGAAAATGTACAGTATAATGCCAAGAATAATATTGCAGAAATAATACTAAAAAAACTATAACATGCTGTGTCTATAAATTCAGTTTTACATTAATGAAAACACATTATTAAATGTCTAATCAGTTGCTTTTAAACCTTGTGGGTATTGTATTTTTTCTTATATACTGTTAGAAATAATAACTGAGTGGTTTGTCATAGTATCCAAGTCCTGCATAGGATAGAATAGTTCTGGATTTCTAAACTTCATTTAGGTGATAAAAAGAATAGAAAATATTCCAATATAGAATGTTTTAATTTAAATTACAGTTTATTTGGATAATGTTTTTTATTTGCTGCAGAAATTGTTACAGAGAATTAAAATGTGTACACTGAGGAAAATTCTGTAGACAGAAGTTAAATATGTTGCTAATTATTATTTTGCTAAATGCACTTAATTATTGCTTCTCTCATAAGTTTTAGTAATGTTTACTTTCTGGCCTGCAGAGTAGATATACAGTATGAAATGGACACTGTCACAGCGTCCTTCATTGGTAGTATTGAACTCCAACAATAAAAGGGGGTGGGACAATAGGCTCAGAACCCTGAGTAAGTGCATCAGTGGCATCAATTGTGAGGGGGTTTTCATCAGTGGGGGGCAAGAGGGTGATTTCCTCAGAGGCGGAATTTCAGGCGGCAGCTAAGAAGAGAAATCAGAAAGTCAATGGATAGACCGGTCCTGAGTCTTTTCTGTAATGAAGGCATTAAAGGACTCCACATTATTATCTGGCTGTTGGTCAGGGGTAAACTCAGTTGTGGCTTCTGTATGTGGTCTAGAACTGTGGTCTTCGTGGCTGCTGAGATTTTCAAGACTGCGGTCAGAGTGAGTGTTGTGAAGCTCCAGCCAGAGAGCAGAGAAACCCTGGGACCAGGGGGGAGAGTGGAAAGAATGGAGGTGCAAGAGCAGATACAGAAGCAGCTATGCTTAGGTGAAGTTTTGCCTGCTGTAGATGCACCATGGTGAGAGACAAGTTCAGTACGATACTTGTCCTATTAATCAAACTTGCCTGATTCGATCCGATAACAGTGTCATGATAGGCAAGCATGCGGTGACGTTTATTCAAGCCTGCCAAGGTATTTACTTCTCCGTTATACTGTAGTGGTCACTGTTCATCGAAATAAGCAGCGGTCTGAGGTTCAGGAGGAGACAATTGTGTGCGGGGCAAAATAAGCAGCTGAGCAGGTAGCAGGATACAGACAGTTTCAGTTTAGTGTCGTGGTCCAAGAATGTAACAGGGTTTGTAGTCAGGCAGCAAATAGACTTATTGAAAGCACAGACAAAAATAGTCCAGAATCGTAAGTCCTGTTCCTGACAGAACTATCTGTTCTTACAGACAGTTCTGACGGGACTTCTGTTCCCAACAAGGCAGGAGTAGATACATCTGGAACAGACTTCCTGTCTGATTATATGACCAAGGCAACCGACTGCCAGACAAGTGAGTAGAGGTGAGGCCGGTTGGTATGGTTACGTTAGCTTGTTCCATAGCACTCCCCTGGGGATGAACCTGACATTATCCTGACAGTTGACATTCAGATTAATGAAAAGGTAAGACTGATATTTGACTGTTTAGAACAAATCCAACTAAAGGAATTAGATAAATGACTGTTTAGCTGCTCCTCCAGTAGAGTAGCAATGGCCTCAAGACAATCCAATAGCTGGTGGAGCTGAGCAAGTGGTGCTCAGGCAGACAAGACAAACTTAAAGAAAAACATAATCGAGGAGAACATTAAACGGGCTAAGGTTAGAGCCACTGAATTACAGCAGAACCAAACATGGGGAGATTCCAAGAGTCGTCCAAGTACCTAGCCAAGTTCAGTACACAAAACAACAGTCCAAAACTGCAGTGAGGCAAGCAAGGTCAGGCATAGAGAAGCAATCGGGAATTAAGGGACAATTCAAGAAAGAATCAAGACCTGAAAGTTCAAAGCAAGAAGCCAAAAACCAGGTGAGAATGGAAAACACGCAAAGACTTGAGTGGAGCTGTATGGCAGAGTAAGGGGTACGATCTTCACAAGGATTAAATATCCAATATGCTGGATAAGGCAAGTAATATATTAATTACAGTGCGTTGCAGTCGTATAAATCTCCACTCCAATCTCATTACTATGGTAAATGATGGATTGTCGACCTGAAAAGGTTGTTGCCTGGAGACAGAGGTAATACGGTTGTGCACACCAGTGGAATTTGTGAGCATGACAGGTGAACATAATTTGCTGTTATCATGAACAGCTGCTAGAGATAATTATTTTATTTACCAGCAGCGTTTTCCCATCTGTTGGATGTTAAATATATAATGGAGAGATAAGGCTTCCTGCAGTTATTTTAATCTGTAAACCCCAGCTGAGGCTTAAGCCCTAACTGGAGGTTCCTGTTTAGGCGGAAGAGCACCACTTACTGGTCCACTAACACCGCTTGGCGAAGGAACGTGGTTTGTCGTGGAGACCTTCCATCCACATCTTGACCAGACCCGACCTCGCTGCGGAGACCTGGCCACAAAATGGCAGCTCCGGCGACGACCATGTTAGTCTATCAGTGAAATTACAGTTTAGTTGAAAAATGGGTAAATGGGCGGCCACCTTTTTATTGACTGGTTCATATAGGCAATATCTAGCAAATTCTAATGTGCATCAGTCTTTACATAGGTAATAATAATGGATTTGGTGTCCACAAACTGAAACGTGATATAGATTGTAGATTGTGATTGTGTGCAAATCAACAAAATGACACTCAATAAATTATATAATACCGATAAAACGATCAATATTTTAGTGTCACAATTTGATGTTTCGTAGATGCATATCTAGGTTTTGTACATCCGTACAGTATCAAGGTACTGTATGATGTATGTATTTATCACTAGGGACCGTACTCACAGGTATATTAGCTTGCTGAATATCCAGAATGCTCTATCAAGTTTTTTTCTTGTATATTTAAAATATGGATGGCCAGTCTCTCAAAGCTGTATTATAAAAATCACCACAGCTTTGAAACTGCCTTCACAGTTTATGTTTCTTCTTAATTCTTTGCAGCTGTTGATAACTGTATAAGAAACTAAGAGGGGGCTGCTCACACTTTCCAGGTTGAGCAATACAGAATTACTTTGTCATTGCTGCCTCTCTGCCTCTAATCCCCCATTGCTGGCTCTGATCCTGCAAAGGTCTCTGCCAACAGATGGCAGAAACTGATACGGTTTTAGGTTATGGGGAGTTGATAGAGGCAGGATACTGGTAGGTTTTGTTGCTACCTACTGTACTTAATGTGGACTTGGAAGTTGGTAAAAGCTTTAGCTATTCTTTGCTGGCCAAGAGCTAACAAACTATTTTTTATTATTTTAGATTTACAATTTGTGATTTGTGGCAAATAGAAGACATTTAAAAGACGTGTATGAATGATACATACTGCTCAAAGCATACAATACCCCACGCTTGTAAAGTTCAACAGAGAAGAATAAGATTAAATAAGGCACCAATTACCATGATAAATAAATTGAATGTTTTTAGTACGATTTCAATGTGAATGTATCTGGCTTATTTGAGAATAAATAGCATTGGGAAAAAAATAGTATCATCATGTTATTAAGTCTGAATGGCATTTAACACTTATGTCTGCCAGAAATCCTTGACCAGTTGCAGTTCTGGAATGACAACTTCCATTACAACTTTGCTATATTCGGTGTAAGTGTGAATTTTAAACTTTCTGAGCAGCCACGGGACATGTGCCTCAAGTTAAGAAGTTTAAGGCTTCTTAATCTTGTCTGCTTTCCACTGAACAATAGGGACTCTATCTTTGATAAACTCTTGCACGTAGATCAGTGAGCGGCGTTCGTTCCTTACCACTGACACGGTGCCTTTGCTTGGCTGTAATCCCTCATGCCAGGTTGTTTGACTTAGACAATGCACGCAATACTCACGTGGCTCCTCGTGCCACAGACTCTGCGGTTAGACATCTTGTTTTTTCATTTGCTCAAGACATTTGTTCTTGCAGCTGAACATGTGCAGGACAATTTCCCAATGTTCCAGGAGCAGACAGCTGCAGCACAAATTACACTAAAGCCATTGCTTTAGGGATTAGTACCGTACAGTAAAGAGTGTGTAAGTGTGGGCAGGGGTTCATCGTTACTTATAAACAGGAGGGTCGTGTTAACCCTGAATGTCCAAAGGTCTCGAAGAACCTTTACATCCCTGTAAAATTTGGGTAATTTTCTGAACACATTGCCTATTTTTTCACTGCTACAGTTGCAAAGGAGCAGAACATTTACAGAAATGTGAGATTATCACACAGTAAAGAATCAAGCAACTCACCAAATTAAATGTTTATACTGAAGGGAATGTATTTCAACCACCTCTTTAAGCTTGTATGCGTATTTTCACATTTTTCACTATTTCTCTTATAAATTACACCGTCCTGTGGTTTCTGAAGGCTAGTTAGCTTCAAAATTAAAAGGTAATTATTATTGAATTTGATACTGTTAGTATTAGATATGCAAAAACACAAACAAGCAAACATGTTTTGAGCAGCAGGAGTGTCACAATTCACTGTATATCAGGTGATGGTCACCCATGAGAATGTGCAGTACTTTTGCAGCTGTAAGGGTGATCAGCTGTGGCAAAATTAGAAAACAGTGGCATAATCAGAAAACATCTCCAAGACTACTATTCAACATTGGTCTTTTTAATTTGGAGTAGATGATGCAAATTGTTATGCAGGTAACTGGCTACTTTTTGTATTAGTTTTAAGGGAAAACGTAGTATGCTGTTTTCATTCACTTTTGAGTTAGATGGTGAAAGAAGTTAGTATGATAGATTGATAGGATAGAACACACTTTATCCTGCTTGTGTGTGGTCCTGAAGAAGTGCCCTATCAATGTCTGACTCATTCCCAGCATTATAACGTTTTAATGGGTTATGCTTTGGTACATATTCATAATCATAGTGTTCTCCTATGTCTTATACAAAATTACACTCTAAAATCTAAATATTCACAATTTCAGTATTAGACATGTATTGTTAAAGTACAAAGGAAACATTCTTGAAAAGGAAATATATGGGATACTTTTTGTAAAAGGTTTCCTTTTAAACTGAGATAAGTGCAGTCAACAAAGCCTTAAATATAATTGGTAGTTTTTGCTGGGTTAAAGGAAGATTAGTTATCCTGAACTAATACAATGTGCTCTAACATAACATCCTATTTGTTTAAATAAATCATTCAAAGAACATTGGAAAGGTTACTAATACACCCGTGTGTATTTATAGCGTGTATTGGATGCTGTACATAGTATATTTTAGGTGGGTGGCTGCGTCAGCATGCATAGTCTGCAAAGGAACAAGTAATTGGATTTATTCCTGCTGAAAAGAGCAGAGAGAAAACACAATGTTACAGCTGTGAAACCCTCTTCAGGTGTGAGAAGGCTTCAGAGCCAAAACGTTGTGTTTTCTCTCTTCTCTTTTCAGCATGGAATAAACCTATTACTTGTTCCATAGTGTTTTTTAGTACACTTTAGAACAAGCATTATATGAATTCCTTTTACCTCTAAAATGTGGATGGTGGTCAGTCATGTCAGTTATTCTGAATATAATTTTTTTTCAATTTTAGCACCTTAAGTTATAGGTTTCTTCTTAACTGCATTTGCTTTTGCTCTTTTTGCACGTTGAGAGACTTAAATCTTTCCTGGTGTTAATGAGCACAGAAGAGTGCAATTCTTTCTGTCCGGGACCTGTTCCTGGCAGTGAAAGGGTCCATAAGCAGACTGGTTGTTCTGCACTTTGAAGTATCGTCTTTCAACAATGGCAGCAGGCTCAGCATGGAGGCCAGGATTTGCTGTGAAGAAACCTTGAGCATGAATCATTTCGTTACGATGTACTTATTATTTTCAACAGGAAGGAGGTTAAACCCAGAAAATTGTCTTAAGGAACTTGAAACTTTGCTATAGAAAAAGGGATTTCTAAAGCACTGAGAAGCTCTTGTATGCAATAATATCCATTCAGTCTGCAGGATCTGTGAATCCTGCCAACTCGGAATCTCGTTTTAATAGTTCCGCTTACAAAGTGACGATGCAGCCGTAGTGCTTATAAAGGGTAGTTTTTCTGTAATCCAATTTACATCCTTACGCTTACTTTACTACATGCTGTATACCGTACAAATGACAAAAAAAATAGGATCCTTTCATCCTTTTCCAGTGTCTGCTTCACCATTAGAGGGTCATAGGGAGTCTATGTCTAGATACAGGACACAAGGCTGGACTAGTCTCAGGCAGGATGCCAGTCTGTTGTAGTAAAAAAAAAGATACTATATAAAGTATTAAAACCTGTTGTTCAGGGTCATTTCAGGCTGGAAGGATGTTGTTTTGACTGATTCCAGTTCAATATAATGTCTACATACAGTACCATGTTTTGCAGCCATCTTCAATATTGTGTGCTTTTCTACTCTTTTTATGGAAAAAACAATTTTAAGGTGATTTTCTTCTGAATATTTAGATATTTTGTTTTAAATTCATTGTTTACCTTGATAGATCAATACTTTGTAGTGTAAAGAGAAACCTTTTAGCTTAATGGATGTGTGGAAATTCACAAATGTTAATAATGAAGAGAACCTGAAGATTATTATTGTTAAATGTGGGGATTTAGATGCTAGAACTTGAACTTGAACTTTATTGCCATATGTAACCGGTACTGGTACAATGGAATTCTTACTTACAGAAAGTCTTTCGATTGTAAAACAAGTGTAAAAAACTAAACAAAGTGCAAACAGTGCATCAAGACAATATACAAACAAACAGTAGACAATGTGCAAGTAAACATGTAGACAGTTTGAATGTAAACAATACAGACGTGTAAACAATGACTGGAGATGTGCAATAGATAAGAAATCATAAAGAGGTAGATGGTGATGGTGTAGGTGTGGTCCGAGGGGGATGGCTAAATGTGTTCGCCAATCTCACTGCTTGTGGATGGAAGCTATTGAAGAATCTAGTGGTAAGTGTCCATATGCTCTTATATCTCTTGCCTGAGGGCAGTGGGGTGAAGAGCTCATGCCCGGGGTGGTGACTGTCCTCTGTGATGGCCAGAATTCTACCACGGCAGCGGTCCTCATAGAGCTGTTTAATCTCGGTGAGACCGCATCCGATGATCTTCTGGGCCATATTGACCATTCTCTGCAGTGCCTTTCTTTCTCGCGAAGAGGTGTTGCCATACCACACGGTGATCCCGTAGAATGCTTTATATTGGCTGCAGATGTATAGGTTACCATATGTTTTGGTGATCACATTTTTGAAGGCTTCCATCAATGTGAATTGAAGATAGCTAAAAGATTAGCTTAGTTTATACTGTAAACCCCACAGGGTTTATAGTTAACTATTTAATCACTATTTTAAAGACCTGGAAAGATTTATCAACAAATATGTAGGTTTTTGTTGAATTTTTATTCAGTCTTGTTGAAAGGTTATATTGCTGTTTCAGCCTAAGGTTAAAAATATTGGTTGCTCGTGCATT
Source organism: Lepisosteus oculatus (assembly GCF_040954835.1). Lineage (NCBI taxonomy): Eukaryota > Metazoa > Chordata > Actinopteri > Semionotiformes > Lepisosteidae > Lepisosteus > Lepisosteus oculatus. The sequence goes on from NC_090716.1 coordinate 12,242,957, forward strand.
GTGAAATTTAGAATTCATTTTATATATTTTAACAGATCCACAGCATGTGTTCTGTGGTGCGAACGTTCTACTGCCAATATACTGCACCAAGAAAACAGTTTTACGAGGACTACATGATTGTAGGGTTGGTTAACACTTAAAAATGTTATTTTCTTTCTTGAGAACAGTTTAGCCTACATTCAGCAAAGTGTTTTAACAGAAGAACTCAAGTTTGACTTTGATAGGGAGGAAATATTGTAAATGCTGTACCAGTCCTTACAGTCAATTATTTTCTTGTGCACCTACAGGATTTCTGTGGTGGGTTGTGAAGAACAGATACTTTGCCATTCAGGACTGAGTCAATGTATTAACATTAGGATTAGAACTGTACATGCATATTAGGAAGATATTCATATAATTAGCAAGCAAGAATTTTGAAGGTCAGTCTAAAGGCGGTAGGTAAATACAGTACTGTCATTCAGCAAGCTACAGGAGGCTGACAATTAAATATCTTACTGTGCATTGTTAAATGTGAAATGACACCTGTTTAGAAGACCACATCAATGTTAGGACAAGTGTCTGCTGCTTCTCCAGTATTTATGCCAGACATTTGTGTTTTAATGCAAGGCACACCAGATTGAAAAACCACCTGGATGAACATATTACTTCCAGTCCCAGCGGTGAGCATATTGGCCAGGTTTACTGTTTAACAGTGTTCTTTACAATATTTTATGTAAATGGATGACACGTTGGTGCTGACATGGCAGATTTACGAGAGCCCACACAGGCTTTGCTTTGGTTAATGGTTCTTTCATTTTTGTAGATCTCTTTTATTGCTTTGTAAACGTGTTCGTGTATATATTTTTTAAATTGTCAGGTCATATCAAACACGTTACTGACCTGGAGGAGCTAAAGGAAGCTAAAATGTATTACGTCTCAAATACTAATAGGATCAAAAAGGATCATATATATTACATATTTTAACCATGAGTACTGTTTTCAGCCCATTGTGAGTCATCAGCCAAACATACTGTACTTTGATGTTCAAAAAATATGTTGATGGTAGACACATTTATTTGCCTTTTGTTTATTAAGTAATGTAATTGTTTGATACTGCCGGTTAAGAAAGTATATTTGTTTTTTCAGTTCTGGTAACGACACTTATATTTCTCAGTGCACAATAAGAGAAAATATTTGAGTAATTATATTGGGAGCTCTGAAGCTGCTCATACATTACAAATGTTTGCTTGGTGTGTAGAATGAGCCCAGCGCTCCAGATGTCATAGTTTCAGGCTTGGGCTATGTATGTATTTTTCAGCTGTTACTATGATTCACTAGGTATAAGAAGAACAGAAATGCCCTTTTAAACATAAACAAAGTAAGGACATTTCGAAGATCCGTGAGCACAAAGCATGTCCAAAATGATACAACAGCTGTGAGAGAACAGTGAGGGAATCCTGAGTATGATTTTCATACTCTACATACCTGGTAAATCTAGAATGATTGAAAGTCAGAGTAATTTGTTTGAATTTGTTTGGTGTTTTAATGCATTCCACAGTCCATGTGAGACAGAAGTTAGTCTTAGATTTGGATGTTGACCTTGGTTTGCACAATTTTTGCCTTTAAATGTTTTTAATTTTACACTGACTCTCTTTGATTTATGTGCACAGACATGAAGTGGAAAATTGTACAGTGAAGTAAACGAACTTGATATTTTGAAGTGCATAATCACTTGGCTGATGAAAAGATGTGATACAGGTGCCTACTGTGGCTCTTTAAATACAAATCCTAAGAGTGAATAGGATTCCATTTAGGCATGCCACAGGTTCTGCTGTGCAAGATGCGATCAAGCTGTCTAATATTACAGGTCTGAGATCTGATTTACAAGTGCACTACACTTATCAGTTTTATCCCATCCCATTATGACATCTGTCCTGTTAGGGCCTGTGACTAACCTATTTCGAGGGTAGTTGGTGGTCATACTGTATCAAGGAAAGCTGGAAGTTTCATAATGATTAATTAGTGAATAAGGGCTGGCAAACAGCTGCAAGGCTGAGAGAAAAAGGGTCTACCACCAAAAACACTAAAATCAGTTTGAAAAAATCCTCAATTTGTTCCATTCCCAGGAACTATATATTCTATATTTTATAAGTATATATTGCTTATGTATTCAGGAAAATATTTTGAGGAAACTTTTCCACAAAAAATACACACTTTAAAAGCAGGGATAACTTAAATAAGTGACCGACTAAAGCTACACAGTAAACATAACAAAATTCCTAAAATTAGTAGTTGATTTTTTTTTTCTACTGTAGGCTGGTAAAGAATTCTCAATGAAAGTGAATGCAAAGAGAGTGAGAGAATTAAAACATTTCATTTGTTTGCCTATCTAAATGGATTGCAGCCACATATTCTGACCTCACTTACTCCAGCTGTGTGGAAATATGCACTGTACAGTATGTTAGCATAAAGTAGACTGACATTAACTGAAATGTTAATCAAATTTCAGTGGTTTCTTGCTAATTCTTTATGCCCCGCTTCCTCCTTGTACTTTTATAAATGAAATGTACAGTATTTAACTTTTTCAAATGTCATGGATGTCGGAGGGGCATGCCGTGGAATGACAAAGAGAGCAGAAGAGACCCTATGCGTAGTGGCAAAGGGGGCAATACGGAGGTTAGCCCGGGCTCAAGGGGGTCAGACGATGTCGGGTAGAAACCTATGCCCTTAGGCCATGGAAGAACCCTCAATGCTGAGCGAGAAGCAAAGGGAGACCCGGAAATATATAGCCCCACACAAGTATACACCGGAAGGACAAGAAAAGCACAGGGAAACTAGGAACAAGACAGAGAAGGCTGTCGATGTAGATGTAGAGGGCGTGACAGCAAAGAATGAATTACTGAATAATACATTTCTTTAACCTCTGAAACGTCATAAAACCACTCAAATGTCAAAAATGGCAACCTCACCTTTTCATATTAGGCTGATGTTATCTTTAAAGATAAATTATCAAAACAAATAAATATTAAAAAAATACATCTAAAAATGAGGGGCTTGATAAATAGACCACAAGAAGTTTCCAGGAATGAAGAGGAGACATAATTGTTTCATAGAGAAAAGACCTGCCATGATTTTCTAAGGAAGTATTTATTGAAAAGTATATACTGTATACATGAGTATGGTACACAATTACCATAGTTCGTTGTTACTGAATTGTACATCACTGTAAGCTTTATACTGTATCTTACAGAGAAGTTCAAGTAATAAACCATCTTTAAGTTTAACTCTCAAAAGTAAGCGATGTTGCTTGCTTAGGATAAGTAATAATCATTTTTTTATTTATTAAAATTGTATAGTTGATATCCATGCTCTGTGGAGTCAGACAGTGAAGATATGTTTAAAATTTAAGGTTAAGAACATTGTTTAAAATTTAGGGTTATTTTGGAAATCATTTGACACGGAATGTTTTAATTAAATTAAGAAATTGTGAATACATAAACTCTTTTAGGAACAGAAACGTCAGATTAATATTGCTTGCGATTTTTTAAATATATGCACAACTTTTTACACACCATTGAATTAAAAATTCAGTTTCATTTTCCCAAACATTTTAATATTTTAAAATGGGCAGACATTGAAACAAGAAGAAAATAGATATTGTTAAATTTGAACAAATATGTTATATTTTGTGTAGATGTAATGGAATAGCTTAATAAACTGCTCAAAATAAGTAATATTGAATACAATTTGACGTATACTGATGCATTTCTATGATGCATAGTGAAGTGATAAAGCACAAACTCTTCATGGATGTTCTGTATTTAATCTACAGTTCTCCAGAGACCATTTCTGCCTCAATTGGATGTCTTGCATTATCTTAAAGAACAAACAGTACAGGCCTGTTTGAGGGGTTGAATTCAACGTAAAGTTTTTAAAATTAAAATATATATAGTATATTCAATAGAAACAAGAGATGGATATGAATTCACTTATATACAAACAAAAAGCAATATGTCTCCATATTTTTACTAATGAAGTTAATGTATATCCAAGTACTTGTATGAATGAATATCCACAATAATGATACGATTTACTAAACAGCTCTAATCTAAATAAAGCAGTACAAGGTAGGTGTTGCTCACATAATTTAGATGGAGTCTAATGTGCTATTTAGAAAACTAATTAGCTTTAAAAAAAATAAAAATTAGCATGCAAACACAGCACAGTAATATGGATGCTGGCAATACATAATACATAAATATGCCTTAAAGCTGTGAGCATGGACAGTGAGAGACTGATAGAAAAGAACATTTTAGCATCCACAGAAATAATTGTGTTTTTTCTTGATATTCAGAGCACTTTTTATTTTACTTTTATCATTTCTTCTAGCATCACACAACACAAATTTTGAATTTCTGTATTTGACTGTATAATCATACTTGTTAATCACATTAAATGTTAAAAACGTGTCAGAGCTCTGTGACTAGATTATGGTAATTGTCAGTATTTAATGCCCTGCTTTGCTTATGTACATATCATTAATGTAGTGCAAATTAGAGGGCAGCAGAATACACATCTATACAGTATCTATTGATTTCCCCTTATGAAATTCATTTTCCACAGGTTAATAGGAATAATAAGTAAAACATCACAGAAGTCCAAAGATATCTTTTTCAAATGGAATGTCCAGCAGAGTCTTTTAGTAAATCAAACCAACCGGTTCGCTTTACAAACTATTTTATCATTAGAATATTTATATTGAAAATATTTTAAGGAGCTACTTGACATGTCAGCACTGCAGTTTTCTAAAATAGATCTCTGGCATTAAAACACATCTCTTAGAAAATAGCCTTCAGAACTATACCAACTGCTCTGGTCATTTTCCCAGCATTCAGAGTGACTAGATTGCTCAATCTATGATACATTTAAAAATCATATATATATATATCATATATATATATTCTGTTTATGTACAGTTTCAGAAGTCACATGGAGTATTTTTTCTTCTCTTTTTAATGACTGCTTTTCAGTATCTTCATCTTGTTCACATTTCAGCTTCCCACACAATCTATAGATTACTTACAGTATAAATAGCACAAGCCTGTATGCATGCCGTGATCTGTGCTACAGGCTGCTTATTTATACAGTATATGTTGTCATGTTCTTGTTACTGGAAGTGCATTGGAAAGACTACACGATAAAGCATGTGCTCAGATGGCAAACAGATTAGACAAAGTCAAGAAATGGGACGGTCATGATATGTGTTTTTTTATTTGTCTTGAAAATATAGTCAGTTTCAAAATCAGAGATCATGATCCAGTGCTTGTTTATGTTTTATATGCAGAAAACTCTATTTTTGATTATCCATCTCTGGTGGGAAAAGTAAAGTATTTCCTTTTGTAGGACACGTACATGGTTCCCCCCCCCCGACCCCTCCCATCCTCCTTCTCCCTCTTTTTCTATTTGTTTGTCCCTTGAAAGCAGCATGATGTTCAGAGACCAAGTCAGTCTGTGTATCTGGTTGTTGGCTGGCCTTTAGGACCACTGGCAGGAGCAGTCCGTGGGCTCCTGAATGGAGTAGTAGACCCAGGTGGAGTTCCCACTGCAGTACAGCTGCACTGAACGGCGCTGTAGCCCAATCTCTCGGCAGCACTTGCAGAATCTGGCATAGGTGTTGATATTGTAGTTGTATATGCTGGCTGAGGGACATTTCCCATCACAGGACACTATGTTAACCTAGAAAAGGGGAGTGTTGATGCATCACAAAAACTGTAACAGTGTAAAAAGTGGAAAACCCACATGAATTAGAAAAAACATGTCAGGTGATCTAATTTATTCAACGTTTAGTCTGTAACTTTTGTTAATCATATTGTACAATACTAAAATACTATTTCATTAAATACAATGATTATGCACAACTCCCAATAAGATACTGTAAAGATACTGTTTTGCTATGTCGCAATATTGTATAACACCACCAGAAATATGTTTTTTTATTACAGTATACAGAATGATTAGCAGTTATGCATAAAAATAATTAGAAAACATAATTTTATGTTAGATTTTGGTTATTAAAAATACACATAGCTGCTTTAAGAACATCTATTTAAAAGCAAATCAACACATAAAAACAAAACAAAAAAGAGGTCAGTAGTGATTTGAATGACTCAAAGAATGACTTACGGTCAAGAACTGTACATTATGGTGTAATAACTGAAGATCCTGCCTATACAACATTGTCAAAGGTGCTATTTGGGAATATTACGATACATGCCGTAATTAATAGTTACTGGAACAGGTTTATTTATCAACCATTTTAGCCATTTAATTACAAAGCAAAAAAATGATTGCACTTCTATAAATGATTTTATATACTTACAGGCCTGTTGCTTCTACAGTCATTTTTTCTAATTGTCATTCTGACTGTCACCTTTTGGCACGATTTCCCATCTTCTTTACCTGGGGTAGTGAAAGCATAAAAAAATGTCAAAGCCAGCTTTAAAAAACACATCTAAAAATTAAGCATTGCACTACATTTCTCTAAAAATAAAATCCCTTTTGTATGTATCCCCTGTTCAAGGGATTTGCGATCTTGGTCCTAATGCATGTGTTGTTGTTTTTTTGTTTGAGATAATATTTTGCTGAGAAACAGGAAACTTTTAATTCAAATGCTTGATAATCAGTGCAGCTCTGCTTCACACAGATTCAATCACAGTCATTGAAAGGAACTTCTGACTGCAGTTAATTACAGTGATCCCCAGACACTGGAGAATTCCTCTGTGCTGAAATACATAGCCAATTACTAATGAGTACTGCTACATTGGCTGATCTGGACTAATTTTTCCTTTAGAAGAATGTAATGTGGGGATAGATAGAAGTATTAGCACAGTATCGCAGAGTGGTCTCTCAAGCACCAAGATTGACAACTCCTCTATTGAAATTTATACTGAAGTGTTAATGAAAAAGTTCAACAGGTGCCTTCAGTTTAATAATTTGTACAATTATTGGTAATATTATTTATTTTAGCCTCCCAACAAAACTGCCCACAATAATCTTGGGATATTTTTCTCTTTACTGGTTTATTTGGCAAGCTGTTGAATCCACAGAGACAGCATCAGCCAGTCTGTAATGTGTGACCACCTACAGAGTAAGTGGTAGCATGGCAACAATGGCTCATGTTCAAACCAGTCAAGATAAACTGGAAGTTGGAGCAATCCAAGAGAGTTTTTTGTAGCAGTCTCACATTGTTCTCACTGATAATGAGTTAACTCATCGTAGAGGTGATTTGATTTCTTTGAAATGGGATATTGCCTGGTTTGAGCATACGTTTAATGTAGTAGTACAGTAGCCAGTGGCTGTACCCTGCACAACAGCAAGTGTCTTTCTGGTTACTGGACACTGATGTACATGTTACATTGCTCTTTTGACAGAACATTGGTATTAGTTTTCCTTTCAAAATGGTACCTTTGGATGAGTGTTTAGACATCTTGAAACATTTTTCATTACTGAAGAATACTGATGCTACCAAGATTTCTGTCTGAGAATATATTTCTCCTCATTGCATCCTGCCACTTACAGTATGTACCTTGGGAACAGTGCTGGACTCTCAGGACATTATGTTTTCACTATAATAATGTGACACACAACCCGTGAGGTTAAAATCTTCATGTGTGCCGGAAATTATTTCACAACCAGTAATTTATTAATCATTCATACAACCAGCATCTCTGTATTTGGATTCTACAATATTAACTTCTGGATTAAATAATATTGGCATTGTTTGATAATTAAATGTTTAATCTTTGCCTAGTCACTTGTACAGTCATGCAAGAATACAGCATTGGCAACAAAGCTCCAGCTGGTGTTTTTATAACCCTTTGAGCCACCAGTGACCACTCCCTGAATGTCTCCAGAGTTGTATGTGTAGCCCAATAAAACAACTCATTTCACTAAGCAACAAAACATTCCTGTTTCATTACAGTAAGCATGCTGTGAGCTCTGAATGCCACACTTGAATGCCAAATTCCATTTGAGAAAAGAAAGGCAATTATTTAAAATATCCCTAAATTATCTGCAGGAATTTCAGGGAAGAAATTGACTTTAAACATTTTATTTTAAATGCTTAATATATTTTAAGTTATTATTTTAAACAAACTTCAAATTTCATTAAAAATAAACACAAAAGAGGTAAAAAAAAGAATTTGAAAAAGTTACAAAACTGATTTATTATTTTACTTTTTAAATAATTATTTTAATAATGAAGAACTGAATGTTAAAGGTGAAGGAGGTGCAGGAATACTTGGGAGGCATCAAATGCCTCAAATACATCATATAGCAGAAAGAATACTGACCTCATAAATGCTTGAAATTTAGCCTGTATCTTGTAACTCTTTACTTAATCTCTTAATCTCTGATTTTTAGTTGAACTAAATACTGTGTAATGTCCTGCTTAGAAATGTTTATGTTTCTACATTTGTCCTTATATTTAAAATAGTTGGAAGGTAAATAACAAAAGAAGAAAAAGATCATTTTCAAAGCAACACTCAATTCATAAACACAAGAAGGGAAATATTCTAATATTGTTTTAGAAAATGTTTGGGTAATCTGGCATGAAGATGTCCTGTTATTTATAACATGGAACTAAGATCTCATCAATAAATGTGTTCCTTACAATATATTCTTTCACTTAATTAAAACCTGATTTTGGTGTATTAGAGACATGCTTTAAGGATTGAATTATTTGAATTTTTCAGTTATTAAGGAACTTGTGCCATATCACCCAAAGACTTTCCAGAGGTAACCCACTAACTTTAACACAAGACTACAAGATTAGTTTCTAATGAACTTGAAGACACACAAACACTAGTTAAACATGTGACATAAACATGCAGCAAAAACTAGGTGCTTACTAACTGGCCACTACCAACAGTACATTGTTGGCAAACAACAATGCACTGCCCTGACAGTGCAAAGTGGGGAAACATTCAGCTGTGTCATGTATGTTACCAGCACAGATTTAAAGAAGAAAAATAATTTACCAAAAAGCCAAAACATCATTTAAGCTGTTTGAGTCCTGAATTATCTTTTCGGGAGTACATTGTTGGAAATCAACAATGATGCTGGCTAGCCTTACGGTCACTGGTTTGTTCCAGTAAACTGGTACCTTTGTCACAGTTAGTGCTAACTGTAGGAGGCACTGGCCTAACAGGGAATGGAAACAGGGAAAATCCAGTACCTGGTGAGATTGTTACATATTGGTCAGGTTGCAGCTTTACACAATAATTCAGTGTAACATTAAGTAAAGGCACTTTTATGCTACTCAACAGTAACAAAAACAGAAAGAAATCAGTTTCTTTTTTATTTCTTGGAGCTGATGCATAGATTACAAGGAGCTAGAAATTCATAAAGCAACACTCGATGAAGACGGAATGTTTACTTACAAGGAAGAGAAAACACAATTGGTCTTTGAAGGTGTTAATGACCACACACAGAAGAGTGGGCTGCTGGATCTTGAAACTGGACTGTAATTGTTTTTAGCTTGTTATGTTTGTTATCGAAAAAGGGCTCTCCAAACCCCACTCCTGAAGAGCCCTAGTCCAGCAGGTTTCAAATGTAGTCATCAAATCATAAATTTTAAAAGACTTTGGGACAGTTTAAGTTTTACCTCTTTAGCAGGTTAAAATAAGCAGATGTACAGATCACTTGAAAAAACAACATACAGTATACTGCACATGGATAAGAGTCAAGGAAACCTCATGAATAATTGTTTTATTAGATTCAGGCTCTGCAGCAAGTGTTGGAGATTGTGATTATCTATGCTCAGCTCTTTTATTATGAGAGTGAGAGATTTAATTTAATAATAAAACTAAACTACCTGAAACTTAACAATGTTTCACTTGCAATATTAATTCATATAAGTTCTTTCCTTATTTGGACTTCATATATTTGGAGGAATGGCATATATTTTGCTATTATTATTGGCTATATGTTATTGATTTAATTTCTATAAATTACGGTGTCTGAATGCTGTTTGTGGAGTTCTACTTGGCATGATTATTAATTTACAGTAGTATATGACACGTTTAAAGTTTTATTAATTTGTGAAAGGTTTGGCAAATCATTTTATATGGTGTTTTGCTATTTTAACACACTGATTTGAAGCCTCTTTCATTTCACTGCACAGTACTTAAGAACCTGTGAGAGAGTCTTGAATTGAGCCAAGAGTGCTTCTTTTAATACCATGATGTTTTAAATGTTTGCTTGCCATTGTTTGATACAGTATAAACCTTTGCAGAAACATTCATGACATGAATACCTGTGATTTGGCCAGGCCTTATATTTCTGAAAAATAGCTATTTCTAACAAACCTTTTATTCTACTCCATCCATAAATGTTGATCCTTTTGTCAAGTTATAATTACCAGTAGTGTAATCGGAGAATTGCTTGGAATTTATGTAGTTCTGGAGTTAATTGCCTTTCTTTCTTTAATTATTGCATCACATACATAAAAGCATGTTTAGAATGCCCAAATGCTTAAATGTTAAACGTATATTAAGAGAAAAATTTGATCATGTTTAAAAGTTATAAAAGAGATGGAGCATTTAAAAGGTGCATAATGGCATTTATAAAGAATGAAACTGAAAATCAAAGAAAGTATTAATTTAAAGAAAGTAGTAAACATTTTGGGAAAAAGACTGACTTACAAAAACAACTTTTTGTTAAATAAAAGAGCAGGAAACCTTCAAGTTCATCTCAGATGTCTCTTGAAAATGAGGCTTTAATATCTTTTACCCCATAATGCAGATGCCTTGTGTTTTCCAATTACTATTACAGGGACTGTACCATAAAATAAACATTGCTCAAACATTCTTGGAAACAGGTTAAAACACTTTGTCGCACAATTCAGTGTACAGGAAGCAGGAAGGCTACAAGTCTGCACTACGACATGATCTCTACTATGTTTAGCAGGAAGGTGTTTTTCTTGTGTACTCACAGCTCTTACAGCAGCCATCCATGTAACTTACAACTGTTCCACCAATCTAGGATGAGATGGCAGTAAGTGTCATTTCATAGGTTAATACAAAGCATGTCACCATACCAATACAAACTAAACAACATAAAAATAAAAACAGAGGGAAATAATATTCTGTACGATCCTAAGATTGAAATATTCAGATAATAAAAAGAAGCATTCTTTTTTGCATGCTATTACAGCAGATAACACATCACTTATGTATGTAGGTATAATTTGCCTTTATGCCGCCATTGTAGTTTTAGATGTAAAATGTTGCTTTTAGAATACTGATGATTCATTTCAAAGTGAGTGTCTCGAGCTTCTTCCCAGCAGGCTTGTTTGGGATAGCTTTACACTGACCTTCATACACTCTGTCTCGTTAAAAGGAGGACAGCTGATGGAATAAGTGATGAGGGTAGGTCCTGATAATGTGTCTGAGCAGTCATACTTCATGCAATTGGACACCCATGTCTTCCCAGGCTGAAAGAAATAAGGAAGGTGGTTTACTGATAATATCACTAGATCTGTTGATCACAAACAAACTCTAAAGGACACATAGTTCATATTACTAGATGCTGAATACAATTTTATACAATGCATGACTTAATGCTTCCCTTAGGAATAACTGCAACACTTTTTGCCTTTTTTGTGCTGCTCAGCAGTGCAGTATGGTGTTGTAAGCAGTAGCATCATGTTAAAGCCACGTTGAAGCCACGACTAGTAAAGTAGTTAAGTAAAATTAATCAGTCACTGGCTGTTGACTCACCTTTGAAAATGCGTCATTTTTAAATAAAATATTAAAGACATGTTAGGATACTTATATTAAATGGAAAGTCCGTTATGTTTTGGGTTGTTCCAACTTTTTGGTATAGGTTTCATTGAAATAAAAAAAAAATGTTCCTCTTCCTTACCTTGTACAGTGCAACAGAGCCATTATCCATGTGATAAATACAGGAGATATTCTTACAAACCCCACAGCATGTCGTTAAGTCTTTAGGTGGCAAGTAAACTTGATTCTGTATAAAAAAGACAATCAGACAAAAACATTGTTGTCTCATAGTATTATTGGGACACAGACTGAACATGGAGATATGGTTAAAGCTCTGCACCTTAACCAGTGGTCTGTGTGTGCAGCCATCATGTGTACAGTTGGGCAGCTGTGGACTGATTAAAAAAAAGAGTTTTGCCATGTACTTTTTTTCTTTTTGAATGGGGATTTTCCAAGAACTCCTGTAACTCCTAAACACAGGGGTGTATTCTTAACTAATTCACTGGTTAGAATATGCAGGTTTCTATTCTAGGTTTAATGGTTGATCCAGCCAGTTATAAATGAATGCACTTGTAGGTGTGATATAGCTGTGTCTTATCCAGAAAAGATCTTCAACTCTAGGTCTTCTTAGCACTGCACAGATCGGGGTATGTTCTGATTTAACTGCTAAGGACTGTGTATGTGTATATATGGGCTATATAAGTGGCTTGTGGGCTGATGCCAAAGTCAGGCACTTTGTGAACTGCCTTGTCTGCCTTCAGTGTTTGACCAAATTTTCCATAAAGAAAGGTATATGGTGAGACAGGACTTAGCTATGGATGTAATTGATTAATAAATTTCTCTTTGGTGTCAGGATCCTTCTGTCAACATCTTCAACCACAACAGGATAAAAAATGACCCGACAATGCTAAATCCATGTTCAGTACTGCAAACTTAGTTGTGAAAAACTGACTAGAAGTGAATGGTTCTCTTTTAAAACTGCTTCTGGACCAATGTGATGCAGTTGAACACGCAGTGTGTTTCTTTGGGATGTGTCCAATATGCTTTGAACACTTCTGAAACTACCCGAAGAAAACCACAGGATTATACTTTGAATTCTATCCACAGTAGCTTCTCAAAGTGTCTGGGCATTTCAACAAGAGCTTGAGCTTGGCATCTACCCAGAACATATATACTGTATGTAATATATATGAATATACCAGAGTATTGCCTTCCATATCTTGTATTAGAGGCTTTATTGCACCCCCAGACAATGAAAAACACTTTAATATTTTTATTATTGGTATACTCGTTATACTATAGTATAATCTATAATTATACTATAGTATAATCTATAATTATACTATAGTATAACCTATAACTATACTATAGCATCGTACAGTATAACAGTATAGTACACTTTAATGTTATCAAAGCAGAAAAGAATAAAAAAATACCTAAAAAGCACACTGATGAAAGCTCTTCTGACTGGAATCTACTGCAGTATTGTATTGTTTGAGTAATTTTTGTGTGATTGGGTCTTACTGGTTGACACTGGGCTGAGCAGTTGGTGCTGCTGGCTCTGATCCTATAGTACTGTGTCAGGGGATCCAGGCTGTAGGTGCACTGTGTGGTGTAGCAGATGCCTTCGCTCGTGTGCTCCACCAGAGTCTGCCCAGGCCTCATGACTCCCCGCTCCCCGTCCACACACACGGACTCCCTCTCTGGACACATACACAGTACAAAAACAGGTAAGGAAACACAAGCCGGGGACAGCACAGCGGCCACACAGAGTCACACATAAACAGCCAAGTGGAAGGATAGCCTGCCGTGCCATTGTGAAGGACGATGTAAAGGAAAAACCAGTAATACCCTCAGTTTTCTTGTCTTTAGTATTTGTTTATGTTTAAATCACGAAAACAGTTACTTCAGTTGAGGAAATCATTCGGGGTAAATTAATTAAACAGTGCATTATAATGAGAATGATCAATGAAATTATATTGGAAAACTAAACTGAAAAAATCATCTTTATGTGCCCAGGGATTCCAGCTTGTGTACTTACCACACTTATATTCAGTGCACCCACACTGGTTCTCAGGATCTGCGAGAAACTGGGTGTCAATTTGCATTGTTTCTCCCTTTTGAAATAAACACAGAAAATTAAGACGACAGTTGAGAAAGAATGAACTGGAAATACTTTGATTACTTTGAAATATACGTACCAGGGCACATTTCGGTTTAGGGATTGTGTCGCATGCACATTCTGGAAGATACAGAGAGACGATCAGTGATGAGTTTAGTTTTCACACACACACACACTAAAAATAAAAACAGTTCATAGCAGCTTTACCACATGTGTTCAGTGGGCAGCACCTCTCTGGAGTCCAAACAGTAACCACTGACATCCCCAATGGGCATGTGAATGGTGGGCATCGATAGGGCTCACACACTGAAAATAAAAAAAAACACACTCCTCTTGTTGGCGGGTTCATATACTCTTTTTTTCAGTCATAAATGAAAAAGACAAGAAAGAATTAAAACAGGAGAAAGCCTTTTGACAGATCTGGCTTTCTTTCTTGACTGCCAGTAGCTAATCTATCTGAGGATATAACAAGGATCTTGGGGTTTTGACTTCAGCAACATGGCTGGTCCCAAACTCCCAGAACCCTCCTGTTCTCATCCTTCAATGCACTTCCACCTTGTTTCCACTTTTTCAAACATTCTGCCTTCCATTATGGTATTTACTGTTGGTGCACACGTTTAGGACATGATGGACATGATTGATTCAATGGAGTTTAACAAAAGAGGTGGTGGGGGTACATGTTGCGTTCTCAGCAATTCCAGAATGAAGAGGCCCTCCTGATACTCTTCTTCTAGCCCTGGTTGTGAAGCAGAGGTTCACTCACTGCACTGGTACTCAGGGCAGCATCTGTCCGTGCTGTTGGCATCCACAGTGAACACCTCTCCCTGCTGGCAGGCCGGGATGGTGTCTGTGCAGGTGCCACACACTGTTCAAAAGCACAAACACACAAACCCCTTCACTTCAAACTGTGCTACCATTTTATAAATCACAGAGTGAGCTTGAAACAAGACAACACCAGAATGGTTACTCTGAGGAAGCCACCAAGATTATTATTTACAAATATCCACTGCTTTATATTTTGTGTATTGTTTTCTCTGATTTCAGGCAGTAACTTATATTCTACTGAAGACACTCTACCTGCTGTTTGCCAGTCCATTATCCTTTATCATGCTCACCAATGTTTTAATATACTGTAGTACTGCTGATCTATTTTTGCTAATATATGACAAGAGTGTATTAGAGCTTAATTAAAATTGTTTTTAATTTTAAAAGGCTTTTAGGCTAGCATTTGCTATTTCCATCCTGTTGTTAATCAAGCATTAAAGTTTATGGAACAGACCAAGTGTATCAGCTGGACAGAAATAACAACTGACTAAAAGGGGGTGACTGTAACTGTGACTCACTGCAAATGTAAGCCATACAGCAGCTACCGTCTGCACGCGTGGCGATCAGGGTCTGGTCCTCTCTGCACGTTGGAATGTCAGATTCACACCGATCAGGGTCACATTCTGACTCAGAAACAGAGCAGAAAGTAGTAAACAACAACAACAGTGGCAACTAGAGAGAGATTGAAGACCAGATCATTCAACCTCTTCATTTAAAAACTCCATCAAATGTAATTGCAGTATTTCTGGGTACACATTTTCTAGGAAAGGGCACTTCCATTATCTTTAGAGGGCAGTTAAATCCCCATAAAGCAGAACTGCAATCTTTAAGTCATATTACAATGCATCTTACCACATGTATATTCTGGACAACAGGAGTCCTCCCTGTAGTAGGACACTAGTCTTTCACCATATTTACATCCAGGAGTGTCATGGCTACACAGGGTGTGATTGCAAACTAAAAAGAGAAAAATGTTTCAGACATTTTTATGTACTTTATATACAATATATCCTTACGGTTGGTCCCTAGAATTCAGATATGAAACTCATTTTCAAGTGTTAGATATGTGTTTCTCCTCTGGATTTTCAGTAGGAAATGTTGTACAAAGGATGTGAAAGTGTGTTTTGTACTGAATTGAGTGAACAGATGAAGGCAGTTTCCCCAGTCACAGTAAAATCAAGTAAAATCATTTGTGCTTACATTATCTTATTAAGCATTAGCGTTGTTTTTACCCACAAATCCTCTAAAACATGCATTGGCTCACATTTTTAAGAACGGCAACACTACTGAAGCAAGGAAGCATTCATTTAATGCTAACACTGTGAATAAAAAGAACCATGGTTTTTCTGAACGTTCTGGAAACACTGCAACAAAGTCACTTTCACCACGTGCACAGACTTCAACTAGAGGACTGCCTAAGAGCAAGGACACTTACAGACTCATCCCGTATATCCTGTCCAGGGAGTTTTCTGTCCCCCTCTATCCCAGTGATTTTGGGCATGTACTGTACCTACCACAGGCTTTCTGGGGACAGCAGCTTTTGTCATCCGCCAGGCTGACAATGACCTCCCCTGTCTTCTTGCAGACGGGCCCTGGGATGTCAGTGCAGTCGTACTCCACTGGGATGATGGAGTCGTTATCACACTTGTACATGCAGCAGCCATCCTTTGAGGCCCTCCACACCTCTCCCGAGGCCCGGGGCGTGCCGAAACTGTCCGTGCAGGCTGGGACCAGGCACGTGCATGGAGGAGGGAACAACACCTTTACTCTCGTTACAATTGTTACATCCGGCGCCGGAGTTCCCCTGAGGTACCGCTGGCACGGTGCCTAGAGCCTACGAAATCTTTAGGGCCTACGAAGGAGGGTCACACAGACTGAATCAACATGCTTCTGGTCGACTTTAGTTGCTCCAAATCAATAATCATACGCTGTCTAGCAGCTGTTCTAGAAACTGGAAGTACCGAAGTGAGGGCCACTCGACTCGCTTCATCAATTACGTCATTTGGCATTGGAATAGTTTAAAGTGCATCATGTCAATTGACGTAATTCAATTGGCGTTTACCCCTCTATTTGCACAATTCGGAGTCAAAGTGCCTAGGGCCTACGCACACCAAAATCCGGCCCCGGTTACGTCTCACTGCTATGGTAGAGTTTGCGGGTTTATTTGCTTTGTTTGTGATGGTGATGATAATGCATATTAAAATAGCATTATCTTTGGCAAAAATTAGATTAAAATGATGTCTGGTTTCGTTTGTTATCAGAACATCAAAAATTGTGGGACTGAATACTAAAGTATTGCATTAAGATTAATGATACCCAGTATCAGCAGAGGAGAAGTACGGTATTTGTTAAATAATCATCTAGGATGTCACCTGGTAGATGTACTTTCAGATCAAAAGCATTCTGCCTTTTGAGGGAGACAGGTATGGAGTACAGTATAGTGTCCATATGAGGTGACAGTTTATTGGCTACTTCAGTGTTGTGTTGGGAAGTGGACCAGCCTATTCAGTGCTTGGTTACCTATAAATCCATAGGCAGTGCTGTCAATCCATTTTTCTTAAGTTGTAAAATTCTTTGTTCTTACAGGCAATTATATAAATGTATATAGAAGAGAGTCTAACATAATTGTCCTTTTTACTACATACAGGTCATTCCTAAGGTCAGCCAATGTAACACAAGATTTTTCTATAATTGACTGAACTGGAGCTCGCCAACACTAACCCATTTCCAGTCTAACTGACTACCTGCTATTGTCGGCCCAATGCTTACAGGTTACCTGGGTACTATAACGATATGACAAAAGGCTATGCCAATGAGGCCCAAAACTGTTGTGTTGTGTGTTGTGTTTGGGCAGGATTTGGACCAGTTAGTAAGCACACTGGGGTCCTGAGCTCTTACCACACTTCTCACTGGGAATGCAGAGGGCGGAGTAAGGCCGGTGGAGGACGGTCTCGTCTGGACACACACAGCCCTCCGTGAGTCCCGAGCATTCCTCTGGGTCAGAGTCAGACTCATGGCTTGGACACGTCTGTGCAGTACAGGCAGGCAAGCAGGCCTGGTATCGCAGCTCCGGGGGGCACATGAAAGCTAGATGTTCAAAAACACAATGATTGTAGTCATTTAAAAACCGTAATCCATATCTTGGATCTTGCTAGCCTTGTTCTTTTGCCTTGCTGTCGATAAAGTGGATGACTCACAGCAGTAGTCTGGGCTCCTCCATTCTATGCAGATATTGTACTTGTGGCAGGCAGCCACGTAAGCTGCCAGAGCTATGCATGGGCTCTTCACGTACTCGGCATCACGCACCCACACTTCGCAAAATACTGAAGGAGGAACCTGAAACAAAGCAGAAGGGGATTACCCACAGACGCACGAAACGTTACTGAGCAGCTGCTGTCCTTCTGATGGTCTTATAAGTCATATTAGTCTGCATTTGCGATGGTATACTGTACATTGAAGAGCATGGAGACTCGAATGTACTGTATGGCGGATCGGAGCGGATGCCTCACGGGTTAAACGTACGAAGGAGTGGCAGACGCTGAAGGTGTGGTTGCTGAGCATGGCCAGGCAGGCAGAGCAGTCGCTGGTGGAGCAGTTGACTTCCCGCCGCCGGTTCTGACCCATGAAGCTGGTCGTGTTCGGCACCTGCCAGCTGTCGATGAACAAAGTCGGGTCCTCGCTCTCAGCCACAGCGGTGCCATTGGACATTGTTAGGTCGTTTGTAGGGTCGCCATCACAACAGCCTGTGGAAACATTGAAAACAAGATTTCATAGAACAGATTGTGTGAGGAGAAAAGAATGATTTTAATGGCTCTCATCGGTGGCAGACAATTAGCCTTTTGAGATAATATAGAAAGTTTAAGGATTCTTATTGAAAAAAATAATAAAATTAAAGTAAAGCTTAGATGAATACATTCTAATTGTCTGATGCAATCTAACTTGTAAGGCATTGTTATCAATGATTATTATCTGCCACTTAAAAGGATTATTTAAAGAGATTAAGCAGAACTAGGACAGAAAAAAAAGAAGAATGCTGATCAGAATGAAAAGAACAGCATAATACTGTATTTTAACAGTTTTGTCATCCAACTCAAAGAGCGGTTCAGTGAGAGTGTTAACATTCTGATACACACCACACAATCCCATGGTGCTCAGTTTGTTACTGGAGGTTTCAGTCTCGATGATCATCATTCCAGTGCTGTGGAACCACTGTATTTTTAGTCCTGTGGGTGTCCTAATTAAGTACATGTTTCCAGTGTCTAGAACTTCAAATCCATGCTTTTTAAATCGAGGTCTTGCATATCTTGAGTTGACATACAGCTGGAGGATAACACATACATTAAAATGACAATGGAATAGCACTTCTAAGAATTTAAGAAAGATTACAAATGCATGGAAGCCATTTAACTCTTTTAAAATACAGTACGTATAGTATTTGAAAAACAGCAATGCAATTTCATCCACTTGGTATTATTATTATAAGGTATTTTTTTAGCCTTTTAATTACTTTTATTTTTACTAAAGTGTTATTAATTGGGTTCTGTCTTAATGATTGATTGTTATTCATTTAATATATTTAGCCAGCAATTACTGTAGCAATATGGCTTAAACTAATTCCTGAATTACACAACTGGTATTAACAGAAACATAATAATAATAATAATAATAATAATAATAATAATAATAATAATAATAATTTATATTACATCCATATTTTACCACTAATGTTCTGTATTCTGTATTTAACAGCATTAACACATATACTGTACATACTTACCCTTCTCTGTAGTCGGTTAATCAGAACTTGGTGAGATTTATGTGTTATGTTTAGAGCTACCAAACATAAATTGGTGAAATTCCAAAGTACCTTTGATTAAAAAACAAGAAAACAAGTAAATAGTTTTATTGCTGAGATGTATGCTGTTGTTTAATGTTTTCCTGAAATAAACAAAAAAGGACCTATTCATTTATTGTAAGTACAAAATTCTACCTAACATCGATATGTTGAAAAACAACATTATTAACCTGTCATGAACACTGTCATGAGAGACATGGTCTTAGTCAGCAATGTCCAATCCTGGTCACAAAGAACTAGAATATTTGCAGCTTTAAATTATCAAGATAGTTTTGAAAATCAGTTCTTCAACACAATTCTCAATCTGTTGATGAATTATTATGACATAGAAAACCTGCCAGTTGTTACCCATGATAGGGATAAAGGTTAAGAATCATTCTTCAAAAACTTACCGTTCAGACTTAGTACCTTCAGTGCTTCAGTGCCTTCTGGTTTTTAGATAAATGTTTAATTCATCTTTAACTAATTATTTTTCACTTATAAGAACATATATTTTTTTAACATATTTCTATAAGGTAAAACAACCAATTCATTCCAGGTACCTTACCCAATCCATCACACCATTAAACCAGTAAAAATAATCAACTGAGAGCTCATGTGGAATGAAAATATGGTAGCCCTGCACTAGTGGAGTACTAGACCCCTGTATTCAGGAAGGAAAAATAATTGTGATTGGAAATGGAAGATGAAGACTCACCGTGTCTGAGCTTTGACACTCCTGAACTTGAATGCTCACAGTTTCATTGGGAAGTTGCGTCACAATGTAGGAGGCTGCTTTATAGATTGCCACACTGTTGCCGTCAAAGGTAATAACATTTAGGTCAGGAAAGACAGAACATCGACCTAGGAAAAAAACAGTTGAGAGTGAAGGCAGTCTGTTCAAAAATAACATCCTTGGTTAGCTGTCTTTGTTTTACAGGATGAATATTAATTGAATTGTACTGACACGTGTTTGTGTTTTTGAAGGCTGACATTAGAAATACCAGGATTTGTGGCCCTGCATTCATTTACTGGCTTTATGGTCAAGATTGATTGTCTTCCATGAGCCAGGAAAGGTAAGACTGATAAGGCAAAAGTGAGATCTGCACGCTTTCTGGCAGTGTGAGCTGGTCTGGTCTTGGGAAATCGCAGGTTGTGTTTTGTGCAGTTTTATCATGATGAGATATCTTCCATGCTGTCACTTTGACTTTTTGTTCTGACACATCTGGGTCTCAGTGTGCTGGGATACTTTGCAGTTATTATTTTTTTCATCTCAGAGTTGAGGTGATGACACACCCTTGTTTGACTACTGTGCAGACATCAAGTGCACTCAAATTAATGACTCATATGAATGAATATCATGAAAGAGCTGTAAAATAGTAGTGAATTCTGGAGGATATCCATACTTCAAGTGGATCTTTCAGAGGGTGATTCACAGAGTCAGACACCTTTGTAAAGTCTGTTGTTTTCAATAAGCCTTTGGTGTGTATTTTAAAAATTACCATTTTTGAATTCACATTTAAAGTACAATAATTTTTTAGATGCTATCTTGGACGTTTGTGCAGATACATTCCCACTTGTTTAATCATTAAAACAGCTAAATGTGTAGTCTTTGCTTGTGTATTTTGCTGCTTTAGAGTCTGTAGGTAAAAAGTACTAAATCGGCTGTGGAGGTCATTGGTGTGTCTGTAAACTTACATGGACAGTCCCACTGTGGACAGCACTTGTCACCATTTACCAGGACGGCGAAACCCAACAGACCACAGTTAGGAGGGATGGCGTTGTTTGGGCAGTTCTGCGACTTGTTGAACAACATCAGTTGTCCATTCATGCAGACGTATTTTGTGCATTCATCAATAATCTCAGAATAGGGAGGCTGAGAACCAGTTAAAGAGTAAATATCAACAATTGTGTTAGTATATTGAACTATTCAGCAAATACAGACCAATGCAATAAATAAATAGCATTTGTTAATATATTTGGCTTTATACTGCTTCTTTTGAGAGATGGTCATCTGAATGTGTGGAAACATCCGAAAAGTGCATTTGAAACTGAGAACCAGATGCCCTTTTTTAAACAAAGAAATCTGGAACAAGGTACTCAGCTATGTTGTCAAAGCTGATACTCTGGCTTCTTTCATTAAATCGTTGAATGGGAATCCTTGGATCAATTTGCTTCTTGCAACAAAATGACCTAAATAATCTGAATGGCCTCATCTCATTGTATCCTTTCTTATTATGGCAGGCCAGACCATATTTTACCTGACCTGCCAATAGAGGTCGATTAAGTTATCTGTAAATAGTCTCAGTGGGTGATGATTACTAATGAATAATTTTTTTATTTCAATTTTTAATTTAATTATAAGTGAGGGTGTTTGTGAACATTCTCAAATGGATCTAGTTAATGTTTCAATCGTTATATAAAAGGAGTACACAGTTCTAGGGGTGGCTGAGTTTAGTACGGATGTGTTAGTTGGTGGAGTGGCCCGGCAATGCAGAAGCCTTCACAATTCTTCTCAAGGATTCATGAGCTTTCTTAATGTCCTCAGAACCTTTGAACCACCAAAATAATGCCAGAGCCTACTGTATCACACTTGTGAAATTTGAAAACACAGCATTTGTCATTTAAGCTGTTGTTATCCCAACTGTCCTTTTTTCACTACCTATATTCTTCTTTGCAATGAGGTGATTCAATTAACTAAGTCAGTTTTTTAATACAGATATTTTTTTAAAACTTGATTTTCTTAGCAGGGGTCAGCCTGGTGGTGCAGTGGCTACCATTGCTGGCTTATGGCCCTGGGTCCCTGGGTTCAGCTCTGGACCTGGGCTGCTATCTGTAGAGATCTTGAATGTTCTCCCTGGGTTTGAGGTTTCCTCCAGATGCTCCTGTTTCCTTCTACAGTCCACAGACATACATGGCTTCTGGGAAAACTGGCCCTCATGTGAGTGTATTTGTGTCTATCTGCCCTGTGATGGACTGGTGTCCTGTCTAGGGTCTATCCTGCCTTGCACCTCTTGCTTGCTTGTTAAGATTGGCTCTGGCTCCCCAGCAAACCTGAATTGGAGGAAGCAGTTAGAAAATGTGAGGATGGAAATATTGATTATAAACACTCAGAATCTATTTTGTTACAAACATAATAATGTAGCAGTTTTCTAATAGTCAGTGAAAGAATGACAAAACAAGGCTTGGCATAACACACATTGTCAAATACTGTACACAGCTATCACTGGGTTGTTATTATACTGTATGTAAAAGATTGTAAACTCACTGTGCACATCTTCGTAGAAACAGCTACAGTTGTGTGGTCAGTAGTTTGTGGTAACACTGATGGTGTCCCTGTGTCTTCTGTGGTGGTCCCTGGTTCTCTTGTTTGAGTTGACCAGTACTCAGTTTTATTGGTGCTTGGTGCTGTACTGGTTAAGGACAGCTTGGAGGTTGAAGCTATTATTGAAGCCGTTGTTTGTCCTGTTGTTGTGACCTGTGGAGATGATGTTATTAACATACCACTAGTGGGGATGCCTGTACCCAGAAATCCTTTCGAGGTAAGCAGGTGTGCATAAGATGTTGTTTTTAAGCTTTCAGCTGTTCCAGTAAGATTCGCGACTGCAGACGTTTTTTCAGTCATCAGAGCCTCGGTAGACTTGCTCATCGAAGTCGAAACAGCTTGCTGCGTTGTTTGGCTTTCACTTGTGACCGAAACCAAGGGCTGCTCGGTTGACTTAGGTGTAACAATAGCTGAGGGATGAGATGGTTCTGAACTGGCTACTGTTGTTAAGGTTTGTGTTGGAGTAGTGGCTTGTGTCAATTTTTCTGTTGGCTGTGCTGGAGTGGAAACAGCAGTCGGAATGGCAGAAGATCTAAGTGATGTGGTAGCAGTCCCCCAAGACAATGGTGCTATTGATGATGATTCTGTGACCCTCTCTGTGAATATTTTCATAGTTGTTGTCTCACTAGATGTTTCCTGTAAGGCTCCTGTAGACATGCTGAACTGTGTGGTTTCAGCCAGTGTTGTTCCCAAAGTAGACCTCTGGGTGGGAAATGTAGTTTTGGTAGCTCTGGTCATTGTGGGCATCTTCTCTGTAGATACTGTAGTCCTTCCAGTGGTACTTGGTGCCACTTGCGATAGAGAAGATACACTTGGTGATGTGGATACCATGCTTGTTGCAGATGATACAACTACACTTGGGGTACCCACAAGTGTACTAGTAGTTTCCAAAAATCGGGATGTGGTAGATTTTCCAAAAAGCTGAACTGTTGTCCTTTGACTTGTGAAAGGAGTAGTGGAAGCTTTCTGAGTTGTTGTAAATATCAAAGGTGCTTTGGTTTCAGTTGTGGCTGATGAATATGAATAAGGTTTACTTTCTGGAAGAGGTGTTTTATGAACTGTACTTTGTGAAGTATAGGGGAGTGCTGAGGTTTCACTTGTAGGCTGCAAAAGTGGTTGGGAAGTAGGGAGGCTTGTTGTTTGTAAGGTGAAGACGGATGGCTTCACTGAAGTAGCTGGAGACATTGCACTTACAGTCGTGCTGAAAGGAGGTTTTGATGATGTTGTCGTTGAAGGTGATTGGTACAGTACTGTTGTCCTTAATGTTGTCAGTTGAGATAAAGATCCAGGAGTTACTGTAGATTCAAGATATGTTGTGGTTTGTATAGTGCTGAGATGTGAAATGGCTGAGAGTGATGGTTGAGTTGTTGTTGTTTTTAAAGTGTATTCTGCTGAAGATGAATATGATGGAGTTGCTGAGCTTGTGTGTGTTCTGTGAATTGGTGTGGTGATTCTAGTTGTCAGAGGCGTAAATGTCATTGCTGTTTTGATAGGTTGTAAGGTGGTATGAGTGACTTCAATTGAGGATGGTGGGAAAACTGAAGTCTGTGATGTAGTGTCTATTTTATCTGTTGGATATGTTTGTAAAGTTGTTTTCTGCAGCTCAGTATGCATTGTTTTTGTGGATGTTCTTAAACTTTCCTTTGTAAGCACTGGGGTGGTACTTTTTGTGGTTGGTGCACCAGTAAATGATGTAGTTTTTTCAGTTGAAGCAATTGTTGTTGGTTGATCCATTTGTGTTGTACCTTCTAATTTAGGAGTTGACATTTTAGCTGTAGCAGATGTTGTCAGGCCTGCCAGGGGATGAGCTGTTGTTTTTGTTGAGGCACCAGGTGCTGTAAAGAATACTGATGTTGTTTCCCCTGTGACAGTAGAAAATGGGGATACACTGCTGTGTTGAATTGCACCCAATGATGTTGTTCCCCAAGACAACGTGGACACTGGGGCAGTTGAGGATGTATATAGAGCTCCATGTGTTTTAGATGTTTTCATTTCTGTAGTTAAGGGGTGTTCAGTAACTTTGGATGTTATCATAGGAGTATGTGGCTGCTTTGTTTTTTGTGTTATAGGGGAAATTATTTTTAGAGTTGTGAGGGGAGAAGCATGTGCTGTACTTGAAGATGTGAGTCTGGTATCTGTTTCAGGACTTAGTGAAGTGGTTCCAGGAGTAATTGGAGATTTGACTTCTGGGGTTGGAGCTTCTGTTGTTTTTACAGTTTCTGCTGGAGAGGAATGAACAGTGCTTTCTGGGGTCTTTGGTTGAGTTGCATGGGGAGAAGATGTTACTTCCACTAGTCTTGTAGTAGTTTCATTGCTCATGGTCATAGGTCCTGTAGTCACAGTAGTTGCCTCTGTAACATTAGATGTGTCTGCTTGGATAGTTGTAGTTGTGTACATGGGAGGCACTGTAACTTTACTTGTTGCTAATGTTAAGTCTGTCG
The DNA here is from genome assembly GCF_040954835.1 of Lepisosteus oculatus. NCBI lineage: Eukaryota > Metazoa > Chordata > Actinopteri > Semionotiformes > Lepisosteidae > Lepisosteus > Lepisosteus oculatus. The sequence continues at coordinate 12,268,266 of NC_090716.1, forward strand.
CCTTGGAAGGTAGGGATAATGTTGTAGGCAAGCTGATGGTTTCTTTAGGACCTGATGACCAGGCTACTGTAGCAGGCAATTTGGAATCAGTGAGTGCTGTAAAGGAGGCTGTTGTCCTTTTAGAAGTTGCCGGTGCTGTACTGGTAGTGGAAAGCCAAAATGGTGCCATTGTAGATTCAGTACTTGTGCGCTCTGTGCTTTTAGTATACAAGGAGCTTGGCCTTGTTTTGAAGATACTTGTGCTAATTAGCCTCATAGTTGAGATCTCGGATGTTTTTTCAGTTGTTACAGATTCCAGGACTGCAGGACCAGCTGTGGACACTGATAGCTCAGTTGCTGTAGTTGTCAGGTTAAAAACTGCTGATGAAGAAGTCAGCTCAGCTTCATGTCCCGTAAAGTTTAGTGCGGTGGCTGTAGCACTTGGGAGAGCTGTTTGGGAAGTTATGCCTGGGGTTCGAAGGGTGCTCTTTGTTTCAGCTGTGGAGAGCTGAGTGAGAGTGTCCGTGTGGGATACTGAATGTGCTGTAGACAGGCTTGAACCCGGAGAACCAGTAGCATTAATGGACGCAGAAGTGACAGCTGCAGGTGGTGATACAGTACTATAGGGAGTAATTGGCTCAATGGCAACTGTTGGCTTAATGCCTGAGGATAAATAATAAAACAACTGTTAGATAAGTTCTGTTATTTAAGAAAAAGAAAAAAGGGGGGACTAAACGCATTACTTGTGACAGAATTAAAATCCTAGCACCCGTGCTTTGGAATCTAGGATTATTGCTTAAAGCTTAATTAAACAGATGTTGGAATGAATATTTCAACTTTTAAGAAACATGATATTTTACAGTGGTGATGCAATATGCCATAGGATCAGAAAATAAGCCTAAGAGCACGTGCAAAGGGTGCTTTTGGTGTATCAGTGTCATGTTGATCTTTAACCCCCCTTAGAAACAGAATAGAGCATTCATTAAGCTCTTCATGTTTTCTTTTTAAAACATAAAAATCAAGTATTGTGGGCTAGACTAATAATTAATTTGCATTATGTCTGGTTTATAAAGTTTTGAATAGAACTCACCACATTAAATCTTGACCGAATTTTAATACTTCATTTTTTTTGCTTTAACTGTTTTACCAAAAGATGTATTCAATTTATATACTGTTAGAATGCAGATTTGTATAAGCTAAAGCATTTTAACAATCTTTTTCAGCAAACAAAAGCAAGGGAAGCAAGCTAAAGCTGGTAACTTACAATCTACCAAATGCACGCATCTTTGGGTGACTTCATCTAAAACCATGTCGTGTGGACACTGAGGGAGGCATCCTTCCACTCTACAGAGAAAGCCAAACAGCTCTGAGAACCAACTTGTACAGGATGCACACTGGAGTTTTAGTATCAGATTAAGCTTCCATGGTAAAATAAACTACACTTCTGAAAACCTACATAACATATTCCACTTTCATGACAAAAAATCTCTGTTTAGATCTAAAGTCTGTAGTTTAGAAACCTATACCAAAGATAAAGCAAGTTTCCCAAGCCAATGTCACATTTCATGTGGCCTTACTTTGGTATGGAGGCACAGGTCTGCCCTGTGGGGTCACTGCAGGTCTTAAAGCAGGCACTGGCACACGACTCATATCTCCACTGGCAAGGGGAATGAGAAGAAGCTCCATATTCGTTCTCTAAAAAAACAAGAAGTTTTAAAAATCTGTTTTCCAACAGATGACGTAAATTGTGGCTTACAAATGTACACTTGTTCATCCTTGGATATCATATGTTTTTACAGCTTCACATAGTTCCAAACTATAGCATTTGGGGCTTGGAGAGATTTTGGAAGGATTCGCATTAATTGTAGTATAAGTCCATATTTATACAATATATTTTATCAATATCATTGATATTTACAGTAAATAGCTACAGCGCATACATACCAAACATTCACTTTGAAGTGGCAAAAGCATGACAGGCCCTGGACTGTAAAGCTGTGCAGATGAGATGTACAGAATTGTGTAGTACAGAATGCAGTAAACCAACAATAGTATACATTGCCCTCTGCTGGTACATTGACACCATGATGTGTAAATGACAAGATGCCTTTTTTAATGGAAATTCAATTTTATTTCCTTGGCTATCGATTAAATCGATTATACTGCTCATGTACATGGGCAGCATGGTAGCTCAGTGGTTAGCATTGCTGTATTGCAATGCAGGGGCCCTGGGTTCAGTTCCAGACCTTCCAGGCTTTCATGTGGGTTTCCTCCAACTATCCAACAACATGCTGGTAGGTTAATTAGCTTCCACCTCTAATGTGAGTAGGTCTGTGTCTGTGCCCTGCTATGATCTGGTGCCCCATTCAAGATGTATCCTGCCTTGTGCCCATTGCATTGTTGTCTTAAAGTTACAAATGCTCAAATAAGGGTTCGATCGTCTTTTGCTGTGTATTTTTTGAAGTAATGAACACTAACATAAACGTGGACAACAGTATCATTAACTGCAGACTTTCATTTGCAGATACTGCACATCTGGTATATACAGTGGTATATACAGTTTTTGGCAATGAACGGATTTCTATGTACAAAAATAGAATCTCTGCAAGTCATCTTCTGATTAAGCCGTTCTTATCATCAGTGTTGCAGATGACTTAATGTGTGGATGTTTTTTTTTTACCCTTAAAATATGTTGAGGTTGAACAATGAAAAAATAAATACATTGGGAAAAACACGTATTGATGTGTGGTATCTTGCATAACCAAGTTACTACGTGACTTTTTAAAATGCAGCTGGTTAATACCACATATACAGAATTTCTTCAGAAGAAGATAGTGAAAAATGACAGTAGGAGATGATAAAGTAACATGATTATTTCTGAGCTGCTTCAGTTCTAAGATTCAGAAGCAGTCCTTTAAGTACTGTATTGTACTGTATACTGTATCTGCGAAAATATACACTACATTCCGATTCTGCTCATATGAGCTACAGTACCTAAACGCTGTGGTACAATGTGCTCAGTGGTGTGAGGTTTCAAGGTTTTTAACATTAAAAGAGAAATTGTCACTTTTTTCAAACAGTATATAAAGGGAGCTCCATCACTGTGGAAAGGAAAAGGTAAAGGTTCATTCCATGTTGTAAGGTAAAGAAACATTTTGGCTGTGGAGCTTTCTGCAGATCTGAAGAAGGCTCCTCAGCCGAAACATTCTGTTCCTTTCAGCATGGAGGGAATCTTTACCTTTTCCTTTGCAATATATATACTTCTACTGCAGCTATATTTCAGTATAATATTGGAAGTAGAATGTGGGTATGTCTATATTTATAAAACTGTAGTTATACACTTAGATCTGAAAGGCTAAACATAAGACACAAGATTTACATTTTAATGATATAATCATCGTCATTACTGTATATAATACATTATATAGTAGTAAATATGTACAGTATTATGCACTGTGTTTGAGAAACTGAGATGTTTTATAAATTAAAAATGAACACTGAAATAACAGAGGGAGAGAATGGAATTTGTAAGTCTTATTGGAGAATGACTGTGCGTCTGGCTTGTGATGTGGTCACATGTTTCTTTTGGGATCCAATGAATTGCCACAATGAAGCACTTCATGCCTACTGTCCAGACTATCATGGAAGTGCCACTGTCTTGACCTACAGTTTAGTAAGAGTGACAGGGATTGCTGAAGATGCTGTTATTGTGCTACAATCTCTCATCTGGCCTTTGGGACAGTTTTTCCCCTCTTAGACCTTCTCTGATCTAATATGCCAGGCATTTACAACAGTCAGCAGGAAATCCAATCTGCTTTTGCCTCTGCACTCTGAAGCTGGTATAACTTTTCCATTAACTAAAACAAATGCTGCTATATTTTTAGACTGTGTAATTACCCTGCCTCAGCAGGCTGGCCTGCAGGAGTGTGTTGGGGAAAGATTTGAGTCCAGTGTTGCCTTGCTTATGAACCTCAGAAACCCGAGCCCTCGGATGTGGTGATTAATGAAATGCCTCATGATCATCTGATCTGATCCCACTTGCTGAGGTAAATTGTTTCAGTTTTCCACTCACATAGATAAGATTATTGGCATAAAAAGTCTGGAGAGCGAAGACTTTACACTTTAAATGGATTGTGTTGATGCCATATCACTTCAGTCCATAAACCATTTTTAAGCCAGTCTTTAGCCCTGCCCCTGCACAGATAAAAGACAGGACAGAATTCTTCTCGGTGTCATGCTGGACAAAGGGGGGCCCAGCTTTGTTACTGAACACCCAGGCTGTAGCTGCTGCCACTGCATGCTGCCTCTTGAGATCTCAACTTCCCTATGATTAAAGACATTTTCCAGTGGACATCAGGCACTTGCCATTGACAAAATCTGTCATTTTTTTGTAAGTTGGAGTGTGCCAGTCAACAGCTGCATCAGTCTGCCAGAACAGCGTAATGCAAAACATATCCACCCTCACAATGCAGCCATTAACCCACTCATTGATTGTTTTGTTAACAGAATGACTATGAAAGGAACAGCAGTGGTGACTTGACCTCAATGCAGTCGTTGTTCTGTGTCTTAAATGTCAAAGGGGTTTACTGTAATGTAACTTGAGGGAAATATATCTTCTCATTTATTGTTACAACTGTATATGAAATAATATGCATTTCTCTCCATTTCCAAAGTACTGTATGTATTAGTGACTCTTGATCTATTTTCTTTCAAAGATTGCTAAATAACTGTAAAGCATTAAATGTGAAAAAGGCCTCTAATACATACTATAAAAAGAGAAGAAAATGGATATAAACATAGTAATGTAAATGCATTAATAAAACATTTCATATTTTAATTTCAAGAACTCATTTTTATTCCAATTCTTTATTTTCCATTTATAGAAGAATTATTATAGAATTATTTATAGAAGACAGTCCCTGTAGTAGCAACTTAAGGCTGTTCATATATGAAACTGGGAAGAGAAGCCCAGGACCTATACAGTCCGATTGTTGAATAGGTCTGTTTAGAATTTCAGAGGTCACATTGCAATTGTTAATGATTTCAACTGTCTGCCATAACTCTTGTAGTTGGATCTTGATCTGCATGCAATCTTTTTCAGTCTTCATTCAAAAAAGGTTTGGCGAGGTTAAGGACAAGGACTGGACTTAATGGCACATTAATGTACAGTATACTGTATACCTATTATTTTCTTTCTTATTTAAACAGTTTAGGATCAGTCAACAATTTGCTAAGGGGTCACCATTCTAAATGATTAGCTTGATAGCGTGATAAAAGTAATCAGTGATAGAAAAGTACACTCTTCAGAAAGACCAAGCAATTCACAAGCCTGGTATCTAATAAGATAAGTTATTTTGATGAGATAACATTTTTAGTAAAATTCTTCTGTTCCTTTGTCTACTGAGGACAATACACTGCTTAAATATATATGTAAATTTATATATTTTAATATAAAGGATTCCTGTCTTAGTTTAATACAATTGTACCAACATTTAGTTATTTTAATAAAAGCACCATTTAATTTCCTATTGAACCCATTACTTGAAATATCAGCCACCTCACAGTGGAATATGCGCTGTCTGCTATCACACTGACCTGTGAGTTTAAACAGAGTTGCCTCTCGGAAGCCTGCAGAATGGTTGTACTTCATTAGGTGAAACCAGGACAACATGTAGTGAAGAAAGAAACCAGGCTTGATGTAGGACTCCAGAGAATCGTATCCACTAATCCAGGTATTTCTGTGAATGACAAACGTTGTCTCATCCTGAAATCGGTCGCTCTCTTCCCACTTGGTCAAGTGCAGGTGTCCACTGGGGTCCAATCGCAGAAAATAATTTGGCCTTTCTGCTGCTTCAAATGAAACTAGAGATGTGTCTGAAAAGAAATAAGAAGTAATGTATATAAATCTTGATATTAAGAAATAAATATAAACTAAAAATTATGCATGTCTCCTCTGGAGTGTTTGAACTATTTTCCATTGGCAAAAATAATACAATACCTTAAATGTCTTAATACAATTAAGGGGTAATTCAGGGATTAATCCCTTAATATCTAAGTATTCATTGTATCTTTAATTGCTTTCTAACATCACCCATGTTTACAGAATTAATATAAGAAAACTAGAAATGGTATAATCTTGTAAACATTAAGAAATTTTAAAAATACCACAAAAAGGGGAGGTTCACTTCAGTGTTTTTTTAAATGTTATATAATAAATGTTAGAATAATAACTCTGTATTATCAACATTGGAGTTAATATCTGTTCCATATACAGTATATATACTGTACACACCATAGAGGGATTAAAATGACAAATTTGGTATTGGAACCAATAGCAAATATTTACCACATGTACCGAGTTTATTCTTGGTTTGTAAATATATAAACCTTCTGTGTGAGTACAAATAAGTCAGATGCCAAAGTTAGTCATACTTTGTTAATAATCTATTCACTTAAATTTCTGTCTTTGTAGATCAAGAAGTGCCCACACTAGTCAAACTAGTGCTGCCTTAACTAAAGCATCAGAGTGTGGAACCACATTTAAAAAATCACACAGGTTGAGTGAAAGTGAGGGCACAGTGAGTACGCCTCTACTGTCCTCAGTAACATTTGTGTTTGGTATGAATGAAGATGTCGACAACGGCATTGCAACTGAAAGAGGAATTTTGTCTGAAGTTACAGCAGTGTCTAAGCTCTGCCATTGACAGCTTAAAGTCAGTCCTGTGCGGATATTTAACATGCTGGGTAATTCATGACATGCCTGGGCATGTCGCAAAGTGCTGAACTTTGAGTTCTGCCCTATAATATATAATACTGTATACACAGTACAACTATGGGCATTTTGTGTAATACATTTTGAATAGCCTTTTTTCTAAATGATATTTTGCATCAGTGATGTGCTGAACATTAATAAGTGGCCAGCTACAACAGGATGTACAGTAGTGTGTGTAATTTACTGGTAGCTGGAATGGGAAGATATGCTTACCATGCGGTCTGGCCCTGGACAGACCTGGGGTCATCATAAAATATCTGGTCAGTCCTGGGACAGTAGTCACACCCTTTTCCGGGAAAACAGAACCGCCTGACAGATTGGCTGCCAGCACTGTATCCTTCTCCTTATACGTGACTAACGTAAATGGGCCTTTTCCCAGAACTGCAGAGGAAATTAGTCAGTCATTAGTATTTAACATGCTTCTGTTCATACCTTTCTACTATGGTATACTGCTCAGATTTAGTGCAGTATAGTATATTTCACATAAATTGGTGAATGCAGTACAGTAGGATAGATTTCATTTTTAAATATATTTTGCTTTTTTAAAAAAAAATATTACGTTCTATAGATTAACATGCAACAGTTTAAACTGCTGGAATATAACATCATTGCTGAAACGTTTGGAAAAATATATATTATATCGTTCATCCATGTACATTGTGAATCCTTTTTAAAATGGCATTTTATACGCCTGCCTTTTCAGTATTTCCGTACATTGAACGGCAATTTATTAAACAAGCTTTGCTGTCAGTTCGAACATAATCAAATAGACATGTTGTGTTTTCCAATAAGAACGCATCTCACTTGGCCAACAACAGATTTATAAAAAATTGGAATGACTGAGTTTTAACGGCATCACAGCAGTTTAGGACAGTTCACTGTGGCACAAGACATTCCTAGTATTTTAAAAATAAATGTCTTGCGCCCTCTAGAGTTTGTTATTATTGTCAGTTTATGTCACTATTAATGATACAACTCTTTTCTAAAACATGCAACACACAAATCATTTTGAATGTGGAAATCACTACAGCTTTTGATACACTTACCTTTGTTGTAGAATTCACAGTCATAAGCTGTAAAACAAAGGTGAATATAATAAACAAAGATCATCTTTAAGCAATTTTTACAGTTGTTAGAAATATCGATTAAACATACTTTTAATAAAATTTGATTAGCTTTAAACAATATACTCTAAAACCTTTTTTAGAATATGTTAAACACACTTGTACTCTTTATAATAGACTTGACCTGAAATATATTAGGCTCAGTATTGATCACTTAAATTACAATAGTTAAATCTACAGTTTCCTGAATTTCTTTTTACACACACTGTTCTAATTAAGCAACACCCCTAAAACATAGAAGAGGAAATAAGATATTTACACTACAAATAAAAGGAGAGAAACATTTTTTTCCCCATACACGAATTAACCTTGTTTGAAATGAAGAAAAACAATGCATTCCATAATCCTGGAGTATTTCTTACGCAACGACCAGCTGTGCAGTTTACGCTATAATTTGAAGAAGCGCATTTTGGGATCAATTCTTACGGCAGAGATTTGGTGAACGCCAGTCCACACTGATTCCCTGTTGACAGCAGCGATGTGCATACGCAGACACACTGGTGCAGAAGCACTCACAGTCTCCCCCACGATTACAGCTGCAAGTATCAGTCAGACAGTTCATATAAAACCAGGTGACATCAACCTGCAGGGCGTAATGGAGAGCAGGTATCACCTGATGTATCATTTCAGGATATTTTTTCAAGCCATAGTGGGGAAAAATATTTTTTCTTAATTTGTTTTGGAGGTCATAACATAATAATGCATGGAACTGAGTAGCATGCAACTAATATTTATAATTAATAAATGTTCCTTTTGAAGAATGTTATGCATGTTTTAGAGCCAAGCTGAGAAAATGGTGTTACATTGACATTAATCCTTATTCTTTGCTTGTTATCCCAGTATTATTTTGGACACTAATCAGATGTGTTTAAGTTTGGCTTTAGCTCAAATGTGTGCCCTCCTGAAAAATCCAACATCCTTAACAGCTGAACCAGCAGGGCAAACCCTACCCCCACACGCAGACACACTTGTTTTATAAGTGGGTGGTCTCTTGGATCAGAACTGAGGTTTGTCAGAAATAGCAGTACAGATATTGCAATGGAGCTGTTGTAAAAAGGTTTCCCTAATTAAGTGATTGGTTAATAAATCCATACGTATATGATAGTTATTTACTGAACTCCTGCAAGTTCTGTATTATCCAGACACCCCAAAAAAGAGCTGCAAAAATCTAGCTACAATGCAATTACATTTATTGTCTGTGTAGCAATGTAAAAAAAAATGTAAGGTTAAAACACTGGTGACCTTTTGTACGCCCAGTACGTGAACTTCTGTGGATCGTAAGCAGATCTAATGTGGCTCATCTGCTGGATTGTCCAGCTGGGGAGGATTGGTGGAGGAATGGTGACTTATTTACCATTTAGCCTTACATATTTTATGCTAAATATTTTGAAAATGAGTTAGTTCCCTCATTTTAATTGAAAATACATTATCATGTATATTATGGCAGCATACTGTGAAGAAAGCAAAATAATTTAATTATATTTTTTAATTCGATTCTAAATAAATTCTGCACATAATTTTAAAAACAATATAGTTAATACTTGTTCTATTAATTAGTTATCTGTCAGAGCTTAGTGGAGTGAAAATGTCTTATAAAGAGGGCAATACAATTACTGTTGAGTGCTATTGTTTGGTATTATGCCCAGTTCATAACTGAAACCTTCACAAATATGCATAAATATGTGCTGTAGAACTGCTCATTTTCTGCCAAAGCTTTGAAGACAATAGATGGTGCTACAGTAGCTATTGCTGCTAGCAGGTATGTCTGGACTCACCACATGGTGGCACACTTGGAAAACCTCGCTCAGTAATATCCCACACTCTCTCTTGGCAAAGGGCTCCCTGAGAGGACTCAGACTGCAGGGATGTCTGATATCCGGGCTGTTCACACACTGGGGGCACAACACAACACTCTCTCAGCAGTGCAAGGGCTTCATTTTTTTTTTAAACAATGAGGACACTTCCACAGAAAGGTAAAGAGAGCACCATGATTCAAAACTACAGTCACATTTTCTGAGGGAAAAGAATGTGGTTGATTTCATTATACATATGTGTATCATTAATATATTTATAAATTGTTTCTTTACATGTGTGGTAATTATGTTTAAAGTGTGCATCTGACTAGTGCAACAGTTGTGCAACCCTGCATAATAGGCCCTGTATAACCAACTGTATGGTTTAAATGTTGCACTAAAGTCAATTTTTATAATTCATCGGCAATATATATTGTAAAATCTTTATGGATTTTTATCTCATAAACAATATGCCGACAATATTATGCAATATTTCGTCCAGAAGAGAAAAACAGTGGTACTGCATAAAGTATATGATTGGGAAAAGATGAGAGCAGCTCTGGACAAAGTTTAAGCCACTGCTGTCCTTACCTCTGCAGCTGTCCAGCTGTTCCCAAACTCCTGCGGGGTTGCAGAATCAATGTTCTCTGGAGTCCTCATTTCATTCACTGTCTTCATGTCGAAATTCCCACACAAACCCGACAGTTTGCCCTTTCAGATAATTCATTTCCGTTACAATGTACTGTACTGTATGCTTTAAAGCAAGAGCCATTTTAGGCCATTTCTATTACTAATAGGAAATTGAGGTCTAATCACAAGGACACAACAAATGCAAATGATTGCTACCTTGACACAATATAATTTGAAATCTTATATATATATAGTATACTGTATATAAATATTAGTATGAAACATGAGTCATAATCAAATACATAAAAATACATTTTCATTAAAGTTCAGATACAGAAAATGCTATAACACACTAGTACCTTATCAGAATAAAAGAACATAAAACACTGACATTTCCAAGACTTTTAGGTTCCCATAAACTCCAGATGTGATGCTACTATGTACTAATAATCCCCAGAAGTGCTGAAAATGCAATTCCATTCCGTTTCAGTCTCGATCTCACAGGTGAATGAGATTTTTGTGAAAATGGGAAAATCACATGACCTCACTCAACATTCCTGAATTCCAACAATTTCTTATGGCATCACGAAGAAAGAGTAAATCAATGGAAGAATCGATGGAAAAACCTACAGCAAGGTACTACAAGTGTATAGTTCACTGTTGTGCCCATTGTATTACTGAAGTGAGTTAGTGCTAGTGCTAATGCTATTAACATATTCATTTAGAATAATTAAATTCCCTGCCCTGTCGAAGGGAAAAACATATTTTGATAATCATTTTCATTTCTTTTTTTGTTCTAGTTAATGTATGAAAATTAAGGATCACAGCCATTTTCCCCATGGGATAGTACAGTATGTTCTGTTTTGGAAAAGCTGTAAAACTGCAGGCCTCACCTGCCAGCGCGGACCAGCCTGAATGTGGATGGTTGTTCTTCTATCCCAGAGAACAGTGATATCTTCATCAGGGGCGTGCACAATTGTGAAATATCCAGCTTGCCATATGAACACATTTTGATGCTTGTCAATCAAACTTGAAGGGTTCTTTGCAGGAAAAAAATTGCAACACAGGTCATTGCTCTAAGCATGCATGAGTTCAACTTCTTAAACTCATTAGTTCCATCCAAATAATAACATGAAGCATATGTGCTGATTTATTTGAAAGTATAATTTTAACTTTTGCACAAAGGCAGTTTTGCATCTTAAATTCAAATCTGGTATAAAAATGTAAGTAACAAGCATGGTGTGCCAAAGAGCAATTAATGCAGAAAAAACAATGATTTCAAGATTATTACTATTGCTGCTGGGTGGTTATTGCTTCAAAAGCAAGCCGTTGTCTTTATCAACAGTTGAACATTCAAAGAAAAATAGACAATAAAATGTATTAATGTAGCAATAATGCTGCATACAGTACATAAGTTGTGAAAAGTCATTGTCTATATACTGTATCTGATAGCCATTGCAACTTACCGGTTTTCCACTGTCATTGTCAAACACAATGAAAGATTTTCCTACGTTGATTAATAAGGATTTCCTACAAATGACTCCACTGTCATAGCAGTCCACATTTTCTGCTGTTATAGTCATAGTTAAGTCTATACCACTCTGTAACAGAGAGAAAAAAAATCAATTAATTTACTAACTTATGCACTTTATAAGTTAAGTATGAAACTGAATAAGATAAAATTAAAGAGGGTTACTATACTCTGGTTCTTTGGGAGGTTTAGGATTCTAAATGAATGCAAATCAGTTCTGTAGTGTGTAACATAAGGAAATAATGACTCGTTACCAAATAGAGGGATAATAACATGCAAAGCACTCATCTTAGAAACCCTATAAATGAAGTTTTCTTTTGTTTCACACAGTAAGTAAGTAAAGTAAGTAAAACAAAGCTTTAGTGTTAGGTTCAATTAATCACATCACTGGGTGGTGTGGAGAGTGGGGGGCTGCTTTAATTAATGTAAAACCTTAGGAGCAGAATGTGTTGGGGGGTTTTGTTTGCTACACTTACCTTTAATAAATAGACTTTACAAGCACCAACGTAATCAAAGAGTAGTCCATCAAAGGTCCTGTAGTGGCGGTCTCCATAAGCTGTGCACATGGACGGACAGGGGTGGAAGTCGCATTGAAATGATCCGTGCTGGCAGACACTAAAAGATGCATTATTATGCTTTAAACCTTTGCCAGTATTATCTGATACAGAAGCTCAGCCTTTAACCAACTAATGCTAGAACTCCTGTCCTTTCTAATGGATCAGTAAAGACCCTCTTTTATAGTGAGGATGCAATTATCCACAAAAAAGTGCCTAGATGATTGCCAAATGTTGAATCACCACTTCATACATCATTAAGCTGTCATCCTTATCCTCTTTTGCTACTGGTGGAAGAATCTCTAAGATGAATGGAAAGAAGATTGCCTTCTCTTTGACAGTACTCACTATGAAACCATTTATCTCAGGAGCAAAAGTGAAATCCCTGGTATAACAGGATAATATAATGACTGTTTCTATAAACTAAGTGAGGCTAGAATCTTCTCCCCCACAAAGGAAACAATCCAAGTAAAGGGATCAGGTAACCAGGCTCACTGTGTGAGCAATCTACTGTCTTCTCAAACAGGGAATACATTTTAATTTTAAATTGCTGTTAAACATTTCCCTTAATTTAAAGATTGAAATTATTTATCGAATGGCATTTGAGATTTAGTTGTGCACTGAATTCCATAGCAGCATTCTATTTAACATTAGCAGTAAAATGTAATGGGGTTTTATAAATATTTTATTCTGTTTTGAGAAACAATGTTGGTTACCTTGAAGGGATTTAGGATTTTTGGTTAACAGCTGGAAAACAAGGATATGTAAAGATACATTTTCAGTTTATGAAACCTGAATACCAGAAGAATAGGCATCATGCCTCTAGAAGCTATTTTGTATGTGCAACAGATACTAACAGTGTATAACATACAGTGTAAAACAGTGTATATTAACAGATACAGACAAAATCCATTCATTTTGTTCAATGTATGTATTTGTCTTGAATTATTATTTATCAATAATATATTTTTAAGGATTTTTGAACAGTGATTGATCCTAGTACTAAGTACTTTAAGACTGGGTATATAGTACAGTACAGTATATATTATTCCAAGAACTGGAGCAGAAGGGCATTGGGTGACTTATTATACAGTGCGTTGGTGCAAGGGAAGATAAGAACATAAGGATAGTTGCAACCAAGAGCTATTTGGCATGTCTGGTTGTTAGTTGCTAATTGATCAAAGAATCAGTCACCACTGATCATCTGTTTTCTGAAAGAAGCCATTGTATCAGCTTCAGCATCAAGATGAGTGAGTTTGTTCCATACTCCTAAAAGCCTTTACAAGGGTAGCACCCGGTAAGAAGCACTTCTCCTTCAGTATAAGGAGCCACCAAGACTTCTCTTTACAGTATATAATCAAATCCACTTTCTTTTTGAAACATTTGTTACAAATGAGCAGCTGTGTTAGTGACAAACTTACCAGCTATGACATGGAGACATTACTTTATCTCCAGGATAATATTCCTTTCCTTTCCATAAACATGGGCAGGCAGCAGGCTCAAAACACTCGTCCCCATGTTTCAGAAGCCTGAGAAGTGACCACACACAAGTCAGCTTTTCATCTGCTGCGTTTTGAAGCAAAACACATGCCGAATGAGATTACAAATCAGGAATAAATTAGACATTGTGCAGAGCTTAAGAGCTTAAGTTTTTCATTATTCTCCTTTACCAGGTACGTTAATTGAGAGAAAATTCTCATTTGCACTGACTACTTGGAGACACATTTATACTGCAAAGCATTTAGTGGAGCAATCTGAGTGAAGCACTTTTCTCAAGGGCACAACAACATCACCACCTCCTGATCAGGACACTACCTTCTGCAGTGCAGAAAGCCATTTAACATACTTTTTTTCTCCCACCCCCTGCTTCACACACATACATTGATACAAGATATCTTACATATATAATATATTGAATACATACATTGGCTGCTTGTTAATTTTTGCCCGTGGCCTTTTGTATATTTTTAAAGTTGAACAGTAATGAACAGTAACAGTATCAATAATATTATTATTAATTAATATTAAGAGTGGACTTGTGCAGGCATTTTTGCCAACCATTTGCTTGAATACAGATTTTGTTTGCTGACTGTGTATTCATCTTAATTTGTCTGCATCAGTGTCTCTCCCCTGTGGATGTGAACTTACACTTAAGTTCAAACACATTAAGAAACAGTGTGTGACTCTTTACATATGATGAATTAAAAACATAAAGGCAGAAAGAGATTTCCATAAAAAGGAAAAAAGGAACGTGCTGGACGCAAGTGAATTGATAATGAATTGCCTGGGTGTCACTGGTGTGTTAAGTGCAGCAGGGATGAGTTCAATGGACATACATTTATTTTACAACCCCAGGAGACAGACTTATTGCTCCATATTTTAAAGGGGATTTTTTTTTGCACATTTGCACCTCAGTATTTTCCACTTTAGTTACTGTAACTCTATTTACTAAATGGTATTTAAAAATAAAATACTTTGTCTAAAATGCTTCCAAGCCAGGATTTTGCTTGTCATCTCCATAATGTTTTAATTTTTCTTCTGCTATTACTGCTAACTACAACTAAGACATTAAAGAGCAGAGCTTTACAGTTGATTCAGGGTGAAAAAATGTACAAATTGAACAAAAAATCACTGGAATTTATTTCCATTCTATCATTCTGCCAGGAATCTGAATGTGTCTGAAAACTTGTGATGTTTTATTATTTGTAGTTATTTGTATTATTCATACAAGGTTAAGAGAAACTTAAGCAGGCAACATTTTTGGATGCATATGGCACATAAAAAATCCAAAACATGGAATAAAATACCTGAGAAAGCACAGTCTATGAAATAAATAGCCTTTGTCTGATATTCAGTTTTGTTTCCCTGACTGTTAAAGACATGTCAGATAAGAATCTTGTAATATTCAGGAGTGAAATATTCCCACTGCAGTGTTCACACACAATAAAGCGACACATTCACAGGGCTCAGAACAAACTGAGGGTTCATCTGCGTAATGTTACACCCCAGATAAAGTGGTGTTAACAGGTTTCTTTATTTGGAGGCCAAGAAACTGTATCAATTACTATGATCAAAGAATATATAACAATTCATCCTTCAGCCTTCATGCACAACTCATGAGTAAAATCGTATTGACATTTTTCTATTTTTTAATTAAAGTTCTGTTCAGTAAATCTGCTAAAAACAAAAACAAAATGATATACAGTACAGTTTAATTTGGGGGTTAGCAGCAATACCTGTGAATGAGAAAGATTCAGTTCAAGTTGTTATACTGTACTTCTGTGTTTGAAAGCACCATAATAGATAATTAATCTAAATAATTAAATTGGCATTTATTCCTTTACACATATTACTGCAAAGATCTTCTGAAGCATGTCAATTTCAAGAGAGCAGAAAAAAGCAGTTTATTGTATATAAACTTGATTCAATTTAAATTGAGGTTAACTTTCCAGTTGGTATTATTAAAAAGCATAAAAGGTTAAAACAGGTGAATCTATTATATTATGGCTAAAAATATAGGAAAACGGAAATAAAATGTACCTACTGTAAGTGCATCATCACATTTAATGCCATGAGAAAATGATGCATAAGCTACAACAATAAGAGAGCTGTCTGTAGGAAAACGGGTATCATATCTAATAACTTGCAGGTATTTTCTTCACCAGAGTGACATTTTAAAGCCCCCCCAACACACACCCACACATCCACCAAGCAGCTCAGTCACAGGTGATCATCTTTTAAAAAAAGAAGCATGAATATACACAAGGATTTAGCTAAAGTTTCATTACCCTGTAAGAAACATGCATAATAAAGCCTTACGGCAAGTGATTTCATAAGCTGAAAAGAAAATACCCTCTTTTCTATGTTGGGGCACGCTGCCACAATTAGAAATTAATTTAGCTAAAACGGCACATTTAATCACACGCTTGAGGAGTTTTTAAATGAGCAATAAAATTAACCATACTGTATATCCTTGTTTAAAATCTCTTTTTTTTGGCAGCTCATCACTCTGCATGGAATGTCACAATGTAGAAGTGCAGAAAAGATAGTACAGGACTAGCATTTGCTGGAAACGTGAAAAAAGTTGAGCCAAATGAGCTTGTAAAAAGGTTTCTGCCTGGGCATAGCACTCCCAAGACAGGACAAGCTTTTTATACTAGATAAATATTAGAAACCTAGTGCACTTGGCTTAATTTTGTCTCCTCAGTACTTACTGTAGAGTTGCTCTACATTTGCAAACACATGGACAAAACTGCATAGTACTGCATGATACAGTATATATCTTCCCAAAATTCTGATTTCATTACATTATCCTAAAAATGCTATAGTGTTGTGTCTTGAGGACCCACAGTGTAATGTATTGAGTTATCTAATTGAACAAGCCATTCCAGTGCCTATGGGCCCTGTATACTGCATACATTTAAGTCACACTTAAAATTAAATGGAATAATGATAATTTTTAGTGCCTCCAACGTACAATAAATAGTAAAAAAACACTCATTCAGAGTGCAAGCTGAGCTCTATGGGTCAAACGTTGCTAACTTGAATCAGAGCAATATCATCTGAGATTGTGAAACTGAGATTGTCCCAGGTTTCCAAAGCAATGGACCACAATTAGCTTCAGCACAGGGTGAGCTAGTAGAAATTTTAGTCAGTGACACTTCAGACGTCCCAGGTACCATTGATCTTGACATGGTAACACTGAGAGCCACATCAATCCTCCATTTGATATGAATTCTTTTTAGAATTCTGTGGCTTTTTGCATATTTAACAGTATTTTTTCATAGAGTTGCATTTTTAGTATGTGAAATGTACGTATTACTAAAATTCTGTAAAGCTGATTTATCACATATGCATTATGTTAACAGAGGAGCTTGAAAAGCTAAAGCAGAGATTCATGCATATACAGTACTGTACTACCAGCTCCCCCCAGAAAAATATTTCACGGAATAGATTTTCAGAAAATGCTTTTTGCATATCTGCCAACATCAACAGCATTCAAATGATGGATGGGCATTGTAAGAGCTATATTTGCCTTTTGTGTTCTTGAGAAGAGTATGCCTACTGTAGCTTATTGGAGTAGATATTGTAAAAACACTGTAAGATCAGTGTCACGAAATAACAATAATTAACGCAGTTTAAGGTCTAATCTGTACTGGAACTACTCAGCTATTTGATACAAGCTTCAGGATCTGGTTTTCATATGCAAATAAAGATGAATATCTCATGCCTCCCAAAAATACATCTATTATAATATAATATCCAATCTGTGAACCTGTACATGTTATATGATTTGTCTGGAGGATGTGGTGAAAGGGTAAAATGCAATTCATACTGTAGTTCTTTGAATTAAATGCACACCTTTGCTCTTGATGAAATTAAAATGTGCTGATGTTCTAAAAAGGTGCAGGAATTCTTTAAGCAGCTTACCTGCCACCTGATCCAATCAGCCACCTGTTTATCGCATAAATAAGAAAAGGTGCAATTTATAGAATGAGGAAAAAAACAGAAGTATTAGACCTGGATGAGTAAAATAAGTTCATTATGATTGGAATGCTTTGCTAATAAGAACAGTTCTATGCCAGACTTTCTCAAAGGAAAAGTAGTGAAATGTATTATTCTGTTTTGTAAAGGGAAAAGAGAACCTTCTGTATGTGTACTACTAAAAAAAAACATCTACAGATTAAATTTAATAAGAACAGTCTGAAACAAGCTTGCATTCCTTTCCAAAAAACAACTTTTAAGTTGTCTTATGACAATATTTAGTGTGTTTATGCATCATTCTAAATAACCCTGTAACTAATCACAAGTCCCAATTTGACAGATGGATAAAAAGCAAATTCAAATGAATATATTTGGAAATAAAACTGTATTAACATCATTTTTCAATACTTATTATAGGAATAAATGTGTCAAACAAACTATGAGCATTATTCCATCCTACTAGTAAGATTGTCTTTTGGCAAAGACTAATTTTTGGACTTAAACAAGTAACATTATTGTAAGTACAGCACATCAATTATTATTAGTTACAATTTAAAATTCTAATAAGTTGTTCTAGATGTGAGAGATTAAAACAATGTACAATTTTTTATATTTTGAAAAGGATGTTTGTTTTTTAATACTGATATACCTTATGAAAGCTTTATTGTAAATCAAATTTCTTACAAGAACTAAGATTCTTGTTTTGAAATTATTAAATCTGAGTCTTCTTTTATTCAGTCACTGATTGTTTTGTGCCAAGTTGACATATTGAGGAATTTTCCAGCTGGCCTATACTGTACAGTAGTAATTTGATATTCAAATTACAAAGTACTACAAGAGAAATATCAAACATTTTTTTCTGTTTGTTGATGTGTTTGGTATTTTCTGGTATGTTGGTCTAGATTTTAAATCTACTGTATTTCTTTAATTTAGTTTTATGATAACTACTTATATCCATTCATTCTTAGAAATGAATGTATGTGGTAGAAGGGGCACTACTCTCTGAATGAGACTCACATCTCTAAGTACACACACACAAGCCAAAGAAAGAAATTAACCTGATTGACATGACTTTGGAAAATTGGAACACTTAGAAAAAACCCTCATGAGCTCAAGGAGAGCTTGCAAACTCCAGTCGAATTGTGTCCCAGTATGGAATGCCCTTATTCATGGGTGTTGCCTGAAATGTAATTAACTGGAGCTGTTTAGTTAAAATAGTGGCAAGCAGCTTGAGGAAAGGCTATGTAAAAGTACTGTATGTATGCTAAGTAAATTGTTGGAAACAGAGACCTTGAAATAAGGCAATTGTTGAACACAAAACTAAATGAATAAACAAATTAGATAAAAGATTAAACAAGCAAAAATATCATTTAGGTCACCAATTACAGTAGCACTGAGGATTAAGAGCTCAGCTAGATTGAAAACCAGCAGACATAGTGCTTCTCCAGGGCCAAAGTGGGGAAACACTGCTTTAGGGGAGGGGGAAGGGGTGTCCAATTCTAGTCCTGGATGGCCAGTGTGATTGCAGTTTTTCTAGGTATCTTGAACAACTGAAGAGCTGGAAAGTGAAGTCAGTAATGAGGTACTACAAACCATTAAGCATTGAGTTGGAATGAAAACAGACACACTGGCCCTCCTGGACCACAACTGGACAGCCCTGTTCTAAGGTTTCAAGTCAAGGGTGAATTTGCCTGGTATTTATGCTATTTCCCTCCTTCCGTATTCGACAACAGCACCTGCATACTTGAGCTCATAAATACCCATGAAATAAATATCACACTAAAGATGTTGAAAATGTTTGATCAAAAAGCCACAACAAAGTCCCTCTTCATAAAAATAACATTAACCCTTCTGTCATTACTTCTAAAATGCTACAGATGAGGTGATTATTGACTGATGTCAACAAGTCCAATGAATTTGTTACTGTACATGTGATGAAAAAAACATTTTTGAAGATTTTTAATTTTCAAATGAAAAATGAAAACCTGTACAGTAGCTCCCAGCATTTCAATTTTATTGCCATAATCTTTGAAACATTAATTTACCACTGGTGATTAAATTGCCACAGGCATACAATCTTTTGTTTGAGAATTAATATTATAAGGCACCTGTTCTTTGTTCTCAGTCTAACACTGTTGTCTCTATTGCAATGTACAGTATTGAAAATCTATTAGGATGCATACTGTACAAGAGATTTAAAATAGATAAATAAAGCTTGTATGCACTAACCTAACGGATTCTTTAATTTATTTTTTTACAACAGGTGGGTCTCAAGTTGCTTTCTTTTCATCTTTTCACTACTGGAAATGAATAAAGCATGCTCCTCTGGAGCGCCATTTCTTTGTGGTCAGCAGAAATAGAGGATGCCAAACAAGTTTATGACTCTAAGAGGAAGATTATCAAACACCTCATTAATTACTCAGGCAAGGAGGCTCCATATTGGCATGACATTTGTGAAAGCATTTAACTATAATAATAATAATAATAATTGCTACACTTATATAGGGCTTTCCTGGACACTCCACTCAAAGCACTTTACAGGTAATGGGGATCCCCTCCACCACCACCATTGTGCAGCCCCACCTGGATGATGCTACATCATCCAGGTGGTGAGCCAGAACACTCACCACACATCAGCTATTAGTGGGGAGGAGAGCAGAGTAATGAAGCCAATTCATAGACAGGGATTATTAGGAGGCCATGATTGATAAGGGCCAATGTGAAATTTTGGCCAGGACGCCGGGGTTACACCCCTACTCTTTACGAGAAACACCCTGGGATTTGTAATGACCACAGAGAGTCAGGACCTCGGTTTTACGTCTCATCCACTATGAAGTGGTTGCAGGCTTAGGATCTGTTTACCCTGCTCTCTAACGATAAGGTACTTACTGAAAGTGGATGAATGGATGGTCAAGAAGCCTGAATGGTGCTGAGGCCCAGAAACCCGCTCTCAATGACATTATTTATCATATCAGCAGAATGCCATGGCACCCGATTTATCAATATTCTCATCTCTTTGTCTCTGCCTGTAGCATAAGAGGTCTTTGTACCCATATTTACACCACGCTAGATGCCAAACTATCAAGTTGCAGAATTTATTAACTGTTCATGACAGCATATTTGAAATGTGACTTCTCTTTCCTGATTGTCAAGAGTATAATGCTTTTTCTATGGATGATACCTTTCTATTTAAGAGACCACGGAGTCATAAAACCGAAGGTTAATTCAAGGAGGCCACCAAAATCCTCAAATTTTTATTTCAGTATTAGTTTTGGAAGTACTATCTCACTTTGGAAAGTATTCCTTTGATACTTTGTAGGATAGAGTTAAATGCTTCAAGTTTCTAAATAAAATCTCTTGCCTCTTTTTATGGCTTTTTATTTTAGTAAAAACAAAAATTGTTATATGTTTATATAAGTGGAGTGCATCCTATATTTGGAAGCTGTAGCACTGTGCATCATCAATCAAATACAGTAAGTGTCTAAGTCCAGCTCTTTAAATACTTGGAACAAATTCACCAAGAAAAAAGACACATCACTTTTATGGATGAACATTGGAAAGGCGATACTGTACAATGTTTATAATTGTGTTGGGAGCTAAAACTAACCATTTTTTTAAATATATATAACATATAACATATAACTATAAGAGCATGGATTAATAAAGTAACAGTAGCAAAACATTCAAGCAAAGCTTACAACAAAGCAAATGTATATATCCGAAAAGTATTTTCTAAATCAAATGTCTTAAGTTTAAAATTGCAAGTTTCCAAAGTAATGTATGCATATGGGTTAAGAAATGACAGAAAAATAGGAAATAGAATATTACAATAAAGGGAAATAATTGCATCTGGTCTGATATACAATGATATACAATGATAGTATACTTCTTATTTAACATTTTCTAACTTTGTGTTCAGTACTATTCATAAAATCATCGACTGTAAGAAGCTACATCTGTGTAAATGATAAATTATCACCAGTATAAAAATCTGTAACATATAACATAAAACTATTTTAAGATTTGCCAAGTAAATACAGCTTCTGAGCCTGTGTGTTTTATTTTATTTTAAAAGATTCAATTTGGTGTAGAAGTGACCGCAATCAACTATGTATGAGCACTTGATGGGTCTTCAAAAAGATTATATTAACCCGAGATACAATAATTGTGTGTTATTGTCCATTTTCATCCAGAAAGCATTGAAAGCCCTCAAGAGCAACAGTACCTTGGTCAGTAGAGAAACTAAAGCCATATTGCCCATCCCCCTTGGTTTACTACACTGTTGCTCATTGGGAATGCAAAAATAACTCACTAAAATAGGTCACGTTCCCTGTTTGCTTTCCCGAACAAGAGACATTCTGTCTGGAAGAACTGAAGAAAGGGGAAAACCGTGCATAAAAACGCAATGAGTTATGATCTGCCCTCAGATTCATTTCTTTATTAAGCCTTTACTTTAGTGAAAGAATCCTTCATTCAATGAAAAAGATACCACAGTAACAGATAACACAGTAAAGTATTCATATTACTTACTGTACAGTTGAAAATTAGATCAGCTGAAAATCTTTTAATTTTAAACTGTCCATGTAAAGAAACAAGGACATTTCCAAATCAGGATCACGATCTGTAGAAAGTACTGTATAGTAAAATGATTACTGTAAGTATATGTGTAGAAATGTAAAAAGTCATGACAACGAAATACAAGACTTTCTAAAGTAAAATAAAGCAAAAATCCAGTTAACCATGCTACCATTAATAAAAGAGCACTCTGTACACATACTGTATAAGGTCAGATCTTGTGTAGTTAAGGGAGCAAACCGATGTCCAAGTATAGCACGTAATGTGTTTCATAGAGTTTGAAAAAATTGAGAAGAAAGGATTAACCATGGTTGGTTTGACAGTATTCAGGCATTTCCACACAAGATCAGCCAACGTAGCTACTGACCTTCCCAGACAAGCGTTGTTCATGGATCGCTGGTACTTGAACTGACAGCCCCATTTTTTCAATGAGCTCACATCAATGGTCCCTCTATACTCAGCATCCCTGTCTCAAACCAGCTTTGATCTTCCCCCACACTCAGGAGAGAAATGCCTACACTGCCTCTAGAAGCTCTTCTGAACCTGAGAGAATAGTTTTTGTCTCAGTAGCCCCTTGAAGTGTATCAGGAGAGGCTGCACGTACATGGGGATAGAAATATATACCGAAGCCCAACAAGTCAAGTGGCTTTGGAAGCCAGGGCAGTAAAGTTAAAAGGCAAACCAAAATCAGCCCTCCTTTCTGATACTGTTTTTTATAAGTGCAACTTTCAATTACAGATACTTATTTCATCAATCCGAACACATACTGTAGTAATTCAAGTCTCGGGGTTTTCACACTTGTGCTGGACCCTACAGCCCTGTAGCCCAGCTAAGCCCGTTTTCAAAGCTGTTTGTTTTGCCTACTGATAGCAACAATGACCAATGTAAAACTGCAAAAAGTCTTAGCTAATTAGAAAAAAGATCTGTGCAATGTACATATTTAATGACAGTCAGCCAAAATCATATTTCAAAATGGAGCTGTTAGTGACTGTACAGTATAATCAAAAGTAGACATTCAATTGCTTACCCTGGAGGGCAAACGCAGCCTGAAACACAGGGTTCATGTCCTGAGCAGGTGAGGTTCAGCAGGTAGCTCTCACAGGTCTGCTCGCAGGCTGTTCCTTCACTCAGGGCTGTGCCATCCAGAGAATCTCTACACCCAACATAGAGCTGGCCAGATGGGCAACTTTTTTCTGACGAATGAGATAAAATTACCTTGAGTGAGCTGTCGAGCATTGAAATAACAAATACACTATGACTGTACGATCGTAAAGGCTGCAAAAAATAATCAGGTTGATCTTTCAAAATATTTAACAGAGAATACTCACCGGTACTGGAACTTTGGGAGATCATTCTCCCATCTTTACAAACCCTAGAATGGTTAAGAAAATATGTGAGTGCATTACAAACATACTGTATACAGTGGCTAATCTTCCATTGACATGACTTTGACACACTGCAAGGTTGTGCAATACAGTAGAATCAAAAGCAACTCACTGCATTCCTGAAGAAGTCATTATAATATCTCCAGGCGCATATTCAACACCAAGGAAACTGCAGGAGCATTCATTTCTACAAAGAACAGTAAAAAATAATTCAGCATCCAGGAAGCTATAAGTCTTTAGAAACAATACATCAGTAAATTGTATATTTGAGAATTGGACTTTTATTTATTAAATATATACCTTACAATAATGTATTGCATAATGCCACTTGCTACAGTAGGTGAATCTACAGTATAGTAGTGGCAGTGCACAGAATGTAGCCAATTTAGAATGAATTGACTGGATGAGGACTTGATTTCTGACCCAATCTGAGCGATTGTCACTCTTGTTCAAAATACTAAAATGCCCATATACTGTATCAATACTTCTGTTCCCAAACATATCTCAGTACTCACCACAACTTATTATAACTTTAGTTTAACACTAACACAACAATAATCACATGACAGAAGTGACAATCTTTTTAAATAGGCAAAAGCCATATACTGTAGCAGTAAAAACAGTAGTAAGCCCCATATGGGAACATACACTGTACACTGAAATATCTGGCTTCTCTTGTTCATTGGAGAACTTAAAAAAGCTAAGGAAACTCAGTGACTTTGAGCTACTGAGGTCTGATTTATGATTGCCAGGAAACAACACTTGTTTTTTTTCCATTTCATTAAGCTATGTCATAGGTTTTCCCTTTTACATTTGTCATCAGTGCATTTTAAATCCTCTTTCATGCCTATTTGAAATTGGCTGTGTAAAAATGAAGTTCCAGTGCTAAACCCATTTCTCTGAAGGTAGAAAGGCTTTGTAACGTATAGCCTACTGCAACACATCAGTCTCTGTATTACAAATTCTTTCGTACTGGTTATCGGATATCTGTATCTGTATTCAGGGGTTCCTAGAGAATGAATGGATGGTTTCATCACAAATTCCTTCTAGAAACTCTAGCGCAAAGGAACACAAAACTCCTCCAAGATGTAAGAATGTGAAAAAAAAAATCGTAATGTGCAGATGTTTCAGAATTCTTTTAGAAAGTTTAAATTTCACATGTTCAGAGGTTCCCATTGAGTCTTCAAATGCATAGGACACTTTTCTTTAAATATAACAAATAGTTTTGTTCACTTGAGTGTGTTCTCATTCTATAAAAAAGGAAATTAACAAATGAAAGAACATTACAATATTTCATAAAGCACACTAAATAAATAATTCAGTTTCCGTCTTAAAGTACCCTAAAATAGTTTACTATATACTGTATATTGAACTATTAATATTTCTCCACATCCATATTTACATGGAATGCAACAGTATCTACTGTATTTTCAATTTCAAATCCAGCACACTGAAACATTTTTTATCATACTTAAGCAAGTCCTTTTTTGTTACTACTTCTTAAGAAAGTGGAGAGTTGACAGTCGTTATGTAACACTACACCGAGGTAAAATGTTTGGTCAAAAGGAACTGTATGTGACTGAAGCAGCAGTGAAATACTGGAGAAATTCAGAATGTCTTCGGGGAGTTCTAGTTCCTCATTAAGAAACTATCTACGAGGTCAGTTAAATTTCTGCTTTCTCTAGTGAAAACACTAGTAAACATTATGAATGCCCAATATTTATAGATAACATGTAGACATGTAAAGGTCTAAATAATCCTCACACATACAGTACTGTCAGTTCCCTTGATGTTACAACAGTGAGGCCTATGAATGAAAGGTCATTCTGACTGAATGTGTAAGGTTATTGTTGCTGTATTGTGAGTTTCAAAAGTCATTCCCTGTTTACTGTGTGCCTTAATTTGTGTTTTAGTTCATTTATATATGAAATATAAAAAGTGCAGCAGTGGAGGCTAAGTTGGAAAAGCAAGTCAAGCACAAATACTCAGATTAAATAGCGCCAACAACACAAGTCTGTTAAAAAGCCGAGGAAAGGCGGTGTGGTAAAATTAAATAGCCATTCGTATTATCGAACCTTCCAGACCAGACATCACTTACTTCTGCACACACCGCAGGGCTTTGCTGCTGTAATATGTCCCTGGTGGGCAGGCACAGCCCTCCTCACACTCCTCCCCACAATGCTCTGGTGTAACCAAGGATGGGCAGCGCTGAGGGCAGGAGGACACACATGACCCATATACCATTGTCTCTGGGCACTGAACAGCTACAAAGGACACAAAAACAAAATGAGTCATTTCTGCATTTAAATAAAGGATCAAAAGAA
This sequence comes from Lepisosteus oculatus, assembly GCF_040954835.1. NCBI lineage: Eukaryota > Metazoa > Chordata > Actinopteri > Semionotiformes > Lepisosteidae > Lepisosteus > Lepisosteus oculatus. The sequence goes on from NC_090716.1 coordinate 12,294,417, forward strand.
GATCATGGGTTGTAAAAAAATAGTTTTTTCTTCGGTGTGCTTGATCACTATCAGTATTCCCTCCTGAATAGCACAACATTTGACGTGTCAAATATTTTTCAGATAAAAGCTAATATCGAAATGTAATTTGAACAGACACAGCTAAACAACCCAGATGGTGTTTTTTAAGGAACTGCTGTTTATTTGTTCTTTTACTGGAATTGCTTGTTCAGTGCTCAGATTTTGCTCTAAAGCCCAGAAAACACCTGTTTCGGTGTCGGCTATATAATTGGTCAGCTGTTTCTAGGATTCTCCAAGCAGGTGTGCACTACAGGGCCAGAGTCACTGAGGCTATGTGAATTGCACACAACAGCAACGGCTCAGACTTGTCACCTTGTGAAGTCAGTGAGAGCTTCATCATTCCCGCAAATGAAGCAAACTCTCCTGTGCACTTGCTATAAACACCCGCAATAACTGATATGTCGAGGAAGCTATGCACATTCTTTGTCTTTCTCATTCTTTTATGAGAAAGCAGTTTGTAGCAGTTATCCAAACTGATTAGCCACCGGTGATTCCAAATTATGACAAGGAAATATCTGAAGTTTCCAAATATTATACAATAATTTCCATGATATATCTTTACAGGATTTGGCAATACTGCTTACGGTTTGGAACAGAAAACATTTTTTTTCTACAGAAGAATAAAACATACTCTACTTATACGAAGCTAAGATATTGCCAATATGGCCAGCTTCTATTGCTTAATCATTGTACTACTTTTATATACAGTAAATTAAAAAGTAAAAGGTTGACTTTTTGGACATACTGCAACATGCAAATGGCAGCAAATGGTATTTTTGAAGGGAAGAATTTTAAGGCCTTAATCCAGCTTTCTAATTATTTCATATTTAAAGAATGTAAAGGCTATGAAATACAGATGCAACTTTCAATCACACTTTAAAAAGAAAAAAAAAACACATTTCTTGGTTTGCAGCCATACCATCACAGATAACTGCATGAACTCAAATGACTCACTGCACTCAGAGATGTGGGCTCTGAAGTCTATAATGACTCCATATTTTCTGCACTGCCGAGCGTAATGAGCCAGAACACCACACAGACACATCTTCCCACATTTGCAGGTGTCTGACTTGCACTGCTGGTGAAAGGGCACAGGACTCAGGTACTCATGACAGCGGGAAAACAGCTCCTGGTTCAGGATCTCACACTTCTCCACTGCATAGGAGGCTGACATGATATGCCAAGAGAGAAGAATAGTAGATTGTCACCAGTATAGTAGGTTAACATACTGTAGTCTGTCTCAAATTCACACGTCACAGAGTTATTAGAATACCACTGTAGGCTTAGATGTCAACAGTTCAAAACTCTTATTTACATTAAGTACATTTATATAATTTATGTCCATTTTAATAGAAGTCTTCAACTGGAGTGTACATTCCTCCACATGTAAATAAAACAAGTGTATTTAATAAAGTAAATGAGTGACTTCCAAAAACACATCTCAGCTGAATACAGTGCGTCGTTGCAAAGGAAATGATTTAACTGGTGTGGTGTTTAATAATGTACAAAATGACATGGTAGCTTGGCCAAATGTTTATTTATGTACCTGATGTTGAACGTACCTTATTACTGAAGTACACGCAACCCTAACCAAACGAGCACTGGAGACTTCATCAGAGCCGCTGAACAACAGATGGCTTCTTGTTCTCTACAAACTGTTTGGCCAACCTAAGGGATGCTAATTGTGCTTCTACATTCGCTTGAAGAGCCTGGGGTAACTCTAGCAGGGTGCAGGTTGCGGAGGCTCACCTGCCTGCTGGTGAATGTCACATGGGTCAAGCTGGGGGATGCTATGTCCTGGAACACAGGCAGAGGAAAGCTTCCAGGAATTACCAAAGAGCTGAGGAGTGCTTTCAATCATCCCTGCTGGAGACCTGAAGGAGACAAGCCAGGCAGGCAACAGTTAGTGGTTATTATAAGCATTGCTGGGGAAAGGCTGGCAGATGTAGTCATTCACACCAAGCTTACATACAGTATAAGAGAGTAACAGTTGTACATGGAAATAGCAATAAGACTAACAAGTAAGATACGGTTCTGCAGTAAGTAAATCAAGAGTAAGAAAGCAGAGGTGCAAATGTTTAAAAAAAATCAATTAAGACAATATAATGAGAAATAAAGCAACTTTGTAATGTGCTTACAAACACAGGTCTGTTCAGTATTATAAGAGCAAACAGCAGTAAAGGATGAACTAGCAACAGCACTAATAGATACAAATAAAACATAGTGTGTTTATTTAGATTTTAAGAATTCATTTGTTAAAAGATTGTTTTTTTTAAATTGTGCTTCCTAATCTAAATAAATTATCTGGATGTTAGTATGGTTAATAAGTTTGTCACTTTTGTAGATGATTAAAATATAGGAGGATTACTAAACATTGTACAAGCTGCAAAGGAAATTCAAGAACACTTAGACTGGTTAGACACCTGGCAGATGATGAAGACAAATGCAGAGTATTATGTACAGGTATTAAAAACTATATGTGTAAGAACTGTGAGAAACAGGCAATAAAAAGGCAAATGAAATGTTAGGTTACATAGTTAATGTATCATAAAATGGTAAGAAACAGGTCTGAGAGAAAATCTCACAGGAAGTCGTCTAGAATGTTTCCATTAAATGTTCCACAGAGACCAATAGTATCTTCTTTCCAAACTTCATCCAGCTGCAGGTACAGTCTGGCCTCTTTCCAATTATACTGCAGACGCAAGCCATCCATTGTTTTAATTTGTATAAACATTGAAGAGAGCTCTTGGATGAGAAATGTATCTAGAAAAAAAATATTTAGTGTTATGATCTGCTTCACTGGATTGTAAACATGCAGATTTATAACCCTTATTTCTGTAGTTTATATGAAGTAATAAATAACTTCCTAGGAAGTTAATATGAAATATACTTTAAATTACAATGTATTCATGGACTATTCCATATGTCCTCACCTATTCCCTGTGAATTTCACAATATAAAGTTTGTGACTGAGATCCCAGATTTGGGATCTCAGGTTTGAGATAGACTTCAGATACCAATTTTCTGAAAGAAAAGCACATGCAGACATGATTGGTTGAAAGACACATCCAAATGCAATCAAGAATTGCAGTTCCTTGCTGCATGACACAATATTTCTAGATTCTACACTTTAAAGTTTAAAGTGTACCATGGTACATGCAGTCTTCCACTCCTAGTACCATAAAATATATACAGTACATTTGACTTTTGTCACACACAAGTGGTTACTGGATGGTAATGAATATGTCAGAACAATGCAATGTTTTTCTGCTGTCATTACCATCTGTAAATGGCAGTGCGATTCTGTACTGGCTGAACACATACACCTCCCCATTGTGAGTCACTGTAATCTCCTTCCTTGGATCTTCATCAACAACCAGGCTAACTGATTGGATACAGGCTCCATCTAGGTTCTGTGGACACAAAGAGCATTTTGTGTAAATACAAAGACATTACCAGTAGACCACAAAGAACTAAAACTAATAAAAACAATAATAATGTGTTAAGATATCTGATACCTTTTCAAGTCCATATACACAGACACACATTCCTTACTGTCAAACATTTGCCCACATTTTTATGAGGTAATAAAAAGTTTAAGTTGTAAAATGTTTTACAGGCATGTCGTACCTTTTCATAATACCATACCCAAACATGTTAATCTGTCAGCATAGCAAAAATAACTAAGGGTGAAGATAGAAATTGGTCTAAAGCTACATTATGCATATCATTGCTGTAATTCTGTTAGTAAATACTGTAAACATTTTAGGGAAGTTTTCATACATGTGTTCTGTTAAATTACATAAGTTAGAAAAAAGTCAAAGGAATTTTAATTAAATCTTTAAGTGTATTTAAGTACAACTTTTTTAGATGATGTTAAAGCATGTGCTACAGCACATTGAAATGGGTAGTCATTGCAGATGACCAAACACATTTAATATTTAATGGAACAATAATAATCCAAATCTTACAAAATTGAATAGATCTGCGTAAGTTTTATTTACTTTTCCCACTAAGTAAGGATCTGCCTCCCTTAAGTTTTTTTCACATTTAGATTTATTGTTTTAAGTTTTTATTTTATATTAGAGTGTACTTATAAGAGTAATAAAGTGTTGTACTGCATTTGTGTATGCGTGCAGTGGAATCAGATGTTTAGTGTGGAGTTTTACATTACTGAAGTTCCTCTCAACAGTACTGTATCTTACAGCCCATCCCTCTAAGTTATAATTTCCTCTGAAACTGCATATCATATGAAGAGATTGTTAAAGGAGACTTGTCCCCTCCACAAGACGTATCTTAAGCAGGACAAATCTAACTGAACAGTAACTCTCTGCTCTGGTGAATTGCTCCTTTCATTACTGCTTTGCCCAACATTCAGCAGGTGCTCTCATACAAGTTGCTGTTTCTTTCACCAGCCGTTTTACAGAACTCTTTTTTATCTGCCACTACTCTCTTCATCTGCAACTACAAAGACATTCAGCCTGTCACTCAGGACTGAGATAAGGTAATCCAAGGCAATTGCCTGTTTGATTCCTTGTCTGGAATATGTCTGACATTTTATACCAGATCCACATGCTGTATGATGAGTTTTCGTATCATCGACTCTGTGGCGCAGGGAGATTGCTGGCTTTGTGGTAGAAGAGATCTCAGGCTTTGTAGCTTTTCATGGTTTATCTGTCACAGTACTAGCCAGTTTGATCACTACATAAATGCAGTTCAGAAAGTCTTTTATCTTCAAAAGTCAATCATGTTATAGGTCTGAATCACTAAATGCTAGCTATTTGATGTAATTGCATTAATTACTGATACAAAATGTTTTCATATACAGTATACTATTACTCAGTCATCAATTCTGTGTTATACTGTACTGCAATTGTCAATGCACCATATTCTAGAGCCCATTGTGTGACATTTGAATGAAGCATAAATGGAGGTGCAGAGGAAAAAAGACTTTGTATATAAGAGAAATTAGGCGCATAAACACACTCAGATTCCAGTTTTCAAAAGTTACACAGCCAATTTTGCAACATGATTTGTTATGTACTAATCATTAATCCACCCACCCACCCACCCATTTTCACTCCGCTTTTCCTCGTTAGGGTCGTGGTCAGCCCAGACCTCCCTGATCATTCCTAATCACTTATCATTAAGAGACATTCTGCAGTGTCTGATCAATTGGGCCCCAGAGTTCTGTCCATTCTATGTTGTCACACAATAAAGAGACACCTACCACTCCACATGGGGCGTTTTGTATTGTGACCGTGAACTTTCCAGAAGTGCGGCTTTTTGCCAGAACATACTGACATGTGGCTTGAAATGTGTACACCTGTCCATCCAAGGTCTGAAAGTGAATATCTCCGGTAACAGAACACTCTCCTGATAGAAAATAGGAACATTAAACAACATATATTATTAAGCCTGACATTGCTTTCAAACTGGGCAATTGTAACTGTCCAACTTTTCCAATTTAAGATTAAGGAATTTAGGGAGCAAATAAGTTACAATATGCTATTGTTTTAACATATATCTATGTAAAACATGTTCATAATTAAAGTCATAATGCATTTAATATCTTTTAGAATATTTTAGAATACAGTATAGCTGAAATAAACATTTTCAATATTCAATCATCTAGGGACACTATGTCCTAAAATTCTAGTGTCACAACTGTTTCTTTTTAACTTGCATCCTCATGCCAATGTAATCAAGAAGAAGTGGGGAGAAAAAGATGTGTTTCACTTGAAGCCCACTGTGCACTGAAATACTGACAGATTGTTTCCTAAGGTTTACCTGGACAGCGGTGGTCTGTGCAGTTCCAGTATCCACCCACGCAGGTGCTGAAACCATGACACATAACACTCATGTCAGAGATTGAAGAATGCATATTCTTAACATAATACAAACATGTAAATATTTGTAAAACATAAATGCTGCATTTCTTTTGGTTTATCTGGTATGAACCAGATTACCACAAATACACCTATGATTTGCCAAAGATGATATAAACTTGGTTGCTGTAAGTAAATCATAAATTTACACAAATAATATATCTTGTGAGACATGACAGCTTCCAGATTACTTTTTTGTAACCTTGTCACCTACCCAATAACCTTAATAGAACAATGCTACAGTCATTTCTACAACATATACTGCCCCAACCCCAGCTGAGAGTGAAAGAGGCTGACCAGTTATTGCATTCTTCTTGGACTATATGTCCAGGGGAGAAAACCATCCCATGATAGTCACATGGGCACTCCGACGGCTGCACACAGCTCCCGTTGTCGTAGATCAGATCTGTAAGAGCACAGCAGCAATGCAAAGAACACAGCCTTCCACGTTAGACATCCTTTAGTGCTTTCATATGAAAGTGTTACTTAGTGAAGTAATTTCTAACCTTCAGGGCAGTAGCATCCATCCAGACACTGAAGTTTGCTATCAATACACATCTTGTCAATACTACAGGAGACAGGACAGCAGGTGATACATTCTCTGTATACGAATTTGTCATCACATTCCACTGCTGCAACAAAGAGAAACAACATCTTAGATGGTGGTTCTTTAACTGGATGCAGCCTTATTAAAGTACCTGGAAAGTTGCTCATTGTATCTGCATTACATTTCTGCTTTGCCCATTATTTCACTTTACATACTGTTCAAAGGAAGTCTTGATGGCAGTTCTGATCAGTTGTGAAGTTCAGAACAACAGAGTTATTATAACTTTCCTTCAGGCCATTGCAGCATTGATAATATCTGTTGTTATCCCATACCAAATGGAATGGAAAATTGATTTGGGGTCTTCTGCATTAAGCAGACAAACTCCTGGTACTTCAAGAAATTGACCCAGTGAGGGAGTTGGATTCAATGACCTCATTTCACTTCAGGATATACTGTAGTAACTAAAGTAAAAAGGTTTGAACTGTACCACACTGTGGAATCTGTGCTCTCCAGTCATGCAGGGGGTGGTCAGAGTGAGCACAGGCCCGGGCATATTCTGCCAGCGTTTGGCACAGTACCTCATCGTTAGCATTAGGTCCAGTACTGACAAGAGAAACAAGGAAGGGAAATTACAGTAATGAGAAAGGAGATCAATTATCATCTGCTGAGGTAATCCGATAAACAAAATACCGTACTGTTCTTCTCTTACTGCAGCAGACGTACTTCTGTAAACTACATAACTGTGAAGAAACCTGCCAGGGTTTTACGTGGAGCTGTAGAGAAGCATGTACTATAGACTATACTCAGGAAAGGATTAAAAAAAAGTCAAGTTTTTAAACAACAGTATAACACCTTCAGTAGTTTGGTTAGGTCCTAACAAATGGGAGAGAGAGACGATTACGCATACTATATTTAGTTTGCCTTGCCTAGCTGAGAGGATGGCAGCCTGTCTGAGGCCGGACAGGCTGTTCGCCCCTCCTCACTATTGCAAGGACTGAGTCAGGGAGCTGCTGCCAGGGTGCAGATGTGGGTGTGTGTGAGAGAGACACATAACAACTGAAAATTATTATGGTATGTACAGTATACTTATTTCTCATTTTCTGACATTGTGAGGCATTGAACACATCATGTCTTTTGCCAGTTATACATTTTCATGACTCACAACAAGGTTAAAAACAGAAACAAAGTACTTACATGCACAGATCATTGAAACAGCTGGCCATGAAAGGGAATGGGCTGACAAACTCATGGCAGTATTTAAACGGAGGTTTGAGGAGCAAGCCACACCACTCATGCATGTTCTTAAATTTAAGGGAAAACATAGTATCAGATCCTATTTTAACACCGTAGCCTTTAACATCAAAATAAGTGGACAATGGACAGTCATGTACTGTAAAACAATCTTAAAAACAAAATGCTAAACTATATTTTGTTTCTTTAAGACTGTGTTTTAGAAGACTTGGTGACAGCATCATTTAGAGACATGAGTGCTGTATTCGTGCTTCACCTGACAGACTTGACTGCATTCATACAGTACCTGTTGTGCTCTGGGGTCATGTGATGAACACGGAGAGGTATAGTCTGCAGGCACAGTGGAGCACATCTGCTGAAGGGGCTCCGTCTCCATCCAGCTGTTTCCGAACAGAGCAACATCATGTGTGAGCAAACCTGTGGAAAGGGAGGTTTCAGCTGTAAATTAGAAGCATAGTGCCAAAACTCCTTCACTGCTCTTTGTCAGATAACTGGGTATGTTCATAGACTCTGTACTACACTAAGGCATGCCAAAACTACTAGAGACCACCAATGAAGGATAATGTATTTTTCTTGATATTTTAGGAAAAAAAAGACTATTTTGCACTTAACCTTCTAAAGATTTTAACTATTAGCGTTTACCATTTTGCTGTTGGAAATACTACAGTATATAAGAGATAAAGTTGGTCCAATATGTCTCAACAGCTACACGTTTCTGTACTAAGAAAAGATCTCTGTGGTCTATTTTTATCTGTCAGCAATGCAGGATCTCAATCCACCCACCAAAGCTGGTTTTCAGATCATCTTGCACATCTGCATTGAAATTTCCACACAATCCACATGTTCTGCCCACATATTCTGGGCTCATTTTGAGGTACACTGATGCCTTGATGCCATCCCAGGCCAGTGTAAATCCATGCTGTTGGGTTACCAAGATGTACTGAGATATCCTCTCTATCTCTACATCATGCACACTGTGTGGAGGCTGAATGCTGAAAAAATAAAACACTGCTGGTTAACAGACCTTATGCAAATCACCAAACATAGTGATAGTTTAGTTATAGATAGTTTGACACATATTTTCCATACAGTACAGTGAATTCTGGCTGCTTTTTTTATTTGTATTGTCTTTTATTTCATATACAATAGCTCTTTAAAATTATTATTTTTGATAGTAGTTTATCTTCTAAATAGAATAGTTGCCTTTAATGTGATACAATGGTGTGAGGGAGTTTACAAAACAAACATGGTTCATTAGCTGGAAACAAATGGATTTTGGAAGTTACCTTTGTCCTCTGAAAGTAATATTGTATTTCTGTAATCTGAGCTCTCCGTCCCCTGGAAGAAACAGGCTGACCGATCGAGCACATTGGTATGTAGATGAATGGCATGTTGGATCATTGTGGACCTGTATGATCAACCATATCACAAAAGATCTGCATGTTATGGGATCAGGAGTTTTGAAGACCATGTGGTAAACTCAGCACAGAACATGTACTTTGTAATATTGTATCAGTTATTTTCAGAATAGGTTTACTGTATCCTTTCATTTCAGTTATGCACAATATGTTGCTATTTTTATGAAATTCTTTCACTGAAGCTCGCAACTCAGTTAACAAACTTAAAGACTCTGCATGTCAGAAAAAAAAGCGTGCCTGACCCAGAATGATAAACACTCTATAGGAGCAGTGTCTTTATGGAGACAAATTCAATTGCCATTTCCATAAAAAACAATAAATTGTTAATACAACCGATTCTTCTTTGTTGCTCTTTAGAACCAAGTGCTTTTAATGGTTCCCTGAACAAAGTAAATTTTGTTTTAGATTTGTACCAGACTAAGCAGATAATTATGGAATTAAACTGTAATTGACATAAATGACTCTAATAATGAGATCACTTTCACTAATCTGCAGAGGAAATATTTTCCTTGGGCTCAGGCAATATAATTCCCATTAGATAGGTTGCCTGAGAAAACAGCCAGGATAAAAAGAGATCTTATGTATAAAACATTTAAACTAGAGAATAAAAAGGCCATAATGGTGAGATATCAAATACCATCTAAACTACGGAAGGAAGTAACAGAAAGTTTTCCCATACAAAATTAATCTTCCTGGGATTTTCTCATTCAGGGTGGAGCAATTTGTTCATCCTTGCTTGCGAAAAACAAAACTGCAATAATATTGTTTTTAATTTCCCTTTAAGGCATGTTACTTTGTTAGCAATTTAAAAACAATCCAAGAGTATATACAATGCTGAATACAAGATTCTACCTTGCTCATTGGGATAAGCTGTAACAAGCAAGGTGAACAGTCCAAAAAAGCATATATTAAGTTTAGACAATTTTTAAATAAATCTCTCTAGTTTATTTCTTGTTGTTTCTTTTAGTGGCTACTAAATTAAGTAAGAAGTGTTTCTCACACAACCATATATGTTGAGGTCAAATTGCATTCTGTACATACATTTCCAGAAAAAATATAATCTAAAATTATTACTTTTGTGTTTCTATTTAAAAGCACAAACAAATCATTCTACCATTTGTTTCTAAAATATGGTCATTTGCAGGATTTTGCATTAAAATCAAAGCAGATTCTTTTTAGCATTATTGTTTGCAGATGTTGCTTGGTAGTGATTATGAACTAATCTTCAAATCAGGTGATTCGCTTTAAGACTACATATTTGCAGAAAACGTGGGGAAACATACTATACGAACAAGCATTTCTATTTTTGAACAGCTTGATGTAAATAGTACTATTTTGTTACAGAAACCTTTGTCCCCCAACTGGTAAATTTGTGATGTGACCAGATTTTGCAAGGCACTTTGGCACAATGGTTATGGCCGGTCTAATGTAACCTTTAAAGTTTCCTGCAGGTTTTCTGTCATTTTATTTATGTAGTGCCACCTTCTGACATATAGTAGATAAAATCTACTATATTTTATCTACTATTTCATAGATGAAATCTACTATTTCATACACATAAAGTATGAAATAGTGATAATTAAAAAATGTTTTTGCACCTACTGTACTTACTACATAAATTAACTAATAAAATGATATAAATTATCGTATACTGTAGTTTAAAAAAACCTCCTCAGCTAGCAATATTTTTTTGGACTCGGTATTTTCATTCCGCATGTTTTATTTTCTAGAAAATGTACTGTAGTAAGCCTTTTGTGAATTTTAAAATGGAAAAACACAGATTTGTACTCAAATCTATGAATGATATTATTAAAAATATTTAGTATTATTATTAAAATGAGTGCTGTTTTTGAACAGCAGAGTTAAAAGATCTTGCCAACAAGTCTGCATACTCAGTGTGTGAGCAGATCAGAACTTTTTTTTAAAGACAGCTCTTGACAGAACAGCTTTGGTTTAAAAGTATAATAAATGAAGATGCTGTTACCTGTATCATAAAGCTTGGCTGCACTGCATCGTCACATTCTCGCACTAGAGTATAAGTGCACTTTCCAGGGAAGTAATAATAAAGCCCATCAAATGTCTCATAATTATATTGTCCCCACGTCCGGCAGATCAATTCTCTTTCAAACCCTTTGTTTGGAACTAAGGGAAGAGAATAAGAGTCTTAAAATCAAGGGGATAAAATCAGAATTCATTCCAAAAGTCTGTTCTGCTGCGACTCCTCCTCCTGATGCGGGCTTTCCTCATTTAATATGATGGAAATGCTTCTATTTTAAAAAACAAAGAATACTTGACTGACACAGTGAAAGGAAACACTGAATATGTTTACGTCCATGAGGATTTAAGGTGTGTAACCTGTTTGACACCGTACTCCTGTTGCTTCATATTGGCTGCAATTGCATGATGCTGGATGTACACATTCTCCTCCATTGAGACAGGGAAATGTACAGGGTTCTGGAAAAGACATTAGGAATTTAACCATGCATGGTACTGTTTTAATAATAACTCCTGAATGTTTTATAGAACCTCATAAAATTTACTGTACACATCCCATGGGTTTCACTTTATAAGCACTATCTTAATTCGCATGTCACAAGATGGAACTGAAGGATTTTTGAATAAAGCTGCATCTTTAAATAAAGGAACAAGTAATAGGTTTATTCCATGCTGAAAAAAAGAAGAGAGATAACACAACGTTTCGGCAAGGGAGCCTTCTACTTTTTTTCAGCATGGAATAAACCTATTACTTGTTCCTTTGCAGCCTACGCATGCTGACGCAGCTACCTACCTGAACTATCTTTAAATAAAGCTGTTTTGGCACGGCGTGCTTCTTTAGGCCTCACCTTTGAAGGTCAGCACAGAAGTGAGTGGGAGCCATGATGTAGAGTATTAGTTGCTGTTAGTGAATGTGGTCCCTCTTAATTATCCCTCCTTTCTTGCCTCTCAGCCCTGAGTAGGTACTGATAGATTCCCAAGGGTAAAGTAAAGCTTGAGTAGTTACAGCCTTCCCACAGACAGCTGGTCAGCTCTTATCTAATGGCCTCAACATATGGTAAACAGGCAAAAGCAGAAAATCACCACAGACTCACCTGAAGCTCTGGTCCGTAGTGGCTTCAGCCCTTCAATTAAATGTACTGCTGTAGTAGATAATGTGGTAGCAGTTACTGGTGATCCCTGAAGCAAAGACCGAGAGAGCATTTGTATTTACTTCTGGCACCTCTCCAATTCAAAACTCAAAAATCCCAAATCCCCACCCCACCAACCCCACCACAAAATAACCCCACTCACACATTCAAAACCAAATTACTTTCTAATTTTATTCAGACTCAAAAATGTTTATGTATGTTTTAATTGAGGTCATCAGAATTATGGTAAATGCCAGGATAATGTCTGGGAAAAGGAAGAATTGTCATTTTATCCAACCAAAACTAAGCTCTTGTAACTGTACCTGTAACATTTAATTAATTATGTTAAAGCTTCTGCCCTTTAATCAAACTGTAGAATGCCTTCACCAACTAGAAAACCAACCTGAGATCTCAAGTAACAGATTAATAAAGCAGCTGATTAAAAATGAGAAATTGAACCTCTTTCCTACCTTCCTTTCTTTTATCAGTTCTCACAGATTTAATGTAGATGTGAATTTTCTATTTTAAGGAATTATAACTTTTACAATTTTTGGTCTAGTCTGATTTTATCAAACTATTACCATTTTATATGACTTTGTTCAAAGATATATATTCTTCTGCATTTGAGAAAAAAAACAACATTGAATATCTAACCCAAAAAGATAATCAACATGTATTATTTACTGACACTTAGAATTGAACATACTGTATACAGAATGAAAGCCAACATCTGTCCATTTTCAGCGAAACCAAACAATGTGACTAAGTGCACTTTGGGGTTCCTGAATGTAGGCGCCCTTATTCAGATTCTAAGCATAGTACCAGGGCAGTGTATGAACTGCACAACAATTCCCATTTCTCAGCTTAGATACCTGAAACCAGCCTGGGTGGAACTGCTAAAGAGATTTGCTTTCAACTAGTAGAGTACCATAAACAATGCTTGAAATGTTCAATTTGGAATTGCAATAAAGCAATGTATATCTCCATACAAAAGACACGGAATCTGTTTTTAATTGTACTTAACTGTCTATTTTACTGCAATTGTTTCCCTGTCATAAATTTCCTATTAGTCTTTAATCTTTTTTATTCTAATTTCTTATTACAGAAGCAAGTACACATTAGCCTACAGGATCACTGTGAAAATACTGTAAGGTGTACATACTGTATGTCATGATATTCTGTATTATACTGCATTTACAGTATTGTAGTAGACAATTCAGTGGGGTTAAATCTTCATTATTTTATCTATACTGTATCTATGAGACTCAATGTCCAAAATCTCTTTTTGATCTTAAGAAATCAATTTGTCTTTGACGCTATTGTAAAACAGTAAGACTTTGCTTCTTTGGTATTCAACACATTTCTTTCATCTTTAGCAAATAGATTTAAACACCAACATCTTTTTTATCATTGAAAAACCCACGTCCATTTAGTGGTTCTTGTCAATCGAAATGTTTTAGCTTCTACTTTAGATAACAATGATGACAACAAAAAAGTCATATCATATAAATATTAAAACAAATTATACACAGCAGGTTATACAAAAAAAAATCCTGCAAATACTTGTTTTCAACCACACAGTACAGTAGGTAGATGTAAACTAAAGGGATGCAAATCCAGATTAATATATTTGTTCAAATAAATGCTTTTACAATATACAGTAGTTTTGAGATGAAGCAGATGTTTTATGATAAAGGTTTAAGATTAATTCTTTAAAACCCCTCAACCCTTGTTACTTAGATATCATATGGGCACAGTTAATGTATTTGACATGGTTTTGTAAGGAAATGTTACAAATCAGTAGTCCTGGGCTCCTACCTGCAATCCCTGGGAACTAGTATCCCATTTCTGCAGTATTATACTGCTGCTTCTGCTGTTAGAAAAAGAGAACAAGGCAAGGTTTGTTCTTTACATGTAACCTGTATTTCACTGGTCCGGTGTAGCACATACTACACTGGAAACAAAGAAATGCACCCGAAATATCAGCGAAACAGAAGCTAGTTCAACAAAAAAAAAGTGCAATGTTTTTCTTGTCTTAAAGCAAAATTGAAACGTATCTAATAAGATGACGCACTGGCAATTTACTACTTTGTAGTAGAACAAGTGGTAAAATGGATTTCGGCAATCACATAAAAAATGTCATCCTCTTACATTGAAAATTAAAGCATTGAAATTCCAATTTTCCTTTGATCAAAGTTTCTATTCTTTCTCATTACTGCAGGATTGTGTCCCAGAAAGGTATTCACAGTGAAGTCTGAGGTGGTAGTTAACTGAATATAAGAGCAGTAGCACTAACGTCGTTATTTTACACAATTAAAATTACAATCAGATACAAACACATAACCTCAAATGGTAGTGTGAAATTATATATGTAATATACATTTATACAGTATCTGTTATCTGTAATAACTGCAATAATAATATTTCTACTTACTTTTCAAGAGCATCCCTGCCAGGTAAGATCACATTGTCTACACTCCACGAAATAAGTGCTATAAAATTAAACAAATATAAATTGTGATTTTAATAACGATATGGATTTCATTGATAATATGTAATCCAAGTTCTGAAACTGTTTATTTAAAGCCTTCAGAAGGCCTTCATGTACTGTAACAAGCAACACCAATTTTAACTGTTAAATTAAATAGATTCTACAACAAAATACGTTTCTCAGTATTAAAAAAATGATGTGCCCACTTACCTTGGTACAGTAGAATACAATAAAATAATAAAAAACACACGTTTCGTTTTATGGTGAAACTTAATTTAGAATCCATCCGTGCTTCATATGCACCAGGTGTTGATGGAATCAATTTCTCCAAGAAAAGCCAGATTAAAAAAAGTAGTTTAGCTGTAAAGGAGACACATTTTTCTATGATAATGTAGAAGTTTGTTTTTCAGGTGGACTTTCTCTTCTGTTTCAGATCTGAGAGCATCCCTACTCCTGCTTAAAGAATGACGACAGGCACTAATTAACATAATTTATTCAGGCAGGTATCAGAGGCCATGCAAATGAGCAAACTACCGTAATGTTAACCTATGTCAGAAGTCTGTCTTAAAATGTATAAAATGCGTATGTCCGTCTTTAGTCATTAAGTTCTGCTTGAAACAGCTTATTAAAAACGCATTTCGGAGGAAATAGAATATTACTTGCTGTTCAGACTCCTTGCCCAGAGAACGGTCTGATTTAAGCCTCTCCTGTTTTGACTTAAATTATCCGTTATACCAGAGTTGACTTTTATTCTCCTTTTCATTTGAAGGTTTTGTGCCTCGATTGTTTTAAGACTGAGAAGTGTAAACGTAAACTACAAAATAATTAAAATGCATTTGAAAAATTATTATAGACCAAGCTTGTGGTCTACTTTCACAGTTTAAATCCGAATCCGTTAAAAAACAAAAGGAGATTTTTCTGTTCATTGTACTTTACAAAAACAAAACTGAATCAAAAAGGTGAGATGTTAAATTTTTAAGATACCTTCACAATTCCACACAAACCTGTTTGGGAATAGGGGATTGAATAAGTAAGTAGGTCGCCACCTAGCGGAGATCTGAGTTAACACTCACCTGTTTCCCTTCACATTGAAAAAATGTTTATTTGTTAAAGCTATATATACTATATATAGGGCACTTATTTCCAGAAGGGATACATGTTTAAAAGTAAAAGACTTCATTTCAGAGATTAATGTATGCTTATAAAATAGATAACTATCATCATCGTAGTTAACCCCTTATTCTTGTTACGTTAACATTAATACCGTAAGCCATGTTAAATATTTTTTCACCGTTTATTTGTAATTCTTATTCACAAATTAATTATGTTTCAGAAATATTGTCGACCAGAGGTATCTTAATAGGGCGTAGTAAGAACTCGGGTACATTATATTGTACCAGTTCGGAAAGAGATGTCAATCCAGTGGAGAGCGCATTCGTGAAACAGTATTCATTCTTCCCCGAAAGTATTTATTCCTAAAATATAGTGATTTTTAAAAACAAATGCTGGATACAGTATACACAAACTACAAAACGGAAGGAAGCGGTTTGTTGAGAGTATTTGTACGAGGAGACCGGCCGGTATTCACACCGGAGCGGTCTATGCGCAGCAGGTAGCTGTACCTGCGTCTTTCCAGCCTTGTATTGAAAGGAACAGGGAAGCGCCTTGAGCGCTCCGCTCCTCCCAGCGCCGGACAGACAGCCGCAGAGGAGCAGCACTAACGAGCTCGGCAGAGCCGGCAGCGCGGACAGGAGCCCGGTGTTGCGCACAACCATGGAGCGAAAAGTTGCTCGCGAATTCAGGCATAAGGTAGGAAACGCGGGGGCTTGGGATGAGACGTGTGTATCAAGACATGTACAGTACATGTAAAACAGTCTTTTAAAAAAAAAACGCCAAGATGACAAAAGACATGTACTATATGTACTCTGACCCCTATCAATTAACCATGTACATGGGGGAAGGGCGTTGTACGTGGCAGTTATGTACGTTTACTAACTTATTTACTTACTTAATTTATTTTATTTCTTGAATGTTTTTATTATTATGAATTCTAACAGTTGCGGTAATTGTTACTCTTAGCTGAGAAAATGTGTAGCGCAGCTAATGGAGTGTAGTGGAGTGTATCGAAATAACTTGTATTTACTATTTTTAATTTGCTTTTTGTTGGACGGAATTTATAAATTATAGTTCATTTGATACAGTATTGTGTTTCAAAACAGGAGCAAGAATGGGATTACTATGCAAATACTAATCAATACAGTAGGCTGCACTTCAGAAAACGTGATAAACTCTCGCAGTTTCTAGGCCTACATCTGTGATTGATTGGGTTTAGGAACGATGCTACAATGTGAATTTCTAAAAGTTATTGTCAAAAACACTAAATAATACACAAGTCCAGATGCTCAGATGTGGAAAACAGTTAACTGGTAGCATCTGTACACATACAGTACAACACATGGTCTATAAAACATCATGTTGCTAAGGATCATAATTTATAACGTTAAAAACGAACAAAAAAACATCAAATATCTGACACGCCACATGATATGAAAGTTGCACCATGGGTAGGGGTAGGTTCTTCCATATAAAAAAGACTCACTGTGCCTTAGTCGCTAAATTGCGACCCCATAAAGCTGTGCTCTTCAGCACATAATTTATAGATGCTACCAAATATGTTCAGTGAGGCAGAAACATTCTTTGCTGATTTACTGTTGATTAAATTAGAATGACATCAAAGGGGGAGAACGCTGCATAATAAAGGACACTTGGCTTTGAATCAACAGAGCTCGGTTGACCTTTTATCTAATTTGTCACTCCTGATTGTGCTTGAAATGCCGTTTCTGGTTTTTCTGAAGGCTGTACTTTCTGAAAAATGGCACTCAAGAGGAAATATTCCCAAACTGTTTTGTTTTGTGCTACGCATTATGCTCATTTGCAAAAAAGGGGAAATAATCCTTCTTGAAGGAGAGGATTACAAAGATGTTTAAACTCGCTCTTCTTCTGTCATCTCACCTGAGAAGATTACAAACCAGAGGAGGCCATTTGATCCATCTCACGTGTTTGCTGCTACTACTGTGGCTAAACTCTTTCAACCGTGTTCCCATATAGTGAGGATGAACTAACATGAAAATGTAAATTGTTTTCACATGTTGTGCCATTATGTTCAATATCACTCATTTAACAGTGTTTACAGACTTTAAATATATACAGAAAATGTCACTTTTAGATATGCCGTTTTAAATCTTCTCTGGTGCTCTTATTTAACACAAATTGGAATATGTACTTAAGTGCTATTTTCAATTTTTATTTTTAGCTTCTGTTTATTTAATGTCCATTTTTTACGTCATAGTTTGCTGGTATTTCACTATCAGTATGGCAAGTTTTATGGCTTTCAAGTATCAAAGTCTTTGGGGTGGTATGAATTGTGCAATAATGAGTTACGAGACGTATGAATGTTTCTACCTACTCAGCGGTATAGCTGCCATTTTGCACACATCATCTTTAATTACATAGTAAAGGCTCCATTTTAATACAACTCAGGTTGAAATCTAAATTTAGACACAGTGCATTGTGTGCTGCAGATGATTCAGTTAGGAATATTTGCAATCCACTTTTGTACTTTGCAATGCTGCAAGACTGTATTCTCAGAAAGGAAGGGGCTCTAACACTGACTGAACATGCACCTTGAAAATGTGTTGAAAAGGTTTTTAAATATCATGGGAGGAATATTATTTATGCTTGCATGAGGAAGCTTAAAGAAAGGCAGGTAGGGCAGTAGCTGTTGTTGACAATAGGGTCTATTAGTGTTACTTCTTGATGAGCTGTCCCAAAGCGGACAAAGTTGCATCTGTCTGTAATTTGTAAAGTTACAAAGAGAAAGGGGTAGTTGTCAGGACACCACCATCACAGATACCAGAGTACCAACTCCAGTCACAGTGCTGTCAGTCTGTGCTGGTGTAACAGGGCTCATGCACTGAGTCAGTGACAGAAGTGACATCACCCCCTTCTGAAAGCTAGACAGGGTAAGACTCTGTGACAGAAGAGGACCTGGTGTTGAAGTCCACTGCATTCTACAGCTCCACAGGAGCAGAAGTCTCCTCTGGCTGTGTGGTTCTGGGTCACTAGCAGTTGTGATCAGATCCCGGCAGGAGCAGAGTGGAGTCACGCTGATCACTGATGGCATGGAGAACTCTCCCGTTAGAGACCCGGGTGTTTTGGAGTGGCAGGGTTGTCCACAGTCTAGAGCCTGTGATTGGCCTAAACCAGTGCCTCATGACCTGGGATAATGTTGGAGGTGGTTTCATCTTTTAGACGAGACGTTAAACCAAGGCCCTGCTTACTTGGTCAGATTGCATGATAGTGTTTATATGAGTGAGCTTTTTAATTAACCCCAGTGTCCTGACTACTCTGGACTTTCACAATCTGGCCTTCTTAAAGTTTAGCCCTTTGGTGACAACATTTTTCTTTCCTTGTCTGGATCTGCTGTCCCAGGCAGAAGCTTCTTTTCAGCGGTGCATGAATTGCATCACCTACAAAGCGCCTAATAATTTTAATGAATAATATTAGATATTCTTAAAATTCATATTAAAGCAGTTTCTTTGATCAAAACAAACTTAATCTGAAGGAAAGTTTATTTCCAAATGCGACAGAAATCAGACCTTTTTGGGTTACTAATAGAGTCGGGAGAAAAGGCCTCTTTATATACTGTACTGCAGGGCCTGTGGAAAGGAGGCTGTAGTTGAATGTGTTGTAAAGTGACACTGCTCCAGCTGAACCTCCCATTACCACGCATAGAAGTGGCTACTAGTACTGAGCCAGATGAAGGCTGCAGGCTGAGCAGAGAAAGCGATCTGCCCCGGGAACTTATTGTAGACAACAATACCCTCTGGATAACTGTAGCACTGCTCTTGAGCCAGTGATCACTTTACACAAGCAGCTACACTGATTCTGGATGGGAGGAATGTGCTACATTAATGAATGGCCGAAAAGGTTTTTGAAAATATTTGTCCAGCAGTTCAGCCGTTACCAGGTAAGGGACTATATAAACGCATGACTTTCTGCAATGCCGTATGTGGGATCCGTTTTTCATTTTTGTTGAAATCCTTTTGTATGCTCTCTAAAGACGTTCATCAAGTCAGTTCTGAATATGTATATTATCAGCATGTTAAAACAATGTTATCATTGTGTGGTTGCTTTACTTTGTAGGTGGAATTGCTTATTGACAATGAAGCTGAAAAGGATTACCTTTACGATGTGCTGCGGATGTACCACCAGTGAGTCCTGTTTTTTCTTGGCTATTTTCTTCTGATATTGTCCATTTTACCCACTACTATTTATACAATATTTTTAAGATATTTTGTTAATATTCTCAATGTAGACTTATAGTACTGTATCACACTATTAATATTTTACCCATGAATAATAAGTTTTCTTTCCATTTGTGCTGGAAACAGGAAAGTTATTTAAATGTGATGCATGAAATGCAGGTCTCTTAAAATCCCAGCATGTTATGAAATGCAGAACATTTCTCACATCAAGTAAAATGTTTATTTTATGTATAAATGATTGTACTTTTATCATTACTGCATAGCTTAGTAATGTTAGTTCATCTTTTGATTTCAGTGAGACACTCTGCTTATCCACACTGCACATTTTGCATTTAAAAAGACTGAATCGATTTCATACACTTTAATAACTAAACTTCAGCAGATGTGCTTATACGGTATATTCTGTCAAGATTTGTCTGAGGAATACTGACAAAAGAATTCCGCAGTGGGAGGTATTGTTTCCACTGAGTTGTGTAATAATAGCAGCTGAATGGAGTGAAATGTAGATGTTGCAGAAGTTTCCATGTGATCTTTGTAAGGAGGAACAGTTTTGTTTCTCACTGGATATGTATCCAGTTCTCTTTCACTCCCTGTCCAATTGAACCTCTATTCATATTCGCTTTTGCTTGTGCGTCAGAAATGAAATAGCTATGGTTAATAATTTAAAGACTCCACCAGGTTGCTAAATTCATAAACAGCTGTCATACAATGCCAGAGCAGTTTTTATGAGGTATAGTTTACTACAGTGCTTCAGGAACTTGCTGGTACCTTTATGCTCAGCAGCTGTGGAGAACTTTTAAGTGAACCATAACATGATTTATAGAGATCTGCAAAGTACCTCCTATCCAGTGGTTGTCATCGTGTACAGTATACAGTATTACAGAAAATAAGGCACTAATTTAAGCATGAGCTAATGTATTCAGGCAATTTTAAGTTCACTGAGATTTTTTATTATCCAAAAGTATTCTTCACTTTTAGAACTGTTGTCATTGTTTTAATAAGCTAATTTTCCACATTTAATATCTTTGCTTAACTGGATTTGATATACTGTAGATGTCGGTATGGTGCAGTCATTTTCCTTTGACCTATTTTAATTTTTAGGACCTGTTTAGTAATGGAGAATTAATACTTAATTGTGTCAGAAGGCATTATTTTGTTACAGTGCCTCTTAGTTATAAGAAAGTGCATAATATACATTTTTTTTAAAATGACAACCTCACGGAGATGTCCCAAAATATATTATGAAACTACCACAGAGCAAAACAGCTTTTTACATTTACATTTATTTGTGTTAATTGCAACAAGTTTTTTAAGTAGATTTGGTTATCCATTGTATAAACATTTCCAAGAGGTTTTCAGATAATTTTCATTATCTCGTTGCTTGAAAGTCGGGGTGGCAGATATATTTTTAATTGTACAGTACATGATGTTTCAATGTTAAAGTCAATATACATTACACATCACATGTCACAGTATTGTACCGTTTGATAGGAGCAGGAGTCATTAAGGCTATTGACTGAAATGGGTAGGTGTGTCAGGGGGTTACTGCGATGGTATCCTTGAACTAGTGCTTGACTCAGATTGCTCCAGTAAAAAAGCTGCTGTATAAATGCATGCTCTCAAGGTTGCTGTGGTAAATGAGAATTTGTTCTCAGCTGGCTTGTCTGATTGAATAAATCAACCACGTTTAGTCATTCGGATGGTTCCAGGGAGTATTTTAATTCATAATTTCTCACATTTTCTAAATGTTCTATTTCATCAGTGTTCTCAGGCCTCGAGCCTTAAAGGCTGTTTGACACAGAGTAAGTTGTCAAAAGGAGACATTTATTGTTGAGCTCGAGATATACAGCTGTACCCCTGCCATTGCTGGGCTGATGTTAAAGCTCTTTGTTCTGGTAGCCCTTCATCTTTTCTTTCCCAGATCTATGGACCTCCCTGTCTTGGTTGGTGATCTAAAGCTGGTCATTAGTGAGCCAAGCCGCCTGCCTCTTTTTGACTCCATTCGACCTCTCATCCCCCTGAAGCACCAGGTGGAGTATGACCAGCTCACCCCTAAACGGTCAAGGTGAGCAGGCTTCTGCAGATGCCCATGTAACGATGCTGTAAAACAGATGGGCCAAGCTTGGAAGAAATGTAGAAAAGAAAAAAAAAGAGTTTGATATATAATCCCATTTTAACTGAATTGCTGGTTTTCAGATTCACTGATCCACATCTAAATGTAATGGAATGAGTTTAGCAGTGAGACAGAGTTTTTGTGATTGAGGTTGAAAAAGAAACTGGCCCATGAGATTCTATTTGTAAGCAAAAGAAACACAATTTAATGAACATATAAAAATAACATAAGCAACTGTATCTGTTTACTTTAACATTATACAGTGAAATGGATAGGATTACTCCTGAAAGAAGAAAGTATTTCTGTGTTAGCAAAAGAGAAAACAACTGACTAAGTTGAAAAGTTGAAAGGCAGCTATATTTTGAATGTACTGTATAGTACATTATTAGGTTTAAAATGCAAACAATGCAAGCTTGTAAATCACAGCTGATAAGAAAGAATTAAAACAGGTACACATGTTCTATATGGCCTTTCCAGTGTAAGTGTTTGTTTTAATAGTATTACCTTATTGTGATTGGAAAAGGAAACCCAGTGTTTCTGTTTGTCACTTGAATGCGCCACTTTTTCACACTGGAAATGTAGGAAGCTGAAAGAAGTCCGCTTGGACAGAACCCATCCTGAGGGACTGGGACTGAGTGTCCGTGGAGGATTGGAGTTTAACTGTGGGCTTTTCATTTCACAAATAGTCAAGGATGGACAAGCTGACAACGTGGGCCTGCAGGTAAGGAATCTCACTTGCATGCGTGTGCTGGGAATAATGGCGGACACTACACATACAGTACATACAGTAAATATCCATCATATGACCTAAAGCTCTTAGGACATTTGAGGTACTGTATGCAGCAAACTCCTGTCTTGCACCCTGCCAGGATAGGTTCAGGCTGACCACAGCCTTCATCATCTTTCTGATAATGGATCCATGGTGAATCCAAAGAATGTTTGATTGGTTAAAAACAACCCTAAAATGTGACGTGTATTAATGAATTGTTACGGAGGTTCGGGAATGTGCACCAAGTTGATTATTTTCACGAATAATAAGGAAAAAAACATTTTCTTAAAGAAAAAACAAATTAAATGCTGAATGTAACTTTGGCCATTTAAAAACAGCAAACTTTTGAGCATTATACTGGAAAATTTCATACTTTTTATTCGTCTTTCAACAATATCATTATCCTTGCAGCAGTTCATTGGTTACATGTTTTGATGTTTAGAAATAAAATAAAAAATGTCTTTGAGAAGAATATATCTCAAAGTTATACTGCATAAAAATGAACATTACACTTATTTCTAAATATAGGACTCAGCTATTAGACATTTTTTTCTCTATTCTTGCCTGATGGAAACGTTCTAAGGTTTAATCTGATAGATTCCAAAGCCTTGAGGTAGTGTCCGAGTGTCTGTGTCCCGTTGTGTTTCTGGACTGCTCACTTGACATGCCATGCATTTCTTTTGTCCTCTGAACGGGTTCTTATCATTATTTTTTAATTAGGGTGGATAGAAGCCAACACAAAATGAATAAAAGGGTTAGCTTCTGAAGTGGATTATCTTCTATTGCTGACTAAGAGTGCTGATACTAAAATGGAGTTTCTTAAGAACTGTTCTGCCCTGCAATGCAAGTAATTTCATCCAGTATAGAGGGTTTTTTTTACCTGAGTTTCTTGCCCATCTGTGACTCTGCTCCTTGCCCGACTTCATTGTCATTAGAGTGTTCATGTGTTTATTAAAGCTTCTCAGAATAAGAATGAAATAAATATAGAAAACAGCCCATTTCTTTTAATGTCCGAGGTTTCAGTGTGTATCATCTTTGTCATAGAATAACTGCCATGAGAGTTAGGTGGAGACTTGAGATTTCTGTGCTTTATTCAGAAAAAAGCGTTTGTCTCCTTAACTACTTTTTTTTTCTGGTGACACTTCTACAATGTAATGAGCTTGATTCACTGAAAGACTATATGCAAATTACAAATGCAAACAATTGCAGCAAATCATATTCAGTGTACATGCTGTGTTCATCAGTGAATCAAACTCATGGCATGTGGAAAAACCCAGTACCACTTATGAGAACCTCTGGTAGATATGGTGAAGACGACTATGTAAAGGCTAATTAACAATGTTTTAATTGTGATATGTGGATGAAATAAGAATGTAGCAGATACATTTTAAAAGGAGACTACAGACATAAGGTGTAAATAAATCAAGAAGCCCCTGGATGTTTTATGGAGTGACTACTTTCCTTTTGTAGCACATGCTAACTAACAAGCTACAGTATGCAGCATGAATATTATTATCTAAAAAAAATAATTAGCTTTTTGAGTACAGTGGTTTACAGGTGTTTTCAATATGATGTCGTTATCATGTAATACAGTATTTCTGGTTCTTTATTGCCATCTAGTGAATAAGGCTGTTACACCTGACACTTGGGTTGAAATGTATGGGTAGTTGTTACTGAAATTTGTGAAGATATAACAACATGTTCAGGACAATATGTCCAGAATATTCAACATACGGTAGACCTTTTTTTCAACATTACACAAGACAAGGCTAAAACTAGTGAAAAGTGATACCAAAAGTATTGAAATTGTTTTACTTGAATTGCTTTTGTGCAGCCAGTGTCACTAGTCATGAGTTTCTTAAAGTTGTGAGAGATTAAAAAAAGCTCCTGTGTGGCAATTGAAAGGAATCAGAACTGTGGTGTTATTGGTCTGTCTGGTATGTGGAGACAGGGATTACCTTGGTGCGTTGCAGAATCAGACAGTCTTTCCAGACAGCTCTGAATTCAGTTAAACATGAAGAGTATATAAGCAATCCTTTGTCCTGGAAAATGCTGTCTCATGTCAGAGGGAACTGTTGATGAAATTTCATCCAGGGCAGTTTTTCGGGAGTATTAGCCGGCCGAATCCCTTCAAGCTCTGTAATCTTTTAAAATGCACTTAATCTTATCCATTGTTTGGGAATGACATTGATATTGAATTTTCTAACTCGCACTTATTAACACAGCAACCTTTTTTTTTTTCAAAACCTCAAAACCAATCAGACTAAATTCCAGAAAATTGCTTGCTAAGTGGAGTGTTAGTGGATTGATTTTTGCATTGCTTTTTCTTAATAGTGTTTTAGGGTTAATAAGGACTCATATAACTATAACAAGAACTGCTGTGGTAGGAGAATATCATTACAGCAGGCTGAGCACACAACAGCAGTACCTTCTGTAACTATGACCGGCAAATCACTAAAACAGGTTTAAAGGAATTTAAATTTTAAGGGCACTGTTCTTTTACACTGTTGGCATTACCTCTGTAGTTTAGTATTTCTTCATTTGTAATTGGCAACTAGTAAGATTAGCATTGTTTTTGCCTCATTGAGCATTAATAAGTTAAATCTACTGCATTCATCTGCTGTATATGTTGCAAATATGTGGCGAGGGAAATGGTCAGTCTCTCTTCTGTGCCTTTTCCTAGCGAATCTAACTCTTAATGAGTGATATTTATCATGATCAAGGCTTTCTCTTGATCTCTTAAAAGAACATGATTTAGGAGCAATCATGTCTTTCACCCTATGAAAATACAACTAGACACAGATCTGACAAATCCTAACAGAATCAACATATTTTTGCAGATTGTGAACTTACTTTCTTTGTGTTAATATCTAAAGCAAACCATACCAGTTAAATAAATCAAGAAAACTCCATTGTGCACAATTTACATAATCCTCTTAAGAGTGTGATCTTAACAAATATTTAAAACAATAAAATGTAATATTGAGCTTATAATTGATTTTATTTTTCTTGAGAGTGAACTGTCATGTAAACATTTACGTGATTTGGCATACAAGTGTATGATTCTTCAATTAAAAAGGTAAGTGAGATAAGAACTTAGTGTTAGTGTTCTGAAAACAGCAGTGCTCTGAGGCTTGCTTTTTTAGTTCTGTGCACAGGACAGTTTATATCTTATTTTTTAGGATCTGGAAACCATCCTCAGATACTTATATACTGTAAGGATGTAATGAGTAATGTGATTTTGTATAAATGAGCCATTTAGTAATTTGTGAACCGCTTTATACAGTACATACATCGCCAGCACCTGAGACTGGTATTAAGAGGAGTCAAACCTCTCCGAAATCTATTAAATAATAAAAAAGGGCCAGTAGAGGGCGCATTGCACATTTACTTTTCTTGTTAGACTGTTCAGAAAGATTTCACTACAAAATTTAATGGATGAAAAATATATTGTAACTTTTTTATTAGAAAAAAAGCCGATGAAGTGGGACAAACTGAGAGTATAATGCTAATTATTGTTTAACAAATATGGCCAGTCATTCAATTAGTTAGATTAGATTAGAATTTTTTAAAATATAATTCTCATTTTTGTTAGAAATATCAGAGCATTGAATAGAATCATTTGAAAGGTTTCAAAATGCTAAGTTACATTGTATTCATACTGGAACCAACCACTCTTAGGCTTTCTCGTTCCTACAAATCTACAGAAAGCATTGTCACAGTTACAGTGTATGACAACATGTTGACTAATCTAACATATTGGAGGCAAAACTGTGAATTACAGTATAATGTTCCTTACTTTTGTAAGTAAAGTAGACAAGAATTAGTTATTTTGATGAAAATGTAATCTATTAAATTTTAGTGACATACCATGTACAGTAAGTGAAAATACCTTTGTAAGGTATAATGCATTTTTGTGAAATATTATCTGATTGTTTTGTCCCTCTGGGCTTTAAATAGGCTTTGAGCATCTCCAGTTTTTAAATTAAATGATTAATTAAGCCAGTATTCTCAATTAGTCTTTATAGTGTAATCTTCAAGAATGCAGAAGAGTGATCAAAATTCCTGCATTTTTAATTATTTGGTCACATTGAGAACAAACTCTGATTGTTATTATTGCAGCATTGCATAAACAAATCAAACTGCTTAATCCCCACAAGGTGCGATACTGTAGTTTATGACTTGTAACTAATGTTGTCCATGTCTCTTTAGGTTGGGGATGAGATAGTCCGGATTAATGGCTACTCCATCTCTTCATGTATTCACGAGGAAGTGATTAACCTAATCCGAACCAAGAAGACGGTCTCCCTGAAAGTCAGGCGTAGGTTAAACTTGATTGTCTCATTGAAAACAGAAGCTCTTACTGCCCTCTGTTTACACAAATGTGACTAAATCATTTGCAATTTGATGTAATTCACTGCTATGTTCAAATATGTATGTATATGTATATGATTCAGATTACAAAAAAGATGACAAAAGGCTACAGAAGATACAGATACAGATAGATTGCAAAAATGTCACATATAACAGGTGGCCTTTGGTTGATCTAAAGCTGAGCCAAATATTTATGTACCATTATATGTACATGACAAGCAAAAACCATCACTGTTTCTCTATATAAGGTGCTGTATACGATCATTAGTATAATAAATATATTAAAGACATGAAAATAGCCATTAGTAATGAAGACCTTGGAGTCATCCACATGAAACAGAAAATAAATAGTTAACTGTTTTCTCACAGCATTGTACTTATTCTGATAATAACTACAGTGTAGTTTGATAACATTCAGTAATGATTTTAATATAATCCTTGTTCACTTTAATTGAGAAACATATTAATTTAGATACAATTAATACACCATTAACAAATTAATGTGCCTTATTTAGTCTTCCTTTATCTGTTTTCAGTTATATCTGACAGTGCTATTGGAAGTCTCATTGTAGGTGCCTATTAGTAGACCAGTTACACTCAATTGCATAGACTGAATGAGTTTAGTACTGTAAATCTAGGTTTCCTGTCGAAAAGGCACTTTGTAAACTATACATTTATTGATTAACTCACTTATTAAATATTCAATTATCATTAAACTCATAATTTCTTCGTTTGCAGATGTGGGCATGATACCAGTCAAAAGGTAAAAAAAGAACACTTTTGGAATTTATACTTGATCATTTCTAATACAAAGTATAATGCAGTGAAAATCTATTTTAAAATGTAGTGATTGGTAACTTGTGTTTTAAAAAATACTGATTTAAAAACAACAATATACTGTTCAGTTCAAGCAGTATCATGATTTAAGGATTCACAAGACTGGAATCCAGAAGACAAGAAATTGATCTGCATATTGATGGAACAATTGGATTTGGGTGGTTTGGGTACAGGAACTTTTACAGTCAGAGTTCATTATGTACTGTAAAAATCAATAAGTACTGCTTTCCTACATAGTTCATCCGATGAGCCCCTGAAGTGGCAGTATGTGGACCAGTTTGTGTCTGAAACTGGGGTAAGATTTATTGCTTTTTAACTTTAACTCCTCGAAAAAAAATAGTTGGATGTAATTGATCATAGATTAGATTGCCTATAATGCAAATAAAGTCAGCAATGTTGTGCTGTATACTGTAATGTAGGGTATATACTGTATTGGATAGTGATTTTTCATATGTATTTTACATGAATACTTATTAAAGTTTGCTCTTATGTTTTACATGGTGTTTTCTCCTGTCAGCATTGTTAGTGTTTAATTTTTCAGATTTGCTTTAAAAATCAAAATATGAATTAGGTTAATTTCTTAACAGAAAATCCATATTCATTGTTTAAGAAAGTACCTGTAAATACCTGTCGTGGAAGATACACAAATGGCCCATGACAACCACAGCATGTACAGTATGAAGCTTTAAGATTTGATTTAGCTTTTTTTAATGTTCCACATCTTGTACTTCAATATAGGATAAGAAAAGCAGTGTCGCTGGATTGGCATCTATTGGAGGGAAAGAGCTGAAAGAGAAAAAGGTTTTCCTCAGTCTTGTTGGCACAAAGGGCATGGGAATAAGGTCTGTCATTTATGAAACAACTGGCTATGCATAGTTAGAAAGTGTCAAAGCTAAGAAGAGTTTTAAATGGTATTTCTATGTGTAGCCATTGTCCCTCTAGTAGTAACAGCACTGACCTTACAGCGTTTGTTACTTTCTGAATGATTGTTACTGTTGCTTTTCTGATTAGGAATATATATACTGTATACTGTATATGTTTGGCAGTTAATAAAATGCATGTATTTTTTAAACATTTTCTTAAATTTTAATTAGCTAAAAAATAAAATTATTTTTTAATTTGTAAACAGTGTGTTTGTCTGCTGAGTATTAATTATTACTAGTATTAATTATGTACTGTAAGTACTAATGCTGCTTAATGTTAATTTGTTTCAGCATTTCTAGTGGTCCAACACAGAAGCCGGGGATATACATCAGTAATGTGAAGCAAGGCTCTCTGTCAGCAGAGGTTGGGCTCCAGGTAAACTGTCTCTCTTTAATGTACATGAAGATGTGCTGTGGAGTGTTATGTCTGAGTTAGTTTCATACTTTATTATTGCTATTGATGCTTATGATAATAAAAACATTCCCATTGTCATTTTTAATTGTGGGGCATTAAAGAATTCCATTGGAATGATCAGATATTCTTGTTATTTTTAAACCATATAAAAAACTAGTTGTCAGTAAAAGTGGTTTGTTACCATCTATACTGACCATCTCCTCTAAAATTCACATCTTCATTGCTTGCACTACAATTACCCAATGGACAATTTCTAGACATGCGATGTACTGTAGCTAGGGTTCTTCAACACTGAATGAACGCTGGCTTCCTTACAATGGAAGGATTTCTCATTATTACTTTTGTCCCCTGATTTATTGTATACTGGCAATACTTTCATATGGATAGCGATATGGTTTGGGAAGTGTGTATTTATTTTATCTCAAGGATTAAAGCTAAGATAACAGAACTATCTGTCTTTGAAATTCAAAATGTAACTTTCTTTGCATTTATTTCAGGTGGGCGATCAAATTGTTGAAGTGAATGGTGTTGACTTCACAAACCTGGACCACAAGGAGGCAAGTGGTTTTACAGTAGTTGTGAGATGTGTAAGTGGCTATTTTTGTGAGATACAATTGGCCTTTCTTACAGTGAGTATGCAGATGTCATCTATAAACAACTTTTACATTTCATTGTAACGTGTTTTTTTAAATTAAAGCACCAGAAGCAACATTATATAAAGAATGAAATAAACTTTAAAGTTAATAAATAAGGCATACATTTTAAGCTGTTAAGCTGGTTTGTCATGATCAAAATAATTCTTGACTGTGGCTAAATACCTTTTATTTTCTAGGCTGTGAGGGTCCTTAAAAGCAGTCGAAGCTTGACCATTACAGTTCTCACAGGAGCAGTGAGTACATTCTGATATTCAAAACGTTTTTCTTTTTTAGTTATATCTACTATTTGAATATCAAGTATTTATCCCTCCCTTCATTGCCTACTCATCAAACCGTCAGAGGATATTTGAGTTTTATTGGGTGGTGTGAGTTGTCCTTTTTTGGCATATTATCCATCTCTCTCACCACAATAACAATTGTGGCAACTCCTTGTGCGCTAATCCTTATAGCTCCCCCTTGTGGCAAGACCCTGGGTTAGTCTCGAAGGATGTGTCTTTTTCTTGGAGTGGAGTGGAAGCATCATGCTGTACTGGTAAGGGCTCTGTGCCCTGAACTGGAGGGTCATGGCTTCAAGTCCCAGATGCGATGCTGTTGTTGTATCCTTGGGTGCGGCACCGTACTTATCCTGCTGCAATAAATGGGTCTCCAGTCACTCGTTGGGTCTGCTGTTAGAGGGAATGGCATCTTCACTGCGGGGATGTTGACTGCTGTTTGCAGGGCAAGGAACTGTTCATGACTGATGATGAGCGACTGGTTATGGAGTCCCGCAGAGAGGTGGAACGGCAGGAGCTGATGCACCAGAAGAGAGTGGCCCTGGAGACCAACAAGATCCTCAAGGAACAGCAAGAGAAAGAGAGACTGTGAGAGACCTACAGTAGCAACTCTGTTACTCTCGAATGTGGTCCTTTCGAAACACGACTGCAGTCCATTCATTTGGCAATACCGCTGTAAATCTCTGATTTTGTGAATATCTCTAAATGCACAAAAGATTTCTCTTTTCTCAAAGTTTTTTGAAGAAAATGTGATCCACTAGAATTAATATTTAACCTTTAAATCCACTTCTGATACCATGTAAATTCAGTGCTTTTTTCTAGGTAATGTACTTGTTACAAGAATAATTGCCTAGTTACCAGTTTTACTTGGTTGCCGATGAATCAGACACATGAGCAAACATTGTAAAACCTTCTGTGACATTTTGCACACAAAGACCATTAAAGACAGTATTTTTAGTTAATGGCCCTAAATGAGATACTGTAACATATGTTGCTGCTTGACGTTTAGCAATGAAGTCTATTGAAATGGGTCGTATTAAAATGATCGATTAGTCAACAATAGCTATGTTTTTGCATATTCTTTCATACATAGTCATTAGCCATCTGTCCAGAAAATCAATGAATCCCGGACACATTAGGCTTAATGAATGTTTTCCTTACATACAGTATCTTGTAACATTACAGTAAAAGTTAAAGAGTAAAAACTACACAACTTTGTTTACAGCTAGAGATAGAAATCCTAGCCATATACTGTACATCACAAGTATGTTAGTTAATCCCTGTTTTTATTAAATTGTACACACTATATGTTTACATTTCACTTCATTAATCAACACACAGTAAAATGTGTTATGTGTAATGTAGGCCAGTTTTGGCTACTGAATTTGTTTTGGGTCTTTGTTTGTATTTAAACAATTTCAATGAAGTTGTCTTAAAAAAATACTTCAGGAACATGTATTTTAAATGATGGTAACAGTCATATTATGAAGCTTGGCATTATACAGATTGCACTGTGTGAGCTTCATTTTGGACTGCCTGTGATTTAATTTTGGGCTCAGGTTTCACGTCAGTCCGATCCTTTGCCTTTGCCTTCATTTTTCATTCAATTTCTGGATTTGTGGCTTTCAGTTAAGGCACAGTCAGCATTTTAATATCCAGCCATGAATTTTCTAACCACATTCACGCCTGTCCCAGTGAGCACACTGGAATACACACTGGACACGACGCTAGTCTATCACAGGACACACAGAGACACAAACATTCACAAACACACCAAGAAAAGTGGTTAGCATTGCCGCAATATGTTTTTTTTTGTACTGTATAACTACAGTATCAGATATATAATGCTGTAAATGGTAGGGATATCTTTTTAATGAAACTATCATAACATCATCATTTTTGAAATAGCACTTTTATGTCCATGTTTCTTTAGGAGGCAGATAGAGATTTCTCAGAAGACTGCAGAGGAAGAAGAACGCTATCGCAAAGAAATGGAAAGGTCAGTCTTATCCCACTTGTGTTTAAATGATTTTATGAATAAAAACTTTATCTCAAAGGCAAATGTTAAGCATCTTTTTACCAACAACATTTAAACATTTTACTTTATTCATATGGATTCATATCCCAAACCTATTTACGTTTGGCCCCACTCTATTTTGGAAAAAAAAAGAATTCATTTACAGAGGAGTTCTGTATCATGATATTGTTCAATGACAGTGACTTTAATGAACAGTTATACATTTTGAAACTGGTGCACAAAGTTCCAATTTTTCACTGTGTTCTCAAATTTTAAAGGATAAACACATATTTGCATTTGCAAACAAAACAAAGAATAGAAAGTACAGCAGCTTGTTCTCCAAGTAGAAAGATTGCTCAAACATTATGTGATGTAGTAGCTGTCTAATTGTATTGGTGGTCAGGCCAGAGAGGAGAAATACAGAAACTAGCAGCTAGAGCTGGCAGGCAAAGCCTCCAGATAATTCCCCATCAGGATGCTCGGGGATCTTTGAGTTCAGGCCAAGATGCTGTGGTCTATTACAGCTAATCAGTTTGGGCTTTATTTCAACAGTGCTTGCTGGGGCAGGAGGTTGAGGGCAACGCAGAAGTGCCATCGATCTTTCAGTTAACAAACCTTGCATGTTTTATAGAGATTTTGTTTATGTAGTAGTGATCTGAACAAGAATAGACATTATAGGGTTTTCCAGGATCTCTAGAATTTCTTCCCTTTAAACTCCCTTTACATGACAGATAACATCTAAACTAATAATATGCAAAACTATACTTTGTGTCTCTGTGGTGTTCTTTTGCAAATTCTAGTGAAGAGGTAGCACATATCACCTGTTAATCTGAGAAAAGTAGAACATTAACTCACAACAGTTTTTAATAACCTTGTGTGTGTAGTATATACTGTATAAGCATAACATTGCCAGTCAACTGTTGGATAAGAAATAGGTGATGGAAGTTCTGACTAAAGTTCACATTATTAAACAATAATTTACTCCATCACCGGAGCTCTTGATTCATAATATTTCAGTTTGCATGTAAGTTGAAGACTTGAGTCTAACAAGGTGCATTTCTTCCTTTCAGTAATGGTATGAAAAGAAAAACAGTAAACCACGCTTTCCAGTTAGCACACTATAGCCAAGTATCACCTTCTTTTAACTGGTATCAGGCTGGTTCAAATGTTGTTTAAAGGGTGGATGTTTTATTTAAGCCTTGCCAAAGGCCACTCTATGTGAGGCTAAACCCCTTGTGAGCATGTGATTCAGTAACACTGTCCTTCAAGCCTGCAGAGCCAATAATGTGTTTTTTTTATGTAGAACAAAATTGGTCAGCAGCATTTTTTTAATACAATACAAATACACCCATGAGGACATGAGCATGAAATATACTGTGTGTATTGTTTCAGAATTGAAGAGGCTGAGAGGAAACATCTAAGGGAATGGGAAGAGGACTGGGGGCCCAGAGAGCAGCCAAAGAGCCCCGTGCCCCCGCCTGCAGAGAGGAACACCCCCTCTCCGCCGAAACCCAAAAGCTCAGGTAATCACCTGGCTGCAGAGGCACTTCAGAAACGCAGACATCATCTGTGGACCTTTCATACCTTGGATATGTACGACTAATTCATGGAATTCATTTGGAAATGAGCCTTTTCGCTTGGGGTTTGCTTTTACACTTTCCATTTTTTCATTGGGTCCAGTTTATAGGGATTTCTGCCTGACACGTTATGTGCAAGGGGTATACAGTCTTGTATGTGGAGGGTTGCATCTGTGTCAGACCTCCTCTGTAAGTTATATCGAGGTTTTAGTTCATTTGCTGTTGGTAGAATGGGTACCTGACACAGGGTTTAGAAATGTTATGGAAAAGAGCTGCAGTAGATCCTGTGCATGCAGATTACAGTACGTACTTGCTGTGGTGTGGTTAGCAGATGAAGAATGCAGTCTTGCTGACAAGCTGGAGAATCCAATGGCTAGAGCCCAGTGAAGGCTCGGAAACAGCGGACGGCTGACGGGTTGCCAAAGCGGGACGGAAAAGCTGACGGAGATTGCCAAGGCAGGATGGAGAGGGGTAGCAGAGGGGACTGATCTGAGAAAGCAGGCAAGAGCGCCTATCAGGGCTGATCCGGGCAGGGTGGCTTTGCTGCCATGCAGGGGTGCTCGCCAGAGTTTCCGAAACATGGTCCAGGTCTTGGATGAAAGCAGCAGGGCGCAGGCAGGCAGAGGGGTCTCAAGAAAGACAGGGAGTCTGTCAGACAGGATTCAGCTGACTGTCCTACTGAGATGCAGGTTAGCAATGTTGAGAGCATTACCCAGGTGGAAAGGTATCTCAAGAACACGGCACTAGATCGGTGGCAGAGCAGGGTGTGAAGGGATTAGAACCCGTTTATTGGAGGAAAGTGGTTGGGCCAATCAGCTCGAGCGAGTCTGAACAGTCTCTGGAGATGATCGACTCCTCGCGTGAATGCTCCCGGTTTCTAAGGAGACTGAGGGCTGCAAGTTCTGGCTCGCCCAGGCATCACAGTACAAAGAACGGGTGCTAATAAAGATGACAGCTGTGATGGGGGAAAAAAAAATAAGTGTAAACTTTAGAAATCCCTACTGACCAGCATATTCTACAAGCAACTTTTTCTCACAGACCAGTGCCATCCTGTGGATAGATGAATAAACTAAGATCCTGAATATCTGCGCGTTAAAGATCCCATGTTTTGAGCTCCTTTGAAATGAAAATGGTTATACCAGTGCAAGGAATTGATATTATTCTTCACTCACAATGATGACAGTCTTGTTAGTCCGAGGTTTGTACTGAGCTCAGTATAAACGCTGCGCACAGCAGGCCTGCCGCATGCTGAATGTTGGGTGTTAACACAAGTTCTGAGTGAACAGTCTTCTTCAGACAAACTGCGGTAGGTACAGTATGAAAGGAACTTCTTTGTGTTAGGTCGGATCACTTGAACACAGACATAAATACAAATATGAATATTGTTTATTTATACTGTGATGAACCTACACACATACAGTACATGTCTGTGTGATTTTCCTACATTTCCTCTATCATCACAATTTCACCATAATCTGTTTCTAACTCATCTGACCTGGATTCTTGAGTGGTACTAGTTGTATGAGGCCATTTTCTTGTTGGTCTTTTTAGGTCTTTCAGGGAATGTTTAGGATATGTTTTCATCTTCTTTCCTTGCGACTTCCTTACCAGATAACGGGCCGTCTGCCTGGCAGCTTGAGAATGCGGAGGATGAGCAGGGGCCGGACGCAAGTGACCTGGTGAATGGGCAGCAGGTTTGCAGCCGGCCATCCTGATACAGTCGCTGCTGGCGCTAGATTCCTTTTGACAACCAAGTCTTGCTGGTCACGCTTGTTTGACCAGCAGCACATCCTTCCGAAAACCGGTCTCCTTTCAGGTTTCCTGTTCTTTTTGCGGGGATCCTGCGGTGCTTTGTAGGCGCGCTTACTCGTCTTCCTGTTCGCAGTGACTCTGCCAGTGATTCCAAAGGGGACCCAAGAACTGAATTCAGATTGAGTGAAGCAGTGTTTATCTACCCATACAGTTCTGCTACCACAGCAATACACCTGCCTCAGGGATTGTGACTGTTCATTATTTCAATATATTTTTCACAAGGCACTCTCCTTGACCTCCTAAAAAAATATTTTTTTTCCAGTCAGAGGCGATCACATAATCCGTTTTTTTTTTTACTTTTGACATCAATATTGTTTTTCTATTGGTTATTAATTCTCATCTCTGGCAGCGGTGTGGTTTGGCTGGCATGGTTGTCGAAGTCCTTCTGTGTTCTGGAGTACAATCCGCTCTAAGTCAAAGTATATGTTTTGTGTCCCTGTAGCTTTCGGCTGGTTTTACAGATATGAAGGGAAGTTGCCTACACTTCGAAAGGTGCGCTGTGTGTGTGGAGTATTTTGCTGTTGCAGTGGGGTTTGCAGCTGTTTCTTTTTCTGGTGACACTTTACAATATATATATATAGCAATGAATTCAGTAGCTACTCATAGGGTTTTAAAGTAACCATTTAACCATTTAAAGTAACCATCTATTGTAAAATGTCCTCATTGTGTGACTCTGATTTAAGAGTAATCAACTTTTGAGTGCTTCTTACTATACATAATCCTTTATGCACTAAAAAGAATGAGATCTTGGGATATTGTTAAGTTAAATTTTTAAACACTGAATGTATCGTTAGTTGTGCTTGTTTAAGTCATAGCAATTCCTGTAACGTAACTAGAGAATTTGAAAACATTTTCAGTGTTTTATTGCATCTGAAAGGGAGGAGGTGGAATGATATGAAGAGTGTTTTACAGTACATCCGTCAGTTTCCTTGTGTGGTGTGCTAAAAATCTGCTGTCACGTCTCAGAAAGGAAAAAAAGAAAAAGGAAAAAAGAAGCCCTCTAAGAATGACACGCTTCAGGAACAGAGGAAGAATAAGAAGGAGCTTGAGTTTGAGCTGAAGCTAGCCAAGGAAAAAGAAGAAATGTTAGAACGAGAAAAACAGCTCAAAATCAGTAGGCTAGTGCAAGAGGTATGGTTTTGAAATGAGTGCAGTGAAATCAGTGCATGATTTTTTTTCTTTCTAAATATGAGCATTTTCTTTCTGACCAGAACTATTGTAGGTTCACTTTAAGGTTTGTGAAGTTTTTGAATAGTCCAAATACTGCTATTTTATTAGACACTTGATTAGAGATTTCCATAGTTATGTGAGATGTTTTTCTTTGTGTAATTTGCACTTCACTAAAGCATACTGCTAGCTTGTGTGGTTTCTGGGTTTTTCTAAACTAGAATATCGAAATCGCAATGTAAAAGGGCATTTTGTCAATTTTTTTTAAAAGCCACTGCTATTTACTATTCTCTTTCTCATGTTAAGAAGCACTCAGCAGCGCATCAGTGCTGTGCAGTGGCCGATGGTCTTTGTTCTGGTGTGCATTGTGCCCTTGCTTTCTAAGTGGTAATGTGATTCAGGTGTCGGAGACCGAGCGAGAGGACCTGGAGGAGTCGGAAAAGGTTCAACACTGGGTAGAACGGCTTTGTCAGACTCGATTAGAGCAAATCTCCTCCGCAGAGAATGAGTCCACTGAGGTAAACTCACCTCATTCTCATCTAAGAATTGAATGTTTCAACTCTGGCGTCTGCATTGTACTACAGTCAAGCATGTGTCTGATTATTCAGCAGCAGGCAGACGTACTGTAGGAAATGTTGCTTTTGAGTCCTATGGCAAGTCTGTTTGGTAGGCTAACTGTTTTTCCCCACGTTTTGATAAATTGTGTCGGTTATATACTTAATTAGTATCTTAGAAATCTTATTTTCTGTGTTATTTCTTATAATCTGGGAGGATTTAATTAACAATGATCAGAAAAGGAATGTTGTGGAATTTTAACTTGGAGCATTATATTACACGACTTGCACATTTACTGTATTTTCGTTTGGCATGTCCTGTAAGGGCTCACGTGCAGTTTACGTGCAGTGTGTCGGCAGCTGATTCAGTGTCCTCTCAGGTGCCGACAGACAGAGCCCCCTCCACGGGACCCTCAGTGCGCCGGTTTGCAGGAGGTTTGCAGCTCACCACCACAGACCTGGACGACATTAATTTAGATGACGTGGACCAGAGTTTAAAGCAGCCTTTGAAAAGGTTGGCCCCACTGCCTCCTTCTCCCAGGCCCAACAACGCCCCCCCTCCTCGGCCTCCCCAGGCCTCTTCTCCCAGACTGCCCCCTCCTGCCCCAGCCCCAAGGCCCTCCCACTCCCCGCCCCCCCCCAGAGTGCAGCACCCCTCGG
Source organism: Lepisosteus oculatus (assembly GCF_040954835.1). NCBI lineage: Eukaryota > Metazoa > Chordata > Actinopteri > Semionotiformes > Lepisosteidae > Lepisosteus > Lepisosteus oculatus. Next base: position 12,332,670 of record NC_090716.1, read on the forward strand.
CCTCACGCGGGCACGCTCCGCCCCCCCCCCTTGCCCAGCTGTCCCCCGCCAGGCCCCAGGCCCCCCAGGCCTCCTGGCCCCCTTCCTCTCCCCAGCCTCACCCACAGCCCCCCCCTCCTCCGCCGCCGCCCCCTCCGCCCCCCCCTCCTGCTCAGCTTGCTGGCCCCAGTCACCCCGAGGACAGGTTCGGTGGCCACAGCTCTCATCTCTCGAGCTCGGCGGACCCTGACTGGGAAGGGCATAACTACAGGGCCAGACCCGCTTACAGTAAGGTCAGCCCAGGTGGTGAGCCCTCCTACCCTCCGAGTCCCAGGGTGGCTCAGCGTGATGCCACTGAGGTAGCTTGCATTCCTAATGAGCAGCATGATTGCTTTTGTTAGAAAGGAAGATTAGCCAGCTTAAACCTTTATACATCTTATCAGCTTTGTTTAGTTGTGAATGCAGTGTGAGCATGGTATTCTGTTTGCAGTGCAATATACAGCACAAACTCTCATGTATGTAATGACTAATGTAATGAAAGTTTGCACTTCTAATTTGCCTCCATCCTGTTGTTTTCTTTTTAAACATATTTTGTGTGTCTCCGGGCTGTACGTTAGAATGTAAAATATTTTTCTGAAATTGAATGAGTTGGGTGATTTCTGACATCAGATTTCAATTTTAATGGAATAATGTGCACTACAGTTGCTTGCATGTTTGGTTTGTGAGTGTTATTTGTTTGAAGTTTGATGGAAAAAAAAGTTAAGTTCTGCATTTTTCTACTCTGTATCTTTGCTTGTCAAAGTCAAACATTATTAAACATTGAAAGTATACTCAAATAAGTCACTGATATGCAATAGCTTTTGCTCATTACTCTATATTTTCTCAATAGTAGTTTGAGTTGCAACTTTGTTTTTAATGCGGTTCAGGTTATGAGAAATACATCTCATGCCAGCAGAATTTCAACCTCAAGCAATCCACTGGTACGTAACAGTCTTTAATCTAACATATTCTGAAACTGGCTCTTAATTTGGTCATTAAATGAATGCCAGTATTCCAGGGAGATGTGTGGCCTTAAAGAATATTGCTGGGTTTGGTTGTGGTTTTGAAGCTGGTTGGAGTTAGTTTGACTGTTAGGCAACACTGTTGTACAGTACAGGGTGTTGTCTTTTGTGAGAAAGAAGGTTAGATGCTTTCAAGTAAATTGATAAATTCGAAATGACAAAATACCAGGAATAGAATAGATAGAAGTTGACTACAAAGGTCACACCAAAGATAGTAGATTAATTTCCCCGTTGGGTTTTTGGAGGAAATGTTGCTTTTAGTATGCTTGTGTACTGTGTGTAGGAAATAATCACAGTGCCTTTTAAATTGTGTTGTTGAGAATCGCAAGGAGGTTTTAAAATTGGAATATTGTAGAATACATACTTCTATATTACAGAAAAAAAGATATTTCTTAAAAAGTTTAAAGTTATCATACCACTCAAATGTCCCATCAGAAGAAAATATACAGGTAGTTACTATCATGACATTAGATGGCAGCAGGCAGCTGTGTGGTGTGTATTAAAATTTTATGTGGGTGACGAAGCAGATTCTTACATTAAAAGGAATAGGAATTTAACCTGGTAATATTATAGTGGGTGATTTTGAATGACAAGTGCATTCATTTAAAATTCAATTATAATGTGACATTTTAATTAACTCCAGGCCATTTCTGCAGGACCACTGCAATGTGGAATCACATGAATACGACCAGCTCTCCACTACCTGAAAGAATCAAATGACACCTCGCTTCAGCGAGAGAAAGTGGTCAATTTTCCCCCCAAAATGTTAAAAAGTTAAATCAGTCCTCAAAACGAATTCTGAAATTATAAGGTCTTAGGAAGCACACGCACCATTCTAACCCCCCTAAAACCTCTATAATGATCTCTCTGGGTGGGGGGGTGATTCATTTTTCTGATGCATTTTATTGCTGTTTTGGTCCTGATTCACTTCATAGCAATTAGCTCCCAGTCCGCCCAGCCAGCGCCGCCCTGTTGTGCCCATAACTTCCAAACCCGTCATGCTTCCTCCCGTGCAGCCTGTCCGCAGACCCACCCTGCGCTCCGAGGCCTTGGTAAGACTCTGCTTTTCATTTCCTGAGTCTGTGCTTGGAAAATATGACCCTACAGGACGTCTCAGAACAGGCTAGAATGAGTCAAAAGCCTTCCTCTCTCAACACTGAGTAAAGAAAAACCCAACAAATTGCAAAATGTTGGCAGGAAATTCACGTGTTTATTTCAGCAAGGACAGTACAAAATATTTCAACGGGAAAGTCCTTGCCTATTCTAAAATTTTTAAATGTCTTAAAATACAGGTAATACTTCATAGGTACTTTTAGTAATTGGAAGAGCGTGGCTTATAAAATATTTAATCAAGTGGTGCAGAATGATATCATAGGTGACCTACAGTATTACAGATGTCCAGTAATGTTCAGAATCTGTTAACATTGACATTGTTTTATGGGAGGATTGATGTTAACTACTTTGACTTTATGGATAATGGATGAATAAAGGCATCCTGCCAGTCAGCATGACAAATATGCATCTCCCATTGCTTATTATGTCTAATTTCCAGAGTTATTACATTAGGAATAAAGAATCGTTTTCTTCTTGTCATAATATTATATTGTAGAATTAAATTAATGCCATTTACTATGCCTGCCTTTAGTTTGATCTGTGAGACTTATTTTCTGCCGCGGAGGCCACAGCCACAGCAGAGAATCTGCCTGTTGAATTTCTGTAGTGTAATTATAACAACTCAGATGGACATTCATCTGGAAGTTCCATGTTGTGTTTTTCGTCTGGTCCCAGTGGAATGCAACCAGAGTAGATCACAAATGTTACTTGGACTAAACCAAAATCCTCCAGTGCCAGCTATTTGTGATAGGATTCATTGTTTCATATTTCATTTGTAACTTGAACTGAATGTAAACCACTTAATTTATTAGACATAACGTTGAAGAACATTTATAATTGCATAATTATGAGCTTTGGGGAGGACACGTCCAGACCTAAAAGCTGGTGAGAAATTTTGTCACTTTTTGCTACCAGCTGAACAATTCTAAAAAAGCATTTTATTTATGTCTTTAATTAAATGTGTTTTTTTACTTGTTTTTTTACGTGGGAAGGATAAATACTCTTGTTGAGAAAGTTTTGTACATCAGTTACAATAATAAATACACAAGTCTTAACAACTTCTCTTGTATCTTATAAATTATATTGACGTGAAGCTGTGCACCTTGTTAACGTTTGCAAACATGAATGCACAGTTGTATTTGTAACGGCATTTTATTGCATACAAGCAGGTGTTTGATACTAAAGTGGGTAAAATTAGAAATAACTTCACTGGTTAATGTCATAATTCGGTTCCAAAGGCTGGACTGTACAAAAATAGCATGTGATAAAACCATCACAGAACAGCTGCTGTTTGATGTACTGTAGTCATGCCTCCAACTGACATCAGTATTTCCAGTTGCCTCCTTTAACCTTCTAGTCCAGCAGCATCATTTAAAAGTATTAGCTTGGAGATCTAAAACTAAAAGACTAAGTAAATGCTTTATATGCTGTCAGGACTAAAAGCTGTTTGACTTGCTAGAAATAAATAGAAATCTTTTTAATATGTTTATCAGGATATTTCCTGCATTGTGTTCTACTACAGTACTGTACGTGCTGATCTGCAGTCTCAAATTGGGCCACCAGTTTTGGAGTGTTTTGTTTTCTTCTGCTGGGTCAAAATGCTCCAGGAGGTTACTTAGAAAATGCCTTAAAGGAATTACAAGATTTCAAATTAAATTTACATTTTCACAAAACAATTAAATACATTAAATTAATAAAATACAATGTTTAGGAATCTCGTTTTAACAGTGTATATTTTTAATGATATTCAAAATTGATACAATACCATGTTTTTTCTTGTGTGACATTTACATTCAGTCCAGTGCATGTAAAATGATCTTCAGGAGTTGTCCTCTGAGTGAAGGACTGTACTCTGCCCACCCACGTATGCAAATGAGCATGATAATTAAGTGATGCATGTATCCATGTATATGTTAGCATTCTAAGTTAAATTAAACATTTACTGATTAAATTAGAAAACTATTATAATATTATAAATTATAAACCAACAACAAGTCTTTAGTAGTCTCTGACACTGAAACCCTTAACATAATTTCTTGGTACAGAGTAATACAAATTTTGAATTTTATTTCACTTGTTTTTATTTATCATCCGTTCTCTACAAATTAATTTAGAAATTCTTCCAACATGATATGAATGAACATGATAAAAATAAAGAGTGTTACTGTGCATGTTTAGCAATAAATTATTAGTCTGTAGCACCGTACAAATCTTCACACTGTTCAGTGAAATGTGACAAACATTGTTAAATGTTTTTTTAATGCCCCAATACTGTATCCTGATTTAAAAACAATCTGTGGTACACCACAGTTTGGACAGGGAAACACCCATACATTGTTAATATAAAAAAGGCCTGGCTCTTGTCATGACATCTACAATGAAAAAGAGATAAACATTGACAAGGTATGACAGTACAAGTTGGCATAATTGTTGATAATTGTATGAATGCTTTATTTGTCATCCAGACCCTCATCCAGATCTAAGCAGAGGTAAAGGGCAAGCTGTCACATTCTCAATAATTAATGTGTACAGCCCTGAAGATTAAGTATAAGTTACTCATTTCAGGACAGGACTCAACAAAAGGGTCTATTCTGTTTTGTTCTAAATAACAAATCACTGCTTGTTTAATAGGGGTGGTCTTAAATGTGTGCTTCCTAAATTAGGTTCTAAAATATAACATTGAATATTTACACTTCAAGAAAAAAATACAGCCAAATATAACAAAGCAAAATGATCCCACCGGACATGCAGCTACAGTACTATACCTGAAAAACAGCAGAGAGGTGATTGAAGGAAAAGACTGACATGTAAAAAGAAGCTGAGAACCTCTTTGCTATAATGTGTCTTACTGTTCTGAACTACTAGGACTTGTACCTGCAGCTAGGTCATAAGCATGGTCTCTAATGAATTGTTGTACGTCTCACAGAAGACATCCTAATGTGTTTAAATGGATACTTATTTAGTGTGGGCTTTCTGCCTCGACCTTTTCAAATATTAATAGTGTCCATTCTGCACTCTGTGTTTTTTTTCCCTCCAGTCATACCGTAGCATTCAATCAATAGCCACCACACAGCAATGGTAACACAACCTGTTCTTATACTGTATAGTCTTAAATATGCAGGTATGGTACCTGCTTCCAGTAAATAAGAATGTATCAAAGTGTAATATACAGTAGTAACACAGGACTGCACAATATACAGTACATTTTGTTTTTATGACAGGCAACCTGATCATAATGTATTAGCGCTGGCATCCCAAAGCACATGTTCCTTTACACTAACTTAATGCAGTTTGCCCTTTATCACTGGCTCAGTTATAATTTCATAAAGATCATTCTGCCTGAGTGTAATGAATGTACAAAGTACACAAAATCTGCTACACATTCCCTGCTTACTTACATATATATGCAAAATATGCCATAGTATCTATTGTTTGTGCACATTTAAGCATTTATTTTGAAGGTTCTGTTTTTTCTTCAAAATTAGACTAATCGATAAGTTAACCAGCTAGGAAATGTTTTCCATTTCGCTAGGTGATGACTTTTAGATTGCCTGCAACCCAACCACTTGAGCTCATAAAGTTAGTTTTGATTTAATGTCAATTGTTTAATGTCAGTTTAAAAGTGCATCGATGCAGTATAGTATAAGGTACTTTTAGTACCTTGTTAATCTATAGCATTGGTAGTAGTGATTGGCACTGGCAGCAGCGGCGATAATTGTTCTTAACCTGAACAATATTGTCTATGAAATAAAATTACATAGAGTAACATCAGGAGCATGGTAATCGTGATATTCTTTATTCACAAACCAATTTATTTTCTGTAGTATTGTGTTTCGGCAGTAATTATAGACAGGTCCTCTGTAGTGGATTCTTATGTCTTTTCCCCAGTTTAGCTAACTTTATGATGTACAGTATTTCTGAAGTAGAAAACAGTTTTTGTGTAGAATCCATCTTTGATGGTTTTTGTTGAAGATTTAATTGAGGTAGAAACAGTGGCATGTTGTAAAATTAGTGTAAAATCCCTGATATACCATTGCAATTCTGATGAGAAATGCTTGTAAGGAAAATTGCCCAAATAAGCAGTTTTATACTGTGGAATAAGCAATTTACAGTCAGCGGAGCCTGAAAAACAATAATTGAAAATCTTTAAAATTGAACCAACAGAGGGCCTTTTGTTGTATAATAGAGTGCTGCAGTAAAGGATCATACTGTATTAAACCTGAATCCAGAAAATCGCTTCAGTTCTTGCCCATCTTCAAAATACGTTTTTGAAATATCACAAAAATACCAAAGGTATTGAACAGATTTGTCTACAAATACTTGCATTTACATACTCCAACAGAAGCTCGATTAGAACTTGGAAAGGAGTACAATTTAATTTAGTTTCTGTTTGTAAAGAAATCCTCTGTAGTTTTTATGTTGGTTGGACCCCAAATCTCATTTGGGGAGCAGTGAAAGTATGTCATCTGGAAAGAAATTGAATCAGTTTTATGAAACACAGTGTATTTATATTTTTTATTATTTGAATCATAAATCTTTTCTGTCCCAATTCTGTTACATGAAGATAAACACTTGAAATTAACAATGATGTAATTTATGTGAAATTTGGTCCAATCTGAGCTGTTTTAGGGCTCTGTAGGTTAAACATTTTAAAGCAGCAATCTTTGTGTGAATGCCTTAAAAGAAAATTGAAAACAGAAAATGCCCTAATGCTTTTCTGCAGCCTTGTAAATTAACAAAGAATCAAAAATGTTTTGTAGATTTTCACTCCTTTCTGGGGCATGCTTTTATTGCTCTCTTGGACTTGCTGTTTTTCAGCTGACCACTCCAGACATACTGCTAAGTACAAGGACACCCAAAACACATACGTACAGTAGTTGACACAAGTAGCTGCCTATTAAAATCATTTTGAAAGGTTGTTGTGATGGACCCCACCCTTAGTTAAGGAGGTCCCAAGGTTCTGCATACATGATGCCCATTGAAAAAATTGTGGGAGCGTTATTGCAGAATACTTCCATTTTTTATAAACAGAACTCTACAGTTCTTTAGTCAGGTTCTACCACACCTCCAACCATAAGTACTTTGAATGGACATAAAAGGACTGTATTTCACTATGAAGAACATACATCTGTATGGATTAGATAATATTCTCGGAACAGTTCTAACCAGCTAATTAGGTGCCTTCTGAGTCAGATACAGCACAGTGACATGTTAAACAGACCTGGTACTGACAAAATACTTGCAGTTCAGATTTTATGGGGATCCTGGTGCAGATTTGATCATGATCTAACAGTAGGTCCACCTTTCATATAGAACGTATGTTGATTCTATTCTGTATGTAATATTAACCAGGGTACTGTATTCCTGTGAATCTAATTGTTCTATCTAATCTTATTTTGCAGCCACCAGAGATGTTAAAAAGGATGGTGGTCTATAATTCCTCTTTCAGATCCAACAGAAAACAAGTAATTAATTGCAGTCATCTCCCTCAAGTGGCTTGTCAGCTTTACTCTTCATTTTCCAGTGTGACTGTTTTAAGAGTGTGAACCTTTTTTAAATTCACCACACATTTCAGATACTATATAATTTCCTTACGACTGTAATTTTGTAAGTCTCTTGGCTTTATGTTTATGCTTTACAATTTTCCTGTCACCTATTTTTGCTTACTTTACAATGGCGTGCAATTTGCTGCTATTAAACAGCAAAACATTGGTGAGATATTTCAGCCTTCCTTCTATTAATCTTGTTTTGAGTGTTTATTTTATTTTTTTATGATCCTCCCATTTGAAACCAATTTGAGTCTCAGAAAAGGACATAAATTTAACTTTCAATTTGTTCAGATTGGATGCCTAACCCAATAAGTGGTAAACCTAAGAGTCCTGATAAGGGGCTTTACAAGTGTTTTTATGGTATCATGTGACACAGGAGATCTGTGCTTTATTGTGCATCCGTATAATAAGATACACTTACATCTCTAACAAAACATCAGAAGTAAATAAAAGGAAATTTGTTCTCATTATTATTCCAAACCACTGTTTAGAAATATCATATAGTGCAGTAATTTGGCAGAGTAGGAGAGAAGGCATCATTTATAAAACAAAATGTAAGAAAGACTTATTTTCTTTAAATAGCAGTGTTATTTTCATACAGTACATCCAGTAAATGTAATTGTTGTTTATTCAACACATTGCCGAGGTTGCACAGCTCTGTGTGTTTTGGCATGAATATTAACTGTTGCTTCATTAAGATTCGCTTCAGACATGCAAGTGATAATGTTGTCTGCTCTCATGTGAAAGGGTTACGATGCCCTTGGGAGGAATATATCTGCACCTCAGACAGGTGGCTGTGAAATACAGAGAGTTGACTTAATTTTCTCTTTGCTGGAAATGTCTGTCATGGGATGTTCTAGGCAGCCCAAACAGTTTATTAAGCACTCTGCTAATCCAGATCTTGCATTGGCAGGGGAGTAATGATCACGTCCCCACACACCTTCCAGACATTAAGCAAGACCATTTATTTTCTTCCAAGCTTTCTTAGCACAAGTTTCTCACGATGATCCATTAATGGTAGTGTCATTTGAGAACTTTTAAAATACTGAATTATTTTATGGCATTTTTAAACTGGAATATCAGAGATCAAATGTCTATGAAGGTTACCTTCAACCTGAATCTAGTTGACTTACTCCTACCAATACTGAGACTTGTAGTGCTACAGTAAGCAACACAAGCGCTTATCTGATGAATGCGCTGATGTACTCAAGCCCTTTGCAATGAAGGGAACCAAAGCTCACCCAGGAAATGACGCTATTTATTTTTGGGAGTGCTGAATTCAATCTCTTTCATGTGTAATGTCTTTAAATGTATTATTCATTTACACTACTTCAACACATTCAAATATAAAGATACTAAGATGTAATACTTAACCCCCCCCCCCCCCCAAATTATTTTATATTCTAGCTAAAAGCTCTATTTGGAGGGTTAGTACTACCTTCTGAGACCTGACAATGATGTAGTATAGCTGCCTCTTTATTTTGTCACAGACAGAACATTCTGTCAGATGACTTAGGGAAGATAAATGTGTACGGTTTGGGAGTGGGTAGGAGGGATGTTTTTTATGTTAGATTGTAACATTTCTTCATCAAGGCAGTCTGTACTGGTTTCCATGAAGAAATCTCTTTCTAGCTAACATTTCATAACTATTTAAAAACAAACAAGGACATGTGCAAATGTCTGGTTCTGAAAACCGATTTTTCTACCTTCTAATGTGATTATATGAAAATTGTGATGCTGCTTAATATAATTTCATTAGAATTATGATGTAACATTTTTTTCTTATGGAGGTCGTATTAGTATCCATATTCCTCTCACAATTTATCATTTATTAATGAAGAGTAAGTTATTGTAAAGTTTCATAATTTAATGCTTTAGATGTACTGAAAAAAATTACAAAACATGAATTAAAATCCTTCCAGAAATAAATGTTGTCAAAAGGAATTTATGTGCTATTTACCACAACTATGTGCTTTCCTTTGTTGTGTTTTTTGTGTTGTCTGTCTTTAGAGGCAATTTTAGAATGTACAGTACAGTATATTAAATTTCTTAATAAATTTGTGGAACAATTGAGATTGTATCGTATCAATTGACAGGAATGGTCAATGCATGCCACACAGATACTGTCCAGTAAATATTGGACTTTCTTGTCATTGCTTTTACAGTACCTTACTGAAACTGATCAGGCTCTGGCCGTTTAAATTATGTTTATTGTGGCTTCATCTGTACTGTTCTGTACTGTTCATCAATACTGTGTGTACATTTCCAAGAAGATTACAATGAGATTAATATATGTTGTTGTTTTTGTAGGGTTTTCAGAAATATGTGGAAGACTTTGATCCATATTCTATGGTATGCTGACATTTTATTTTTTGTATTTGCACAGAATTTTTTACTACATTACAAGGTACAAATGTGCATCTTTATTGGTGGAATGTTTTTCAAATTCTTAATTGTGATACAGTGTATACTGTATACTGTATATAATGTATATAAGGTGTAGTATATACTGTATATCTGGTGTTTTGTTGTAGTATCCACCTCTTTTGAACTGATGTCTTCAGAATTGTTACAGGTTTAGATTACAGTAATTGAGATTTTACAATATTTTGCGATATAGACAAACATATCTTTTGACAGATGATGTGCCCTTGAAAAAATGAAAAAGTCATCATTTTGACCCAATAATAAGTCTGTTAATATAATTCTGCTTGATTGCAAATCAGATTATTTTCATTAATATAGTATATTGTATCATTGGATTTTAGTGAAGAATACTGTACATTAAAACGTACAGTAGCTGTAGATACTGTATTACAGAAAGACATGAACAGATCTTTATCCTCTCCCAGGAGATGAATTTCCTGCTTTTCTAATTTCCTGCTATTTCACAGTAAAACATTATACTGTGAGTCCACTGTGACTTAGGTTGCACCTCATCAGAATGCACGGTACAGTTGGACAGCATTTTGCATTTGCTCTGAACCCTAACTGGTTCTGTGCTGCTTTGAAGTATTCTCTTTTATCTTTATTTGCTTGACTTTCAGATTTGTTTCTTTGATTTGACTTTCTCTTGTTCTGTTCTCTTATTACAGTTTACTCCAGAACAGATAATGGGAAAAGATGTGAGACTTCTCAGAATTAAAAAGGTACAGCTTTTTATACTTTATACATATACATATACATACAGTATATGTATACATATACATATACATACATACATTCATACAGTACATACAGTACAGAATATTTACAAAATATCTTTGTAGAGAAATTACATTTTCATTTAAACTTGCTGATATCTAGAAAACACCTTTAAACCCATTTTGTTTAAATGCATGCAAAGACAAAAATGTATCAAAAGCATTACAGAATGTAATACTTCCTAGAAATTAACTGCATGAACCTTAATGCTGCAGGCTTACTTAATATTACATTATGATTCAAATACTTTATGGAAAGGCAACAGTTTCTTTGTGACTTTAGTCACACCGACTGTTGAAGTTACTTGTAAACTTAACATTTAAAGATAACTTGTAAAGATTATACTGTATGCATTCAAAATAACCCACTATACAAATTACTTCAGTGCATTGTTTCTCAAATGATTCTTCCACACTTGTCAGCCTCAGTTTTTGGAAAAATATCTGATTTATGAGAAATGTGGGGAATTGTTGGTAATTGTGGGGAAATTAGATTTTGCTCCTTAGGCAGAATGACTAAAATTAAGAGAAACAAGTCTTAAATCACACTTTGTCTACGATTAATAAGCATCCACTATTAAAATTGTACAATAACAGATCTTGTTACATACTGGATATGTGGTATTAGTTATAAATAAAAAATAATTGGTATTGTGTACTACCTTCCTTTATGAATTCTAAACATACGGAAATAACTTAATTTTGCTAAAAGTTACAAATGGCAACTATTAAAGTGCATTTAAGTGGTGGAAATCATGTGTGTTATATCCTTGATCAAAGACTGCCTCAAGCCTCTTTTAAAAAAATATATGTACAGTAATACTTCCCACTTTTATCCACGGCCATGTATCATTAAACACACGCTACAGATATTTCAGGCCAGGGATGGTACAGTGACAGAAAAGGCATCAGAAAATTGCTGTGTGAAGATGAAGGCTAGAAGGTCAAAGTTGAAATGTTTCTTAAGATTTATATCCGTTGCGATATCAAGCCAGTCCTTTTTGTTTGTGCTCAGGAAGGACCACTTGATCTTGCTGTAGAAGGAGGGGTAGATTCTCCTCTGGGGAAGCTTGTGGTTTCTGCCATTTATGATGGTGGTTCTGCGGACAAGCATGGTGAGTGGACCTGATATCATTGATGGGCATACATTTGTCATGTGTGTGAATGGTGAAGTAACGTGATTTACAAAATATGTGCAAACATAGCGGTTTGTTACAGGAGATTTTTTTTTTACTTTTTATAACACTAGGGGAACCCTGCTTACACAACTTGAAATGAAGTTTGTCAGATTATTTTACACTGGGGGAAGCAAGATAATCTTACACAATGGCAGTGAAGTTGGTTGTTGTCAGATAAAACAAAACATTTGTTTTTTCTCTGCCATAAGGTACATTGACAACCATTCAGGGGTATGTTCTTATACACAGTTTTATATAATGGGAACTTTATATACAGTGTGCCGTTTCTATGGATGCATGAATCTTTGCTGAACCTTTGAACTTTTCATTTGATTGATGTGATGGGTCATTTGAACACATTTCACCACTCAATCAATCCAAACACCTGCCACCTGTTTCCTGAGAATTCTTTAACTTAACCTGGAACACAATCATAAACAAGAGGCTTTAGTTTCTCTCACACTTACTTCCATGGATCTCAGTTCAGTTCAGTGAACTATTTGAAGTATTTGTCATATGCACAAGTGCAATGAAATGCAAAAACATAAACACAGAATAGCAGCAGCAACAACAACAAGTTAAATAACATACAACTTAAATAAAGTCAGACAAGCAGTGTGAGCAGAAAAAAAAACAGACTGACACTCTGTAATTCCTAAACTGTGTGGAAATCAGGACAGTTTCACTAGTGCCCTGCAAAAGGTAGATCGTATTGTGGCCACATTTTTTCTATGTTAGTACCTCATAAAAGAATCTATGTATTTTTTATGTATAAGATGTACAATAAACAACAATAAATCAATGGTGGATAAAACATTCCAAAACCAGTTTATGCATTTGAGTTTGAGTTTGTTTATAATATATACTCTCAATTTGTTCTAGTCTTTAAATTATGTCCCTGTAAATATACAGGAAGTTCCAAAGTCAGTATCTTGTGTGACCTCCACTAGCTCAGTGACTGCAAGGTATCTATACTCATCACATGTTCTGGCTGTTTCAGTTACTAAGTTTTGCAATTAAAGAGGTGAGTCACCCTGATCCGTCTATTTTTCATCACTATTGTGACAGGCGGAGGTCCTAGACCTGCCTTATCTCTTACTTTATTTGCTAACCATTTATGTGTAAGTAGCATGTTATTTTGTTGTGTACCCTAGAGCGCAGTAGCGGCCTGCTTGCTGAGGCTGTTTTCTTCTCTGATGAATGAATGTGTGAATATGTCTTAACAATAGGGGGAATAGTAAAGGGAGATGAGATCATGGCTGTTAATGGAAAAATCCTAACTGACGCCACTTTAACAGAAGGCCAGAATTCCTTGGCTAGAGCATGGAACAGTGGTGGGGTAAGAACGATACAGTATTTACTGGGGTGTCTATCCTTTTAAATTTAAACATTTTAAATTCTCTCTACATGCCATTAGTACAATCCCATTGATTTATTTTTGCAAATATGAATTTATTTAAAAAATAACTGCTCAGGCAAAAGCGTTCGTGTATTGTTTTGGAAAAATTCAATATTCTGATATGGATGGGAAAGCAGTTTAGTTATGATAATCAAATACGGGAAATGCATCATCTTGACTGGTGTAATAATGTTTTGTAATATTGTATGTCATAAAGGTCTGTGGAAGACATGGAAAAAATTTAGTCAATTTACATAAATTCATTTTTGACTAAACTACTGCTCGCCTACAATAACGTACATGCTGTTGGGGAATTCATGATAGCTTCTTTATGGCTGCTGTTATATCTTGAATTTACAGGATTGGATTGATCTAGTGATTGCTGTGTCTCCTCCAAAGGAATATGAGGATGAAGTGTATGTATTTTCTTCTAATCAATCACTAGCTTTCTTTGGTCTGCAGAGGAATACAAGCATTTATTTGACTTGTTCTAAATCCATATGTGGACAATAGCTAAAGTAGTAATGTTGCTCATTTAATGTAACAAAAAATGCGTAAGTCTTTTGTATTTAATTTAGCAGGCTTTTTTATATTGTACCTTTCACTAATATGTAGTTGATCATTTGAACATAATAGACATACTGTAATGCATGTAGAAAATGCTAGCCCCAGTCAAATGCACATTAAGGTCGAGTAGGTAGCTACAGTACATCAGCATGCGTAGGCTGCAAAGGAACAGGTGAAGGTTTATTCCATGCTGGAAAAAAAAGTGACACAAAGTCTTGGCTATGGAGTTTTCTTCAGGTCTGCTGAAGGTGCTCCAGCTTTAAAGGAGGTTCCAAATCCAAAACATTGTCTCTTTTCTTTTCATCATGGAATAAACATTTATCTGTTCTGATGCACATTAAGGTCAAACATTGCCCAATAACAGAGGAGAATGGAGGGTTGTTTGTGCTTATAGGTTTTATTTTCTTATGGTTCGCTTTGCTTTACTGACTGCACCACATAACCAACATCATATGTGATGATTTGCTTCAGTGATCAGACGATTATCGCAGTCTTTAAAACAAAGCTTTAAAGTGTTTCAGACCAGGATTACATTGTATATTGCATTTTGGGAGGGCTGTTTCATTGTCCTGAATGAGCGACATACAGAGATGATCCTATATTTTTTCTATAATTGTTTCAAGAAAATGATGGTTTTATACATTAAAAGATTTAATAGTTCTTTTTCAACCCTAATTTATAAAATGGTCTGCAAAATAAATGAAATGAGATATGGGTGTAAAACCTTGGAAACATACTGTAAGAGGATGCATGGTACAAATTTGCAGTCTGACCCATCCCTACTGAATGAGTAAGAAGAGCCATTTTCACAACCTCAAAAACAATTATTCATTTCCTCTCTTTAATACCAGTACTGTACTATTTGTATGTTCAGCCCTAAAGCAGCATCAGTCAGTCCCACTGCAAACAGAAAGGTTTTCGAAGGCAGCGCCTCTGTATACAGACAAGGCTACCTGCTCCAGCTGTAGCTCCTTCAGTTTCCTAATGGTAACTATGTAGTGACCTGGCGTTTTGGTGTTAGACTTTCAAGGGCATGTATCAATGTATGCATCATCTTCATGTCACAGTCTCTAGAGCTATTCCTTAATCAGCCTTGTCTGTCTTTTGTTTTACTGGTTGAATGTAGAACAACACACTGTACAAAGTACACACAGAACAGCCATGATGTTATTGTTAACGTGAATTACCTGTTTCTGAATGACTCAAGTGTGAAAATGCTTGGTTTAAACCTGTTACAAATACCATGATTTTCAATAGGTTAGTCTATATTCCACTCTCTTCACCTACGTAATTTGTAATAATTGACATTTTGTTAAATAAAATGTCGATATGTACTGTATAGACCTCAAAGAGTATTTTGGGGCTGTTGGTAACCTTTAGCAGTAGTTCTGATTGATGTTGTAATAAGGGACTGTTACATGTTGTGGCACATACAATATTATATCCCCAATTAATATACCTACAGTGCTTCATTTCTTAAAACAGTTTTCACAGCATGTTGCATGCAGTCTTCCTTTAAGTCCATCTTCAGGTTTAAGGTATCTGTTCTTATTCCATTGTTAATGATTCAGATGTGTGTGTTTTAGTCCAATTAGAAGGTCTAAAACAAGATGAAGGGAGGTTTTTGGAGATTGAAAGCAAATATCGTAATCTTTTAAAGAAATAATCTTTCTTTAAAGCTGATTACATTAAAAGAAAGCAAAACTGTTTTCTACAGGTTTACCTGAATGTGTATTAAGTAGGAATACTTACCCACTCACAACCGAAGAAACATTGTTTCCTTTCTTCATTTTTCAGCATGGAATAAACTTTTTTTCTAAACAGGAATACTGTACTTCATCTTTTGGTTTTCAAAAATTATTTTCAGCATAAAAGATTACAAGAAATGTAGTACTGCTTGAATTATTTTAGTATTGCAAGTCATATTTAACTCAAAATGTGTTTCATTTTTCAAAATCAACATTTTTATGTGTTTTAAAGAGTAAAGAGCTTGACATTCTTATCATTTTTATCACATAGATAAAATTGGACCGCCTACAAAATTGGTGCACCTACATATTGGACCGCCAGCTTGTTCAAATTTTTATAGCAATGAATTGTGTGTGAGATTAAAGGCTTACAGTACAGTACATGACTTAGCTTTTTTAATTAAAACTTTTTTATTTTGTTTTATTTGCAGGACCTTCTTTTAAGAATCAGAAGACAAGATGGATCCTTTGCCTTTAGGAGTGTCTATGTTTACTTCATTGTGGTTAATTAATTTTTTTTAAGATGATCATTTTGCCTTGAAAAAGAAATTAAGCTGATATTTCACAGAATATTGTACAGTCAGACAAAGCAGTCTTTTGATCTGCTTCATGGAAATATAAAACACTTAATGTTTGAAGTGACTGGTGAACCTCCTCAGGGATCTTCTGAATAGCACTTCCCTAATAGTCCTTTAACAGAAGCAGAGACATCTCCTTAACGATGTGATTTCTTTCGTATGAGCTTCTATCACACCCTGACTAAGTAGCCAACAGTCTCATATCAGTGTTCCTGAGACCTGCCAACCCTTTTGAGAAAAGGCCACATGAGGTTTTTTTTGCTTACAGTATGTTTTGCAAGGCCTGCATACTTATAGTTACTGTCTCAGTGGACTTCCCTACTAAGGCTGCTTTCAGGACAAGTGGCAGTTTAGTATCTGTTTTCGCCAAAATTAAGGAAGAAATCATGTGAAATTCATCTCATCATATAAACATTGTGAGTGTCATAGTGCTTTATTGTGACTTATTATACCGTGGGAATAGCCGAGATAAAAGTTATATTGAAACAGACATTTATGCTTTTGAAATGAATTCAGGAAATTTGTTGTTGCTGTTTATTAAATAATTATTTTAAGATATTTTAAAAACAATAAGAATGTAATATCTGTGTACACTAACATTATCAATTGCCATTTCTACAATATGTGTGTAATTATGTGTTGCAACAAAGTCTGATATAACTGATAAAGTCCTGCTGTATTTTATTGATAGTGGCAAATTTGTCATTGATGTGCCTTTTTGTCAAAAACATAAAATACAGTTATCACGCAGTGGCACAAGGTCCAATCCTTGCAATTTCAGAATTAATAAAATCCTTATCCCAGATTGAAAAGTTCTGATTGTTTTGTGTTTTTCTCTTGTTTTTCTTTTAGAATTTCTTCTAAAGAGAACACAAAATAGTAAAGTATTATAGTCTTGATCTGGCCTCGTTTTTTGCCAAGTACTTAGTTTGTGAGACTCCGAGACTGAGATACTCCATGTAGGTATCTTTATATGACTTTCTGCTTTAATCTTAAATCAGTCACTTCCTCATTACCTTTATATTGGACAGAGTCACAAACAAAGTGGCCTGAGTTCAACACAGAAATGATGTGGACTCATTAATGCATTTTAGACTTTTAGATTGGTCCTAAAGCTCTCATTCACAAATGAGCAATGTGCTCTTGGATGTGAAAGTGCCGCTGTCCCCTCCACAGCGTCCTTTCAATGATACAGTACGTTACCTTCAATATTTCAGAACAATGATCGTGTGGAAGAAGTCTGAAATACCCTTCAATCACAACCTGTTGCATTCGTTTGCGGAAACCATTGTAACTGACAGAAGGATGTTCAGCTTACGTTAAGTTAGTGTAAAAGCTAACAGCGAAGTCTAATATTTTTCTCCTTGTGACAAAATGGCATTCTTTTATCTTTTCAAAATTAAAACTCCTCGTTGAATACTTCTCTCTACACTGTGTATCTGAGTTAAATTCTAGTTTACACTGGGGCTTAAAAATCCATGCTGTACAATCGAATGCTGACATATACAGCAGAATAAAGCAGCACCTCGGAAATCCATAGCGATCTCAGAATTTAATAATGTCTTATACTGTTCTGTGTCCAATGAAGTGAAAGACACTTAATGCAGAATGGATGAAGTGTTTCTTCCCAAGAATTCAGTTTAAACCGTGCTCTAAATGCGTGTAATGAAAATATCAGGTGTATACAGTTGAGATTATATTGGATTCATAACGACAGGAAGGGGGCGGTGTTCTACTTGTCCATTGCCAGCTGACTATCAATGATATCCATCTGTGTGCACTTCGAAATCTTTAAATGAGTTGTAATTTGGAAATTGTATCGACACATGTGGTTTTATTTTTGGACATAAAGAAATGTATCACACTTGTTTAAGATTAATTCGATTGAACCCTCATTAAAAAAAAAACGCACTGATATTGACAAATATTCCAGACTTTTACTGTAGTTGCATTTTTTTTAGAAACTGACAGTTAAAATAAACGTTTTTTACTTTGTTGTGTTTGTACAAGGATCCGTGTGACACTCGCATTAACGTTTGCTGCACTGTAACTCCAAAAGTTTACCGGAAAGTCAGAGCGTGGAGACGAAGACTGACTCTTTCCAATGAGAAAATCAAATCGGTTGCCTGGCATATAAACTATGAATGTCTTAAGGAAAACGCTTTAGATCACCATGTTCTAAACCTGATATTGATGGACAGATTTTTTTCTGTTTTTTTTTGTGTGTGTGCGTTTAATATCAGATTTCTGTTTGGCGCTTATTTTAATATTTGCTTTTAGTTCCCTCACGTCAAATGGAATTTGTAGATCGTATTAATCCTGTACCAATCTCTGGCTTTCGGAACTGTCTTTATGCAGATATGGTGCCTGAAATGGATCTATGCAGAATGAAACACGTTACGTTATTTAGCTTGTTGCTGGCTGCTGGGTTTGTACTGTGTACATGTTAGGTGATTCCTTAATTAATGCCTTTGTATTGGAGCATACAGTACATACAAATAAGCATCTAATTGCACTTGTGCATATGAGAAATCATCTGAACTCAACAAACTAGCGTGAGTAGACTCGGTACTGTACACTATCAATTCCCATATATTCCTCATAATCTGATCACCCGTTAAGAATTGTTTAGTCTGAAATAGGGGGAAGGAAGATGTGCAGAGGCTGCTCAAGTCCCTTATCGTGAAGCTGAAACAATAAACTAGGATTCGGGTGCTGGTGAAACTCGGGAAGGATTGCAGAGACAAGTAAACCAGTAGTCTAAAACAAGCAAACAGATCAATTAAAGGCAACCTGGTGAGCTCAGCTAGAACAAAACACGGCGGAGTGTGTCGTACCCTAGTTGCCCCCGCGCTCCGCTCGGGACCATGGTGGGGAACCATCGCTTTGGAAATAGTCGAGAACACTTGAGATGATCATAATATCTTCAGAAGAATGTGTGTGAATGATAGTATAGTATATGATCATATCTTGCCATCAGAATGGAAGAGACACAACTTTCCAAATACCCAACAAAGAAACAAAGCGTGCCGTGTCTCTTGGCGTGACTATCTATCGGTTCAGCACCTTGGACAGCGCTGTGGAAATGCATGCGTGTCATGTGGCGCTAGGACCCATCTACTGTGTTTCTGCCGGCGGTCTGCCAATGTTTCTGTGCGTGCTTGTCAACATCAATAAAAAGGATATCTTCACAATGGGATGTAGGCTGGAGTTAACAGGTTTTCTGACTCTTTTCTAAATTATCACAAGTTACATCGATATATATCGTTATATACAGTATAGCTTGGAAACTTTCGGCACAGATCCAGGTACTGTTACATGTCTAGTCACAACAGTACTACAAGGAACACAATGTGAATGTATTACTACTATTCGTCAAAGAGGATCGAATTGTGCACTCGAAACAATTCTTCATTGAGTTTGCCGTGCGTATTGGAGAAGTATTCATATGTTCGTTTCGATATATTTAGTCAACGGTGGAAACAACATTTGTGGATCAAGATGTTACCGCGGTACAAACCAGTAGGTGCTTTTTCTTTCATTTATTACTACTATGATTGATTATCTTGTCCGTACTTGTTTTTAAGGTCAGTGTACAGGAGGTGCCTAAAACTATAACGAACAGTAAAGCGTTAATGGAAAGCCGTTTGGGAAAAAAAAAAGCGAAATAGTATTTGCGTCACAGTAATGCTACTTGACAAAAACATTCCTCACACAGATCGAGTATTATTCGTGCTTCCTATAATATATTAAGTATAATTTCATTCTTTCTAATGATGGTATTGTTATCATTATAATTGTTATTAAGTCAGTAGGGGGTTGAAAATTATCCCATTGTTTTCAACGTTGAAAGATGCTTTCTAAATATTTCCAGTGTAGCCCTTTTACATGCGTTGTCGTTTTGATGGTGGAGTCTGTCTATCATTATCTTGGCTTCAAGATATTATGAGGCAGTGGGTCAGATCGGTCAATTCTTTTGTTTCTGCTATACTCACTACACTCAGTCGCGTTCTCTCATTGTTGAAGGTATTTTAGCTGGTCGTATGCACAGCATGGTGTTGAAACATGCCCAACCCCCACCGTAAAGGAAGCAAAATCGAATACCTTTCATACGGGTTTCGCTTTCTGAAAATATATTTTACCAAATGTATATTCCCGGTGGTCTACACTTGCATTTATTTTAGCGTTTCATCCCGAGAAGTCCTCGAACGGGAAACCATTCTCCGCTGACGGACTGTATGATGCTGCACACCAGAGTCAAGGACCTGCTTTGCCTAAGCTGGCCATATGCGTTACTGTACATTACCGTGGCATTAATTATAGTGGCTATTAGTTATAAAGCTTTGACCTTTTGAAGCGCAAATTATCTCCTCCTAAAGTAAGTACTGCAACCCACCGCCTTGATGTAATGTACTGTGCCATCGACACGCTTGACATTACGTGATAGGTCTCTTACCAGATAGCCGAAACAGTGCCTGTCGTTTTCCACAGCATTTTAAACACATTTGGTTAGCGTTATTGCCTTTATCTCCATGGCCAAGTTCCTATTTATCTGTGCAAGGAATGTGCAGTATAAGGAATCTAACGTAATTAAATATAAGCAGCAAATAAACGTGGTCAGTGTTCTGCACACAAGGTAGCAACATGCAATAATGCAGACCCTTGTCTAGACTCTCAACGCCGCTGGATCTGTCAATAACCTGACTTTCAAACCAGAATAGTAATTCTTAAACTGATATTTTTATCGTTGACAAAAGCAGATTAATAATTATATTATTTGTTTTGTTGATGAACAATGGTTTCAGGGCATATAAATCTATGTCTTTATGGATTTATAATATGCGGACAGTTGTAGAATGAATTAATATAAAAGCAAGGGCGCTTTTATATAAACACTGGTAGTGTTTATTAACACTTGCAATGGTTGAACTGAAAGCACAGTTCCCGAAGGACATTTAATAAAATGTTACTATCTTCATGTCAGGTTGATGGACTGCCCATCCCTATCCCCTGTTGTTCTAAAGTGTGATCTCCTTGGTGAGAGATTGTGCAAACCTCAGTCTGCTTTGCCTTTAAATATTTAATAGTGCTACAGTATGATTGAATGCATTTGATATTTTCTGCTAGAAACATATACAGTATATTGCTGTTATATGCACAGCAGATCAGGTGGAGTTGTGTGCAGTTCTTTATCGTTTGAATTCTGGGAAACTTTAGGTAAGTTCACAATGGAATTTAGTCAGAACACTGGTGTTATGACTTTTACTCTGGCAAAAAGTGCTCTTGGCTGTTTTAATGACTAGGTAGTAAGTAGTCTTTAGTGTCTCTTCTGAAGGAAGGTACAGTACTTCCTACAGCTGTGTTCCTTTTAACATCCCATGGCATCGGGTTGTGAATTCTGGTCTGGAGGGAGGAGAGCCATCTACTGGCCCTAAGAACGATTCAGCAGTAGGCAAAGCAGATTGTTATTCAGAACAATGAGACAGTGCTTCAGTCGTGCTGGCACCAGTTAAGCTGCTTATCTCATAGCAAGCGGATCCTTATTAACATTCACAACCCAAAAATCAAATCATCATAATACGGCATTATGCAGAAATCATAAATTAATGACAAGATGAATATATTAAACGTAGGAATATGAATTCTGAAAACAAAATAGAACTTTGAAGCCAGATTACTTATAGTATTGCATTTCATATTTAAAAATGGGATGAAACATACTGTAGGCAGAATCAGTACGGATGCTATCTAAAGCATCTGGTGCCTATCCTGGAAGTACAAGTACAGACCTATCCAAGGTGTCTTTGGCATGAAACCAGAGCAACCAAACATTAGCTCACAAGAATGCAAGAACTTGAGTAAACCTTGCAATGTCCACATAGACAGACAAGAGAGGTCAGAATTACAACCAGTTTCTTTTAGCTACTGTATGTGGAAGAAAAAAAGTAGAACAAAACAAAGAATAATGTCATGTGAGCATTGCAGAGGTATGGTATATTCCAGACCAACTACTACAGAAAGATCAAAATGAGATTTCTGTCCATTATTGCATATACCTGAAAATTAATTGCAATCTGCACACAGTAATTTTGAATGTAAATCACATTAAAACAAACACCATGGAATTGTAAAAAAAAGACATTAAAAAGTGTTTTCAGTAATACTCAGTGCTAGCTGTTGACATATTAGTACTGTGTTTAATAATGGACAGGAAGAAGTTCAGAGTCCTTCACATCTTTTTGTACAAAAAATAACACTGGTGAATCTTAAATACAGTAGGTATTTATATTTATATATATATACTGTGTATATTCATTTGGTGATGCAGCAGATACAGGTGTGTTTTCTATTTCTATAAGGTTAACTCAATGTAATATGGTAAGTATCAATACTGGCTACTGTTTCATTTATGTATGTACACATATATGTAATATATTTTGTGCTGTATACGAATGTATTAATGTGTTTTTCTGGTGTTTTAATGTTATTTAGCATATATTAGAATCTTATATACAGTAACTCCTATATGTATTCTGTCAAAACATAGTGAGAAAAATCTAGGAGAGAGAACCATTTTAAATGTCCTCTTTGTGCTACGGCTTCAAAATTAAATGTAATGAGCAATATTTTTTTATTAATTAAGATTTAATTCATGCAATATGCCTGAAGCTTTAATAAATGTATAAGGAAGATATAAATGAAAGTGTTTGTTTTGTTAGTAGCGTAATGCTAAGTTTTGGAATCCAAATTCACATTTAAGAAAATAATTAGCCATTTGATCATGTATACATAGAGATCATGCATTTATAGTTTTAAATTGAATTATTTATTTGAAGAATGAATGCTTTAATTCAACTACAGACCCACGCACATATGATGCACTTCAGCTCTAACACCTACAGTAGGTACCCAGTCTGCCTTGCTACAAGGACACGCTGTTATTGATAAGCCATGTTAGGAACCATGCTTTTCAGTGTTCCTGATGCCTCTGAAGGTTAATGCTGAAACCGTCTTCGTGGAGCTTGAAAAGTAGGCATTTTACATGTGTGTGTTCTGGCAAAGAAGTGATTTGCATTCAGCTGAACCAATTCAAAAGGATGTCTATGCGCCGGCACGGCAGAACACGATGCAGGCATTTCTCACCGCTGAAAACATTGCTTAGACTGCACTGGAGGGGGCTGCTATCTGGATTGTGCTGTGAGTCTCCTGTAGCCATTTCCCTCAGCATCTCAGAGCAGCTATGTAAGAAAGGGGGATATTCATGGAGCATGATTCCTGGGATTTTTGGATTTGGATGCTGTTTCTCACTTTGGAATAAAATGCTCTGAGGCTGTCCCTGTATCCTGCTCTTGTGCTCACAGAGTCCGAGCTCCACCATGTCCTTGGCTTTCTGTGGTAATGACAACAATTCTGCTGCTTACAATGTAGACAAGGGAGTGCTTAACAACGGTTGCTTTTTGGATGCTCTCACCGTGGTTCCCCATGTGTTCCTGCTGTTTATAACCTTCCCTATATTATTCATTGGTAAGTCCTCATACTTTAAGGTTGTGGAATGCTTGTATTGTAAGACATAGTAAGCAGTGTGAGCATGTGACAGTGTACTGTTCATCATAGAGCTATCCTTGCAACTTAACAGTGAATTGCCTGTTTTAGAATGAGGAGCTATAAGGGGAATCTATTTTTTTTAATTAGAAAAGATTGTAAAATAATATTTTTCTAATTAGATGATGGTAGCATGGAAGATAATGATTAGGGGAATACAAATTTATATTACAACAATGAAATTATAGCACTAGTTTAAATTTATTTGTTTTTAGATCGTTCAGATCATAAGCCCACTTAAATTTTTATTGATTGGTTGACAAAGTCACTCACTAATACCTCTGAAAATGCAAGGTTCTGTTACTCATTTATAGTGTTGTTTCTGCTGCAGCAATATGTACAAAGTAGGGTACCTTGGTAAAGAGGAGGACTGTCCCCACTACAATTTGAATCTCTAAACCTTTAGACTGGAGTCTTGACCACTGCTTCACACTGCTGTCTGGTTGCTAGCATATTATAGAAATTGATTTGTGCCACTGGCTGTAAATTAAAACCCCCTTTGGATATTGTCATTTCAATCCAAAAGGTAATTTCTTTCCATTTCTTTTTAAATAAAAGTAAGTGGTGTTCTGCTTCCATATAGGATGGGGGAGTCAAAGTTCAAAGGTACACATTCATCACAGCACGTGGCTGCACTTCCCCGGCCATAATTTACGATGGATCCTGACGTTCATTCTGCTGTTTGTGCTGGTGTGTGAGATTGCAGAGGGCATTGTGTCAGATGGGTAAGTGGATACATTTCTAGTTTTGGATACTGTGGCTATTTTTATCATGACAAGGTGTTAACTGCTAAAGGCTGATTTGCAGAGAGCCTTCCAGCTGTAGAAAAATCTGTGAATCGCCATCAAGTCACAGAAAACTCATGGTGTGACCTAAATTAACACACCCTTGCTTTAAATCTTAAAAAATAATCAGTTTTAGTGTGTCCTACAGTACATAGCTTATTTGTAGCACAAATAACTTTATTTATAAATAATATATAATCTATGATACACAGTGCATGCAGCATTTTTAGAATGAAACTCATATACCTGTACACCATTGCCCATTAGGACAAGGAAAGTGATTATCAATGTTCAAATCTGTTTTGAAATAAAGAGTCAAAGTGTGCAGTGTAAGATTGTCATCCCTAGTTGTCAATACAAAGTAAAACTAAAAACCACGACTACCCTGGATTTAGTGGAATGTGCAGTCCCCCTGTCCTTGAGTGGCTAATTTGTATTTGAGATCCACTCTAAAAATGTGCACCTCCCCCTACAAACAACACACATACAGTACAGCACGTAAGCACATTTTTCACAATTTTGAACCTACTAGCTAAATTAATTCGAGCTGTTCCACTCTGTTGTCATCATACAAATTATACACATTTATATTTGTTAGTAAATTTCCTAACTGCTTTATCCAGTACAGGGTCGCAGGACATCAGTCCACTTCAGGGCACACACAATTCCAAACATGCACAGACTCGCAGCAGGGCTAGCTTATCCAGAATCCAGTCAACTTACCAGTCTGTCCTAGGACTGTGGGAGGAAACTGGAGCACCCAGAGGAAACCCACGTGAACATGGGGAGAACCCAGACGGACAGCACCCCAGGAATTGAATTCTCTGCCCCGCTGTGTTGCATGCACCGGGTTCAGAGATATGTTAGATTTAATGGCCATTCAAACGTAAGACTGCAAAAACTCTCACTTTCTGTCAGCAAAATTTTTTTAAATTATAACAAATAGCATCTCGTAATATCTTCTTACAAGAAATGGGGAATGACAGACATATCAGTTAAGTCGATTTTCTTAATGCCGGTTTAATACTGATTCTCTGAGTGCACAGAAACTAAGCATAGACTTGGACTGAATTCGGGGAACATGCAAAGGGTAACAGAATGGCTGTAATTTGGTAGCTTCCTGTGATAGAAATCTCTCACACAGTGACCAGGGCTCTTGGACTCTTATGGTAATTACCTTATTGTTTATGGATGCCCCCCCCAGATTTACATTCTGTGATTTGACAATTTCACTGCAGTTGCAATATTCTTTCAGTGAACACAGGCAGATCCTATGCATAATGGATGTGACCCGGTCTTGACATCTTGAAAAGAACAGCAGACAAATTGCCTTTCGTGCATTTATGCTGATCATTATTGTGCCGTTTCTGCTTAGTTCAGCTCTGTCAAACTACAGATGATGGGCTGTCTTTGCATGGTAAGACTCTCTGCTTTTGTACAGGTGTACAGAGTCCCACCATCTGCATCTTTACATGCCTGCTGGACTGGCATTCATGGCTGCAATCACATCCATTGTCTACTATCACAATATTGAAACCTCGAACTTCCCCAAGTTGTTGCTGGGTAAGTCGGAATGTAACGATGTTTCCCAAGTTCCATTTTCTTCTGCTGTTGTTCAGTTGTGGCCTCGATGCAGAGAATTCTTTATTGGATTTGTTCAACAGGATATTGCAAGGAAGATTATTTTCCCATGACCAGACGTCACATTCAAATATCCTTTCTTTCAAAATCCTGTACCCTCTCAAAACATAGACAGAGGCTGTAAAATCAAATTTCACATGTTGGGTTTGTCCTGAAAGTGGTTGCCCTGGATTTGTTGACCTGCTTTTATTAATTAATGGTTTATGATACAGTAGCTTCATCTGTAATATATATTTCAATCTGAACAAAAGAATGTAAAGAGACAAGCGAGAGGGCTAGATTTAGCTAAGAGGTGACTTGTGTATGTGCTGTATTCTGTGTATTTTCAGTTTCTTAAATACCTTTATGATATGTCTGGCAAACATCTAATATACTCTAATCATTATTTATTTGCCCTTGTTCAGGTAGTTTACAGTTTTTGTTGTACAATACAGTAAATGCAGGGACAGTGTTTATCACCCTTTCTTTTCTAGTAAATTGCAAATTGTTTAGTGTGAAACAGAAATTATATTTTGTTTATTAGAACCTTTGCTTGTTTCTCTCAGCTCTTCTAGTCTACTGGATCTTAGCCTTTGTCACAAAGACCATCAAGTTTGCCAAGTACTGCGAGCATGGGATCGGACTGACCCAGCTGCGCTTCTGCATCACAGGGCTGCTGGTGCTGCTCTATGGAATGTTGCTGGCTGTGGAGATGAATGTCATTCTAGTGCGGGTGAGTACTATGGGACACCACAGCATCTGCCACAGGCCTTTTGTATAAATAATTTCTTTACAAAGGCTTTGAGAAAAAAAAAAACAAAGAAAGAAAGAAAGTATCTAGGACCAGAAAATAAGATCTGAATTCTTAAGGTGCATTGTGAGAGATAACCTTAAAATGCACTCAGGGATGAACCTGTTGATCAAGCCTTTTCACTCTGTTTTACCCCATTCTGTGTGCCTCATGCACCTCCCTTGTCCTATTTAATGCTGTAAAGGGAATTACAATAATCCAGGAGCAGGAAATAACAAAGTGATAAAATGGTGACAGGCTTTGTTAAGTGTATTGCTTTACCAATCTTCTATACTACTACCATTTAAGCAACTAAATAAGGTACAGTGTGCAGCATTACATTAGTTTTCTACTGAACCCAGAATGTGCTACTGCAGGTCCAGCTAACGATGAGTACACAAATACAGCTTCTGTTATCAAAAACACTTAGCAAATGGAGTTTATAATGAAAGTTTCAGAGGGAGGGACCATGGCCAAGGTCAATCCACCTCAGCTGTCAGTAATTTCTAACCATTTCCTGACATAAAAGAACTATAAAGACTACAGTATATGTGAGCCATTTCTCTCCCTCCCATACATCTTTCGCATCCCTCTCCATTCCAACACTACCTGTGCAGCTGTCCCTTGGTCACTCATAACTCTGCAGGGGTGCCGAGGAGATCAGCTTGCAGACAAGCAGGCTAACCTAAATGGCTAAACTAAATTTACTGTGACTTCAACATAAAAAAAAACTTTCAATACACTTAATTTTGTTATTCCTAGTGAAACAGAACATGTGCACTCTGGACTAGTTAGTGAGATTTTCTTCGTTGCTCTGTATTTAAGGCTCTTTAATTAGGTCATTCTATTTCTTTGGTTTTGATTTTTGAAGCTCTGAGGCTAAAATAAAATAATGGATTTTCTACAGTACATTAACTTGCAGAAACAGGATGATTTCTTCAGACGGACTAATACAAACTGTTGCAGAGAAGTTATGTATGTAACTCATTATGTAAGGAAGATACAGTATGAATAGATTTATAGATTATTAAATAGTATCTTAGAAAACAAGGTATATCTTTTTTTTTGTTTTCATATCATCCCCAAAAGAGTGAATATTTGCACAATTCCAGATAAAAATCATGTCAAAAGTATGATGTTCAAAGTGTCAGGGTAATTTTTATTCCCTTCCTCACTGAATTACAGTACTAAAATTGTAATTTTTTTAACTTAGTACTTTTTACATTAAATAAATTGTTCATTTTTACAGCCCTACATGTATATTTATAATACAATTCTATTTAAATAGAATGTGTATTTTATAAAATACAGTAAATTCTATATTCCATATCATATCCTATTAGTTTTTGAAGCAATCTGCTGTGTAGAGTTAATGTTTTCAGTATATTGTTAGAGATCCCCTGGGATTCTTTGAAAGATTAGTGCTGATTACCCCCTAGTGCCCTGACTAAATTCCTCTCTGGTTTTGAACAATCTGACATAAGTAAGGTTCCTCTGTAATTCAATTGCTGAAGAAATTTAGCAATAAAGCATATAATACCTCCTGTGTTACGCAGTGATGGATGTGAAACATCAGTGGTAGATAAAATAAGTCCCCTCATATATGTACAGTAAAACACTCTGGAACTCCACAAGATGAAAATTGCTACAGTATGTACAGTAAATGCAGTTAGAAATAATTTTCCTGGAGATAGTCAAATTCATTGGCATTCCCTTTAACTATAAGGAAGAACACTGGAACATAGCAAAATGACAATCAAGAGGAGGAAATATGGCACTTCTAGCATTTTAAGATGTTTCAACCTTTTGAATGAAAAATGTTCCCTGCTTTCATTTTAAACAGCACTGAAATGAAAAAGTCTTAGACATTGATTTTCTCATTGTCTTTGAGCATTTTGCCTATTTAAACCAGGTCAAACAGTTTTGTTTTCCTATGCAAATAATAAAAAAGATTCAGTTATTTCAGTCTGTCAGTGCAGGATATTTCTTTAAACCTCAGACTGTGTTTGGTTCTTCGTGATGTGACCAGCTACTAGCTAACAGATTCAGGATGTTGGGTATTGGTCATGAGGCAGTAACTATTATTCCTCTTTAAAAAGACCTTCTACTTCCATTTGGTACAATAAGCCTGGGGCATGTACTACTCAGCATCTTTTATAAAAATGCAGAACGCACTGAAAGAGAAATGCTTTCCTTCAAAAAAGTGACTGTTGAAACTGCAACATAGTTCTTTATTAATAAGTACAGAAAAAAATTGTTATAACGCAAAACCTTTTGCTGTTGGCTTTTTTAGCTCTTATAATATTTTATTTTTTATGTTTCAAAACATGTTTTGAAAACTGTAAATGCAAAATGATGTCAGTGTCAGACACATGATGTTACTATGCAATATATATATATTTTAAATATTTGTTTATAACAATGTATATTTCTCATCCGTGATCACACTTGAGAGAACAGAAAGCAGTCTTAACCAGAAGGTTAAGAAACCACCCACACTAGTAAATGATGTAGTGATATCAACAGGGACTCACTTGTATATTTGCTAATTGACATGTGTTTGTAATGTTTGGATAAGAAAGTAGTAAATGTAGAGTAAACCTCAAGACCTTTTAAAAGACCTGAAAGAAAGAGTATTTCTTTTTATGGACAAACAAAGCTCTAATTTGCTCATATGCTTTGGCCTTATACATTATGTACTGTAGTTGTCTATTTAGTAGTTGTACAATAATTCATAATGTAGAAACTATATAGTATTGCTTCCATGCTTCTGAGTATTATGGAATAGGTTGAATGAACAAAGATGAGCCATGTCATCATCATCATCATCATCATCATTCGTAGTAGTTTCAGAGCATAACTGTTTTAGGTTTCAATTTAATGCAATATCATTCTGATGGAAAATAATCTTGCAACACGAAGGGCTCTTTGTAACAACAGGGAGTGCAGAGTGTTGTTTTTCTGAAAGCTCCCAAAGTTCAAATATAAAGGCTTTTTTAAAAGTATTTATATCAATAACAATAATGGTTACTTGCAAATTCTGCCATTTTCCTCTGCTGCCAGCATTCTGCTGACCTAGTTTGGATCTACAGAGAAGAGTAAAATTACCCAGATTGTATATCCTGTAGCTTGAATGACAAGATTATTCAGTCTGCTCTCAAAACATTAGGTTTCTTTCCATTTAACCAGTAAATGACCAAGAGAAAATGTATTGGTGTTGTGAGATAAAAAATGATTTTTTAATTTTGAAACAAAAAAAACATTATCAGTACTGTGATGGAATAACTTTTATTCCAGCATTCAGTATATGAGTTTCATTGTGTGTTTTTTGAAGATACCAAGCCAAAAACATATGATTCATATACTGTACATTTTAGCTTTTTTATTTACATGTTTGTAAAAGCCATAATTTAATTTTACTGCTGGATTATGGACCTCCCTTCTATTGCACAGCAAGATAAATTTATCACTGTGTCAGAAATCCCTGTAGGCTCTGCACTTCCAAATGATGAATATTCCTGCCCAGAGAAGAATCCTTGCTTTTCTGTTTTCACAAGCAGTGTAGAGAGAATAAGTACAGAGGAAAACAAAAAGGACTCACTAATTGACTCCATGGATTAACCTTTCAGAAGACAGGTTTAATGGCGCTCCTGTATAGGTTTGTGCTCCGTGAAGATACCATGCTAAAGGAGTCTACTGATCTTCTTTAGGGGTTGAAACACTAGCAGGACTTCTCTACTGTATACTGTATCTCCCAATTACAAATCAGCACAATTCCCTGGCCTCTCCGAGCCGAAGCTTTAAAATTCCATATAAAGGGAAGTCATTCAAAAAGCCATTAATTTAATAACTATATCAGCAACAAACTGTTTTATTTTCCATTTATTGAAATGTGTTACATTCCAAATTATGTTACAGCACAAATAATTACTATATAATCTTTGCAGTAGAATGCTTTGCTAAGTGCGTTAAGAGCAGATTAATACAATAATCAGATGTAAAGGTATCTGAAAAGGATTTTTTTTTTAACTGAGGTCGAAATTCATTATCGTGTGAAATGTTAATGAAAGTGAATTTTCTTCAAATATTTAAGCTAATAATAATAATAATAATAATAATAATAATAATAATAATAATAATAATAATAATAATAATAATAATAATAATAATAATAATAATAATAATAATAATAGCTGAGGAAATTAATAATATGTGGAGAAAACAATAGTGCTCAAAATAAAGTAAATACACATTAAAAAACAAACAACAGTGCTAGCCAAAAGCATATACACACATCTCACTCAGCCCAGATTACACTATCATTATACTAACCCAATTACTTCATACAGGAAACAGTCACTTAGCTGCAATTATTATACCAATTTTACAGGGAGCAAAATATTTCTTGTATGCATTTATTTGGCCATAGGGTTCCTAAAATGCCACCCTGAAGGTATCATTTGAAATAGTTCAAAACATGTAACTTTCTTCATGCATACATTAATGTGACAAATGATAATGGTTCTAATGCACCCACTCACATAACAAATATAAATATTTCTCTCACTAGACTGCCTTGTATTCATCCCAATATCAGCTGTTAAGAATTACATGAAAAGGCAGAGTCAACAACAGACACACA
The DNA here is from genome assembly GCF_040954835.1 of Lepisosteus oculatus. NCBI lineage: Eukaryota > Metazoa > Chordata > Actinopteri > Semionotiformes > Lepisosteidae > Lepisosteus > Lepisosteus oculatus. The sequence goes on from NC_090716.1 coordinate 12,364,484, forward strand.
AAAATAGCAGGTTAACATGAAAATAACTTTTCTTCACTTGTGAAATGATAGTATCATTATGCATGTGTTTGATTCAGGCATTGAATGCAATGTAGCTGTACTGTAGGAAGTTATGTCTTTCTTCAGATAAACTACTCTCCAGTGTTACTAAATGAGGTTTATAACTAAATATTTGGGAGGGATTACAACAGCCAAGTTCAATCAGACTCAGCTGTCTGTAATTCTTAATCTAACCTGATGCCATTTGCTGTATGCGATCAACTTCTTTCCCTTGCATACTGTATGTGTTTTGCATTCTTCCTCTATCCCTTCATCTCCACCTCTGCAGCTGCCCCTTGGTCACTCCTCATGCTGCAGGGGGTCCCAGCCTCCTCGTTCAACAGCCAGGAGGTCTGCCCTCAGCCCTGAGGGTTAAGCCAAATTCATTATGACTAAAACACTCAATAAACTGTTCAATATGCTTGATTCCTGGGTGTTGTTTTCCCTTGTGGAAAAAAATAATATCTGTAGCAACCTTGAATCCACCAAAAAGAAATTGCATTACTATGAAAAAAATGTGACTATTTTGTCAAATGTATTTTATTATAGTTTCAGTTGAAATCCAAGCTACTCTTGACTAACAAGTAAGCAGAAAAATATTTTAACCAAATTCTCAGTTAGGTCTGATATGAATTCTTGATAGAGAGGTAATGTTTGATATAGCACTTTAAATGTGTAAAGGAAATAGTTCTGTATACTGTATGTTTTCAGCTGCAGTACAGATCTTAGGGAGACGAGAGCAGTGGATAGCTCCAATAGCCTGTCTTCTTGGTGTAAAATCGAATCCAGTGTACAGTACCTGCTATTCTCCTATAATCCCAATGTAAATAGTGGGAAGTGGCTAACAATCTTTAACTTTGTACTCTCTCACTGCCTTTTCGTACAATTCACAAATTTAACAGAACCCTCCTCCCCTCCCCTCAACAGCATAATGTTGTTTAGCTGCGTTTCTGAAAGCTTTTCCCCAGGTTTGTATGGGGGATTTCTTTGTATGTTCTGAATGATTTCTCTGGGAGGATCCACAGTGTGTCATGTGTGGTGTGATGAGTGGCCTTTTCTTGCAGCGCTATGTGTGTTTCAAACACCCCACAGAGGTCAAGCCTCCTGAAGATCTGCAGGACCTGGGCGTGCGCTTCCTGCAGCCCTTCGTCAACCTCCTGTCAAAGGGCACCTACTGGTGGATGAACACGTTCATCACCTCTGCACACAGGCGGCCCATTGACCTAAAGGTGATCGGCAAGCTGCCTATCGCAATGAGGGCCCTCACTAACTACATGGTCCTAAGGAAAGCTTTTGAAGCACAAAAGGTAATGAGACCCAACAGCCCTCTCTTCGTATAGACCTGGTAGGAATCATGTGTTTAAGATGCAGAAAGATGCTCACCATTCATGCTTTTCAGACTGTGACATCAAATGGTTCTAACTGAAATCATACTGTATATACAGTAATACATGTAAATATATCTACTATACACTGTATTTTAATATATGCCATATCCTTTATCCCATTATTTTACGTGATATTCTTCTTATATTTTTGTGTCTGTGAACATTACATCTGCTTTTGAGAAAAGGGGTAATGGAATATTTTAGGATATTAAAGGAAAGTATCAGATTGGCTTCAACAGCTGAACATTTCCTACCGAGGATTGAGTTCAGGCTCTACGTTTGATTGCCTTCTGGGTAACTGAGGGTGCATTTTCCCATATCTGCAGATGGAAACTATTTCGATTTCACTTTGAATGAAGTGTTTTTTTCACCTTGTTGGTGATACAGTAAATGCTTTATTTCCACGGGAATACAGCAGAACTGGCTAGCAATTAAAAGTGGGGAAAAAATGTGTTTCTGTCCTTTTTAAACCCCAGGCAAATAAGTTATTTTATTGTGTCCCACTATCATTGAAGTGCTGCAACATTCGCCCTGCTCCTAATGCAGCAATTCTTTAACCATGAAGTGTGGCACCAGCTTGATTCCTTTGGGTGACAGAATCAGCTTTAAAACTCCTGAATGCAGCAGTTTTATATGAAGGTTACTAAATACATCTAGAAAGATGACATACATAAAGGCAAAAGTATAATGATATATAACTATATAAAATGTACTGGAATTATTAGAGAACTGTGAAATCAACAACATTATGATGATGTAACTACTGTATTTCAGAAGATTTTATTGCAGTTGTATCTTTGATATGAGTAAAGATTACCTCCTCATTCGAGGTCAAGTTTTTGGAGAAAGATATTGGTGAATGCAGATTTACTGTAAATACTCACCATCTGTAAGCAGTGTATTCTAGTGCATTATACAGTATACTGTATGTACAGTATAAATAAGAGTGGGTTCAGTACACTGTATGTATAAATAAGAGTGTTTTTCAGAACCTCTGGTGCACTTCTCTATACACATAATGTGCTGAAGTAGAATGTAATGTTGGCTGGTGTCAACAGCTGTGGCTTAGTGTTTTCACTTAATGCTTTCTTTATGGTGCGTCATCCCTGAAGAATAAAGGGCCCTTCATGTGTAAAAGGAATTTAGGGATGGCTATAAATATAAATAAATATAAAACCTTGGAAGTGCTGCAGTCGTTGTGCTGCATTAAGAGATCCGTCCCTCTGATGCTGCAGAAACCTGCCCTCTCTGGGACTCTGACATCACTGACAGCTGGGGGGTGGGGTGGGGGGGTCGTGTTCGCATGCCGTTTGAAATGGATTCACTCCTGTGTTGGAACAGACAGATAGTGGAAATAAATATCTGGGCTCAAAGCTCTGTTTTTTTTTCCTTTTGTCAGAAAAAGGGCTCCTCATACCCGCAGGGGCCAAAGTCAATCTGGGGGGCCCTGCGCCATGCCTTTGGAAGGCCCCTCATTCTCAGCATCACATTCCGCTTCCTGGCAGACCTGCTAGGGTTTGCTGGGCCACTCTGCATCTCCGGAATCGTGCACCACATCAGCAAGGACAACAAGACCATCATCCCTCCAGTACGGCACATTTTTCCTTTTCCCGGCTTTACAGTTTCCTTCAACAGATCCCAAACTAACGCTGTCTTCCCACTGTTGTTTCACACATGACGCATTCGTTTGGGATACAATAACTGTACTGTTCAAGCTGTTCGGATTCATTCCTCATCATGTCTTAAGGAATATACTGTACAGTAGTAAAATAGGTCTTCAGTAGGTAAAGTTGTATTTACTTCTATAATTATCTAGATAATTAGGCTAAAATTTGAAAATGAAGCTTTTGCAATTAATGTGATACCAATTAAGAATGTTTGATTACTATTAAGTATAAGTACATACAGAATATTTATTTTTCTTCATGAGGATTCTTAAGTGATTAATATGTAATATAATTGCAAAAGTTGCAAATGAGATGCACTGAGTTTACTGTATGTACCTTTATGAAAACCATGTTGTTTATGTTTCTTATGGATAACAGTAATACAGTGTTCTAGAGTGCAAGCTAAGATTTTCTTTGTGTTTAATTTTCTAAACGGTCGATCTATTTTGTATGTGTTATACTAGCCAGCTGTTTAATTTATCTGAAAAGGGCAAAAATACTGTTTTCCTGAATGTACTGTATTAAAGATATTAGGGAGTGCAGTTGGATGCTCTAACTGCTATACATCACATATCCTGCTTCAATTTAGAAGTGAAATATTTATCTAACTTGATTAATCATTAATATGAATGATGGCTTGTAGCCATGTAACTGATTCTAAAATTTCATCTATTTTTATCATGCATTGATCCTTAATGACTGCCATTGTCTGAATAGAATTGCTTTCCCATCTCAACAGCTCATATGACTAGTTAAATTCAAAGTCATTTTCAATGGGGTCAGGGGTGAGTTCCTCAAATTATTTTATGTTAGTAAACAAAATAATTTAACATAGTTAACAAACTACCATGGAAATAAGATCATTCTATGAAATAAAATGGAATTTCAGGTTGTTGGACTCAGGATGTAAGAGATTGCCTACAAATGTAAGATCCACTTCACAGAACATTATGGAGAATGAGTGAACAAGAAATGAGACCAGACAGAAACAGACTGAAGGGAATGTGGCTGGACCTTAAAGGCAGGAGACATGATAGGGACTGATACATTTTTAATAGTTTTAGGGAAAGCTATGATCCGATAGCTCTTGGGACCAATGTGCATTCTAGCTTACAGAGGAACAAAGAAGGTGTTTTTTTCATCGGTCTTCCTGACACCTGAACCATGTTCTGCACATTATCATGTCAGAAACTTGATAGATGGCCTCAAAACAGAGAGAACTTTATTCATGTAAACTATTTTCTCTAGAACGATACATTTTTTAAGTGTATGCTTAAACTCTCTAGTCTATTATTTAAAATACAGACTACACTTAAGAAAACATATCAGTCTTCTTAGTTCTTAGTCAAAGGTGAAGATTTTAAACAGTAATTGCATCTTTGTGAAATTGGGTTTTTTGGAAACAAATCTGCAAAACTACAAATGAAGTCTCTCTTAATTCCTTCTAAGTTATTTTTCCAAAGGCATTAAATGGAGTCTGTGTAAGGGCTCATAGGTATGTTTAAGAAACAATTAGGTAATCCGCTTGACTAAAATTGCTTAATGAGCTGCAAATGGTCAAATAAACCAATATTTACCAAAGGCAGCTGTTTCAGAGATAATCAGCTGGTTCACAATCAGCACAAACGGTAAAGATTTTCATCCTATGCATTACACCCAAGATATTTCATTTAGCTTATTACCAGTCTGATCACTTATTCTGAGACTCAGTAACACTGTTCCTAGCACTGCTGCTCATTCAAAGTGCCATTAAATGTCCTGTCAGACAGTGGTCTGGGTTTGAGTCTCAGTCACTGTGAATCTGTAAAGATCTCATCTGCTGATAACTCACTTCTAACATCTTATACAAGTGTAAATTTCACTTTCGCTTCTAAGATACAAATCTCAGAAGTGTAATAAGTCTCTTTCTTTTGCCTCCTTAATGGCATTTATGTGGGTCACTACAAAAGCATTGCTGTGATTTCTGTCTCCTTGGTGCAGACACAGAATGATCCATGAATCTCGAGCACCATGCTACTGTACCTCGCACCTTCATTTGTACATGTGCAATGCTCTGATTTCTCAAGTTTTTGCGTAAAATAACATTTATTCATGTACTAGCATTTTATAGGGAATCATACTACTATTGCACTTTAATAGTATTCTGTTAACAACACAGCACATCTATATTGCCGTTTTCAAGCTATAACTCTGCCTGGGCATGTTTGGGGTTTCCAGATTAATTCTTGTGTTCTGGCTGTGTTGTAGGTGAAACTTCTGGGAGCGTATTTCATTTCTTCCCAAGAGTTCCTGGCCAATGCCTATGTCCTGGCTGTTCTTCTGTTTTTTGCCCTTCTCCTCCAAAGGACATTTCTCCAGGCATCCTATTATGTGGCGATTGAAACAGGGATTAATCTGAGAGGAGCAATACAGGTAGCCAACCAGGAAATGCACTCCTGCAGCTCTCTTCACTGATAGAAGCCAATGTTTCTAAAGTCATGTTATTTCCTTGTACAAACAGTGTGAGTAAGCCTCCCAGCCCTTTCAAAAACAGAGGACAAATGTTTGCCGAAGCCTTAAGAAGTATTAGTGTCACTTTCTTTATTATGAGGGATAGGAGAAAAGCAAGAAAACTGATTCCAAAGTGAAAGATCAATGCACTGATCTCCTTCATTGTGAAAAAACATAGCTTATTCACAGCTGTTCTAGAAACTGATTTAATTCAAAGGTTATGTTTAGGAAGCCCCTGGCCAAGAGAATTATACCAGTACATAAACTGCCTCTTTTCAGTAACATATTTTAAAGACAAAGTTGGGTTTACTTTTGAAGCCTTTTAATTAAATTAGTTCATTGATATTTATACCATACTTTCTTGTTCTAATTTTTCATCTTATTTGGTCTGGTGCTTTGATGTTAACTTTACCTGCGCCTTTTAAGAGAATCCTAATGTAATGTTTATCTTGATCTTGATGCTCCCTAAATTGTAAATGGCAAAACACCAAACTGAATTTTTACTTTAAGGTCAAACTACACCTTACTGTATGTTTTAAGGTGTCTTATTCTTTGTTACAATATGTGCTCCCAAAAGTAAAGTTTTAATACTAAACTTACAATACATGTATAAATACAAATACAAAAATATTATTTTCTCCAGCTAAATCGGGATCACCAGATCATAGGGAAACATCAGATTACCAGATACTTCTGTTTTTGTAAAAATAAACCAACAGGTTTTAGTCTTAGTCATTTGTTATGAGTTTTCCTTCAAAAAAAATAAAAGCAGTGTTTTGTTGGTTGATTCTGATTTTTTTTCCACAAATACAGTATGCATTGTGGTTAACAGTTCTGTATTTTGCCTTGCTTGAATAATTACAATGTGTATCCGTTGTCTCCATTAGACAAAGATCTACAATAAAATCATGCGTCTTTGCACTTCAAACATGTCAATGGGAGAGATGACAGTGGGACAGATTTGTAACCTGGTTGCCATAGATACAAATCAGCTGATGTGGTTCTTCTTCCTCTGCCCTAACCTCTGGGCTATGCCATTTCAGGTAAGACAATCTCTCCATGCCTTTTTCAGATATGTTGTAGAATGTGCTCTAGTTGCTTGCGGCGCAGTTTTGAACTTGTATTAAGTTACTGTTCCTCCATTACTCAAGTTACTTATTTTCTAATTTAATTACTTAAGTCTGAAATAGATTTTTTTTACATGAATAGTCCTATTCTTTCAGCAACCTAAAAGATACATTTGCTGTTCCAAGAGAATTGCACAATTTTCATGTCGTTCTCATTCTACATGGCATATATATCTTAGAACAGTGTGCAATAAAATTGAACTAATTCAGAAATGCTGGATACGTCAAAGAGACATGAGTCTCGTTGTACCCTCTCCATTGCTATGACACCCCCACAGATGTTCACAGCACTTTCTCCCTCTGGTTGCAGACCACTGTTTCTCAAATTAGCTGATGTCCTCACATCTACTGTGCTCAGAGAGAAGACATGTTTCCTCACCTTGCTAGCAAACAACAGAATGCTACCTTAATAATGCATTAAGGGCACATACTATATGTAGACTTTACCATTTTCTACTACAATATTTGTCTAAGGTGCTACACTGAGAAAGGGCAAGAACATTGAAACTTTTGGGAAACAGAAGAGACATTTTCCTTCAGCTTAATGTGCAATTCCTGTATTGATATTGCGATTATTATTAGTTCAGAGATAAAACAATTTAAAAACTGCACATATAATGTATCTGATTCTGCTGAGTCAGCTCCTATAAGGCGAAAAGGTGGCATTAGACCACTCGGTGGTTTAGATTAAAAGTAGATTACTACAGTAGGCTTGAGTTCATGAGATTCTCTTCATGAGAAAAGACTGCTATATACTGTACAGTAGGTCATTGCGGGAGTGCTGCTGCAGAATGAATTACTGCTGGCACTCAGGTCAGCACTCTGGGTCCCTATTTCTTGTGCAGCAAAGAGGTACTAAATCAACAATGCAAGCAATGATCATATATAAGACGTCTACATGTATGACTTAGAAAATATTTAGGGAAAATAATGAAAAATCAAGTAATAGACTAATCAAGCAACATCAATGAAAGACATCAAAGGTTTGGCACTTGGAAACCTGTCTAGAGCTGACAGACAGTACAGGGGATTGTTGATTAAGATATGAACAGCCTAGAGGTTGTATTTAATAGGAAAAACAGGCAAAAAGGATTTTGAAGTCTCCTGGAGAAAAGCCATTGCCATCACAATCTGGAAGGTATCTATCCAGATGAAGATGTTTTACAAATAGGGTTAAGATAAAAAAATTAAACATTAGTTACTTTTATACTTGTGAACCTGCAGAAGTGCAATTTTCATCATGCAATGTTAGTTGTTATCTGCAGAAAAAGTAATTAACCCAGAACATTTAAGCAAAAAAAAAACTAAATCATTCTTATTTCATTTCTTTCTCTAGCTCAGGGATAGATAAAAATCTGATTCAGACAAGTTGCATATTTAATAAGCAGTGCATCTCAGTTTGGGAGTTGAGTGATTGGGTGGTTTCATTTTGCAGAGCATTGTGAATTCCGTGGTTGATTGATTAAATAGAAAATGATATTGTTGCAGATTATTGTCGGAGTGATTCTGCTCTACTACCTCCTGGGAATAAGTGCCTTGATTGGAGCCACAGTGATCGCAGTCCTGGCACCAGTACAGTACTTTGTGGCCACCAGACTGTCCCAAGCACAGAAAAGCACTTTAGTGAGTACATGACAATTTTACAATGTTTACAAGACAATGTAAACATGCAAACACTCTGCTGTAAATTCCTACTTTTCCTGGCACTTATAAAGTGATAGGACATACAGTACTGTTAAATATCTTATAAAGTAAAAAAGTCAGATTTCAGTTGTGGATTATACAGAAATGCATGATGGTCCAGGGTTTCTTTGTTAAAATTTACAGTATCCCTTTTTACATATTTACTTAAAGTGTTTTAAATATAAATGAAATAATAGAGGATAAGAATAATACTGTATGAAGATGTTTTTTCCTCATTAGCAAGAATGCTGCTCGTTTTAGTTAGTTCTGAGATGTGTTTCTTAACATTTATTTTCAGCAAAAATTGTATTTGATGTGGAAATTGGTGTGAAAACACAATCATACATACTGTAAATTGATTGGTTTAAAATGATGATGGATGATGGTGCTAAATAGTATTAAATCCACAGCTATTTGAAAAGCAGTGCACCTCAGAACTGTGACGCAACAGACTCACAATTCCTTAGAGATTTTCTAGATGTCACTGCAGTGAAAGTATTTTTTTTCCTATAGAAACAATTATTTTGGCTCACCTTATGTTTTTTGTTATCAACACAATAATTTATGGAATGGAAGCACAGCCTGCAGCATGTACAGTTGGCTTTTGCCTCCATTGTGGAACCATGTCAGCTGTTTGGGGACGGTCCCTCAAAGCACCTCACTCGCCCATCTGACCTACTGGCCCCCCACTCTGCTGTCAACAGGAGTATTCCAGTGAACGGCTGAAAAAGACCAATGAGCTTCTGAGAGGCATCAAGCTCCTGAAGCTGTACGCCTGGGAGCACATTTTCCATGACAGTGTGGAAGAGACGCGACAGAAAGAGCTGACCAGTCTCAAAGCCTTTGCTCTTTACACTTCCATCTCCAGTGAGTACTTGCTGGGTTTGACGTTACATTGCACTGCCCGAGCCCCTAAACACGTACAGTATGTGTGTAGAGTCAGTTTTGGAAAAAAAAATTAACATCGGGCCTGTTCCTTAAATCTACTACTTTATGGTATGAGCAAAAAAAATCAGTAGTTCTTAAAAAATGAATTTCTTAGTAATTTCTTAAAGTTAAAGTTACAGCTTGTGTTTATAACTGTAAAAAGAACTAGCTTCTCTATTTGTTTATTCTTTTAACTGAAAACAGTTACAGTATGTGAACATACAGTATACAGTACTAATATGTCTACCATTAAGGTTATTATTGTCCATCAAAACTGTTATAGTAAACACTCTTTATGTGCTTTCCAGTTTTCATGAATGCAGCAATACCAATCGCAGCAGTACTTACTGTAAGTAAAATTGTATTTATACTCGAGATTAAGGTATAATTTAAAATATCTTCTATCAGAGCATTAACATGGTGAGCATGATTTCATTTTAAGTGCTGTATGACTGCAATGTTAATCTGGTGTTCCTCACAATTTAGCACAAATGTGATTTCTTACTTTCTAGACCTTTTTGATATGTTGAAGTCACATTAACAATCATATGTTTCTATTTTACATTTAATGGGCATCTTAATAACAAGAAAACAAAGGGTTAGTAGCAAGAAAGGCATCTGTCCATCTTGCTCATGAAGTTAGTAGTAGCTCATTGTTCCAGGAATTTCTTCAAGTTGTTCATTGAAAGACTAGACTACACTCTAGTAAGTGCTTTAATGCTCTTTAACTGAATCTGTTGTGGGAAATCATTAAAGTTCAAATTACCTGCTTTGTAATAAGCTGACCGCTGCTCACAAGCCCTTAATATGCCTTTGTGTTATCCACTTTATTCTCTGTCCTTCGATTCTGTGTTATGTTCATATTAGTTCATGTAACATTCATGTATCTCATGTACATGTCCCGTAGAAGTATCGTTTTTTTTTCATTTAGGTGAGTTTAAAAATGATCCTCTTTTCAGAGCAGAATCCTCTGCTCCCTCACTATTTCACTTCCTCTCCCCCCATAGTCACATTTCTCTTCTTCGTGGTGTACTGTGCCCTTTACTTCTATTGATTTATCTGCCCTCACATGTTTCGGTTAACAAATAATTGCAATGTGGCACCTATCCTCTTCCTCAGAATAGCCCACTATAGATTTCTGTTTTCTGCGCATGGCCATGTAATCTCCCCATGCCAGGCTGGGTCTGGATAGCGGAGGGAAAAAACAAGAGGCAAAGGAGGTATTGTCTTCGTTGGTGCCTTGTACAGTGTAGGAGAACGGTGATGAGAAACCCCTTGTGTGTGTTTGTTTTTGCTGCTCTTTGAAGACCTTTGTGGTTCACGTGCACCTGTCTGAGGATGCTGACCTGTCTCCTGCTGTGGCCTTTGCTTCCCTCTCCCTCTTCCACATCCTGGTGACCCCGCTCTTCCTTCTCTCCAGTGTGGTGCGCTCTACTGTCAAAGCTCTCGTCAGGTGAGAAGCTAGAACGTTGTCTGGTAAAACTAGGGCTTTCCAAGCCCAGGGCCAAAGGACAAGATGGTCTAGGACGATAAGTTTCCTTAAATCACCAAGAACATTAAACCTTAGAAACAGAGCTACAGTATATTAGATGAGGTAAAGTGTTGTCCACCTGCATAGTTTTGATGGTGCACCCCACTGAAAGAGCCTCATACTGCAGACCCTGCTGCCCTTTGGTACTGTAGCTCTTCCCTAAACTGTTTCCTTCCAAATTAGTTTATGCCCTCTCACCCAACAAGCACAAATGTATACAATCTGCACAAGACACGGTAGATTATTTGAAAGACCAGGTATTATATTTACAAAACCCTCCCCTCCTTAAGAAGAGCTAAAAGAAAGTCATGGATGTGAATTTGGAAAGTGTTTGTGCTGATCAAATACCTGAATGCTAATCATTCAATACTGTAGCATTCAGGTATTTGTATTTGATCTAAACATACACCTTATTTTTTTAACAAAGAGTAAGATGAATGCCTGGTTAAATGTGTATCTACTGCAATAACAACGTTTTTTGTCTTATGTCAAATTATGATTCTCTTTCTACAGTGCAGCTCAAATACTGCATTATTGTATTTAACAAAAAAGACTTTGTGCCTTTATTGAAGTTACAATCTTGTATTCTGTAACAACACAGTGCAATGTGATCTCCCTCACTGTGAGCTGATGAAAAATAGATGTGTCAAGACCATGAGGTGATATTCAGTCTCAACTCCGCAGGATAGTTCTTTTGTGATATTGAAAATTGCTAACTAGGAATTTCATTTAAATCCTGTTTTTAACTTGCATAATAAACAGGCTTTAGCTATACAACCTGTAAAATACGAACTGGCATTTTAACCTCTCACTGTGTCTTAAGAAATGAACTAACAATGAATGGGGCAAAGAGACTGGCTTGGAAATGTGTCACTTTGTCATGAATTATTTAAAGCAGAGGAACACTAGAGAAATGTGCTTGGGTTAAGCTCACAGGAGTCTAGGTTTTGCAATCAATTATGGTCTGCATTTATTTCAGGAAGGTCAATATCAACATGATGAGGAAAAACAGAATTAAATGTCTGAAGTAAATTGCATGTGTATCTAGCAAGAAGGGAGTGCAAAACATCCAGTTTAATAAAATTAAAGGCTGAAAATAGCTGTAATACAGGATGACAGAGCACAAATCAATTTTAATAAGCATTAATGGCTCTTATGTTTTATTTTCCTTAACATGACCATTGATTCAGTAAAGGCAACCTCTTGCTGTTAAGTAATAGACCATAGTTAATAGCTCTTTACTGCATGGAAGGTGGGAAGGTTAAAACTATTTAAATAAAGTCTCAGGATTTATGGAAACATAATTTCACTGTTGGTGGTTAAATTTGCTGTTTTGTCAGGGATGATTTAGTTACATCTTGCCTGACTCTTCTAGTTAATAAGCCTTCCCTAGTAGCCATATTAAGTATTTTTTCTTGCTTTTAAATATATATTTATATTTTTAGATGTGGACCTTTTTCTACTTATAGTATATAAATTGTTTTTTTCATCCAGATTTTTAACTACAATATTTAAACTACAATATTTATTCTATGTTTAAATCTAGAAAAACCTTAAAATAAAACTAAGAAAAATCGTCACTGTTTGATGAATTATTAAAAAGCATTATTATAAAATCTTTATATTAAGAAAACTATTATGATATTATGCCATTTGATTCATTTGAAATTTCCTTTATTTTAATGTATTCTAGATATAAAAATAGAAGTGTTAACTTGTAAACATCCCTGAAAATTTGAATCTGCAGGTCTGCAGTGGTTAACTAAACATGCTGAAGCCTAGATTTATCTGAGACAGTTGTCAGTGGATAGTCTGCATGCTTTTCATCTGAAGAGCAGTTGTCCATGACAGCAAATGCGCTCTGCATATGCTGATGATATGACAGCAGCTGCTATCGTGGGATGGATGACTAATGGGTGTCACGTTCCTCCTGCTGTATTGCACAGTAAGAAGTTGAAAGGCACTTGGTTCTGGAATAATTGGCTAATAATTACAGATTTTATGCATTTATTCATAGGTTGAAAAATGATTGCCGTCAAAGTGGTGATCTTTGTCATGCACTAATAAAATAACATTTTAAAATGTGACTTTAACTCTAACCAATTGCAAACCAGCAATGTTATATTCAATGGAGCACCTGTTAAAATCACACCAGTTCTCTTTTTAGTAATTAAAATAGGTTATGGAGAAATAGTCATATCAATAATAGTTTTTGAAAATGTTGCAATAATTTTAGTCTGACATATCTTCCATCCTACCATTAAACATCTATTAAAAATGGCATACTGGCAGAGCTTTTTAGAAAATCTAGATACATATAAATTAAATTTCACAAATGTTTTCATGCATCATCTAAAAAGTCTTCCTCCTAGTATGCAGAATATAGTGTGACAGGAGGAAAATGGCATTGGAAACAAATAAAAAGAGTAGATTTACAGGACATTAAGGTGTCATTGTTTCTTTTAATAATAATAATAAATAATAAACTTTATTTAATATAGCGCCTTTAAAGGTGGCTTCTCAAAGCACTTTACAGGATGACAATAACAATAAATAAGAAGACTACAACAATAAATAAGAAAATTTCACAAGACAGGACACAATTATAATTACAACAATACAACAATAACAATAGAGGAGACCGTGGCTGCCTTTTTGTTAAAAGGCTCTTAAAATATACTGTATAGTGGCTTCAAGTCCGTGTGTTTTCCCTTCACCTAGTGTGCAGAAACTCAGCGAGTTCTTCTCCAGTGAAGAAATTGGGGAGGAGCATGACCTCAAGGCGACAGTTCCGCAGAGCTCTGGCAATCACAACAAATACCAGGCTGTGGTGAGTAGCAGCGAACACTGGGCAGCCGTGACTTCCCAAGAGGGCTGCCTGCCATCCCCTCACACGCCTCTCCTGCCATGATGCGCCGTAACGCGCCGTGACAGCCACACTCTTTTCACAGAGCTGACTTCCAGTCAGCAGGAGGGTTCTCTTATGGCTAAGCCAAGTTTACCCTGAGCCCCAGTGTCCGCATGAGTGCATTAATGCTTCTGTTAAAAAAATAAAAAAGGGACAATCTCCCATCAAATTGTAACACACTTTCCAAAAAATAAATAAAACATGTCTTTATTGAAAAACTATACTGTAGAGGAGACTTCAAGCTTTAAAAAAAGACAGCACTGTATATGAATCTACAAATGATTACACTTTGCTTTCTTCCATTTATAGATCAGTTTTTTCATGTTAGCATTTGATGCTCTTTCGAAACACCTTCATTTCTCATGTCTGGCAAAAGCCACTAAAGGTTGTGAACCGCAAACGGCCGGCCAGGGATGAGTGGAACAGCTTCAGCTCCCAGAGGGATAGAGACACCCCCACCACTGACGAGCGAGAGGACGTCTACATCAAGGTGAGAAGACAGTCAGCTCGGTTCGGCGGGGGACTGAGACTTTCCACAGCAATCTTGAACAGAATCATGTCCAAATGGTTCCTGCTAGATTTATAATGTCAAAATTATTAATAGCAATAAAGTAGAAAAGTTATCCTTCACCATTGTAGCCAAAATATGTACAGTATATACTAGTTGTTTTACTTTTATTTTTGCTTAACGTTTTTGTAGATGCAACACATGGATTTAATTATTTTTAAAGGAAACAAAAAATGAGATGCTTTTCATTCCTCACTGTAGGAAAACCAAAACATTCAGTGTGGTTGTGAATGCTTAGCTATATGGAAACTAAACTCCACAAAAGAATTTGTTTGTGATTGTAGGGTCATGCAAAACAGATCAACAAAGTTCCTCCAGTTTCAGCAAAATGTATTGAGAGTATTTTCCAGAGTACAAAAATGGAAGCCAATTAAGGGCTTGTTTGTTTCCTTAATCTAGATAAGCCTACAGGATTTGTGTTCCAACAGAATAAGACTTGATCACAATAGTCTGAGGTTAATTTTTAGCGTCCCTCCATAGCAGCTCCAATAAAACTGAGGTCTTAGTGTACAGTACTTGTTATCACCAATGCTGACCTCTGGTCTGCTATGTGGAGTAGATGGACAGCAGCCAATAACAAAATGAGCCAAACTCATTTAAAATGATCTGGCAGGTGATAAAGATCATGGTGGTCATTCATCCAATGTGCAGTCCTCTCTGCCCAAATACAGTGTTATGATGAAGCATGGTAGTTTTTAATTATTATTTGTGGCTCTTACTTTAACCATTCGTTTTCCTCATTTGAGAAATTAGTATAACATATCATTTTAAAAGGTAGCCTATTTTCAGAAGTACAGCAAATGCATTGAAAATGCATGAGACAGTGATCTATCAGATGTCATTGTGACTCCAAAAGTGTTACTTTTATTTGAGGTGTAGAGAGGTGAGGTTTCACATGACACGTGGATTCTGACAAGGTGTCTGAGCACAGCCAGTGCTACTTTAACAGCTGAAGGGGGTGGGGTGGAAGGAGGCAGGAGTAATATGATATTACTTCTGTGCTATTTATAAACAAGGAAATTACAAAAATACAGTATCTGAGAAGCATATCTCAAATATCTCAGGCATATCTCAGCATGTATTGTGTATAAGTTTTAAATAGTGAGTATTTTCATTTTGTATTTTTCAGTAAAGATAAATCTGCAAGGTTCTTATTTTGTCATAAGAAAAACTTAAACATTACAACTTTTTAGGTGGGTTCCTAATTTAGAGGCATTCAGTCTTAATCCCACAGATGGTACAGTGGCTCCACATCATTGGCTCCTCAGACAACCACATACTGTACACCAAATGTTTGAACCTGCCACCAAAAAGATAATCAATTCTTTTGAAGAATTGATAGCAGAATTTGTGATGTTTCATCCAGTAAATATTATTTCTGTGAGAAAATATTATTTCAATAATACAGTTATTTTGTCTTGTACTTGTGTTGAAACTATCCTAATGTCCCACAGAAAATATTCATGTATCAGTATACCCATTGATATTGTGTGTGGAATCTTTGAGCTGTAATGTAGAACTGAGAATTAAGTATTTCACTAGAAGGTTTTGAATATAATAGCTTAAACATTTCCTGAAATTGATCTACCCAGGAAATAGCTATTCTTAAAAACAGATTGTTACTGTAGGTCCTCCTGCTTGGAATCATGCACACGTTTGAGGTTACCTTTATCACTTCACACTTAAAGTGACATTAATGCATTGTGTTTTAAAGTGTGTCTTCATCTCATTTCAACAGATAACAAATGGATACTTCACCTGGATGCCAGATGGATCACCCACATTGTCCAACATAGACATAAAGATCCCCTATGGTAAACATGCATGAGATTGTAAAGTTCTAATTATGGCATTTTTTGTTTACAGACTAATCACAGCCGTCAGCATGATTAACTGTTGTACAGGGCTGGTTTTAGTCAATTGTAAATGCGTTACCATGATACCAATTCATCCTAATGCAATATATTCTCTAAAACAGAATTAACCATATAATAGGAGACACAGATATTGGCGCCATGAAATACAGAATAAAAGATCAGATCTTAATATTTACAGTCTCTTCTTATTGTGTTTAAAGATTGGGTCTCATTGTAATCCCATTACCAACCTCCTTTACTCTCCACCCTCGTTCTAGAGAACCTCATGCACTGTGTTTTGCTCAAGACAAACTGAATCCATCACATGCTGGATTAAGCCATCAATCCCTCAAGATTAGATTAATACCCCAATGACTATTCACCCTATAAGGGGAAATTGTTCTACCTTTAAGACATTAAAACTTCTATTCTTAATTATGACAAGAATCAAAGCCGACAAAGAACTTACTGTTATGTGTTTATTCTCTAGGTCAATTGACAATGATTGTGGGACAGGTGGGCTGTGGGAAATCCTCACTGCTTCTTGCTGCACTTGGAGAAATGCAGAAGATTTCAGGGATTGTTTACTGGAACAGGTGTGGGGCAGTATTTCTTCTGACTTTAGCTAGTCTCTAAACTCTGTATGCCAAAGTTTATACTGTACATAGACTAGACTTCAGTAAACCACCACCACATGTGGAAATAACACCTGTTTCATTTGGAATTGCACACAACACTGGCAAAATTTGGGGTTAATAATTTTGCATATGAAATCCACAGACCTGATTTGTGGAACTGCAGCTTGTTTCTGTCTCAGAGTCTGTCTGAGCCACCACAGGGAAGAGGTTTTACTGGGTGGTTTTGCAAGGATTGGCTAAGGAAAGGCCACATGGAAACAGGGATCTTATTTCCACTGATTGACAAGAAGGTGATGCATGCCTTGGGGAACCATTTAATTGTATACAGTTTTGTGGGCATGTCTAGAATTTATTTTTCTGCTTTAGTCTGAAGGAGTCTACATTCCTGAGTGGACTGTGCAGACTGTCCTCGGGAGGCTTCCGTAGAAAGTGGCCATTTTGGCTCATCTGGGAAACTGAGCCAAAATGGTGACTGAAGCTCAGTAATTCAGTACTGTTTTAGGAAGGGATAATTACTGTATTCCCAGTTGCTACGGTATATAAACCCTGTGGGATAGTCTTTTTTTGGGCAAAGACTAGTAAAGAGAGACAGAGAAAAAGGTATGTGACCTAAAAAGTTAGTAAACCGAATTTAAGTAATTTGCTGTGACCTTCTAGGATTTGGAATTAGTTTCGCCTCATTTCTAGGTTGGGAATAAAAGTGTAGTATGGACACTGATAAGGCGTTAGGTTTTTTGTTTTGGCTCTTCTGATTAGTACTAAAATAATTCATATTCTTGTTGGGAATTAAACAAGCTGTGGATCCATACTGTAAATAGACTCTTTATTAAAGGGCCTTCTGACAGTTAAATATTTTTTTACCGTCTCAACATTTATACACTCTAAGAAGCATTTCAGAATTGAAATGTTGAAAGCAAATTTCTTGTCAAGCTAGATGCTTAAATCTATGTAGTGTGTTAATATTGGTGAAACAAACTATATAGGAGAAATATTAGCTTCTGCACCTAAAACCAAGTAATGCTGAGTTTGGTCATCCTGAAGTAAATATTTAAATTGTCATGAATAGCAAATGATTTCCACTGTACTGTGTGCCAAAAAAGATGTTTTCAGAGTCTTCTACACCAGTTACCCAGAGTAAGTTAGAGCTTCAGTAGCAAAGATGTATCAGTGGTGGTGTAGTGTAGCTGACTGAGCAGGAATATAAATTAAGAGAAAGAGAAAACATTTTCCATGCTGGGGGATTTACCAGCAGCTCCTCAAAATATGAATTTGCTAAATAAAGTTTGAACCATTGCCTTGTAATGCCTTTGCCTTCAAACCTATTATGAAAAGCAAAATATATTAGAATTGATGAGCAAATTCTCAACGTCATCAATTTTGTTTTCAGGAAACACACTGAAAAAGCACCTTCTGGCTTAGCCTTTGTCGGGTGAAGTTCATGGTGATATCTGAGAGCGTGGAGGCAGCAGTCAGTAGGCTTAGACAAAGTAGTGAATATAGTGTGAGAGGTCATGCTTCCAGGTTTCATGGTTGGGTTGGCTTGTTTCTTGCCAGCTAAGGAGAAAATAGTTCCTGTGTGTCATTTCTCTGATTTGTTGGTCCCACAGGCTCAGATCATGGAAATATATTGGAAATATATAATAAAATGTGTATATATACAGTATATAAAAGGCACACACTTGTGCAGGATGTGGACAAGCATCAGCATGCTGGAAACTGCAGACATACAGGTGCTCTTGCAGGAAAGGAAGGATATGAGGCCCCCCAAATGCTGTCTGTGAAAAACGTCATTCACCAAAGTTGTTCTGTAGTTGTTGGAGATGCCTGCCCAATTTGACAATCTGGATGATGTTTTTCATTTCTGCTGTGCCCTTTCTTAGCTTTTAGCCCGGCTAACAGAACCAGGGTTCAGAGACCAATCTTACATTAAATGAACTCAATAGACAAAAATATTGTATTTATTCTTGTTGTGAAAGTTACCCACCGTTCTCGGTCCATTCCACTGAATGCCATAACTTGTTTAAAAAGAAACATCCATCCCCGTACCAATAGTCCAGATTTTGTCACCCGCATAGTAATTCAGTGGGCAGCTTGCTCTTTCGTCTGGCTGCCTTGAATTTATTTTGTACTGTAAAATAAATGTGCCAGTGCCCGATATATGTCAGATATCACCTTCCTGGAGTGCTCCATTGCAGCTGCAAAGAGTAATAGACATCAATCTTTGCTGATTAGCTTCCCATCTGCTGCTGCTATTCTAATCACCTTCTCTCAGTAACCTTTACCTTTTAGATTTTATTTTTCACAATTTTAACTTCTTACAGTTTATGTGCAAAAATACGTATCTCATGAAATACTGTCACCTTTCTCAAAAATCACTTGTCATAATTTTGTCCTCTGGTGTTTAATTATGTTTTCCTTTCTGATAATTGAGCAAAAAAATGCTAAGTTTGTCCTTTCTTGAATAGCTTTGAAATCAAAGGTTCCTCATATAGTTATTCCATATTATCTCCTAAACCTATTTGACGTGTTTTGTTTCTCTTCTGTCACACATGTTCAAATTTGGTAGTTGTGATATTTGTTTCAAATCACTGATTCTCTAAAGCACACTTTTCCAATGTCTTCTTTCTTTTTTCTGGGCTGTTAACTTGACGTGAAGATCATATTTTCAGTTCTATAATTTTTTTGTGTGTGTTACATTTTTTTTTTTATCCTGCACTTCAATAAGAGTGCCCTGTTTAAAATGAAAATTTAAATTCAATATTTTCCAAATCATATTTGTTAAGCATATAATATTAAGTATTAAGTTATTTATTAGAACTTTTCCCTAAAGCAATTCCTGGTCGTCAAACTCCTCTTAAACTATTGAAAATAATTTGTCATGTTTGACATCTTGTCCTAGCAGTCTTTCCAGTCATGATTCAGAGGGGGATGAAAGGTAAGGATCTTATACTTGCATTTGATACAAATTCATCGAATACAGTATTTAGAGCTTGATTAGCTTACATTTCTTCATTCATACAACACATTCTGTAGTATTTGTTCTTCACAAGTTACAGATGGTGTCTTACAAAGATGGGCTGTGTGAGGGTGATGGTTGTACAATATTGATTTTTCTATGTTCATGTTTTGTATCTTAGACATGTTAAACCTA
This sequence comes from Lepisosteus oculatus, assembly GCF_040954835.1. Taxonomy (NCBI): domain Eukaryota; kingdom Metazoa; phylum Chordata; class Actinopteri; order Semionotiformes; family Lepisosteidae; genus Lepisosteus; species Lepisosteus oculatus. The sequence goes on from NC_090716.1 coordinate 12,384,457, forward strand.
TAAACTCAAATCACTTTCATGAACATTTACTGTAGTTCCAACATGTTGTCCCCTACATGTTACATCAGGCTGTGCTGTGAAGCCCGCCTTGCAAATCAGGAGTTCTGAAAATATGCAATTCTATTCAGTCAATTGAACCAGAATCCCACTGCTTAATTTCCATCACATATGTAAAAGGAATTTCATGCACATTGAGCAAGTGTTCTGTTTGTTAACTGTATATACTGTACAGCATGTAGGCAATTACAGTATATTAGTTTTTATAATCAGTTGGAAGAATGTTTATACTGCACAATTAAAATAAAATAAAAATAATTGTCCTGAAGCACAGGTATGTAATGTGCATCAGTGGGGGGGGGGGACAAAGATATAGCACTTGTTTTAAAACTATTTGTTTGGGGGCAGCTGACTTGATAGCTTGTGCTTCTTTATGTCGAGGACAGTAGAGATCAGGGACGGCTCAGGATGATAAACCCAGGCTCTCGGCAGCTCTGCAGTGAGAGGGAACAGCAGGAGGGCCCAGAGCATGCTGCCTCTTGGCTCATGACAGTGAACGTGCCTTGAAACTTCAGTGACCTGATGTTTTTCTCAAAGTCAAATGAGAACCAAGAGCAGAGACAGAGAGGCTGTTACTGTACTTCTGGCAGCTAACCAGCTTTTAGACAATAGAGGACGAGCCTCTTTGTACTCAATCATGAGGAGCCCTCTTGCTTGAAACACTTCCCCTTATCAGGGTTTGGGCTTGGCATGACAGCATTTGTTGGAAATTTAATTGGGGCTGACAAGCTACACAGCTTCAATAAGGAACTTCTTGTGTGATAAATGCTGTTTGAACACCTTTTTATTACTGTTTGCATCTGGACATTCTCTAAAAAACACAGGGTCATCAAGTCTAATTCTCAAGTTACCTCCGATTCAAATTCATTTATTGAATTTACCCTAGCAAATATCCTACCTGTCTGTATGCAAGGCTGTCTGTATAGAATGAATGGAGTTCGAAAGGAACGCTCAGGTGAATGTCAGGGGCTACGGTTTGTCTGTTACCAGCTCACTGACATGTCGAAACCACATTTTCTTTTTAGTTTTCTGTACCTCCTTAAATAGATCAAATTGTTTCTCTCCTTAATGTCCTTCAGCCCTGACTTTAAGGAATAATTTTATATTTAGATGACAATATGAAAAACAGGATGACAAATTTAAAAGAGAAAGTATTTGCTTTGTCTAAATCATTTTAAATAAGTAGAGCAAAATTTAATTCATTTCAGTCTCTAGGATTTTTTAGCCCTCAGATGTCACAGATGTGCTGTCATTTCTAACCATGCAGTTACACTTTCACAGTGTTTCCACCATGTGCCCTGATCTCATTTGTGTCTTTTCAGCACTACAGAGAGAGACACAGCTGGAGAGGCAGACGAAAGGTATGTCAAGCAAGAACAGCCCCTTACAACTGCGTACTCACTGATGGGTATAGAAATGAAAAGATCTGATTAATAGTATTAATGATGATGTCAACAAAATTAATAAAAAAGAAAACTACAGAGGCACTGCAGTATAACAAAGGCAAAAAGGAGCATATACATAAACAGCACTTTTCCATTCCAGGTGGGGTCTGTTAGAATTGTATTTCAGATCTTTTACTGTTCTGCTCTGACAGGAAAAGAGGTTCTGTAGCCTATGCCTCCCAGAAGCCTTGGCTTTTAAATGCTGCTGTGGTAGAAAACATCATCTTTGAGATGCCCTTCAACAAACAGAGGTAACGTGCAGAGCTTTTCTGTTTGCTGTCATGGAATATAATGCACAATATTTTAAGAATGTTTTACTGCGTTTTTCCCCAGTAAAGTAGTGTTGAAGTATACTGATTTTCATCCTGAAATGAGGCTCAGCTTTATTACCTTTGATTGGGGTTGCGTAGCGCAAGTTGCTTAGAGACAAAAATTCAGTTAAGACGGTAAAGTCTTTTCTTAGCATCAGCACACTAATCAATACCCACGGTGTAAATTCAGGACCTAAATCATTACAATAACGTCACAGATAAAAGATGGCTACAATGTAGCCTTAAAATATTAACTGTAATACATTGTTTTACATTTCTCCACTTATTTTAAAGTGGATCGGAAGAATACAGAAATCTAATTTCATTTAAACCTCTGAATAATTATTTTTAAAAATTATTAATGGTGGAGCATTGATGCCTCACATTGCTGGTGGGGCCCTGGGTTCAATTCTCTGCATGGAGTTTGTATCTTCTCCCCATATTCTTGTGGGTTTCCCCTCTGGGTGCTTTAGTTTCCTCACAGTCCAAAAACATACTGGTAGGTTAATTGGCTTTTGGGGAAAATGGCCCTGTTGTGAGTGTGTCTGTATTTGTGTCTGTATCTGTACTGCAATGGACTGTCATCCTGTCTAGGGTGTATCCTGCCTTGTGCCTGTTGCTTACTGTGATAGGCCTCTGCTCCCCCATGACACTGTATAGGGTGAAGCGGTTTGAAAATGGGTGGATAGATGATCAAAACAATCTCTCCTATTTAAGCAGTGCTAAGGCAGTCATAGGCACAAGTGGGGAAAAAATTCAATAGTCTGCCCTTTCCCCCCATGATCTTTTCTGAGCCAGAGTTTTTAAGGTACTAAGTAGATGCATACAAGATAAAAGACATAGTGCACAAGAGACTGGATGTCCCATTATTGATCACAAAGATGCAAAGATGATTTCCATGCTCTGTCCCTGGGAAAGTGTTAGGACTACACCCACAGTCTAGTAGTAATGCCAGCTTAAGTGCAGGGAGTAAAGTCAACACATAAGCATATGCTGTTTAATTCTGGCCCATCGGTAACACAGATTGTCTGCCTGACTGTCATAGTGACAGTGCAATGGCATTTCAATTAGTATTGATGCCTCTTGGCTCCATTAACTGGAATGTGAATCTAGTTTAGGTATCTGTCTGTGTGGAGTTTGCATGCTATATGTTTGGTCTCAAGGATTTTAATTCGGTGATTTTTCTTCCCATCCGTTGAAGGGTTGCAGGTTAGATTTAATTCTCTTCTATATTACCTCTTTACACGAGAGGAGGGGGGTGGTGCTGGCAGTTCCCAGTAGGATCAGAACTGTTGTTGAGTGCAGGTGTGAGTAAAACAGAATCCAATGTACAGTGCAATGGATGGAAGTACTGGAAGCTTTATAAAGAATGTCCAAGAATTTCAACACAAGGATCTTTCGTACTCAAAAGCTTTTTTTTCAGGCGGCATAGTTTTGAAAAGTTTGAAGTAAAGCTTAAAATTAATATTGATCATTTGAATTAGACTTCTTATTCAGAGAATAAATAAAATGGTAGCAGTTTCAAATGTACAGTAGAACATCTGTTACATTTACTTTGGTGAGTCTGAGAGTAAATTATAGGTTTATAATGTTATTAACATTACTGTATATCCATCACAGTGATAGCAGAGATTCCAGGTTATGATGCTATAAACAGTTGGAAACCTTCCACTAATTCTTGCTTCCTCTGCATCTGTTTTAGTGATTTTCTACTCTTTTTAACTCGATATCTCCTGCATCATACCTACTCTGTGCATCTATCCTCTTCCAGCAGCAGGCAGTTATATTTTATTGAAGTAGCCAATGTTTGGCCTGAATGCATTATCAGCGTTTATTGTCTCCTATTCCTTTTGCTTAATGGACTGTCATTGAAATAAAAGTGTACCACAGTGTTACATAATGGATATTTACCTAAGCTGAGACCTTTTCCTTGACTACAGCTGCAGTACATGAAAATAAAGAGAAAATCCTGTCACAGCATTTCTGTCAGCTCAGGTCTTATTTGTTCTGCTTTTTATGTAGTCCATTAGCTAATAAGGCAAAACACACAGATCCACTGTAACTGAAATGTGTGTTACTGTTTTTTCCGTGATCTTCACATAATCCAAAACATGATTATTAATGTTTAGCGAAGACCTTTATTCAATGTGACTTCCCTTCAGAATAGGTACTGAGCAGTAAATGTACATAGTTTAAAGTAGACATTAACAGTAAATTCAGCATACTACAGTAAGTCATAAAATACTAAAACACAGGGTTGAATCCGATGATCTCGGAAAAAATATTTCTGCTTCTGTAGAATTAATTCCATATTGAAGCTCACATCCTAAGTATTTAAGTAGAAGGTTTCGGTTAATGGATTTAAGAAGGTCACACATTTCCCAGTGGTATTATTTAAAAAATTCCAGATCAATATTGTTTTAACTTCAAGGGTTTTTGCAGATTGTGCTCTGAAGATTTCTATGATAACATTTTTATAAGTTGGGAAAGGCTCTTAATTTTGCTCAAAATATTTTTATGTAGCATGCAGTTGTCCTGGACCTTTGAAATCCACAAGATTGAAAGCTTTTATTTCCACTTAAATTTTATGGGTTGCCACTGTGTAAATGATTTAATAAAATGTACAAAGTATCAGGTAGAGCTGACGTGATTGAATCTTCACTTAGTCTGTTTGATGTATGGTATCATCACCACTGTTGTCTTTTGGAGAAGATGATTCAGGATGTGACATTCAGCCATGATTTACAAAACCTATACATTGTGATCAGATCTCACTAGGCATTCATGCTTTGTTTTAAGAGTAGGAAAGTTTTTGAAAACGTTTTTTCAAATTGTGTAATTTGAATCCCTGTGTCAGATCTGTGTTTTTATTTAAAAATGTTGAGATATTCATTTTGTATTCTCCAGGTACAAAACAGTCATCGAAGCTTGCTCACTCCAGCCAGACATTGACATCCTACCACAGGGAGACCAGACACAGATTGGAGAACGGGTTGGTTGATGTCTTTCAGAGACAATCTTAGATTTTCCCCAGCTCTGAACATTTCATGCACTCAGAAACACCGAACATAGATTAATACAATTTTATAAGCTGTTTTTTGCTGAATATCATTTTGTTACCCTTTAAATCTACTCCATGCTGAAAAAAAGAAGAAGAAAGAAAACAAAATGTTTTGGCGGTGGAGCCTTCTTCAGGTGTGAAATAATAGAAGGTTCCACGGCCGAAACGTTTTGTTTTCTTTCTTCTTCTTTTTTTTCATCATGGAATAAACCTATTACTTGTTCATTTGCAGCCTACACATGCTGATGCAGCTACCCACCTGAACTACTTTAAATCTACTGCCTCATTAATACAGTATGTGGTGTAATAGATTTCTTTATTAGCGGTTATTACTCATGCAACAACAAATTACTAAGCCTCTGCTAAATGTCTGTAAAGGTTAACTGGGTAGATAAAAAAAAAATCAGCAAAATTGAGATTGTCACCAATTTAATTATAGAATTGAACAAAAAAATATTCAATTGTATTATTGCAACAAAACATTATTTTTTGAGGTATGAATTTAAAAAGAATTATATGAAGTGTCAGTATTACATACAGTCAATCCATATATTGTAGTTTATCTGAAGTGTAATAAAGATGTACATTTTCAATGTAGAATTTCGAGTTGGGCTTTATAGTAGTGAAAATTTTCATGTGCTATATTACTTTATTGAATTATAAAGATGTTGTAACCTTGAATAAATGAGACACTATTATGTGAATGTAACGATTGTATATGTTAGGCACTATTAATTAATTTGTTGTCATGGTATTCATTCAAAAACAGACCTCTGTTTGCTGTTGGATGCCACAAATCTGTGCCATTTCAGCAATTCTCTACACGCTTGCTAACGGCAATGAATCATAATTACAGCTCACTGCCCTCCAGGGAATCTTCACTTCTTATTATTGTCCCAGAGGCCAGAGGCCACAGATTGAGGTGTTTAATTATGTGTTCCAGAGTGGTCTTGGGTGCAAATACTTAGTCTGCAAATCAATTTCTCCAAAAATCATTGAAGGCATCCATAGGTAATCTAGGAATCTACTATGAAAATATGAAATCAAATTCCTTAGCAGTTGTTGAAAAAGCTGTTATCCTCCAGTGTGACTGTAGCTATTGGTGTGCCTTAATCATGGATTGGATCCAGCTTCAGTCCGATTTTCATTACACATTGAAAACATAACAGACAGAAATGACAAAAATAGCCTCCTAAAAGGTGATATTGGATGCATTTTCACACTGAGTACTAAATTACTCATTTGGTATAATTAGTGTTAAACTGGATCAATGGAACACCTTCTCCCAGTTCTTCAGGTGCTACAGAGACCGTATAAAGAGATCTGTAAAGTCCTGCAATAATACAATGACTGTCCTCATATATAAATAAATAAGTTTATAAGAACATAACAAAGGATGTAAAGGAAAGGAGACACTTCTGCCATTCTACAGTAGCTCATTTGGTTGTTTGCCAGTTGATCTGCTGATGTCATCCAAACATTTCTTGAAAGACACCAGGTTATTACCTGTGACAGCATTTATTATATTATCATCAATATCTGCTTCAGGCCCTGCATAATTAAAGGACAAGGAATCATTCTGCTGTATTTTAGAATCTGTTGTATCAATTTATGTTTTGAGTACACAAATACACCAAATGCTTAAAATGTAACTGTTCTCCAGTGTCCGTGATGCTGCTGCTGCTTCTGGTTCTTTTGAATGCAAAATTAATTATAACTAACTGTACAGCAAATGAGTTTCTTGGTTAGTGAATGAGTTTCATTAACACACATTGTGCTTCCTTGATGAGGTGACAGGGATTATGTATGTCTGCAGGGTATCAATCTATCAGGGGGACAGAGACAACGCATCAGTGTGGCCAGGGCACTGTACCAGCAAACAAATGTGGTCTTCCTGGTAAGTAGAACATTTCTAGTTTTTAATAAGGGACTACAGGTGTAATAAGAAGCATCAGACATTTCACTGCAGGGTGAACTATAAGTACAGAATGACATACAGTATGACGATATCTGTGACCTGTGACACTAAACGTTTATGCTAATACCAATTCTGTAGTTAATTCAGTCTCTAAATTTCCAAAGATTCTTAAAGCAAAATCAACTCTTTTGTGTCACTTAATATGCATTAAAAAGTAGCTCATAATTACAATCTAAAGAACCACATTCAAACATAATGAGAGATATCAGTGTCCTGCAATGTCTTCAGGCTCTGTGAGCTACAGTGTGCAAGGCCAAGCGGCTTGGTAGTGCTGTGTTTGTGTCTGTTCCGCGTTGTGCATGGTAATGTGCTCCATTTATTTCTCAAACATTTTATCTGCAAGCAAAGCCTTTTATGCTTCTTAAAATGAACCTTAATGTTCATGTTGATGAGGCAAGACAATCAATTTGAGCTCTGTGTACAATTTAAAGCACCAGTGATCATGCCTTAATACCTTAATTATAACTTAACGATTGTTGTTACTTGATGTAGGATGATCCGTTCTCAGCCCTGGACATCCACTTGAGTGACCACCTCATGCAGGAGGGAATACTGAAGCTGCTGAGAGAGGAGAAGAGAACAGTGGTTCTTGTTACTCACAAATTACAGTATCTTCCTCATGCAGACTGGGTGAGACCATGATGCTAAGATCAGTCTGAAAAATCACATGAGCAAAACTTTAGTCATCTGCGTATACAAAACCTCCAAGTCAGTGACATGCAGTAGATTTGCCCGTTATTCATTTAGAATAAGAATATTTTTTTCATCATCCTGGACTGTCTCATAGGTCTGTTTCTGTTGTGCTTCCTCACCTCTAGATTATTGCTATGAAGGATGGCACGATTCAGAGAGAGGGGACACTGAAAGACATTCAGAACTCGGAGCCAGAGCTCTTTGAACACTGGAAAACCCTGATGAACAGACAGGACCAAGAGCTGGAAAAGGTTAATTGATAGTTTCAGTTTTCATGGGTCATTCAGGCATCTTTCAGTGCAAAACCAGTGGGTACAATGATTAAGCTGTTTTTCTTATGTGCTGCACTGTACAAGTTTGTAAAGTACTGTAGGTTTGCTCAATTTTTAAATTACATTCCAGACAAACTTTTTTTTAAAAAGTCTACATTTATTGATCTTGTAATCATTTATATATTAATAACTATACATACTGGAATATAACGGACATTTAAATGACTCTGTGACATACGAAATTCAAGTTTGATCTTTTGTGCTTCTGGCAGCACACCAGTGAAAAACACATACAGTACAGTACCAGTTCTGTTTCCCCTACTCAGGAGACTGTGGCCGAGAGTAAAACAGTGCTTGAGCGAAAGAACTTGAGGCGTGCCATGTACTCTAGAGAAGCCCTCATGAAAACAGAAGAAGAAGATGAAGGTAAGAAAAGCATGAACTTGTGTAGACATCCTGAGGGCCTTGTGCTATGCATATACAGTACCACTGAAAACTCATCTTCCTTTGCTCATTTTCTGTTAAATCTGAGATGTGCTAGTTCTTTCTTCTGTTCAGTATCCACCCTCCTGCAGCACAAGTGTCGAGTATATTTTTGTGATGCCTCTTAGAAATGACTCATTTCTCTTTTTCAGGTTATATGTGCACAGTGGCTTATACTGTATAATTATTTTCCTAATGTTGCACATTTGCAAGTTTATTGATGTTTTTGCCATTTCCTTGTAATTGGTTGAGTTTTTGCTCCACTGCAGTGTGGAAACGTTCCTTATTTGTTTTGTTGTTTTTATCTTTGTGGCCACCCTCGTTGGATGTTTTGGAATTGCTTCAGTACCTGGTGTTGGTATCAATGCTGATACGGGTGTGGATGATAAGCATGTTTTTCGGTCCTTCTGCGTCATTTTCATTTTAAAGCATTTGATGCACATATACTGATGCACAATGACATACACAAGAGTGTTATCTGTTAATGACTAATTGAGCATAAATGAACATTATAGTATTGTTATATTAGCATTGATATAGCATTGAAGGGTGTCTAGTCATGACAGGGTTTGCCAAGGAAATTGAAGTGGTCTTCTTCAATAACCAACTGACTAGTCCAGAGTAACCAAGAAACCTGACCTGGAAAACAGTCTCACCACACTGTCCCAGAGCTGTCACGTCTTTCTGATCCAACTATGTAATCTGTCTCAGACTACAGTGGCTGCAGTATCAGTTATTCCAGGATGATCTAACCCACATAATAGCAGTATGACTAACTTGCCATCCGCATGAAAATTGTATGCATGCTTGGAAGACGTTCAGGGATAACACTGATAGGTGAGAGATGAAATCGCTGTCTTCTGTAGGCAGGAAAATCTCAACGGTGGTGGCAGGGGGAGTGGTAGCATTTCTTGTTCAGTGAAGACTGCAGTTTTGTCCATCGTGGACGTGACAAAAGACAACTGATATGGAAGTTATGCAGACAGATGCATTATTTAAATCAACTTCATGGAGTGGTGGAAGTTTGAGCAGGCATCTCTTTTAATGTATGTTAGCCTGTGATGCAGATTGAGAGCAACCTAACAGCATAGTGATTCATCAATGAAGTCCTAATCCACTAACTGGTCAGGATTAGTTGCAATGCTGTATATCTCATATAAGTATATCTAGAAAATGATAGATAATGATAGATAGAAATGTGTAGATTATCATGCAATTTACAATATACTTGATACTAACTGTAATGTTTTCAGTTTGACAGTGCCATGCGTTATGCTGAAAACCTATGATCCTCTGATTTCATCACAGTTTTTTAATCTACTTTACATGTACTATACTTGAAAAATCCATTAGACCTAAATGTTGTGCCTTTGTGCCTCAGTGTATGTGTCCTCATGTTACATTTGTATTGATCCTGCAACATTCTTAATCCAGTTTTTCTAATCTTTATTGGCATGTTTTACATACTGCTTATATGCTTTTTGTGATGCAGTGTTTTTCATGTTATATATACTGTATATTAGAGTATTGCATGTTCTCATATAAATGTGCATACTTCACAAATATTTTGAAAAAATCGTACAATTCGGTTAATGTTTTAATGGGATTCCCTATACTTTCTCCTCTTTGTATCTGATCTTCATGCACATTTTGCATTGCTTTCAGAATGAAATTATGATCCGACATCTTTGGAAAATGGGAGAGATTTCTAAATCATGTTACTGATGATGATGGCATTTTTATAAGAAATTGCTTCTCAGACGTTAGGAAGGTTTCGCAGGGCTTCTGCACATTTAAAACCACTTTCTAAAAAAACAGACGTGTAACTTTGAGGCCAGAGCTATAGACTTTTTATCACCCGTCTGTCATTAGAACAAAGGGTTAGCAAACCCAAGAGGGGTCATTTCTGATGTTATCCTAACATTGCTTAAATGTTTTTTTATGTTAGAAAAGAGGACTGTCTATCATTAAAAAATGAGTAGAAATGAAATGTAAGCATTGAAAACTGTTCAAAACTAACCGTACTGTCTGGCCTTTGACTGCTACTGTTCCAGGAGCTACATCTGTAGTCTGTACCCACTAATCTGCTGTCTCCAAGTACAGAAATCCTAGAAGAAAAGTTTTTAAAAAAACAGGTCCATTTTTTTTCTCCCAGAAAAATTAAAAATTGCCTTGCTGCAATGAAGATGAATACTGTACTACATGCACTGCAGTTTGGCATTAATTGGAAAGTCAGAAATACAGACAGCACTGTAGGCTATTAAACTTTGAATTGAAAAAATAATAATTCTTTATACTGTCAAATATTGGAAGGTTGGATTTAGCTGTGTGCTACTTATACAGTAGTACCCCAGCGATGTCACCTTCATCATGCCTTGTCTTGCTACAGAGGAGTCCACAGAGAGTGACGATGAAGATAACATGTCTTCAGTGCTCCGACACAGAGCCACCATACCCTGGCGATCGTGTGGGACCTATCTGAGCTCTGCCGGCATACTGCTCCTCCCTCTCCTGCTGCTCTCCCAGCTCTTTAAGCACTCTGCCATGCTGGCAACCGACTACTGGCTGGCCAAGTGGACCTCTGATGTCATCACACTAAAAAACGATGCAAACGGGAAGAACTGCAGCACCACCCAGGTAGGTAAGACCAGCGAGGTCAGAACATGATGCATTAAAAACAGAACAAATACTTCTGGTACTAATAGTTTTTTGTGTCTGTATTGCTCTTGGTGTGTAAACCTTTGACATGTGACTTCATCCTGCAATGGACTGGATATACAGTATGACTCACCTTGCGCAGTTTGACTAAGAGCCCATGAGTTGGTAGAGACCTACAGTACGTGTGTTTCTTGTGCAATATGTCTCTCTGATTATGAGATCTGAGAGATCTGTCTTCTTACCATTTTCTGCTTTTCATGTATTGTAGAATGAATGCGATAGCACAGTTCATTTGCTTTCTAAAGGTTACAACTGTTACATTGTACAGTAGTGACAAGTGCCACCATACAGTACTCTATTGGAAACAATATTACAATTTCCATTTGACTTTGCATTGATATACCATGTACAAGGTTCATCAGTGCAGCATAGGAAAGCCTTAATTGTCGTCTTGTTGGTTGTATTTTCAATTTCGTTTAACAGTCAAGTATTAAGTCATTTAGCGCTGTTTAAAGAAGTTTAAAGAAAGTGTGGTCTTAATCTTGTGGACGACAACTCCTGAAGAATCTTGACTTTTTCTAGGATTACATTTTGTGCATCGTGCTGTTCATGCTATGCAATACTGTATGTGAACAGATTTACATGCTGCACGTTTTGTGTTTTAGAAAACAATACCTAACGTTCATAAGAATTGGGGAAAAAAGCATGGCTCACCTTTTCTAATTGCTTTACATTATCTTTCATTTCATAGCTGTTGTGCTACTGTGCTTTGAGAATTATTCTGTACTCTTTGCATTGGCCTTTTTGATGGTTGTGAAATGAAGATTATAATCACAAGTGATTAATTTAGGCCTGTGCTGAACTGATTAATTAAATTATCCTACTCTTACCTGCTGCACTGAACTTAATATTGCCAGGGTTGTTTTCTCCCTGCAGAATGTTATTGATTAGCCTTGAGAATTCCTCAGTCTGAGTTTCTGCTAATTGACTTCACAGGAAGGTTGGGAGTGTGTCCAGTGAGTCAGTTTAGTTTTTACTTTTACACGAAAATTGGCATTGCTTGTGGGAGAAGGAAAAGCAGAAGTGGAACATTTTTTTTTTCTTCTATATGCATAATGTTCAAGTCCTATGCAATTCACTTGATAAACCACAACATTACAATATCTGTACATTAACGGTTTCTTACCTTAAAATTGCTTTCACACGAGGCTGAGCTGCAGTAGTTAAATTTCACTCCAGTTTGCCTAAGTTTCCTCCTCGGCTTCATTGAGGAAGGTGCTGTGTTTCCTCACCTTTTCACATTGCTGGCAAACTGGTGAATGAGGTGGCTCCCTCTCATTTGGCATGTCCTTCAGGATCCTCATGGATTAGAAGTGAATTACACTGACTCTGATCTTGCGGAATAGTGGACATGACAGCTGTGATTTGCTGGCAACACTGTGATCAGAATACCCCCTGCAAACCTGACACATTAACAACACAGTCATTCAGCTATGTGGTTGCTTGGTTCTCTAAACTGTTGGTAAGGGAACAGATGTACAGTAGGTAAATAACTGACCAGATAAAGAAAAACCTTTGTCCTGTGATTGTGTACAGTTTTGTCGTATAAAAAATAATGACAAGAAGATAAACTTGTAAAATAGAATTCATGTAGAGATTTTCTTGCATGATTGCAAATGAGGGTTCAGGAAATGGGGAGAGTGGAATAAGTGGGTCAACCAGTTGTAGAAAATAACCAGAATACAAATTATATTTTCATTGTAAACATTGACTTATTCATGGTTTCTCCTTCTTGAGTAAATTGATTCAATGACAGCTCATTCCATTGCATAATGTTTATTGCATCAATAGAATCTTCTACTTCTTACCATTAGTTTTAGTTATTACCATTACCATTAGATATTCTCAGAAAGTATATTTGTTTACAATCATTACATACTGTACCATGAAAGAGATGCTACTTCATTACTCTGTGTATATACAGTGTTTGTAAATGTAGTTAAGAGGTGCCACAGTGGTTAGCTTTGCTGCATTGCAGCTCTGGGGCTCTGGATTCAGTTTCTGGGGTGATGTCTCCATAGAGTTTATATGTTCTCCCCGTGTTTGTTTGGGTTTCCACCTTGTGCTCCAGTTTCCTCCCACAGTCCAAACACATACTGGTAGGTTAATTGGCTTCTAGGAAAATTGTCCCTGGTGTGAGTGCGTGTTTGTACTATGTGTGCCCACTTTAATAAGACATGGTAATGTTACAGTATTTGGCCTCTGGAAATTGCCTGTGCCCTTTCTGTGTTCTTTGAGACAGTTCAGGTGTTTGTTCTTACAGTGCAGTGACTGGAGTTGTTCTTTCTTCCCCTCAGGAGTGCGGATTCAGTCACTCCTCGTACTCCACGGTGTTCAGCATTCTGTGCTGCCTGGGGATCGTCCTGTGCCTCGTCACCTCGGTGGCAGTCGAATGGACTGGCCTTCGCGTTGCCAAGGAGCTGCACCACAGTCTGCTAAACAAGATCATCCTGGCACCAATGAGGTAGCACGTGACGGACACAACACTTCCCCGCACGGCCGCATAGTTTTTGTGGTGATTTACTGTGAGTCACGTATTGCACAGGCTGGTGTCATAGCATGCCAAGAGGGTGATTTTGGATATGAGAAGGGCTGTGGGGGATGGAACAAGCTCTTCAAAAATCAGGAAGCATTCCCCAGCTTTATCCTGTCATATGTGCCTAAATACTGCACCAGTATCTGATTTCTTTTCACAATCATTATGGCTTCCAAACAGCTCAGCCAGTAAAGGCCCTCACAGAGAGCACATGTTGAGCTCTGTAGACCGGACATTGCTACTTTGTGCATTTTGTTGCGTTTTCAGGATTTAGAACCTTAACACCATCTGTTCATTAGGCTAATTGTGTGTGCAAATATCCTTTTCCTGTCAAGGATGTGGTATCTCCTGGGGTGTTTAATCAGTTCACTGACATTTGGCAGGGCCTCTCTCAACAAGGGAAGATACAGGGGGCATTTAAATTAAAATCTAGAACATATTATATACTTGTACCTAAAACCATAGTCATGTTTAAATTATAGTCTTGCACATGGCACTCAACAACTAGCCTTGGTCCTGGATACATGTGTAGCCATACTCTGTATTTTGTTCATAGGCTCTTCGAAACAACTCCCCTTGGAAACATTCTGAACAGATTCTCCGCTGATACTAACACTATTGACCAGGTAAGGTTCAAAACGCTCAAGCACATGTCATGAGGCTCCACTGCTTAATCCTGGAGCAAATGCTGTCTCTCTTCTGTACCTCACCCAAAAGATTTTACTTGTGTTGTGCTTCTTTAAAAATAAAAAGAACACACTGACTCTAGATCTGGATTTAATTATCAATCTAACTATTAATAAATGAATAATGTAAGAATTGTGAAGCTCTTGATGCTAGAACATGTTTCTAAACATTTGATATAAATGCATTGCTCACTATCATTCAGTGATCTGGATTGAAACAAAACAGCATTTGTTGTGGAAACATGAAATTAGGCATGAATTAGAAGAATGTACAGTACACCCTACCATAGTTAGAGTCTAAATATGAATGTTGCTATGTTTTAACTTGCCTTGTAATTTGATAATTGAGCTCATGTGCAGTTCCCTCTTTAAATATTGAGACAGTGGTGTTAAAATGACTATTTATGCTGTATACTAAAGCAATTTGGATTTGCGATGAAAAGATTGATGGAAGCATAGATGCACGGAAAAAAATATAAATGAAAAGTGATATTCTGTACTATTGCCTCAAATTATTTAATCTTGTCATCTCAATTTCATCGTATGTCAGGAACGGGGAATGCTTGTGTAGTTATTAATGTGTTTGAAGACAGCGACTAATCAGTTTGTGATCCGAGACCCACAAAGCTCACTTTCACGAATTCCCGTGACTGAGAGGTCGTCGCTCCCTTGCAGCACATCCCGGCCACTCTGGAGTGCCTGAGCCGCTCCACCCTGCTGTGCGTGTCCGCGCTGGCCGTCATCTCCTACGTCACGCCTGTGTTCCTGATTGCGCTCGTGCCGCTCGCCATCGCCTGCTACTTCATCCAGAAGTATTTCCGAGTGGCCTCCAGGTTTGCTGGAACGCTTTGACATGTCAGGAATTCCTCATGAGAATTTTCACACGTCCTGTAGGTGTGGGTGATTATCCTGTCATGGATGCTTAAGAAAATAGTTTCTTTTGTTTTTCCCCCATACCTTCTGTTCGCAGGGATTTGCAACAGTTAGATGACAGCACACAGCTCCCCTTGCTCGCCCATTTCTCTGAAACGGTAGAAGGTCTGACAACTATACGTGCTTTCAGGTAATCCTTCCACTAATCTATGTGTACATTTGTCTTTAAATCTGTCAAACGAACAATACAGTAAAGACGTGAAACTGATTTCTGGGTTTACTTCTGTCTTTGGAGTTTAATATTCCTGTTCTTTAACTTCTTAGGATAACCAGCATTTCTAATGGAACAGTATTCTATCATCAGTCATTGCTTCTGGTTTCAGATATAGTTGATTTAGCTTTACAGTCAGTTCTAATGGGAGTATTCCTGGATTTATTTGCATCCCAGTATGTAGCGTATTTCTGCACAACTATTCTTTAAGCTCCTTTTCCTTTACTGTTTTAAGCATCTCTTAGAAATGTGATTCAAATATACAGTATTTTCGTCATCTGAGGATTTCTCAGAAGCCAAGCAATTCTTTTGGCATCAACAGAGTGAAGCTAGTGGCTCTTTGAAGAACAGACTGCTGACGCTGCAACATTGTGCACTTCTTGTTCTGTAGGTACGAGGCAAAATTCAGACAGAAGCTTTTGGAATATACAGACGCCAACAACATTGCCTCTCTCTTCCTTACAGCAGCCAATCGCTGGTTAGAAGTTCGGATGGTAATGATCCTATTACAGTACACGGTCCTGTGTGTCACGATTTAAATGTCTAACCATTGTAATTGACACGGTTTGCTTATTACAGTGCTAAGGTCTAGTCAAACAGCTTAGAAAAATACTGTAAAGACAAACTCTTGTTGGGTATTTATACTACAAGAAAATAGTTCCTATAGATCTAGTATTGTAGAAATTTAATTTTAAATTGAGTAAGACTACTAATATTATCTGTCTTAAAGTTTTATGAATAAATCACTAAGAATTGTTTTATAAGATTTTTTAACCTTTCTTTATTTGGTTCAGATAAGATGAGAATGGAGAAACATTTTATGAGTTCTTTGCTTCTTCAAAACATGTTTAGCTAGCCTCCTTAGTCCTGTTCTCTCTGTGTAAGAAATGTAAGCTTCTGTTTTCTATATGTTTCTGTGTATCTCTTTCTGCCTTGTTCGGTCCTGAAAAAACACATTAAACATTGGTTCAAAAAGGTTTCTGCACTCATGTCGTATCAGCATAAGTTCGAACAAGAACATGTAAATGACAGGGGGTCATTTGGCCCATCTAGTTTTCTTGATTGCTATTAGCATATTGATGAAAGTGTCATCTAGCCATATACTGTAGGTGGGTTGCTTATTCTAGATTGTGATAGCACTCAATTTGAGTGTTTTTGATATAAGCTAGATTTTGGAATAGCAGAAGTGAGTGATTGTTTCAGTTTGCTGTGGGTAGCAGTCTGAATGGTCTGAATTTGATATTGTTGCCTGGTTCCACAGGAGTATATTGGTGCCTGTGTGGTTCTGATTGCAGCTGTAGCCTCCATTACCAACTCGCTTTACAACCAGCTGTCTTCTGGACTCGTAGGACTGGGTCTGACATATGCTCTCATGGTAAGTGCTTGTGTTTTAAGCACCAGGTAGTTTTGCAGTGTGACTGGCAAGAGTCTTAAGAGGGAGTCAACTGTCTGCATTAAGCATGCGGTGCCTTGTATCTGTTATCTGAAGTTTTTGTTCAACTGTGAAAACACTGAAAGGAACATTTGCAAAGCCAGTGAAAGTTAGCACAATTGCCTTTGAAAATGACTCTTATAATTATACTTCTAATCATTATTATTTTAAATTATTTAAAAAAGAATATTATTCCAATGCAGAATATCTTAACTTATTTTTTTGGTGAAAAACATCTTTATTTTTTAAAATTCATTGCTTCAAGTTATATTGCTTTGTTTTATATTTCTGTAAATACCTGTTGCCATTGATAATAAACACTTTCAAATTTGGAAAAGAGCCTTCTGGAAATCTGCACAAAAGGGCCGGTAGGAGGAGACAGGATGAAAAGCAGAGTCAGCAAGAATTATGACCCTGAAGCCTGAAACGGAACAAATGTACTCCCCTGGTATGTGTTCAGCGCTGCATCATTAAGTTCGCTGTGCATTTCCTGTCTACAGGTGTCTAATTATCTCAACTGGATGGTGCGCAATCTTGCAGACATGGAGGTACAGCTTGGGGCTGTGAAAAGAATCAATGGGCTCTTGCAGGTAGAGCCTGAGAACTACGAAGGCCTCCTCTGTGAGTGTATTAAGTTGCTCACATCGCCAAATCCTGAATATTTTATGGGTTAAAGTCGAAACCTCATGATTAAGTCACTGAAGGCAGCCGCGGATTTCGGATTCTTTTGTTTCTCTGATACAGTGGCATCCCAAATTCCTGCAAACTGGCCCCACCAAGGAGAGATCCAGATCCAGAATCTGAGTGTGCGCTACGACAGCACACTGAAACCTGTTTTGAAGCACGTCAATGCGCACATCTCACCTGGACAAAAGGTACAGGCGCCCTGTGTTTTGTTTAGCCCAGCAGATTTAGATGGGCTTTGCTTTACATACAGTACACTACTGGTGGTAGTAATTAAAAAAGCACTGCTGGGACAAAGGAATAGAAGTAACTTTTTCAGTGTAATCAGATTACATTGTTAAAACATTACAGATTGCACAGTTAAAACCTGACACAGTGCTAATGCAAAATCCTAACACTTTAAGCACTTAGGTCCCTTTCTTATACCTCAAAGGGAATGTAAGTTAGATTGAATTTACATTGACAAGCTGAAAATGAGTTTCTCAGAACAGTTCGTATAAGCACTGAAGACTGTTATTCTTACAAAAATGTATCTATGTGTGTTTTCATGGAATTTGCATAGAATATTTATAGAATTATCAGAAGTGTCATCCTTTTTAACAGAGGACATCACCAGTAGCACTCTCAGGTTCTGATGTAATGATATAAAGATGGATTTGTATCTCTGAATAGTGACTTTAACATCAGTGACTCTAAAATGTAGTAGCCTAGAGGCAATGATTCAGTGTGGCTAGAACATTGCTTTCTTCCTTTTTTTCCTTGTAACACATTATGTACACAAATTCATTATTTTCTTGCATTTGTGCTAAGTAAACTGTAAAGTGTACAGTATGTACTGTACTGTACACCAATACTTTATTTGTACTTTATCTACAATGCAATGTATTATTCATGAAATTATTTTCGAGAATCCTGTTGTGAATACCTACAGTATTAAAATAACTTGAATGTTCTGCATTATTTATTATTTTGTTATTATCTCCTTGGGTTATTATTAGGTTATTTATTAACACTTACTTAGGAGACTCTCTCATCCAGTGTGATTCACAAAATATACAGTGGTACACAAAGTAAATTAAAAAATAAATCATTCAAATGCAGTAGAAACAAAGTAAAAAAACTGCACAAATGGCAACAAAAACAAAGTAATGAACCAACAGCACACTGTAAGTGCAATACCTGTGCAGCATGGTGAAAAAATGAGCAGTGAACAAGCAGAAAACAGTGATTGCAGTACAGGAGGGCTACCCTTGAGCTGCATGAAGTATGAGGTGGCAGTGAAAGTTAATGACAGTGTAAGAGGTTATTGTAGATTTTTCATGACATAAAAGAGATTTTTAAGCAACAGCACTGTCTTCACTTCCTAAATGTATTCACATGCTATGACACATGCTTTGTCCCCAGGTTGGAATATGTGGGCGAACTGGAAGTGGAAAATCTTCATTTTCTTTAGCCTTTTTCAGAATGGTTGACACATTTGAAGGTAAAAAAGTCCAAGGCCTACTTCAGTATATATCTCTAAGTGTTACTGAGTTGCAGTTAATAAATGTTTTGTGCATGAGAAGACATTCATAAGAAAACATTTTGCTGTGAAATTTGACTGGTAATTTGGCTTTGGATTCTTATTTAATGATTTTATTTTTCCAACAGGACGGATTGTCATTGATGGGATAGATATTGCTAAGCTGCCTTTACAGACTCTCAGATCCAGATTCTCAATTATTCTTCAAGACCCAATTTTATTCAGTGGCACAATCCGGTGAGGAACACAGCTTTATCTGAAGCTCTTAAAGTGGCCTTGGGAAGAAAAACTCCATCTACAGTAGCATAATGTTTTCATGGTGAAGCTTTATAGTCTCTGTGTATTGAGTTCTGTGTATGATTGATGCTTGTTTTCAGTTGGTTAATAGAAATAAATTTAAAACCATTGTAATGAAAGAGTTAATTCCCAAAGGGAGCAGAACATGTACAGTAGTTCTGTTTGAACTAATTTGTACACATCTGAGACAAAGCAAAATATAGAAGGCATCTGAAGCAATAAAGAAAATACTAACTTATTATATTAAAATATTAAATTAATCTTCTGGGTTTGTATGGTGTAAACTAATACCATCACCTAAATGTAAAACACTGAACACTGGGCTGAAAGCAGGATTAGACGTTTCAGGCCAATATACAAATCCAAAAGTGAAGGTTTTTTTCTTCTCAGATGCCTTTGAATGTGTACTCTTAAAAACTAAAACTTAAATAAAAAGCAAACCCAAAGAGAGAACCATTATGTATAAAGCAATAATATTCAGTAGTTACTGTAGTAACAACAGAAAACTCAAAAAATACAATTTCATTTTTGGGTTCCTGAGCATGACTTACAACAGTGCACATCAGGTGCTGTTTATTCATGAATTCCAGCAACTGACTTCTTTTAGGCCTAAAACATGTTTCTTCTTTGAAGACTAAGCAGAATTAAAACACGCCAATTACTATTATCAGTAAAAATATGCCAGCTTTAAACTGAGCTGTTTCTACACGTACACTGCTGTGTGAAAATCTTAGACATTTTGCTTTGTTCTCCTGAATTATTGACCATGTTGTTAAGATAACAGTTGAACCTGCTATATGTGTATTTTGTAATACAAAAAGTAGTAATTTATTTTTATGGATGTGTAGAGAGGAGCAAACAATGTTAATGATGAGGAACACCTCACAAATGAGTTATTTGATGGGTACATGTGATGGATTATGAACTGTAACATTTCGTAATGAATGTTCAAGTGTTGTTTACCTTGAGCTTTTATGGGTGATTCTGATCAATGTAAATTTAAGATGGCTAAATGGCAAGTTTGTCTTCAAAGCAGCATCAATAACACTCATAGAGTATGTTTTATAAGGGTAGAGGCAACACTGGAGACTTTGAGAAAATTGTTTATATTCATACATGTATTGTAACTCCTGATTGCACCTAAAATATCTAAGAGTTTTACACAGCAGTGTATTAATTCAATTGTCATCATTGTGAAGATCTTTATCTTTTTTGTCAAGGTTTAA
This sequence comes from Lepisosteus oculatus, assembly GCF_040954835.1. Lineage (NCBI taxonomy): Eukaryota > Metazoa > Chordata > Actinopteri > Semionotiformes > Lepisosteidae > Lepisosteus > Lepisosteus oculatus. Next base: position 12,405,002 of record NC_090716.1, read on the forward strand.
TTTGGATCCAGAGAGAAAGTGCACAGACAGCATGCTTTGGGAAGCTCTGGAAATAGCCCAGCTCAAGCCTGTGGTGAAGGCTTTGCCTGGAGGCTTAGGTGAGGCAGTGGGCAACGTACAGTAAGACTGCAGGATGGCTGGGGTGTGTTTTAATTAGATATTTAATTAGATGGGGGAATACACAATGATTGTAGAAAAGTGACTCATGGATTTTAGTAGGTTTTTAAATGCACATCTTCTTTTCTCTAAAATTAGAATTCCACAACAAAAATAAGTGATAATATTGTCCTATACATTCATGCTTTAATTTTCTCATTACTCATGCTATGTGGAATTTTATTGTAAACACTGCATGTTAACTGGACTTGAGTTGAACATAACATAAGAAAGCTGGCAGATGAGAGGAGGTTTTTCAGTCTTGCTCATTTGCTAGTTGCTAGTAGCTTATTATCCACATTATTTAATACAGCAATTTTTAAAGTAATCATCCCAAAGCAACCAATGGTCCTAACAGCCATAGAGCATGTGAACAGGAGGAATACATGCTGTATTAAATACGAGCAGCTGAGTGAAGGTCACTCAGAGGGAAGTAAACTGATAACATATTGGCAAGATACTGAGAAGCCACAGCATGCAGGGCCTTGAACATAAGCACACGGCGGAAATGTAACAACACAGTCCATTTCGGCCACATAACATGGGAGTTTGTTTGAGACTCACAATCCATGTACACAATCTGTGTAAAAACTTTTCCTGTTTTGAACCCTCCTAGTCCCCTGAGCTGACCTGAACAGCACCAGTCTGGATTTTAAATCTCTGTTCCAGACTGGTTATTATTTTGGATAATGTAGAGAATGCATAACATTTTTGTATATATCATAGTCTTTAGTGCATGTACTGTAAGCTTCTGCAACACTGGAAATGCGTTATAACTGCGAGAATTAGAGAGTCCTTTTTGTTTTGACTTGCTGCAAAGATATGATGCATTTGAATGCAGTATTTACTGTACATCACTGTATGTATTTACATTACCGGGGATTAAACATAGATCAAGAAATCACTACATTTTAGGAAAGCATGCAAAGTAGCATTCTTTCAGAACATTCCATCGTTGTAATTCCTAATTTTTTTACCTGGGTAACCTACTGTTTAATGTTTTTTTTTGTTGTTGCATGAGTAAGTGTGATTCTATCAAAAGTATTTTGAATTCAGTTTTTGTGATGCTGAGCTGAAAGCCATGTGGATGTTACAGATTTTTCTGTTGGTCATTTCGGAAAAACTCAAATTAAAAGTCCAGCCTTTGACTAGTTTTAGATAAAGTCTGGCCACTAGCTGCAGAGCTCATTCTAATGGCTGCATTGTGGTGTAGATGCAATGGTGACGGAAGGAGGAGAGAACTTCAGCCTGGGGCAACGTCAGCTGTTCTGCTTGGCACGAGCATTTGTGCGGAAGAGCAGCATTTTGATCATGGATGAAGCCACTGCGTCTATAGACATGGCCACGGTAAGAAAAGAGCCCGCAGGCTTTAATGCCAAGTAACTTCCTAAAAAGGCCTTCTATTCAGCAGTGTGCTGAAAGACCTTCCTTTTTTTTCTCAAAACAATGTCAAAAGCTTTAAAATCTCTACTCTGTAAATTAAAAGTGCAAGCTCTTGGGGTTTGCAATTTGTAGAGTTTCATCTAAGGCTTATACTTTGTGAAGGCGCTTCTGAACTGGAAATAATGCTATTCTGTAATGAATAATTACATGGAATAGACATTAATCACTCTTACGGGACCTACTGTCTAGTACTAATAGCTACTAGAACTGTCTGGGTACTAAACTTGGCTTTTTATTAGTCACTCCATCAGGTTTTTGTCATTCCTAACAAACACAGAGCAAAGTCCTGATAACCGTGCACTTAATAATAATTTAATATAAATATGTATGCAAAATATAAAGAAATTAGGATCAATTCATATTCTAGTACTCTATAGCAAATATACTGTACAGTACAGCATTTGAAACAAAAAAATGAAATTCTAATATCAATGTCAATTTTTTTTATAGCCAGCAAAGACACTCATTGTACTTATGTTTTTAATCACCTTGAGATCACAGATTAAGAACTACCAAGAAGTAGAAAGGGCCACTAAATAAAAAAACTGAGCTATATACACCTTTATTTGCAGTAGTAATGTACTATATGCATTGCTATCGTCAGGGACTGCATAGCTGTTTCTCAGTTTAGTAATATTTTGTATCTATTGTGTGAAGTCCATTACATAAAAGACAATGATGACATTTCAGTACAATGGACAGCTCAGTGCAGTCAGGTGCCATGTAAATCTCCCTATCAAATCCTTAATATGTAATAAAAACCATGAATTATTTATCAACAGAAAGTTAATATTGATTTGCAATTATTAAGTCATAAGTGCATTAGTATATTTGTCCAGAATCACAGAATTACACAATTCAGTTGAGAATTCCTGTTTTTTTTAAATTACATGACACCACCTAGCCTGCCAAGTTTCATGTGTCTTCTCACTTTGTGACTTTTTATCAGTCCAAGTGAGCTTTCATGTATTGCCTTTGCTTTTGTAATCTGTCACCTTTGATTTTACCACATCAGACAACATTGTTTTTAATAACTCACAACAGCTGGTTCCAGCAGTTCTGGGAAGCTGCATCTGTGAAGGTTTTATGCTGTAGATCTCTTCACATCAGCAGTGGCTGAAAAATTGGAATCTGTAAAACTAATTAATTAGATAGAGTTGTACTGGGAAACCTACAGGCCAGCTCTCCAGGACAGGTTTTTGGAATTCCTGTTCTAATACCTAATACATTACATAAACAACTATTTCTACCTCTGGTCTCAAACCTCATTTTTGCTTCTGTTCTCATAGGAGAACATCTTACAGAAAGTTGTGATGACAGCATTTGCAGACAGAACTGTGGTTACCATAGCAGTAAGTACCATCAGCAATCTCCTTGTTCTGTTCTGGAAAGTAACGTTTTCCTATTAAAAAAAAGCTTGATACAGTGTGTGACTTTTTTTCCATTTTCCACACTTTTGTGCTATTAAATTCTACTGCATTTGTCTAGTTTGACGAAAGGTTTTTGTGGATCTCGTAAATGGCTGAATGATAAAGGTGCTCACCTGGACTACAGGTGGAGAGTTTAGTGGTTCAGACCTGAGTGCGACACCTTTAGCCAGCTGTGGCCAGGATTCTCTAAGCAGCTGTACACAATTGGCTACGTATCTCTGGATCCTTATGGCCTGCTGTTGACTGAAGTTTTCCCAGCCTGCTTTTACTATGAGCTTGTGGCGGCATCAGATAATGATGAATGGTTCTGGCACATGCTCACTCTCTGTTTAATATAGAGTATATGTGGTGGTAAGTCACAATAGTTACGTTAAAATATGCAACAATTGTCAATTCCACATTTTAAATCAACCCCTTTGTAATGAAGAACTCAGTGGAAGTTGTATCTGTTTGTTTATCAAGGGGGATTTAAAAATTAATCTCATAAGTTAATTCTTCATTTCCTACCCTGCTTGAAATTAAATCAAGACTGCCTTTTCATCAGGATGTGGATAACTGCACATATCAGAACCGTAATATAAAGGATTAGCATCCAAAACACAAAGAAAAGACTTATTACAGTTAGCAGACTAGAAGATGCATTATGTACTGCAGAGAATTAAGTAAACTTATTCTTAAGTAAAATAAAAATATTTTTTGTGGAGTCAACGTTTTTTTTCAAGGAAGAAATTATATCTATGCTATATTTCCTTTTCTTGCAGCACCGTGTACATACAATCCTGAATGCAGACTTGGTTATAGTTATGAAGCGAGGAATCATTTTGGAATATGACAAGCCTGACGTCCTGTTAGAGCATGAAGACAGTGTCTTTGCTTCTTTTGTCCAAGCAGATAAATAAGAAGAAAAACACTATAGAACTCTGAAGTGCAATTGTACTGCTGTATTAATTAGTTTTATACAATTGTGTACATCTGTAAATAAACTAATTCTTTAATAAAAATTACCATTAAAATCTGCATTGACCACTTTTTCTTCATATTGTGTAGATACCATTAGACAACAAGACAAATGCTCTTTTAGATCTCCTCTGCTGTTTTTGATTTGGATAACGACAGCCACCTCACCATACATCACAAAGAAACCAGGAGGGCAAGAAATTACAAAGTGTTTAAATCCCTGTGCCTGTTATGTTCATACTTTCACTTGAAAAACCTTTCAGAAGCACAAAATACTGACCACATAGTGCTTCCAAAAAAAAAAAAAAAAAAAAAAAAAAAAAAAGGTCCAGCCAATTTCCATCGGGCCTGACAGGGCAGAGGCTCGTTAAAGGTTGCCATGGCAGTGTGGGGTGACCACAGCTGTTTTAGATTCACCAGTTCCCAGGTGTACTGCTTGATTGTTGGTCTCCAGTTGCTTTGCCTTTTTGAAATGCAAACCAGGGCTCTTCCTGAATGGCGGTACTCATCGAGATTATAGATTGTGACTTCTATTAACAAACAAATTAAATTGCTTTAAATTCAGAGCTTGATAGCAATAACCTCAGGTTTGTTTGGAGAAACATTCCAGCCTTCCTACAAAAATAGAACACAAGACCAGTCAAGGAGAGGAGTATTCAATCTGCGGTATGTTTTTTAACAGAAAATGATTATTTTAGTTTGTCATACTCCTGTTAAATTTTGATAAGAGTATCAGATGTTTTTATGGATTCTCAAATGCTAACAAATTTTCAGGCTTTTTTGTTCCCTGACTAATACTTATTTAACATCAAATTCCTTTGATTAGCATGCTTATTTTATAACAGTTTTTTATTTTCTCTTTTAAATACCACCCTTGCTGAGATGAAACAAATGTTTAATTCTCTGAAAATATAAACAGCTGGCACAGATTATAGAGCAGGAAATATACAAAATTACAACAATAGACTGATTACAATGAAGCCCACTAAACCAACCAAGACTTCATGGAATATTATACACATTTTACAAGTAGGTACTGGAGCTGCATCATCATGTGTAGGCTGCAAAGGAACAAGTAAAGGTTTATTCCATGCTGTGTTTATTTTCTTCTATTTTCAGCATGGAATAAACCTTTATTTTTTCCTATTATATAACAATGCAACTTCATCTATGTCAGTATCCCAGGCAGGCTGTCAGTGAATACTGAGTATAATTGAGCTGTGTGCATGTACTGTATTTTTTGCCCCTTACTGCCCTATAAAATAGTCTATTAGCCTGTGGTTTTGGAATATTTGCATTATTGTGAAATATCAGTCTAATTATCTCTTGAAGGAAACCTAAATATACGAAGTGGTGTTCCATGTCTGTGCAAGTTTACCGAAATAGAAAAGAAAGTATCTCACGTGGATCCTATTAATAGTGATCCTATTAATGTCATGCCATGCTTCTGACAACATAAGTGCTCTCCCATGAATGAACTGTGGATAGTTTGATACTCTGTGTTCTGCAATGGGATCATCTGGTTTCAGGGAATGGTAGTAAATGGGGGTTTGTCTTCATGTAGTGTAGTGGTCTCACTGAAAAGAAGGCTGCCTGTAGGTGGTTATTGCAGTGCAATTTTTTAAATATAGCCCAGCTTTGTAATGTGCCTCACTTTTCAGTTTATGGAACACTTGATACAAACTCTTTATGAAAAGAGATCTTTTTTAATTATTTGTAAAGTTTCCCTACTTTAGAAACCTGGCAAGATCATCATCAATTAGAAGTATTCAGTGTTTTGAACCTCACCTGTTTTGGAGGTACTGTACAGTAGATGATGATACAAACAATGCTTATACTTAAGTACTGTATGTGGCATATAATGTAACAGTGAGCCACACATAGTATATTGACCTCTGCATTACTGAACATGCTGTACAGTATTAGCCTTTCAGAAGATGATGCTGGACTGACTGACTGACTGACTGACCGACTAAGGACCATTTTCCTCCGATTTTTGTGCTAGTGGCATTCCAGTGCGTACATAGTGCAGTTTGATTAAACGGGTCACTCTTTTGTTCCTAAAATTAAAGACCTGCAAAACGATCATGTCAAGTTCATAAATACCAAGAGAAGTATATTAACGGAGTACAAGACGCATTCGTTCTACAAAATAACAATTCTGTTTTTTATGGTGTATTTAAAAAATCATGGTTTCTGTTGAATATCGCTATACAGTACGCGAGTTTAAGCCCAATGCTAGCAGTAGTAGAAAAGATGCAAAGAGAATTAGTTTTATTACTAAAAACGTGTTAATCCTAAATCGCTGTCAATGTATCGTATTATACTGTACTTTGTCTTCAAATACAAACATCGTATTTTTTTAATGGTTTTTGAAATGAATAACGGACCTCTATAGGACGAAGTTTTCTATTTTTATTGTTTAATGAATTAGAACGGCATCCCATGCAAGACTTCTTTGGAAAGCCTTGTCAGCAAAGAACGCCTTCTCAAATCGCACCGGAATGCCTCACCGCTTCTAGCTACAGTACTTTCCTGAATGCAGGCGAACTCAGCCAGACTGCAGCATCGCACTCTGCAGGCATAGTCGGCACAGTCTGTCGTGATGGGCTTCGGTTTTATTTTAGTCTTTGTTATGGAATCGTTACTTCTCCTGAAGGTGGTGACGATTTAAATCGCTCGGAGCTGGTAACGGGCTACTTTATTTACCAACGGTCCAGCCTGCAGTATGCGCTGGTCGGTGTGTCTCAGACACAAACAGTGCCGCAGCTATCCGGTTGCAAGCGCGGATGACAGGCATGGGCAGATGCGATTCTGAAATGCGAGGACTCGGCTCCCGGGAATGTCGGAGCTTCACAGCGCCTGATCGGGCAATGTAAGCAGTGCCCCCAGGAGCCGGTGATCGCACTCGGCGGTCAGCTGCTTCTCGGCCCGTTTCTTGCCGTCTCGATTTGGAAATACTGTGGAGCACACTGTGAGAAAGACCAATGGACCGAATTTCTTCACAGCAAGGGTTCTGATCTATAGTATGGGAGCGCTATGTTGTCCAGAAAAGGAATTATACCTGAAGATTTTGTTCTCACGCGTTTAGCGGAGGATGTCTCGCAACCCAGGTACCGAGCCAAGCAGAGGAAAGCTCGTTTTGTGGCAAAGAATGGGACTTGCAATGTGGCACACACGAACATCCGAGAACAAGGACGGTTTTTGCAGGACGTTTTCACCACCTTAGTAGATTTAAAATGGCTACATACTCTTATAATATTTACAATGTCTTTCCTGTGCAGTTGGCTACTGTTCGGTATGATCTGGTGGCTTATAGCTTTTGCACATGGGGATCTGGACCAAAAAAGCGACAGCTTTGTCCCGTGTGTGACCAGTATTCACTCTTTCTCTTCGGCTTTCCTGTTCTCAATCGAAGTGCAGGTGACTATCGGCTTCGGGGGGCGAATGATTACGGAAGAATGCCCATCAGCCATTCTGACTCTGATCATTCAAAACATCGTAGGTCTGGTTATCAACGCCATCATGCTGGGCTGCATCTTCATGAAGACTGCTCAAGCCCATCGGCGAGCAGAGACGCTCATTTTCAGCAAGCACGCTGTCATTGCAGTCCGGAATAACAAGCTCTGCCTAATGACTCGAGTAGGGGATTTGAGGAAGAGTATGATCATTAGTGCTACCATTAAAATGCAAGTAGTGAGGAGGACCACTACAGCAGAAGGGGAGGTGGTCCCCCTCGAACAGATAGATATCCAAATGGAAAACCCAATTGGGACAAACGGCATTTTCCTGGTATCCCCACTCATAATATGCCACGTCATTGACAAAAATAGCCCTCTGTATGAGATCTCTGCCAGTGATTTGCACAACGAAGATTTGGAGGTGATTTTAATATTGGAAGGGGTGGTAGAAACCACTGGCATCACGACCCAAGCTCGAACGTCTTACTTGCCAGACGAAATCCTGTGGGGACGACGATTTGTACCCGTTATCTCTGAGGAAGAGGGTAGGTACTCTGTGGATTACTCCAAGTTCGGAAACACGGTGAAAGTACCAACTCCCAGCTGCTGCGCTAAAAAACTTGAAGAAGAGGGAAATCTTCCGAGGGTCAAGCTTCTTGACTCACATTCGCTAAAGAGTACCGTGAGAAAAAGAAACGCTTCTGTGCGCGTCAAGCCAAGAAACGACAATCAGTAACTTTATTATAATAAGTATTATTATTGTAATGTTTGCTACGCACCTCACATTTATACCTGAAACTGTTTTTACCAATCGAGAAAGCAAGTATGTTTAGTATCATGATGAAATGAAATAATTTTGCCTTTGTTTTTAAAATTTGGTAGGTTTTTAATACCTGCACTTTTGATACTATCCGTGTATTAAATGGATCTAAATTGTATACAGAAATCTCCAAGTAAAATATTTCATGTTGTACTTAACATTGACTGTTTTTAAGAGAAATATGATTGTATGACAAAACATTTATCACCTGTACATCTACAGTTGTACACCTAGGATACTTACTGAACGAATGTTTTAAACAATTAAAGTGCATGTAGTTTTTGTATCTTAAGTCTCCTCAGGGTACATGTTAAAGCCTTTGATGATTGCTGAATGCTTTATGTTAGCGTTGCTGCGTTATTTTTTTCTAAAAATACATTTAACTTCAAAATTAAAGTTGCAATATCTGAATTATAAATCACCTATTATCCCTTTGTTGCAACCTCGGTAAAATTTTCTGTCCATAAACTACAGCTACCTTAATAAACACTTGAATCGCATACTCCTAGTTTAACAAGACTGGATGTTTAATAACTGGTACGATTTAGGGAATACTTTAATTGAACCAAATCTTAGAAAATGTTTTTGTATGGTATTATTTTAGGAGGCGTAGTATGCAAATCTCACATGGACAATTTGATCCTTACGGTTTGAGTGTCCAATTCCCGTTTAAATACTTTTCTAATACTCATTCGCAGTTTACATTTTAAGAACGGAAATGCCTAAGATGTATGATATCGTGGTCGTGTCGTACATTTAACATTTATGTAATTATGACCGATTTGCATGCTATATATCATTTATACATAATTTTATCGTTGTATTAAGGTTTACGCATGGTATTTTAATTTGTCATTCATTACACGAATATATATAAAGGATCATTAAAATTTGCATTGAAGGAAATGTTACATTCATTTTTTCTTGAACTTCTGCTGCCCTCTTTTGGAGTTTATTGCCATTGCTCTAATGGATGACGAGCCTTGCAAAATAAGCGAAGACTAAATTCAAATTGAATTGCTTACTTTCTGCACAGGGCCTTTGAGCTCACGATTCCCTGCAGTATATTTGACACATACCGTATCTCGCTGATTATAGCATTAAAACACAGTATCGCATCGCACAGTAAATTTGGCAGTGGCTTCAGCCAAATTAGACCTGAAGCGCCGGTAATACTGCATTAACTCTATCTCACTATGGACTGCAACATCCAAGAATTAGATGCGTTGTGACGATGATGATAGTTGCGTTTTGTCTTACCGTGGCCACAGGACAGGGGGGTTTGAGCCCTGCTCAGAGAGTGAATCGAGGAGCAGCTGAGAGGTGCACATGGGGTGGAGGAGGGACACTGGAGACGAATGTAAAGGGGGCTGATTGTTCGACATGTATGGCTGCGTGATATTGACTTGTCGTGAATACGTTCCCTCTAAAGAACTGAAATTCTGGACACACCCTCTGTCGTCCCAAAATCCATGTGTTGCCAATTATTTCAGAAAAGACTCAAAAGAAGTCATGTGTATTTATTATACAGTAACTAGTTTTTGCTTAATACCAAAATAATTGACATCAAACTAAAGCATTTCCCACAAACAAACGCAACAAAGTTAGAAATGTAGCTTAATTAGACCATAAAACAATTTTCAGTCTACTCTAATGGCCGCACGGTCAAAGTTTATAAATGATAGCAGCAGATAAGGCACCTACAGTATTTTGATAGTTATGACCTTTTGTTAATGGTTCCTCTGTACTGCTACAAACTCTTCATTTTCTTATTGCTGTACTTTGCATTGTTGTGTCCAGGCTAGAACTTTCTTCTGTTCGTTTTTGATAGAGCTGGTCCCTTAATCACTTCTGCTACTTGATGCTTGGAAGTGATTAGCTTATTTGTTTACATTTTTTTCTGCATTCTGTCTCTGGTTTCAAAAATGATCTTGTTAGAGTTTCCAACAACCTCAGAATACTGATGTTTATGCACTGCCTCTTTTACCTCCTGTACGGTATTAATTAATCACTTCTGGATAAAAAAACCTCAGATCCTAAGATGAATTATCCACTAGCAACCAAACAAGCAAGACTGCATTTTATAACCTATTGTTTTATGATATTTTTATGTTCTAATTGTACTGCCTTCCTGAATATAAGAATGATCTGTTTCTTTTCTAGATTTTGTTTTTGCTTTAGTAAGATCAATTATCCCTTATTATGAGTGCGTCCAATTGGTTTCCAAACCTATTCTTTAACTTGTTCAATCATTACTTAATTAGAAGGCATTAACGTGCTTTCCAGATCTCTATTCATTGCCACTTTAAGTCTAACCTTAATCCTGCAAGACTTTGGATCTTTGTGATCTCTGATCTGCTATGAAATAAATAAAAAGGTAAGGTACAGTAGCCAGGAACGGGAGATTATTTCTGGTTTCTAGGTTCCGCACACAAGAGGGAGCTGTTGGCACTAGGTATTTTTATATTTTGCTCTAAATGGGTGGTACAGTGGTTTGCATTACTAACTTGTAGTGCTGGGGCCCTGGGTTCAGTGCTGGACCTGGAGTGCTGTCTGTGTGGAGTTTGTACAGTATGTTCTAATGGCACTAATTTTGTCAAACTAATTTAAAATAGGAGGGTGTTTATTTAAAGGGGATTCAGGGGTAAGAATTAGATATTATACATTTATTTTTAAAGTTTTTAATATTTTGTTTTTATATGTGTTCAGCTCAGTTTATAAGGTTTCATTTACTTGCTCCTTTAATTTTCCTACTGAGTATAAGCATAACTATTAGCAGAGCTGACATACAATACCTGGCAAGCAAGCCCTTGAAAAGAAAAGGCTGCAGTACAGCTGTACAAAAAAAGTAAAAGAGATCTGTTAAATGACCCTATGTTTCAACTATTAAATGTTTAGTTCTCCCAGTTTTGTAAAATGAACGTTTGAAGATGGGAACTCAAGCCATATTTCTCAGATAAAAATCTAATGTTGAAAAAAACACCTCTGTAATACAAAAGGCTAAACTGTAAATAAATAAATGCATTTACATTCATTCTTATATAATGCAATTATACCTATGATGCATATGTGACTTTTTGGAAAAATCAGAGGACTGATCCGATCATTTTAGATTATGAAGTGCTTTTTGACACTGGCACTCCAGCAGGCAAGATGTAAATTAAATGCGTGTAAATCACACTTTATTTTCCCTTCACTCATCTACAATATTTAGGACCTATATCTTCCGAAAAAAGAAAAGACATGCTGGTAGGTTAATTGGCTTCTGGGGGAACTGGCCCTGGTGTAGCGTGTGTTTGTGTCTGTCTGCCCTGCGATGGACTGGCGTCCCAGCGAGGGTGTGCCCTGCCTTGCGCCTCTTGCTTGACGGGATAAGCAACAGCTTCCCCAAGACCCTGAATCGGATGCAGTGATCAGAAAGCGAGTGAATGCGCTAATGTCATGTATCAATCCCACTGAGCTCTAGTGTATGACTTTATCCATCCGCCCACTTTCTAACGCTTAATCCACTTCAGGGTTGTGGGAGACCCCAGTAAGTAATGGATGCACGGCCGGATACACTTTGGGATGGACAGTCCATTGCAGGGCAGTATGATTTTTCATGAACAGTATTATTGTTAATGAAATATTCCATTATAACTATTTCAATTATAAATAAAATGATAATTAAACAATGTTTGCGTTTAATTCTAATGATAATTGTGAAATGTTAAAAGTGGAACAGTTGATGAATGTTGTTTCGGTGATTATGTGCACATTATATTAACCACAGTATTCCAGCAACATTTTATTTAAGGCACACCATCGTAGACCCACACAGTGCTACAGTTTGCATATTCCATTTGATACTAGGAGAGACCTTTGTCTGCAGTTCAAATGCAATATGTTCAGATTTCTACATTATATATTCAGTAACTATTGGAATGTATAATCTACTCTTTACACTCTGTATAACATTAATTAATGCTACGGTCATTCAATGTGTATGTCTTTCAAACATTCAAAGGCAGTGACTGTATACATTTTGTAACAGTATTTTACATACAACTCAAGGTTACTTGCAATTCGCTCTTGGCAAACATTATTTACACAGAACCTTTAGTTATAGACGTCTGCAAATATTGTGCGACTGATAACTCATAAAATATTAAATTACGTTCAGTTTGCTTCTGTTCATATTTTACTCAAGAGAACTAATTTGGCAGGAAGGCTCATGAGTTACAAAAATTGAAGTGACACTTTAAATAGGTCAGACGTGAACCAGCTCAACGCCAAAATTATTTGCCTGGAACCTAACCCGAGAGCTAACCAAGAGCTCTCTCACTGTTAAATAAATATTAAGGATCTGCTTGGAATAAAAAAAAAATCCATTCCCACTTTAACAAAGTTCTGTTAGTACCATTTTCCAAAAATAACATCGGCCAGTCATCTCGCGGCTCTGTGGGAAGGGCGCGTCAGTGCACAATCCAAAGATTTCTGCTTTACAGCTCTTTTTCTATGCGGTGCAGATCAGCTGTGCCATTTCTCTTCTCTGGGGGAGAGAGACCAGCGGAATGAACGCGAGATGTCAAACTCCTCAGCCGCTTGTCCCCTGTCACACTCTCCATTTTGCCCTGGTAAAACTTTGCCCCTCTCACTGGGCCTGGCCTGCTTCCATGGCAACCCAGACCCTCACACTCTAGATGTAATGTATACTGAGCGGATCCTCCTGGCCAGCATGGCCTCTAGGTCCTCCAGGGGCTCTCGCCCCTGTACTCTGCTGTTTGGATTCAGCACCTGCGTCTTGAAAGCTTCCTGCTCCACCAGCCCTTCCATGCTCTGCAGGAAGTAGCTTTCACAAAACAAAGCCAGCTCTGTGATGCTGTGCACCTGTACAAACAGCACAAAAAAAACAGAGGAAGTTTGAACGACTGGCTTTTTCCTTTTGCCTCATCTTAAACAACTTCTATTTTAAAAGAAAACGATTAAGTGAACTTTTAAATTGCTTATCTTTTAGTGTCCTGCCTCAAAATAAGGCTGGTGTTTGTTGTTTTAGTTTTTCTTATCAGTCCTTTATGTTGATCAAAGCCAAATGAGAGAGACAGAATACAGATACAGAAATAAAGAACTTGCAAAAATTGGCAAGGTTGCAAATTATTTAGATTTACATCAATGGAACTTTTATCTATCAGATAAAATGAAACCAAAACCATAACAATGAATACATTACTGTTGGTAGTACTGTATATCTTAATCTTTATTATTCTCTCAACATGTCCATCTTTGACTTTTATTTTTGCTCTCAGTGAGTAATATTCACATCAATAATTTCTTCTGCCACCCTAAACCTTTCTCACACAACAGAAAGCATTTTTTCTTTGTCTTAACATGCTTTATCAAGACATTGTACAGTATAATTAAATATAGAGCCCCTGTGTCTATGTAGTTTATGTGGATTAATTAAAGCATCATTTGCATAAAATATGCAAATCCAGCACTGAAGCCTCATGTGCAGATAGTTATGCAAATATACTGTACAAAGATGAATGCTTTTACTGAGGTTTTTAAGAGCTCCACTCGAACCCAAGCATTTTCTCTGGTGAAAGATGTCATTGTCGTAAATCATTCTTTTTATTTTCATTCTTTGTCTAGTAGAGGTGTGTACCTGCTATACTGTAATTAACTGCTGTTCGCGCAACACTACTCAAAAGCAGCATCCAGTTAGATTTGACGTTTGCATTGGTGACCGTGATTTCCAGAATACCACAAAACGTTTTCCAGAGTTTTCCCGTATTTGCCAATGAAGCAGTTGTCGGAAATCATTTGAGCTTAACCTAAAATCTAAAGGTAGAGTACCGGAATTAAATAACTGGCTAAGGCCACATGCAGGACAAGCAGAGGGGTTGAGTGCTGTGCCAGATGTAGCCAGTGCACGCTGTTGGACCACAGGCTCATTCAATAGTATAGTACTGTATGTGTTCATTACTACCCACATGGCTTTGTGGGACACATTCACTAAGCAACGGATACAAGAGAACAAGGATGAATGTAAAATTTGTTTTACATACCCACATAGTACTTCAGAATTAAATCTGTATCTACCTGAAGTTGTACTTCTAGTGGAGTACTAACTTGATGAAGAATTTCATGGTTTTACTGCTTTTATAATTTCAACAATTCTTAAAACATCCATCAGGTTACCATTTTACATACTGAAAAATGTTAAGTATGAATGAAAAAAATCTGCACATTGGCTCTCAATGGCATAACACTTCAAAAGTGTAAGAGGTTTTTAAAGTCAAAGTGGCTAGTACTGTTTTTGGACTAAAAATCACTTAGAATCCTTTTTGCTTTTGTAAATTCAATTGAACTGACTTTTTTCAGTTATGCTCTTGATGTTAAAACAAAAATATTCTAAATTTTTGTTAATTTTTACTTGAAACAATACTACTTCCCTTTTAAATGCACAAATAAATAACATTATAATTTAGATGTACTACTACAGTAAATGTAATACTTGTCTAATACATTATTTTAAAATGAAGTCAAAGAATGTGGCCCCTCATCTTGTGATTAAACAAATTACATTATTTTAAGATTATTTTAAAACATTACATTGATTATTTAAGGACTGAGGAGTTTAAACATGCCCTCCTTCCCTTCCATTCATATGAAAACTCACTCTGACAGAGGAACAGTACCTTGGCTGAACGATATATGCTGACTGCATTTTCCAGGGTGATGTTCTGACAGCAGATAACCTCACAGTGGCGCTGTAGGGCTGGGAGCTGAAAGAGACTGGCTGCAGAGAGCAGCTGGAGATCGGGGACACACGGTTACTTTTCTGGATTTCAGATAAGATATTCAGATAACTGACCATTGCCAACATTGGTCCATACAGTAAGTGTTGGCCAATACCCCTGATTTCTGATACTACAGTGAGAACTAACCGAACGTATATCTTTGTCAAATTAACTCTTTATACTGCAGTCTGTAGTAATATACAGTACAATTAATCACAAACTGTTTTACATACTGTAGGAGACATAGATGACATAGTTAAATCTTACAAAGACTTTGAGAATGCTGTTCAATGCCACATTTCTCACAATTTCTAACTGTCAGGCATTAAATGAGAAAGTATTGCTGGATTCTCACCTCTAGTACATCAGACACAGGAACTAGCAGTGATTCTGCCCCTCCACAGTACAAGTATTTCATCATCATCTGGAAACAAGAACTTTTGATGAGTTCTGGTCTCTTGGTCAATTTAACATCAAAATTTACTGTAAATTGCTTGAGACGGAGGTTTTTACTTTGAAAATGATTTATCACAACCAGGTTTAATAACATATATGCTATATAGGATCGTTTTTTTCCCCTCTTGAACAGGTTTCCTCTAAAATGTCAGCAGTGTGGAGCAGCAGTATGGGTTTAGGCTCGTAACTGCGAGATTGTGGGTCCACATCTCAGGTGAGAAACAGACAGATTGAAGGGAGAAAGAACCAAGAGCACAGAAAGCAAAAATCCAAACGTTTTTTCTTTAATGAATTTATGCTCATTACCTCAAATATCCTGTACCTGACGTCAGTGATCTCTATGTTCTTGCGGTTGTGGGTATCTGCAGACCCAGTGGGACTCAGCAGAATCTTAAACCTGGTGGGCAAATGATCAAGCACAGGGAATAACTTTAAAAGGGCAGTACTTTGTCCTCGGACATCTAGAAAATGTAATTATGCTTGAAATAATGAATAAAAACTGGAAAAAAGACGCACCTATGAGTACCTTCCCTCTTGCAATAATTTACGAGTTAAGGTGCTTTATAAAACAAAGGTTATTAATTTTTACATGGCTTGTGTCTTTTTGCACATGTTTGTACATCAGTAAAATAAAAATTGTAAAATTAAAATGATAGAATGAATAATATTTACCTGAAAAAAAGTTGGTTTCACCTATAACTGCCTATACTGTATCCCGTTTAAGATACCCTGCCCCAGAGTGTAACACGGTTAGTACACAGCAGCCACTATCAATGACGGCAGACTCTCACTCACCTTTCAGAGGCGCTCATGAGTAGGACCTTGTGACCATAGAATGGCTTTCCCTCAATCAGGAATGTCACATCAGACATCTCTTTATTGTTCAGGAAATGGGGGTCTGGTTTGAAAATAGAAATCTCATCAAAGTCTGCAATGGCAATCTGATTATGAAGTTTAATAATACAAGCACATGGCCAGTTTCCCAGAGATGCTTTTCAAAACTGTAACTTACAATTTCATTCAATGCAAGAGTCTATGCATGTCAGACAAGCAATCGGTAAAACGCTAAAGATATAAAGCAGATCTAAGGTCTGAATCAGCGATGATGTGCAGACAGTGCTCTGGCAGGGACGCTGAATCGATCCTGACCAGTATGACCAGAAACTTTCACTTTTATACACTTAAAGACAATGAGGTTAAAAATGCGGAAACAAGAAAGAAAGTTTTTTTCATGTGAATAAGACACCTGACACATTAGTGAAGGTATTCAAAGTGTCTGTGAGAAGTGATCATCAGTCCTTTAACAGAATACCGAACAGCAATTTTAACAACATGCAGGTGTAAAACCTAGGGCTGCTAATGCATAATTGTTGTATGGCATCCTGAAGTGGTCATCACAATTTCTGAGAAATCAGACAGTTTTATTGTATTGTATCATTTTGTATATCAAACACTGTGGGATCACGTAGGATGAAAGGCACTATAGAACTGCGATTACTACAGTATGTCTTGAAAGCAGCCAGAGTATCAGTTTTGATGACAAGGCTGGGTACCTTATTTCATATCCCTACAACCTTTTATGTGCAAAATGCCTCCAGTTCTCCTGCTCAATAAAACAGGACAAAGTCCTGGTGAATGCACTGTGCTGTATTTCCAAGTTTGTATTTTTCTATTGATTTGGGGTTCATTGCCTTAGAGGATAGTGGTGTTTGTGCTTCCTTATGTTTTCAACAAGCACTTTACCGAATGTAACCAGGGGAATAGTTAATGAATAAACTTTTCTAAGTTTTAATACCCATAGTTCCAGTAGCTAATGATAGTTCCATGGCCCACTGATGTAAGGGTCAATGAAGCCATATTTATATGACTAAAAGAAATGATAAATGTACACAAATAATCCACTGATAATTAATTAATGTAAACTTTCATTAGGAGATGTTTTACTCAAAGAGCTGGACTGTACATCCTTCATTTTTTTCATGCTAATACCAATAATGTAATAATAATATTATAATGTATAGAATATGATTCCAGGTAATTTTCAGTGCATCACAAAGCTAAAATAATCACTGCTGCTCAAATAAAAGAGGATGTACAACTTTACCCTACCTAATTGGGCTGGAAGTGTTATCTTGACTTCAGGAATTATTGGTAATGGACCTTTCCCGTAACAGTGACTGAAGATGGATGCCAGCTGCTGGTTAATAGCATCATTCTGTGGTGAAGAGAAAGAAGAAAACACATTGAGACATTAAAGCAAGAAACACAAAACCTCAAAACTCTTCTCAAATGGAGTTTACAGCAAAGGTTCGGAAGGGAAAGCAGCAGCCAAGTTTAATTGGCCTTAGCTATCCTAGACTGTAATCAGTGATGCTGTTCCTTCAGTTTCTAGAAAACTATACTGCTGGTAAGTCCCTTTGCTTTAGTCACTCTCCTGAGGGTCCCCCCTTCCTTGTACAGGGGCCAGAAGGTCGTCCCAAAAATCAAGAAACGTCAAGAATATTCACGAACTTTGCCAAAAACATCCACATGCTGTACCTGTATCTGCTCTCGACTTCATTTATTCTTTTCCCCTCTGTGCCCACTAGAGGCCAGTGACAGTAGTGAGAACTGTGTACACCATCCTGCTTCCAAGGAGCTTATCCTACCCCATGGCCCTGCAGCTACTGTACATTCTCTGAAACCACCATCAAACCGATATTTTTTTAGTGTGTGGTTTCACCTTGCTTGTCCTGAGGATGGAGAACATAAGCGGTAGGCCTTGGCTGACCAGTTCTTCACAGTAATCCTCTTCCCTGATGGTGGAGAACTCTCGCAGGAGGGTCAGGGTAACTGAGGTCCTGGACTGCTGGTGGGAGCTCCGCAGAGACTCCAGCCACACATGAAGCTTCCAGGGCACACCTATGAGCAAATACAGGAAATACAGAGTGCTCTTCTCTGCTTACCCTCTACAGATGGATAACTGTACGATATGGATGTTACAATAGTACTGTCAACACAACTCTCTTCAATTCAAAATAAAAATGACATTTTCTAAAGCAAATTAGAGTAAAACCCCAACCCTTCTGCATCTGGATTGTGCTAAAGTGCTGTGAATATACTCAAAGCATCTTGGAGAGTGTGTGTAATCTCAAACATTCTTAATGACTTGCAGACAACAGCATGACCACATTACTGATGCACAGGCTAACAAACCAAATGCATCTGTGTATCAGAATTAGCTGGAAATGATCTGCACATAAACAAGTGACAGTCAAGAGAAAATGGCTCAATGCATAGAGACACTATTGTCACAACAAGAAGAATGTTTTATAAATATCAATAAGAGATGTCTAAAATAAGC
This sequence comes from Lepisosteus oculatus, assembly GCF_040954835.1. Classification (NCBI taxonomy): domain Eukaryota; kingdom Metazoa; phylum Chordata; class Actinopteri; order Semionotiformes; family Lepisosteidae; genus Lepisosteus; species Lepisosteus oculatus. Next base: position 12,423,850 of record NC_090716.1, read on the forward strand.
ACTGCGCACAGATTATGAATGGAATAAGTAGGAACGAGAATGATTTCTGCTGCTTGCCCGTGGTTCCAAATGAAAAGAAAAGTTCTTGAAGGAGATCTGAACACTGCCAGCTGCCCACGTGCCAGCAGGACCTACCCAGTGAGCGCAGCTCCATGGTGACGTCCAGGTAGCCGTGCTCTGCGCTGTAGTAGGTGGCTTCCTGCAGAGCCTTCATGCGGGCCTTGCACAGCTTGAGCTGCCCCCCGCTGGGACTGAAAGGACGGCAAACGGGGGGCTGCCCCTCCACTCCCTCCGCCAGGATCTCCTCCAGAGACAGGACGTCCTGCTTCACCTGCTGGGGCTGAGTCAGCAACTTCCGCAGCACGTTCCTGCAGGACAGAAAGGACACTGCAGTCACACATGTAGGCTTTCTAAGGCAGGCACCAGTTGCCATGAGAACCGAACAAAGATTACAAATAAGAAGAAACCATTGTCTCCATCTAGCTAAAAACAGGAAACTTGTTTCACTGTTAGGAGTTAATGAATCCCCTGATAGTCAGGTTGCATACGCTCGAACGTTTCATACTTGTATCTGTGAAACAAACTTGTAGGTTTCTCCTATAAACACCTTGCAAATTTGTCAAGAACCGGGTCACTGGTTTTAGGTCCTACTGTGCTTAACATACTGTAGGCTCTGAGGGATACGCGGACTTCTTTAGAAATAGATTAAAGATGGAATTTGCAATAAAAATGCGTCTTAAAACATCTGACCACAAAATAAGAAAAGATGAGACAGTGATGCTAAAGGCACCGCACCTGTGTCCATGAGCTGCTGCATGGCTGAAGCAATTCATATCTTCGTAAAGTGATGACGTCAGACCATTGGGATCGCGTATCCTCAACATGGGGTCAGCCCCACGCGCTAACAGAAGGCTCACCATCTCATAGTTACCTGAGGAGGGAGGAAGTAAAAGTTGCTCAACAACAGTGGAAACCAACACTCACAAATGAACTTCCTGCAGCCATGTTGGGGAAGGGTATGCCACGAAAAAATACATTCTTTCAGCAAGAACTCATGCAGTTATAAGGGTTAGTAAGCTGCCTATACTACTTAACTTCTAAATAACTTCTTTATTTCTACCTTTACTGGTATTAATAACCAATGCCAGCAGCCACATCACCTTGCAAGACACTGAAGCTAAGCAGGTGTGAGCCTGGTCAGTGCCTGGATGGAGACCCCCTGGGAAAGCTAAGGTTGCTGCTGGAACCAAATAAAAATCCCAGGGCATTTCTCAAAAAGAGTAGGGGTGTTACCCCGGCGTCCTGGCCAGATTTCCCATTGGCCTTTCCCAATCATGGCCTCCTAATAATCCCCATCTATAAAATTGGCTTCATCACTCTGTTCTCTTCCCCAATGATAGCTGATGTGTGTGTGTGTGTGTGTACTGGTGCATCATCCAGGTGGGGCTGCACATTGGTTGTGGTGGAGTGGAGTCTCCATTACCTGTAAAGCGCTTTGAGTGGAGTGTCCAGAAAAGCGCTATATAAGTGTAAGCAATTCTTCTTATTATTAATGCTATTCACTTGCTTTAATGTATACAAAGGTTAATGTATTATTTATTATTTGATCCACTTGTCCCAGAGATCTCTCTCACACTACATGCAGAGATTTGCTTTGTGAGCTGAGTATCCTGAGAGTGACGATGCACAGGAAAGCAGTACACCTTATATGTGTACTTGAATGTGTCTCCCCTAGGCTTCGGACATTCTTATAGAAGCCATTACAAAATGAGCTCCACAAATGGAGTAAAATAAGCGAAAGGCATACAATGCCAATAACAAGAATATTGAGTGGTTAATGTTAATATTTAAAGTTTTATATTACAGTGCTCAGTTGCCCTTTGGAGATCTTCAAATAAAAGCCACATAAACAAAATTATACTTTCGGAAAAAAAAAACAGCATGTCTGAAATAATTATGATGAACTGGAAGAATTGACTACTGCTCCTCTTTGACTGGGACTAGTTTCGTGACCAGTGCTGGTGTGCTCGGGCCAGCTCAGTGGGCTGTGGGCGCTGGCCGAGGCGCGGATTCCTGCGGGGGGGTGCTGTGGTGTCCAGAGGCGTGCTGCACCCACCTGCTGCTGATGCCAGCTGTAGGGGCGTCTCGGCATAGCTCTCCTCCCCATCGGTGACGGCTGCGCCCTCCACATCGGCTCCAGCATCCAGGAGGAGCTGAGAGCAAAGATGCGAGCACAGCGTTTGAGTTTCAACCGGCAAGCGCGCGCAACTGGCCTGCTCTCACTGTCACGCCCTCATTTCGCACTGTCTGTTCCAAAAGGATCAGCTGCAGGGTAATTATTCATTACAGTATGCGGGATCAGGGTAATCTGAACACTAACAAACAGCAACAAGATGGAACGAGTTATAATAATTCAGCAGCCCAGATGAGAAAAGTTAAATAATGTTTGTAATAACCGTTACAACTACGAATATAAACAAATCTGACAATGACTTGTAGGTGTACGGAAAACACACATATCACATGTTGACTGCTAATCTGAGCAAGAGTTGAGTACCGCAGAACAAAGGAATGTAATATAAGATATTAATTAACATTCACAGAGGTCTCACATCCACCTTTACAAGTAGCAGTGTTTGGATCATGCAGAGCAGCCTTAGCAGAAATGCCAGACCAATTCACAAAATAAATGTGATTTGACCCTTTGTGATCAGAATTTTATTTACTGTATTTTAGGATAAAACCCGATAAAAAGAACAACATAAATCATCAGTTCTGCTTAGGATCCACCTCCCTTCTCCCTGCCTTTCCCTATCCCACCCCATCACTCACCATGATATATGGATATTTTATAATTGCGCACTGCTACAGTCCTTGTTCAAATAGGAGATCATTTATTTCCCTATCTTTGCCCAGTAATGACTATTAACAACTTACTCCTGCTAAATATACAGTATGCCTAAGAGTCATAGCAGAAGAGTTGCAGCACCCTCGAGTGAAACCATTCATTAATTACCACACGGCTAAATGATTTACCTGGACTACAGAGATGTGGCCATGAAGCACTGCAAAAGTTAGGGCAGCCCAGTGTCGGCTGTCTGGGTGAACCGATGGGTGTTTGAGAGAGTACCCTGGGACCTGATGAAGAGAAGATGTTAGCTGAGCAAGAGAATCTGCTTTTTGAAGCAACTTCAGACATTTTCTATGAGCAACACTATGAGCGACTGAACTCTGAGCCCTGATTTTTAAGACTGCATGGCTCTACTGGATAATTTCTTTGCAATTAGCTGCACAATGTTGCATTAAAGAAAAGAGAGAAAAAGCAGGCTGGCGCATGTTTCATCTCAAGAAAGAACACTGACAGTGTTGCCTGCCTCTGTTGGATGCCAATGAATGCTGATAAATCTCTTCACACCTTTTCTCAATTTTTTTCTTAAAATCTGCCACTCTGTCGTGCTGTGGCATAGCTAGATAATGTATTTGATCCTTGGAGATTGCTAACTAAGATTCGCTTCATTATTAGTGTTCAATAGTGGCTCCTACGCCAAGCTGTACAGTAGGCTTAAAACATCAAATGAACAAAAGTCACTCTGTTTCACACAGTCTTTATGTCATCAATTGACTGGCAGCACATTCTGAAAAGATGTGCTTTCAGATTAACACCCTTCACACTGTAGTGATTTTTTAAAAAAAGGACATGCTTGATTTTCATTTGAAAATGTATTCTTTCCTGACAGAGAGGGTAGAATCTCAGAGAAGGCCCTAAAAGAGAACTGGAGAATGAAGAAATGCAATAATGCAAAAGCCACCACTCACTGCTAAATCCAAATTGGCTCCAGCATCTATCAGCATCTGTACCAGGGCCTCGTCTCCTATTGAACAGGCGTACATGAGTGGGGTCATGCCCTGTTGGAAGAGACGAGAGAGCTCACGCCACCTGTTGGTCCACTCACTGCAGTGGTCTTTTCTGGCACATTCCAATACTGGCCAATCTTGTAATAAAGTAGGAAACTATTTGCAAGATAATATGAATAATTAAATCAAGTCTGGAATCCACATCCAGCAGAGGAAATCTGGAAATCAATGGCAGTGATATACAGATATACAGTGATATACTGTACAGTCCAAAGACAGGTATTCACAATGGTTCTGAATTTTGTGTCTATGCATATACAGTTTAGCTGGGAATATCAATTATATCAATGTGCCATATCACTTATGCATGTATGTGATGCGTTATTTTTTCAAAAAGAGTATGCACTGTCCCCACCATTACAGTCAAATGTACTGCAATTATAGGTGAATTCAACTTTTTTAACATTGAAGGAAGACACACCAGTATCAAGATATGTTTCAATGTATTTTACCAACAGTAAGAGCTGTCTGATAAAACACGTTCACCTACAGTACACCAAGAACAGAATGTGACCAGGGGGGCTTACAAAGATTTAGACATCTGCCCAACAACAGGAGAAATGACAACTACTGTACAAATTGAGAAATTACAGCATCTCACTCAGAACCACAAGTTCTCTCTACTATAATGCTTGTGTTAGGTATTCAGGCTTGTATTATGAGATGTCACTCAATGGTGCTGATGTTCAGTAAAAGTCCTTTAACTGCATAAGATTAAAATACATTTTGGAAATTTTAGCTACCTGTTCTTTAAGCTACCATACCTTTATAATACAGGGAAAATCAATTTATTTTAGAGAGTTCTGAACGGCAAAGTCCATAAATATTAGTTTTTGTAGTGTTATGCAGTGTCACATTAGTTTAAATGTAAGAAATATTTGTTTTAAATTGTCCTCTATCTGTTCATTCCATGTGTACTAAAAGCTACAAGGTGAATAAAAAGAATCAATGTGCCTTTCCGCAGTGTAACCTGACAAGAAGGGTGTAATATCTTAAATGAGTCCTTTTTTATTGTACAATAACTGGTCAGGGCCTGATATTTTAATATTTGTTGATGCCAGCTATTCCAGAACGATATTTGCTGCCTTTAAATGGTTCATTTTAATTTTTTTAATAAAACCTTTAAAAAATCCAGATCAGTACTGATCTCTTCTTCACAGTAGTACTGCCCCCGCTGATCTGCTGCTGTGTGGAGCCAGTCAGACTGAGAGGCAGAGCGCCACACCTGGTCATCCATGGTGTTTACGCCATCCGGCCCCAAGAGCTCGATGGCCTGGCTGATCAGGTCTGTCCTGCCACAGTTCAACATGCGGAAGCCCAGGTCCAGCTGGAACTTGTCTGTAGCCGCCTTGGCATCTAGCCTCCTGAAAGAGCTGAAACAGCATTCCGGCCTGCAGGGGAGAGGAGGTGAAAGAGAGGGGGCCCACATTGGTTTTTACCATGTTCTGCAGCCAAGGTAAGCTTCACAATTCCCTATACTTGTTTTTGTCTTCTCTGCAGGCAGGATGCGAAAGCAAAGCTGGAGAGTTGCATTAGCTAATAGTTTCAAACACTTTCACCTGCTAAAATAGGTCTCAGTAAGTATCAGTAATGTTGTTCAACCAATATTCCAAGGCTTTCTTTCCTGTGAGATGATGAATGTTGCTTCTTTGCGAGTTTGTGAATTGTGAAGTTTAAAACTAAACTTAGTTTTTTTTTCTAATCCATTTTCTTCATTCTGAAGTTGAGCATTTGCCAGAGTCTTATTTCTTTAATGAAACATGCTTTCACAGTGAATTCCGCTTAAGCAACACTGATATGTGATATTGATTTTCATACCTGAGACTTCCGCTTATGCTAAAAACTGTAAAACATCTAAACACGGCCAACGGCCTCATGAATATCAGCAGGAAGAGGTGAAGGGTGTCTGGGGACCTAGTGGGCCGGCAGACAGGTGGCAGAGAAGAGGAGTCTGCTTACTTGAGCTGCCGCGGCTCACAGTCCAGTCCGGGGAGGAGCTGCCTGGCAGTCTGCCGCACATCGTCACTGTCCACCAGCAGGCTGCGGCGGTGCTCGGCGTGCACGATGGCCACGCGGATCCACTCCATCAACGGCGGCAGCAGGAGGAAGGGCCTGGCGGGGGTTGCGGGGGACAGACAGGAGGGAAACAGAGAGAGGAGAACGCTGTCATGCCAGGCCATGGCTGACAGGATTCACAGTACTGCTCCGCGGTGCCTCCGATTACATCAGGACCTTCTTCCACGCTCTACAAATCTTTTTTTTACGAAATTACCATATAATAAGGACAGACTAAAGTACTTTGACAGTGTAAATTCTTTTGTATTTTGAAATTTCAAAACTAGGACACTACTCGATTTAGATCCAAGCATATTCTGATACAGGAACAAGAAACGAATAAATTGTTCCCTCAGTTTTCTGTATAAATGATCTGAAGAGGGATCTGGACTGCCCAGGCCCTGTTCTCTTCCCAGAGGTGTAGAAACCTTCTCATTCCTCCTTCCACAGCTTCGCATTCTGCAGTCCTTATTAGATCACGTTGTTGCGCCTCTGGCTTTCACGGCTCCAATTTTTGTTTTTCCTTGGAACCTGAGCTGCTTTTCACTGCACATCAAACAGCAACCACCACCTTTGAAACTAAATAGCACGCCTGTCAATCTCTGGCCCATCAAAACATACACATTGTACATTAAGAATTATTTTATTGGGACTTCATCACAACAGTACCATCTAAGGGTCATGTTCATTCTTGAGGAAAATGGAAGCACTTTGTTTAGACTACAATTCATCTGGAGTTTCAGCCAGTCAGGTTGGCCTATGGTCTTTATTTCTTCCTGCAGTGAGTAGAGTATGCTCAAAGGGGAGCAGAATGAAGAAATCTTCTTTCTTTAATCAAAGTTAAAGGTAAATCTCCCAGCATCACCTTGTACTATTCTCCAATTCCTAAATACGTAGGTATCATTCTATATGCCAGCTTTCTATCATGCACAGCTTCTCAAAATTATAAGCAATGGTTTCTCAATTCCTATCAAATCAAATATAAACCTGAATTCTTGAACCACATTATTCTGAAATGCTGAACTCGAAAATCACAAGCACTGTGTGTTCCCAGATGTGTAGAAAGCCATTTTCTGCGTGATGCCGTAATCAACTGTAATCAATAATCAACTGTCTTTTACAGTATACAGTAAGTGACCTTCTGATTTCTTTTTAATTGTAAGATAAATCTGTCTTCTTTGTATTGATTTCATTTTGTAGTATTAGCCTTTCAGCAAGTATATAGATGCAAGCATATTAATAATTGATGATGTGAACCGAGCTATTCCAAACTTTCACAAAAATATTAAATCTGCTACAGTACATTTTGGCAAAACATCTTCATAACACTTCGAAGTGATGATGGTGGAGTCGCAGTATAAGAAGTCTAGTTTCAATATTGACATTTAAACTGTTTAAAATGTTTAACTTAAAGGAAAAGATCAAATAAAACTCCCTGGCATCAATGTAAGATTGTCTATTATATGGGGGTGGTATTTATTTCCGTGCTTTTTTGATGTTAATTAATGAAGTTCCTTTTTCTTTTTTCCCTGAAATATTAAAACTCTGTATTTGCATGCCAAACAGCTGCAGCACACAGCAGATGTGTGGCAGGATGAACTCTCCCTCTCAGAGGCGAACTCATGAGACACATGCTGCCTTCTGTGGAACTCGGAGAAAACGCAGCATGCTGTTAACAATGGAGGCATTGGACTGCAGCTGTTCAACCCTCAGCACATTCAAATCCGCTCAAGGAAAGTTTCTTCGACCATAACAAAGTTTTCAGATACGACATCCACAGTGCCTTCTCGTGTTTGTATTTTGGGATGCGTTTCACAGTTTAAACAGATGCCACATCAAGATACGCTCACTTGGGAAAGCTCCCACCATCAAGTTTTCCACTCAAACTGTAGAATTTCACATTTTCCAGGTGCTGGTTCTTGAAGCTGCTTTCATACTTTGCTTCCCTGGAATGAGAGCTCAATCCACTGGGGAAAACAATATTTTGACTATGGCTGCTATTTTGTACAGACCCTGTTTAAACAAGGCCGTAACTGTCAATTTGTTTTCATTAAAGGTTCAAGACAAATTGAGCTCTACAGGGTAAGGCATGGATTTTAGCAAACACAGTACAGAGCTGTGGTTGTGGAACCAGCCCAATGCATCTGCCTGCTGTGCCCTGCTGATCTTATTTTTATACCAAGGTTACAAAACAAGCAATAAAAAACCTGGAGGATCGACAGAGCAATCGTGCATTTTCATTTAATGAACAGGACGCACACGAGGGAAAAGGATGAATTGTGAATAGATGATCATGGCAGATGCAAGAAATTAGAGGCTGGTTCAACATTATTAAACTGAAATTTCTATTTTTTTTGTTTATGAATTTGCAGTTTCCCCTCAAAATGTTGGATTTGTGTTTGATGACATCAAGGAGAAAGTATACCAATATGTGACAGTTGGTGTCACTGTAAAAGAAAGCATTACCAGCCTGTCTCTCTGTAACCGAAGATCTACAAATGTATATGCTTTTCCTAACATCCAGCAGACCTTTCTTTCCATTTCTTTTTTTTTATGATGGGAAGATTCTTGGAATAAAAAAAGGGCCTGCCGGTTCAAGGATTGTAAGAGAAAACATGATGCTGATGAGTATTTCTCCATGTTGTTAAGAGGTGAACCTTCATCTTTAATTGGCCACTGTGAGCGTCTTGAGCTACAGTATCTCCGCTCTGCTGATGTGTACCTTTCCTTGCTGAGGGCCATTCTGGGAGGGTCCAGGTTGGGGTTCTCCATGGACTCCATCTGCGGGCAGCGCAGGAAGTAGTAGAGAGTGTGCAGAGCGTCGGGAGACCAGGACACGGGCTGCTGGCGGCTGTGGCGCGCGGGGCTCAGGCCCGGCCTGTTCGTGCTCAGGCGCTGCATGTGATGCATCGCCCTGGAGACCAGGTCACCTGCGGGGGGGGGGGGGGAGCAAACCACAACTCTGTCACCAAGACGATGCTCCCAACCAGTGCGTCCCGGTTACAGCTCACAGAAGATGTGGCTTCATTGCTGTTATTTGTTTTGAAAGCATGGTACAGAGCTGTGGTTGAGGAACCAGAGGCTGTGCCCTGCCAAGGGCATCAATATTACAAAAAACACATCAGCGTTGCAGAAACCCTTCTTACTGGGACGTCCATAATCCTCATAACGTTACACCCCATCCATCCATTTTCTATTCACTTCACATTATAAGTTATTTAACAATTAACCAGTGGCCCAATAATTAAGGGTTACGATTTAAGAGTGAATTAGAAGATTTTGTTTTTATTTTTTTATTGCCTTTTTATTTCTACTGCTTAATTATTGCACATACTGAGGTAATTATTATTGAATCACTGAAAACTCGTAACTGTACAATATGTTTTATGAATGAACTGGTAAAATCTTAAGGTAAAGTTTATGCCTTTAAATCAACTATGTGAAAATGGGAAGAGCACAATTTATTTTTGTGTGGATAATATAATTATTGGATTATCTGACCACTGTTATGGTTCTTGGTCATGTGTTTCTAATTACGAATCATGTCATATTGTGTATGCTGTGACCAATTGTGCACAACCCACTGATGAGACCAGAATGCCAAAACACGTTATTGTTGAGCTGTGATACAAGTTTATTAAATTGTCTTTTAAACATGACTAATTCGTTGGTTGAGCTGGCCTGGGGACGTCAATGAAATGTGACAAACACTCATTTACAGTATGTGATTTAATAAAGTCTTAATTTCTAAATACTTAGTAGTACATTTCTATACTGTAAGTACATTTCTGTAAGGTACAAAAATTTAGAGAATACTTGTTTTTCACAAAAGATGACATGCAACAGACTCTTACAATGAGAAAGGTATTACCATTCCAAAGCAGGCTTAGTCCTGACAGATTCAGATAGGTTTAACTAGATGAAAACAAGCTGATAAAAGTACAGTACATTTAATGCCAGAATCCAGTATCTGATGGTTACAATTGGCAGTCCATGGAATATTTTGTACCTACAAATATGTGTGGAATATTTTGTCTAGCAATTTATCAATTGAATAAGCTTTAAAACAAATTACATGAAGCAAAAAAAAATATTTCCTCATGGGACTCCTGAATCAGTACTGTAAGTGAAAAACACTTGCAACATCTTGGTCTGAATTCACTAGGAATGCAGCACAAGGGAATCTCAGTGGAGCGGAGGAGGCAGGACAGAGGAAGAGGGTCAGAAAAAGAATAAAGCATAACAGAACAGACAGAGGATACTGGAGACTCACAGTACTTCTCCCTCTGAAAGCTGTGTTTATCATCAGCAACTGAAGAGCTACTCAGTCTGGGCCAGTTTGCTTTGTCCATGAAAAGAAATTGAAAATGCATGCACGCATAGTTTCGAGACAGGTGAAGTAAATCCAAATGCAGAGGAAAAAAGTAAGGAGAAGCAGGCAATGCCTAATCAAACAAATCATCTCAAAGCTAATTTGTAACCAAAAAGAAGTGTCTATCCAAGTGGAAGAGACTACAGTGTCTGCATAAGAAGGCAAAGCTACAGAAGCTCTTTGTATGTGGTCAAATCCCAAGGCTTCAGAAGTTGCATGGATAGGCCTAGTTTCCAAATTTCTACTTCCAATACCCTGGTGATCTGAAATACTTCCAGAGGTCAGATTTTTAAGCGGTTAGATTATTTTTTTTTTGCATTAAAAAAGATAACCTCTTTACCCTCTACATAACTGCTGCTTTTGCTATGGAACCTATTGAAAAAAAATGCAAAGTTACCAATAGATGCCATTGATACATTCCTCTCAAGTTTTGGGGCCAAGACGTTGCCTGAGGACTAAGGTGCTAGAGGCTGAAAAATGTACATAGAGAGAGGTCTGTTCTTTATCCGTGAAGCTGAGGTATAAATGCACTTTTGTGCCGGGGGCACAAGCACAGGAGTGTTAAGTGAAATCCAAAGGAAAACTGCCCTGCCCAATTGCATGCTGAAGTATAAACAAACCTGCTTGGAGTTACTGATGAGCTGGAATTCATCAGTATTTCAGAAATGAAGAGCAGAAGAGGCTGGGTAAAGCAACACACACACACACACAACTCCGATAGGGTGGGATTCTTACATATGGTCCCAAAGCGCCAGAATTCACAGTTTGGAGCTGAACTGAATATTAATAGAAATAGAGTCTAAGAAATGGTAGAGCCGCAGTAAATCTGTGCAATATAGATTGAAAAAATAAAATCAATTAAAATTCTGCTACCACACTCTAAATTATACTCCCTCGCCTGGCCTGGAAACTGTGTCTATACTTTATAAACAAGAGTGGTTTTCAGCTTTAAAGAAAGTAAAGCACAGTAGGGAGCATTTAATAAAAGACAATGACAACTGCAATTTCATTGAAGAATTAAAACCACAGCATATACCTGAGAAAAACCAAGAACACTTTCATGAATGAACTCCTTTTAAAAGAAACCAGGTGTTAATGACATTCTTAAATTTCAGTTTTCCACAGTTACTCTCCTGGGATTCTGCAACCTAGATTGGTGAGATTGTAACACAAAGCAAGAATAATCTCAACAGGCTGGCAGGTCCCAGGTGGTGCTCCTACTGCTTACATTTCATGCCATAAGGTGTTTGATGGCCTCATAAATGTGAAACAAGTATGAAATGAAATGAAAACGTTGTGCTAATTATAGAAGATCAAAGCTATGCTTTGCAATAACTCAAGGTATTGTTTATGAGGTGAAAGACATTATGTCTGCAGGCACTTCTTCCCTCATGGCTTTATCGTCTTATGCTTTGTAGTGTGAGAACCGTTGTCTCTTTAACGTGAAACTGTTGCAAAATCAACCTGCTAAGGTACGGCTCTGAGGCTAACCAAGGTTATCTGGTGCTGCTCAACATTGAAGCAGTTTCTGTAATTCAGCATTGTGTCAGATGTGCTGTCCTCCTGAAAGACTACTGGATTAGTAGCAAATACAGTCTAAGTGTTGTCCTTCCCTTAGGAAGGTAAGAAAACGTTTCCTTAATGTTACTTAAAGATCTCCCATTAGGAAAGAATAACCCACTGAGCAACACAATCAATGCTTACACCACCAAGCATGCTATGAGCTATTACAAATACTTGTGTGTACCATATGTCATTTGTCAAAGGTGGTAGTATTTATAATATCCTTAAATTATTTTTGAGTTGTATATATATAGAAGGTTTGCATCATATCTGGGGCCTCGGCTATCATTGCCAGATAACATTTTCTTAACACATTTTCTACAACAAAATGAAGAACATGCCTTGTGCCCAGATGTGTTTCTTTCACTGTAACTGGAAACAGTTCATCGGTCTGCCACACTAGTGGTGCAACCTGCTCATTTAAAATCATTTGCACATGCTGGTGAGTCAGATGGCGATCTATTTTTGAGGTACAAAATGTTAGAAAACAGAAAGTGGTTTCTGAGAGACAGAACAAAGACATCCAGTGCTCACAGCAATTATTTGTATATTTTTCTTTTTTCCCCAATCTTTTTCTTATTTACAGTGCCAATCATTTTGAATTATTTTCTGATGTTTCTAACTGACATTCCATTGTTTGTGATTAAAATTCTTAATTGATAGATCTCAGAATTTACAATAGATTGCTCTGATCAGAGTGATGTTAAGTATGCACATTAACATGCTGAAAACACACTGAAGAAATACTGATCCATTTTCTCATTTCAATTTAATGAAACACTAATTTCCAGGAATTTCTCACTTTTTTTTTGCATGATATACAAAAAATTGTATTGGGGCGCATTGGGGCGCATAACATAATACCTTTACCTAATAATTTAATTAGCCTCTACCTTAAACACTGCCAATTATGGAAATTTGCCATTTGGAATTACCTTCTTAATTCTGGAGTTTTACTGTGGCTTTTAATGACAGACACCAGACTTCAGAAACGGTTCAGAAATGGTTGTTGTGTCTCCCAAGTGGGTTCCATTCTGCATTGGTAGATGATGTGGTGCTCCTTATACAGTATGTGCAAAGTGTTTTGGGATCCTATGAAATGAACAGTGCTATGTAAGCGCAAGGAATTTTGTATTAACATTAATTTGTCTGGAATACCTATGTGTGAAATAGATGGATACAAATAGGTGAGAAGATGAAAGATACTACTTTTCTTAACAACAACATATCTGCAAACTACATGAAAATGAAAGACCAGAATAACAAAGTACTGTCATAGACGTTTTTGACTCCTGTAGGATTAAAACTGATGCTACCAACTGTAAAACTGTGCTTTGGTTCAATGAGGCATTGATTTGATGTTCAGTAGAATATTCAGATAGGGATCCTTTGCCCTTGAAGACCAGCATTACTTCATGAACTCAGCGAGATCAGTATGTGAAAGTCTTACAGCCCACCAGGAAAAGCTATGTATTCTTTTATTGACAGGTACAGCTCTCTTTCTCTATTAGCAGTTTAGACAGACAGTGTTGCACTTACTGAGCTCGGAAATACTGCCTACGCAGGTGGCGAGAAGGGACTGCTCCAATGTCCGCAGCTCCAGCTGTGCATAGGCATCCTCTCGGCTCTCCTGGATGGAGGAGCCCTCTGTGTAGGGGCTGAAGTGAGCAGGCAGGGACAGCACACCTGGAGTACAGAAATTAAAAAGCACAGGGCCAGGGCAGTCAGAGAAAGGGGATAGTCTGGTGCTGCAGTGCTTTATGAATTGTGGCAGAAGTGCATTAGTGTCTGAAAGACTGATGGACATGAGTCAGCCCTAGAATTCATATTAAACATTGTGTATTTAAACATGGAGTATTTGGTTTTAATAAAATGCTTTCTTGAAAGATTTTACATTTTAATCTTTATTGTACTGCAAACTTGAATTCAGCATTGCTGAACAATTCCCCCATTCCAGATAAAGCATATCTTTATCAAATTAGCTCAATAAAATAATTGGTTTAAACCCAGCCCATAAGTGTACTGAAATTAAAGGTACAGTACACAGTATGATGAAACAAACATTTTGGTGCCTTATAATTCAATGGGAATATAAAAATACATCCGTTTGTGGGCTTGCAGACTATTACATTTACTACAGTGTAATATGTTTCCTGCATACAGTGCTCTTTCTGAGGTCTGGGATTGATCTGATTACAAAAACAGTTTGTGAAAGACCAATGCATATAAAGTTTCCCCATAGAGTAAGTAACTATCTCTCATTATTCTGGGATTAAGATAAAAATTTAATCAAATACAATCAAGGTCACAATTTGGTATTGCTAAAAACTTCAGTAAACCAAAATTGTTGGTTTAATTCAAAAGTAGTTCAGGTGGGTAGCTGCGTCAGCATGTGTAGGCTGCAAAGGCACAACAATAGGTTTATACAGTACCATGCTGAAAAGAGAAGAGAGAAAACAGAACGTTTTGGCTGTTGAGCCTTCTTCAGGGGTGCGGCTTCTAGAAACGTAAAAAAACAAACTTCCAGAGAAAGATCCCAGAACTGTTATTATGTTACTGTACGTAACCTTATCAACATTGTGAAAATGTTCTAAGAGGATATTTAGAACACAAGAAAGATTGCAGATAAGAGAAACCAATACTGCAATCCTCTACGTTAAAACAACATTTTACAGTCAACACACAGTCTACTTCACAGCATAGATTTTTACCTTTTTTCTTACTAACGCTTGTATTAAATGTCTCTGACATTACTGTATATGGTTCCTCAACACAAACAAAGCAACTGAAGATGGCTTCTAAGCTAAGGTTTGGGATGTTAATGACGTAATATACCATGTTTTACTGAAACCTCAGACATTTTAAAAAGATGCCTAATGAACCACTACAAAGCAAAGTTTAAATCCAATCTTTTTTATGAGCATTCATAAATGTAGCCCTAATCTTATGTGTGTGTAAACCTCTTTGTTAATTACAATAATTTTTAATCTAGTTGGGTGTTTATGCAAATCCTAATGTGCTTTTACAGCTGGAAAATGATTTCTCAGGGAAATTAATTGAAATGAGCAGGCTGAAAAATAAAACTGGACATCCCATTAATGGCACTGAAATCAGGAGACTTTATAGCCACACAAAACCATTTTATTTTCATTCCACCTTTGTGTTATTATAAATGTATTTGACTGACTTGAATGTACACACAGACTTGCCATTCTCAGCCTTTTATACTCTGTGGTATATTACTGAGGCCACAAACTGAACTATCTTTCTAAAGAGTACATGTCTCAAGTCTAGAGCCTTAATTGTACAGTATCTCCACACTGCTACCTCAACTTTCAACAAGCCTGAAATAATGATTGTCACTTTTCAGACAAAAAAGAATCTTAAGAAACAAGTTGAGTGCGCAATAAAAGACCCAATCTTTAGGAAAAATTACATTTCATTAATTTGGAAATGTCTGTGACACTCTCACCACTCCAATTCCCAAAACAATACCTACCAACATGAGATAATGAGGATCACTTAGGGAGTTAACAGGCATTTCCTCAAACAACATTCCAACAACAACTACTGGATATCTCTAAAAATTTATATATACACTTTATATATATAACTTTTTATAAATATAACACTTTTTTTCTGAAATCCTAGTAGTAGTTGTAGGGATACAAATTAACATTTTCTGTTTTGATTGAGGGGGTTCTGCTTTCTGAGTTATCAATTTTAGTACATAATCCAGACCTGGCTCTTTAGCACTGAAAAGTATGGTACTGTAACTCTGTGTTTTGGCATTCAATTAGAGGAAATTCAAGAAAAACGCCAAGCCACAGGAATGAGCAAGTTTTATTAACCATGGAAAATGAAACAAAAAAAAATACAAGCTTATTTTTTAGATCAATTATTATAATATTAAGTAACAACAAAATCACTCTCAAAACAAACCTCAAGCATCTGTCCTGATTAGTTTTATTTTTTAAGTGAGAAAATGTACCCCTGTCAGGCAAAATTCTGCACAAGCAGGCACAGGAAGGATAGTTAAGTGTTGATAATTACGATACAATACTACACTTGCATGGAAAAAATGACACTTCAGACTCAGCTATTCAGAAACTGCCCAAGTACCCCAGAAAACATCCACAAAAGGCCTGATATTCTTGTTAATCAGATGAGGCCCTTCCCCTCATTCAAACCTCCAATTTTGTGTTTTTTTTTGGGGGGGGGGGATGTACAAACATTTTTAATATTAACTGTCATGGAAATTAGTGCCACGTCGGCACAAATATTTCTGAACCATACATTTAGCAAGAGAAGACGCAAACTGCTTGCTTACAGTAAACACTAACATTACATTTTCATAAAAGGCCAAATGCCTGATGTATTTATTAATTGCTACAGTTCAGCTAAAACAAACGCTAAACTGAAACCCACGGTGATCATACAGTATATTTAGTGTACCTACTCTATGTATAGATTGATTTATTTGCTGGTTTTGTATATCCTAAAAAACGTAAGCAAATAAAACACACCAAGAAGCCTAAATCCTATTTTCTTGTAGCACATGAAATCTTCAGTTGAACAATGTGAAGAATATATATAATTTATCTAAAGGTTATGTTCAGAGTAAATTCCATCTTTACATCTGAGCTTTAAGAGTTCCTGCCAGCCAGTGTAGATTCACTAAACTGTAAGGCCTCTCTTAGTGTGGTGCGCACAACACAGCAAATTGAAAACATGTTGCTGCGATTAAAAACACATTTGAGCTCTTTATTGTGACTTTGAAATACACAGAGTCAGTCATTTCTGTTAACCATTTCTTCCGTGGTCTCTGTGTGTAGAATGAAAGCCTTTCTCAGGTGCTGGCCTGTTAATCTGGCTGAGAGCTTTGAACCAGGGTAATAATTTGAAATGTGAGTGCCTTGTTGCATACAGGCAGTCATCACCAGTGCAGTGTTAAAACAACACAGTGGGACCTCTCACAAGGATCTATTTTAAGGGCTGTATTGAGTCTTGAAAGAGCAGGAGTGACTGTCGTAAAGAGGATCGGTACACCTTAAAACATTTTAAAATTCACCATCAATGCAGGAAAACGAATCCAGTTTAAGAGGCATTTATTCATGTCCCGTGGCCCATTTTGCTTGTTTCCATTCTATTTATTTTGTGTTTGTTGTGATTCTCCGTTGTTTGCTGTTTTCTGGCAGACTCAAAGTGAGTAAAGGAAGTTTAGTGTTTCACATGCTTCAGAAAACTACATTACAATTATTTGTTTCCTCACACTTTCAGATAACTGGCACTGAGAGGCTTTAAGAACGAATATGCCTTTGATCTAATTATACTCTGAAAGACACCTGCACTATCACTTCTGGTTTCCAAACGACTTCACCCTTGGCTCCTTAGTTTCATGGATAGTTAAACTGAAGTTAACAACAACTGTCATCTGAAACCAAATTGATGCAGTTACACCCCAACACTGCCAAAACACAGCTTCTTCTTCTGTCCTGGAGAAACTGCACTTTTATTTTTCTCAGAAAAGCGTTGTTTACATCTAGCACTGACTTTTCCAAAGGCAAACTGTGAACTGCCTCCCTTTGAATTCAAGCTCCTCATTGTGTAACAACAATGCAGAAAGAGCGCAAACACTATTTGCTGACACCCATGTTCAACATAATAAAAAGGGCTTCACATGACAAGAGCTCCTATCAAAGCTTGCATGTGCTGAGCTGCCATTCCAGCAGGATAATCTTCCAGCACCACTGCACAGACCACCACAACCTCAGATTCACGAAATCCACAGACATAATTCCCATTATGTTTAATTAGCCAGAAATAATGAGCCTTAACCTACTTTCTGATAATCTCATAAAGACCTTGGGTTTGTTTAAAAAACTGTGGTTTTGCACTATATAGGTTTTCAGTATATTTTAACATTTCATTTAATAACTAAAGTTTAACAGTCTGGTTAAATGTCACATAACTGAAATAGATATTGAGCCAAACACATTTTCATAAAAATGGGTCAGTCATTTTTTGCACATTGGCACAGGATATCTTTTTAAATTTATTTAATATTTACATTTAATAGTCAAAGTAAAATGCTATTATTATTATTATTATTATTATTATTATTATTATTATTATTATTATTATTATTATTATTATTATTACTTTTCCACAAACAGTGATTTTGTGTGGAAGGTTAGAATACCCTTGAGTGGGTACTGGCAGATGCTAATCTTAACAATGGATACTGAGAATAATTAGGGTGATTCTCTCAAAACAGTAGACATGGGAAGGTAACAGTCAGACAGGCTTAAGCAAATCCCCTCACGTAGCAATACTGACTGTACAACCTGTTCTGGGGTTTACTCTAACACTGCCATCATGAGACTCTTTAGAGGGGTAAGGGCAGCAGGTGGCTACAACTAATGCTCGTCTACTAACAGTCCCCTTATTTTTGAAAATATAATTTTCTATCTTTAAAATAAAAATTTTAAGATAACAGAATCTAACACCTGAGAACAAGTATTGCAACACCTCTTGTCTAAAAGACATTATTCTTTGCTAGGTTTTCATACTCTTAAAAATCTTCAGAATGATTTTCTTCTAAAACGAAAGCATTTTCTTTCTATTTCAGAAATGGGAGTAGAAACGTAAGGCACATGGAGCTAGTCTGAAATCTGGGAGAGCGCAGAAATGAAGCCCAGATTCTCTGGCTCGGGGCTCTGGCTTGTGGCTTGTGACAGCCGAGGTCTGACGCACATCGGTGTCCTAGACACCCACAGCAGCTCACAGAGCTCTCGACCTTACCACACCTCCTCTGGCACCACTCTCCCATCGCGCCCTCTTCTGTGCCTGAAACCACTTCCTGGGGTCAGCAAGTCGGCCCAGTAAACTGTACCTCATCTTTGGTGCTGTACATCGCCAGAGGTCGGAGCTCTGCGAGGCTCCAGCTGAGCCGCACACCATTTTGTTTTTGTGGAGAAGAGTTGGCATCACCTTGCGTCCACACCACTGACTCAACCCCGCCACTCCGTTATCACTCCTCCTCCTGCGGCTGGTTACTTCACACTTACAGGATCTCTGCTGTCTCACTAACTAGCTGCAGTTTCTTCTCACAAATCTCCCCATTATCTGTGCCATTTTATGACAACACACACACAATAATTCATTTCAAATGAGACAAAGGGATTTGCATTTTAGCTTGGTATGTACCCCTCAGAACAGATGGTTTCATTCTTAATTACATTTGGCTTGCTCAACAACATTCTAGACAAAGCAATTCTCATGCAACGAAGAGCATGTTTATCCTAAGCATTTTTAATCCATATAATGAACAAATTAGCAAACCATCAGATCTGAAGCAACTTAACTGCTCTGTGCTGTACCACTTTCTATTGAAGCATTTTTCTTAATTCCCATCATACTTAGCACAAAAACGCTTTATTTTTTGTTGACTTTCTTATTTCACTTCATTTTGTATTTCTTAAACTTAAGTGCCCTACAGTAGTTACTGTATACTGCTGTGTTTTGTCTAGTATGTGCCAGTTTCTCTCAGCAGTATATGTAATAATTGCTGCAGGTTTCAATTTCCTGCCTACAAGCCCAGTAACAAGAGTTTGCATATCCTAATATGGGCACCTGCTTAATTCCCTAAACAAGTCCTCTATTCATCACGCAGTGCAATTTTCAAAGGCTTGCTCTGTAGTGTTAGAATATATCTTTCTGGAGAAAGTAAACGTTTCTCCATGACAACAGAAATCTCTTGTGCAAAATTAGAAATACTTGTAATCTGCACAAAATAGTAAGAAGGTTCTGCCGTGCTAGGAGGCTTCATTCCAAACTCCAGTACATCCTTGCTCCCACTCAACCGATGTACATCAATCATTGTTAATAAACAGTAGTTATAATATCTTATACAGGAGAGTACAGTTTCTTCAAGTAACTTCAAAAATATGTAAAATGTGTTTTAATGGGGGGAAATTGATAAGAAAGACAAATTAACTTCTAATGTAACTGAACTAACACCTTAAAAGGCTGACACAAGTTTGTTACAAAACAAAGAAGCACAGGCAATATTCTATCAGTATTTTAACAACTGACACCAAGAAGAGGAAGGCAGAGAGGATTTAAACCTTCTTTCACATCCAACAGCTGCTATTTGTTATTTCGGTTTCTCCATTCTGCACTGACATTCGAAATAAAATCCACAAATATGCCAGATTCATGAGAAAACAACTGCAGCAACACCAGTGATGTAGTTCATATTTTTCTTGTTTCACAGGTTTTTATTCAGGTTAAATTTAAACGTTTTGTGTACAGCTACAAGGCTTTATCACGTCAAAGAGAAGTGTGGATAAAAATGAAAGAAAATGTGCTTTATTTGTGTCTTAATCTGTGAAAGTGGCTGCTGTATCGATTCCGTCACAAGCACTTAGAATCATCAATCACGAAACATCAATTCATATCATACATAAAGTATGATAAAATTGTCTTTTTTAGCAACATTATCTCAATCTGTAGACTTACACTAGTGTTCAGCACTTAAGTGCCCATGATGTTATCAGCTGAACACCGTAACTGGAAAGCTGCCATGAACAGACAGGAACTCTGAAGTGTTGCACATAACTCTGTTATCTCACAGTAATTTACAGTTTACAGTGTGTACAGAAATGAGGTGTCGGATACTTCCAGGCAAGTACTGTACCTCATATTATAGCCCAGTGAAGATGAACATGAAAATGTACATTAATTAATTTCCCACAAATGAGCCTTTCCTTAGAGATTGCAGACACATAATGAGCTTTAGGATTTTAGGAAGGCGCTGTATAAATGCAAGGTAAAAAATGGTCATGTCTATACCAGAGTCACAGAGGCTCAGCAGGCCTGAGCTGGTTTCTCTAGCATTAAGCAGAATAGAGAACACATGTTGTCCTCCCTGGATGGCATGCTGGTCCACCACAGGGATTATAAATGCAAGTAATTATTATTAAACAACACAAATACATGTCTGTGGAAAACCACATGTGTTCATATTTTCTCTCTGTCACTTTTGTCTGCCAGCTAAAGATAAACAAACATCTCATTTGTTTTCACTTCTCTCAGGACTTCATGGCTGATGCACTGTATCCTTATGGCACCCTGTTTGTGTTAGATATGAATCCCATTCCCAGATAGTAATGAAACAGGGTCCCTCTGTAGATTCATGCAGACGTGTTTAATTTATTTGCACTTTTTAAAGATGAAAAATAACCCAAATATCTGAAGTGTTTAGCTTATGTACTGAATTCTTAATTGTTCTTTAATTAAATAAATATTGATTTACTGTTTAGGAAAAAAACAAGCTATAGGTGAGGAAATTGTGAGATTTCTCCTCCATTTTCATTGTATTATGTGATAAATCAGTTTCAACCACAAATCAAAGTTAAGAGATTCTAGGGTAATAATTACTGTGTACTAATAACTACAGAAAAAAATGCTGGCATCTGGCTAAAATCTTGGCTTTCCCCATAAAAAAAATCAAACACATTAAAATTCCTGGCGTGTATTTTATTGTGGAAACCAGGTTCTTACCAGGAAGGAGACCTAACCTCAGTTTCCTGGCAAAATCTCAGTAAAGTGCAGCTCAATTATCCTGTTCCAAAGGCAATGACATGAATTTATACATTTCTCATTTCTTTAAGACTGTTTCTGTATTGGTTATTTTCAATGAAATCAGACAAGTATTTCTGAACACTTTTTCATATATTGTATATGCTCAGAAAAATAAAATCAATTAAAAAAACTTTAAACATGTCTTTGAACTAAATAAAACATTTTATTGTGGGTTCAGTTTGACAACAATGATGAACTGATGTCACATTGCATCTTTTATAATATTTTATCACCGATATCATTCCTTCACTTGCAGCCATACTGAATTTCTTTGTCCATTATATAAAATGAAATATTGACTTACTGAATTCGGGGCTACCATTTTTGATCCTTACATGTTTTCTTTTCTTTTTAGAACACTATCGCCCTTTATTTTCTTCACAGCATTGTGGGCACAATTACATCTTTCAATGGCTATTTTTCAAACATGGCAGTTGGGAAGAAGCGGGTATCATATTTTCCAAGAGAAACAATTAATGATGTACAATGACATAGTGAAGATCAATGAATTTAAATGGGATTCTTGTCCATTAATAAACCTCACAAATTTAGCCTCTTGAAAGGGGTTTACATTTCAAGCTCACCAAACCAAAGGGAGCTGAAATACAAGTTGTTACCTTAAACACCAGTACAATCATCTGGGTGTTTGTTCTTAATGCTTTGCCCCCTTGAGGTTTGACCTTTTCAACAAATCTTGTACTACCTCGCATAACCAACTTATCTGAACAAGCACCAACAGTTATGGATATCCACAGAGCATACGGTAAGCTGTATTTTTTCAGAAGCCTTTTGATAATATTGATACTCTCAAATTCTAGGCAATAGGTATTTGAGAAAATGTGTAAGTTTGGCTAGTATACTGAGAAAAGAGCACATATATAAATAGTCAATGTTGAAACATGGCAGATGAAATCAGTGGAGTGCCTCATCTTTACTAGGATCACTGTGCTTAATAATTTCTATCAATGATTTAGATTCTGATATTGTTAATAAAATAGTAAAAGCTTTATTAAACCAAATTGACAAAAATTACTGAAGTAGCTATTGCATTTCATAAGAGGTTTACGATTTCCACATTTTAAATAGAAAGCAACCTGCCAATTTATGAGGGATTTAATTAAGTTAAAAACTAATCTAAAACTACAACTAGCAGGTGTGGGGGTTCCCAGTAAGAGCTGCAAACCCCTGGATTCAAAGTACTGTTTTAGCAAGAACAGTATTTTGATGAAAAAATATGATGATGAAAATGAAAATCCCTACCTCCATAACAAAAACATTTTGAATGTACAGTATATACTGTAGTATAAAGTAGCAGGTGTTCAGTTTCTCCACCCTGAGTGAATTTCAACAGAGGGTCTTGGCAAAAAGCAGAGAAAGAATTTATTTTATTGATTGGCCAAGACTGCTCTAAATGCGTTTCCTACAGGCATGAATAAGTAAAGAGATTTCCGGGTTGCACTTAATTTTGTGTAAAGGGGGGCACACTTAAAGATATGGAGACTCAGGCAAGGACATAATAGATGCACTGAATTTGCACATCCTCTCAAACTGAAACTGGAATTTTGTCCAATGGCTCATGCTCTTCACACCATCTTAATAAAAGGCAAAGTACTTCACAATCTTTCACTTTATGTGTAAAGAGTTGGCACCTTATTGGGTTCAGTAGTGTTCCAACATCAGTGTGAACCTCACTACATCCACCCTCACAATCCCTGAAGGCTGTGCTTCAGTTGAATGGGTTTTCTGTGCTGCCTCTTTCCTTCCTGCAAACTGACCACAGCCAAGACTGACAGAGTTTCTTATCTGTCAGCCACTCCACTGCAGACTATAAACAGTAAGCCTGAAAGAAACACAGGAGCTGTGATAGTGGAGCCAAAACAAGAAAGATTTTTGTAAATGGAAAAGTTTAGCTTGAAGAAATGCAAAAACAGAAATGTTCTGGAGTGTGTCTGACATAGAGACCAAGAAGCTTATAATGGAGACTAAAAGTGAGCCATTGGTCCATCTGACATTAATGTTCTTGTTCGGTGAACATGAATCAATCAATCATTAATCAATCAATCTATCCTACACTGTTCTGAAACCTGTGGAGATTTTGTCCCTTAAAGACCATTTCCAAAGATTTCCATTGAATATATTAAATTTTTAAGGATTACAAATCCATTAAGAATTATGGATTCTTATGGGAATCTTTCACTAGTAACAGCAGAGCATCACATACTGTAAATGGCTGTCCGAGCAGTGATGCTGATCAAATGTAAATGTTTGAGTTGGGATTAGGACAGAGGCTAGTTTTTGGCAGTAGGATGGGGTACAGCAGGTTTTAAATAAGTGATCAACTCCAAATCCCAGTGGAGAGAAATGAAATATGCAAGCATCCCTGTGGTGTCAAGAATTCAATATAATTTTTATAAACTGTTACATTTCCTCCAAGATCCTGAAAGTACCTGAAAACAGTGAGCTGCACTCAGGAAGCTTTTATTTTTATGTGACATTTTCAAGTGTTTAGTCCACCAGCAAACAGTGCAATACCTTGTTAACCAGACGGGGGAAAAAAAAAACAAATGTGTGAAATACCCAGTGTACCAAGCCAGGAGGGGTCAGAGTGTGGCTCTTTCTAACCAGGGGGAAATATTCAGCCTGTCCTTTGCTGGGAGCCAGCTGGAAGGCACAATCAGCACAGCAGCAGGGTGACCCAAAGGACCCATTCAAACACAAAATGGAAAAAGCAGAGTGCTCTTCTGAGAATGTCTGCTACATTTCTTATAAAATCCCCATCCGCCTTGCCTATAAAACCATACAAACAGAAGTTTTTTTTTCTTCAGTCAGAGTGGTTACTGCTATAACAAAGTTTACATACTATAAGCTTCCAGCTCTGGTTTCCTTCCAAGGGGAAACATCCCCGTTAAATGTATTTCCTGACATCTGAAGGGAAGGAAAGGTCGAATAATTGTTTGTATTATTTTGAAACAGCCAATAACATTAAGGGCTATTTTTGTAAAACTCAGAATGTATACCTTTTTTGTTTATTTAAGTTTTGGGCTGCTCATTACAGAACACGAAAACATGTTTCAGAAAAAATCCATGTCTTTAGATATTAATATGTATACAGCAGTCCATCTGATCATGGCTGTATCTGGGGGTTATTAAAATAAAAGTTGTTCACAGTCAGGGGGGTCCATTGTATTACAACAAAGGACTATACTGTAAACAACAAATACAGTAAAAGGTTTATTATAAATAAGGAATATATAATATATTATTAATATATTAAAAATAAAAATTAATAATTCATTTAATTTATTGAACACCCAGAGTTCATGATCTAAAATAGCAGGTAAAATCTTTATTTGCAGCCTGATGTAGCCTAGACATGCAGCTTAATGTTTCCCTGAGTTTCATTCTGTGCCCACCGTTGTCTGAGGCAAAAAAAGAGGTGAATGTTGTAAACTAAGTGATTACTCAACTTAAGAAACTAAAACATATAAACATATCTTTGTCATGAAACATAACATCAAGAAATGAAGGGATTCAGAGACTGTAGAGGTTTCTGTTAGTGTTCCCTCCTTTCTAATGAGAAGACCCAGGGAAGACGAAAGTCACCTTCAGTGGGGAAGAAGTTCTGCTTCTCACAACTGGGGCAACTGCTGACTCCTCCTGCAAACAACCAGCCCTTAGCAACACAAGGAGAATCTATTTATAATCAGACCATCTGTCTAAACACAACTTTTGTGACAAACCTGTTTATTCCCTTCCTTATGTAGAAGAATATTTGCCCAAGGCCTGGTTTTCCTTATGCATATGGCCTTGTGTGACTCTGTTACACTTCAAAATAAACATCAGCTCCTCAACGTAAGACGACTCCAGGAACAGCCTGAGTCTAAGATAACACCCCTGCCATTGCATTTATGAAGGATGTTTGATTCCTATTTGTGTTTTCTTAAATTGTGTGTACAGTATATAATATTTTTTATATACAGTATATACAAGATGACTTTGAATTGCAACAATTGTTTCAGTTCTGATGCATGTGTGCTTTATGTTAATGCCTCTCTCCAAAAATAACACTTATTTATGGTGTCATGATTCCCAAGCTGCTGTTTCCCTCCCATTTACAGTGTTATCAAGGTAAATTCATTAAAATTCAGGAACATTTTACCCTTATTCCATAAGGATATACCCCACTACTTTAGTGAAAATAATTTGGAATAGTTCTGTGCAATATAATGCAAGTTATAATATGAATATATATATATATTATTTTCAAGGTCATTGGGTTGCTCATGGACAGTGACCTAACCCAGCTGCAATAACATGGCATTTAAAATTCTTTAAAATACGTTTTCAGGCAGCACCTCCCTCATTGTCACTCTTGCAAAGGATTTGCTGTTAAATCTATTTGACCCTGAGCGCATCATGAGCAGAGGTTTTCTGGGTCAGTGGCTAGTGAGATTACCTTGGCTCACCCACATGGTCTTTTGGTTAAGAGGCAATGCAAAGGATCTGGTGGATCACAATAATATGATATCCCTAATCTTGCTCAAACACCAATTGAACTGGCATAGCAGGCATTTCCCACAGCATGTTTATGTTTGTGGTCTGCAAAGTCTAGATTCCATTCTCAAACAGGAAAGGGTCTATGTGGAACAGCAACAGTAATAGAACTCTCCTATACCCATGTTCCCATCTGTGTGAATTTAAAGTAGGTTTGGCTGAATGGTTACACAGATTTTAGTATTTTTTTCTCAGAGGTGATGGCAAGACTTTATAGCCACCTTGAACCTCAAACAGCATGGAGGGTGTTTCCTGTTTTGCAGACTTTTAAGTATGCTGAATGGCTCAGTGTTGCTGGAGAACCATGGAAAAAATTAATGATGTGCTAGTCAATTTAAGGTGGTTGCCACCATCAGACAAGTGTGCTAGAAACGTTAAGAGAAACAAAGACAATATTTGTTACAAAACGTCTGTGTAAAACATTTCACACTGACCCATTCAATGCCCATACCTGTATATGTTTTGCTCAAATATAAATATTTATACTTCTAACATTTCCTACACTCCAGTTAAAAATGTAAGAGATAATTATCAAGAAACTTCATAACCATGAATGGTTAGCAACTGCACAGTTATAACGAAGTTTAAAATATTCCTTAGTATTCCAAATTACATACACAACAAATGTAGAAATTACTGTAAAATACCCACTTTAGGAAAGCACAACATCTGCATTAATTTTATCTGGTTTGGGGATTGTCGTATTTCCTAATATTTCATAATTGTAACTTGTAAAAAGTTTTCTTTGTGCAATAATTAGGTTTTGTGCCAAGACAGTGAAGACTAGATTTTGGAATAAAGTGAACACCAAAATGCCCTCAGATTCTCTCAAATCATATTGTGAAAAAATCTTCCCTTTTAGCCAGTGCTACAGTACAAATGTTTGTCTCAATAGCAAAATAAATACATAAAATAGGAAAAATAAGATTCCTTTTTCTCTGAAGCCTTAACTCCAAACGCAGTGGGTAGACAATAGCAGCTATTACCAATCCCACTCTATTAAATGGTTGTCTGGTTGACTTCCTTTGTTGGCTCCACAGTTCTCTGCAATACTGGGAATAAGTTCCCAAGCAATCCTGTAAGCTCACACTAGCTCTGCCATTTAAATCACAAAAGAATAAAGATGCAACACACAGCAGTGGTTAATCAACATAACAACTCCCATGTTTCTATACAAGAGTCACCAAATACAGTGGTGTCGTGCTGATAAGATTTCGATTTTTGATTTATACAGTAGCACAACATTTCTTTTTCAGAGTGAAGAGAATGATGTATTCTAACTTTTATAAAGTTTAGAAATTTAGAGACAATACAGAAATGGTTTAATTTTGATTCTACATTCTCAGTTCTAAACACATGATACATTACTATACAGAATAGAGGTGCATGTTTTCTGTGACTCTAAATGGTCTAATAATGGAAAGGAAACATAATTTTCTCTACTTAGGCTTTACAATTCATGTGAAGGGAAACAGTCTTAGAAAGTATTGTGCAATGCTTTCTTATGTCTCTAAGAACTAGGTAGAGAGAAAAGAAGTAATCTGAACAAGCAATATGATAGAAAATGCAAGTGAATTGTACAGATGATATCTTTTCTGCATTAAATGACCAATTTATCTCACTTTCTGTGGCTCAACTTTTTAATTAATGGCAAAGAGCCAAGGGGCTGCTTTTGGAATAAATCAGATATGTTCAAACTGCAAAGACAGACAGTGGCAGAGACACAGGCACATGCACACAAACACACAGGAACCACTTGTTCTTATCACCAAAGGCTCTCTTTTACAGTCAACCAACACCAGCCCCCCGCCCCCTCCTTTCCCAATTAAAACAGAAGGCAATTAATGTTCTGTACAGGGCTAAAAACACACCATCCGGAAGGACTGGAAGATCAGAGTCAAATAGATTCACTTCCTGCCCTTGTCCCCATGTGTGTGCCAGCGCAGGAATCCATCTCACAGAGGGGTCTTTCAGCCCGACAGCGATACCAACACACAGGCTCTATGTGGAGAGAATCAGGGCTGCTAACACACATAGCATCATGATAAGCAACCTCAATGCAATCTGACGCAACAGGCAGAAATCAAGTGGCACCCTTAAGTCATAATATAAAGCTTGTAGTAATACATAAGTCACAATTTGTGTTTTGACATGGCCAGTTGACCTAAAGGGTGTCTCGGAGTGACGTAAAACAAACTTTCCAAAAAAAGGTTTAACGTGCTGAGCTACATTACGTTATTGCTATCCAACAATTCATGATCATTTCAGAGCCTTCACCACAAGCATAGGGCGCAAAGCAGGGCTACACCCTAAAAGGGATGCCAGTACATCACAGTGCCCAGAAGCACATAAGGACAATTTACAGACAGCCGTCAACCCAGCAGTTACTGTAAGTGTTTGGAAGATACAGTAGGAGGAAACCATAGCACCTGAAAACAAACGCAGAGAGAACATGTGAACAACCCGGTCCAAGACTGAACCCAAGGCCCAAGAGATGTGATTGAGCCACTGTGCCCTCACTAGAGCTAATGTACCGCAGCTCTTGTTCAGATGAGGTTTATGTGACGTGAGTTATGGCTCGACAATTGCCTTCGAGTCTCCAGATGCACATATTCCAAGTCTTGAAATCTGACAAAGTCAACCCAATGGACCTCTTCAGAATCTACAGTGAAAAAGTTCAGGACACAAATGGAAACTACTGGTAAGTGCAAAGTTGAAAACAGGTGGCTTTTTTTCACAAATCAAGCTACATAGCCATGAAGCTGATATCCTGCCTTTTATTCAAGAAATGGCTGAATAAGATCCTTGGCTCTATTATCCACTGGCAACAAAATTATATAGGTGGGCCAAGTGACCTGACAACTATCATTTCTAACATTAAGCTTTCTCTGGCTCATTCTCATATGCCTTCTTTTAGCAAATACATTTTGCAAACCGATTTCTCCGTCTCAAACGGGTTATTTTCACACGCCTGACACTTCCTTTCACAACCAGCTCAGCTATTTCAGCAGCTTGTAAAGTTTAGAATAGCTCATGAGACGTAACGATATGTTTTCAATTCAGGTTTTAGAAGTTTAAAAGCCTGTCGTCCCTATGTTACTGTGGCAGGTGTTCCATGTCTTGTTCATTTGAACTGGGAATTCCAAGAGAAAGACACACAGCCCCTGACCGGGCATCAAACAGGCAGCTGCTTACAAACTGTCAGTGTTCAGCCATGCATTTGGCATACTAGAAAACTAAATTACTACTGTATATTTCTTTTTCTTTGCCTCCCACATTTGTACATTTTTGAGAAGCCGCCTCCTGACTCTGGCATACCCAATACAAAGATTCCTTTGCTGTTCTCAGGACCATAAAATAATTGTTTCAATTTCGGCGCTCTGAAGCCAGAAGACGTCTACATGGTGCTGTAAAAGTTAGTGCTGCTGTCTCCAGTCCTGCGGATCCTTTGCTTTATTCCAGACTGAGCTGGTTTGTAGAGTTGGTTTGAGCTGGTTTGAGCTTGTGTGGAGTTTTCATGTACCCTGCTACTTTCACATGGCTTTTCTCTAGTTGCTCTGGTTTTCTACTACCTTCCAAAAACATGCTGGCTAGGTTGAACAGAGTCTCTAAATAGTCCCAGTGTGTGTACCCAATAAGGAACCAGTTTCCTGCCCAGGGTGGAGTCATGACTTACACCCTGTGTTTCAAGGAGAGGCTCATCAGTTGTCACAGGCTTTGGAAGGAATACATTAATTGGCTTTCTGATGATGGATGGATAAAAGAAGTATTTTTTTAGTAATGCTAAATCTTAATGATGGTTTTATAGAATTACAACTTGCAAACTTTGATGCAAAGCTGGTCAGATGACAACAAACTACTCCTAAAATAAGACTGACACCAATGTCACCAAATACACTGGCATTCACAACACATTTGTTCCAAAAATGTCTTATTCTACAACAAAAAGTCCCTGCTCTTTATTTAAGTTTGATAAAACATAACACCATTTCATCAAAGGTTTATAAATATGCCCCTGACGTCTTCCTGAGAAAGATTTCATACTCTCTACTCTTCAGTTTCAGTGTGAAAACTACAGCTATCCCAGAGCAAAATAACAAAGTGACTACAACATCTATGTTAGAGCAGACAGTTTGGGAAGAAGGTTAATTAATTTCTCATGATATATCTCATGGAGAGTGTCACTTGTTATAAAAATAAAGGCTCAAATTACAGAAAATCACAGAGGACCAGCTATATATAGCTATGTGTAGCAGGCTTTATTAGGAAAGACTCAACTCTGCTGGTAAAAAGGTTGTTTATCATCTCAAGAACACATTCCAATTCTTTCTGGTTTAATGAGAGCAGATACTGTACATTTTTTACCACCGAAGCTGCTCCATTGTGATCGTAAATCTTAATCACTTTCACCTGTTTTTATTATAAATCCTATACTTGATGTTTACATTTTGGAAGTACATATTGATTGCTCTCCTCATTTTGTACATTTTTTCTCAATTTCACTTTTCACTTGATTGCAAACATGATGTTTAGTTGTTTTGTTTCCTTCCCAGACTACATACTGTATTACTTCTCTGATTCAGTCCTTAAACTTACTATGCTTTTGAATCCAAGGAATTCAATAAAGAAATTACTACTGCTGTACATCTGAATTTGATTTAGCAATATTGTTTTTGTAAATTACTGATTTTGTCTTGAAAGGTAATTAGGGTATCAATTAATGTAAAATAATTGTTACATAAAAAGAATTTTAAAAGTAAGGGACGTTCACATGTCACACTGAGCATGTGTAATTCAAGGAAAGTTTACACCTTTGGCCAAGACTCAGATGTGGAAAGATCGTTTCCTTCTGCAGCACACTGAAGTTGCATTCGCTACATGAAACCACATTCAGCGCCATCTGGACACCATGACAGATGAGCAACACCCTGGACACTTCTGAAACGAGCTTGTGTGATCTTTCCTTGCCCAGGGTTTCTCAACCTGTGTTTGAAGTTGTTCCCACAATTCTGTCCTAAAACAGCATCTCAGGCACCCCCTTTATAATGCAATATTATTATTATTGCTGTTATTATTATTATTTAGCAGAACAGTCAAATCATGTTTTTGATTTTTTTATTTAACATGATGTTATATCTTAGCAAACTTTGCATACTTCTCAAAAATTTCAATTCAGTCTTTGCACACAAAACGTATTCTTCTTCAAACTTATTATGGGCTAAATTGACCCCTCTGGTTTGTAACTGTTCTCAGGATCTTAGGAGTATTTTTCTAAACACTCAATAATATTTACATTAAAAAACTAACTTCAAGAGGGAAATTATCTAATGGCATAGATAAACTCTGTTTTAATCGCTAAAAAAACGAGACTTTTTAAAACTAAGATTTCTGCCAATTTATTTTCCTAAATGTTGTGAAAAAATACAACAGCTACAAATTAAATTGGTATTCAATGGATTCCTGATTGAGTCAATACAGCAGCAACAGCATCTCCATACCTGTTATATAAGTGTTCATGAAGTTTTGCGTCTGACTGAAAGAATAGTATACCACAGTATTACAAATTTAAACCTCATACAGCTGAGGTTTGAGCCTATATAGAGCTTAAACAGATAACTGAGCTCAGTATTGAATTGTCTCTCTTTGGATTTCACTGAACGCCATATGTATTATTTATACCACCACTTTAACAAGTTACACCAACTTTGAATCAAAGTAAAAAATGACTTCTAACAACTTGTCTGCCTGAGGAAGACACGACAACTTCAACTAAGGTCTTGAGGCAAGTCTTACACCTAACAGACATGAGTTCATCTGTAGCTTGCAGGGCTAGTTAGGGTAGAATACATTATGACAAAAATACACAAGTAACATTCCTTAATTTTACACAGTTAGCAAACATTTAAAAGTGCAGCAGCTGAAGTCATGTGCACTGCTGTGTACTTCAAATTACTATACACACAGTAACAGCGGCATCAGAGTTAATATTGGGAATGATATTCAAACCAAACATCCACCCAGAACTTTTGTTTGTTCCAGAAACCGTATCTGAATTCCCTTTTAAATGACAGCCTTCAAAAACAAACTGCTCCAGCACTACATTTTTTCTCACGCTGGGTTATAAATACATGCACACCAGCTTATGCTGTAGAAAATTTGGAAGCCTTTATAAGTTGTGACAGGGCAGCATGTTTGCAAACCACCAACAATTATGTAAGGTTAACTTGCCAAAGACATGAATGCTAGCCTGTCACAGACTGTGCTTGTTCTCACAATTTCAAATAGAATGAAACAGGTCGCTTGGAACTGAAGAATAATTTTCTTCCGTTTATGAACCAAAAAGCCCTAAAGTCTGGAAAGCAAAATAAACCCAAACCTGGTGAGGAAAATAAGGCCTGCTATTTTCCATAGTCATCTCCACTCTTCCAAGTGCTCCTCTCTCCTCCTTGCCATATCACATTATCTAATTTTCAAATTAGTGTAGCTATCCAATCATCTAGCACCATACATCCACGCCTGTTGTATAATAGACTTCTGCATGACTGACTTTCATTAGACCCAGCATGATTCACACGGCAACACTATCAGAAAAGGGTGTGATAAGGGTGCTCCTGTTTGTTTTTGATGTTTTCTTGCAGTTTTATTATCTTTATGTCAGTACTGTTCAACTACATACTGTATGTTTGCTTCAATACAGACAGAATGTTTATTGTTTCAAATGTCCTCTTTAGGGAACTGCTAATGTATTGATATTGTGAGAGAAAGCTTGAACTTCTCATCTAATATCATTAGAAACACAGCATGAAATATTCTCTTCAAAAAGGCTGGGCAGCATTTAGTCTGAAGCGAAATGCTGAGTTGGTTACCATTGTGGTCCCTGTGGAAATCAATTATCTATGCTATGTTTAGGACCAATTTAGCATAGTCTAGCAGGTAAGATTTAGTCTAAACATGGTTACAGAATATACTGTTTGATTACTTCTGTGAAGAAAATGTAGTCATTAACTGAGGTTCCAAAAGATTCAAACAAGATGTCATCAGTTCTGACTCAAAAGAAACTGATGACAAATAATAGAAGTCAGATCCCACTCAGTTCAATACCCACTCACTCAAACACTAACAGTGTGGGTCATACTGTCATGAACGTTAGAAATGAACATGGCACATCAGCAATGTTACTGATCAGAGGTTGATCTTGATGTAAAATGTAACCTAACTCACCCCACATGTTCTTGATTTCCAGGGTTGTCATCCATGTTAAAACAACAAAAAACAAAATCTGAGACTTGTGGAGAGCTCTTACCTTTAGATTCACTCTGCGCACAGTTTATACAACAATCAAACAGTTCAGATGTGGTCCTGACTAAAAGTGTTTTCTTAAAAAAATAAACATGATTAGGGAATGTTGCAACTCTAATAGCACTTTTGGGGGCAATGTTCAATGTGATATAAATGTTTTGAATGAAATTTGCAACATTTTAACAAGCAGATTTACCTAATTCCATACCTTTCAAACCTTAATTCCAAAATAACAAAAATGAAACATTTTTCTAATTTCATATATTTTTTTTAAACCAAGCTACCAGAAGTACTCTCTAGATGAAAAAACTCGAAATACCCATAACAGCTCAATTAACCCTTAACCCAAGTATTTGTCTAAAGGAATATCTCGGTTCCTGTCACTCATTATTAAAACAAATTACATTATCCTGGCTAAAGGGCATTTATGTTCACCTCTACTTGTTACAAAATGCACTCATTTCGGTCCTTTGATACATAGAAGGATAGAGATGAATGGTGTTTGCTTTACATAGAATATTTCAAGTAAAACTATTAGTCAAAATATAAAACAGCAAAACATTCACCAGCTGAAGAAGTTACTATGTGATACTGCAGGCTGATCTGCTGCTTCTGTAACAAAAATT
Organism: Lepisosteus oculatus; assembly: GCF_040954835.1. Taxonomy (NCBI): domain Eukaryota; kingdom Metazoa; phylum Chordata; class Actinopteri; order Semionotiformes; family Lepisosteidae; genus Lepisosteus; species Lepisosteus oculatus. The sequence goes on from NC_090716.1 coordinate 12,457,882, forward strand.
GGTTGGCAAAATTAATCTTAAGTTCCCCTCATGTACTGAAGTAATAGAAAAACAATCCGCTCTTAGACAAGAGCTCTTTCTTCCAAGGATATAATATTTAAATTGTATCATCCGATTTAATTTAGAATTTGAAGTCAGGCAAAACTTGTTTAGGTGAGCTGACAATCTAATTCTGATGTTAAAGGATAAAAGTAAGAATACAGTTACTCTTTAGCAGATAATAAGTATGAAGAGACTCCAAAACAGAGACACTAATTAATGCACCTAAAAAAATGCACCAGCGCAATAGTGTGCTCTCATCCTCCATTACAGTCTATGAACAAAGTATCATGGGAGTTCTGTCCCATTTGAAACATGACTAAGTCAATTTAGCTAGAAATTGTGTGGAATGTATGTTTGAGTTGTGTGACCTACAACTGTGCTGTAATATTTTTTTTTATGGAAAGTCCACTAAAATAAAGAGGCCCAAGAGTAACTGACCTTATCTTGTAGGTCCTCATACATTAAAAACACAGCACAAGCAGTTAAACACAAACCCTCCAATATGATAAGTCTGGAGCATGGACCATTTTTACAAGGCGCAGTATCATCTTGGTCTTGACAGAAAAGACTGGGAGATTTAATCAGAATTCACAGTATGGGGTAATTAGTGAGAAACCCTGAACACATCTGTTTCCTTTTAAACTAATGACTCTACTTTCAAGAAAAAAAAACGGCAGTGATGCTCTTGTGAATTATTACAAATTATCCTCCAGATACATGTACGTATGTTTGCTCTTCCTATGATGGACTGGTGTCCCATCCTGGGTGCAGTCCTGCCCTGTGTGCTGTTGCCTGCTGGGTTAAGTTCCAGCTCATTATGACTTTTTTATTCAGGATAAAGTGGTGTACCTAAAGGAGATGGATGGAAAATAATGCATGCCATAGAGAATTTTTTCAGGAGCACCTTCATATTACATGCTATTCAATATATTAAGAAGATAGAAATATTAATATTCAAAAAAGGATCTTTACTTGTGAGTTCAATATTTAAAATATTTAAAAACTGTATACAGTATATTTCTGTAAATTAACAGGTCATAACAGTTTTTATTTAATAAGAAAATAAAAAGAATCTTTTTAAAAATCTATTCAAGTAAGGCCAATTACTTTTACTATCTTCTTTTTTTATTTCCACCCTCTTTCTGCAAAACAGATAGCCTTTTCTCTTTATTAGAGATTTGACAAACTTTAATCCATTTGTGTCATTATTGGCCATCTTCCCATCCTGCCCCTGATTTCCTGTCTAGGTCTGGTTTCCATGGATATGGTAGGATCTGCAGTGTATGGAGCCTTGTGCAGCTGGTAAGGCCTAGGCCCATTGCCCATATCCTGGTACCACATGTAGACGGTCTTTTTCACCAGTTATAGCTGCCTTGGTCATCCATGCCCTTTAAATTAATTTTATACATCATCAATTGCTTCTTTGTAAAACAGATTTAGCGCCACGTGGCAAAAAAGGCACTGGCACAGGCGAACACAGGTGTTTCAGCGGGATCACAAAACTCACTGCAAGTCTAGCGACTTAAAAGTGACTCTGCAGATCTCATCAGTAGAACACAGACCTATGTTAGGTTTTCATTCTGAAAAATTCAGAATGAAACAGTCAAGCAAGCTTCATTTCTCACATTTTAAATAGAACTTGTTGCTTAATCATTCTGCCCCATTGCAGACTTTCTTGTTGTTTAAAAAACTGTTCCAGATATGAAAAAAGAAATACTTCATAGTGCGCAAACTATGCAATTACAGTACGTAATTTTATTTTAGCAGCTTTGGAAAATGAGTTTCTGCAGTCACATGTTCAGCAGTTAATTCTCTGACAATGCTGAATTTATTCATTACAGCTTGTAGATTTACAGTTGCACCATTAAATGCCAACATGGTTAATATGTGAAGGACAGATATTCTGGAGAACTAAAACATAAAATAATAATAACATCAAACTGAGCTTCACATTCTTGGTTAGATTAGATGGTTTCTGCCCAAAATAAAAAAACACAAAATGATGACTCATGCTATTATCTGGTAAAAGGAAGTGTGGAAATATGAAAACACTGAGTTATTTCGGGGAGGAAATGTACTCCATTGGGAGTTACAATCCAAGATAGCATCACCTTGTCTTTAAGAGTCCAAGTTGATGGACTGAAACGAACAGCCATTTATTTCCCTGCTTAAAAGCCATTATGCTTTAATCTCTTTTAGACTTTGCCCCATAAGGAATTATACTGTTACAGCAGAGAGATCAAATCAAAGGGAAATGGATTACCCCAATTTATACTGTACTACAGAGTTTTAAGGCTAGTTTTACTTAACCTTACTAAAAAAACCCAACCAGTATTAACATAGTATAATCAAAGAACTGCCACACTGTACACTACAGTACTTCAGAGTCACAGCTAAAAAGATTGTGTTTGTTCTTTCAATCTACTTTTCAGAGTGGAATTAACATCTTGTTCCTGGGTGGCCAATCCATACTGACACATCTCCCCACTCAGATCTCTTCACAATACAATACTTGTCAATTTTAACACCAGGCTCCTCAAATACACAGTTTTCGTCGCAAGTTTCTCTTACTAACTGAACTACAAAGTCCTATCTTCTCCCACACTGCAGGTGAGCTCTTTAGCAACACAGCTATTTAAGTACAGAGTATCCCAAGCAAACACTTTCTGTTCTGCACTGCTGTTGGTATAAAGGGGTTCACACCAACACGCAAAACATGGGAATTTGCTCACTACAGTAAAGGTCCAGTGCTACTTTAAATGAATTATCTTTAACAAGAGTTATTCACTTGTAAAGCCTGAAAAGGCACAATCTGTTATGCGATGGGAGCCTTGTATCTGTGTTTTTCATACAAATTAGCATAATCCCAAGGAGTGATCAACAACCAAACCTGCACAATGGGCTAAATAACTGTACAGTCTAGTTCTGTATCTTGGCTTCCTAAACCCACAACCGCAAGTCTTTGTTCTCACAGAGATTACTGTTCTCAGTACTTTGCATTCAAATTTAAAAATCTTTTTGTTAAAAGATGAAGATTTTGCAGGTGTACATGTTTGTTTTCAAGGCCTTAACAGCATGTAAGAGTGTTCTTCCAAAGAGTGACAATTATGATTGAGATTTTTCTTTCCAAATTTAAAATATTTGTAAAGACGGCCATCAAAAAATGAAGGAGAGCAAAAAAAAGAAAGAAAGAAAAAAAAACTTGTTATTGGAGCCATAGATGTAATTTTTGCCTTAAAGATTTCCAGATGTTAGGCTGTTCCGCACATGAGAGTGGAGCTTTTGTGCAGCACAGAAATGCTTCCAATGCTGAGAATAAAACCCTGCCTTATTTTCAAATACATGCAGACAAGAGCTTCAGACTTTCCAGAGAAAAAGACAAGAGAAATAGTCCAGAATATACAAAAATTAAAAGTAACTGAAACCAAAATGAATCAATGATTTTTGTTCCACAAACTTCAGGCTTGCTTTTAAAATCCAAGAACTATATCATTATGGCTAAACATTAGGGAAATATCAGAAAGTGTTTGAAGTCAGAAGTGGAAAGATTTTATCCCAAAATGCAACTCTGCCTGTCAGGTGTTGTGAATTTGTACACAGATATTTTTGGGATTCGCACATTTGATGTAGTGCAAACATATTTTTCACATGAAAAACGGATGCTTAGGAAAAGGCTCATGCCTTATATGACATACTGCATCGTGAAATCCGTGAAATGCTCATTTCAAAGGCGAAGTGTTGACCCAGTTTATTCACTGGAGCATCTGTGGTGATATGATAGTCTCTGTTGTGGAGTGCACATCTTGCAGTCATCAATGCTAATGTTTTCAATACAAGATACCGACTTTATGACTTGCATTATCTCTCCCTGTGTGATGTTATGTACACCAAGACAACTTAAAACGTAGACGAAGAGACTGCTTCACTTACTGCAGATCAGGGGATAGAGAGACTGTTTTAGACATACTGTACAGTACTTCACCTACTGTTCCTTAAATTATTGTGTGGTACATTTTTGCACCTGCACAATAAACCATTATGTCCTTCAATACAGTTTCTTTCAGGGTGTAGTATAAGTTCATGAACCTAAGGACATCTAAACATGTTTTAAATTTGTATGTCTGTAAAAGCTTCTTCAAATGCATTAAGTTCCTATGATTGTCGATCACCGACAACAAACTCTAGTCATGCTGTACAAGTAGTGGCATTCAATCAATAAACTGTGCTACAAATCAAGCTCGTCGCTAGGAATAACATATCCATAGCACTGCACACCTCTGGACCTGAAGGAAGTCACTACACAGGAATACACACACCAATCATTTTTATCAATTATCATTTACATTCAATGAAAAATTTGCATTCTTAGCAATAATTTGGATGACAAAGTTAGATAAAGTTTTTTGTTTATATGCATTTGTCCTTTATCGTAATTTAACAATACTGATACACAGAAGAAACAATCATTTTGGATTTGGATGATCTGTGTGAATTAAACTCGAGATCTGTGAAACATGATAGAATAAAGCCAAGAGAAAAGAGGAAAAATACATTTAGGTTAATATCCTCCTAAGCTAGTGTAGATTTTTTAAGGAGGAGGGCTGTTTGCTGTGCTAACAGTTTTAATCAGAGTTCCCTTTGCATAATGTAAATTAATTCTTACATTGAGTATTAATTAATATTGCAGCAGTTCACACACTGCAGCTGATGAGTAATGAATTAAAAAGTGCATAATGCCTGCTAACCACTGTAGTCCTGGATTCTTTGCTTAACTGCTCTGCCTGCTGTGAAGAGCCAAAAAAGAAACTATTCAAGTGTGACTTTTGTTTAAAGTCAAAATGCTATGCGAAAAATAATATTTTATGATGATTTAAGAAAGTACTCTATATCAGAAGAAGCCACGGTGTGTTTAAAACAATATGCTATCTGTTTTTTTAATGATCCCCTCCTATTGTTTTTTTCAAATAACATTACCAATATTCAGGTTTATCTACCGGTATTTGTCTTGTTCTGCTGAGAATACTTATTTGCTATGTAGTTACAGTTAGGTGCAACATTGGGGAACATAATTCAAGCAGTTCTTTCTTTGTTTACATGAATCCACTTGCATTTTGTGCGCAGTGCTTTTACATCAGATAAAAGTGATTTTTAAAGCTTGGGACCTAAAGATATATCAACAGTTACTGTAAAACCCAGCTATACATTTTAGACATCTGCTAATAACTGTGGGCACCTTGACAAGGGTGTTGTGCCATTTAATCTATAAGATACTGTAACTCGGTTCTGACGTGTGTGTATGCTCCTTATCCCATGTGCTCAGCTGGGTTCAGATTCAGTGCCGCTGTTGGCCAGTGTATGACAATGAACTCTGAGACATGGATGTTGCACACAGACCATGGGGATGCTTCTACCTGTGCAGTAAGACAATGCAGCTTGGTAGCAGTTGATGCTGTCATATATCCCTGTCCAGCTTGCTATTTTTTTGGGTTCCTCAACTTGCCATGTAGCACTGAACGCAGGGTTCAGCTAGGTACCCATTATCAATGAGATCAATGAGAATGCAATGCTCCTTCAATCATTACCAACTACCCTGTAGGGGGCCGTGTCACATGATAAACGACTCCGACAGTTGGGCATGTTGAAAGATTGTGTACACAGGAGTTCATTCTACCCAGGTTATGCAGAAGCAATAGCAGTAAAATAACTTGAGAAACAATTGATAAATTGAAATACGGTGGATAGCAGACAGATAATGATTGTCAATAACCAAGTAAAGAAAAACTGGTATGCAGTCGATTACCATCAAGAACATGCAAACTCATAAAATTAGCAATTTTAGCCCCCACAACATATCTCCACTAGAAGATATACTGTATATTGATGTCTTACACATATCTCAGTAACTACTTTGTGGTTCCTTCTGTATGCAAGTACAAAATAACCAAATGAGATCTAGTACTGCAATTGCAGAAAATAGCACCATTTACCAATATGTGCCCGTAATCCACATTGAGCCACCAACTAGATACAGTATGTGACATAAAACCATGATGTTCCCATTTCTTCCACAATGCTCTGTTCACGAGGAATGACAAACACCCAAGATGAAAGCGTCATGGAGTGAAATAGGAGACCAGGACCCCCATGTGGGGTGACCAAGGGGCAGCTGCAGAGGTGGAGATGGGGTGGAGATGGGATGCAAAAGACGTGCAAGAGAGAGAGATGGGGATCTCGTAGGTATTTCTAGGGTTTGGGAGATGAATGGATTGTCAGGAGCGATTGCTAATTACTGACAGCTGAGTCTGATTGAGCTTGGTTGGTGTCATCCCTCCCGAGCTTTTGTTATAAATTCCATTTGGTTAGATGGTCAAGTTGTGACTTTGCAGAAGCAGTGCCTCTGGGTTTGCACGGATGGATGACCACACCTGACTTGATCAAGGGCTCTTCCCGTCAATTGGTAGAAAGGATGAACTGTGGTGATGGTGAACAAAAGGGCTCTGAATGCCCTGTCAGCATCACATCATCACAGTCCCGACAACAACATTCCCAGTGTGCATTCCCCTTGAAGTGGGACTGAAACTGGTAATCCTCCATAACTTTCAGCCATGCAAATGTCACGTCTGCATGTGCAGATTCACAAGCACACATTTCTTAACACTGTCACAATTCTTTATTATTTCATACTTATGGGGGTATTGAGGAGTGTGAACTGAGATCTCAGATATATATTTTCTACTGGCACAGGATGAATATTACTATTAGAGTAAAACAGATTATTTGGTGAGTCTTGCATCATAACCAGGGAAGAAAAAAACATTAAATAAGCTATTTAAAGGGTTTCAGGACAGTTTGCTACTTTTGACTACTGTTTTGGGATAAGTACAAAGCTCTAAACGCTATTAAATTAACATTTCCAGGTTTACATATGGGTGCACGCATTAAGACGTACTGTAAATCAGTACAACGCCGGGCAAAAGTAGACGTACTGTATGGAATATATTTCACTAATTTCAATTGAATCTTTCGTTGATCAAGACCCCGTAATCTGATAGCGAGTAAACACATGAAAAAAAGAATGAAATCAAAAGAACTAAGTTATTATTATAGTTATTTTATGTCTGTAAATATGAATAGTTGAATAAATAATTATATTTTCTGATATTCGTCCTACACGTCAGTGAATCAAACTAATGAAAACAACTTATTAGCTTATTTTGAAAACTATTTTTGTTCAATGTATTACTATATTCATTTTTCTGTCACCTTTTCACACAAAACAAAACTTCCAAACCTATGTTTGTGAATACAAAAAAGACTGATCCTACCGTTTGCGTTCTTCCCACAGATGAGATGCTCGTAGGGCTGCAGGAGTCCCCAGAGCTCGGCATCATTGTTGACAACCGCCTCCAAAGCCTCGGCCGTGACTCCTGTGCCAAGTGAAACTCCATCTGGACTCGGCTGCCTCTCCCCCATCAGCACACGCGTCCCCACCTCCTCCACCAGTCCCTCCATGCAAGCGGCCAGGCAGATCGCCGCGTACTCGTGGATGCGCACGGAGATGCGGGTGTCCACCATCCAGCGGAAGAAGCGGCCAACCGAGAAGGTCAGACCGCATCGGGAGGACTTGCCTTTCCGCAGCCACTCGCCTGCGCTCATGCTGTACAGCGAGATCGCCTTGACGGTAGCCGAGACGCAGCTCTCCGCCAGCGCCCAGCTCAGCACCAGGCGTATGGCGCTCTGCACCTCAAAGCGGGTGCAGCGGCAATGCATGACACTGAGCCGCTGGGCTTCTCTGGAAATCCGAATCAAAGCCCTTCGTAGGAGAGTAGAGAGCCTCCGGACAGCCTCCTGGGAAAACGCTGCCCCCTTGCCAGGTGTTTTGCGCAAGATCTTGCCCACTTCGTCGTCGGTCCAGGGGAATTCCTCCAACTCCGGGAGCCGGGGACATTTGGAGAACATGTCCTCGGGGTCTTCCGGCAGTACAGTATTGACTGTGTCCCAGCTGTTATTTCGGCTGTTCATAGACCCTGAATAGTACCACCAGTTGCCCCGGTGCGGAGCGCTCATGAACGCCTGCGAATTGGATTTTGAAGACGAGAGGCTAAGAGACTTACAAGAGTCCCCTGCTCCATAGCCCGAATCGAGAGTCAAGTCCTCCAGGGTCTTTACGGTGGAGCTGCACATCCCTGCCATGACTCTGGCTAGACTGAATTAAGTGTCCCGGCTGCTGCAGCTAATGACACTTCCAAAGAAGTGTTCAGCGGAGTCTGTAAATCGAAAAATGCGCAAAATTATCCTGGTATACGTTTTCCAAACAAATATCGTTCACTTACGTTTTGTATGTGCACTGCTACATTAATATTTCAGTTTCGGATGTTTTATGAATTCACTAGGCTAATGCGCCGCTCCTCAACTTAGTACCTTCACTGATTGCGCTTCAGTCCTCTCCGTTTTCCAACTTTCCCTGCATGTACTGGAACTCACAGGTTTATAAATCCAAAGAAAGACAGGCGGTTACTTCTTCCAGGGAAGTGTGTTTTGATCCATGTGCGGGAATTCATCAAATCTACACACTCGTCCGTACGATAAGCGAATTTTTCCATTTGCCCGATGGCTATTTTTTAGCAGGAAGATCAGCGTACGCACGGACTGAAGGGACCTTTAACTGCACCGTGATCTGTAGCTGCACACGGACCAATCAGCAGCTCACCCCGCTATATCAACCAATCACCCCAGCAGCCACAATAGGAAAAACTTCTTTTCTGGATCTGCTCCTTAAACCAAGAGCTTCTCGTGTTTCAGTAGCTTCAAAACATTCATTTTTAATAACAACACCATTGTAGGCACCTACTGAAATCAATGTAAAAAGGAATGGGCGCAAACATAAAGAGTGTAAACCTTGAGTATGAAATAAGCTGGCCAAATCACTTTCTTGCAAGAGCAGGAAGTCTAACAAAAGTGGAACGGCTGTCCAATGAGCTCAGGACTCCAAGAAATGTAGTTAAAAGAGCAAAAATAAAAGGGGAGATAACGAAAAATAACAGTTTGTACGATTAAAACAGGACATAGGACATCATGAGGAAGTAGTGAGGAAATAATGTTTTGTCGAGTACATTAAATTGTTTTTTTTTACCTTACTATGCAAACTTAAAAAATATGTATTTTTTAGCGACATGGACTCTCAGATCATTTTTAGCTTTAGATTATTTTAAAGCAACTACTTTTTTTTAGGAAACATTTTTGTGTAACAATAGAGGATTAATTGAACATAACACGACTTAAAATATCGACATGATGTTGTTGAGGAGATCTTTACAAATAAGTATTTTGGGTATTCCATGAGTCATGATTACCAGTTCATATTATTTGTAAAAGTTTGTATTTTACAATATTTTTACAGTATTTTTGTATTTTTTATTTGTAAAATTTGAGTACAATAGAATGCTATAATGCTGTTACAGCTAACAGAGATGAGGTGTCATGATAAACCACTTCAAACAACACTGAAAAGTTAGTATTACGAAGGCTGAATAAACTTGTCTGAATACAGAGTATTTGGAAATCTAAAAGTGGCAAATAGCAAATAAATCACAAATGGTATAACTTAAAACAACTTAATTTTCAAAGTAGAATTAGATGAATGTACCAACTTAAGTAGGAATTGTTATGTGATGATTTTTCTCTTCTTTTTCAAAGTCCCTGTGAAATATTTATGCTTTCTGGCAGAATAAATGTCTTGTCAACCATCCATGCTGAAAAATGAACAAACTATGAAATATATTGGAGAAGGGGTCCCCCATGTGGTATACTGGAGAAAATTATACTGGAAAAGTTTTCTACATTGAAGGCTTTATTAAGATATTGCCCTCTATATTGCAAGAATAAAGACTCTATAATAGCAAAGTGTTTTTACATCTCATAATCTGTAAACTCTACATGCTATTTCTCTTGTACTGGCCATCTGGGTTATTCTTATACATAGTTTAGATGTAGAAAAGATGGACTTTTTACAAGTGCCGCTTGCCCAGTAATGTGCCCTCTGTTGGAACTGTTAGATATGACAGCAGGATCACATCATATCTTCTCAAGCGCTTTGAGAAGCCACCTTTAAAGGCGCTATATAAAATAAAGTTTATTATTATTATTATTATCAGTAGAACATCAGCAGTTCAACTAAATCCGGGCCTCACAAACTGCCTACCTGCTGTATTGCTCTCCTGGCCCTTCCACGGCTTGCCCCTGCGACATCCGTGACCGAATGCTGAGCCATACCTTGACCCCGCGAGCGGCGCTTGTTCTATTTCTGTTTCCCGCATCGCTTTGGGCCTTATTTCTTCAGTTCTCCTATTCTAGTCGCGTGATGCCACTCCTGACATCCGTGCCTGTGAGCGGGTCGTTCCTGGCATCCGCGTGCGAACACCTGGCTTTCCTCGGGTTGTCACTCCCTGCATCCCTGACAGAATGTTGAACTTATTTTTTGCCATTTCTTGTTCTCGGGTTTTTTGTTACTTTCACGCCCTCTCCATCTAGAGGGCGCTCCTTCTCTGTCCTGTTCCTAGTTTCCCTGTGCTTTTCTTGTCCTTCCGGTGTGTCCTTGTGTGGGGCTACTGTATAGATTTCCAGGCCTCTGTTTGCGTCTCGCTCAGGATTGAGGGTTCGGATGTCTTGAGACCAGGTCACCTCTTCCATGGCCTGAGGGCATAGGTTTCTCCCCGACCTCGTCTGACCCCCTGAGCCCGGGCTAACCTCCGTGTTGCCCCTATTGCCGCTACACATTGGGTCTTTACTGCTCTCCTGGCCATTCCATGGCATGCCCCTCCGACATCCATGACACTATTAGCTGTGCCCGTCATATTCTGTCTGAGATAGTCTGCTATTGCATGATCTACCATGTCCATATTCTACCACTTTGTTGATTTAAGTTACTTGTTTCACCAGAGACTGACAACACACTGCCTGTGCACTCAGAGGTTACTTCAGATCAGGAAGAGCTAATCAATTATTTCCCTTTTGAACATGAGATAGGTACATTCTCAGTGCCTCAAAATTGAATAGCTTTCTGACTTTGGTTCAGTAAGAGGAATCATTTGCTTACTTTGCATAATTAGTACGTACTGAATTTAGTGCTGATTCCTGAGTTTCACAGTGTCCTACTGTTACATTATTTTGAATCATGTGTATCATCTAAAGTTTCAATAAATTAGACCTTGAAGTGATAAGTACTGTAATTACGTCCAACTTCCGTAAGCAAACATTTAAATTTAGCAGCCAAGAGTACATAACAGAGCAAGAGCACACAGCCACAAGAACTGATGTACTACTATGTGCAATGGCAAATATTTTTTTTAAGGAAACTCTTCAGGTTACTAATATGCCAATGAAGAATTGTGAAAAGCTGCTATTCCTTACAACCACAGATGCACATCTGTACTTCTGTACTTGTTAGGACCTTCCATTGATTCTTGTTCTAGTATTATTTACCATACTATACACTGCAAAAAATACATTTAAAGTTATTCTGGATGAAAATAAGCCCAAAACAATAATAATAGTGATTTGCTATGTGTGGATCACCTACCTGATTCATTACCTCTGCTTTGGTCTTCACAAATGTAGCAATACCTGTACACACATTTTTTTTCTGATAGTGTAGTGAAGGGGATCGACATCTACACCAAGGTGAAGCTTTATCTTAAAATTTTATTTAAAAAAAAGACAATACAGTACATTCTGAAAACTCCTGCTACAAAATAATTTCACAGAAATTACCCTTGGAATGTATATCCCTGTCTTTTTAAAAAATAGGCAAGGTCTGAGCTGCAGAGGTTTGACTGGGACAAAGCCCTGCTATAGTGACTTTAGAGGAGGGAGACAAGCTGAACTGGATTTACCCCACCACCACCAATTTACAGGAACAGGCTTAAATGGAGCCTTTTTCAGATTCAGTAGGATTTGTTTGTCACAGATATGAAAATCCTCATTCTCCTTAATTGAAGAAGAAACTCTCCCTGATAAAACCAATGACAACTGTAAGATGTTTATTTTTTTAATGTAAAGAACATCCATAATCCTTTAGGCCCTGAGGCAATCAGGCATCTCTGCCATTCAGCTCATTAACTGATCTGTTCCTTTAGTTTCATGATTATACATTTGCTGTATAATCAGCAAGACACTCAAAGTTCAGATACTGTAAGAGGCCTTATTTCTGAGTTTTACCTCAAAAATTAATTGAACGTACATGCTTCCTGTTTACACCAACACATTTATTTAATACTACTTTTTACTTAAAGTGACAATCAAAGGCACATCTTAGAATCCATGAATACATCTATCTAGCATGGGAGAGCACTCTGTGTTCCACAATGTTGAGATTAGCCAGACTACACTGTCTGTGTTTGTGTAGTTCCATGCCCTGTGAAAGGGGTAAAGTATCAAAGCCTCCCTATATGTGTGGTTGGGTAAGGAGCCCAACGACCATGCACGTAAGAATTAACCACAGAAAGCCCATCGAACCTAACGTGTACAGTATGTCTTTGGGAGCTAGGAAGAAACTGTAGCACCTGGCGAAAACCCCTTGTAAACACGGGGGAAACATGTAAACTCTACATTGACAGGTGCTAAAGGCAGACATTTTAGGCAGCAGCACTTATCTCAATGCCACTGTCTTGCCCTCCAGACTATGTCAACTGACACAAAAAAGAAAATAAAAAAGAAACCATTAAAACTGAAAAATTTAAAACCAGATCAGTAGTATAGTAGTTTTATGAGAATCTTAGTAGAATTTCCTTGAGAAGTTCTCCTGAATCCTGGGTATTACTGATGTAGATACAAAGTCAATATTAAATTCTTAAAAGAGAATGTCATTATGAATTAGGTGCGCAGTGTGAAACTGCAGTGTAGCAAGGTTATGGCTGGATAATGGTAGTAAATGTGTTTATAGGAGAAAAACAGTTATTCATAAGAAAGAGCTGATCCATGTACTGCATGAGGTGGGGGTCACCATAAAGAAGATATCTGCTTGGCCCCTGACACAGACAAGAAACACTCCTCTGCTGTCACTCTTTGTCCCAGCCCTGCAACATAAAATAATGAGAGTTTCCCAGATATCAAGTAGTTCCTTTTCTTGTAAACATTACAATGTTTGTGTCTCATTCTATACAAAAAAAAAACCTTACAGTCCCTGTACAATCTTCCTCCCAGATGGCTGGCTTTCAGAACAGCTTTTTACAGATGAAAGCATTAACACCTAGCCTGGATTTCAGTATAACTAAAGACTCTTAAAGCTATTCTTTTCATAAATGTACTAGTGTTAGTTACAGACTCAAAATCTAAAATGTATTTAAAATATTGAGTTTTTAGACTTTAAAGATATTTTTAAAATGTAAAACTGTTTATTCATATATCTCTGTTCTCAGAGTTGGAATCATATTTTTTTGTGTTAAGATCTGCTCAAGGAAAGCTCACTGAAATCAAAACTTGTCAATGAAATGAGTTCTCCCTTTTGTGAAGCAAAGGGCTTGCTCCATCTATTTTGGGACATAACTACTGTACATACTGTATGGCATACTGTACTAGGAAACCAGAAATCAGATTTTTGCCTTAGACTTGTTCAACTACTTGCTGTAGTTGAACAGCTGTAGTTGCTGTAGAAATTATCCTACTGTATGCAGTCGGTGCTGGCTCATGTATGAGCTCTGTCATTGGCTGACTGACTAGGACAATTGGCCAAGTGCCACAAGGCCAGGTGGACTTGAGCCAATCAAGATAATCTTGGCTTGCTGAACACCGATGGCCCCAAGGACTTACTGGGTACCTGTGAAGTTTTCAGTGGAATTTTGCTAATTGATGGATTCTCTTGATCAAGAATCCTACAACATGAAAAACTACAATATGAAAATATGTGGGACCTGCAAATGAAAGACTGCACATGGCTCTAATACATGCTAGTTCCTGGAGAAAGTGTGCACTGTCTTCACCTCCCCATGGTGTTGTGAGGTGGTGTACAGTAGTAAAGAAACAAAATTTAGTTCATCTTCAGTTCCAATTTGAATTACTATAAAAGAAAATACATTAAAATAATATCTTGCAATCTAAATAATCACTTGGTGAGAAAAATTCAAGTTTGTGCAGTTTTAAAATAAATATTCTAGGAACTAGTCCCAGTCTAGCTAGCAATCTATTTAAATATTCATTTTTACTGCCCTCTCCAATGACCAAATAAGTTCAAGCTGTTATCCAAGCCTGACCCATTCACACCTACTTAGTGCAGTGTTGTTTAGTTTAGTGTGCCAGTCCAACCCCAGAATCAGCAGGATTAATATCTAAAGTAGATATATTTGGTTTTCAAGGGCAGTGTTCCTCATCCATAACCTAATGCATCTTTGTCCCTACTGCTTCAACATCACTACCATTAATACATAAAAAACATCTCAAGCTTGCCTCACATACTCTGCATCTGCATTTCAGAGAAGTCCAAGAGAAAAATACAGTAATCAAATGGCCTTCAATAAGTTTCCTTGGCAGGAGCTGTAGTGTTCTTTTATCCATTGGATTTTGTACAATGTATCAACAAAATGATGACCAACATGGTAATCATATGGGAACAACCTACAACACATTGTTTAGCATATCTTTCAGCTATTGACTGGAAAAAAGTGATAAAATTATGTCAAGGTAAGTCCACAAAACCCAAAATCAAATACAGTCATGGACACCAAAACAGCGCAAAACAGATCCCTGTATTCACAGATAAGGGCCTTGATACACACATCCCTACAACAAATATATCATCACCAGAGCAGGTCTGTAATGGGAGGCATATATGAAGTGCATAGGGCAGATCCAAAAGGGTCTTCCTGTACTAGTGCTTTTTTAAAGCCTGACCTCTTCTTGTCAGAAAGGGATTCGGTAAAATCCCTTTATTGTTCGTTCATTTCCCAGTCATAAAATCACAACTAAACCTTTCTTTAATGATTCCCTCCTGGTGCTGCCTAAAACTAGGATCTATATAAGAAACAGTTTTAAAGGCCCCAATTTCCTCTTAGCAGTGCTACCATTCTTCTCAACAAATACAAAAAAATTCAGAATCGTCCACTTTTAAAATCCTTTAAGAATTAGACGTACTTCTGTTGAGTACTTGTTAAATAACTGAAAGCAGCCAAGAGAGAGTAAGTCATCTGACTCAGGGTGGCAAACAGAACGGCCACTCTCTCCTTGTCTTCGAGTCTGGGAAAGGGGTCCTTAAAGGAACTTGGTAGTCTCTGAAAAATGCCCACATGGCACTGAAATAGGCACCCAAGCTTCTTCCACGGCAGAGCTGAAGCACCTCCATACGCTATGCTTTGGGGCTCTTCTTCATCTGAGCGTTCCACATGCCCCGTTTGGAGTGGTAATAGTGAAAGAAACTGCGCAGTCTCAGCCTCTCCACTTCCAGCCCGTTCTGAAGAACTCTGTGTGAAAGCAAAATGAGATCATGAGGATTTTTCACACATCTGTAAGCAGCCATAAAGGTGAAAACATGAAAGCTGATGAAGTACAGGGTTTAATACAGAGTTAAGAGAGAGTCAAATGTCAGGTAAAATAAAAGGAGACTTTGACATTTTGGGACACTGGCCTGATTTGTGGCATAACCTCGATTAGTGGCACTGTTCTCAAAACTATCCCATTTCTTATTCAAAATACCTGTCGAGGAGCTCCCAGTCCTCGCCTCCCCACCGATCTTTGAACTCCTCTGTGTTCATTCCTCCTATCTTGTCAAAGTCCGACTTGTAAATGCCAAACAAGCCAAAGCCATTAACTTCCCAGTATCCTTAGGGAGAAGAGAAGAAAACCAGGGTCAATTATTTCTTCTTTTGAATCTTTTGATCTTGTGCTGCCTGCTTGGATTACCCTGTCATAGCTGTCAAACACAGACACTAAGCTTCCAATTAATTTAAGAAATGCAGACTTCAAAGCTTTGCAAGACAACAGAGAGGCTCTGCTTGAAAGAAAAACTGAGTTTGGTGTTTGCATGTCACAAAGTAAATGTGCAATGTGTGCTCCTTGTTCTGGCAGGGTCATTATTTTAAAAAGTTTTCTTTCAAAACCAAATGCAATAATGTAAGGCCATAAAAAAGTCTAGGCATGGTAGTGACCGAATGAGTTTTCCAAATCAGGGCTCAGATAAAGAGCATTGTAACGGATTCGGGTTCTTGGGCTCGCTGCTCGCTGCTCGCTTCTTGTTAGTGCGTTAGTGTAAGGTCCTGTCAAACAAGCAACTATTGAGTCATCTTCGAATCCACATATGGCAATCTTTCCTAGTGTAAAATGTGCAAATTTGAGGAGGCCATTCAGCCCATCCAATTCATCTGGTAGATGGTTACATGATGCTATTCAGTTTTTGAGTGAGAATTTGAAGTTACAACTAACAGCCTTGTGAATTTAAACTCTAGATTGGGGTGAAATAGACAGACAGACAGTAAGACAGTGACCCCAGGCCAAGTGTTACCGTCAGGCTCTCTGGGGGAACTCCCACAGCCCAGCCTCATGACTATAGGAGCAAAAGCCAGCCGCCCCTCCACACAGTGCTTCCTGATGCTCTCCAGGATGTTGAGGGGGAAATGGATGTGGAGGTCGCACAGGAACACAATGCTGTGACTGTCCTGGAAAATCAGAGGTCGGACAACATCATTATTCTGCTCACAGTGCACTCCTTTCTAAAGTCTGAAGTACAGCTGATGGAACCCCGGATGAAAAGGACTGAATTGTGGCGCCCTGACACAGTGTGACAAGATATGGCATCAAAATCAAGCACAACCCGAGAGAGCTGGAATAGTGTCCACCCATGGAAACACAGCCTTGAGTTGATTTTGTATTGGTAAAGGCCAATGACACAGCTCTTGAAAACAGATCCCACCTTGCATTCTGCTTGTTGTCCTGTCTTAATCAGTCAATGTTTAAATCAGTCAATGACTGAAAGACTAGTTATAATAGTACTGTAATTATGAGGTATTCTAACAGTCTATGTCTAGGTGAGAAATTCTGCTTTACAATAACAGTTTTGACCTTTAAGTAATAGAATAACTTATGGTATAAAACTATCTGGAAAAACATAGAGAAATTCTTATACCTGTCAATTCCAAACCAAACTGAAAGCTGTCTGGATCATAATTATGACAGAACATAAACTGCTAAAACTGAAACTGCTGAGAATTCTAAGGAATAACATTTAATACTTGTACTGTACAGTACATGCTCTAAGCATTATCATTTGTCACATAACATTTTAAAATTAAATTGATGAAAAATTTAGAAAGCTACAGCAGGAAAATTAAATAAAAAGAACAGCTAATCTGTGTGATACAGGTCCATGCATTCCTAAAGAAGACTGTGATAGAACTAGAAGACATGATTACTGCACATATCAAAGCACCCTTACATTTGTCACTGGCTCACCTCAATGGTGTCTACTCCAATTTGCAAGCCTGCTGAACGTTCAAAATTTCCCTCCCGCCTCAAGTACTCATATCTAGTACAAAAGCAAGAACAAAAGATTGATTGGAACAAAATACAGTGCATGTAACATATCTGCTTTTGACAACATTTAAAATACACAGCACTGAGTAGAATCTAAATACACTCATAAAACACAGTGCAAAGGTAGCTCCGTTTTGTGCTTGCTTCATGTAATATGATAATAGCACAGGAACACCAAATAAAAATATCACAGAAAACAATAGATTAAATGTTTTTGTTGGAAAGGTAATATAATTAATAATTTATATTTTACACAGTCATTTACTATATGAAAAAATGCCCAGTTTTTAATAATCTTCATATTATCAACAGAGGAAAATAATTACTATAATGGAACAAGTAATAGATTTATTCCATGCTGAAAAGAGAAGAAAGAAAACACAACGTTTCGGCTCCACGGCCAACATGTTGTGTTTTCTTTCTTCTTTCTTTTTTGTGTTACAAATCAGCAGGTTTGGGTATTACAAATATGCCAGTAACAAGGATCTTTCAGCAGACCGTTGTACCAGGGCTGTTTCCAATATCTGGCAAAATGAAAATCACAAACCCATCCAAGAAAAGGGAAAACAAAAACTGAATCATGACACTACAGATAAAATTAAAATAACTCTGGA
Source organism: Lepisosteus oculatus (assembly GCF_040954835.1). NCBI lineage: Eukaryota > Metazoa > Chordata > Actinopteri > Semionotiformes > Lepisosteidae > Lepisosteus > Lepisosteus oculatus. Next base: position 12,476,052 of record NC_090716.1, read on the forward strand.
CTATAAACTATAATTACAGCCAAACCCACTGAAGAGCTGTTACTGTAGGGCATATATTATCGAGGAAAATCAGAACTGCTTTAAAAAAAGACAGGTTTCATAGCACAAGAAACACAGAGGATTCCACATGCAGAGATAATAGTTAAAGTGAAGACTGGGGAATCTAAAATAATGGTCTAAAAACATGGTCTGAGAATTGGTCAATGAACATTAAATAATATAATGGAGAGAAATCTCTAACTGGATCGAGATAATTATGTCACAGAATCGATTAATTTTAATATTCTCATATATTTAGGAAACCTGTTAAATTTGTCCAAGACATAAACTAGGGATAGTTGCTTAATACTGCAGGAAAGAAACTTTTCTGAAGCATTTACAAGGTCCACTGTATACTAATTATTAAATGTTAAATATTGGATTTTTAATCTTGATTCTGAGCAGTCCTGAGAGTCCACTACTTTTGGAGTTATTTCCCATAGGAGGCCTGAGTCATGCTACAGCACCTTGGCACTTTGCTGTCCTTCAGAGCCTGTTCTACATCCATGTCTTCACTCTGGAAGTCCACAATGATGATGTTGAAGTTGTCATCCTTGGTCTCGCTGTGCAGGTACTCCATGTCATTGATGAACTGCTGCACCCAGCGGGCCTGGTTCTTCACTAATGGAGAAAAGGCAGCAGAGCAATCTTACAACAGACAGGTGCCTCACACTGCCTAGATCACAGAGAGCAGATTCAGTCCTGCAGGACTTCATGAAGTCTGTTCAAGTCATCAGTCGTTGAAGACTTGGGAATGTTTCCCAGTTCCTGATGTTTTAAGCATGAAAAATATAACAGTGAAACAGACTGGCTGAAACTGGAAGGAAACCAGATGTCAGAAGCCCTCCAGGTCTGGAATTTGAATTTATATGGGGGAATCATATTCTGCTGAAAGAAAATTTTTCATTACTAAGACATGGAAGCTGTGTAATGATGTCGGCCTAGTCTTTTATATAGTGAAACCCTCCTTAATCACCACAAATCCCAGTCTGGCATATTCTGATACCCCACAAGGCCCATGCTAGAGGGCTTTCAGCCATACTGTATCGAAGGAAGCAAGCACAAAGAAACCAAGCAAGATGTCAAGCAGCCAGGCTAAAAAAAATCCACCCTGTGCTTTTCTGCTATTGCTGCTTGCCACACATCACCCAGGAGTCAGTACCTGGCACGACAAAGTGCACCATAACGTCGTGCCTCCACTGCAGCATGACCGGCTGGCACAGCAGGGGTTTGGTGTAGGCTGTGTTCCACTGGGTGGTGGTCCGAGGAGGGCCGTGGCCGGCAGGGGCGGAAGCCGTGGTGGTGGTGGTGGTGGTGGTGGTAGAAGGTGAGGCGGTGGCGGCCCCCTCTTCCCTCTCCAGACTGTCCTCCTGCCGCCGGCGGTGCAGCAGCAGGTACACGTACTCCGACAGCCGGACCACCCTCTTCCCGCGCTCCATCAGCTCCAGCTCGACGAGGTAGCGGTTCCCCCGAGCCGAGTCCCGCCGCTTCTCGACGTTGATGATGCGCAGGAGGGTGTAGATCCTGCTGGGAGAGGAGAGACTCAGGCAGGGAGCCTGGGAGCCGCCGCGCTGGAACCTAGCAGCGTGTGTCTAAAAGTCGGGTTGAACAGGGGGTTTGAGTGCAAGCTTCAGTGTAAACATTTAAATTGGGGGATGGTTCTTAGCAAAATTAGCAAAATACAAATTAAGACCCATTATCTCTCATGTTCACAACTGCACTGTGAAATCCAGTAGCATATCTCAGAATTTTTTGAGTAAGAAAAATGTGCAGATCTTTCTAATTCTACAACATTCCAATTTTTGCCATTTTTTTCAGCATTTACTCTGCTTATTAGAATATATAGTGTACACTGCTGTGCAAGTCTTGGGCATTTTGCAGTTTTCTGTACATTCAAGTCAATGCTTTTCCCTCATCATGGAGAAACCTTCTGCTGAAATTGTAGCCATTTTGTTAGGTGACTTGTGTTTTAGCCATGAAACTAATAGTTAATCTTGATCAAAAAGCAGCCTTATACTGTAGCTTTATAGATGTGTAGACAGGAGAAACTGTAAGTTGCAAGGCACACCTCAATAATGAGTAGAAAATGTGATGGGTTACCTACTACTACACTTCACATTGGTGGTTGATGCATAGTTTTCTTCGAGTCAATGTGATCATCACCGTGTTTCTTCCCATCAACCCATCAATTTTCCAAATGTGGAAATTGTCGATGTTTATATCTCATTAATTACAATGTCTAAAATGTCCAAGATCTTTTGCACAACAGGATACATTAAGAGGGTAACTGATCAATGCAAACTAAACTCCAACGTTTACAGAGTTATTGCGAAAGCCAAACCCAGTGCACACTCTCAGTTATCGGATGCACTCCTGACCTCTCCCTGCCTCACCCTCCATTCTTTTCGTTCAGCTTCTCCATGTACTGTGCGAGCACATCCACCACCTCGCTCTCGCCGAGCTGTAAGTTGCCCGAGACGTTGCAGCGCAGGTCGTTCCAGTCAGAGCGCAGCAGCTCAAAGTCCATGGTGTTGACGGAGAAGGTGCGCTGCCAGTTAATGGCCTCTTCCGCCCAGCTCAGCTGAGGATCTGGCTCCTCGTAGCTATAATCTGAGAGCCCCCCTTCTTCGGGCTCCGTCTCAAACTGCTGCGACTCTGTGATCTCCGACGTCTTCATGTAGGATGTCACTCGGGCTTCTGTTGGAAGAGTATTCTCCGAGGAATTGAAGTCCTGGACTCCTGGGTTTCCTGTGGTGGGCTGAGAAATCTCTTTAATACTGGCGGACATGGTTCTAGCAGATACAGGAGTTATGCCCCGGGGCTCCTCTTTTTTATGGGCCTCCCTCACTGTTGCCTTGGATACTTTGCGAGCGGCCTGCTTGGTGGAGTTGTTGCTCAGCCAGGAGGCCTTGCTCTCTCTGAAAAACGACTTGGCTCGCAGCTGGGAGGCGCTCACCAGGCCTTTGCCTCTCAGCTTGGAGTTCAGATTCACCAGCTTCGTGGTTTTGCCATTCTGATACAGGAAAACGCCCGGGAAGACTTCTCGTGGATGCCGGGGAGCCGTGGTCTTTCTGTTGGATCGAAGCCTGGTGACGTAGATTTTGTTCTGGTCCCGCTGGCGGTCTTTTTTATCGTTGACCACTGGGCTTTGGCCTGCATGGGCTGAGTTGTTCAGGATTTGCTTGGCTCTACTAGTCAGCGCTGAAATGGAGTTCTGGGGAAGAAAAAGGGCAGATTTACCATGTCTAGGAACGGCAGCCACCAATGGTTCAACCCCCTTCTTGCTCCGCTCATCCAGAGCAGTCCTGATCCAGGATAGCGATTTACCACGGATGACAGTGGGCTCATTAAAGTCCATAACTTCACGGTCATCACGAACACCACCCACAGCACTGTCACTGGTTTTCTGTCTTTCTCTATTATTGACCCCCTTGCCCTGGAAGGTCTTCTTTCCGTGTTTAAAGTTATAGTCATCAACACCATCACCATAGTCAGCTGTGGTAAGAGAGACAGGCTTCCTTGTGGGCTTTGCAGATAAGTGCTGGTTGCTGAGGCTGCCATTGACTTTTCTCCTAACTGGCTGGTTGTCAATAGGTAAAGACTCATCTTCCGGGTCCACCCCTTCCTCCTCCTCAAGGAAATCTGGACACAACCAACAATTCAGAATCATTATGGAAAACCAATGCAACAAGCTAGACTAACTTCAACATTCAGATTTCCTTCTAGCATTTTACTGAATGTTCCTGCTGACATTGACTCTTCTGTCCATCTAATTACACCCTTTTATCCCATCCCTAACTGCTAGACATAGATCATTGGAATAAAAAAGAATTCCAACAGGAAATTGCATTTAAAAAAGCATAAGCAGTTCTCTTTTCTAACAGAATCATAACAATTCATAATGAATACACATTTGTGAAACACTGGACAGAGGTATGCCAATTAATTATTTTTTGAAATAAAGACATTTATTGTAGCAAATTGTTGGTCACATAACACATAAAATGAAGATCTTTATGTTGTAATTTTCATTGTAGTTTACAGCATTTCATTCCTGTTAACTCATTTACATTCTTGTATGCAATACATTCATTCTTTATTTAAATGAAAATGTAATGCTTAGCCATAATTAGAAACACGATCAAGGTAAGCTGTTATGCAGGCTACATGTACAGTACGGTAGATACATTATGCACCAACTAACATCATGGCAATCACATAACACCACTAGATGGCTCCCTGGTACCATCTACACCACAAGTCAAAACAGGCTTTTGGAGGCTCAGTATAGTCAGTGTTATTTCTATTCTTTTTGATAGTGTTTTCAAAAATGTTCCACCTTGTTCAATGATTGTGCCCTGACTCTCTTTGTCTGGGCTGTTGCCTCCTTCTCCTGTCCTCGGAGAAAAGGAATTGCATCTGAAGGATAAACTGTCATGAGTGTGACAAGTACCGAGGTTGGCAAAGTACCGTAGATGTCTCTGTTATGCACAGCAATTTCACTAGCCTGGGTGATCCGTGACTCCTGGAAGCAAACATTGATCAGGACTGATTTCTTCATGCAAGCTCGGTAAGTACCCAGTCTGTACTGTGTAAACACCATACACATCTGAAACCTCTCCGCAAGCCGTAATATTCCTCTATTTGCCATCTTAAGCTATTCATCTGCTCTTTCCGTGACCAACACTGCCTACACGTTTCTCACAGACAGTACATCCAGTGCTCTGCTCTCTTTTAGCATTGATTCTGTAGCCACACTGCCCGTTGTTGTAACTGTTAGTATTCACACTTATGCTTAAGATAAATTAGCAATAAAAATGTTTGGTGAATACTGATTACATACTGAATACTGTAATACTGACTGCATATACAGTAGCTGTTTACAATGCTATTAATGAACAGGGCAGCTGTAATAATCGTGCTTAGTGCATGCTTTGCATGTTATCGCTGTTTAATAAATGAAGGCCATGCTGAGAACAATCACCTTCTGGATTGGGAAAGAGGAAGGGTCTATCATCCTCTTCTTCATCCATCTTCATATACTTGTAGAAGCCAAATCTGTAAAAATCAGGGCATGTACAGAAGATAGATGTTAATGCTGAATACTCTGTATGAGCCACTTAATCTACAATTCATTGGTTACTTGTTTGGTAAGAAAACTACATGAATGACTTTTAAAACGTGTTGGCAGGTTGTGATATAAAATAAAAAATTAGATTTTTCAGCAGCCTGCTTTATTTGTCCCAGCTGTGTCCTATCCCCGTTTCCCTATTTAAGCCCGGCGTCTCCGTAGTTCTAAACTCAGTGGATGCCCAGATGCCGGGATGCCCGGATGCCTGGAAGCCCACCTACCACCGGGCACAGGCTTCACCACGGCGTCCTGACCTACTGAGTCCGGGGCTCGGAGCGCCTTGTCCCGTCAAGCTTTTAATTATCTGTGTTCCTAGTTCCCTGTTCCCGAGTTCGCCTTGGATGGATCTCCCGGCACCTGGACCTTGGCCTTCCTTTGACTGGTGCGCCTGCGCTCCCCCCATGCACCAGTTCACTTTTTTTGAGGACAGTAATTGTACAGTACTCTGGAACTGCCAGGGAAATGATTTATTATTTGGTAACATCAGGGCATTGCATTTCCTTTTCCACAACAAGGGTTTGCCAAATTACTATGACAGCCTTTATACACCTGAGCTTTTATAGCTCACAGAATAAATTCCTCAAGCCTGACATCTGTCTGTAAAGCTGTTTCCTGATTTGAATGATTTAATGATCATTTTATGTTTTAGTAGCAATTTACTTCTCCATCAAGTATAAGCCAACGCTTGGCTGATCCCTGCGTTGCGCAAGGGTTTGATCCTCTCCAGTGATTTTGCTTTAACAGTGCTCTATCACAACCTGCAGTTCACATTCAGAAATAATAAGGCACCAGCGTCCTAGACACCAAATGCTAAAAGGAGCAATTGCGAACACTCACTTCTCCAAATAAATAGGTGACTCCCTGTAGAAGCACTTGTTCTCTCTCTCCATGTGAGTCAGTCGGGTAAAGTCATTAGGATACACAAAGGACAAGTACACCTGAGAGTAGAATACAGAGCAGGTACAGTGTCAGCAGAAGCCTGAGAAGACCCAGCGGCAGACGAGAGCTACAGTACCTTAGTTTACATTTTGCTTGAGTCTTTTGCAAACAGAGCAGCAAAAAGATATGATTGGATTAGTGAGGACAGTATCAACAAACATCTAATCAGTGCAACAGAATTTATATATTCACTGTCTGTGTTTAATAGAAGCTGCAAGGTCAAATATTTTCATCTATCTCTTAAACACAATGCTGATTTGGAATTTTGTTCTTATCATTTAATAATGACAGGGAAGCTCAAAATACAGGGAGACAAAAAAGAAATGTGCAAACATCATTACTGTATGTGTCAGACGTTCCTTCATAACAGCAGTGATTAAACATATTAATAAACTAATAAGCATCTAACTCATGTGCTAGAAACAATTTATCTCTATTTCAATAAGGAACAGTCTCATAAAATATAACACCAAGATAATTTAAGATAATTTTATGAAACTTAAAAATTCACCTAAAATAATATTTAGCCTTAGTTTTCTGAATGCAAGACACAACATTTGCACTTTTTATTGTAATAATAATTACAAACCACACTATAATTCACGCACTTTTAAAACCCTAGGGAGGCAACAACATTCTGGTCTGGATGCCAATCAGAAAATACAACTTTTGAATGAGTGCTGTAGATAAAGAAGGAAAAACTGATCTACCATTAAAGTGTCTGGAAGCTTCACTCTTATCTTCAGGGAACACTGAGTGGTTTAGTGCAAGCATCTTGTTTGTATTCAATTATATTTCTCCATGCACTATGATTAATTGGCTCGGATGGAATTAGCTTCCATAATACATGTAAATTTGTTTTTGGTGAAGAATGCTCTGTAACATACAATATGCCAAACGGATTTCACTCTTTAAAGCAAAATCACTCATCTTAAAGAGAGAAAGCCAAGAATGTTCTACATTCATTATCAAGAAGAGGACAGTGATTGTGTTTGAAACAGTCTACAGGGTATAATCTTTATGCAAACATGCAGAGAATTAGAAATAGAATAGTTTGATCATTTAAAGTTGAAACATAACATTGTTTGAGCCCTCAATCCCTTACAGTATTTCTTTATGATATGCTGTCAGTCGAGCCCTTTTAGTTTGATACACCAGAATTTGCATTTAAGTGATCTCTGATTTTCTTTAGATGTATACATTCAGTTTTGATTAGAATAATTCCATGTATTTGTATGGCACTTTGCAAAGGGCTTTATTTATAGGAGAAGGCCCACTTCTGCACCTGCCTTGATGACATGCAGCATCCAGTTCAGTCCTTGCATCCCCACAACACAACAGATCAGATGCAAAGAGTGCTATGGAATCTCTAATGGTCACGTAGTAATCAAGACCTTGGTTTAATGTCTCATCTGAAGGACAAACTCACTTACACAAGCCTGTCCCCTGTCTCCATACTAAATCCTTGGTGCAAAGTGGAAAGACCTAACCCCTATGGTCCAGCTCCACTGTGTACAGTGGTAGCCTGAATTTCCTTCGAGATCTCCCATCACATGACTGACAGGGCCCAAACTTGCTTATCCTCTCAGATCTGAGAATATAATAGCTTTTTAATGTATTAGTTTAAAACCCTATTAATCCAAAAAAATACATCTACCTTAAGCTGTTCTTCACATTTCGTCTTTGTTAGAAACATGGATTGCGTTAATTAAAAAAAGATTAAAGGCAAACAATTTCCCCTGGTATCCCTAAATCATGAATATAATAATTAAAATATGCTTTATCGTGAACTATTCTATTCTCTAACATTGTTTGTTCTCTAATTCCATTTCTTAAGAACATCAACAAAATGTTCATGGTGCAAATCCAACAGCTTGTAGAGCTCTTGGATATTATTACTTTCATATCCTCGGCCTTGCTGGCTACCTGTTTTATTTCTCAGAAGGCCGTCTGTGTGGAGTGAACTCTCGTGTACGGTAAGTACTCACAAACTGCAGTCCTTGGTAGCGGGCGATGGGGAAGTCCTTGACAACGTATGTGGGGGAGTACAAGCAGGCAGGAAGTATGTTCTCCAGATGGGAGGGGTCTATCATTGGAGCTGCAGGATGACAGCAGGAAAATGAACATTTAACAGTATTAACCTACATGGAAGGGAAAACAGTTACTTGAATGCCAATGGGGGGATCAATAAATAGCACAATTGGTTATGCATAAAATAACCATTTTACATTGAAAATGTGAGCCCTCGTGTTTTGGTGCATGTTTTGAATGCTATATACTGTAAATTTACCACTGTTGCCGTTAAGCTTAAAAATGGTGAAATGATGGCACTCTTGTGACAATGTTTTATTTCACAAGCATTTCACAGTTATGCAATGTGTAGTGTAATATACAGTAAACCAGTATGGTAGCATATTTTATCCGTTTACTATTTGCTTACATTTCCTTTTATTTAATGTATATTTTGATGATCTACAGTATGATTAAAGCTGTATGATTAACAAAACACTATAGTCTTAAAAAATACATTGCATTTTAAGAAACAGTATCTAGGAGCACTCCAGATGCTACTTCATTTTATTAAATACTTATCAACAATATGAGCAAACAAACTCTTTTTTTTCCTAAGAAGACAATTGCTCACTAGTATCGATACATAAGTGAATAATTCATAATGGATATTAAAGAGTGTGTGTGCTTCTTAATTCTGATTCTACGGAGGTGACATTGTGACAATGCTGGATGTGAAAATGAGCAGGGCTCACTGGGCTTCATGAGGCAGATGGCTGTTTCCTGGCCACAAGCAGCACAGTACTCACTGCTGAAGAAGGTGTCACGCGGGTCTGGTTTCAGCATGTCAGCACTGTGTTGGCTTGCTGCTGACGCCTCTTTAGCTGACCTGACACGGCTGGCAAAGGTCTGAGGGATGTGACCCACGCTGTTCATCTTTAAGGAGGACTCGTCTGAAATCACCACAGAAATTCGAGACACAGAGTTCACAATAATGCAGAGACGTTTCTCCCCTCAGTAGATTGTATCATCATAATGTTTCTATTTCTTAACTGCTGTTAGGTGGATGGATCTTCTATTAAACCTCTAAAATGATCTTTCCTGATCAGTAAGTAGCTTTGCAATTCTCTAATTGGTAGACATTTCACAGGTGCTGGAAAATATGAGGAAAAGACATACTGTATGTAAGAATGATACCTGCAGAAAAATGTGCTGGGGCAGCTCTGAGCAGCTCAACAAGTTGCAGCACCTGCCCATGCAATGGTTGAGCCCCATGGTCCAGATTATATTTGTTCAGGCCTGGGCCACTAGCTGACTTTGACTGGGATCGTCCCCAGCGGTTGCACTTGGGCTCCAGAGCTGATGGGCACTTACGAGTTTGCACTACCTGAGCTGATTCAACGTACTGGCAATTAGTATTGGAAGGGTATAAAAATAATCGTTGAACCCTATTTTCAGTACCAAAGTATACAATATATTCTTAAATTTTAACTTCAAATGCTTTCAATCCAAATTTGAATTCACACTGGCAGCATGGTAGTGCAGAGGTTAGACATGCTGCATCATAGTGCTGGGACTCAGGGTTCAATTCCAGAGCTGGTGTGCCATCTATGTGGAGTTTCTGTAGTTCTCCACATGTTCATGTGGGTTTCCTCCGCGTGCTCCAGGTTTGTCCAATAAAGACATACTGGGAAGTTAGCTGGCTTTTGGCAAAAGTGGCCGTGCTGGGTGTGAGCGTTTGCGTCTCTGTCTGTGTCTCCCTGCCGTGCTACGGACCCCACCCTGTGCCCGTTGCTTGCGGAGGTAAGCTCTGGCTCTCCTGCGGTCCTGAAATGGATGTAATTCTAATGAACTGCATTAGAAAATGGATGTGTGGATTTATATTCTTAATATGACACAAAAATGAGATAGGGTTATTTAAATAAATTTTGCATAGGGAATGTTCAATTTTATTTGGCTGTTTACATATCTCTTACTGGAAGATGTCCTGTCATGCTTAGATGTCTTCCTGGTGATGTTAACACACACATTAACTGTCAGGCTGAATAGTTGAATAGTTCTTTTTTTCTTTTTAATTCAACATATAGAGAGTTACTAAAAGCCACAACTGTGACAAAGAGAAAAAGAAAGTTCTATGAAGAAAAGAACATTCTTTAAATAACTTATGATCTAGGATTCAGGGAATACGGCTCACCATCTCATTAAAGCGATATAAAGAAAACTGGTTTCTCAGCAGAGTATCAATGATAATCACACAGAAAGATATATTACGGTGGAGGCCAGAGAGTAAACTCAAAGGAATTACATGTACTCAGGAGTACTGTGGGAGATTGCAACTGTATATATGGAGCATGCACTAATGTCCCTCTCTATAAATAACATAATATTGTACACAGGAGTCTAGGTGTTCCACTTCCCTTTCAAAGCATGCTAGCAGGTGCTAAGGGAACAGATCACCTCTCTTCACTCTAATCCACTTAGTTACACCAAGGCATGAAAACAGGGGGAACTCATTCAAAGCTGTTCTTTTTGTTCTGAAATCTCTCTACAAACTGTCTTGCTGGTGTGAGTGGACAAAACGGGGTTTAATTAATGTTATTGATTGGTTTCGAGCCTCGGGGTTATGTGAACAGAAGTATGATTTATGGAGCAAGTCTGGAACCTGATGGAAAAAGATGTGTATAATTAAGAAGAGAGCAAGACAGGGTTACGAATTGAAGGCGACTAAAGGGAGCAAATCAAGCAAAGGCCTTGCAGCACTTTTTAATAGAAAGGACTCTGGTGGAGTAAAAAAAAAGAACTTGGGAGGCTGATGGAGAATCTAGGAAAAGTGCCCTTAACTGGCAAGATCCTTTGAAAAATAATGATCTTCCTACTGCTGTCAGGCTTGTTCCACCAGCTAACTGCCCCTAATAAAAAAGTATATACCCCATCCATTGATTTCAAAGGCCAGGTTTTGAGGAACACCAGACAGTGATCAATAGTGCTGAGCTGAACTATTTCACATAGGTGAGCAATAAGGAGGTGAAGAGTGTGTCTAATTAACTGTACAGTATTCTGCCTTTCTGAACAAGTCTCTAGAGCTACAACATAACAGCAGGAACCACTAACTTCAACAAAGACAAGGATGGCTGATTCTTGGAAAAGGAAGGATTACTGCACCTGGGGAAAATGCAGTACTACATGACAAAACTATAAGCAATTCACCTCTAAATCAAATTGCACTCTAAATTAAAGAAGCAGCTCTTATCATCTTCATGTTCCAGTTTTCATTTCTGGACTGTTGCACATCCTACTGCCTGTGGTCTCCAGGATTAGCTCAGGTGATTTCCTCCTAAAGCAATACTTATTAAGCTTGGAAACTTTCCAATGACAAACAGGCCTTGAAAAAGACTTCTCGAAGGAAAGCGAATTACAAAGGAAAGCAACTCACTGATGCCCCTGATTAAGATCACCAATGGCATACACAGCGGCAATTTAATTCCCCCAGTATTTCCCTAATATCAAGTGCTTTTTACTCCCAAAAATGTAACTACAGTTAGCAAACAAATTATTTCATGACGACTGGACTTTGCAGTCGGTATTACAATATGTCTATAAAGTAGCTTATCGGAAGTGCTTGATAAGTGGCTGGTTATCTTTGGATGTTTAACATGTTTTCGTTTCATAACAGCTGTGCCTGAGAGTCTACAGGAAAACACAATTCACTTCCAGACTCATAAGATGAAAAGAAATTAATCTGTGACTGAATCGGACGCACTTCTTGATAACGGGAGTTGTGACTGAAAATGTGGTGGAGGCTCAGTCACTGAAGGTGCTCTGTAAGAGCTTTGATGGATAAAACCAGACGCCAGTGATTTCCCCCCTGACACGAACGCAGATGTGAAGAATGAGGTGTCGAGGAGGAGCAGCTGTGATCCTCACTGTTTAACCTATTGGTTTTCTCCAAGCAGGGGGATAAAAAGAGGCCGGGTGGGAGACAAGAGGAGACGCCACAAGAAGCAGGAGGGAAAGAACAGAGCAAGAAGAGCAAGCCATACGACACCGACATGACCCTGTGTCTGTAAACAAGTAGAACTGAAGGGAAAGCCACAGAGAGACTCTCTCAGTGACTCTAGGTTCTCTCTTTATGCACTGATTATCGTTGGTGCTTATTATTCTGAAACTTAGTACTTGAGTGAGCCCTCAAGTAAAGCTTTTGAGTGAAAGAAAGCTGTCTCATCGCTTGGCCTGGTTTCTTCCACTTCCCCATGCTGTGGTGGAGTTCTGAGATCATTTAGCCGCTTACTTACCATTTTGTTATTTGTTATTGTCCAAATGACAGAAAAAAGACCCAGGGGGCCCCTATAATTTCAGTGTGCTCTAAATCAATACAAATAATCGCAAACCAAAATTGCAAGACAAAATGGAAGCTTTGCTCAAGACTGGTGGTTCTTACTTCAGATGACAAATTTGTGACAGTTTACACACACACAAATCTTTACTCTAGTGATTGTTCAGACAGATTTGGTGAAAATGGAAAAAAAAAGATGTTATCAATAAGTAGGCCTTGGGACAGTGAAGGCCAAAGCCATTAGGTAAAACTCATTCACGGATTTAAAAGCATCACTAATAAAGTTGGACTAGTCTAACTGACACGTAGGCATAGGATAATGTAACACATCTATTCTCTTTCAAGGAAACAGCCTCTTAGGTAATTAGCTATAGTGTGACCCTCCACAGTGTATCCATAAGTGCTCAGACAAAGAACTGGTCACACGAGCAACAAGCATCGATTGTGTCACCCTCTCGGGGGACTCAGCCCTCTGTGCCACAATAGTGAGCAGAAGGTGATTAATGATGTGTACATGCTGCCGATACTCAATGCCATAATGAACAATCTGGGGACTGCACAATAATGTTTCAAGTTTGCTGCACGGGTCCCTGAACCCCAGAGCTTGTTAACTTCAGCTCAAATTAAAAGCAGGGCATTAAAAAATGCCAAACATCACTCAACTCTGGCAATAATTAAAATAAATATCGCAGGTCCCTGGAGCATTGTGCTTCCCCACCGAAGAATTTATGTAAATCTGCAGCAAGGCATTCTAATCCACAGAATTTAGTATTTAACAGAGGGACATTTCTGACACCAAGGAGCTTTAGGGAAACCCGAGGGCAAGCACACCAAATCCAGTGGTTTGAAGCAACATCGTTAGATATTGCAGATCAGTTAAGGTTCTGAATTGAAATGCTGTGACTGCTTTATTATTTACATAAATCATGGCTTAAGAGATACATCCCTTTCAAAATAGGCAAACGTGTTATACTGATGCTTGATTTTCTGTTTTTCATTTCCTGATAAGAGTACTGATTTATTGAACACTTATGGATAAAAGCAGGTTCATGAAAAGTTCTACTGTATAATTCTGAAAAATATATAGAAAAGAACACAGAATACGGGTTACAAAATGTAATATTTTAAAGGTTACGTGGATGCATAAATTCAGGTTCTAAATCTATTTACTATATATAATGACAAAAATCAAAGTTTGTTGTTGTACTAAACCGCTCCTAAAACTGTATCAACAACAAACATATCTGTAAGAACATACTGGTTAACATCTGAAAATTTCTTTTTGACATTTTTTTCTGTACTATTTCTCTACAATACTCAATCATCCAGTTTCTAATAACAGTCACACTGGCTGCTGAGGCAGAGATGCATATGGGCAGGGCTATTAGTATAGAGATTGATTAACATGCATTTCATCAAATACACTTTGACTTTATTTACTAATATAACAAATGTAACCAATGAATTAATGCACGCATGAGCAGGGTAAAATGTGCTCTGTATACCCAGGCAGATACAAATCACTTAGAGAAATCAACAGCATTTTAGAAAAAAAAAATACTCAGCTAAAAAACCTCCAGTCTCCAAGTGAGATCATGCTGCAAACGAAAAAATAATAAAGCTCCAAAGAAATGTGTGGGTTTAATGATAAAAAACTGAAGTACAAAAGCTCATTATAAATCTGAACTGTTCTCCTTTCTCTGCTATCTGGCTTATTAAAATGAAAGTCATTTCAAATGAACTTCAGTACACAGGAAAATTGTGAAATGTGCCACTCTTTAAGAGCAATGTAATTTAGTTTCAATAAAAGTTAACATTCTTTGCCTGGGGGCTCAGCGCTCTATGAACTGAAGCATTGGGAAATTACTGGTATTAAGATTCATATGTTATGCACTGCTTTTTCTGTATTATTATTTTAAGCTTTTGTCTTGTAGCCATTCCCTTTTGCGTTGTTATACTAGAGCGCTTCTGTGGTTTTATTACTTTGTGTTTACAGGACAGGTGGCACAATCTTTTTCACATTTGACCTGGATGCTGCTTACAGAAGAAGAAGCTTCAGCAGAAAAGCATACAACCTCAGCATGCCGATCTTCTGTTTCTTCCTAATTACACTTGAGATTGATTTTTTATTGTAGCATTTTATGCCTTATAAGAGTACATTTTGGTTCACAGAGTCACTTCCCAGCTTTCAGGAATTTTATGACTGTATTCTACCTTCTGTATACTGTATATTATATTTACAGCATTCTGTATGTACTGTATGTTATTTGCCAAATCATATCCAATACATACAGTACATAATCTTATAAAAAGAGAAATTACAAATTTGGAAATGGAAATAGAGTAAATTCTTGTTTACGAGTTTATAATCAAAGATTGGAGTGTTTTTGGGCAGGTGTCTCAGATTCATTTCATAGCAATATGTGGGGTATGAAGATTAAGTCAATTTTAAAGAATAACTGTCCTGACATCTGTGCTAAAACTATGGCAACTTTCACAATTCTTATTTTTTTCAAAGACAATTACAGGCACTTCTATACATAGAAAGAGAGAGGATATATCCAACACAGCTATACATGGTGCCTTTGAGCTTACCTGAATTTCACAAAGCATGAAAACTCAGAACAAACTGCCCTGTTTGTGTGGTAAGATCTCTGCTCTTTCACTGACAATTTGTATATAATTTGTGTTCTTTAATTTACTCCCTATATTCTTTGGCATCCAAAACTAAACGCAGACAAAGGTAAAGCTCTCCCTCGGGGAGACCAAACCTCACTCCCTAGCACCCCATCTCCCATTCCCAGTCTGGTGGTTTACCTGTGTACAGCGAGATGTATGCTGAATCAATTATTTCAAACTTCAGGCCTGGGAGAAACGGACGCCACTGAAACAGAGAAAAAAACATACACAGAAAAGTTGATAGATATAAAGAAAAACAACCCACTATCTTGCTCCTGACTGAAGATCACAGACCAGCTGTTTTCATGTACAGCATGGTTGGTTTGACAGAAGGTTGAGGTCAGGCCTTGTTTCAAGGTGAAGAAGGTCCCTTGTTCTGCTATTCCTACTGTATCTTCAAGAAGCTAACACTGTGAAAAGTGGACATAATTCATTCCTTGACAGAGAGCTTTCAGGACAGAAAACAGGTAATACTTATTTACACAGGCTGATCGTAGAAGCATGGAACCAAATGTGTTGAACTTATCATTCTGTGATCATAAAGAAGTAAGCTGACATCAGGCACAGGTCAGAGGCAGTAGCAGTAAATATTTTATTGGTGTAATCAGTCATTCCAAGGTATTCCAAGGTATTGTCCAGTATCAAGGGCAATATAGTAACCTTGCACATTTATCCACAACATGAAATTTCTGCTGATCAGATCACATTCTTTATCCATCCAGGAGGCAGGGACAATGAGGTAGTCACAATTTTAGTCTGGTAGTCACGATGAAAGCCATAATTAGCAAGCAAGAAAAAGTTTCTTCTTAACTTATCTAATTTCTGCTCAGCAATGGTTACTTTCTTCCTAAGACAGAGGAAGTTGATACAAAAACAGTTCAGCAAACACTAATGTTCAACAAATCAATTTATAAGGTGTAACCTCTGCCGTTTTTTAAGCAATTGGATAATTTCTAGAAATTCCCTCTAAAGTACAACTTTTACATTTATTGGCAAACACTGTTTTGATTTTGCTAGAGCTACAGGCCTATTCAACCCTTAGTTCTGTAGATTTAATGCAGAGTGGACATCACGTCCTTGCTCCGGCACAAACCAGAGAGGATCACGTTAAATCATTCTTGCTTCCTACGGACATATTTAAAGCAGCTGTGTAAACCACTGCAGTTTAACTTTCTTACCAGCGATTACTGTACCACCCCAATAACTACAATTGGTCCAAATATGCCTGGCAGTTACGGTGCCACATCTCATTACAGCAGACATAATCACTGAGGACAGGCCATTTATGGAAAGGGGATCGAATAACAAACACTATTTCACCATACACAAAAGCAGTGAAGAAACAGAGCTAAGAAAAAAAACATCTGGGAAAAGTGATATTCTGATATTGCTTTATGTCTTACCAGTAACATATGCTTTTTGAGGTTTATGTGTTTTTCCTGTCATTCCAGCACCACTTTGTATTGGCCGTGCTAATTATCTTTGACCTCTTACCAGAGAGAGACCGTAGGGAGAAGCATGAAAAATGTTTCCAATACTCCCATGTGCTCTTTGATGCACCTGAGAAGCCAAGGCTGTTTGATTTGACTCTTCCCCACAGTGAATGAATGTGAGTGTCACCATAACAGCTGAGGCTTTTTGACAGTGAAGTGTCCTCTTGAAACGAACACTCTTATAGCCAAAGGGAAGGGCATACAGTAAGTGCATAGAACCAAGCATAAAACAGCAAACAGGACACAGTGTTTGATATGATGGACAGTCAGCTTTCACCACTGGGGTCTCTGTGACCCCTGTGTCCTTCATAGCGATCTGTTAGGAGAAGTATTCTTCAGAACATACAGTATACTGTATACAGTATGTTGAAATCTTTAAAAAGCAGCATCTTTAAAAAGATTCATAGAATCACATTAGAGTAGGTAATGCAACAAACAATGAAAATACAGATACAAAATACTCCATTATAGTTTTTTGTCTCGTAATTGCATGTCACTGATTTGAACCAGTGATGAAACAGTAAGACAAACACAGTGCCTGAAGTGGAAGACAGATTATGATCTAGGCTTTTAAAAGGAGTACACCCCATTATCAGATACTGTAGGCAGCACTGCCTCTGAAATGAAGAAAAGCCATTTCAGCACAGATTCCCTGATTTCACAGCATTTACTATTCTCCTGATTGCACAGACCTCTTCTTGCTTTTCAAGGTCACCTCATTGGGGGATCAATACATACAGTTCCTCCAAGATGATAGATTAAAAAGAACTATATACTGTAGCTATTTTGGCACACTTAAGTACTAAGTGACCAGTGGTGAGACTGTATGGTCTATCTTGGCATTATTAAGCCTTATGCAATAATCAAAGCAAAGTACAAAATTAACAGTACAGGAATTCTAATAATAGTAGTTATAATTACTTTGTTAGACTAGCAAACTCATATCATTTCATAATTATGGAAGTGTTTGATATTTCAGACTAGGGACTTAAAAGTTATCCTTTGTTTATAATTCAAAAAGTGCATTAGCATTTAAAAGAATTTATTTAGAAAATGTGGGTGGTTCAGATGTTTGTAAAAGCAGTAGGACTCCATTGAGGCTAAAGTTCTGTTAAAGTGTTTGATAGTCTTTTAATGAGATTCACATACTGTACAAAGTGTTTGCTCTAAAATGAAATATTAGATGTGTACTGTACATTAAAGTGTTCTTGTCGGTCTCCTTGTACTGCATTTGTTCCATCTGTTCTGCAGCTATTTGGTGTGCTCATGTACAGTACATACAAATTGTACATAATTACTCAGCCCTTTACAGGACATTAAAGCACAATTATGCATTGCAGTCATACATAGAAGAGAATGACAGGACAGCCTTACACAAATTTCAGCGCACTTATTGAAGAAAATCTGACGATACTAAATATTTGTTTTATACATATTGGTCTTTATTTTAATTTTCTTCTTTAACATGGAGAAAACGACAAAAAAATCAAAAATGGAACACTGGTATTGCAGTTCATTCCCTCTAAAACACAGATCACAGATCTTTACCATAACCTGTGGCTTCATTCAGATCCGTGCTCTTGACAGTGATTCTCAGATAATGCTAGTGTTCAGACCACTCACAGAGGGCAGTCCAAAAGAACAGGTTGCCATGGAAAACCTGCTGTCTGCAGGGGTAACCTGTCAGCTTTGTTTGGAGCATTAGCACAAGAGCCAGACAGACTTCATCACTGTCTTGTCCAAAATCGAGAGCTAGAAGCTTGAAAAGATCGGGACTGAAGAAATATACTTTTTGTAAACTAATTCCATATGAAAAACATTTCCAGTGTTGTTTTAAAGCCTACGGTATAAAACATGGTGGTGTAAGATAGCATCCGAGCTTAGTAGAACTCTCTCAAAGCAACTCTCAATGAAAAGAATTTGTTGAATAAATGATTGCCTGTGTTTGCACTTGCTAATTAAATTCCTTGTTTTTCAGTGCAGTTGACTGAGCACTCCTTGTGTCCCTGATGACGTTTGAGGCCTGTAAAGAGAGCAGTGAATGTTATCTTTGGCTCAGTAGTGGTTGACTTAAAAAAACCCTGAGTCCTTTGAATCTTTTCCCTCTGAAAATTGCTCTTTACAGCCTGGTGCTCTCCTGTGCACAGAAACAGTGACATGTTAGCAGCAACTTTAAGGTGAAGAAAACCATACATAGGTTGGGCAAAAAAATGGAATTGGAATTAATATTTAAGATAATTATGTATTACTATTAGCATTGTATGCATACAGAAAGATAATCCCTTTTGAATCAGATTCTACTGAATGTACTATACTGTATCTCAATCCACTGTACCTTTCACTTGGAATGTTCAGGTACTCTTGCAGTGGAACACTTAATGAGATCTCACTGTACACAATGGCTGCAAAATGAATCAGCTTGTTCAAACAGTGACATCAACTCAGAACATATGAAAAGGTTACAAAAAACCATCCAGGTTGTCTGGCTGTCAGTAGCTAATTAATCTGAACTAGCTTTTTATGACAATAAGGCTGGCTAGCTTTTTCCAGACTACTGCAACCCTTTGTGTAGGTTCTCAGTTTTTAATGTATAGGAATAAAGAGCACAAACTGTGCCGTGCACAGTAACGGTTCTTAACATATTTTGCTAACACTTTTGCTGCCTATTCAAACATTTCAGAAATAGAAAATTTCCAAAAATATTCTATACTGGTGACTGTTGGAAAAATGTTTTCATCTTGAATTATTAATTAAAATTGATAAAATAATTGAAATACATATACTGTTAGTGGCATGCCTTGTTCATTACAGCTAATGCCTTCCTGAAACTTCTCTTATTAACTGGATATCAAAGGAGAGCATCATAAAATCACCAATACTGTACAGTATACTGTATCTAATGAGATAAGCAGCAGGAACCTGAAAAAGATGGTGCAGTATTTCTGAAGTAGTTTACTTTTTTGCATAATTGTATAGAGTGAGTCAAATTATTACCAACACATTTAACCTCTTAAAATTTTAAATGACCTCTAGTGATGCAAAGAATGTTCTAAATATATGGTATAAATAATATGTAACTTCTCTGCCTTTACAAGCATATACTGTAGGTGAAGAAACCTAAAGTTAACAGCTACAGTATTTGTATTCTCTTTGGGTATCTGTGAATTTCTGTTATGAAGATTCTGTGCTATTTATAATATGACTCTTACTGAAGAATATAATTTTTCAGGCTTTGGCCTACACATCTGATTTTTTAAAGAGAAGCATTTCAGTCCATGAGTTCCCAGAATGTGTGTGTATTGTCCTTCTAGGGTATACTCATTCTTGGGCTAACGCAAAAAAGCATGAAGAGAACGAGGCATTCAGTCCATTGGTGTTAACGAATTACCTATATTTTCTTTGGATTCTGCAATACCACATTAAAAGTCCTCTCTCTCTCTGTTAACGTCAGTGTTTGGCAAAATGGCTGTACTCCAAGTGAAGGAAAAGTAGCATACTGTATATAATGTTTTCCCAAAATAAAATCTGGGTGCACAAGCATTTTGAGTACTTCAGGCTATGGGTTGAGAATGTGAAAACAGTATAAAGCATATTATATAAATAGACTTAGAAAAAAAACAGAGCACCCCCTTAATAATTTACTGCACTGCCTCCAACTCCCTTCATACTGAAGACTCACCTTAAAATTGGCAAGATAGTGATGGTGAAGATAGTGAAGGGAGAGCAAGCCCTTAGCAAAAGACCATAACAATGAGCAGAGAACACAATGAAGTCAATAGCACAGCCCAGTGAACAAAGCCCTCACAGACCTCACGATAAACCCATACACTGAATGAAACATATGAATCACAGCAGCCAAGCGAGCCTGCCTGACAGCTTGAGGTTTAGCTGGGAATATTTTCGACACAGGCCATCCATCCTCCACAGTTCACTGCTCTGCCCTCATGCCAGGTCACTCAATCGGTGCATTAAACTTAAAGCTTTAGGGTACAGGACCTCGACAGGTCAGTACCAGAGTTTCTCTTTGGAAGAGTGACCCCTTTAGATTCTGTATAAAACTCTTGTCCCACTGAGGTGAGAAACATCTGCAGCTCTGATCCATACACCTGATACAGGAAAGACACATGGTCTTTTGATTTACATTCTACCCGAGCTCTTCGCGACATACAGTAATTGAAATAATTTTTGACTTGTCTGTGTTATAATAGATGTTTGAGTACGGAGCTGCGTCAGCATGAGTAGGCTGCAAAGAAACAGATAAAGGTTTATTCTGTGCTTTTCCTTTCAGCGTGGAAAAAACCTTCACCTTTTCCTGTGTTACAACGCATACTGGTCTTGCTAAAATCATGGATTTTTAGGATACCTCTAAACACATAGCGCTGGTACTACCCGGAATGCTCTTTGATGAGCAGTAAACATCTGGGCCCTATGTGCCTCTGAGATACTGTCTTTCAAAACTCATACTGTCCTGTGGACAGAAAACTTTCATCAAGTGAAAGCTAAACTTCTAGATTGCAGACTCTTACTCAAAATTAAAAATAAAAGCAAATATTGTTCAAAGTTGTAGTCCAAAAGTTAGCTGTTGAATGATTCACTGTGAAGTGCATGTGCTCTTAGGATTATAAACTATAATGAGAATCATACCGCACTGATACCCTAATGCAAATTGAGTTTAATGAGTACTGTTCTTGTATGATGTGGCAAATAGTGTAAAGGAGAAGTTCAAACACACCAGGAAACATACAGATAAAAGGAAAGAAATCAACATTCAATATACGTCCATAAAAGAATGCCTTTCTCCCTAGCATTTCAGTTTTTATGCCTTCCGACACTGTAATCTCAGCTGAAAACAACTGAACATGTTGCAGACTTCAACTTACTGTTCAAACAATTATTTTATAGTTTTCAACGGAGCTGGAAAATATACTGACAGCACTTGAGTACTATGGGACCAATAGCCTTAAAATTGAAGACTGCTTGCACAGCCAGGAGACTAGGGTTTGTTAAGGCTTCCAGTATGGTAGATTATTTTAATAAAAAATCAATGTGTATACAGTACAGTATATAGAGGATACAGTATACAGTATATAGAGAAAGGCTACAGTGTAAAATATTTTCTGTTATCCTTAAGTATACCAAGGAAAACCACTTAGCCTTTAAATAAAACATCAAAATAATATGAAATAAAGATACAGTAAATGTGATGGACATATCAATTGCCAGTTATAAACCCTAGAAGTGATTCACAGCAGGTGAGAATACACACGGTAAACTATACCTCAACTAGTTAGGTTATAGAGAAGCCTTTCTTTGGTTGAGAGGAAGAGCTTATTTAACTCTTGATATACTTCTCTCAAAATGACAAAATAAATATGTAAAAAAAGAAAAACTATTTTTGATGGGTGGTTTTGAAACTTGTTATGTGGCTGGCATAATTTTGTTGGGTGTCGAGCCAAGAAAAAGACCAATATTTTACACCCCTGCCCCTTAGTATTTTACACCTTAAAATATTACTTTTACAGTACAGTAGCTGAATTTATTTATGGCAGGGGAAAAGTAAACGTACGCTTTAACGTACTCTTTCAATTGAATAAACAACCTTAAATATCTGACAAACATCAAATTAAAATTTAAATCCAGTATGTGAAAACCTTTTCTCTCAGCTGTGTTACCCTCTTTCTTATAGTAAGGACTGCAAAGCCTTTTTAATATAAATCAGTGTTTGTGCACTTTAAAAATAACACGTGCAAAACAACATGGCTAACTACTGTCCCTGCAGAGCTCAGGAACTCACACCAAGCTGATGCAGGTGGTGCTGCTTGGCAGGACTGTTTCTTGCAAACAGGACAGGGAGTAATAAAATAGCCCATTAAAAGTAAATGTGTTAATACAGGATAGCTAGATCTCTGAAAATCAGTCAAGTGTGATTGGAGTTTTTTTTTTAATTATTTCTTCACAAGCTGGCAGTTTGGAAATGCTGAATCTTAACACTCTCTCCCTGCATCTTTAGCTGTGAATGATCTTTTCATTCCATGATAGAACACATCCGTGGAATGTGTGTGTGTGTTTTTCTCCAGGTGTAGGCGTCATTTTTTAACGCATGAGAAGAGCTGCTGTTGACAGATGTCTGCAAACGTGACAACAACTGAATAATATGTCTGCACCTTCACAGCTATGTCAATTTGACAAAGACCATTTTCACGTAATTTTGGTTCATGTAAAAATACAATTTAGTGCAAAGCATACTATGTAATAGGTACAGAAAATACCCCTAATAGCACTGGAAAGGTATCTGTTGGTATACAGTATATATGGTATTCTCATTCGGTGTACTTCTTAACCCAGAGAGTTGTAGGACTATGATACAAGCTACCCAGCCAATTTGTTGAGCCAATAAAATGGTTTCTTTCAATAAATGCCTGGATGAGATCGTTAGATCAATTAACTTCTAACTACTAAATGGCCTAGATGGGCTAAAAAGCCTCCTGTCATTTGTAACCATTCTTATATTCTAATGATTAAAGGGTGGAGTGAGGCTATTTCTATGTAATGTCAATCAGCTGGGGGCAACAGAGGCAGGTTTGTGGAACTGCAAAGTATGCATGTCCTGGAAATAACACCTTTTTTATATTATGAGAGAGCTGTCTGGCCCACATGACAACTTTAGTTTCAAGGCAGACTAAAGCACCGTTGGTTTCTAATGCATTCAGTCAGTGGAGATCATGGACCATGAATTGTCAAGAGAGATAAATGCAGCATCATAGTACATGGTCAAGAAAACAGGGAAAAGTAAACAGAGTAAAATAATGTTTATGCGCTAATAACTTCAGATGAGTGTTGTTTGGTTTGTTAGTATTTCACACACACAGTGCACACAACAGTGGGTCACATTATAGAGATAATATTGACTTTCTATTTCAAGATATCTCAATATTTGCCTTCAGCTGATACTCCTGCACACCAGGGAGCTTTTAAAAAATAATAAAATTTACATTTTAATATTTCCTATTTGATGAGAATAAAGTACTGTGGTAGATCCATTTTAACTGCCTTAAAATGGGGGGAGTTAAATTATTTTTTAATGAAAGATAAACACAAGGCAGCAGGGCCTTCCTTAAAAGCTTCCTCTTCAAGAACAACACTTGAGATTAGTGTTTCTCTGCTACTACCAATTCAAAAAGCCTCAAGGGTGAGGTAAAATAGTCTCTGCTCCCCACAGCTTGCCTGGAGGAAGGAAGGTACTCTGATAAAAGGTGCCTAGGTTTCTAGAGTGCCACCATTCAAATCCTTAGTTCTGTTTCAAAACTACCATGGCAACAAGGTGCTTCTGAAAACACAAAGCAGGCTTAACTTCTGTGTCTAAATATACCCTAAAACAAACAATCACAAATGCACATACCCTGTACATAGTACAGTACATCATTTGATACTTCTGCTTCGCTTGTTTTTTAATACGCAGATGCCGGTGCATGATCCGCTGAAGAAAGAAGAAGAGGTAAGAAAATCTCAGGAGCTAACCTGGGGCTGTAATTCAGAGTCAAGAGGAAATTCTTTATCTTTTATTTAAATCCCTCCACATCTTTTTGACTGCTAATTTATTAATTTATGTTCTGTTAAAGTTTTCAATTTTTATTTCATTGCTTCTGGTTCGGGAATACTTTTGACTGCCTGACTCTTAAATGGGTTTTGGTTTTGGCACCTGACAATAGCAGAGCTTTTTACAGTCTCCTGTTCTGCATTAAGGTCAGCAAGTAAAAAGTGAGACTATTCTTGCCTTATTGATGTGAGAATGACATTTTCAAACTGTCATTACCCTTATACCTGAAATGACCAATGAATGTCTGGATCGATAAGATGCAATTTCTACACCTGGAAGCAAGCTTTGGGGACAGTGAAAATGATTTGCACTATAGTGCAGATGGTTAAAAACCTTGCTAGTTGTTTGGAAGATTACATAATGACTTGAGTCTGGTATTCAAAATCCCAAAAGGCTTTGGTCAAATCAGCTCAAATGTCATCTTCAAGATCAGAATTAATACAAAGACCCAAGGACACAAGAGGTCATTACATTTAGGAGAATTTACACAAACAGGAGTGGTTTCCTTTCAAGGAATTGTGGGAGTCTAAATGAATCTTTCCCTAGCATTGACCCTGGTGATTGAAACTAGTCCACAGGATCCTAGAAGAAACAGATGGAATTGCTGAGTCATTAAACCACTAGCAAACAAGCTGAATGGCCTTTAGTTTTTAAATGTTTATGTTCGTTTGCTGCATAAGATGAAAGAAAATCACAAAATGCTTTTTAAAACACCTACAGAGTTACAAGGAAGCTTTGTCAGTGTAGTGCTGTTGCTCTAAATGTATGTTGTTCTACCAGTAAGATCATGTTGCTTTTTTAAACACATGACAGTCAGAACGATAGAACTGAGTTAACTATGGCACTCTCAACCACAAGGTCATTACTTTTTACTTCCAGTAACGCATAAGAAGACAGGTGCTGAAGTTCTGTAACTATGTAAAGCTTTCATCTGGTAATAAAATGTGTTATCATTAATTGGAAGAAGACCATAAGGTACTAAAACCCAGCAGGCAAAAAGATGTTTTTCACATCATTTAGCTTTGCGTTTTAAATTTAGATTTCAAATGCAGTCTCTGAAAACAGCCAAACTCTGAAAAACGGCCAAATAAGAAATTGTTAATAGCTTTCCCATGCCCACGCTAATACCTTATATGATGTTTTTTTCACTTGTCTATTTGGAAGACTTAATTGGCTGGTGTCTGCACCCAGCACCTGTCTGAAGACTTATTTTGTGAAGCAAGAAACAGTTTAAATCTGTTCGCAGAAGAACACAATAACTACCTTGATGATTGCCTAGCACAATGTGGATCAGAACATCATATTCCAGTTCAAAAGCCTGAGGAAACCTTGTTTTGGACAAGGCTACCTGAACAAAAGTGGTAGGAGAGTATGGAACAAGCTACCCTGCCATATTGTTGAAGCCAAAACTCTGGCTTCTTTCAAGAAACAGCTGGATGAGATCCCTGGATCAATTCATTACTAGCAAATAAGCTAGATGGGCCAAATAGCCATTTGTAACTATTTTTATGTTCTAATTTACACTTCACATGTCCTGTCTAAAAGGAGAAAGGAAGAGATGACAACAGGATCAAAAATACACTTTTCAAGTACACAATGTTATATTAATGACACCTCATTGATAGTTTTAAATATGACGCAAAAGGTTACAGTTATACATTTTGTTATTCCGAATATTGAAACTTGCAGCTGAAATGGCAATATACTTCATCACACAAGGCAAGATCTTTTATAATGACAGAAAATACATATTTCTTCAAACTCGTGAAGATAACCTCTTCCCACATACTGTGTAGAAGAGTTCAAGGCCTCAAGCAACAATTTGCTGTAGTATCTAAAGTGTTGTAGCATAGCTTAGCTTCACTCAGAAAGAGTGAAAAAAACGTTATTTAAAACACTATAACAAATGAAGCTGAAGCCTTACCTATCAATGTAGAGTTCTGAAAAATAATACTTAGATTATAATTACATTGGAAATGTACTTTTAAATACATATATTTGTAAGATGATGAGAGATGTAACATTACATTTCTCATGATCCAGTTTCCTTGCCATTATTCTCTTTATTCCAAAATGTTCTGTGTTTGTTAATGTCTCCCTGAATACATGAAGAACAAAGCATTCGGGTTTCCTTTGTTTTGCTCAGAAAAAAACAACAAGATTAATGAACCCCTCAACGAAGGATTAGATCAAACAGGAAATTAACTTTTCAAGATATAGAAATGTAGTGCAAAGAAAATGAATATGAATAGCATTTATTAAAAGAAAAATGATTGACAGCTTGCTGATGGAAGTCAATGTTTATTTTCTTTAGTTTTCCCAGCTTTGAAAACGTTATTCTCTTTTTTGACATTGACATTAATTATAGCTGGGGATGTAGATATGGAACTAGAACTACTTACCCCAACCTCAACATGATCTGAGCCCTTGTCGTCTTGTTTATGTAGAACCTCAAAGTAGTAACGCCTCGAAGAAATAAGGCTGGTGAGGAAACAGAGAGAGGAAATTGGCTTTTGGATTCTGAATGATTCTGAAAGCTGACCTGCTACTGTGTGTGACTCTTTTTATTTTGTACTGTCTCCGAATTGGGAACGTGTGATGTACAATGCGCTTGAATTTGAAGAATTTTGACAGGCCCCTTCTTCTTACACTAGCAGTTTTAATTCACGTTGTCCTGCTTGTTTGGAGAGAACTTCTGTGCCAAAATGGTTTTGACATAAGGTTAACACAGGCATCAGCTTAGCCTGTGGTCCAGTGCATGTCTATGACTGACTGACAGAGAAGCATTCATGACTTGCAGAAATTCTCTCTAATTTTCTAAAAAGGTCTCAAAGGCAGAAAAAGGTGTGAGGGAGTAAAGGGGTTCCCAAATGCAAATGTATCCTGCATTCTACTTTGCATACAGATTTTGTCACATTGGAGCCCGTTTTTACTGTACAGTATATATTCAAAGTTTATATCAACAGCATGTTCACCATAAATACTGGTACACAGAAGTGGAATTGGTAAAGTTAAAAATACAAGGTATCAAAGCATTTTCTCTGAAAAAAATACACAAAAGATGTCTCATTTAATGATTACATTTGTTGGCAAGGCTAGTAAATAGTGCTCACTGAAGAGAAAACAGCACTGCCTGCTACAGCTTTAATTAGATTTAATTCCAATACAAAGATTTAATCTCCTCAGGACTCAACTGCTTATTCCACAATTATTCCAACACAATTTCCCATAAAAATTAGAAGGCTTAAAACTACCATCATACTAATGCATATGTATGTTTTATCAAGAAGAGTTAGAAATTAATTAAAGAACAGTAGAATGAGCATCACAGTCTTTAAGATGCATTTTATATATACTGTACATGCACTGTTAAGAATTACGGAAAAACTAAAACATGACATAGTATTGACATACTGTAGTAAATTAAAAGGACAGCTACAGTATGTTTCACAATATATGTACACATACAGTATATGTGGTCGTTATAATGCTCGTTTTAAGAGTTGCATCAGACTACAAGACTGTAAGACATCAGCCCTGATTGAGCTGAAAGGCTTGGGCACTCTGGACAGGGTGCAGAGCTTATCAAAAACATGTCTAGTGAAATTGCTCCACATCTGTTGTAATCCGCACTATTGGTCCCTAGCTACTCTACACACACCATTTCTTACGGCAAAAAGCAAACAGCAATCAATACAGTGGTGTGTTTGTGTGCTAATGTCAATCTTACTTCAGGCAGAGAAGCAACTGTCTGCTAAAAAAATGGGAAAAGTATTGGTTTGGCTGAACCAACTGAGGCATGGAAGAACAATGTTTTACTCTTTATAATGCAGATAAGGAGAGATTTAAGAAAAAGGCAACACACTTCTTCGTTTGTAATAAAAAGAAACATGATATTTATGTGTGTTCTATATTTTACTTCACACATAAAAGTCTTGTATATACTACAGTCCTTTTCATATATATGGATAAGCCCCTACAGATCTATGCACCAATAATTATGGTTTCATTCTTCAGAGGTCCAAATCTACAGACCACATCATTATTAAAGCAGATAAAGATACACTGCCATCACATAGAAAGGCCATGAAGCATTATGTACAGTATTTTCTACAATATTAACCTAAAATACAGTACATTCTCTGGTGATCTGTGGAAATATGATGTGTTAGGTAAGTAGCTCAGAGGGCACAAGTGAAAACGACATTGAAGTAGATTTAAAACTGAGAACAGGGGGTTGTGGGAAGATGGAAGAAGCTACCTAGCCATGTTGAGGACAATATTCTGGCTTTTTCAGAAAACGGCTGGATGAAATACTTAGATCAATTAGCTAATAAGAATTAAGCAGGCTTGATGGGACGAATGGCCATTTCTCATTGGTAACTTTTTTATGTTCTTACAGTATTACCAAACAAGAATGAAGGAGCGATACAGGAAAAAAAAACACTGAGCAGCCATGAGACCCAAGGGCTGCACTCTTTCAGTAGAGAAACAGAAGGCAGAGCAGAGCTGGCAGGGGAGTACAGTACTGTATGTATGTTGGGGGGCAGTTGATAGAGGGTAAATAATGTTATTCATATGAAGGTAAAATGCTTCTGAGCTTGTGAACCCAATGAATAATGGAAGGTGCCAGACAGATGATTTATTGTTATTATCAATCAGGTCACACATTTGTATTGCTTATACTGCCCACAACATAGATGCAATTGCCTGGTGTATGGCTGGCAGATCACTGTACAGTGAGTACACTCAAGATATCTCAGCTGTTGCTGATTTCTCTCTGAGGTGCTGTATTAAAACCAGTCCAGACTGCCAGAATATTACACAAGCAGGGATCCAGTGACTGGTAAACAGCTGAGTTGAGCACAAGTTTATTTGTTTGGGCTTTGTTTATTTCCACTGCCCTCTGCTTTGAACGGATTCCTTTGAGATGAGGAAACCCCTATCATATGGAACCATTGAAAAGCAAAGCCACAAAAAAACAATTGCAATAGTGAGGGTTTTGCGAGGACTGCCTGAGCACCGGCCGAGCTTTGCTTCTCCTTAGCCAGGGAGGGAGCGGTGTGCCAGTGTGTTGTCGTATTGTAGGGCAAGTCTTTTCCGCTGTGTACAACGACGAGGTTTTCCACTAAAGGGAAAAATAATAATTCCGGGCTTGAGCACCGTCCACATTCTCTTAAATAGCGAACCTGCCGAGCCTCCGGTGCTGTAGCAGTGCACTCCCACGTGCAGCGGAGTGGGGAGTGCAGTGGGAGGTGTGCTCCACTGGCACAACATAAAGGGACTAACTTTATAAAGCTAACTTTCTATTTCATTCCTGACTTTCTTAACATACAATTGGGTGTGCTCTATTTTTTTTTCATCTTTTGAAGTCATTTTATCATGCAAACATACATTTCCATTGTGCCTCCATTAAAGAAATAACCTTTCAGTCTGTTTAAAGGAAACGAGCTGGGTTAGACTCTAGAGAGTAGTGCACTGAACTGTGCAGCAATAATTTATTTACCTACTATCCCCATATCACAGGCCTGACTTGTTTTTTTTAGTATCAGAATGTACATTGGATAATAACAAACTGAGCAGAATAGACAGTGAAATCACACACACCCAGAAATAAATGGTACATACAAATGCTTCAATACAGATAAAATAAATGCATTCCAAAACTCATTCCAGATCTACTCAAAACTAAAAGAATTTGGCTAGGGGCTGCAACTAAAGTAGTCTGTCAGGTTGCACTGTAACACAGTTGAAAGGGTGTTACATGTGTTGAATTGAAGGAAAGTTAACCATACATTCATATATTTGCAATTCCTTTTTATCTACAGTCAGCCATGTGCCAATTAGGTTCTTGCAAGGTGTGAAGTGTCTGTTCACAGGGACCACCAGGTCTCCCAGAGGTGGCTGGTTAGTAAATGAGACTCTTGCACAAGATAACGAAAGGTCTCTCACATTCCCCCTCCTCTAAACAGTTTGTTGAGGAGCTTGCTCTAACTGCAGAGCTTGATGTTGAATCCCAATAAAGAATCTCGTCTCCTGGGTTGCAGAGATGAAAAGGGAATAACCTGAGCTGTCTTCTCACTAGTGAGCTATATTTTCAAATAATTAC
Source organism: Lepisosteus oculatus (assembly GCF_040954835.1). Lineage (NCBI taxonomy): Eukaryota > Metazoa > Chordata > Actinopteri > Semionotiformes > Lepisosteidae > Lepisosteus > Lepisosteus oculatus. The sequence continues at coordinate 12,506,382 of NC_090716.1, forward strand.
CGTCCCATCTGCATCTACTGAATTGGCATTCTTTGACTGTCTGCTCGGGTGCTACACAAATTAAAGCTATGGGAACATCTGTAAAGGGCTTTCATATCGTAAAGAAAACAAACAGTTGAGTAAACCTGTTCATTATTATGTTACTATATATGTATCAGCACACTTCTTTCACAAGATAATGTTTCATTGCTTTGTTGCGTTCCATTTTATTGATACTTCTCTTTCACATTCCCCATTTTTGAGTATCAAAATGTTTAAAGTTCACATCAGAGCCATCCACCGAAAAAGTGAAAACAACTTTTAACTAAGCATCTAAGTGTTTACATCACTAATGATAATACTAGTTCATAACCATGACAATCCTTGAAAGCCCGTTTATGATATTGGTAATCAATTGGATCATTCAGTGTTACAGTGTCTTTAGTGTCGACAGGAAGCTGTTCTCTATGAATGGAAGAAGATAAATAGTCTCTATTCTCACAGACAGGTATTCCATATTTCCGATATCAGAAAAATGTTTCAATTGTTGCCACTCATAGATGTTGTGCCATAAATATTCTGAACAGACTGAAATGCAAGCAATCACAATTTTATCATGCTCAAAATGAGGTGGTTTATTTTTAAAGATAATAACTTTACAGTAAATGCATATGCTTAGCATGCAGAACACATAAATAATATTTTGGCATCACATTTTTTCACAATTTTACATTTTATGTTTGGGCCATTTTTTATTATTACTGTCAGCAATATATCTATTATTATTATTGATAACATGCCTTCCTGTTATGACGGAAATAACTATAACACAGTTTGTTTTTATGCAATACATACTGTATGCTCATGGCTAAAATCAATTCCCAGTCTAAGTCTGAAAGAACACAACCCACAGATTTATAAGTCTGTAAACTGCTTTAACCTTCAAATTCCATTTCTTATGGAGTGAATTTGATTTTGGGAGTATGTTTGGATGCCTGCAGTAATTACATTATTGGGTTACCTTGGTCATGAAAGCCATGCAGGTTGTGGCCCCTTAAATATAAATAACTAAGTATGCTGCAACTATCATGATTTTGTCTAGTGGTGGGTTGTTCAGTGATGAATACTTAATCAATCCAACCCTATTCTACTATTATACAAAAAAGTTTCTTTCTGGTACTGATCTCTTCCCTTGCAGACTTTCAACAACTGTGTGACTCCTAAAACATTCAAACGCTTCTGCCCTCTCCTTCAGTATAAAACACGATATAGAACTTACATTTTTTAATAGAAAAAAAAGAAGAAAAATCTCCTTTCTCCGCATCCTTATTTTTTTCAACCTTTTTCCTAGATAATAAATTAGCATTGTAGCATCAAGGCCATCCATCTCAGCACTCCTGTCCTCAGCATCAATATATAGTATTGTAAGTTTCTCTTTTGTTCAATGCAACTGTCAACCTAAATGTTATGAACAAATAATTTCTCTAAAGCACTTCATTCTCAGCTCATTAGCAATGCCACCCCGCAACTTAATAACACTTAAGAGCTCCATTTACAAGTCAAAAGGTGTTTTTGTTCTTCATCAGTATTCAATCGTCACAGCTATTTTTTATTATTCATACACAGTACACTTCTATTTCTGCCAAAGCTAGCTTTCTTTCTAAGGAATTGCTAAGCTCTTCCAGCTTCGTGTATGGTTTTCTAATAAAAGTAATGTATATGTAGAGATCCGGGTTTTGGAAATGTGAACAAAATAAAATGAAGAATTAAACGGACTCCTCTGTTTTATCGATGCCCACAGCCAGAAGCTGCCCTCCCTGTGTCTGAGCTTCCTTCATTTTCCCCCTTGTGAATTGACACAAATGCCCGCCTGGTCTGTACCCTACCTCAGATCAGCTTCTTCTCAGAAATGCCAGGTGCAACATCAGAAGAATCTGATGGATTTTCTCTTCTTCTCTTATACAAAAGGTCAGCAGTCCACATCTAATAGATTTACCATGATGTTTCTTGAGCAACACTTTTGCCCCAAATGCACCAGGAAGAAAAAGCCTGACAGGATACATAGCTGAGACAGAAAGGAGGTAGAAACCTTTGATGATTTGTTGTTTGTTTTTCCTTTATTGATCCCTAATGTGTTATAGTACTTTACAACAAGAGTAGGTATTGATATTGGATGATTCTTCAACGCCTACTTATTGGATAATAGAGAATAAAGTCCCCAAATGTGCTGAGAAATACCTCTATGTTGCTAATAATTTCCACTGATGCAGGGTTAAGATACTCAATGCTGCTCAACAATTAAGTTGACTTGCCAATTATGAGCAATGACAGTTGTCCAGGACTTACTTATCATTTGTTTTGTTGTCATGACCAATGTTCAGCACTTGAGATCACTGGAGTCTTTTTTTCTGTGACTGGGAGAGAGTGAAATGAACTAGAACAGGCATATCAGTGTGTGTGGGAGGGTTCTCAGAACTTTATTTAGTAATTTAAAACTTAGATTTAGTAATATGTTTTATGTATCATTCATTTTTGGGAGACCTTCAAATCCAGTGAAATGAAGCAGACCACTTTGCCTAATGGATCATGAATTAATTAGTTATGCAGTACAAGGTCAGGAAAGCAAAGAGGAAAATAAACACCCTCAATAGAATCTTACAAATCACTGCTGTTTTACAGAACAATTACTGTTGCTCTCAATGCTCCATCATTGCCCTTCATTTCTGGTCTTACAGCCTCTTTTAAATCTGTCTTAAAGTATAAGACTGCAGATGTTGCAGTTAGTGTTTTATCTCATGAGTTACACGTAGAGATGTGCGTTATACTACTGAATCGCTTCAATTTGCATTAGCAAACTGCTAACTGCTGTACTAGATAAATAAAAGTCTAAAAACTTAGGCCAAGTGGTTAGTAATGAATTGTGTGCATATACAGTATAAATTAAATCCCCAAATTCACCCAGCATATAATCATTGTTCATTAACTTTTTTTCAAATCCAAGCCTTTATATGTACTGAGATTAAGAAAATACATTATTTGTTGTATTATTACTGCCTTAAGAAAATATGCATTTTTTTAACTTACTGTATCAACCATCATCAGTGGAAACCTTGATTCTGTTTGTCTAATACGAACAAGTCATCTATTTGCTCAATAGCAGAGAAAGATTAAAGCTGACCACGTATCCAGCCTACTCCACAGCTTGGTGTTAATAGCAGTTATTCCCCAGAACACTTGGACACAAAGGTAAGTAGAGGAAAGTGACAGTAGGTTTAATTCAGGACACTCTGTCTTGATTTTAATCTAGATGGAAGCCAGAGAAGAGTGGTGAAAAGGGCTCTGAGACCCCTTTGAGAATACGCATGAGCTCATATTCTCATTATACCAAAGAAGGTGGTTAAAAATAGATCAAGAATCCATTCTTTCTTCATTGGTGGGTTTTGTGCAGATGGGCTGTACTACTCAAGCATATAAGACAGCGACTTCAGGTGTCCTTTAATGAACTACTGCATACTGTAGTTTTAACTGGAAATGTAGCACAACTAGAAAGTATGGTAAAGATCCCTCATTATTGCTCCAACTGACTCATGTTTTTTAATTTCTTTCCCCAGTTTCAATGCAGATGCCATTCTCCTGTAGGGAGGGCCTGAGTTCATTCAAAAGGATGCAGGTTTAGCAAGTTGGATCAGGTCACTGAAGTGAATGACCATTGGGGATTGTTCTTCTGAGAGGAATCTTAGGAGCTCTTTTCATACCTCAGAAACTCTAGCTAGAAATTCACCACTTGGTAATCACTGAATAACGTGTTTCACTACACAATGATTCAAAGAGGCTAGAAGTAAGTGCATTGGCTTATATGTGATTGACATAGCACACCACATCATGTGCAAGGAACCATGTTCTGCTGGCCATCATCTTACAGCAAATAACTGTTGTCACCTCTAGAGAGCATCCCCACCATAGCTTTAGTCTTGTCCGTACAGATTTCCATACAAAGCTTGTTTGATATATACTCATCCACATTTTTCTGCCACAGTGTTCTTAGGCAGTGACAACGAATACAATAAGTATTCATGGAGGACCTCATCATAAGATAAAATACATATACAGTAGTAGCAACATTGCCATGTGTACAACATCAGTTACTTCATCAGTCTGAAGAGCGAACGACTGTACATAAATCTGTTTATTCTTCGTAACTGCCATATTACCACCATTCCTTCATGCAGCAGTGAGCCAAATTGACTCCCAGCTGGCCATTTCATCGGGGTATGAGAAATGGAGTTTATAACAAAAGATCGGGAGGGATGACAACAACCAAGCTCAATTGGACTCAGCTGTCAGTATAAATTAGCAATCGCTCCCGATGTCCCTCCCTCTACCAAACTCTATAAGTACCTACGTGATCCCCATCTCTCCCTCGCGTACGTCTTTTGCATCCCACCTCCAGCTCTGCAGCTACCCCTTGGTCACCCCGCATGGGGGTCTTGGCCTCCTTGTCCTGTGGCCGGGAGGTCAGCCCTCAGCCAAGCAGGTTAGGCCAAACATTCACTCCATAATACTTTCGTCACGCTTTATTCTTGGGTGTTGTCATTCCTAGTGAAACAAAAATAAGCAACATTTCCAAGATTTCAAGAAAATAAAACACTTAATCTTGGTGTTAAGAACAGCAATCAAGGAACAGTACCCTACCTCATTTAAATCTGCTAATAATCACGGCGTCTAATTTTTAACAGATTCTAAAAAGATTGCTATGTTTTATTCTAATATTTAGGATTCAAAATATTTTTAACTGAAACTACAATTTCATTTTTTGTCCTAATTTTCACCCTATATCACAATGAGACACATCTGTATGGTTTTCATTTTTGTAGTAAAGGTTTGGATGACAAATAACGGTTTGTTTTGAATCACACTTTTGCACATATTTTTAATTATTTCAGATTTATTTTATGAAGATTTTGTCAGCTCTGAAGGGTGGTGCTCAGATGTAACTACATTTTTTTCAAACTGCGATTATTGGTCTTTAGATACAGACTGGCATGTAAAAATATTCAGTAGTAGTTACTGGCCATTTTTTAATGTGCTAAAATCAGGAAATGTGCGAATTTCTCAGATCTAGTCATGCATCTAAATTTTTAAATATTTTGACTCTAGTCGTGATTTGCACTCTAATGAAAGTGATCTTGTTCAGATTCTAAAATATACAGTGTGTATATAAAATAGAAAAGAAAAAAAACAAATTTAAAAGTATACTGTATATCTTAAACCTCTTATTTTCCTATCAATTTGAGGGCAACATAACTGAAGGTATAATATTTAAAACTTAAACAACTTTTCTGCATTGTACCAAAATCCCCAGGAGGGGGGAGCATGCATGTAGCAAGAGGAAGATCTAAAAAAATAAACTCAGAGAATGCTTTTAGGTTACAAGCGTCTTCTGCCACTTGCACAGTGACCTGTGCTTTATCAAAGGTGACCGTACAGGAGTGATATTTCCTGGGCAGATCATTTTATAACTGGGGTGTTCATAATACACACAACCTTTTATTTGTAAGCGCTGACTGACATTTCTAACGATTTCCATGACAACCACTGGGGTGCAGCCAGTTGTGCAGGCCATCAGCACTGATGAGAAGTGACAGCTGGGATTGATATGTCAGTTTGCTGAAGGTAAACCCACTGTGCCCATCATTTAACAACAACCTACCTGTAAGAACGGGCCTGCCAGTACACAGGCAGACCTCTCACCTGCCCTAGAAATGGCATGATGTTCTGTCATCAGCAGCTCTGGATGAGACATCGGCTCAAGAGCGACAACTTAAAATATGTTCTGTTATCCAGAGGAGAAAAAAAAAACTGTAACACACTTTACAGTACTTCCTTACTATTTAATCAAGAAATTGAACTGGTAAGAAAGGGATTTTTCTAAAAGAGAAGCAACAATGGATAGAAAACATAACATATCTACATTGTGAAAAAGGCTCAACTGTCCATCATTTGGAATAGGACCTTTAACCTTCACAAGCTTTTGCTTTGGTCTAGATTGCTTGACTCTTTGTGTCAATGTCAGGATTTGTGGAAATGATGAAGTTGTCACTGCAATGTATTAGAATGATTCGGCACAATCCCTGTATGCTTTCGAGTAGGATGGAAAGACAGGTGGCTCACACGAGACAAGCATTAAAGACTAAGAAGAAGTAGGACTCACCCCCTTTTCCTTGCACTTGAACCAAGAGAACAGTGTGAATGTCTATTGTGTATCCGAAATATAACCCTTACACGAAAGCTCTGCAGTCTACAATGCAGGAAAGAAAGAAAAAAACTGATACTGTTCTGCATCTTTGTCTTCCTGCTGGATGAGCCTCAGTTTGATCAGACAGGGTTTATTTCTGACTTTGCTCCCTCTGTACAGCTCGCATTACAGAAAAGAAAGACAAAAAGGCAGTAACTACTCTACTCTACTCTAACTCTGTTACTCTAAATACAGTATGTTATTTATTTTTTTAAAAACGTCAAGCATTTTCAAATATTATAACTCTTTCCTTGATGAACATACGGGTAATGACATGTTAATTGCCTCCACAGCTTCATTTTCTCACAAATATTTTGAAAATACATTACTTATCCCTTTTCAAAAGCAGGAAAATCAATCTTCAGCAAACTACACATTTGACAAATGAAACCGTAATGTTCACAGCAAAACAAACATGTGGGGATGCTATTTCTCTGCCTTCCCTCATCTGACTCTTATAAAGAATGTCTCTTAAGACAGGTATTGCAGTTTATGCCATGCCAGATGGGCTGACAGCTGACATCAATATAACTGCAAAGCTCAAATGGTTTTTAAATATCTATCCTCCTTCCCCAAAGAGCTTATTTGAGTGTTACGTTGCAGCAAGTGAGATTTCAATATCGCTAGTGAGTTTCAGCCCAACAATTTTTTGACAGTCAAGTCATGTTTTTTAAATTGCTGCCATTTCTTTCACGGCTCATTACAAAGTTGTTTCCCTATTCTAAATCTGATATTTCTATAGAGTTAGCTGAAGTTTTGCTTGTCATTTTTTTGTTTTAAGTTTAATAGAAACTATTTTTTCTATTCGGAGTCTGTTGTTCTCTCGGCACCAGATCTTTCACTGCTGTCAAACTAACAAGCCCTGGCTAAAAAAAAACTGTGTCTGACAGCAGCCCTGGTGTGATTAGAGGAAGCTGGTGAGCTAACCCACACAAATGCACTCTCTGAGCGAAAAAAAAATGTGGAGGATGAAAACCAACCTACAGAAACCAGTGGAAATGAAACTTATTGATGAACCCATTTTGTTACTTAAACTCCAAAACTGAGGTCACCAACACATCATCTAGAGTATGTTTATATGAAAATGAGTAATGTAACAAAGTATTATAGGTCTAAGAAAGTTATCTGGGTTGATTGCATTTGAATGACTTACTGTACTATCTCAAATCAAGTTTATCAGCTTAACCATGTGCAGGACAACCACGTTAGTTAAGAAGAAGTTATGACTTTGTAACTGGGGAAAACACGGAAACACTCAGTTGACAGATTGCTTGTAGAAGGATACTGTGACAATGGGGTCAGAGAATTAACTTTCACTTTGTAAATAGTTCACCTGTGCTTGATAATTGATTGGAATTGCTCCTACGGTGCAATTCACACCAGGTGACTCACACCAGCTCTGATGGAATTCTTATTACATACTGTATCATAAAGATCTCAAAAGAAGATTGCTCTATGACATAATCAGAAAAGAAGGGACAGGGTTATAAACTCCATTCTTCCATCTATTTCTGCAAACACTAGGCTCTCCTGGGCAAATCCTGAGGTGAAGAATATCAGCACTGTCTTTCACTTTAATGAGGTGAATGTTTCCCTGATCTCATCTGAGTGGACTGTCCCATGACAGCTACAGGGCTTATGTGACTAGACAGAAATAAATTATTCAGGGAAAGTCATCTGGCTCTAAAGTGACCCCAACAGGATCTCTTTCTCACCTTGGGAGCTCCATGCTGGAATTAAGGGCTCCTTAAACTTCCTTTTATGCAAGTAAATGACTGTCCACCTGACTAGCTCACTCCACTTTCTCCATGTTAAACCTGCTAAAATTGGAGAGCACTCATGATGGTAACTGCTTGTAAGACTATAATAAAAACATATTTAGAAAGGCTGTGATAATTGTCTAGTAGGTATATTTTATCAGATCATTTTGTGCCTGTATCTTGTGTATGTATCCTTCCTTGAGGGAAGTTATTAAAATGAGTTGCTGTTATTAACACACTAGGATTAATGCACTGTTATTATTGCTTTTTAGTCATTCAAAATTATCTTTTACATTCCTTCTAATATATTTTTGTCTCTCAAGGCAACAATGTGTTTTTCCTATATGCATATCATTAAACTGCTGTGTGTTTTTTCAAAAGGGTGGGTGTATGTGAATAGTTAACTACATGCACAGTATATGAATACTTAAAGTAAACGTATAAAATACAATTACATTATACATTTTTAACTTTTCATATTTGCTTAGAGAACATTTTTCTTTAAGATATTTGTACAGTGACATTTAATTTACCCTGCACGTTGTCATTAGTGAATAAATGTACAGATTTTTGTTTTTCGGTAGCTTTGCTTGTGTAGCCTTAGATGTGGTGTGTGGTACAGTAAATGTCAGGAGACATGTTTGATTGACTGTTTTTTCCCTCTTTCTCTAAGATCTTGGCTTATTTTTCTTGCCACTCTTTGACCAAACTATCTGAAACATGCCTGTCTCATTACTGGAGACCAAGCCTTGTTAAATTATTTCATCTTCTCCCTACACTTTGCTATGACATAGGAGTTGAGGGGAGATAGAGGACCATTATTAATGTCATAAGGTAGCATGTTAAGGCTTTTAATTACTCTAAGGGTTTATCTCTCCTCCAGCAATTTAATCTAGGAATGACTTCTGTTCAAGAAGCTCACCATTGTTCATCAGATAAATTGCCTTTTTGTCAAGAGTAGTTGGAAAAGCTTTTTCATTGTACTGTAGCTTTCACAGCAAGGCAGGGGTAATGGCAATTCTGTAGCACAAGTGTGTAAACTTCATTGCATCGTAAGTAATATCTTATCTTAATGGACACTTTGTTATAGTTACAGGCAAGATTCTGAATATACTTATCTTCACCAATGTGCATGCCCTAAACCATAGAATTACAGTAGGTTAAAGCTTATCTTATCATTTCTACCAGACCTAAAATGCATCACCTAATCCAGGGAGGGAGAGAGAATTAACTACTGTATACTCTATACCCCATCTTACATTACTTTACATAAGCCTCTCAGTCCCTCAGAAATTGCCCCAACTGTCAGCCATTTTCGGACACTTATGATATTTTAGATCCGTTACATTTCCTTTTGTCAGCAGCAAGGCAATACTCTTTATCTTTCAAGTTCTGCAAACAATATTTCCTTATATACAAACATCTCCTTCCCTTGGTTTGTGCATGTATATGTCATGGTATAGTTACTGTATATCTGTTCATGCCCTTTTAATCCTAGAAATGAACTTCTCTATCCAATTTGACAGTTCAATCCATTACTTTTATCTGATAAAACTTTTAATGGTCTTATTTCCTCTCAAATTAACCTTTTCCTTGATATTTGAATTTTGACGTCTCCACTTTATGGAAGACAATAATGATCAGTTTATGTGGATAGATTATTTCTTACACCAGCCAATCTAATAAATGAAGCAGGCTATGCTTACCAATCCCTGGCATACCAGTAACCCCAACCATGGTCTTTATGAAGAAGTTCGGTAATTACAGTTTAACCAACTATCTAGTACATATGAAAAACATCTGCATTATAAAGTAAATAATACAATTTAAGAACATTGAGACAGGTCCAGCAAAGTCTTTATGCATCAGCTTTGCCAATCAGCCATTTTCTGTTCAAACCGACTCAAACTCGGGAACATCCACTATGAAGGAGCAGCAGATCAATAATGAATTTATTCCACCCTTCATACATCTAAATCTGATTCGGTTTTTGAAGATCTTGACTTTCTTTCTATTGATCCCCATTCTGTGTTTTTTCTGCATGAAACACTAATTAGGCTAAGATAGTCTAGGGTATTGAATTTACACAGAACGTCACATTTCTCAGTCCCAATCAATTTCCAATTAAATTTTATAAAACATTTATCCCACAACCTGGTCCTGTATTAAGATGTGAGTGCAATATTTCTTTACGTATCTTGCTCTTGCAAAACTTTGTGCCAAGCATGAATTATCATCCTATATCCCTCCTCAATGATGATGTTAGGAGTTTGGCTAAAGCCCTGGCTAGCTGACGAGAATAGACCGTTTCTCTGATTTGGCTGCCCACCCCATCCCCTCACTACTATGAGGGGTGACCAGGGAATTTTGCTGTAAGGGTGCAGATGTGGAGGCAGGGGAAATGCAAGAAAGATACACAAATGAAGCCCAGGGTGCAAGACTTATAGTATAATACAAAGGCAAGAAAAAGCATGCTAGATTTGGATCTAACCTTCCTCTTGAACATCTATTAAAAACTCCATCAAGAAGACCTAAAATGCTAGGAGTCTTGGCTCAAACTCCCAATTTGCAGTTTTACTACTGGTCAGCCATAATTTATCAAAACTATAAATGAATTTCATTCTCATCCGTTGGATACTGTGCCTGCTTTTTTTACACATGGAGGGAAGATTTTTTTAGTCTTTCCGTTTACCTAAAAAAAACAAAACTAAATGAAAGAAATCCCAACACTCCAACAGTGGTACAGTATACAGTATTAGTTGCTACTGTAGTATAGTCCATTAACTCTGTGTGATATGTCTGAAGTGCAAAGACTGTCTGATTCAAGGTGTTCCTTTAATTTCCCTTTATTTAAAGAAAAATACTTAAGTATAAATTAAATATTAATTGTACAAATTACTATAACAAGATTATATTAGGTGAAAATTTAAAGAGCATTTCATGATACAAACTATTATCTAATCAAAACATAAATGATCACTGTATTACCTGAAACTTTTGAAACAAAATTCAACAAAAATCTCACTGTATTCTTTCCTTACAAATGAACACTGTTTTTATAGACTTTATTCTGTCTATAAAAATGATGAAACAATGAAAGAAAAGATAATCTTATCTTGATTTGTTAAAAAAAATATGCCTTGAAAAAAGATTAAGTAAATTTTAAGTAACTTTACAACTGAGAAGAAATCTAGAAGGGAAATTAATCTTCAGCAATTTTAAGATGTACATTTGTCCAAATGATTTTATCTTCATGCATATAACAAGAATAACAGTATGTTACTTTACTGCTTTGACTTTTCCATTAATTAGTTATCATCTACAGAATCTGTCTATGAATAAACTTTTCCTATTCCCATTCTTTTCCTATTCCTAAATAATCCTATTTCCGATTAATTTGTTACTGTGATAATAAGCACCTTAGTTTGGTTGTAATTCTAGAGGACATAATCAATCTCAATAAAATATGATCAGAAGCCTTCTTAAATTCTTGGTTATTGAAATAAATATCATTATTACTGAAGGCCAAAAAAAGATCTAAATGAAAGCCCTCTATAACTTGGCAATAATCAACAAGTATTTGTGTAATTGATCATTGCCAAGTTATAGAGGGCTTTCATTTAGATCTTTTTTTGGCCTTCAGTAATAATGATATTTATTTCAATAACCAAGAATTTAAGAAGGCTTCTGATCATATTTTATTTATTCTTAATGTTTCTAACTCAAATTCATACAGTTATATTCTAACTGCTTATTTTAATTAAAGTTCTGTAACACAATAGTATTAACCATGCCACCAAAAATCGTCTTATTGCATTTAGCAGTCCATTTTCACTTCTTTACCCAACTAGGGATGTGGTAAGCTTTAATGATGGAAACATTTTAACCACAGTTTAGAAATAGCAGGTGATTATCTGGAACATTAAAATATGGCTGAATGAAGAGCGACACTCCCAGATAAACTTTAGAAAATGTTTTGTAGTGCTATAGACATTGACTGGCCTCAATGTGCACTCATTGTATTTCCTCCATTTCCTCCATTATTATTACTAAGCTCTGGAACATTCTGTGAAATATTTCAGAACCTAACCTGATAAACTGTACCATGAACATTATCTGTCCACGTGTATTATTTGTTACACAGGACAATGCCAGCTCTTGATGTACCAGTGACTCCTGTAACTTCTAGGTACATGCCAGGCTAGCAGTAACGTTCACAACAGACACTACTCTCCTCTGATTGGTTCTATCCCTACTATGAGGTCCTGTGGAGCATGCAGTGTGTCAGAAGTTGAAAGGGTGACTAGCTGAGCAAGTTTAAGGTGCATGGCACCCCTCCCCCTGTAAAGCACAAACGTCACTGCTATGAGCCAATATACATATACAACCATTGGCAATTCCAGTCTGTGTGTGCATAGGAAATACAAGTATTCAGACCTACTCTGAAAATGGGACAGGTCAGCTAAAACAATGCTTTTGAGAGCATGATATACAGTAACTAGAACAATTCGCTCCCTATCTCTTTCTACCAGATGTCTTTGTAATTTTACTGGAGGAAAAGACACATGTTCTGTATATTCTGTCTGAAATACTCAATGCATCATTCATGATCTCTCATTATCCAGATGTACTATCTACTGTATCTGTATTGTACCCCACCGGACACAAAGAAGGAATACACAACATGCTTTTGCATACTCTTGTTTACTAAACTATATGTAATACATTATTTAAAATATATGTTACTGTTTATGCAACATATTTTTAATATTATATCTATTATTTACTAACGGGCATCTCTGTTTAAGTCAAACCTTTAGCAATTAAGGATAATAAAAAATCATGAAATATTCATGAATATTAATGTGGCAGAAACAGTAAATTATTAAACAGAACAAGATGATCTAACCATATTTTCTCTTCAATAGCCATTCCAAGAAGGGAACCAGAAACTATATTCAAATGATATCACCTCCTGAAATATAAGTTTGTGTTTCTTTCTCATGTTGTAATTTAAATTCATTAGAGACTTTTTTTCATTGTCATTAACCTGCTGCACATATTCATAAGGTAATGGAAAGAAGCAACAAGGTGAACTTCCATTTTAGCAGATCCCCATTTATGTTAATAGAGTAACTTAAAATTCCCACTTTCAATGGGTTATGTCACTGCACCTTGTTTTAATCTATAGGTTGTCACCAAATTTACAATTCTAGAGCATTTTGTCTTGTGGGATTCTTTAAATTTTGTAAGTGATGGTAATAAAAAAATTTGTAACAAATATTGTGAAAACTGTTCATCTATTTATTTTAATAAAGGAACACTACACTTATGTTTTATATAACACTATCATCATTCTTTAGCTGGAAAAAAAATAAAATGTTCTGAAACTTTTTAACAGGATGATTTTCAGAACTTTTAACTCAAAAGCATTTGATATCTCTTTCCTGAAAGCAATGTAATGTGGGGGATAAATAAAAAAACAACCTAGGTGTGGGGAAAAATGTGTCCTTTCACTCCTAAATATCTGACAGAGTTGGTGAAAGAAATTTGGCATTTGGCATAATGCTGTAAATGTATTTTGTTTTCTGATACAAGTACAATATAGGCGATGATTGGGTTTAATTCAACAAACTGAATACAGTTTATAATGACACAACACCAAACCATTGTACAGAATTCAAACATAGAAAAGGCTCTGACTTACTGGATAGATTTGGAAGTTTGAGATCTGAATTTGCTGAATTCACCAGGAGCTGTCCACTCGGTACCCAGCTGAAATAAGAAACAAAGGGTTAAAGATGCTCTTACAGTACTGCTAACAATAGGTCTTAGCATTTACTGTATATTGCTAATTTGAACATTTTAAAAGTTCATGATTTTCAAAGATCATTAAATTAAGACTTTTTAGGCTGCATACAACATACAGTATACACATAAAATGTTCCTCTGTTGACATGCTGCAGTCATGCATCCAACATCTGTGGGATATGTGTAAGAAAACATTGGTGATTTCTGTAGAACTTTCTTCTTATTAAGCAATAATTATTTTTTAACTGTTACTTAAAGTAACTTAGTTACTTAAGACTTACTAAATGCTTGGTTTTTAGGATTTTGTCAAACAGGAGTCTTAGGTGCTGTGTTAATTAACAGGTGAAAGGCACAAATATTTGTAGAGTTTCAAATGTAATTTATTCTTTGTGGTGTTTCTGTTCAAAGGGTGGCAGCTTGTTGAAGCTATAATGAGTAGGTTTGCAGTTTTGTGGCACAAAAGGCAGTTGCAATTCAAATTAAAAGTGGGGTACCTTAAAGTTCACTAATTATCAACTTAAATTAAAATAGCATGATATGCTAAAGTTCAATAATTGCAGAAATAAAGTACAGAAGATAATGTGTGTTTTGACTTATACAAGACAAATTTCTGCATGCAGAATTTAACAGCAGACTTTCATACCATAACATTTATGTAACTGCAGAAGACAAGAGCAGATCTCACATCCCCATACCGAGTCTGTGGTAAGTCTACCCTAGGAACAAATGTATCTCAGGGACGGGTCTACTCACTGGAGAATTTCACCAGCAAGAACTAACAAGCCCTGTGCCTTTCACATTGCAAAGGGCTGAGGCAGCTCCATGCACATACAAAACCACAGAGAGCTGATGAAAGCAAAGTACTTAAGGATCGGCTAAAGAGAGCTCCAAATCAATCCCGATTGTACGTTTACAACATGAGAGAAAAGGGAAGACTGACGTACTGTATTATGGGAATGATTGACAAAAGCTTTCTGTCCTTAAGTGTGGCCTTGTACTGTCTGTGTTCTTTGCCTCAATTTAAGAGGAAAAAAGCAAAGCTCCTAGAAGAGAAAAACCTTGTAGGATATAAAAAGCAGCAGAGACTTTGTTGTTGCAAATTTCTATAAGCTGCATTTTTCTTATTCCACTCTTTCAATTTTGCAGTCAAATTCCTTTAAATTGTTCCTTCACACATCTGACAAGATCTGTAAAATGCTACCAGAACTCTACTCTCAATACCAAACACCAATGCTTCCATAACCAGGATATTACAAAGGTCACATACTTGTACTGTATGTAAATACTGTTGGAAAAAAGACTCATAACTTTCTGCCTATTTAATCAGCACAGATCCAAGATCCATAAATTAATGCCAAGAATCCTGCAATGAGTATTAAAATGAAGCAAATGCAGACCTGCAATCAGATTCTGCTAGCCAATGAACTGAGTAATTTTACTTGAAAATCAAGCTGTATTCCTGATTTTAATATAATGAAATGAAGAATCTTTTTTCAGAAATAAACTGCCTCAGACTGAAGTAGCCTAAGAGACAGAATTTCTTTAGATAGAAAAAACAGAGCAAGTATAATTAGAATTTGCAGTGCTTCCATTCTAATTGAAAATATAAACTGAACGTCACAATCACATCAAGCTAGTCTTTGATTGTTTGTGTACTAAATTTAGTAAATTGCTGCCACACAGACTTCTAGGAGAGTAATACTACCTTATGTTTTATGCCATGCCCAGCTGCATTCTCACTTTGAGATGTGATTCTTGTCCTAACTGGAATTACCCTGCCGATGCAGGATTAACGCTGGGATGAAGAAGGAATTACCTAGGGAGAAGCCCGTCATGGCCTCGAGTTCTCCAAAAATAAAACAGGTAAAAGAAACAGGCAAACAAAGGAACCTGAACTGCATGTTTCCTCTCCCTGTATACTGACTCCGTTTGCTGAAGGGAAACTTTGAAAATATTATCTGAGCATTAAGATGATAATTCATGTTTTTTGAAAAAAAAAAGACAGCTAAATAATGCTAAACAGGCAGAGAATAGTGTCAGACTCTTCAAACAAGCTATGAGTTTCAACTATTTAAGTGTTCTGCAACATACAGTACAACAGAACAACTGTTTGATCATTCCAGCAAAATCCCCAGACTACTGTAAAAGAAATTAACAGAAGAATGGACTGAGAAATATATAAGCACACATTTCAGTGATAAAATAAATGTCAATGGGCAAAAATCAAGATGGAAACCTTTACGAAGAACTATTCTCAAAAGAAAGCAACTGGACTTCTCCGTTGAATATTTGAGCAATCCTAATAATTTCTGCATCATTCCACAACATTCCATAACAATTTTAACTTACATAAATTATTTTCTTTATGATTTACAGAATCTTGTTTTTTTAAGTCTCTCAATTTTTCAGGCCTGAGATAGAAGGCAGACACATTCTGTACATATAACCGATATGGCTTGATGATCATTCATTGTTTAGGTTTGACATGGATTACACATTATCAGAAAAGGTGTGGAAGTCCAGAGTAATCATCCTGCAGTCAAGATATTATGAGCACTGTCTCCACTGAGCTCAACATTCTTCTTCTTGAGTGACAAGAGGCATCTTCACTTTCAAAAGAAGACAATTTGTCTCAGTTTAACCAGTCATGGCTTTGCAAAACTCTTGGCTGTTTTTTCCTCAAGTGTGTATGCAATGCGGTGAGATTCAGACAGAGTTCATCAATAAAAGATTGTCCCCAGATTCCCACTGGACTGCAGCTTCAATCAAGCAAGGGCTCAATTTCCTCAGGAGTTGGGGAGGTTAGAAGGAAAAAGGAAGAAAGTCTGTCACTCTCATTTTGTCATTAAGAAACAGTGCCTTCAGCTCGTCACATTTTCTTGGAACATTTGATTTCTCTTTGTTATTCTGTTTTGTCTTTGCAAGGACAACCTTACAGTAAGTCCATCTGACATACTCTTGTGATTCTGAAATGCAACAGATCTTTATACATGCGATAGCATAAACTTTTAATTCCTACAAGCAGAGTGCTGAATTCTTAATTCAAAGAAATCCATTCTGCTAAATTTTAAATATGTTATCAAAAGGGCAAGATAAAATTAACATTCTTTTACCCAGTGCTTTTGCAATTTATTACTAGGAATAAAATTGGATATAAGGTGGCAAAATACTCCTTTTTATGATTTCTTTTAACCCTTTAAACCAGTGCTGGTTAACATCAGTCTTCCTGTAGGTTTTCTGAGTACTTTTGAATTAACTCATTAAGAACTAAAAAAATCAGACGATTTAATACTCATCCAATAAATTAGTAGAATTAAGCAATTAAAGATCAGAATAGGGATGAAAATAAAATCCTGTGGTCTTTTCCGGTTATGAAATATTTGACATGAAACCATCCTCATAGATTTATACCTCTTTAAGGTTAATTAAGACTCACCATAAAAAAAAACAGGAACCTGGTCTTGAATCCCAAAGACACCTTGTTAAGTAGCAGAATAGGCCTTTCCAATGCATTATGAAATGTACCTTTTAATGGTATAACTAAGACCAGCAGAGAAACGGGCAAGGAGGAAAGACGAGGCGCCCAGAATTCATATACCATTTTACAAAGCAATGGAATATAGGGTGGTCTGAAGCTGTCAGTACAAAGAAATTAGGTGACATACTGCAGCAAGGGATTTGGAGTCTTAAGCATTCTATCTGCCTTATCTCAACATCATTAAGATGTCACATCTTGCTTCCAACACAGATCCATGGCATTTAAAAAAGACCCATTTGGTGGGTTGGCTTTCAAAGACATTTTTAAGCATGAAAAAGACTTGATTTCAGTTGGTTTCAGTAATAATGAATTCCAGTTCTGTCGACGTTTAGGTTTTACAGTATATGAGGAGTCACTGATGTGAAGCTGCACAAAACCTCCCCTTTACAAAATATATTTTCTTTCTGTCTTTATCAGATTCCACGGAAAACACTGGCTTTAATGTTACTTCGCAGTCAAAACAACAGCAATTAAAAAAAGAATCATTTGACAAAATTATTGCTTTTATAAGAAAAACTCTTTATTTGCTGAATAATTCTACAGCAGCGGTAAGCTTAGTCTAGAAAGCGCCAAGCTTTCCTGTTTCTACAAAGTATTCTGGTAATTTATTGCATTTTTCTATAATTATCTGCATAAAAGGTGTTTTCTAGTACTAGCACAATATCAGCGTCTATGTTTATTGTACAGTCTGAGCATTAATTATCTTCTCTTGTATTCTACACGGTCCCATGAATCTAAACATGTGATTTCCCATTCTGTTCTGTGGTTTGTTCACGTGAACAGTGATGAATCAACCACAGATCATTATGTCTTGTTAGTCATAAGATGTTTTCTATTTCTAAGAACTAAACAAAGCTCTTCCTGATCTATATCAATAATTAAGATCCTTATTTTGTTAGGAAAACAGTTCAATTGCCGGTACAAAAAGAGGAAGATTGGAAAACGCAGACCATACACTGTGCATTTTAAAAGGGTTATTTAGAGTTGAAAGAAGAAATGCATAAAACAGATCTTAGTGTTTATGTAGAATATTATCCTCATCAAGACAGTGTATGGAAACAATAAAAAAGCAAGCAAAACATTTGGGTAACTCAAGCTTTATGATGCATTAGTAAGGCCTCACTTAAAATACTATGAACAGTATTTCCTTATGTCCTTAGAACAAAATCAAATAGCAACAACAAGAATGATTCCTGGACTCAGGGGACTGTCATACAATTAGAGAAGTAAAATTTCATCAGTCTAAAACAGAGGAAAATAAGAGTCTATTTGAACCAAGAATATAAAATTCAAAGGGGTACACAGTATATCTGATCAATCCAGGGGAACACTGAACATGATCTAAACAAGAACACAAAAGCACAACTGGAAATTAAAGGTAAATTCACAAGAGTAGTGGGTATATTCTTCTGTCAAGTAAGGTAGGTGAGGTGCATACCCTGAGCTGTTTCATGAAATGGCAGGATGAAATTTTAGATTCACTTAGGTATTATAAACTGCCAAAAAAACAAACTGAATGACCTCCTCATGTTCGTTACTTTTCTTATGTTCTTAAAATCAGACAGATGCAATAGGAATATAAAGAGTTAAAGACTATCCTGTAATATCCAATACTACATCCCATTATCCTGAGCAGTTTGGGTTGTTTTTTAAACCCAGGGCTTTACAATTAATGAATACTGAAGTTAATCATACAAATCTTTGTCACAATTACGGAAGAACAGGAATACAGAAAATGTGCATCAAGTCACAAGAAACATCCACATTTTAATTTGTCTAGAGATGTGTCTTAATATTTGTGAAATATATTGTAAAATATATTAGGGTTTTCACAACATCAATCTGCAATGAAGTGACAGACTTATTATAATGTTAATTATGTGACTATAACATACACAGTGTATAGAACTACCAATCTGAAAAAAATGTTTGTTTTTTATTTTGATTGTTGAAAAGTGTTTTGGATTCTCTCTCTCTAACTGGATAAGTTAGGGACTTTGAAGCTGATACTATACCATAATCAGTTACTGTACAGTATATAGCTGAAAATTCATAAGTTGACAAAGCCTACACTGCCTGTAATGTAATATATGTATTAAAATCCTCCTGTGTAAGAAGATATGTAAGCAAACATACTAGTTGTGTCACGCCCTCTACATCTAGAGGGAGCTCCTGCACTGTCCTGTTCCTAGTTTCCCTGTGCTTCACTTGTCCTTCCGGTGGGTCTTGTTGTCTGGGGCTTTATATTTCCGGGTCTCCCTCTCCTCCTCGCTCGGCATTGGGATCGGCTGTCGAGAGGCTCGCCTCACCAGGTCGCCCCACGTCAGCTTCACGAGGGCTCGTGTCTCGTTCAGCCAGAGGGCGCTCCTTCTCTGTCCTGTCTCTCATTTCCGGTTCTTTGCTGTCCTTCCGGTGTTTCTCCTTCTCTGGGTCTATATACTTCCGGGTCTTTCATTCTGCCTTCGCTCAGCATTGACGTTCGGATGTCCTGAGACCCGCCTAGCACCAGGTTGCCTCACGTCCTCTACCTGAGGACATAGGTTTCTATACGGCATTTCCTGAACAGCTGACTCCAGGCTAACCCCCGTCTCGTCGATAGGCATAGGGTCTTTACGCTCTCCTGCCATTCTTTGGTTTGTCCATTCCGACATCCGTGACACCCCCTTATTTGCTCTGTCCCTGCCACTACGCATAGGGTCCTCCCGTCTCGCCGGTCTCTCTCCACGCCTAGCCCCCAGCTTCCGTGACAGTTGTTACTAAGTATTTAACTGATCTGAGGAAATCATCCAGCCATTTACTTGAAGGACCCCACTGTATCAGCTTCAACAGCAAGGCTGGGCTTTGCTGTTTTGAGCCTCATATTAACAACATGTATTTCTTTTTAAATTAAAAAAAAGTTAAATGGCAGTCAACTGTAGACTGCAGTACCGATTCTGAAAAATGTATCATGAATCAAAAAAATAATACACAAACAGACCAAGGAGCAATAATCGCCTAAGATGGTTATCAGTTGATTGGCTTCTGTGAGATTTATCCAGTACACACACAATCACAATCTGGGCAGACGTGCTACAGATAGTCTCCGAGTGCTTGTTAAAATGACACTTAGAATACACAGAGGATCGAGTAAGAGGTCAAAGATGTCACATTTTTTTTGTGTCTGGATGCTCTTTACATCAGTAAGATCTGTCATAGTGTGACACTAGATACTGGCAAATCACAGTGGATTAGCTATGAAACCCCACGCACATACATAGCATATAATCCTGCAAACCTCAGAGGCAAATCTTTTTGGAGGAAAATGCTTTTGCCAGCAATGTCCAATGCAGAAAACTCTAGTAAATCAAAAAAGAATAGCCGTCATAAACCAATCTTCTCCACTTTGGATGGTCTCCTGCTGGCCTGTGATTTAATAAAGCTCATTTTCCTTTTGTTTGTTGTGTCTTTCCACTGCATATTTTCTGTCAGTTAGAAGGGAACTATTGTTAATATACTGTAATCATGATTTCTCATGGCAAACAGTATGAAGATCAAATTGGAAGGCATATTATACAGTAGGATTGTGCACGAAGCAAAAGAAAGAAACAATGAAAATAATCAAAGTATGGAATCCGTGAACTAAGAACACAGGTTTTGGCTTTTCCAAGTTGTTAAAAATAAAAAAACAATCTTTCATTAAACCTGGATTATATCACGGGACAATTGTAATTAGGATTACCCAAGCAGAGGTGTGCAAATGCCAGTTTTCCAGCCCCTCAAACAGGAGTGACACTAGTAGGCTGAGAGCGACATCAATGACAGAGAAGCTGCTCCTCCACTTGGGCCTGACCCTCCCAAATACTGATGTAGAGATTGCAGCACGTTAGAATCACTGAGCTTCAATGGGCTTGATGGGAGTTGGGTCCTGCCTGCACTTCCTCATTCCCCCTCTGGGGGGGGCAGGGGTAGTTGCTATGAGCTGAGACATGAAAGACACAATTGGCAACTCCAAATTAGCCATGGGCATAACAAAAAAAATGGCGTTCCTTAATTCCTTTTAAAAACTCTTCCAGGAATCAGAAGCATAAGAAAAACTAACCTGCTTCACACTGTTGAATCAGATCTCAGAACACCTCATATAAAGTTACACAAACACAAAAATGTGATTATCGAGAAAATACACAACCAAAACTTGAGATTATCATAGATTTCAGACTGCTGTAGGTTGACGGGACAAGAGGTGTGAAATTCTAAGATGGAACACTTGCATAATTCAGAAATCCGAGGAAAACCAAGGGCAAATTGATTGTATGCTGCTTTCAGTTCCTGCACACACACAAAAAACAGGATTTTTAATGTGTTAATATTGGCTGTGCCAAAGACCATTGCGATTATGTTCTTCCTTGCTACACAGCTGTTGAAGAAGGTAGTATAATAATGGGTCTTTCAGACAGGGGGGGAGGCAGATAATGCATATACTGTATCAAAATCAATTTAGAAACTTTTATCTTGTTTTTCATGTTCCCTAAAGGATATTTTATTGTCCCATTGACAGAAGAGCTGTCATTGACTTGAATGAGCAAAATCTCTTTCAGTGCACCTCATATGGTTCTTAGAAAACATACTGTTTTAGTAAATTAATCTGCCCCCCAAAACTAAACTGTTTTTTTTAAATAAGTTTCAGAGCACAACCAACATTACAACTGTCTCCACAGGGATGTCTACAGTAGGTACAGCATTTTTCTCATTTATTGATAGCAAGTTAAGCCCTGAGCTATTAATTTAGCAAAATTCTGAGATATTCAAATAAGATGACTCAACTACAACACTGTATGTGCATTTCTAGGAATTGTATTCATGCTAGCAAGAACTATTCCTGCATTTGGCCTACATTTGTAATGAACAATAAAAAGTCCAAAAATAAAAAAAAAAGATTTTCAAACACTTAAGGTCTACAGGACATGCCTTTTTATAGTTATATACCCATTTTATTTGATTTTTTCCAAAGAATCATTTTGTAGTTTTAAAGGTAAGCCTGCAGTACAATGAACTAATACCTGGATCTAATCCATTAACTATCTAGTCCATTCATTACCAGAAAACCACTTACTCCTTTTAAGGATCATGGCCTAGAACCAATCCTGGAAATACAGGGCAGGACTAGACCCTAGACAGGATGCAGTCCACATACACACAAGTACAGGGAAATCAATTAATCAATTAACCTTCTTGCCTTCAGAAGGTGGGGGGAATACATAGCACTCCCAGGAAAACCATATAGAACTAGGAAGGCCATGCAAGCTCCCAAGCCAGAATTGAATCCAAGAGAAAAGCTAATCAGTATACTGTCCCCTTCACCATTACAATCTAACATTTTGAATAAAAATGACAAATATTAATGAGGAGCAGTACAGTGACAATGAATTTAAAAAATAGATGGATGGAAATATTGATGAGCAGGTTTAAATGGCCAGTTTGATCCTTTTTAAATTATGTTGCATTCCCTTCACATTTTAGGAGATATCTGGAGAGTGAGTGGCAACATTTTCACTTTAGCAGATCTATGCATAAACGTTACCAACTGCAGAGGTCACTTAATGAATAGAAGCTGCCTCAGCTCTAGTACTACTGAATAAAATATGACAAAACTGAAAGCAAATACCCCCGTCTGAGCACAAAGCTGGGAGAGATCTGGAATATGGAATACAAAACACTATTTCCTTTGCATAGAGGTGTTTAAATGTGTGCATGCTTGATGCCATTGGAGGTCGAATTAAAATGAATGATTATTTTTTGCCCAAATTCTAGGAGTGAACCAAGTTTGAATTAAATTTTAATCCACAAGATGCCTCTAAGCATCTTAATACCATGACAGTTTATTGTTTTCTTTGCTTTTTGCCTGTATGCTGAATTAGTGTCTTACTGTGAGAAATATTCTAGATAAAACCATGGCCTATGCACAGACAGGCAATATTTGTTTCTTAAAGAAACAGAAGCAAAAGGCAATAAACTGCTCTTTCTGTGGCTCCTTTTGTTCATCACATCAGGTATTCATGCAGGTTTTGTCATGCATATGCCATGACTTTACTTTAGTCATTGTACCAGCTAATATCAAATATATTGCAAACACAAAGGGATATCTGCTGTAAGACAAATAAATATCCCTAGACCTGCGTAGAAATATAAGGCAATACAGTTACCTACTGGTGAATAGTTGACCAAGTGATAAAAGATTCAGTCGACTGATTCCTGGTATGATGCATTAAAAGTAGGAGACTAATTTAAAGGGCATTTAATTCAATAAAGTATCCAGATGCCCAACAGAATAGGTGTATCAAGGCAGCATATGTACCTTTCCAACAAACACCAGCAGCCTGGCATTGATAGGGTTCTCATCAGAGCTCAGCCAAAACTCAGAGTTATCATCAGAGGCGATTGCAAACTGGAAATCACCTAGAGAAAAAAGAAATGAGACCATTAACTGCCAATATCCATCTTAACATTTTAACCACATGTGCTGTGAAAAAGTTCCACATTCTTAAGGACAATGGCTGTCCAGCTGAAACTATGTTGTTGGGCCATGTTGTTTGTTAAATTAATCTTGACAGACCTGGAGGGTCAATATGACACAAACTGCTCTTTCAGTTAATCACAGTGGATTCTGAAACTGCAGATGGGATGTTCAGATTTTGGCTCTGTAATGTATTAAGGGAATTTGCATGATCAAAAAGTGTATTATAAAAAGTGAGGGTCTTTGTGGCAATGAAATTTCATGAACAGTGGAGCTGGCAAAACGGGAAGAGCAGCAGGTGTCAGATCACAGAAACGCAGCTTTTCGAAGGCATGACGAGAGCAAAGATCAAGAACCACCATAGACAGCTTTCTAGTATGGTAAAGGATGAAGAGAGGAGCTATCTCTCCTAAAACTGCATCTTCAGCGCACCTGCTGTGGGCGTTATATGTCTCTGCCAAGGCAAGGTGGAAACAGAATGAAATCTTCCAAAAGTTTTAGCACATTTCCACATCTTTCGCCATAGCTTTTACTTTTCTGTTCCTGATATTAGTAGAAGTGGTGATAGTAGTGGTGATAATTGATGTAGAAGCAACAGTGGTCATAGTAACAATAGTAGTAGTAAAAGCTAATACTACCTATAATAGTAGTTCGGGTGGGGAGCTGCGTCAGCATGCGTAGGCTGCAAAGGAACAAGTAACAGGTTTATTCCATGCTGAAAAAAAGAAGAAAGAGAACACAACGTTTCGGCCGTGGAGCCTTCTTCAGGTGACACCTGAAGCTGATACGTTGTGTTCTCTTTCTTCTTTTTTTCAGCATGGAATAAACCTATTACTTGTTCCTTTGCTACCTATAATAGTATTGGTAGCAGCAATATACTGTAAGTAATATTTGTAATAGTGGTCGTGTGGTAGAAGAAGGCACAGCAGCATGACAAAGTGATATAAAATCTAGTGATTGTAAAATACATATCTTTAGACTGTTATAGTTTCGAAATCTATTGTCTGTTTTTACTTTTCACGATGCACATGACATGAAATTCAGACGATGACTATGGAGGACGTGAGCACAACGCTCTGACAGCACTCACCATCCTTGTAAGGGTGGATGAAGCCAAATATTCGGAGGCCATAGTTTTTCCATTTTGGGGCCACAGCAAGCTTCTTCACTGTGGTCCTTGTCTGTAATTAAAGATTCATCCATAAGCTTAAGAAATATCTGCACTATTGAAGAAGTACTGTACCTGATGCTAATTTAAGGTGAGGCATTTCCTGGGGTAGTCTTAAAAGTCACCCCTGATTTTATTTAGAATAACAGCACTGATGGATTTTCTGCTAATTCCAACATTCCAAGCCCATTTTCTACCTGTCAGTGACACTGAATCAAGGAATTCACTGTGTGCTTTGGCCACACTCCCTCCGACAGTCAGAAATGTAAAAGCACTTGTTCCAATGAGAGCCTCTGCCCATTATTTAATTCATAGTTCTTGGATTTAAAACAGACATTGAATTGTGTCATCAATTCCAACCAGTATGGATAAAAGAGCATTTCTCACAGGATGAATATCGCAAGCAAGACAGAATCACCTTCTCTATGCTGTTTTAGCTACTGGAGAGGGAGCTGTGTCTGTGTGTAATCTGCAAAGGAACAAGCAGAGGTAAATACAGTATTTACTGTTGAGTCAGAAAGAGTGATTTGGCTGCAGACCCTCCTTCAGGTGTGTGAAATGATGAAGGGGAAATGTACAGCATGTCTTTGTGTCTAGTCTTCAGAGAGGAATGGAGTTCCTATGTATCCATTAGCCTATAATTAAGACAAATTGGGCAATGGCTACTTCTAATTCAATGTGCTGTGTAGTGTGTGGAACTCAATAAAATGAAACCTTAACATAGGGAATAATAGAGCCATAGGATTGTCCCCAGATATTGTCTGATACATATACTGTACATAATGTCTGATACACCCAAGAGATGATACAGTTAAAGAAGAGCAATTCTTAACACAAAGAAAGGCTTCAACGTGTTGTTACAATACTTTGTTACTTTTACCCTTGCTCAGGGTTTTTTTTTATTTTCCTTTTAATTACTGAGTGGCAGAAAAATGTTGATAGAACCAAGACAGCAACAGCGAAAAACAAAACAAATCCGGTAAATAACTAGCAGAATAGTGGAGTTTTGGAAAACAGAAAACAGCCCTTAACAAGACTTGTGATGGAGATCACGTAATGTGCAGCAGAGTTGCCCACTAGGCAGCCAGACCACTCCATCACACTGCAGGGCTTTGTTACACTTTACATAATGCAACAGGCCAAGGAACCACCATCCTGCTCTTCAGAATCGAGGCTGAAGGCAGCTGTCAGTACCACTTTCTTGATAGTTCAGTCTACATTTTATTGCATTTTGTTGCTTAATTATTAAGTACTTCCTTCTGTGCAGTAACCACATCCTACCAATTATTTAAGCAGTGGTACATTACTTATTTCCTGGTTTCTTTTACACAGAATGTATTGCAATGGAAAATATGTTCAGTATACACTGTCAATTTGCAAGGGATTTTCTAGGCAAAAAGAGGAGATGCACTGTAGCACTAGAACCTAAATAAGAAAGCTTTGTGGGAATCTTTGCTGTTTTGTTGGCATGGCACTTGCCACTGTATCTTATTTTCCCCTTAAAAATCTGTTCAGATTCTACAAACTGTTGTGTATCAGTTATGCCTCCAGCTGATCTCACATACCAGTCTGCCCGTGTGTACTCACATGTGGGTACAGA
Organism: Lepisosteus oculatus; assembly: GCF_040954835.1. Taxonomy (NCBI): domain Eukaryota; kingdom Metazoa; phylum Chordata; class Actinopteri; order Semionotiformes; family Lepisosteidae; genus Lepisosteus; species Lepisosteus oculatus. The sequence continues at coordinate 12,533,023 of NC_090716.1, forward strand.
GGGAAGTGAAGGTTCTTTCTCAGCTGAGCAACGGAGGCGCCACACCAGTCTTCAAACACATGGAGATTGGCTTGCCCTTTATACTGCAGAGCAAGGACAGGATAGATGAGCTGTTAGGAGAGGTTCGTCACAACTACCGATTTTGATAAATGACACAGGAGATGGAAGACAGACTTTCATTGGATTTTTCTTTTCCACTTATCAGTTCTTCTGTTTCGTTCTCCCGAGTCTTTAAAAGGTCGAACTCAGTCCAAGATAAAGCATTACCACCAGTAATAAAGTCATAACAATGAAAGAACTGTCTATAACTGTGCAAAAGCTGAAATACAATGATTCAACATTACTTGGCATAACAGCAGCTTGACAATGATGGAGTTACTGTAACTAGTGTAAAGGTAAATGTGGAGGTTTCATGGATGGGGGGGAGGGACTGTTTTCTTCATCACTTGATGATATTTTCATCAATTACAGGCTTGTACTGTAGCTTCAGCACTAATTTCCATGTGGCTGAAATAATTCCCCTTTATTGAAAGAATTCCTGATTGGCTTGAGATCTACTGTCTATATAGAACCTTTTGTCTGTTCAACTGGGTGGTTGAGACATGTTCACAATAGGGTGTCATTATCTTGTAAGGGAAAATATGTATAATTTTACCAACTCTGAGTGAAGTGTCATCTGAAGAACATGCATATCTTTAGGTTTAAACTTGATTTCCATATGTGACAGTTAAGGAGTCAAACTGAAAAAGTATAAGAAATAATCTCTTCTTTTAAAACAAAAATGCCTACAGCTTTCTGGTTTATAGATAACATCTTTATTCTCGGCAAAATATATCTGACAAGATACTTAATTAAGATCTTAAACATTTTAGTGAGAATTATTAAAGTTATTTAATAATAACTAGTAATTTCAAGTTATGGCAAATAAGCAAAGGTTGTTAAAAGCCAATTTCTAACAGGAAACGTGTTAAACATTATTGATATTGTACATTTGTTGCCATCAAATGAGCAATATACAGTATAAAAAACCTGCCTTATTGATTGGAAAAGTTTTTAAAATAAAAAATAGCAGTTTTACAATGATAGAAATGATTTGTATTATTAATTTATCTGACCAATGATTTTATCTTTAGACTCTGCAATGTTCATACTCCTAGGTATCTGGTTTCATCATAAATACAGTCATTTTTGAAAGTACAATTGGAATGGCTGCATATTTCCTGCCAATGAAGAAAAAGGGAGACTTACAATTACCAACTGAGTGTATACAGTAAATAAACAGACTTCCAGTACTCTAAGGTAAAACAGAAATGGTCCATAAGCCTTTGTGAACCTCTAGAGAATCTAAATAGCACTTAGGATATCAACAGAAAACTCTGAGATATGGTTAATGAACAGTAAAAATTGTACTGGGGAGGAATGAACGGTCAATTCTTTGAGTGTTCATTTTGCTCCCAGGACTTAATATAAATTCCCCTTGATTCAGGGTCTCTTTTCTAAAACAGATTCTTCTTAAAGAAAGATCCCTTAAAGATCACCGTAGACGAGTGGGTCCCAGTCCTGGTCCTCATCCTCGTGCCTCACATACCTGCTGGGTTTCATTCCATCCCACCTTCATCAGATAATTGAAGAAAGAAGGTGCTTCATCGGAATATTTGCATTTTGTTTTCAATCACAAGTTTGAGATTTGATTTCACTAAGAAAACACGTCAGTTAAAGTGCCAACACATTTAAGAGCTGGGAACAAACAATTCAGATTCATCTTATTATTAAGTTAGTGAAGGGTTATATTGCGCTGGTTGGAGCCAAAACCAACAGGTGTGTGAGTCACCAGGACCAGGACTGGGAACCACTGCCGTAGATAAACATAAAGTAACAAAAAAGCAAAAATGTACATACTTCACACACACAAACAAGTATGACGTGGTTGCTGTGCAAATACAGCTCAAACACTTTAGGGAAAACTGTGGCTGTCCTACATTTTAATGAAGCAGATAATAGAGAAAAAAAGTTAACTCCAAATGTAAGCGAAAAACTGAAACAGGCAATGCAGAAGAACACTCATTATGAAGATCATTTCTCCAGGGCAACTCTACTGTCAATTGCCTAATGGCATAATCAAAGTGCCGTATGGTTTAGTCATACAGTGAATTGTGCAGTTCAGAAATGCCCTTGAGTTTTAAGGTGTAATGCTGTACTGTATGCATGGTCAGCCAGTTTCCATGGAGATTCTTCTCACGCAGGCAAGCCAAAGCATAGGTGATTTGCCTGGTGTTCAGGGCCTTTCTGAAAGTCAGTGGTAAATAAAGATTAAAATACAAAAGCTTACTCCTCCCCTGCTTGTGATCATTCAAATGCACTGCCACAGCCTACCATTTCAAAACATGTGTTAACACAATATACCACTAGAGCCCTATAGGACTTGCTTTGTAGTTATGTGTGCTTATACAGGTTTAACAAAAAAGGAATACTATTCTATCAGACAAACACCATCATATCCACTAGTATTCTCAGCAAATGTGGGTCTTAATCATACAGTACATAGTAAAAAGTTCTTATTTTATGTATTTCATATTCCCAAAATTAATATTTGGAAATATGTGTAATCACATTTCCTCATTATGCATTTTTTTATTAACAAAAAATGCACTCTGTATTTCTAATGCTAGCATAACACTGAAAAAGTGAAAATTTAAGAATCTGTGTACTTAAAAGGCAGTGACAGTTTTCATGTTGTAAAATAAAACAGTAAGAAGCAGTTATTTGCGTGCTGAAAGCACTGTAGTTACAAACCAAGAAAACAGTTTTGAAGGCTTTACAGTACATAGACCAATAGACCATGCTTAGGTGCTCAGTGATGAATCCCACACCCACTGACCCTGACATGACATCCCTGTGAGGCACACACACAGAATAGGGCTCTGGAGATACTGTAGGCTGTCACACCAATTGAACTGAATTTGTTGGGGACCACATCATTCTCCAAGGATGCACCAAGGGACTTTAGAGCAGTGTCACGTAAAAATCAGCAAACAAAATAAAACAGAATAACTAAAGAATCTTTCCCTCCGATCCACAGTGCGTCCTACTGTAGCTAACAAGAAACACACAGAACCTATAAATAGCAATCAGATGTACATCCTCCCAGAGCAGCAGAGGTATGTGCAAGGCACTGCTGGGAAAATTTCTTCTTCTGATCAGGTCTGTGGTATTAAACCGAAGCAACCAAGTTGCCAAGTATGATTCGTCTTCCACAAAATCAACTCAAAGCAGGAATCCACACGGGAAAAGGCTATCTGTGCAGTCGGTCAAATCACAAAAGCTATCTATTGCTTTATAGATTTAGTACCAGTGTTACTTGGTAGAAAGTCTGCAACCTCTGACTGAGCATGAACTGTGTCATAAATGAGAATACATAATTCCATCCTTCATTCTAACCTTTTTATCCAACACAGGGTCGTGGAGGAACTGGGGCCTATCCTGGAAAGGAATGGGTGCAAAGCAGGATACACCCTGGACAGGAGGCCAGTCCATCACAGGCACACACAGATACACTCACACATTCACACACCCTGGACAGGAGGCCAGTCCATCACAGGACACACACAGACACACACACTCACACACCCTGGACAGGACGCCAGTCCATCACAGGACACACAGACACACACACTCACACACCCTGGACAGGACGCCAGTCCATCACAGGACATACAGATACACACACTCACACACCCTGGACAGGAGGCCAGTCCATCACAGGACACACACAGATACACACACTCACACACCCTGGACAGGAGGCCAGTCCATCACAGGCACACACAGATACACTCACACTCACACACCCTGGACAGGAGGCCAGTCCATCACAGGACACACACAGACACACACACTCACACACCCTGGACAGGAGGCCAGTCCATCACAGGACACACACAGACACACACACTCACACACCCTGGACAGGAGGCCAGTCCATCACAGGACACACACAGACACACACACTCACACACCCTGGAAAGGAGGCCAGTCCATCACAGGACACACAGACACACACACTCACACACCCTGGACAGGACGCCAGTCCATCACAGGACATACAGATACACACACTCACACACCCTGGACAGGAGGCCAGTCCATCACAGGACACACACAGACACACACACTCACACACCCTGGACAGGAGGCCAGTCCATCACAGGACACACACAGATACACACACTCACACACCCTGGACAGGAGGCCAGTCCATCACAGGCACACACAGACACACACACTCACACACCCTGGACAGGAGGCCAGTCCATCACAGGACACACACAGACACACACACTCACACACCCTGGACAGGAGGCTAGTCCATCACAGGCACACACAGATACACTCACACTCACACCAGGGCCAGTTTTCCCAGAAGCCAATTGACCTGCCAGTATGTCTTTGGAAAACGGAGAACTCAAAGGAAATCCAAATGAACACGGGGAGAACATACAAACTCAATGTACAGCATATAGTCCCCCAGGAATTGAATCCAGGGGCCAAGCCCTGCACCACTGTGCCACCCATTATAAATTCAACTTATTTTTTAATTACATAATATTTTATTGGAAAAAAATGTCAATCAAGTACCAGATTTTTCGGTTTCCAGATTGATGCATTATCGTATACACTCACAAATAAATGTTTCTTACTGATTTAAAATATTCTTTATACTGTACATATCGCCTATGTTTTCTAAGCCTGTGCTTTATGAATTATTATTTTTCACCTTTAATTGTAAACACACATTTTACATTCTCCATAATTTTCAATCAGATCTGACAATAAACAGGTTTCTAATGTAATATGTAATGAAAACTCAGACAGGCCGCACAAGTATGGTTCTCTTTCCCCCAGGAAAGAGAAGGTCTTCAGCTTCAGTTCTTGAGGACTGTTGGTCCATCTCTTATTCCATCTGAGCTTTTTAACATCCAATTGAACTAAGTGCTTGGCTGTTATAAATAATTGAGATTTTTTCACAGGTCAGTAATGATTGAAGATTTAAAACTTGCTAGACTGCTGCTCCAGAAAATAAAAAAAAAAATCTGTTCTTAGTAGGCAAATCTACTGTCTTATCTAAAGTCAACTGTAGTTTTTTCTTGGTTTGATCATGGAAAATAGTGTTTTAAAAATATTCAGCTTCAATTCACACTTGTATCCACTAGTCATTCTTTCAAAAGAACAGTTTTATGCTCCTCCTTTCTTCCAGGTGTTTTAGTGGTAACAGGAAGCTCACGTTGAATCTTCTATGTTTCCAGCAGATACACAGTGGGAGTACATTTGAAGAACCCTGTAGGTGAATATGAATGGTTCCACACAAGAGCTTTATGAGCTCTTGTCTTTGATTTTTGGAAGCCTTAACAAACAATACGCAAGCATTTTACAGATGTTACATGGACACCATCAGTGACTACAGCACAGGAACTAGAGGTACAACATCTGAGATATTTGTATTATATACAGTAGATCAACCTGCACTTGTTAGCATCTTTACTGCTGGATCTACATGTGTGGACTTGCTTTTGGGAAGAAATTTACCTAACCGTCAAATAGTGTTTCAACACGAAGGTTGTCAGCTGATAACTACAGTACTAGCTTTATTTTATATAGTGTATATATTTAATTAAATGTATGTTCTGACACCAAACATTCACATCAATCCTTTTTCCAAAAACTACTGTTCTACTTTATCTTTATACATCAGAATAGAAATGAGTTCTTTTACATCCTGTTGTGCCCATGCTAATATGAATAATATGGACTATAGAACTACAACATATACAGTATTATGTTTTAAAACATAAGGAATTTTATTACTGAAAGGTTTAGTGAAATAACTGCATTGCCTAAGGGTACGATAGATGTTGCATTTGTACAGCTAAATAATTCAGGGCAAGGAAACCCTAAATAACCCTAGATGACAGAAGATGCTCTTGGAGATTGAGAAGGATAAAGAATGTGCAAGATATGGGCCTAAATGTTTATCTTATTATATGGTTTTAGTGTTAAGATTATGAGATGCTTAAAGCTGCTTTTACAAGTTAATGTTAAGCTTAAAAAGTAGGTTATCTGAGTAGAGAGTAATACACACTAGGCTGTGTAGTTTGTATAGAATGTTTTGAATGCAGGTCTGTTATGGTAAAAGGGGCTCAGTGAATTTGAGACTGTCAAACTGCAAGACCACCAGTGTAATGTAATGTACTTGGCCCTAGAGAAGAGGGAACTCAAGTTATAAGGAGTATTGAGGCAAAGCCTAATTACTATGATGGATAACAAATATGTGTCACTTCAGCATCTAGAAATGCTGATTTCAGCATTCTTATTTTTTCAGTTTTCATATGGTTTCTGTACTGAGGTACACCCTGCCTCATTAACTTTAGTGTTAAGTTTGAACAACACCAAACAGTACCTCATGCACTACCAACTATAGTTTTAAAAAATGAAAAGCATTTAGATTTGTCAGTTATTTACTACACGCCTATTCAAGGTTAAAATTGTCAATTGTGTTGTTACATCTCAGCTGCCAGCAACGAGCCCTAACCCCTACAGCTGTGGTTCCCAATTCTGGCCCTGGTGACCCACACACCTCATGGCTTTTGTTCCAGCTGAGCCCTCAGTAATAAGATTAAGGTGAACTGTTTGTTCCCAGCTCTCATACATATTGGAGCTTTAACCACTGGATTTTGTAGGCGAAATCAAATTCCAAACTTATGACTAGAAATAAATTGCAAATATTTCAATTAAGCAACTTCTTAGATCAGTTAAGATGTTGATTATCTAATTAAGATGGGATGGAATGAAAGGTGATAGGTAGGTGGGTCACCAGGATGAGGGTTGTGAACAACTGCCCTACAGGATGCACCAGGAATTGTAAACGGGCCTCTTCAATTGAGACTTTACAAGCTCTGCAACCACATGCAGGACTTTAACTCTGATTGATGGAGAGGCGCATTATTATGACATCACTGCAAGCATGCAGGGACTGAGCACATCGCCTGGGGAGCTGTGGTGAAGCCACAATCTTAAAAGTTTTGGATTGTTCACACTGACATTACAAGAAAGGACCAAGTTTCCAGGCTACAATTAACAAGACAGTACACACGTACACAATAAAGGCAGATGAAAAGAAAATATAATTTAGGCCTTCAGTCTTTGCCATTCTTTTGATCAGTAATATGATAATGTATCACAGCATCAACACGTGAAAGATCATTCTATACATTGAAATTGTAGCTCTGTTACACTTTAGGTTAGGGACTACACATTTTGTATAACCTGTATAAGATTAAGAGAGCATTGATAGAGATTCAATATCCAAGTAGGAACTGGCAACGACTAAGTATGTTTTGCACTGCTACTAACAAAAGTAGAACTGTAGTCATAAATAATTGATCAATTAATATAACATCTAGGGTGAATAATTAAGGTCTCAGAATAAAATTCTGTTGACCACTCTATTTAAGTGGAAGAACATCAGACTGAAAACAGGATTTACAACTTGGCTCAATAAAGCCAAACAGGAGCCAAACCAGCGATGGGAAGTGCTGGCAATCCCTAGATAATCTTCCATGAACTCCAGCAGGATGCTGTGACCGACAATATCAAAAGCTGCACTTAAGTCCAGAAGGAGAAGATTATAAGGCGATTCAGAGTCAGAAGCCATCAGGAAATCATTAATTGTCTTAAGCAGGACTCTCTTAAGTTTTTGCTGTGGTTTTCTTTAGACCCCAATTAGAAAGAGTGAAAGACCTCATTAGCTGCAAGACGAGACTAATTTAACTACCACTGCCCAATCCAGGGTCTTTTTTAAGAGAAGACAAATTGGCAATAGATGGTAGTTATCAAGTATGTGGGAGGTCCAGGTCAGGTTATATTTAACATTGGTGAGAGACCTGCCTACAGGTATATGACCAGACTACAGGGCCTCATTGATGAGATTAGTAATTAGAAGGCAGCTTTGAGTAGAAGCAGAAAATATGGTCTAAAACATCGGTAGTACTATAGATTTCATTTTAGATGCTAGCTTCGTTTGAGTAAGTAAAACCATGACCACCAATATAATGATTGAAACTTGAATCTGTGAAAGCAGAGGTGGTTGAATCTGTCACGACTAGAAGTGGTGACTGTGATTGGTTATTAATATGTATTTTGTTGAAAAAGAATTGAATGAATGTGTTACATGCTTCAATAGAGAGGGAAAATCATACATTAACTGGTTCAAGCATTTTATTGATGCTGAATAATAGGACAGTAGGGTTAGTGTGACCTCCCTCCTAATAACAAGAAGCCCTTTAAAAATGTCCCATCAACAAGGTTATAGTGGAGTATCCAGTGGATATCCCTTTCGATTAAGGCTTTTCTCCCTGCAATTCAGAGCAATGCATCAATGATGAATTTCATGTACACTATTCCCAAACAGCATCTAATGGTATTCAATAAACAGTGAACAAAGTCATAAATCATGCTGCTAAGGAAAGTCACCTGACTGACACATAGTCCACTCTTTCTCTTCAGAAAGACCCTTCATGGAGGGCAAAGAGCTTAAAAGAAGAAAGAGATAAGATACTAATTTAAAAGCCCGGAGAAACAAAAAGCTGCCACATTATTAAACTTAGCTAGGAGAAAGAAAACCACAAGGTTTCAGACCACAAGTAAGCACTTGGATCCAATATCTCTCAGTATTCTTTCTGCACAGACTACGAATAGCCACAGAGCAATATATCTTCCCAAGAGCTTCCTTAGCTGCAATAACTCAAATACTCCCCACCAACCACCTCCATAAATAACAGGATATCTCTCTCGGAGAAAGAACAATCATTTAGTCGGTCACAAGTGCCTCTTCGACACGACAAGGAAGACACTGAGCAGGGGCTAGTGCTCAGGGATAGAGAAAGGACAACCTGTTCAGGTAGAAAAATATCTATATCTAAGGCAAGAGCTGGGAATCGTACAGCCAGGTTTGTCAATTTTACTCAATTCAAGGGAAAAAGAAAAAAAGACAAATTGTAACTTTTCCTTAGGCTGTAAAGGAAATTGCCTCAAATATTTTTGACTCGGCAGAGGTTGAGAGTCCACACAAATACAATTAAGACAGCAAAAAACAATTTTACATAAAAATTTAAGAAATTAAGGTGTAGAAAATTGGTTTAGATCTTCATCCTGTAACAATCCTGTGAGATTTTCAGTTTGATTTTCACTGTTTTATTTGAGTGCACAACATTAAAATCCAAACAAAAGCCTGATACTATTCCAAAACTAAGAATCAACATGCATCTGCCAATGTTTACAATTACTTTCAAATAATAAGGAGGAAAATGCAAGATATTGCCTTTGTAAGGAAAAGAAATGAATAAAATTCATTAAATGTAGTCGTGATTTTGTCCTATACATTAGGAAGAGAAGTGGGAAAAAAAAGGGACACCAAAGTCAAAGCCGTGTGCTTTGCCAGCTACAGAGTAGGTGTCATAGATGCTTGAAGGTGCCATAAACAACAGAGACCACATGCTGCTGTACAATCTGGCTCACCTCAATGTCCTCCCCTATGGAGGCCAGGAACCTAAAGGACTGCTCAGGTCAAATGTGATTTCAGGGAGGAGTGCTTTCTTATGAAAATCCTTCCTGTCTGTAGCTAAATTCCCCCTGTTCTATATTTCAGGAGATGAAGTATCACAGCTGTTCTACAGAACAAATATCAAATCCACATTGAGAATAAGTACATTTTCTTTGATATTGTGCTGTGTAAGATTAATGTAGCAACTTGGAATCAAAGCTTTACAGTACAAGTTAAAATTAACAAAGTAAAACAGATGTTTTTGAATAATTTCTTCAAATATATATTTTATTTTTCTAAGAGAGGCTTCGGCTCCCCTGCAATCCTATATTGGGTAATGTGGTAAGAAAATGTATGCACATGGGACAGGGTTTCATTGATTAAGTAATAATACCTAGAATCTGTCTTCAATTAGGGGTCGAGTCAATTTGAATGTAGTGAAACAGCACCAATACACGCCCACACACTTACAGTATGTATAATGTGTATAGCTCTGCTTTCACCAGGCCCAGAGCACACAGCCCCACTCCTTAGAAAATGACAAATGTTCCATCACCAAAACACTCACCATCTGCACCATTTCTGCACCATCTAAGTTTCAGGAAGGTGACAACACTTGGCAAACATGCGCAGGGTGCTGAGCCCTGTTATACATGTATACATACACTGTAGCAACCATCTTTACTTTCCAGTAATGTGCAACCTTTAATACTTGTAGTAATTTGTTGCATTTATGTAGCATATAGTATTTCATCCCAGAGAGGCTAACATAGGGGAGTGGACACAATACAGCTACCACTGAAGATCAACGAACACCTGAGAGAAGTGTGGCAGCAATTAATATAAGCATTAATTAGTGATAGAATATTAGGTTATGATGAGAATGTTATAATCTCTTTCTCTATATACACAGTACTTGTGTTTAAAACTTCAGTTGTACTGAAATTCCCAAGTGTCAGGTACAACAAAAGGAACAAATAGAACTACAATATGATAACAAAAATGAATAACAAGGATGTTAATATTTCAAATTAATTATTAAAAAATAAGTTCATGTCATTAATCTCAGTTATCTGAAAGTGTAAAATCATGGTAATGACTGACAAAAGATGTACGTTTCAAGCCAAACATGTCTCCTATACAACTTTACGCACTTTGCTCAACTATAATTACTTCACAGTAAAACTGACAATTACATGAGGGAGATCTATAGCCATAGTGTTAAAATACTCAGATATTCTCAGGTAGTACAATCATACAGTATGTAGTGTTATAGTTCTGAAAGCGATTAAATGGTGTTTGAAGCACAGGTCTGCATAATGTACAGCAATTCCTTTTGCAAAACCAAAAGCTCATTATACTAATAAGTTTTAGCCATGAGCTACTCGCCCTCAACATTAAAAAAGATCCACTAATTGATTTAAGATATTTATTTTTCAACACAAATACCCCATCTGTGTGCCTGGAAAGTCAAAGAACAATGTCAATTCCTGCATACTGTATGCTGCCACAAATAACATAACTGCTCAAAAAGGGTTATGGCACACAAAGCTGGGTACAGTGTTTTTTCTGGCAAATTGTCAGTTGATCCGACACCCGTTGTGTCAAGAACAGGGCAGAAATGTCCAGTTGCTGATGAGAGGCTAGTGAGAGTTATTACATCTGACGAAATGCCTACCGCAATACGCCTTTTACATTTGCTTTCACAAACCTCAGATGACACGAGGCTTTATTCGGTGCAAGATAACCTCTGAAATTACTTCTCCAGCACATCAAACCATAAACGGGAATTTCCTCTGTTGACTGAACAGAGAAGGTTAAGCACAGTGACTGGCCCTGGATTTCATTGATTATAATGTCGCTCCCATAAACATACAGTATCTGCAACAAGAGAAACTACATCTGATCCCACACCAGATTCACCTGTCTCTTCCCCCATCTCCATTTTCACCAAGTTCTAGGAACTACAGCACCAACATACAGTAGCAGTGCACCAGTATCTTGTCAAAAGAGTCAAAAAAGTTGCTAACCAATTAAAGGATTATTTTTATTTCTTTACTTCATCCTTTATTTTTCATCCTTTATATTTGTTCTCAGTCAGGCTACGTTAAAGCAAAGAGATCTCATGTACGCATTCAGCTCCTGCTCTTCCAAGCCACCTGTTCCCTTAATTAAAACATGCATCATTAGGAGAGACAGATCTTTGAGTCTAACTCCCCTAGGGAAATCATCTGAGTGCACAGGGAGTAAGAGACACTGTGAGCCATGGAGCCTGAACCTTTCAGCTCAGCTACAACCTCTCTGGCCACAGTTGTGAAAACCGAAATGTTTCAATGGCAAGTGAGCTAACTGAGATCACAAAATACTGTATTATAAAAACGTTCAGGTTCAACAAGTTCCTTGGTCTTGGAGTCATCCTTATACCTTATTCCGCTCACCAGCTATGACTGTAGTGTTGGGAAAAGCCTCCTCTCATATATTACATAGGCCAGAAAATCGCATTAAGAGCCATTAACATTTCAAACACTCATTCTGATTTCAAAGAAGCATGTTGGGACCAGTTATAAATATGTGAATAGGAAAATGTTTCAGGCTTGCTCTTGCATGCGATTACTTTTTGCATAATTAGGTTATAATTTTTAAAAATGTATTTGTTCATACAGTATGTAAGATGTGTTTGTATGCATTTCTGAGGACTTTCTAACTGTTCAACATGCTGAAATTGCAATACTGAATCACACATATTGGTGGACATTATCTATCAGGCCCATAGAAAAGCCTGAAAATCTTACCTCAGGTTTCCACGGCAGCTTGTTCTGTTTTTGGATGAGAAACTTCCTCAGCTCAGTAAAGTCCCTGTTCATCTCCCCATATGCATTAAGCCTGTCCTCCTGTTAGAGATTAAGGGGAAGACAAAGACAAATAGCAGTTGAATTCAGAGACCTCACACAGTAGCCCAGAAGAACAACTTTAATGTGTTACCACAACAGCAAGCAACGTGTCCAAATTTATAGTTTATTCTCTCCAGCTAAAGACAGACTCATAAAGGGAAATTTGAGAAGCCCTTAAATGGAGGAAGATTTGCACCCTGTGTAATTCTTTATAGGCTCTGAGTTTTATTTGACAATAAGACAATTCAGGTCTGCAATGCAATACTCCAATCAGTAAAGCTAGTGTGTCACCAACCTGTACAAGCCAATGTGAAGCAACCTTAACAATTTTCAACAATATGTTAGCTTTCTTCTTGTAAGCCGAGAAAGTCATGGGCATGTTAATTTCTTGTAGCTTTTAACCCCTTTACTCAAAACATCCATCATCTTTAAAAATATAATTGGGTGGAAAAATAAATAAACAGTAATGCATTTATTTGCAAAGTCATAAGTGGGTCAGTCCTGAAATGAGTATGACTGATTTAATTACCTGGACTCCTGTTATTTGTGAGGGTATCTATACACATTAACTTAAGCTTTTAACAATTGTGACCAATCAAGTACACAATTATTTGCACTACAAAATCCAGAGCCCACGCCTTTCCACAGCTAGATGTGAAATGAATGAGAGGACAGCTTGACGTCCTCAGCCACCTCAGGTGAGGGAGCTGAGGAGCTTGGGGAAACAACAGTGGCTGAGGCACCCACAGCGGGCTAGATCAGAAAGCCAAGTGAGCCACTGCCAGCTGGAAAGGTCAGACTCCTTGCATCCTTCTTCAGAAAGAGACTAACAAATATCTATTTGACAGCCACAATCGATGGCCCAAAAAATCAATTCTGGAAAACAGCCAGCACTCTGTCCCTTATTTTCTTGTATTCTTATATTATTTACTGGCTTTGATGACAGTGTGTCTTTGTTTTCCCTTTCCATCCTCAGCTCAGTGGTTTACCCTTTTGCTTTTAGATGAAAAGCTCCCTGATGGTTAAGACAATTAAAACACAACCACTTGACCTTTTCCTGATTTCAGCAGTAAACCTTTGCTTTCATCTCTTTTCATATTTAATACCCCAATGGCAGATGTGCAACCTGGGTGCACATGACTACACGTGAACAAACTGCAGATCCCTTGACACTAGACTGTGTAACCGACAAACTGTTCCCTGAAAATTATCTGTGACGCCTTTCTTGGTTATCCTTAATAAAAAATAGCTACTTGCCAAAAATATGAATCTCTAAAAATTATCCGGTAGTGTATGTGCATTAAATAGTCTGTTTCAGCAATAACATTTTTGTGGAAGGCCTAAACTTCAATGTGTTTGTTTCTGCTCAAGCTTGGTGAAAAGGTTAACTTTTAAGAAAAATTAGCCTTTGCTCTTGACATTGGAAATCGCCCACTTGTCTAAACTGAACAAGAAAGAACAGGACAATGGAAAGATGAAAGGAAATTGTCTGTAACTATTAAGGAGATTTACTTCATATTCACTTTTAGAATGTCAGCCTCTTAATACTTCTCACACAATCAAAGTATGACCTATATTGTTATATATTCCCCCAGAAATAAATATTTTGCTGTCCTTAAGCTCAAGGGTTGCATTTTAAAACCCTGAAGAGGTTAAGCATGCTGGCATGCAATTCAATGGATTGGCATCCCATCCTAGGCAGAGTACCATCTTGCAACCCCCAGCTCTTGCTCAATGTTACTCTAAGCAGTTACTCATCATGGACAGAATGTGACAATTCAATGTGAGGTTGGTGGATGCCAACATTATTCAATTTCAGCTTCAAATATACTGTATGAACGGCACAATAAATGGAATTGAAGATAGTGTACAAACAACACACAAATTTACAAATATGTGGTCAGTTTACAGTTCAAATGTCTTAGGGACCATATGACCTATTTCAATGATGTAATCAGCTGAGGTGTGTAATATCAGAACCAACTAACATAGTGAATATCAGATAATTCACAAAATATAAATCTTTTCATCACCCAACCCTCCTATACAAAATGCTTTTAATAAAAAGTGCAGGAACATACTTTCTGTCTTACGAAAATACCAGATACTAATATTTTGGTTTTTACCACAAGGAGTTTTGCCCTTTTAATCCCATTTTGAGCACAATTACATTTCTGAGTTTTCTCATGAGGTTAGGGCTGCAAGCCATATACTGATTTTATTTAAAGAACGAATATGCACTGGGAAATATCTTTTTCTATTTCCCTTGAGAAGCTGTATAGTTTGTTTTTAAAAGAATGCATTCTCTAATTTACAAAAGCTAAATGTCATTAATTTTAGAGGCCATTAAGGATATTAAACATCTGCATCAGTATTTAAAGGGAGCTTTACCGAAAAGCACTTTTATGGACCTCAAGGTGTCATAATGTAGGAATGGAAAAATGGCTGAGAAATGATCGGGACAAAACTAAATAAAATCTCTATAAATCAAAAAATGTTCCATTTTTTATTATTGTCTTAGTCCCTGGGAAGAAAAGAGGAACAGAACCACCAGTAAGAAGAAAATGTTGCAACAAAAAACATATCAGTCATTCAGAAATGAAAGCAACAGACTCCTCTATGACACCTCCTGTACTGTACATTCACACAGAACATTTGAATTAAAATCATATTACAGGCAAATGTCTGGGTTATTAACCCTTTTGGATGAATATTATTCACTGGCCAACTCTCTTAGCCTACAAGCATTTCTTGGTTGAGATGACATTTTAAGGCTGAATGTGTTGTGTACAATTCTTTTTCTCAAACAATTAACAATTACATCATGGAATATTGATCCAAAGAAAAAGGCTTTAGTCTTTGATTGTTCCATGGAAACAGCTGATTTGTTCATCAATGTAACTTAGAATTTACAACTGAGAAGAAGATACAATTCTTACAAGAAGAGCTGCAGGAGTTCAGAACAAGGGACTCGGCTTTATTTCATTAATTAAAGCCTGAAAAGTGAATGACCATTGGTAAAACTGAATCAGAATTTATCTCAAAATCTGAAGGCTGGATGAAAAATGAACAACTTCAAACAAAAGTAACCAGGACTGCATTAAAAAGCATAATAAAGCAATTAAATAAACTAAAAGGACAATCAAAGCTTTTGGTTTCAATACGATGCGTTTTTGAGACCCATAATGACTGAATCAGGGGTGTTTGAACAATTCAAGTATATGTAGTAATAATTAATTACAGTAATCCATTAACAGGTTACAGCATATGAATGAATGAATATGGCATATTGTTTCTGAAGAATAGTTTGCATTTCTACTTTTATAACAAATTATGAAGTCAAATTTAGAGCAAATTAAAAATCGGTTGTAATATCCACTAGACTGGTCATATCTAAGAAGTGGCAATCAGACAGTTGTTTCAGCATTTTACACTGCCCAAAAAAAGATTTATGTACTTAACAAATTCTGGGTTTGTTACTCTATGAAAGTGAGACATGAGAGACAAAAATAACACCAACAAACATCTGACTCTTATAATTTGACAATGGTTTTAACAAGTGTTTATAATTTATTCTGCTACTGTATGTCATATTTTAGAGGCAAAAGTTTTCATGAATTGAATTTTGTAGATGGGACTTTTGTTTTCTTGGTTTCAGCAAGAATATGGCTGGTCTTGCTGAGTGAAGCATATGAGGAAATCTTTCAACTATCTGTGCTATAAATGTCAGGTTACCTCAAATTTACAGATTCATGGTTTAAAAAACCTCATTTGGTATTCTTCTATATCACCTCAGGTATATTTTCAGGCTATTCCTTTTGTCTGTTAATTAGATTTAGTATTAAAATGTCCAGGGGTGGCAAATTCATTAGACATTGGATATAAGTACAGATTTTTCTTAAAGATGGATAGTGAGATTAATGGATAGACCATTTTAGACCAAGGTTTCTGATCAATTTTTTTGGACAATAAAGAAAGCAGATATCATGAAGAACTCAATCAACAGTGGTTCAATTATAAATAAAAATCCAATGTTTTAATTAAGAGGATTGAAGATAATGCTTTTCTTACGGCAGCATGATCTCAACTCTAAAGCATCTGATTATGAACTGTGTTAATTAAACAATTACCATCATTCAAAGTTTACACTTGTTGTTCTTGTTGCTGTTTCAAAAAAGAAAGCAGCATAATGAAGGTATAAAGTGTTTTGAAGTATATAAAAAGATGATAATTTAGAGGTTCCAATAAGCAAATTTAAACATTTCCAGATTTAAGTAAAACTGTGAGAACATTGTGAAACTTTTTTTAAAGACAAGGAAAAGGAATACTGTACATCATTACTAGTCTTCAACACCTACTGTAGTCAGCAGTGATGTTAAAAACTTTCAGTGCTGAAATACATATGCAGTATGGACTCTTCTAAATATGCAGTATGGACAAATTAGAGAATATTTTCACACAACATGAAATATCATAGTCAAATCAATACTATTAGAAGGACCTATGCTAACCATTTCAAAACAGAGATTTTACACAAGCCTATTTTCTTTTCATTCCTTCACCAGATGAACTATATAATATTTCTGCACAATATCTTGGTAGGGTGGTTTTCTACAAATAGACTTTTATTAAAATATCTGCAGGGTTTGGCAGTGTAACATACTGTATATAGAGATAAGGGAGGACATGTTTATCTTAATGAGAATCACTAAAGCTGTTCAAAATAATAGACAGGCATAGAAATAAACCCAGACCACCATATCACAATCACCTGTACTCAACCTCGCCCTCCAGCAATCCACAAATGAAGATCTTAAATTCTTTTATACACCAGGAAGCTTAAGCATTAAAAAGCAATGGGTATGATAATGCCCCCATTTACTCCTCTAAAATATTCCTACTACTTTGAGAGAGCTTGTGTCATCTCTAGCAGTATTTCTCATTAACTTCATACAAGGGGAGACATCAGCTATGCACACATCGTTCTTAACACTTGCATGGTCCTTTCACTTTCCACATGTTCATTAATGTTCCTGTGTTTGTGCCTGTGGCACTGTGCTTGAATCAAAGAGTTCTCTCTTACTTTCCTCCAATCACCTGAGCACTCTGGAAAATGAAATGAATGAATTATTACATATTTTAAAGAAACATATAATATCATCTTTAAAGTGCTTGAAACCTCATCAGGTAGAACAAGATTTTTTAACATCTTTGCTCTTTTTCCATTTCACAACCACGGCAAGAACATGAGACCTTCAAATTGACTGAAATCATACAGCATGCGCCACACAGAAATGACAGGCCACTGATGCCAACATGCACAAGTGTACAAAGCTCTTTGATCGGACTCATTAAACACTGCTGTCTCACTGTCACACTAGCAGCATGGTAAAAGATAGCAAAAGCCTTCAAATTAAAGACACCTACTCGTCATTGAAATGACTTAAGTATAGCATGTGCTCCAAATTGTTTGCCTGATATAAGAGGAAGATCACAATATAAAAGATTTACATTTGAAGATACTGTATAAACATCCATTATCTAATCAGGACAGAATAGCAGGGGAAACCAGAGCCCAACCCAAGGGGCACAAGGCGGGGTACACCCAGTAAGGGACACCATTCCAACACAGACACAGACAAACACACACTCATACCTAAGGCCAATTTTCCTAGAAGACTATTAACCTACCCATATGTCTTTGAACTGTGGGAGGACAAGGGAACAAGATATCAAAATAAATGCAGCTTGTTTAACCAGTCTGTTTATGATTTTCCTTCAGATCTTGAATTATTCTGTGAGCCCATTTTTATCTCATCACTGCACTACATTATTTTTTTATTTCAAGTTCTGAGGTTATGTTTATGCCTTTTAATTGCTTTCTTAGGTTGCATGGAAAAGAAAAAAGAACGAGCAATCGACTAAATTCTTTTCAGTGAAGACATATATTATTGTTACATTTAATAATAATGATAATAATAAATAACAAACATCTTCATAAAAACAGAAATCCAAAAGGGTTCTGGCACCAGGAAACAGATGGAAATACAAGAACACAATGCCAATGAGGTTAATTAATTCTCCTTGTTAACTACAAACAGAATCTGCTGAGAACTGATGTGGGAGATGGGGCTTATTTTTCAAATTGTTTGCTGGCAAGTGGAGCAAAACATTTGGAGTTGACAACAGTGTTTTTCATTCCTGCAACCTGTGAAATAAAGGTTAATAACCCACACAAAGTAACTAGTGTGATTTACTTTCTCCCATCATTAAACATAACAAAAATAAAGCCCATAACACTGACTAAGAAGTCATTATCTCCACATTGATGAGCAAGGGGAATTAGTTTAGTGTGTGAATGGGAACGATCCAAGACAGCTGTGCACAGCAAAGCAAAATCCGAATCTCTTGTAAAATCACTGCTTCTGTAAAGGTCCTTGACTAAAACAAGTAAGAGAATGTATACCATTCAACTGACAGAGGGAAGCTATCCTATTGAATTACAAAGGGCACCAGGAGGCTCCTGGTTGGGACACCAGTCTAACACCCGATATGCATACAGTACACAAAAGCTACCTGTATGCAGAAAGACAATTTAGGAGACAACTAACTAACCATGCCAGCATGTCTTTGGAAAGCAGGAGAAAACTCTTTAATCCTCCTGGTTACTCTTTGGGTAACACTGAGTCATTTTAAGTGGGGATGTGAAACTGCAAAGGCAGAGGGGCAAACAAAATTGGACAAGCACCAAAGAAATCACCATTCACACATTGCAACAAACGGGCAGGTTCTTAAGCACACCTTGACATCCTTTTCATTTTATTTAATGGGAGTCTTTTCAGCATTCATGAGCAATGACATGCTGAAAGCCCCAACAGAGATGAATCGGGGGTTTTATTTAATAATACATTGTAACTAATAAGCCACCAGGATTAAAACGGTCTGTGCCTCAGGGCTCCCTATGGGATTGGCTGTAACAGCTTTTCTTAATAACTGATAACCATTTTCTGACCTTATGAGAGGTAAAGCACATTTTCCAAATCATTCACTGATATCTGAGCTGCCTCTGCTTTTGAATAAAGCTAATGTGTCCTCTAATCTTTATTGATTATTTGTGTCAGATAGCAGAGAGTAGCAGTCTCTCAGACACTGGCAATGAAACTGAATCTGACTAAAACTGCAAAATTATAAAAGCTGGACAATATATCCCTAGTCACCCATATACAGTACGAGTTTATTTAATAGAGTATCAGAATCAATTCTAAATATCTAGGAAGTGTTAACATTGTAATTTTGGGACCAAAGCAATTGTGCTTTTCCTGCACAAACTTATATAACTAAAGAGGGTATTTGCATCTCTGCAGCTAACGTATTCTCTATTTCAAGAGTAAATCAAAAGAATAAGTAAATCCCAATGCCAGGAAATGATGAATGAAGCCAAAACGTTATGATGAGTGAAGCTGGTGAGGCAGCCTCTCATTAGCTAGCAACTACGTGACTGTTGTAAATTTCAAGAATAAACAAAAAATTTGGGGGATGCTCATGTCACTCAACCTCCAAAGCCAAAGTCCCCACTGAGACACCCCACACAGCTGTAAGGTGCTGTGCAGATTACTGTGGAACAGATAGGGAGTGACACAGGAATGGGCCTGTCAGAGGAGAGCATGCATGTTTGCTCCTATGTGCTGCTGCAGGGCTGGTGACAAAGAGCTAAGTTGATTAAGAATTGTCAGTTGAAAATATTGAGGGTAGAAAGTAGTTATTATAAAAGCCAGCCACTTGGAAGTTTAAACTATAATTTCTTAATTTAAAAAACCTAACAACAAGGTTCAACAAGGGATAGTTTTTTTTATTTAATAAACTTTGATATAACAATTAAAAATAAAGATACAATATTCATAGGACAATATTGAACATGCTTCAAAAGCAATTATGGTTTCATTAATTATGAAATGTTAGCTTCTTTCCTGTAAGATTGTTGAACAAGTTAAATCAACAACAAAAAAATGCATTCAAATTCCTGTGCTTCCAAAGACAGCAAGTAAACAATTAAGTATTGATCATTTCTCAGCAAAATATTTATACAAGGGATAAAATAGGAACAACTAACAAAATTATTCAGTGGGGAAATGAATTGTGCTTAACAAGAAAAAATGTGTATATTTTTTTAATTTGCTCACTTTCTGGCAAGTTCTGAAAACCTCTCCTATAGTCTCAAAGTAAAACATATAATAAAACATATAATAAAAAATAAAATATATAATAAATAATCCATGTTAACACTATAAAAACTTCATTGAAAACATGAAATATAGCTTTGGGAAAACTGATATTCCCATCTTTGAAGAAAGGTGTTACTCACCACCATGCACTAGTTTTAAAAACACTAACAAACGCATGTTTCTGGAATTCCCCAAGTTTAAAATGAGTGGGACTGAATCATTCACATTTATTATACAAATTATATACACAGCACTCAGAGATGAATTTATAATTGAACAAAAACCAACCCGTAGTCTGCAAGTCCATGCTTCTTAAAATATAAAACCCCAAAAGAATGACTATCAAACAGACACTTTTACACATGACACATTTCCAAGGAGACTACCAAAGTTTCTCAGTCACTTACTAAACTAGTGACAAACTATTCCTATACTTACAGGAATCATATTTGCGGCGACTTCTTCCATAGCCCTGCCCTGTGTAATGAATGAAAAGCCATTTGCTCAAATGGAAAGACATAGAAGCAAGAGAAAATCTCACCATCCAAGTTGTTCTGCACTCAACCAGCATTAAGCATCATCATGGCAACTAAATTTGGACTAAAGGGAGTCCTGATATCTAACTAGTGCATATTCCACACAAATTATTCATAATTCAGATTATGGAAAAATGTGCTAGGAAAGGTGTATTCCTGCTTTAACAATTGATTGTCTGAACAGAAGTTTAGACCTGGTCCTGATTACTGGACATTTCAAAACCTCTACCACAGACTAATGCTCCCAGACATTACTCTTGAAATCCTTTTCTTAATCAAAGTATTTCAATTCAAAGGAAGTTAAGACGCTCAAAAATAAGCAAATGAGGATCTACTTGATATGGTTATAAAAACAGTTTGTATTTAAGATGGAGAAGAATTTTGGAAAGTAAATATTTATTTATGATTAAGTAGAAGAGTACAGTAGAAACCTGTTATGGTGAGCCTTTTAAGATAACAAAACTGGAGCTGAATACTGCAATGATATTAATATTTCCATCAACACTGGGTGTGTGGCAAAAACTATTAAACTATTACAAATGTATGTACAGTATATACAATTTCAAAGCTTTTAAAGAGGTATGTAATTCCAGATTATGGAGAAAACAACTAGATATCGCTGAGGATAACTCAAGAAGGACAATAGTGAAAAAGTGGTCAAAGACCTTGCAGCCAGAACCACTTGTTCTATCAACGTATTGATCCACACTTGTCAATAAACACACACATTTCTCCGTCTTGGTAATTAACCTCTATAGCTCACTTCCTCCCTACACCAAAAGAAGGTCACCAAGCCGAAGGCTTATATTTTAAACCTTTTTTTAAAAAACGTTTTTTTTAAGTTATTAATTTATTCTAATTTTGGCACTTTTCCTGAAACGTTTTTTAGTTTGTCTTTATTTAGGTAAAAGCTGAATATCATGAATGCCCTGAGAGGTGGCCTCAGCAGACAAAATGCCCTTTAAATTCTTACTTACAAAACACACCTAATTTCTCCTTTTGTTTTCTCATTTCAATGGCAGGCTTTTCACTGCACGAAATCGAGATGCTAATACAATTCAAAACCTCAGACAAACTGACACAGAATACCTAGCATTCAATTACCTTTTAACAATCAATCTATTAACTGAGTGATCTGCACCTGTTCATTGGAATGTGAAATCAGGATACACAAAGGCGCATCTCATGCTTCATACCTAAATCTAATTTCACCTGGTCACACACAATGCAGGTTCACCTCGAGGTCTTTGGGCACTGAGGACACTGTTCAGTCATCGCTGGAGTGGAATGATGTGTTGTTATTAAATGACCGGTATTTGATTTATTTGTGTAGAATTAAATTCCAGATAATTAATACAAAAAATGTAAAGGAAATATAGTGGAAATATATTGTGGAAAACAGTGGATTTGGATAGATTCAATTTGTGAGAATATAATAGCAGTGATAAGTACAGCAGAACATCATCTTCTATCATGTATTGAAGGAGTGTCATGAGCAAGAACTACCGAAAAGGGCCAGGCTGTGAGAAGACATTAACCTATAACTTTTGTTGTGGTTTCATTGATCACTAATGCCTCTAGCAAGACTGATCAACTAAGGGGGAAAAAAAACTTGTTTTGCAAACAAGATTGATTGGAAAAAGAGGACAGGAATCTGCTAACAGAGTTTCAATTATCTTTAAGTCATTAACCCATCATCATGTGGCGCTACAGAATAAATTACTTCCATTTAGCAGCAAAGTCCCACCCCTGCCAAGACCCCCTAATCCTTTAACCAACCAAGTTGTTCTTTCAAGTCCTTATCACCCGTTGTAAAATGTTCTGCCAGTGTTATCTGTTGAGACATTAAAGTTCTTGAACATTGCGGAAAAACAACACTAACAAATAAAAATGTACATGTGGCAAGGATATTCAATGGAGTGATAAATGGTTTAATTCACTGATGACTCTTCAATCTGTCATTGCATGACAGTACGATTGGCATGTTTTCTTCAGTGTTTTGTTACAAACTGAAAATGTTACATAATGGAATTCCTGCATACCAGTCAAAACATATTGCAAGAAAAATCTATTCCTAACAAACACTATTCTAATGTATGTAGACTAGCTTTTTTCCCCATGTGACAGGAGTGTAGTTATCATCTTTGTCTGTAAATTGAAATGGCATCTATGGAGTCTGACTGCAGACCCCCTAACATTACTTTGCGGTCCATGGAAGTTAGCAATACTGTACTTGTTAGCCACTTGCTTCGTGTTTGAAGATAACTTTTTGATTTTTCATCTTTTACACTGTGGCTAAGCCTCCCTAGTCCACCAATTAGTAAGAACTATTACAATTTTGACAAAGTGCTTGAGTAAGAATAAAAAAAAACACCTTCATCTGTGTCAGTGTAGATGGTAAATTTAGCTTCAATTCTGAAGACGAAGCTGCTTTCAGAGTCTTTAGTTCTAGGACCACAGAATTGTGGAGTGCTTATTATTTGAACATCTAAAATAGCTGAGGCATATTGTCATAACAATTGAAAAATAACAGCAGACCTGTGGACTGGTAAAATGCACCACAGCTAAAAAGAAATCCTGAGGAAGTTCTATTGAAAATATTATATAAATAGTTCATAGTTTCACATACTTCTTTATCTATTCTTTGGTTATCCATTTGTAGCATTCCAGCAGCATGCATTTTAATTAAAATCTCATCATACGTGGGGCTTTGTAACAAATATAATATGCTTCAAAACTGCATATTAATCAATCCAAGATGAACTAAGGAACTGATGAATGAATAATTAAATGAGTAAAATGCCAGCAACCCTCCCCCATAGCATTCTCTATGCTGCAGAATCCCTGCTTGGAAACCCCTCTTTAAATTTCTCCAAATGATCTCCATCTCGTCAATAAAAAAGGCTGCTGCCGGACTGAGCTTTTAAGCTGTACAATTAAAATTAATTAAAAACATGTTAGCATCACTGTCAGTTAGGTTCTAATGGTGCATTAAATTAAGAAAATGACTGGCTGCAGGCATAAGAAGACAGAGAGAATAGCAAAAGGGCAGAGCAGCAGGCAGCCACAAATTTAAAATGCCATCCAATACCTTTCATATTTCCTACAAATGATTAAGCTGAAAAGATGCTGCACTATTTCAAATAAGATATTATGATTCTAATGCAGGGCTTAGTGTAATGTCAAATGTCCATTTGGGTTTGCCTTTCACATCTGTGACTGGACAGTTTTTTTCACCTTTTCTCAGAGGACAAGTCAACCATTGGGATTGAGGCACAGCCTGGAATTCTTAGCTACAGGGTCACTCCGAACATTGTAAGGTAGCCATTGTTCAGATTAGAATTCCTCAGGAGCTATTACCAAATCTATAACCCATTTTCCTTCTTTCTTACAAGGTTTCAGCACCCAAACTGACTTGTTGATAAAAAAAATCTTATTATAAAAACTTGACTCTCATTCTTCAGCGTGAGAAGATTTTATAACATTGAATCAACACAAAGGGCAAAAAAACAGTTGTGGGTGAGCCTCTCTCGAGTCTCCCTCATTTGGCATGTCCATTCCTCCAGTTATTTAAAAGTGCTCTCCTTCCTGGTTTGGTTAAAGATTAGGCACCTGTGAAATAAAACGACTCCCTGCCAGAAATTTAGAAAACACACATTTCATCTCAGCAGGATTCCAATGGAATTACAACCAGATATTTATCAAGGATTTCATTCCAGTCTTAAAACTGTGCCTAAATGTGCTCTATCTAAATTTATTCAGATTTTGCAGTGCACTCTTGAATAATAAAATGTATAGAATGTATAGACATATCCTCGGTTCACACAGTCAATACTTTCATTCCTTTATGATTCAACAAAACCTTTAAATATTGTACATTCTGTCATTCTGTCACATAGATTTTATTGGGTGGTCTAAAATGGTGGGAATAGAATATTTGATTTATTTGATATCGGGAACTATTATTTCTAGAGGAGCAACAAAACTATGATGAAATTCTGTTTTTAACAAATTCCAAAGTTAACAGAAGGTAAGAAGTAGCAGTGTGAAACTTAAGTCTGAGAAAACTACAAGAGAAAATGTATTTTTTCCAGACTGGATTGGCACTTCACACAATGTTGTGTTTCAGTAAAATGGTTTCCCTTTTTAATATGACATAAAGCAAGTCATTAAAAAGTATGGTAGAAAAGTCTTAAGTAATCAGATATCCAGAACAAACCATAATTTCTCACTTTCCATTTTAATGGGAGCCTTTTTGACAACTGACATACTGTAATCGAACATGGTGCTCTCTGAGCTGGACTAAATGAAATCACTGAAATATCTCCAATCAGCACCTTTTCCTCTTCCCTCCAAAACTGCTCAGGCCCAATAATTGGTTCAACAAGATTCTAAACCCAGACCTTTACTGAGCTTTCAGCGTGATTTATCAACCATTTAATAACTGCCAGTAACGTGATTATTTCTGAGACATTTCTCCAGACAGGGGCTCACTTATTTTTTCTTCCTGAGTAAATAAATTGAGTTTCCTGAACTACCTCTTCTCCGTGGCTTCACAAGGCGATAGGACGTACAGTACAGTACAGTACATCTCAGATGAGTAATCTAACTCAGGAAGCAGAGAACGCCTGTGCCGAGGCCTCTTTAACCCGATCAGATTGTGACAAAAGATCCCGCCCAGTGGAGTTTCTGCAAAGGAGCCACCATATTCCAGTAGCTTCAACCCATTTGTGCTCCACTCCCTCGCTGACAAAGACACGGCGCACCAAACAGAGGGGCAAGGAAGAGTGGATGGTGCTCATGGCCGGTTCCCACTGCACTGCCCTGGCACTCCTGCAGAGTCGCTACAATAGGGAGTGCAGCACTACAGAACTACATACAGGACGAGAACAACGGAGCAAGAAAAATGACAACCGTGTTTTTCCTTTTCACTGCGCTGGTGAGCTTGTTGTGGCCACCTATCGTTCTGTAGGCTCCAGACCGGGAGCCACGACACGACGCCTTTACCTCCATTGAAAATGTTCAAAATGTTGTTCCCCTTAAACAGTCTGTAACAAAAAAAAAAGGCCATAGAAAAAAATCTCAGATAAATAAATAACCAAAGCCTAGTTTGTTTGTTTTTTCCATCTACCTGTGGTACTACTTTTTATATTTATATACAGTATTCCTCCCTCTTTTGCTTCCACTGTTGGCTGAAAACCTAGGCCCTTGTTCCTCAAGCATTTCTCTTCCACTGTAATTTTAACACATTGATCCGCCTTAGAAACAGAGCCTTAGGGGGTATTTATAACGTGTGGCCTGTCATTGTGAAGCTGAAATATGAAATTCCATCAGCTCACCCCTCACAGGCTGCTCCTACTGCCTCGGTGTCACTCCTGCTGCCGTGGCAACCAGCACCTGCTTCTTTTTTTTTCTTTTCCTGTCTTTTGTATTTGGTTGCATCCTGAGAGCATGACAATTTAACCTGTCAGTGGATCGACGTTTTTTTTTTAAAGTGCAGAAGGATGCTCATGTTTATTAATTATTTTCAAGATGTGGTTTTGAGCATCCTGTCAAGCATACTGTATTTTGGTGTTATTTCACACTCACACAGAGAGAATAAAGCACAAGAGAGAAAATGAACAACAGATTGTACAACCAGGTATTCTAAATATGTTCAGTGGCTAATAACCTGCTTACAAAATTACTTTATAAGAAATATACTTTGTTTCCTCCTGTTGCTTTAAAGACTTGAATAAGTAATTATACAGTATATAACAGGAAAATATTCTTACAAATTGTCTTACAAATGTATTAGTAACAATCAAAGCTCTGAAGTATGACAAGAAATAGTATACAGAACAGCAATAAAGATGTTTTCATGGCATTTCATTCATATTTTTCTATGTGAGGTAATATGAAAGGTCTTATTTTATATCAATTAAAGCAAATAGGGGATAGCCACCACAATCCCCTGTGCAGCACAGGTGCAAATATTATATAATAAGGTTGAAATACCCCCCTGCCTTTTTTACTTTTTGGCAGTGTACTGTATATACAGATACAGTATATACAGTTCCTCAATCAGGTAAATGGTTTACTTTGGGCAGAAGTAGTTGAGTTAGAATGGAGATTGCTGACAGTTTCTTTTCTGAAAAGCTATGCTTATTTAACATCATCACTCATGGTGTCTATCTGCAAGGGCATTACCTGAGATTACCAACCACTGTTTGGCATTAAGAAGCTTATTTTCACTTGTTCTACAGAGCTGGCACAGTCCCTGAAGACCGCAATCCCACATTGCCTCCAGGTACGGCACTTGTAAATCAAAAACTGCTGGAAACCTGTAAAAAACCTGTCCAGTGCAGGTCAATTAAGCACATAATCTCAGTTCAATACTTCACAATAGGTGCAGAGTAGTAATAACTCAGGCCCTGGGGAGTAGTTACACCTTGCCATGTGGTGACAGAAGCTCAGGCAAACAGCGAGGCTGTCAAGCCACTGGCTGTCCCTCTCATGACCCCAGCCCAGGGGCTAGTGGTGAGAGCAAGAGAGTGCAGCTTGGAAAAGAGACAAGCGAGGAGGTGGGAGCCAGCCAGCCTGACGATGGAGACAGCTAGCCTACCCACACCTGTAGCGCAGGCTGATGAGAGAAGACATCTGTAACACCGGCTTGACAATCACATCAGTGACTGAAAGTGTGTTTGGGATCTTGTGATGATGTGACATATACATGATTGCATTGCTACAGTACCACAGAGAGGAACACCTGCACATCAGACCAGCAGAGCTCGGTAGCCCAGTAGATACGCTAAGTGATAACAAAATGCAAGTGTAACTGATTTCATTGAAGCTTAAGATGAAGACATTTAACAAAATGATTTTTCTGATGAAAGGCCAGAAGATTTTTTTTCACTCAAAACAAAATTCTACAATGTTTCCAACCACATTATTGAGCTCAAGTAATAATCTTCCGTAAAGGTAGTCATAAATAATTACAGAAAATAATTAGGAAATAATCCATATTTTTTCACATAGTGAGACACGTCATCACTCTATACAGTGTGATTAACTTTCACATTGCTGCTTTCATTAGAGAAACTGAGGTTGGCAGAAAACATTTGTGTGTACATACCAAGGCTCTGTATGTGTGTCTGTATCTGTATGTGTGCCATCCAAAGAAGCAGCTACAGTACCTACGCAAATCACCTACGCAGAAAGAAAATCCTGTTTTTTTACATTTTGACGGTGAATACACCATGGTTTAACATCCCGGGTCTAGAGATCAAAGTGCAGGTATCAAGGTCAGATGTTTCACGATAAACAAATATCTATTCATACATGGCAGTCTACAGTATGGACAGTGTTGCAGGAGCAAGATGATGCCATTGTCCATTCTCTGCCTCTACTGCAGTTAAACAGACCACTGAAACATCATCCCAGTGACTATTAATACTATACAGCTCCAAACTCACCAAGCCCAAATCCTTTCATCCCATTAACAAGCTTGATCGTACTGAGAAACACTTCACTGCAAGTGGCATAAAAGACAACGTGAGAAGTAATTTCCTCTAGTGTATGAAAAAATAGGGAGTGTTTCTGTGCTAAAAACAAGGCCCCACCCCCAAAATTCAAATAAAGGCCCACTGGCTGCAATCTGTCTGAAAATTGCTCCTGGTAATTTCCTCAGTTCCTCTGGTCAGCTCTGAAATTCAGTTCTATTCAGCAGTTTTAAGGGTACATTTCAAATGATTAAGCAGGATTTTTCAGTTCATGTGAATACATACAGTATAAAGATGCAGCACAACAGCAGCCAAAGACTATTTGTGTGGCACTCAAAAGCAAATAGCCTAAAATAACATGTACTGTAATCATCTACATACAGACAAAGCAAATAAACAACTGAGAACTAAACAAATTTGCATCGAAAGTGCTTTTATCATACAGTAGTGCACTTAACACTGTTATAGAGATACCCTCTAGCTGTGTTGAATTGTGACAGTTAAGCAATGATATCAGCTTATTATTACTATCAATTTGTCTTGAATTTGTCAGCGACCTAAAACATCTTTGGGGTTAAAAGCAATGACACAAAAACACATGCACAGATTTTTTGCAGGGTAGATAAATAAGACAAATATACCAGACAACAGCGTCTTTCAGAAATATTTCTGTTATCAGGCTAAAGACAATACAGTAGTTTGAAGTATATACATACCAATGAACTCTATGGTTTATTACAATGCTTAATACATTATACAGTATATGCCTGAAGCTTTATATAAGTGGACATACTGTATCTGCGTCTAGTGAAGTCTCTTTTGATTATAAACGAATGATTGATGACTATATTTTGGGTAGCATTACACAGGCGATCCTTTGCAATGCAGAGAAAACTCTCTCTTCATAAAAGACATTTTCAAACCAAAGCAGTAATGTGGATCCCTGAGGGGTTTCTAATATTACAGTCAACTAAAACTGTTTAATGACTTAAGTCTTTTGACCAAATAAATGGGAAAATAAATGTAAAAGTAGTAAAGTGACTAGGACAACATGGCTTACAAACACAAATAAAACAAATGAATGTGTTTGAGAATATTAAATATATACATCAGCTTAAAACTCTCAGAAAATTCGTAACTGAAATTATAACTGAATCTCTCTATATGAGAAAGCTTAGATACTCGAAACAAAACTCTGTCAAAAGCCTGTCAAAAACACACTTTGCAATTTGTCTGTTCATCTTTCTCACATCACCCTGAGAAACAATCTGTGTGGATATGTGCCTGAATACTCCAAGCCTTGCCCTCTGCAAATAACTTACTCTCTCCCAGTCCAGGCTTGTGTGGAAAGGACAGTACTGTTCAAATATCATCAGCGAGCTAACAAAAGACAATGTAAAATTAAAGCAGTCTCACATTTGTGCTGCAAATCCTTGAACTTGCTTTCATAATAAGCCACTGAGATCCTAACATGGTCTTTAGAGAGATTCATCCATACTGTATGTTCTAGGACTATGAGACATATACTCTTATCAATAATGGATCTCTGTCTGCACAGTGAGAAATCATATACTAGTGATGCCAGTATTATTCAGAATTAGATATAAACACAACTAAGACTCACATGCAATATTTTATTCATGGCTCCTGAATAATTTATGAAGACCCTCAAGGTGAAGACATCACTTTGTTTTAAGATTTTGAAAGATATTCCTGACTTTAACAAGTTTCTGCTTATAATATGACATGTGTTCAATTGTTTTATCTAGGCACTGGATACAACAATTTGTATGGCCTTTAAAACACATTTCCCAACAGGCAGAAGGCAATATAACACATTGGGTAGCTGCCAGTCCTTATAAAAAAGAACCTATCGAGGAACTTTTAGATTCTTTAGAAATTTTATGATTCTCAATAAAAACCTAAAGTTTATTTTAGTACATTGATGACTATATCTAAGCCATAATAATGGACGGGGTCAGGAATCACTGAGGAGACTATCCTGGCAAGCAACAAGTGCAAGGCAGGATACGACCTGGAAAAGACACTGGTCCATTGCAGGGCAGACACACAGACACAAACACACACACACCCACACCAGGGCCAATTTTGCCATACTGGTGACCAACCAGTGTGGCTTTGGAAAGCAGGAGGAAACCACAGCACCTGAAGGAAACGCAGGCAAACATGAGGAGAATATTCGAAAGCCATCAGATAGCATCCCTGGTCAGGAACTGAACCCACCCTTTGTTGCCTTAGTTTCATGCCAAATTATGATCAGTCTTACCCTTCATTGCATTATTTTAACCATTTATTGATAGCAAGAAAAACTGCAATGAGACATCTGCCATAAACCTATTGAAATGCAGAAATAAAATCCTTATGAGAGGTGTGCATGGATATTGCATACCCACCATGCAGATATAGTAAATTACTATTTACACCAAGTGATGTTGGATGGAGAAGGTGAGAGCTCTCTTCAGGTATTGCATTTTGGTTCAGTATCCAAACATCATGTTTCATCTGTGAGGTTATTCTTTGATATCTGAAGGAATTGCTCTCCAATTATTTGTGTTTTTCATATACTGTATGTAGTAAAGTACTGTTATCTGGACAACTCAGTGAGTAAGGACGAGGCTCAAGGGCTGAAACATTCATATTGCATCCAAAGCTTACCACAGGCCTTTTCATACCACATCTGTAATGATTTTTTGTCATAGAAAATTCCCACATACTTTATGTAGCTTCAAATGTCACTTTCCATTGATAATGATGAAATTCTGAGACACTTTCATCTGACGGTTTACAGTGTGATACAAATACTGTATATTTAAAACTATTGTGTTTATATCTTATAGATCTTGAAGTGGTAGGTATGGAATTGTGTTTTCATTTTCACTGTATTGATGGTTTAAATTTCGCTGATAAGACCCCATAAGCCTTTATGTATCTAGGTTGCATTTGCTATAAGGATTGTGTTACTTTGAACATCTAAACTAAAAAAAATGCATCTCGATGTCTTCTGTGTATTCTCTGATATCTACTTCTGTGAAATGACAGATAATGGGTTCATATTACTCCTGAAATCCAAAAGGTCAATAAGAAAATAACCACATTTGTTTCTGGCTCACAGGATTTTTAGTTTGCTTGATTTTACATGCTCAGTTTCCTGGAAGGGTAATTATTCTATACAGACAGAAAACCTTTACAAGTGAAAAAAGTTATCAGAGCATGGGTCCTGCACAATCTCATCAGTTAAGCTTGGGTTAAGGTAAATTCTGCAGAATACATAGCCGCATTAACATTGTGCATCTCATAATGTTAGAAACTCACGCCACAATAGTGTGGATAATGTCAGTTCTCATAATGTTAGGCAAACAGAAATGAAGCTATTAAGAGCAGAAAGAAACCAAATTGGCCAAAAAATCATAATAAATGCCATGCCTTTTATATTATCTACACATTTTCTTGGTCCCTTGTGGTACTATAGTAAGCAGTATGATTTATGTGCTTATCTGATGACCCAACTATCCCACTGCAATCTTATTTTGACAATACAACAATTACTATTCTTCATATGCCTCATGTGCGTCTCTTGCATTAAAGCAGTTTTATCTATAGTGTACTGCTGTCCTTTGCATTTTAGTGCCTTAATGCACTAATTACTGTTTAGATCAGAGAGAGAGAATCCTTATCTTATTGCTGTGGATATGTGTGTGCAATTACCCCCCTGTCTTTACAGTGAAGTAAGTGATGTTGCAGATTTCTGGAACATTTCTGAACTGTTAACAGCATGGCAGTACTGTTAACCTTGGGATTTCATACCCAGAAACAGCCACTATCAAAATCTCACCATATTGAATGCACCAATAACCGGCTACAAATAAAACTGCCTTTGCTTTCTTCTATAGACAAGGAAATACGATTTTTATTATTGAAAGAAGCTTTAAATGTTAAGATGTATTCTATTAATAATTCTGTTAATGTTTGAAAGTACTGCTATCAGGGTTCTGCAACAGAATGAACATTACATTCTGCTCTGGCTACAACCAGTATGCGCTGTATTTTCTCTGTAGATTACTCAGATATAGCCACCACCTACCCAAGACACAATCAGGTGTCTTAACAACACAAGGCTCTAAAGGCCTGAATATATTTAGTGTACCTCATTACCAATAGAGAGAATCAGCAATGAGGAATTAGTGCCTTCTATATATAAACAAAAATAAAGAGCAGCATGCTAAAATCTTGTCTAACAGAATACACAAAAATAAAATCTTATGACAGCATATGAAGTATTCTTTCAAGACCAAAGAAAACTATGAAATCCATCAAATGTGTTAACAGACTACAAAAAGGCCTCACTAAACACTTAAATATTTTACAACAGTACTTTATTTGATATTTGCACTCGAAAATGCATTTTTTACTTTAAGCCAATTAATAACAAAACACACAGTCCAACACTATGAAGGACTTGTTTGTAGGTGTGTGTTGGGGGGAGGAATTGTTGACACATAATGTCATCACAACTTCACATGTGTCATGCCTACCCCTTTTGTGCTTTCTAATAACATTCAGCTTCAATCAGACATTTTCTATGAATATGTTCTTTATTGCCATATTGAAATTGTAAGCACTGTGTAGATCATATCATAGGAAAAGAAAGAATGACAATTTGATTTACATTTTTGATGTTCTGAGAAGGTGCTGAACAAATCTCTTGCTAAAAAATCAATTTCCATTGGCATTCATCAGCTCTTCATGACAGCTGTATTTATGCATGTGAGTGCTGAAGTATTACGCCTAAGTGCCAATAAATAATAATTTAATGAGCAAAAATGTGGACAAAAAAGAGAGCCAGAATGATTTGTTCCTTTAAGAAACACAGTCAAAAACCTAAACCATGACAAAATGACTTTGCAGTAGGTATAATTTTATAGTAACAAATGTTTTATGCTCATGAAATAGTATACTGTATTAGCAAATCTGCCTTTTCAGTATCTCCACAGATCTTCTGGGTCTCACAGTGAGGGATGAGATACCTAAAGCTGAAGTGAGAAGAAACACAGACTAATCTCATTACTTTGTGGTATTTAACCCATTAGGACAAACAGAAGCAACCTAAAAGCTTACTATGAACATACTGTACTATCAGTAAAAGGCTATAGACTTTTACTAATCCATTGAAATGGACCAGAACGCATAAGAGCAATCTGACAGGTTTCTTCTGTAGGTTTATTGTAGATAAACCATGAACAGAATAAAGGGTCTCTATCCTGAAAAAGATGTATCTTTTTAAAGCATTTTCTTGACATCATGCTTCTATAACTTTAAAGTCTGAAAGTATATAAGCCAGGGAACTAATATTATGGAAATTGGATAATGGACCATGTAATTGGGTGTTTTTGAACCCCAGCGCCCGTGGGGTTGGCTACTGCTCTTAATAGGGTGGTATACAGTAGTTTCACAGCTTTAGTGCAACATTATAATACTGAACAAGGCCAACACCAAAACGCTTATGTATGGAGCGGTCTTGGAATGATAATATGATACTTGTTTGAACTTATTTTAATAATGAATGAAAACTGTTGCCTTGAGCTTAAGTTCTGTGATTTTTCTTTTACATTTAAGCAGCAGTGCTCATCATAGGGATAATCACGAGAGGTTTATAGACTGCCTAATAGAGTCAATTGAAAAAGTACAGTGCTGAAATTTGATAGAGAGTTAGATTTAGCACACACATCTACAAAACATCAAATAAACTGCAAATTGAATGGATTATGTCTTGGTGACTTTTTCTTTAACATCCTCGCTGGATAAGTAGAAATATAAAAGCTGCCCAAAGCAGATTTGAAATGAATTCCTGCTGCATATTACTCACAAGCCAGCCATGGATTTCTGGTCCTGAGAAGTCCAACACAACATCTCACACTGCCCTTACCCAAAAAATACAAAAAACCTAAATCGGTTCAAATCCTAGATAAACAGGAAAAGACTTATTTTACAAATCCCCAAGTAGGATAAATCCCATCAGGGATGCATAAAAAAGATTTAATTATCATCACGAAATGCAACAGGTTAATGCACTATTCAGGGCATTTATTTATTCTAAGCTGGGTCACTGCTATGCTTCAGGTCAAAATAAAAATACGTTACTCCATATTACTGAACTATATCACAGCTATACATAATCGTGTACCTTTGAACTCAGTCTGGAAAGAAGAGACAAAAGACTACATGATTCTCTCATCCTGGTCATGTAACAGCCTTCCGATTCACATCTACTCTGAACGTAGCAAACCCCAACCAAATAGCAGGCCCACTGCTTTAACAGAGGAAAAAAGAACATTTCTTCTAAATTCTGATTTCTATTAGGGACGTGAAACAGCAACAAAGCAAATAATACCTTGAAGCATGTGACTGTAAGGGGGTGTGACCACGTCCAGAGGAATGCCTTTTGCCTTTGAATAATTCACCTGGAAACTCACTTATTATCTCTCTCCACCAGAGTTTGGGAGGATGCATATGAAGTTACAAGTCTTAATGTCTGAGGAACTTACTTGTCTTACTTACTAAATCTGAAGCATTCATTTGTGTGATTTAAATTGTAATACCAAACAATCCTTTTTTATTGATTACCCTTGATTCTTTCTACATTTCCAATCGAATAAAAAATGAGCTTTCACAAAAAAAACGTAAAAGAGTTTTGCCGCAGTGCATAAAGTGAAACAAATTCTCTTTTCTATAGCTACACTTGTCCTCCATCCATTTTCTAGCTTATTTATCCCAGCAAGCGGAGGTGGGTGTGTGGGCGCAAGCCAGGTTACACCCTGGATGATGCCAGTCCATCTCAGTTACACTTACAGTACCATTCCTTATCATATACCTTTTAAAGGCTTATGATTTTTTTCCCACTAAGTCAGGAGAAAATTATAGTAGCTCTATAATACTTTGGAAATCATCCCATGATTTCTGCTATTGTCCACATGAATTTTCATTTGAATGTCTCACATCTTCTTTCTTCCCTGCCTTACCTCTGTACTATTTTCATCTACCCTGCCCATGCAAGTTGTATGACTACCCTTTATCGCATCGCTCTGGAAGGTTAGATATCCATAGTGCATTAAAAATCAATACCACTCTCAAATTTACCTTCTCTTGTAAATGGAGACTGACAAAGATTAGATTAAGGTGCTGGTTTCCTCCTGAGTGAAAATGCCTCCTGCAGCCCTCTTTTCCCTTTTTTTAAATGCTCAAAAGTGATAAGAACTGAACCCAAAGGTGACATTCAGATCAAGAGTCTTTTCCCCTCCTTTTCATCCAGAACTGGAGAAAAGCAGTAATGCTCCTACTTTTTGACCTCTCTCTGGAGTTCCAGGTGTAAAAAATGATTGCTGTTTTATTTGGATAAACAGCTCTATATCTATTTAAAAAACACCAAAAAAATGTGGAGACCAAATAAAAAACCTTTTTGCAATGTTCATCATCCTTCTGATGAGCAAAACACAGGGAATCCATTGCTAGTGAAACAACTAAGACAGTTCTCTAATAAACTTAGATTTTGTTCAAAATGGAAATATCAAGTAGGTTTTTCGCAAGATATTGGGAAATATTGTTTTTTTAATTGTATTAACATTTCCTCATACATCCTGAAAAATTAATGTTTTGTCATACTTACTGAGCATCAAAATAAATTTTGGATCTTACTGTACTTTGACAAACTTTCAATACAGCGCTGAGGCTACATTTTAAGCTAGTGCCTAGTTTTCTAGTGATGGAGGGGCAGGTTTTTCCAATATTGACTGAATTGGCAACAAAGGAATTAGAAATTTGGAACCTGAGTGCTGCCAGACCTTCAGTAAATCAGAGAAGACACAGAGGAGATGGACCTTGCTTTCTCACAAAGAGATAGAGGAGAAACCTAGAGCGCAGGAACTGCATTTGAACTTGGTTGGACAGCAGCACTAGTCATCCCAGGTAAATGGATGCATTGAGACAGAACCATAAATAATGCTAAAAAAGTGGACAAGACTCATTTTCAGTCGAGTGACGCTGAAGGGAGAGAGCCATGTGAGAGAATCAATGCCTCATGGAGAAATCAATCATGGATCCAGAAGGTTGGTGAAAGTCAATGGGAAATGTGTGCTAGGGGGTCATTTTTCAATGAGAGACATTGCATTATAATCTACAGTATATGCAGACAGCAACCCACAGAAAGATGCTGTCTTCTTTTGGATCACTTGTTAAAGCAAAGACAACACAGTACAGGCAAACCAGGCCCATATCTCCCTCAAATATTATTTAGTTATTATTTTTTATCAATCAAAACAAAGAATAGGGTAAGGTGAAATACATTAACACATACTGTTGCAGGTTTTGCTCCATCTAAATAGAAGTGTTTCTGAAAAAAACAGAATAAATATAAGAAGGTAATTACTGTAGATCTGTCTCTAAAGCTCCATCCACACCAAGTGTGATTTTAAAAGCAAATATGAACACTGAAGCAATAAAATACGTAGAATTTTTAAGCCGAAATGTTGCGTTTCCTTTTATCTCTTTTCGGCATGGAATAAACCAGCTACCTGTTCCCCTGAATTTATAAGCACTATGTTTCATGGAGGATTTGCAGCAACAGATGACCCTGGAGTGATGCTGATGTGACACTGAAGCGATGTTAAACAAATAGAAATTAGCAAGCAGATAACACCTTCTTGGCACACCACTATAGAAACGGTTCAAAAGACATTTAATTCTTAAAGAACTGGTCATGCATACACAGTATCTACAGTGTACTGTGTGTGTAACTTCAGGTTTATTACTTAAAATGTTAAAGTATAAAATAAGTTATTTTAGTGAATGCTATCAGGATATGTGAAATGCAAACATACAAATTAGTGGCTCCATCAGACTACACTGGGTTTTTTAATTGTATTGGAGTGACATTTTTCTCGTGGATCTGACA
Organism: Lepisosteus oculatus; assembly: GCF_040954835.1. NCBI lineage: Eukaryota > Metazoa > Chordata > Actinopteri > Semionotiformes > Lepisosteidae > Lepisosteus > Lepisosteus oculatus. The sequence continues at coordinate 12,570,713 of NC_090716.1, forward strand.
CTTTCTTTTTTTTTTAATAACAAGTCTGTGGTGTTCCTGGTGTGAATGGCAAATATTGCCAGAAAATGAATGATTTGCCCCCCCATAAAACAAACAATGCCTCACATTTCATGTGATTAAACCTGTAAACTACATTTGTTTTAAAGATAAGAAATTAACATTTGTTTTTCTTATTCTGGGGGTTGCATGCAGTACAGTCTCGCATCTTTGCAATCACAATCGCGTTTGCTTTTCACTCAACAGGTGAAACAGGGAGTTAAATATTTCACATGTACACCTACAGCCAATTCTGTGATACACTGTAGATCTAAAATATGACCATAAATTCCCTTTATCCATCCATTTTCTAACCACTTTTTCCAATCCTGGATACACAAGGAGCAATGCGATGGGACGCCTGTCCATCACGGGGCAGACAGGCACAGACACGCACACACTCACACCAGACACAATTTTCCCACAAGCAAATAACCTACTCGTGTGTATTTCGACTGTGGGAGGAAACCGGAGAACGCGAAGGAAACCCAAACAAACACAGGGAGAACATACAAAGTCCATGCAGATAGCACCCCAGGTCCAGAAATGAACCCAGGGCCTCAGTGCTAACCACTCTGCCACTGTACCACATACTACTCTAATCTAATCATGACATACATATATGGACAGTACTGTATGTTATGAGCATCACCCGTTTACTCAAAACTTAGACATTTTAGTTTAGTTTTTTTTTTCTGATATCATCTTTTCAGTTATTAATCCAGTTTAATTTGGGTGACAAAGGAGCCAAGCTCATCATTTAGCAATCTTTAATCCACATTTATCAGAATCTTCAAGAACACAAGGTGAAGTATGAGGAGCAGAATGGCTAGAGTACTGGAGCTAATCTATCATATTTACCAATCACTTTCCTATTGACTCGCTGTGAAATGTTCCTTGACATTAGCATCATTTGTTTCATATGACACATCCATAAAGATAAAAGGCTACTTTTCATGCTAGAGATGGGAAAACTGTACACTACCAGCCAAAAATGCTAAATGATTAGTAGATGACCACAGAAATGTTTTTTTCTGCATGATATAGGAAAAAAAGTCTCCTATGTTTTCAAACAATGTTTTCTCACGAAAGGAAACAGCAGACGGAAAAAAAAAGCCTTCCACGATGTCCTCCTTAAACATGTTCTAGCACTAGAAATGTGATTTCTGTTTTGGTGTGATATTAGCAGAGGGATACAGATCAAATAACAAAGAGCTTAATCCGATGATGCTGAGCGCCCGTACACCCCATAAGGAGCCCTGGGGACAAATCAAAAATTACAAATACCCCATAAAACAGCCTGGCTCTATACAGATTCCTGGCTTGGAATGACTGCATTCTCCTAGTAGAAGAACACAACTGTAACTTTGACATGAAAGGAGAGTGTAAAGTCACAAAAGTGTTGTTTTCTCATCAATTATCCAAGAGACTGGATCTACAAACCTAGGTTGGCAAATTTTGCCAAAGTGTTTTTTTACTAATAAATATATATGATTCTAAGGGTTATAAAAAAATTATGAAAAGATTTTTTTCTAATTGATGTTTGTTTAGTTTCATGTGTTCCCTGGTTTAAATTCTTGATCATTTGTTTGTCAAGATAACAAAAAATTCCTAACTTAACCTTTCATTTAAGTAATGATTCTACAGACACACTAAAGCAGTACCATAGTGGGAACTGTTTTCCAGACATGACTTTGAATAACGTTTCCACAAATGTTGATGTTTCGTAAAGAGAAAAACAAAATCTTTACTGGTTAATTGGTCATTATTTACTCATTCTCCTGTAGTCCTGCAATTCATGAGTTATTTTCATGTTATCCATGGCTGTAGGTGGAAAAACTACATGGAAATCTTTCACGGCTTGCATACTGTAGTTCCAAATAACGACAGCACAATCTTAGACCCCATTTAATTCGACAAAATTAGTTGGTCACTGACTTGAGACCTTAATCTTGGAGAGGCAGCTGACTGCTGATTTTTTTCTTATCTAGGGAATGCCAACAGGCTTTTTTCTGCTTGGCACAGGAAAATTTATCTACATTCAGAGGTTGTAGAAAGTTACACAGACTGCCACAGAGGAAAAGATAATACCTTCATTTAGAAGCATCAGCGAGCTACAGGGACTGCTCTCACTCCTATATTGAAAGTACTTAAATAGCCTTCAGCCAAAAAAAAAAATCTACTGTAAGCAAGTTCAGTCTCTTCAATCTTTCTATAAATTGGTTAGCCTCTGAGTTAATAATCCCAGATAACTGCAATGAAATTGAAAATGAGTTCATCTTTTGGGTGCAACTAGACTGTAGTGTAACAAAACTATACTATAAAATACAGCAGAGCTTACTAATGGTGTTTATTGAGAAGTGAGGCCAGATCACATTTCAGGACTCACAATCTTCTGTTGCAAGAGCTTCTGTGAGGCTGTCCAAGTACTATCACTGAGCAGCAGAGCCTGAAGTAGTGAGCACCGCCAGCAAAGCAGCATGATCTCTACTCTTTTCTATCTTTTTCCCAGTTGAGCCGTTTTTTCTGCACGTTTATTTTCTGGAGAAAACCCAAGGAAAAATGGGGAGAATACACAAACTCCACACGGATTGCAACCCCAGGTCTGCAATTAAACCCAGGCCCTAGTGCTGCGAGGCAGCAGTGCTAACCACTGCCCTGCCACGCAGAACAACAACTACTGTAACTACAGACCCAGTTCCTGTAAAGACGGGTAACTGCCATACAGACAGCATTCAGAAAGATATTCCCACAACTAGGAAACACCACCTTGAAATTAAGATCATAAAGACGACCTTGAATATGGCAGCAAATTTGTATTCTGTTATTTCAGTAAAAACCCAATATAATTATCATAAGAGGTCCTTCACTAACTGATCTAGAATGTGCGATTAACAGACATTATTCAAACGTTTTGCATGCCTGACTGGTAGAATGCATTAATCAAGCTTCATTACAAGAAAACACTCAGTTGCCCATGCTATTAATTATTTGCCATTATTACTGAACATTAGTCATGTGCATTTTATGTCTTCCAATTCTAGTATCATGCCACTCCTGGTTTTATCACAACAGGCTTTTCTTTGAAAGTAGCAAAACGACACAAGGAAAGTGAATCTATATTGCACTTCATTTACACAGCACATCTTATCCTTCAAGGAAAAGATACGTTCTGTGAAAGACCATCAACAAAATGATAAAACTTTCCTCTTTTGCATAACACTTTTCCTTGTCACAGTTAGAAAAGGAGGTACAGTATCTTGTTTAGGGAAAACAAAGACAATCTTACTACAACAAAGTACTAAAAATATCACTTGTGCAGTATACCATTCCCTTTGTTAATCTGGGCACGTCACAAGTAGATGTGCATAACCTTATATTTTATGTGTTACATACTTTAGTTCTATGCATTTGAATATGACTTAATCCTCTTTTAATTAACATTTATTTCATTTCAGTTCAAAGTCAGGTAACTCCAATATCAAACAAAAACACTCACCACTGAAAGTGAAAAATGAGCAGCAGCCTAACCCTAGAGAAATAAGTTTTATGAAACTGTTATGCTATAAGTGCTATGATGGCCCCAGGACCGTCCTTTTTGAGAGACGTTTCCAGTTTCGAATCCAGAAGAAATCAATAAATTATTTATTGACTATATCTTAAAATACATTGTAGCCAAGGTGAGAGTCAGCGTTCTGGACAGTATAGCAAGCTCACATAAAATGTCCTGAAACAATGATATTTACAACGAAAAAAGCAATTTGAGTTAACAATATTGTTGAATTGCTTTCTTTTACGGGGGGATGTAAGCAACGGGAGAAGATTAAATCATTTTTGCGTGGAATATAATTCATTCTCTGCCCTACATTACAGAGTAAATTTCAGAGCAACTTTATTTACACCTCTCTGCAGTTGTATTTTCTACATGGTGGTTTCATTTATTATGTCCTGTTGAGATCTCTAAATGTCTTTAATTAAATCTTGCTACTCTGCTTTGTACAAGGTAAATACACTGTGCCAAAGAAGTAGAATTAAAGAATAAAAGATTTTCAGAGAGAAATATAATTGTCTTACAGACTATTGTATACTCTGTCTGGACAGCATGTGTGCATATTTATACTAAATGAGATAACAGTGTGCTGCCCTTGTTGTGTCAGAAAAGAAAGTTCAGCTTTGGTTGCCTTGGGGTGCAATGTCTCCAGAATTCTGCCTTGACTAAAGCTGTAACACACGGAACTGGTGCTGACATAGAAAGAAAGACAAGACTGCTATTTTTTACAGCTAAAATACTTTCCATAGAGTGCCAATCATCTCATGAGGCAATGAACATGTACCAATGAAGCCATTATCTATCTCCATTAAAATAAATGAGCTGCACAGCACTGGGGGAAGGAAAAACCTCATTTAACTGAAAGGAAACCTCCGGGAGTCCACGGCTGAGACCTACCCAATCCTCCAGGCTTAAAACACGTACAAAAGCACACACAACAAAAATAAACCTGGGAGAGCAGGGCAACAAACCACACACAACAGATAGGAACCAAGAGTCCAGGGAAACAGGACAAAAACCCAGGAACAAAACATAGAAAAACACCACACACAGGGCAAAAAAAAACGCTTAACATTCTGTCATGCATGCGGGGAGAGACTTCTCGTGGAAAGCCAGGTATTCGTATGCAAATGTCGGAAAGGCATACCGCTGATTGACCCGCTCACAGGCACGTATGACGGGAGGTGGCATCCCGCGACTAGAATAGGAGAACTGAAAAAAAAGCCCACAACGATGCGCGAAAAACAAAAAACGCCGCTCGCGGGGTCAAATTATGGCTCAGCATTCCATCACAGATGTCAGAAAGGGCATGCAGTGGAATGGCAGGAGAGCAAAAAAGACCTGTGCCCCCAGGCCGCGGAGGAGACGACCTGGTGCTAGGCGGGTCTCAAGACATCCGAAGCCTCAATGCTGAGCGAGGAGGAAATATATATATTTCCGCTGAACGGGAAAGCAAAGCACAGAGAAACTAGTAACACGACAGAGTAGGAGCTCCCACTAGCTGTAGAAGGTGTGACATCCCCAATAATTTAGTAATCAACTTACAGTATTACAACCTGTCACCTGTTAGAGACAGGTTGGCTGCTACCACAGTCCCTTGATATACCCACCACATCCACATATCCTGAAGCCTCCAAGACACTTCACTTGCATTTCTGTTTGCAACCAATTCATAATTAGCATAATTCACCATGCTCATATTTCTGTCTATTCAAACCAAATTGCTGATTTGATCTCCCGTGTACAGTACGATTTCAGAAATTCAGAACCTAAGGACCAGAAGCACACACAAAGCCAGAGAGCACCAAAGCCAATTCCTCCCTCTTCAGAATTCAGATTCCAGTAACTCGTCCACTATATCTCATCCATCACTTGCTCTCAAAATGCTATGGTTCAGAGCCTGACGCCCTGAACCCCCCAGTCTTATTGATCAGCCTGGAAATGTTACCAGCGCCTTTATCAGACTTTACATTCCCTTTCCTCCCTTTCACATACTAACCACATATTCATTCATATCTCTTTTTCACTATAACAAAATATGGAGACCATCAAAGCATAGTTATCTGGTGTCCCTTTCATCCACATCCTGTTTTGCCTTAGCACATTGCTAAAGTAAAAAAGAAGAATTAGCTCTGCCATCTAAATGATTGGTGATTTCTGTAAAAAATGTAACCTGTTGCATCTCTTTCCTTCAAAAAAGCCACTATACCTCATTACTATTATCAGTACAACTTTTTATAAATACTGGAATTTCTCCAATCCTTTCTCCTTTTTTAGAATTTAAACTTTTATTTAAATATAAAGTTTAAAGCTTTGAACTTTTATCATCTTTGTTTTTTTGCAATACCAAGGCTTCATCATTTCCTATTTAGCGAATAAGGTATAGCTTATTAATACTGCATATGAAAATGTTAAAAGAAACAGGCTTGACTTATTTTAAACTGGTTAGTTTCTTCTTCCTCAGTGAAATTGCCTTTCATTTGTTGCAGTCAGGAATGAAGCACTTATCCTAGTGCACTTTAAAAATGTACCTAATATATTTTGGAATAATTATGGGCATGAAAAGGATAGCTGAATTTTGATTAGCACTGTGTTCTGGACTGATGAACCACAGCAGCTAGCTCTTCTTACATAATTATAAGAACTACACAGCATGAGTATTCTTTGCTTTGGTATAGAAGGCAATGGAAACAGCCAAGAATTTATTCTAAAACGGGCTTTAATGCAGTCTCAAAGCTGAAAATGAAGGTGCCTTTTTGTTCCTGATTTTGTATTGCTAGGATAGATACAGTAATTGCTGAAAAACAGGCAATTTACTTTGAGATATCCTCTGCCGTCATTAGCTTCAGTAATATCGAGACCTAGTTGACATCAAAACAACAACCCACCCGCTACTGGCAGAATCTGTGTTCAATATTAGACAGCAGCTTTCCACTGGATAGGTATTGGGTTTTAACAAACAAAGCTAAGCTAACAACAAGCAAGGTAATCTGGGACTGGTGGTATCTGATGGGCAGCACGGTGGTGCAGTGGTTAGCATTGTAAGGAGCACTAAGGCTCTGTGTTCCATTCCGGACCTCGGATGCTATCTGCATGAAGTTTGCATGTTCTCCCCTGCTCATGTGGGTTTCCTCCAGGTGCTCTAGTTTCCCACCACAGTCCAAACTCATCCAGGGTGTATCCTGACTTGCGCCCATGGCTTGCCAGGACAGACTCCGGCTCCCCTGTGACCAGAAACTGGATGAAGAGGTTAGAAAATGGATGGAGGGTAGGCTGATATTAGGCCAATATTTAAGGAGATTCCAGGACTAAGGAGATAAAGAAGCTGGTGTAGTGGTGAGATTACTGTATGTGAAGGGACTGGATCTTACCGCCAGCTCATCCTCACGGCTGTCACTTGTATCATCGGCTTTCCTGTGATTGGACAGCGAATGGGAGTCTCTCTTTCGAGTGGTGTCAGTCCCCTCATTCAGCTTTTCACCATCTGAAGAGAAAAATCAGAGGAACACCGTCAATGGTCGCTATAGCTCCTGTTTTGATGCTCTGCCAATGGAGATCAATCTCAAGTTTTGCAACCAAATGAAGTTTTCACTCTTGAACCAAGTAGGAATTCGTTTCAGTTGAAAAGTTTCACTGACAAGTAAATTACTCAGCCTACATTAGCAAATTCTCATTTTTCAACATAGGGAACTGTTTCTGTAAGGGACCATTAGCCCAGCTGTGGGCCAACTCAGTATGTTTATAGTTGCAATATTAAACGCGCCACTACCTCTATGTGATACAAACTACTGAACCAACTGTTGAAATGACTTAATCTTGTAAGCAGGCCATGGAAAAGAAAATGCCTCTATAATGCATTACTCAAATACCATTTTACAACATGATTTTTTTTTCTCAAGCTGGCTTCCTAAATACACACTTCTACAGTATATCAAAAGGTTTTATACATACAAATATTCTTATTTCTTTCTACGTGTTTTAGCAATGCACTGAGAATGTCAGAATTTGACATGAGTGGAATACGATATTTAATACTGACCAGTATCTGTACCACTATTAAAATATAATAATTACAAAAAAAAAATGTCAGAAATGACTTGTTTTCTCCTGGCTAGATAACATTTCTTTGTACTGCCAATTTGGAAATACTACACTGAACCATGAAAATACACATTTCTGTTTGACTGCTCATTACTCACTAGAACTATATCACTATGGGTCCTTATAAATCATAAAAGAGAAAGCATTCCTCCAGACTCTTCACCTTTTCTCACCATAAAGTCATATGTCCATATGTCCATAACCTCTGTGGTTGAAAACCAGATAGACCCAGAGGATCAGAGTCAAATCAGACCAAGGATGATCTGCCACAGAGCAAAAGTACAGGAGAATGACATCTGGTGTAGACTATCCCACAAATGGATTAGGGAAAAATATTTTTTAATACCTCAGATCTACGGAATGACGTTTGTTTGCTATATAATACATGTTGCTTTTAGACTGTCTGCCAACACATTAGGAATCTTGACAGATGGAGGATTATTTGGTAAAATACACCAAGATGGAAGGCAAACATTCTGTACTCTACAAACATGGGTGATGGATAAGCAGAGCTGACTCAAAGGCTTTCTGTCTCACATCTGTACTCATTCTGTGTGCTGTTTTTACCACTTCACCGATACCTTTGTGCTGAAAATGATACTGCAAGGGCACACATGTGGTTGTCATACCTGGCAGAAGGACAGAAACACAGATGTTGCTATTCTTTGTCCAGCATTATCTTTTGTGTTGCAAGAAAAAAGACAGATAACCAACCCAATATGCAAAGGAATAATGAACATCCTGAAAGCCATATGCTTTCATAACTGAAATGGGAAGAATGCTTTAGACAGACACAAGGGAAGGCAAATGAAGACAATGGGTAGAAAATGAAACTACATTTATAAGCTGAAGTGGAGATTATGGTTGAAAGAGACCTTTTAATATATTAAACACATATAGCTATATAGCCAGTATGTTCAGACAGAAAAAGTACAACTCATAAATGCACAAATACTAATATCCCTACAGAATACAGTGGTTCTAATACAAATTAATGTGTTAATTCCACTAGTCCAAACTCCAAGAGTAAGCTCAAGGCTCTGCGTGTGCTGGATTTATTTTTATGCTTTTCAGTTCATGGGGCTTTAGTTTTTTACACACAGCCTTCATATATGTAATAATCAGGCAATGCTTACAAATCCTGGTTGTGATTAAATGTAAGCTACATGGATCCTATAAAACATAATTAGATGTAATTGTTATTCAATAAATGTACTAAATGGTAAAATGGTAGGCTTTATATGAGCTTGGTTATGAGACAGAGCTCTCAAAGTCCCTTAGGGTCTTTAGAAAGCAACTTGGTGGGAAAAGAGAAAAGGAATAAAATATCTTGCAATCATTATCACATTGCAGAACTAGGCCTCAAACGAATAAGACAGTTTTCTCCTATAAAACCTTACTATTTTCCTGTACAAATCTTTTGTAAATGTGGTGTACTTTCATTTAATTTCCATCTGGCTAATGAGTTTGGAATTGAACTCCAGTTCAGCATGTTTTGTGTTTGTGTTGCTAAATCACAGTAGAAAAAGCCATAAACTCTCTTCTTTATGTGTTCCTCAGGGAATCGCAAATCTGGAAAGATGCCTTTTTGTGCAGAATTAAGGTATACCGTCCAACTGGTGATATTAGATCAGGAAAGCCAGAATGCCAATAAAGAACAGATTAAGAGAAAAAAAAATCGACTTTGTTGTACTACTGTATATTCAAAGGTGCTGGCAAACAGAAAACTGCGTTGCATGAGTTGCAAAGTTCTCGTTACTGATATTATTGGAATGAGTACATAAATATACAGTATAACTAAAAATAAATTCTATATTTTGTCAAGGGCAGTAGCATGGTGTTTTCCAAAGCACCAAACATATAAGGCATATAAATGATAACTTACTTTCTGTAAATAACTGACAAAAGGCAAAATGTTGTTTTTTTAAAACAGCAGGACAATGGGAAAATTAATTATTCAACTCCAGTCAAAGCTGTCATTTAGTTTTTACAAAGAGTTGTGAAAACAGAAAAACCCGCCAGGTACCCCAAGTGAACAATGTGAAATCTCCAGCTGCGCCCACAACACAAGGAACTCGGATGTCTGCAAGTATCAGCAAAGATTAATTGAGTCAGTTTTCTGCCGCTGAAACTTGATCTCACTTAGCATCTCTTAGTATGCTTGCTCCCCAGTGAAAATAATGAAATGGCAGCAGTTTGACATCATCACAAGGCTTACACGTCAAGAGAAGGCAAGCAAAACCCAAACTGCAGCTGAGGATCAGAAACAGCTGTGCTATTCAAACAGTTCTGGGGGACTCTTCTCACACTGTAGGAAATAGAAGTATTAAATTCAAAAGAATCCTTAAATATTTCCATCTGTTGTTTAAACGTTTGAGGACAGGTGGTCCTGAATATAGTACAAAAGTTTACCTTTGGACTACTGCATTGTTTACCAACAGATCTGGGCTTTTATTGCTGAAACATATAGGTTTTGAGCATCTAGCATAGTTCAAATGGACACTAAAGATCATATCCAAGCTCATAGGAAAGATGCTCTTGACTGCTCACCAACAACCGATATTATATTTTTGTCAGTAAATTAAGAGATTTCATTTCTAAAGAGATGGCTTGGGTTAGTGATGCAATACACTATCTTAATAATATGCAATGATTCCAATCGTTACATCTTTCAAATTCTATTCCATCTCCCATAATAGGACTAAAAAGGACTGAAAAATGTAAAAGAGAGAGCATCAAACCCAGACTATAAGAAAACTGAATTGAGTTAAATAATTAAGGACCTAATATTAAGAAAAATCTTCTACTGAAGGGATTATAAAAGCTAAGGCTAACTAGAGAGAGGATGTTTTAACTCACTACTCAAATAAACAAAAATTCCTTAGAAGTGAACTATTTTGTGAGTGCATCGATACCTACAACATTGCAATGTATCCCTGTTCATCAGGTAGAGCAGTCTTATGATCCCAATAATCCCAATGACCAGAACTATTCAATAGTTACCCTTTCTAATTGATTCTTTTAGCAGACTTTCTTGCAGGAGATGTCTTAAATATTTAATTAAGTGGTATTTGGTTCATTTAAATAATTTCAGGTAAGTGGCTGTAACAAAGATCAGAAACAGAATGGTTTGGGAATAAATCAAAACGTCTGCTGCTACTTGCAAATTAATTACTGTAAAGCGCTTTGAGTGGAGTGTCCAGAAAAGCGCTATATAAGTGTTAGCAATTATTATTATTACTATACTCTCCTACTCTTTACTGCTTTTATTTGTCAAATTCATCTAGTGGTCAGTCTATAGAGGTAAAGTAATGCTGTACCAATTGAGGGGGCTCTATTGTGCACTTTTTGGATGATTAAAAAACTGGGGTCTTAAATTTCACTTCATGTGTAAGGATATGATAGCACTGAAATTCTTAAATTGACTGCACGTTAAGATGTGTATTCTCTATATGAATCATTTCCACACATTTTAAAGCACATACAAACAGATTTTTTTCAAATGACTCCACTTTAGAACTTTCACTCCTAATAGATATCTTGGGATTAATAAAAAAAAAAACTCTGAGCAACTCTGTGCTGTTTGCTAAGTCTGCTCTTCAGCTCATCACAGTTTCACAATATCGCAGTGACCTTGGAGGCCAACACTTACTGTCATCTCCAGAACTGGGCCACTTCACTACACGTTTTAATATGTTTAATTAAATAATTAAATCCTGACCAAGGGTTTAATAGGATCCAGTCTACAGCAATAATTAAATTTCTTCAATAAATTATATGTGAGGGAGTCAGATTTACAGAAATAAAAACATAAAAAACTGTAAGCTGTCAAAATAAACGTGTAAGTTAGTTTTTTTTCTAATATGACAAGTGCAATTTGGAATTGAGAAATTACAGTACAGTATATTGCAGAGTTAAAAACTGAGTAAGTTCAAAAGTCGTAAGAAAAACTGTTCTACTGAGGAAACTCCTTCCATTCAACTAGACGCATTACTGAAGTCAACATTTAATGGTTCTTGTAAGCCAAACCCTATACTGGCCCGAAAGATAAGATCACTTTATTAGCCCTATAAAGTTTCTTGCATTAAGAATTTGTCTTTTGGCATACCCCAGCTTGCTCTCCATGAGACACACAGACAGGGAGAGAAGCTTGGGGTCAGAGCGCAGGGTCGGCCATTGTACAGCACCCCTGGAGCAGTTGGGGTTAAGGGCCTTGCTCAGGGGCCCAACAGAGTAGGCTTCCTCTGCCACTTATGGGATACGAACCATCAACCTTCCAGCCACAGGCACAGATCCTTAGCCACAGAGCCACCACGCCACTTCAATGTCATTTGTACAGCATTTTTTAGCTGATTGAAAATGTGCATAAAAAAGAAATTATTGATGACAATAAATTATAAATTTCTAAAAGCTTTTTTCAATTATTTTGATTTTATCAGACTCATATTAATATTATATGAATAGGTTTGAGGACCATTTTCCAATCTGATGATTGGAGGGCTTTGGACACACATTGGAGACCTGCTCTGTTGAAACCCCAGCTAGGGTTATGCTCAGCATGTCCACAGTTTTTACGCCCAGTACTGGATTTAGGGTACCAAGGGAATTTTAGGATGAGTTATAATTTTCTCCCATCTGCAACTTTTTTTTTCCTGAGACTTTTGGCTGCCTATGTTTTACAGTACATTTATATCAAGACATTGGTAATTAACAGTGAAAAACCTAGAAAAGTTTTAAATTATTTCCAGTAGCAACTCAATTCCTTTTAAGATCAGAAATACTTTCAGAGAGTAAAGGGAATGCCATGTAATCACACATCCTGAGATGTGAAAAGGTCCCAGACTACAAGTAATTTCAAACGCAAATACCCTCAAGTTTGATGTATTTTGCAGATCGTTTCTATCACTACAATCCATAATAGCTTTTTTCACAAGTCATAAACAGTCCCTGTAAAAATTTATGGAAGAAGGAAGTGGACAGCAAGTGTAATAATACCGTTAAAAATAAAATTTGGGATCTGCAAAATGAAAGCATGAAAAAAATCTTGATGGAGTAAAATGATGTGCTCTTTAAATAATTGAAATTTCTCCTCATTCGCTTGCAGAAGTGCAAGGATCTGAGAAGTGTTTCACACACAGGAGGCTCCAGACAGGGTTGTCTGAATATTGCACAAGGAAACAGAAAATCTTTTAAGTAACCTGGAAGACTTTCAAAAACAAAGGTCACCTTGCTGCACAGGGATACACATTAACGACACCTAATTTGGAAGATACAGTATAATTCACCTAGAAATTTTCCCAAATTGAAACCAACCATCCAATATTAAGTAGTTACACTAAGGGAAACATTTTTCAGCATCTGCCTTGAGAACTGCACTGTCCAGTGTTGAGGCTATTCTTGTAGAAAGTTAATATTTTGCTATTTTAGAGGATTCAGGCCTAGATGATAGCTAGCATGATATTAGTCGAAGACAAAGGGAATAGAAACTGAAAACAAATTGCATGCGAGCATTCACAATTACATAAAATATGCCCACTAAACATGCGTTAAAGCTTTAAAGGACCAAAACAAACTTCTAATACATATAGTATAGCTACAGAGAAGTAGACCCTAATACAAGGCTACTTAGCCTCTGGCCTTTCCCATCTGCTCCACTGGAGGATTTATCCAGATTCAGATTTCTTTAATAATCAGCGTGATCCACGTAATAATACTAACACTACTGCAATGGAGTGGACTGGCAGGGCCGCATATACAGTACACACTGAGGCACTCTGCCATACTGCATAACAGAATCCTGATTTTCAAAGAATAGGCTTGCTTTTTTAAATTTGTCCTTGCTGTTGTACAGTATGAGGGCAAAGAGCTAAAGCTGTTTCATTTCTTGTGCATGAGGGGCTTGGTTCAATGAAGGAAGACAAAACAGATACATGAAGTTTGGGGAATCGGGCAGCCAAAAGCTAGAGCTTTCATAGAAGGCAGCCCCTTCAGTCTGCAACGTCAGGATACTTTGAAAGATTTGTGATATTTGCCATCTCAAAAGATTACCTTTCGGCAAGTACATAAAATAAATTAATTCTAGGTGTGGGTAGCATGTGGTTATAAATGTGGTGGCTGGCTCAGCTTTTATTCAGTAAGAGAACCTCTACAAGGTAGTGAGCTCTGCAGTGTTGATCTACTTGCCTTTTGACTGCTTAATATTTTAACAAATGAGAGACACTGCATAACATTACTTATTAAAAGACACTTAAAGTACGATATTATCGTTTGTTTTGAGTTGTCTGTATTTATATGTGCAACTATTTTAACTTTTAGAAAGAAAAAATATGTTGTTTGATCAATGATCAAATCATTATTAATATATATGACTTAACTGGCTTATCTAAAACACTGTTACATGACTGCCTGAGAAAAGTCTTTGAAATTTAGCATATGAGAAGCTGTTATACAGATTTAATACAAAGTGGATGAAAACTATACATGTGATCAAAATCTCAGAAATTCCAAATGAACACACAAAAGTAAATGATTTAAAGGAAAAATAAGATTTAAGAGAAAACAATGAAACCACTACTGTCAAACCACAGCAGTACATTTACTGCTTACATTTCAACTGCAAATAACTTATACCCAATAGAGTCTAACACCTGTATATGGTATCAGGATACAGTATAAGCTATAAACATCTAGCAAGATCTGTCAGAGAAACCACAAATAAAGACTTAATCTTTAATCACATTGTACTTATAATGTGATATTATAATTACATTCAGTTTTCTAGACATTAACATTGTAGTTTTATTACAATAGAGTACCATTAAGGACACTTTATAGTGTTGCTAAGAATAATTATAAGGAACAAACTACTTCAGAATGTTCCTCAGAAGCCTGTAATTATACAGAGGGCTACTGGTGACAAGATAAATGATGATCTCTAAGGATGAGTCATTTATTCACATTACGAGAAGCCCATGTTCAACTACACGCCTTTTAATTTACACTTTGCTGCTTTTTTCATCTGTAGTGGACATTTACACTATCTTGAAAAAGCAACTTATTTGAACAAATGTCTCTTGCTACAGAAACAAAGATTTTGACGTACTATGTGGAACTTGGATTACACAATGCATCATCTGTTTGATTTCAGGGACAAAACAAATGAATGGGTTTGCTCTCTTTGTGCCTTTTTACTGCAGGCTTTGTAGTAACCCTTAGCAGCAGTTACTGTCTGGTGCAGATAAAACCATTGCCTAGAACGATTTCCTTCACATAGAGTATCTAACTCTTCATACAAGGTATCATATACAAGCTATCACTTGGCCTGATTTGTGCATTCTGACCACGGAACCTCTGGGCACCTTTTTGGGAGTGTTCCAGAGCTTAAGTTCAAGAACAACGGGTCTCTGCTTGTCTGCCCATTACCTGAATAAGTTAAACTCCCTGACACTTCTGCTGGACTGTTCCTCTAACCAGAGCTGTAGCATAAAATCAGGTTGAATGGTCTGACTGCAGCTTGATTGGGTCCACAGCTTTGGCCAGAATTTGCGTTATCACTCCACAGAGAGTGTGGCTTTGTGCCCTAAGAGATTATCCCAATATCCAGATCAGATACTGTAAGTCTCAAACACTCCCTGGCCACAGTAGTATGAGGGGATGCAGTCTGCTTCTTCCCAGGTGTCATAATGGCTCACACAGGTGAATAGTTAATCAAGTTTAATCTTAAATTAAGATTAATAAAGGGTTGCAAAAAGGAGCCTAGTGAAAGGCGATCACACACATATCATCTCCTGCAAAACAACCATTTATGCATGATGATTCTGGCGAACTGTGATAGGAACAGTGTGCACCACACTGGGATGAGAAAATCTGAAACTCAAGATAGTTTCAGATTAGCATGTCCTCCATCCAGTCCCTTTAAATTCTCCTAATATGGGTCTCTGTCTTGTGCCAGGAACTGTGCTGTCGTGTTTAAACCGCCCTTCATCTAGCCTTAAAGGAGATATTGAGTTTTACTGTAACTAATGTGTCAGTACACATTTTCCAACATCTTCTCTCAACACCATGTGAAATTTGTTCTCAAAACCTTGTACTCTGGGATGTAAGAGGCTATCATGGCTATCACTCTTTCTCTACAAGTAATTAGTCACTTCCTATTGATCCCCAGCAAGATACTTGCTTTCTGTTTTCCTGGGAGTTATTGATTGAAGTCTTTGAAGGTATGAATAAACAAAGGCTTCCAGGCCCATATAAAACTTTAAAAAAATACCTTAATTCACTGCAATTACACAGGGAGCTCTGCAAGGGCTAATTGAGTGATTCACTGCAGGGAAAAGCTAACAGCTTCCTGCTGTCTTTTTCAGTAAACGATACCGTCTTAAATCGGATCATTCAGAGTGAGGTAATCGTTTTTCAAGTTTTACAAATCATTTGCAAGTCCACAATATATACCAAACTGAGTCTATTGCAAAGAGGGATGGATATACAAAATGCAGAAAGTTGCTGAATGTTTGATTTGTAAATGATACTGTGCTTCTAGCTGTTTTGTTTTTCTAAGAGCTCTACAATAAATAACATGGTTGTTTGCTATCTACTAGCTGTTTGGCATCATTGAAAGCCTTCTGGTGGTATAAAGTTGCATTGCTCTTGGGGAATGATTTCAAATTAGGGGGTGACATTTAGACGTGTTACAGCTGTTGCCCAAAATTAGAGCTCATCACGCAGCAGGCAGCAGTAGAAATCAACAGGAAGATTTTCAATCTTTCTCCCCCAGTTCAACATTTGCTTCACAGAGTTTGTACAGTACATCATTTTGTTACCTACTGTAGAAGTAAAAAGCAACTGGTTTGCATGACCCTGTAAAAATACAGACTGAAAGAGCACTGGAAATATATTGCCCATATTGAGCACATTCATTGTTGCACACCAAAAACAACCGATCAATAACTATAAAAATGATTAGAACCAAGATCTACCTTTTTAGTTCTGTTAAGTTCTTTCACTTACAGTTCTGCGATTCAGCGTTATGTATTCACAACAATGTATTCTGTGGTTTATCGCCCGTATCTAACAAGCCTATCATTTTCACGCCAAGCTAATGTGATTCTGCAGGACACAGGCACACTTTGAACCAGTGCTAATGAATGCCAGTTTGTTTCCAACAAGCAGTGCTTATTGTTCGTAGGGGAAATAAAGAAAAACAGAAAACTCACCACTTAAAAAAATAGAGCATTCCAGCATTTCATTATGGCCTTTGTAGTTCAGTTCTGGAACAAACACCTAGTGTGTACCAACCAGCAACACTGGAGGCACACAACTGTCTCTCTACCAATGTGGTGATCCTCTACCTCCCTCTGGCTTCTCCTACAGCCATTCTATACATACCATGAGTATGTGACATGTTGTAGAAAGGGAAAATGTCCTTAGGTCCTATCCATTCCTCTAGAGTGCAAGTTTAAAGAAACGGATGGTAATGATAAGTAGGACAAAACCATGTTGTTCAGGCAGAAGGTGTATAACGAACTCCTGCTTGTACAAACTACAGTTATCCATTTCATCATGCTATGGTAATTGTTTTAAAATTGCAACTTGATATTGCATTTTCTTAAAATGAATTTTGAGAAGTTGCATGAGCATTTGTTTTAGTTGTGCCTTACAAATATCAAGCAGTGAAGTGGAAAGTATGTTTTAACCTTGCAAGCGTGTACTCCTTGGCATAGGGGAAGTCTAGCTTTAAGCTACTCACTGTTGCAGCATCTAATTGGCCTGTTTTCTGTGCCCAGAGTACACTGACCCCACTGTAAACTGACATCCTTTAAGAGCCACAGAGACCGTATGCTGTGCAGTCCCCACCCCACGGCCAGCCTCATCTGCGTTGTTGCGGAAACCAGGCAGGAAGGAAAATATTTTCTTCACGCTTAAAGTCACTTGGTGACAAAAGCCATAATGGGTGAGGAGGCAGCTGTACTCTCCTTCCCCATACATACAGTGTAAACACTCTTTTGGGATAAATGGTGTTAGGAATTGTGCTTCTTTAAAAACAAGACAGATTAAAAAAAAGAGATGGGTTTCTCTGCATATAGAATAAATTAATTAAACCATTAGCTCAGCACTAAATGTAAAAGAGGCTTAAAATGTACAAAACCCCGATGGATATGAGGCTAAGAACTGATGAGTATACAGTACTGTACACTGAACATGACTCTTATACCCTATAATGCAGATGGTCTACCGACTGCCACTTTGAAGGTTATTTATAGCACAAACCTGTTTTTCAACTGTCTGTACTGTACGTAATCCGACATGAGATCGGCTTTCTGCTGGCTTTGCTAGTTAGGTCACAAGTAGGTGACCCCGTCCTCTGTCTGTCCATCTCCCACCCTGTCTGTCTGTCAGCAGCTGTCATTCTCTCCACACAGACATTCTAAGGGCTAGTTTGCTTGCAGCAGTGACACCAGGGGACAGCGAAGCAGGCAGTCTGCTGCTGCTCAGTGTGAGAACTCCACAGAGGAAGGGGGGGAGGCTGCGGAGAGCTAAGACAGCTAACAAAGACGCCTCTGTCTCCGAGCTCCAGCAGTAAAGAGCATAGCGGGCTTACCCACAGCGGCATCAGAAACAGGCACATCTGCAAGGGTGCAGCAGTGACCGTTAATTAAGGCCTGCCAAAAAGTTACCGGAGTTTGACATTAAAGGCTTTTCATGGCAAGCCAGATACAGAGGAGTGAGGCCAGAAAATAACTGCATGAACAGGACAAGAAAAGCGACTCTTAGAGACTTTCCCATGCCAAACATGAGTGCAAAGGATCTTTTCAAAGTGATACCGGTTGGGCAATCAGCTACTGTCCAAATGTATTGATTTGCATGACACTTTAAAAATGCTAACGCTAAATGAAACGCTTCATATCTTACAAAACAGAAATAGGTAGAAAATAATTTCATTAATAATTGGCAACTTTCCAATGACCGACTGTGAAACTGAAACATTCCAATGATTTACTGCAATTTCCCTCACAGGATCAATAAAGTATCTATCTATTTATTTTGGAAAATGCAAAAATATTTATTAGGATGTGGGATTATCTTTCAGTTGCCTAGTAGATTTCTTTTTTATTAATTGTTTTCAAGCTCTTTTAAGGACAAAAATCAACAAAGTGAATCACATTTTTCTAAAACAGAAAAGAAAGTCACTGTAGACCATTCTTGTGGTCATTGTGACCTTCGAGCTGAATTACCAGTCAAAACATGTTATTATACTGTTTTTATAGCACTGCAGTTGAAGGAGATAACAGACAGTTTTAATGTTGGATTTATAGGAGAACTGATCTTCTCAAAGGTTCGTACAAATGTAAAATACATACATGTTGTTGTTTTACTGGAACGTTTTTCATATAAATATACCCACTTGTGAGATCATGTGACTTTTATTCCAAGAGTGTAGGCAGAGCTGGTCAGAACCGAGATGGCGACAGTGAGTCGGTTTCCGAGACATGTACAGACTGTCTACAGATGTCAACTGTTCCCCAAATGGTTTCAAAACATGACTCGGTTCTGGGTGAACCCAATGAACAAAGGTATTGGATACGCATTCAGTGAAATAGGAGACTTCAAGGAACTGGAGTCCAAGGCTGTCGAGCTGGAGTACTGCTCCCCGTCATAAAAAGCGATTCAGTTTCAGAACAAAACTGATCCCGTTTCCTAATAAAATAGTCACTATGAGGTGTCTACCTTGGTTACAGTGGGACAGAGATGGCACTCAGAATCTATGGAGGCCAGAAAAAAATCAAAAGCATTTATTTATTTATACTAATTACTACTATTACTTATACTAATTTTGAGTCCACAGCAACAAATGCTTTGCCACCAGATCAGCGGAAAGGGTGATCTTGTCCTTTTGGAATTCATTATCTAGACAGGTCAACGGCAGAGAATAACAGTATCTACTGTAAAAAGAAAACCATCAAGAACATCTCTAAACTACGAAACTGAAGTCTGCCCGATATCAATTCTGGAAAATACATTAATCCCCTTCAATCTACCTAATGCATCATCACAGGAAAGGATAAAAAACACAGGGTTCAATCCACAGAGGAATTAGGTCAAGAACTATAATGGATTAGATTGCAGGAAAATATGACAGCCTGAATTCCTGACTCCCAAGTGATACAGTATGGTGCATCAGATAAAACATAATATAATAAATACAAAAGGCAAAGTTTCCAGTCAAAAACAATTGATACCGCTTTCTGTTCTCCCCCTCATTTTCCTTTTTTTTTAACACATTTTTTTTTTCCCAAAATACAATCAATACAAAAGAGAACATGTATGAAGAGCAGAAGCAGATCCCCCACCCTAAAAAATGGAGAAGGGAGTTACTGTAACTGGACAGGTTTTCCAGCAAAAGCACCTGACCACATTGTGAGGTCTTGCACTTGCAAAATGTAACCTAGTAGTACTTTCTTTCTTCCATAAAAAACATTACTGAGACTGCCAGAGGTGTATGACAGATCTTATAGCTGCAGCTCGATGTGCCAGGAAAGGTTGGCCTGCCTGAGGATTGATATTAATTTGGGACTCATCATTGTGAAGCAGCAGTCAAAGGCTTGACTCTGCAATTCCTGAAAATAACTGGAAAACCTAAGAGGTAAAAAGTCAGCAAGAGCAAGGTATTAATATTTTTCCCCACTTAAACATCCATGTGTCTACTGCATCTTCCTTTTTCTAACTGCTTCTTCCAGTTCAGGATCGAGGGAGAGCCAGAGCCTATCCTGGCAAGAAACGTGGGCACCCTGGACAAGATGCCAGACCACTGCGGGGCAGACACAGACACACACACACCTTGTGCTAATTTCCAGAAGACCATTAACCTACCAGTGTGTTTATGGACTGTGGGAGGAAACCAGATCACATGGAGGAAACCCACGCAAACATAAGGAAAACCTACAAACTCCATTGCGGATAGCACACCAGGTCAGGAATTGAACCCAGGACTCCAGCACTCTGAGGCAGAAATGCTGACCACTGTGTCACCATGCTGCCCCTTCACATAACCATAATTCTGCAAAAAAACTGACCGGCATTTCATTGGAAATGGAAAAGATCAACCACTGCACTTTTACTGCAGCAAAAACTGGAGTCAACCTGATCATCTGGGGGTGTTACAATACAAAAACAAATCCAGAACTGGATGCGTGTATGATTTCAACACACCTCTGGCTCTGAAACAGCAAAAAGCCTGCTTTACACTCAGTCTTTTAAAAAACCCTTTCTAGGAGTAATTATGGATAAAAAAATCAGTACTTCTGAAAATAGATGATACATTTCAAACATAAATCAGGTGATAAATATTTTCATACTTGCAATATACTTTACTTGAATTGAAAAGTCAGGAGCTTGGCAGGGATTAAGCGGAAAGTTCAACAGCATCAAGACAAATGTAATGTACTAAACATGGCTATATTTAGTAGCTACTGATGAGGCTTAAGGCTTCAATCAGTTTAAAGCCTGTACTTTTATTTATTCTGCATCACCTACAGATTTTTCTACACCGTCACATGCTAAGATCTCAAAAGTGATACAACTACTTACAAGTTTATCAGGAGTCAAGGCACTTTAGAATGTAAAGCAGAACTAGATATTGCTTCAGTGCAGATACACACCTGAAAAAACAAACTCTGGAGCTCTGTCAGCCAGTTTCTACCAGCCTTTCACCTTCACAGACACTATTGATGTATTATGACTCTGGTTGGCACCTTTGCTATCTGCACAATACTGTACAAGCCTCATGTTGAAAAGATTTATTAATACCGTCTAGACTTTTTAAGATGCCGCCCGGAGTCAATCATTTCAGGTTCTCATATACGTAAAATGTTTTTATATATCTAATACACTATCTGAATTTTCTTAGCATTTCACTGCTTGGTTTCATTGAAATGGTCTTTATCCTTCTGAAGTTGGACAGAACAAGTTGGATAACACTATGTACAGGCAGCCCGGAGGGAGGAGCTGTACTGTTCATCCGTCTTCACTGCAGTCCCAGAAGTGGCAAGTATCTTTGCACGCTTGAACAGAATCCCCTCTTTTCACTATATTACAGGTATTAATCAGGATGTTGTTAAGGATGATGGGAGCCCAACATACCCTCCTTCTATCAGAACAGCTGTATAACTGAGCAGGATGCCTGATATCTGATGCTTCATCCAATGGTTCCTGCTTTTTAAATATGTTGGTTATATTTAGTTATTAGCAAATCTAGGGATTGTACTAGTAAATCCCAGTATTTAAAGTAAAAAAGAATTAACAGCTTTTTACTAATTTACTATCTTTCTCTCCTTCTTCCTCTCTGTACATAGTGTTTACATAATTTTGGAAATTCTCAATTTCCACTGAAAATTAAAACTAAAGCAAATATGACATTAGAACAATACCACAAGCCAAGCAGAAAGTAAGGAATTAAATTAAAGCTAGCTCTGCTGTGTAATACTAACAATTACTAAAGTAAATGTAAATGCTGCTACATTTATCTAAAGTATACATTACCCCAGGAATATACAAATCAGAATAAATGAAAATCCCGAGCCTCAATCTAAAGAATTTATATCACATCATCATCAAATTGCTTCCTTACAGTTATCATAAAGGCATTGCTGTAATATGCTAGTATCTCCCAGGAGACAGCCGTAAGTACTCAAATGTTTTCATCAATATAATATCCATCCTATTCTCTGCATTCAATGGAAAGTATAAAGAATGAATACCAGTATTCTCAAAGCCAGAATGAACTACTATAGACACAGTGGCCAGTCACATAATACAGATGTCAAACACTTGACTTTCACATTCCAGATAACTTAAGAATTATCATAGAAATTTTGGCTGTGAAATCATTCATTACCTCTAAACAAGAAATGTCACAAATGGTATTCCGTACACAGGAACAATATCAATGAAAGAAATATGCAAGCAGAATGGCACAGGCTGGCAAGGATGTTAAACATAGGCTACAGGATTGTTCCTCCATTCGTTAAAACTACAGTATGTTGTCCCCCCACACAGACCTGAAAAAGGACCTCATAGAGCTAAACTTGCAATGTCTCCCTGAAAACGGAGGAAAAACCACGACTCATTGGAAAACAGGAAACAGATTTTGCATGCAAACAGTAAACTAGACATATGGTTTTGATTGAACAATTTTTTTGGAAGGATCAAAGGGGAAAAAAATGTATATTTAAGTATTGGATATGAGTGAGAAAGCAATGCAGTACACATTTAACTCTGTTCAAATACAAGGACCAGATCATTTCTTATGACAGAGGACAAGTGTGACGTGCTGGCTGGCGCGCACACACAATGTACGAGCCAAAATATCTCTAGTTTCCACATCAACACTCACTTCCTTCGTAAAAAAAGCCCCTGCCAAACCCTGATTAATTCCCTGGGGAGCAGGAGAAATTAGTGTGAACCCAGTGTCAGGAGCAGTAAATTGTGCTGGAGATCCTTATCGGTAATTTTCATGCATCATAATGACAGCGATAAAGACAGCGTCGGGCAACCTGATGCGCTGTCAACCTGAAAATAGCCTCTTGCAGAAGCAAATCAAGCCCTGCATCCCAGCACTAAAGTTATCCAAAGGCAAACCCCCTCAGAGCTCACACCCTGATGCAGCCCATTCACTACAGGCACACTGCACAGACTCAGCCTTTCCTTGAAGATCCTTCGGAGTTGGAAGAAGACTTGGTAGTTAACCAGTCTTCTACAACCTGTGTTTTCACTTGTTTAGCAAAGCTAAATGGATTTTTTTTCAAAGGGCCTCAAAAACTATTTTACTTAAACACATTTTTATACAAGTTATCTTTTTAAAAAGGAACAATATCTTTACAATACCACAGAGCTTTCATGAAATAAACATTTTATTGAAAATTCATCTGGAATATACAAACTTGAATACTGGTCTTGATATCTTAAAATGCAAATATGCATTGCACATCTTCCTCAATATTTCCCAACGGAAAGGATTATTGTTACTTATTAAGACACAGTGACTTATTTCCTTTGCCATCATTAATGTTTCCAGAAATACTGAATGCCTTAAGGCTGATAATGTATGCTGGTAAAGATGGTTAAAAAAAGCGTTATATATTCATAGGACCAATGAACATTTACAAAGTCACAAAGCCCATAAGTAACTGGCTGCAGCTGATACTGGGGTGAATATCAACCTTGGGGTGATATTTGATTCTGGTTTTACATTTGACCCACATGTGCAGCATATTGTCAAAACATTTTTTTTCACCTCAGAAATATTGCTAGAGTACACCCTATGTTATCACTAACTGTGAATGAAAAGCTGAACACATTTCTGTTCTCTCAAATTGACGACTGTAATGCTCTACTCGCTGGGGTATCTAAAACTACTGTGAACAAACTGCAGTATGTCCAAAATTTGGCAGCCAGAATCCTGACCAGGTCTAGAGCAAGTGATCAGACTAGTCCTATCCTGGAGTCCTTGCACTGGCTTCCTGTCAAATTCCATGCGGACTTTAAAATCCTCATGCTCACCTATAAGGCTCTGCATGGTTAGGCAACCCAGTACCCGTCTGAACTATTATCGCCCTACTCCCCACCTCACAAACTTCGCTCTTCTAATTCTGGTCTCCTAACTGTCCCCCAAGCCCATCTACATTGTATGGGTGACAGGACCTTCTCCTGTTATGCCCCCAAGCTCTGGAACTCTCTGCCCAAGAATATCAGAGAGTCACCTTCTCTAAAGTCCTTCAAATCCAGACTCAAAACCTTCTTCTTTAGAAGAGCCTTTACTGAACTGGTTCCATTCTTTACCCCTCTACTTCTACTTTTCTTAGTACCACCATCTATGGTCTCCTCTGTATATTGTAATTGTGTTTTCTCTTGTGTATTCTTTTTATTTACTGTTGTTGTCATTCTGTAAAGCGTTTTGAGAAGCCACCTTTAAAGGAGCTATATAAAATAGTTTATTATTATTATTATTATTATTATTCTACCTAGTAATACTACAGCCTGAATGTCTAGTCACTCTTGTTGTCACACAGTTAATATAGGCTGCTTTTGCCTTTAGCAAAATCATAAGCCTTTGTAAAAAAAAAACAGGGACATTTAATTGGGTCCCCATAGCAACAAGACCCCCTTGGCAACGAGCTAAACAAGCCCTTTGTTTCCATTACCATTTTTTTTTATTTTCTTGTAAAATGAAGCCGAGTGTGGATTTTCTTTTCTTTACTTTTTTTATATCGCTTCTGGCAGCAGATTTTGCCAGCGTAATGCAGAGTGTCGTATGTGACGAATAAAATACAATTAAATTAGGCTCTTACGTGGCATCCGGCTCCAAGCCATTAACAAGCTGCTCTGGGATACCATATTAATGGGACAGATTCGCATTCACATCAGAGGCACAGAGAGAAACTGGCAGCGGGAGACTGGAAAGGAGTCTCCAACAAACAAGGTTCATTTTATTCCAGGGTGAACACTCTACATTATGCAACAGCCAACCTCTGTCATTCATCTCCTCCCACAGAGCCACCCTGTTTAAAAGCTAATAAAAGGAGATAACAACGCCCTATACATAAATATACTGTATCCTTGTTTGTATACACAAACAGTAAAAACCATGTTGTTACCTCAAAAATAAAAAAAGGAATTTCACAAAGATGCTAGAATACCTCTTTTACACAAATAATTATCAATACATGGAACATATTGCCAAACCAATAGATGGAGCAAACCAATGGAATAGAGCTTCCAATCGAGAGTTTGATGCTGTGGAACTAGTGTGTGGGAAGATGTCTTATAGGCTGCTTTCTTACATTTTTCATCACTATCAAGTACCTGTTGAACCAGTTTTAAAAAATCAAGAAGGTATTCTGTTATCGTGCTGCTGCAAACCCTTTAAATGCGCAATCACACGCAACTGTTACTTATTTGTAACATAAAACGGTTACAAACAAAGGACATTCGGCCTTTCATGCTTGTCTGGGTGCCAAGTGCTGATTCTTTCTTTATTAATTGTAATGTAATATGATTATTTGAGTGATCCCTTCTCACTTCTGACTTACAGCAGTGTTGTAGAAACACTTCAGGTTTGAAACACAGAGATGACTCCAGTTTTAGCAACAGCAGCATAAGACTGCTTTTACTATGGTTCAGGATACAAGTTACAGTACATGTTACACCACCCCCCAAAAAAGCAAGAAATACCGCATGTCGCTTGCATTCTCTCACGTGTGCTGCGTCTGCTGCGCTGTTACTTAATAAAACCTTTCCCACAATTTCTATGCCCTTTTTTTTGTTTCATTTTTCCCCCTCATCGATCGTCCTTCCTTTCGCTGCTGAGTAAATTGATGTCTCCCGCTCCCGTTATAAAAGGACAATCCCCGGGCGCAATTTATCATGCTATCAAATTGAATTGCTAATAACAGTGTGCGCTGGGGGAAAAAATGCATTAGAAGCATCAATAGGAGAGAAGTTGAATGCCTTTTGGATATGCAGGGCCATTTGCTTCTGGTAGACTTAGAAACCTGCTTTAAATTAGCACATTTTCAAGCATTAGAGGGAGGTCAAAAAGCTACTTAATGCCACTATAGGGCCTGAGGGACTATCTATTTCCAGGTTTTTTACCCTTCTGCAATTCAGATTTTTTATAGTCTCTGGGAAATGTTTCTAAACCTGAACAAGCATAACTAAGCCAGGAAGCCAAGGAGAGTGAAAGTGAGAGAGAAGCAGACAGAGAAAGTGACGGGAAGGGAAGAAAGCTGACCCTAATCATGTTGAGTGCACTTGCTCTGGCAGGACTTGAATGGCGATCTCGGACAGTTTTTTTTGTTTCTTTTAAAAAGGCATTTCTTAGCACAGCTGGCAAGCAACAAAAAACAGAGGGCAGAATAAGACAAAAAGCAAAGCAAATTCTTTAGTTGTTCTATTTGTTTCACAGAAATCTAAAAAAATAAAAAAGAAGCCTTTTTTTAGTGACACTCACAACAATCTGTCCTGGTGTTAAAATGGTCGAGTCGATAAAGCTCAGTATACACAAATAATAGGTTTGAGTTAGAAGTGCGCAGCTTACAGTGAACTTCTGAGTGAGGAATGAGTGGTTTTCAAGGGTTCAAGCAAAAAAAACAGTGAAAAAAATCAAATAAACAGTGCATTACTGCCTCAGAGGAAAAATAAAACAGTTTTGCCAGTATACAGTGCCCTGGGAGAGTAAAATGTAAAATGAGTACTTGTGTCATTTATGCGGCGTATTGGATGGGGCATCTATCTGGGTTGTTAGCTCAAGTGTGACAGAGCTCTTTGTTTAATTTTGGATCTGCTTATGAACTTTATTAACAGCCGATGAACACTGATATGTTGAGTATTATTTTGCATGCGTTTCAACTTCTGTGCGCACACACAATACAGAGGTCAGATTGTCGGTTACAAAGAAAAAACATACCCTCCTCTGTTTCTTTGTTGTCTCACTACAGCTTTTTTTTCTGAAAGACATGCTTTATGTGTCTGTGAGAAATATGGAAAACAATAACACATAAAACTATTAAGAATCTTTTGTAGTGATATTTCGATATTTCAGCATTAAAGAATTGGACTGCTTCCAATGATCTCTTCTGATTAATCAGACTTCCATTGTTGTGCTACAAGCGTGGAGAAATGGAGGAAGATGGCACAATGTTAAAGGGGCTTGTCCTTTCTTCTACGAGCACAGAAAGGTCAATGTCAACAGTGACTCTCCAATGCCTTCTCATTTTTTCATGACTATCCATTCACTTCTTGCCCTGCTTGATCCTTCCATTACAATCTCTGGTTCTCTTCCATGCTCTGCTTGGCCAGAACCAAGCTACATGTGGCTGAAGATAAAAAGTAGATCCAAAACGCCTTCTGCCTTGGGTCTTGATCATTCTCCCTCCTCTCAGCACTCAATGCTGCCAAACACTCCTATTTTCAATCTTTCATTCACCCTTTCACTAACAACCACTGGACGCCATCCTTCTCAGCAGTCCCTTTACTTTACCCCACCTGGAGACTTTGCCTCCTTCTCCTCTTGCTATCTGCAGGCTCTTCCACACTTCATCTCTCCCGCCTCCTCTCACACACTTGTATGCTTCCCCTACTTGTTCTGGATCTTTTCCTCATCATCCCAGCCAAATGATGAGGGTTGCTCCAATGAACCACAAACTTATCACACGCAATCAGGACCTTCTCTCCATTCATCTCTTCCAGGCTGCTGTCCCCATTCACTGTCCCAATTTTTCCCCTCTCTTTAACACCACCCAACCCTTGGTCTGTTTTGTTTACTCCTCTCTTCATAAATCCAACCTTAATGAGTCGTTCATTCAGAATTCTGACCCAGTCTTTTTCCTTCCCTTTCACTCTAAAACCATCAACCAAGCAGCACAAGATCAGATCTTCACTTCCGTCTTACACTCACTATACAGTATGACCCTCTCCTGTCTGGGCATCCGCTAAATAATTTAATAACCCCCACTACTAATTATGCTTATTAATTTAAACCACATTTCAAAGTCCCTGGTATTGTATGCGAAACTGTACAGTTTCAAATTGAGTCTGAGCCTAAAAAACAGCTGAATGCAATGGTAGAAAAAGACTGAGCTTGACTAAACTCCCTGCTTCATTCACCTTTGACCTCCTGTTCCTCAATTTCATGGATGTACAGTTAATTGTCAAAGCACAGACGCAAATCCTTCTATCTTCTCATCTTATAAATAAGACTAACGCCAGCTTGGCAGCCACATCTATGGCTTTGCATTATTTACAAAGGAGCTCTCCTAGCAATTCAGAGACTAGCTTTCACCAGCAACTGCAGCTGAAACTAATTAACAAATCACCAGTCTGTATTCTGAGACTAGTTCAGAAATAAAACCACTCCAGGAGTTACTCATAAGTTATATGCATATCTTTGAATAAAAAAAAACGAGTCAAGATATCTCTCACTGATTCAAATAATTGACTCTTCCTGGAGTTCCATTCAGCTGCACATGGTGGTCTCCAAGCAATAAAAAAGGAAAGTCTACTTCAACATTTGTGACTACCTGTTTCTTTGAGGCTAATTTTCAAAATGAGTTTTTACAATTATGTTACTACAAATATGTTTGTATCTTTAAAAGATCGACGCTGCAAGAGCAATAAACACTGACTATGAATGCTTAAAAGCTTTGGGTACCAGCTTATTTTACAATTTAAATTACTTGTCTACATTACTGCAACTATAAAATATCACAATGCTGGCTTGGACCAAAGAAAAAACAACTATTATAATATTACTCTAAAATAGTTTAAGTAGGCAGCTGTGTCAGCATGCGTAGGTTACAAAGGAACAGGTAGCAGGTTTATTCCATGCTGAAAAGAAAAGAAAGCAAACATATTATCTGTTCCTTTACTCTATAATATACAGGTATTATAAACTTGTAAAATAAAGTACTGCCAAGTTCTCTTAGAATGTGCTGGCAACTACTCTTGAACAGATTAATAAACTTAATAGCATTTAACCAAGATTGAGAATCTTTAATATGTTACTGTACATAGAGGTTTTTTTTTCAATTCTTGTTAGGTTGCCAATGATTATTTTTTAAGAATGAGCAAGAGTACATTATACTTCCAGGCATCAAAACCAATAAAATCTAGTAACCATCTACTGAAGCACAGCCTGTGGTGCTTTGGACCACACACCAGGGTCAATTTAAACAGGAACCACTGATTGGACTTTTAAGACAGGCTTAAGTAAGCTGAGTAATGTAGAAGAATTTATACAGAGTTCCAAAACGTGTCACATTCAGATCAAAGAGACTATTAATCATACACTCTGTACCGTCATGTACCTGGGCTCATTTACAGGAAGAAGGCTGACAGGCCACTGTATTAACCAGGCAGGGGTGATAGGATGATCCATTTGCTCTAAAATTACCTTGCCAATAACCTTCTCAACATGGAATACATACTACGTTGACCCTCCACCCAGCCACAGCCTTGTGCAAACTGTTCACCTCACCCGATTTAACCTTTTATTCTACTTATTAAGCATGGCTGGTGCAGGCAGGTGAGCTAAGGACCGATTCAGAATGTGACACTACAGTTCAGTCGTGTCACATTGGAAAGAAACATTTGCAGTCTAGGAACAGGGAGGTCGAAGATGATCTCTATTTATAGAAGGCTGTGCAAAAAATGTTGATAGATCTAACAGAAGGACCATACATAATTCAAGGACTTGGAAATCACAAAACCAGTTCTTCAACAGATTTTAAACCCTTTCTGTCAGGCTAGGCAGCATCTCTTTATAAACTTATTAATATACTCCATTTGAGAGATTGATATATTTTTCATTTTAAGAAGCAGGATTCTGAATAATAAAGCATTATGCTGAAATTCCCTGCCACTAGCTAAACAGCTACAGTATTTATATAAAGTACCTATAGTCTTTCCTTCCATTTGCACAATTGTTTTTGTTTTTACAGTAACAAATGTCATTCTGTTTCAAGGTATCTGTTCTCACACACATGGGGATATGGTGCAGCACTTGATACCTTTGAGAAGAAAGCCTGTGGGTATATTACTAAAATAGATATACTGTATCAACATGTGGGAATATATTTGAAAGTAATGATATTTTGGTTTCTAGATTTTTCACTATTTTCTCTCTAGCGTGTTAGGAAGCCACTTATAACTAAACGAGATCAAATGTGATTTCACTGTATCACTACATGAACCGCTTCTTTCAACTTGCTTTGAATAGATGCTTTAGAAATTCAGTTTTAAGGGAAAGCTTCAAGAGCTTGTATATCCCTGCCTCTAGTCACTTCTATTTATATCAACAGTGACAATAAGACTGCTGGTCTGAGATCTCTAGGAAGTACAAGTGCATTTTAGAAGCACAAATGCATTGAAATGATATGGAGGCTCACCACATCTTATAAATTCAACACATTGCCTAAGGATAGGGGACAACAAACATTTTTGTTCAATTCTGTGATTGATTCAAAAGACATCAAATTTTATAAGCAGATGGGGTTTTAAGTTTCACATATTCTAATATGCTTACAATTGTATAATACACATGTTTGTGTATTATACAGTACAAAGTGTATTATAGACATGATGTATACATGAATGGCATAGAATGAGAGACAGCACAGAAAGGGATGAATAACAGTTTTTTCAGATGTCAACATGCATTTCTTTTCATGTCATGTCATTTCATTAGTCAAGAGTTAATACCACTGGCTTTCAATAAAGCGGAGATTCTTAATGGTGAGAATACGGAGATTTAATTTTGTTGCAGAGAACAGAATTCATTTATAATATGCTCCATCCATCTGTCCACCCATTATCAGAATCTGCCTATTCCTGGTAAGGATCACAGCAACCTGCAACCTATCCTGGAAGCATGAGTACATGCAGGACTTTAATGTCTCTTTTTTTTCTACAGAGAAAAATCAATCCACTCTATATCAGGAGGGAGAAAGACGTGTTTGCTCAGATGTTTTAGAGCTGGAATGGTATGGAAGCATCCTGTAAAATAATATTCCAGGCCTACAATTCCTGTAAGGTTCCGGGCCACCCCAGCCCTATCCAGAGGCTGAACAGATAGTTTTAATTAGTAACGGATTAAGATCTAAAACGAGGTGAGTTGACATTCTGTCCATATAATTAGTTCAATTAAAATCCCAGTTGCAATGAAAACCAAGGACACTGTGACCCTTCCTAACTAGAGTTGCTGTTCACTTGCAATATCACCCCCCCCCCAAGTTTTATGTAGCTCAGAAGCTATGTGGCCTCTGCCTCATATAGTACAAGACTGATACCAGCACCCAGGGAGACAGTTCTGCTTGACTGATACCAGCACCTTTTGTTTGTTCTTATTAGTTTTTAATGGAATATTTTTTAAAAAAATGAAAGTTCACATTTTGTGTATCTTCAATGGTTTGCACAAATATATATATATATTTTTCCCCCACTATGGAAAACCTGTAGGCACAGTACCTCCTCTGCAGTGAAAGATTTAGGTGACTAATTTGCCCACAGCAGAAAAGGCTGGTCATTGTATCAAACCATTTATGAATTCTATTCAGTGGTAGGAAAGTTTGGAAACCAGATGGCCAATTACGTTTCTCCTGACAGATGGAAATGGCAGGAAAGTGACTGTTGCCACATGAAAAGATGGAGGTGAACTGCTCAGCTCCATGTCAGCAGCAGATGGAATAATGACAACAATCTACAACCTGCTGGATCAGGCCTGCAGTGTCTCCTCTATAGAGGATGCAGAGCGTCCCAGGGTACAGGTGCTGTAAAGGTTACAGTACATCAGAAACTAAGTCACATGTCACTCTGCCTTACCTTTAATAATGCACAAGAATGATCACTCCACAAAACTGTAAAAAATTGGAAATAGTATTTGTACTTGTTTATAAGAAAATATGCAATATTCAAATTACATATTGCAATAATTGTTTCCTCTGCCATCCGAAGTAGGGCATAACCTTACAAGGGAAGCAGCATCTCCTTATGCAATTTAATGCCATGCCTGTGTGAACATGGGCAAATGCCACTGCATTTTAATACAGTGTATATAAGAAGGCCGGTGAATTGTATTAACATTAATTTGAGGAACCCTTTTCTGCCTGTTTAAGCTTATTCAGTTGACTTGACAAACACAAATGCTGAGAAAAATCTGAAAATCCTACCAAAGCTTGTTTCCCTGTGAATGATCTGAACTGGTTGCCAACGCTTTAAAATAAATGTTCCATGTTTTTGCACAAGCCAACGAATGGGTATTACTATTAACAGGGCCTTTATTTCCTTCCATTCCAGCAAGAATGAAAATGAAGTATTTTTTTTTCCATAACTCTGAAAATGTTATTGGTTGGGCCAGGCTTTTGGGATGTGCCTTTACTTCTTTACATACTTTGCATAACAAAAGACACCAACTGGGAGTCTCTACATGAAAAAACAGTCCGAAAACGGATCAATGCTAAAGAGATGTCCTGCGTAAAGTGAGCACCTGTTTTTCCTCAATCACGAACACGTACATGTACGCTCACCACAACAACTCATCCAGGAACGCGCATGAGATCGCTGGGTAATTGAAGGCAGTCAAGTGCAGTCGTGTATAGAGCTACAGAGACTGTCCTGCTGAAGCAAGGGATGAGTCATCTGAATATCTCAAAAAGCCGTCTGCAAGAACACCACCTACAGGAGCTGCCAATCAGTTGCGAAGCAGATCAAGGCCAATGGTGGCTTTGTCATATGAAAACAGAATGAGAAGCTGGGGCTGGTGAACACAGACACGAAAGAGAGAATTTCCACTTCAATTCAGGATGTTTGCTTGGAAATAATATATTTTTGGATGTTCTGTGGTGTATATTCTTTGTCTTGATTTACTTGACTAACAACAAGGGATTAAAAATATTAACAAACAAAAATTACATTTAGAACAATCCAATTCAACTCAAAGTAATTAATTAGCTGGCATCAAATGTATCCCTAGACTTTATTAACTGCTTGACTGTGCTGAAGTCTCTGTACAGGTGCCAAACACAATGGGATCTGTTTTCAGAGCAATAATATTTCAAAATTATTACTGCTGTAGCAACACACAAGAAAAAAAACACAAATAACGTATAAGAGCTAAAACCATAAGAATAATTGAAGCACTATTATTATAGTAACTCAAAGGGCAGAAAAAAATATTTTATTTTGCATACCAAAATTATAATGTCTTATGAAACATAATAGAAAATGTAAGATAAGACACAGGAATAGTATGAACAGAAGAGACTGGACAAAGTAATTCTTGAAATCAATTCTACTTGAGAGGATTGTGGTAGAGCAGGACCAACATCCTTTTAACTTCAGCTTTCTTGTGCCCTACAGCCAATTTTAAGCACAATAAGAAGTAAAAAAAAATAGTCAAGCAAAAGCACAGAGCTGCATAAAATTTATTAGTGTAGCATGAATGACTAATTTTGGTCACACTGTAACTGATGCTTGTTTCACTTTGCAAACTCTGGAACTAAAACGACAAGTCCAAGTCCTCTTGCAAACCATTCACTGTGGCTATTTTTGTATCTCCAATGTGCAGTGCCATCACCCCATTTCCAAGCCATTGTGAATCACTCCAGTAATTGCCTGCTTGTTGCGCTGTCTCAGCTGAGACAGAACGCCTTCAGACACTGTATTCATACAGTATTGAAAGACTGGCTCTGAATAACACCATGAAACCATATGCCTTGGAATGCAAAATACTTTGCCAAACTGTAGAGCAACACATCGATCAAGCCCCTTGAAAATGAGGGATCTTGATGGATTTTAAATGTTTTCCTGTTATATTCTAAAATTCTTGGCATGCACAATTTACAAATCACCAAGAAAAGTTGGCATTTCTGACAGCTTTCCGATATTCTATCATTTTGAGATTTTTGAATTGACTACCATCATCTTTATGATATCAAACACAGAATGACCCCATCGCCTCTGCTAGAATAATTTTATCTTCTCTTCTAGGATTTATTTAGATCAACTATTAATTTTCAGAAACTTTATTACATAGTTTAATCATTAAATGACATCCACTAATAATGCATAAAAATAGACAATACTGAAAAAACACCAATCAATATTAATCCAGAGTAAAATGGCTCCAATGAATCAGTAATAATATAATCGGGTTTATAGTGCGCGTTTTAGAAGGACCATCTCATAATGTAGTTAAATCAATAGCAGCAAAGAGCTTAAAACAAGGCCAGTGAGACATTTGGCATTATACAAGCTTCCTGGGTCAAAGTTAACCAAATAATATTTTATCACTCTCTCAAGCCAAACAGCAAGATAACATCCTTCCTCCATTCATCAAAATATGTAATCACTCCCTTCACGGTAGATAGCATTACGTATGTACAGCACTTTCCAGCTCTTTCTCCGTTTATTCACAGAATTCCTTTTCAAATTCCCTGGTTTTGTCTCAATGCGTCTGAAATAACAACCTTTAGGTGTGCACGTTATTAGGCATGTGTCAGAGCGTCGCTCTGTTTGGGCTACCTGCTTCACTCTGATTGATGTATCCCGCAACAAAACTAAACCCCCTCTTTGGATGGGGTCCATGTTAAGAGGCTCTGTAGCTTACAAGTCAATAATAGCTAGCTGTAGGCAACAGCAGACCTTCAGGGCATTTTAATTAGGTGTCAAGGAATGGGAAGTCTGCCTTGTATTAATGCATGTGCAAACTGCATACCAAAAAAGGTACAGGCATGATCCTACTGACAGCAATAATTTCATGAGGGGCTTTCGTACCTAAACTCCAGTATGATGGAATTTAAGAGGAGAAAGACTGATCTGCCGGGGAACCAGCAAAACTTAGCATGCCTCCAGTCACAGATACTGTACATGGTCACTGATCCCATCAGGCCTGGGCTCTTTACATTCTGTAAATTGTGGCACACGAGCCTCAGCTCCTGTCCCAAAACCTGTGTGCATTATGCCCTCCAGTGAAGTCAACAGTTTCTAGCTCTGTGAAACTACTCTGGTCATACGTTCCCTTGCTAGAGGCAATGTCTGCTGTGATGTATTGTATCAGTGTCATTCAAAGTCAATGTAATATTCTTGCGCTTTCATTGCACATTTTGTACTAGGTGTGGTTGTAAACACCAGGTGTCACCATCCGAGAGGGAGTGTTAGCAGGTGGACATTAAAGGGCTACCGTGCACGCATATAATATGACTTACTTGTCAGGATCCCCAAATTGTAGCTTAGCATTTTGGCTTTCAATGTTAAAGCACCAGTGATGAACAGCCAAGCAGGACACATTGATGGTAAAGCTCATGTATGATATATAACAAATGCCAAATTGTTATACAAATCAACAGTTTTCCACTTCACAAGATGAAAATACATTCTACACCTGAAAGGGAGAAAGCTTAAAAAACAAGAATGATAAATGTAAGCTATGCCAGACTTCCTAGCTAAGTTAAAGTACAGTATTCAAATTATGATGCGCCATAAGGACCACCCACAGAGTTTCAATGGCTTTGTAAATACAAACAAGTAAAACTACAGGAGGGGATTCAAACCAAAAGGCTTAAAACAGAAGCTCTGAGCTACTAAAAAAAATAGATCCTTTACAAATTTATTTTTGTACACTACTTTATTCTGGGATAATGGGTAGGACTATGCTTGAAAGAATAATTCTGAGGTGAAAATGGTTAAAAGGCCAGGTAAGGTCCTCACTGTTGTAACAGAAGATAACTGTGTTTGTATTTTCTACCTTCGTTCTTTGTCCATCTTTTCTATTGCAAGACGGTACTTTTACTACTGAACAATTGGGTACAGTTTTCTGGGCTGAAGGCATTTGTCACATTTACTGCCTGGGTAGAGAACAGAATCACCCTTTTGTCCTTTTCATCAGTAGTTTTTCATTCTGTACTGTCCACTCTGCAAAGCTTCCCGTGTGGCAGAAAACATTTTTTCCAAAATTATTTGGGTGTTTTATTCTAACAATTAATTTTGTGCCCCTGCTGTCAGTTCCACAATATATAATGAGTTTCAAAAGAAACCCGTCACTTATAAATGCAACAATTTCACAAAATTATCATCAGGAAAATGTCAAAATATCGTTTGTAGCAGGTGCACTGATATTTTATTGAGCTGACATATGTAAATGGATAAATTCAGTGTGTTGATTAACATTCATCATCAACAGGGGGTCTCCTGTGAAAGTCACAGGGCAGTAGCACATGTGTGGATTCCTGCAAACAATACAAGCTGTATGACCGGACACCAGGCTGCAGATGCTGTCTTGTGGGATTCCATCTCTTTCTTCTCATCCAGCCTAGACAAGCATGTTTCTTTTCACTGGACTCCGGTCCCTAGATACATCTGGTCATTGCCGCTCATTGCACAAATGTGCAACGGAGTTCAAATCTGGCAAGCAGGACATCCAGGGCAACTTCTGTCTCTTTTTCATCTCGAAAGAGAGTCACCGAGCAACAAGACATGTGTTGTCCTGGTGAAACGTCGTCACACCTGGATAAGCCTGCAGGAAGGGCAGCAGGTGAAGTCCCAGGACTTGATCAGTGTAGCACCGTGCAGTCAGGCGGCCATGAAACACTACAGAAGTGGAGTTCTGTAACGACTAGGCACTCCTGCCCAGACCATCACACCTGGGATTCCAAGTTTGTAGCACATTGTTCTGCACATTTTCGCAACACTGACTTATGTCCATCAGGGCGAACTACACAAAGCCTCGATCCATTCTGAAAGAGCAAATGACTGCACCGCTGAGAAGCCCTTACTGATGTCATGAAGGTTTTGTTCTCTTGAAAAGATAGGCATTCATTTATTTTTATGTTTTTTTTTCTTGATTTTCTCCGGTTTGATATTCAACAGGTTACACTGTACATCACCTCAACACCTTTTCTCTGTCTACTCTTCCCACCAGAATGGTTAATTATGCTTATGCAATTTTCAGAAAGTCACTTGAGCTCATCACAGTCAGTGAAGAATAAATAAGAAAATGACACCAAAAACATTAAATCAACACCACAATTACTATACAGTACTTTAACGTTCTAAAAAAATGCATGTGTAAATAAAGGGATACAAAAAAAAACTTGAAAATAAACTGTCAGGCTTAGTAAAAAGTAGATTTTATAAATGACAAATGAAAAACTGCTTTAAATCTTAAAGCAGAGAAAACA
The DNA here is from genome assembly GCF_040954835.1 of Lepisosteus oculatus. NCBI lineage: Eukaryota > Metazoa > Chordata > Actinopteri > Semionotiformes > Lepisosteidae > Lepisosteus > Lepisosteus oculatus. The sequence continues at coordinate 12,608,120 of NC_090716.1, forward strand.
GGCTGTAAAACACTGCTGAAAGAAATACTACAGTACATATAAAAAGGAAAACCACAGATAATCTTTTATTTAAATGGCATCATTGATCAATGCTACGAGGAGGTGGGCAGTGGTCATCAGCAGCATTTCATTAAAGGAGGGCAAAGCTGTCCACTGCATGACAAATAATATTAAGTTCAGATGTAAGTCAGTGCTGTAATTACTGGTGTCAAAGAATGGCAGATATTTAAAAGAGTGGAAGACAATGTTAATTAAGAACTCAGTTCAGTAACCTCAAGAGAAGCCTGCATCCACTGTACTAATGGCATGTACTGTATAAACCCCCCCTTCTCTGGTCATGGAAGCACTTTTCTTCACTTATTCACAAACTTTAGTTCACAAATTTTAAAATACTGTGAATATAAACTCTATATTAAATCTTAAGAAATACTGTAAATGAACATTGTTCCTGTAGGGCAGCTATTAGAAAAGAACAGATGTTTCTTTTTATCCTGATGGAAAAACAACAGCAAAAACCAGAGTTCACAACAAATAATAAAAGCTGAGCCATATTTTAATTAGTTTTAATTTCTTATGCTGTAAGTCATTGAGAAGAAACACAAAATTTTGAAGAACCTGAACAGATTTAGATTGTTTCCATTTAGACATCTTCATTTTCCTGGAATTAGATGAGAAAGCATGTGTTCAGATATAAGGAGGTGATCTTGTGAATCAACAAATACGGAATTAACAAAAATGAGGAATTACAGATTCCTAAGGGACACTAAATCGCTGGCAGGAATTAGGAGTAGTGGCTTTATGACATGGATAATACCGACTGGTACATTTAACTACAGCTTTGTTCAAGAACTACTGTAGATGCAACCTTGTATAAGAAAATAAACTATAGGGTTTAGGGAAAGGGAGCAGTTCATGCAAACACATGAACTCTGAATTCATGAGGTCATCGTAGTATGACAATTTTGACACTGTGCAGTGCGAGCCTATTTATCTATTAAGGGAGACTGTGTTGCAGAATGAGAAGCAGAACACAGTGAAAGAAGGGGCTTGTGTGTGATCTGAATGATTAGTAATTGGCGGCACCTGAGAAATTTCATGGTTGGGCAGCTGGTGGAATCCAGGCCAGTCAGTCAGAAAGAGAGAGAGAGCAAGGGATTACAGGATGGATGGATAGATAAATTGTCCTCATGTCAAAGTCTCGATGAGAGTAATTCTCACTCCTACTTGTCTACAACCATTTGCCTACCCCTGACAGAACTTCACTCGTCTCCAATTAATCAGTCTATAACCGGTTAAACCATTTCCCCCAACAGAATACTTTGCCAGCTCAGTCCTGAATTCCAATAACACAATTAAATACTAGGTAAGAGACTAAAACACTGTCTAGAGTGCACACTCTGCTTCATCATGACGAAAAAGCTGTAAGCTGTTTGCCGGCATTATTTTGTTTTGCATTATTTGTGGCTTATCTTGCATTATAAGCAATATAAGACTCTCAAAAATGAGAAATATTTTACAATACAGCCACCATGGCTTCTCAGCTGTAGTTGTATGACTGGAATATCACAAGAGCACACAGATGCCTGCCCATCACTATAGAAGAGAACTTTTGTGAGCTGTGCTTTAATGCCAAAAGCAAACAAATTTCTGAGTCAATATTTAGGAGAAAGTCCCTCAACAGTTTTTGTAATACCAACAGATGATGCTTGCAAAACCCAAATAAAGAGATTCAAACAAATTTACTCAGTACAACCCTATAAGTAGCAATTAATAAAGTAAATGCATAACAAATTAGGCCATGATGAATATTCAGCTGCTGTCCAAATTGCAATTTACTTTGCAGTTAGCAAATTAGTTTCCTAAATGTTATAAACAGCAATGTAAATTAACATCAATTTGCAATTAGGACTGCTTGAATGTAACAGAAAATAACAAATAAATAAAATTGGCCACTTCCCCCTTTGTTTATTTTATTTATTCAAGAATACACAACAGATAGCAGAGCTTGTAGATAACTTTAGAGTGTTTGTTTTACTTCAAGGAAAGGTGATCTGTTACTTAACTGATTCTTATTACATTCTCTTCTCTGTCATTCAGGAAAATTTCCTTTACTGTATATGTCAGACTGCTGTTATAAAAACAAACCGCTGCCAATAGACAAACCTTCTGAAAGCTACATCTGAAAACCCAGCCAGTAAATAATCCTATCTCTCAGACACCCGATACAAAAGATATTATATAAAAACTTTCACTTGTTCATAGGAATATTTTAGAGAAGTTTTATTTTAAGAGTCAGTGAGCTTAGAACTTTTCTATTGCAACATCTGCATTAAGCTAAAGTATTTATATATGTTTGTTGTGATTTTTATCTTTATGAAATGCTGATTCTTTCATAGTTACAACTAAATTTGGACAAAGTGGTCCCTGAAAACCTTTCTGAAAGCGTATTCTTAGGATGCTCATAAAGCTGTCAAACTGTCATTGCATTGTTATAAAAGTCTGACACTCTTAGAGTTTAGTTTAACATTATTGAGTCTAATGTAAAAACAATTTAACATTATTGTTTTCAGAAGCTGTTTTTGTAGCAACACTTAACTATTAGGAGAGCATAATAATTCACATTAAAGATTTTGATGAATGATTACATTTTTTTTTATTTTCCTTCTAAATGCTGTAATGGTGACTTGTTTTGGTAGTACAAGCTAATCATTTTCTTTCAACTGTATTTATTCCACTCAGGTCAATCCTCGGAAAATCTATAGGTTTAACCAAGCTTTTATTACCTGAAGATGTAACAACAACCCAAAACTTAATGGTAATTTGCTCTTTGCATGTTTCATCAATACAATTTGCCATACCAAAGGAGATTCAGAAGCAAAAACATTCAGCAAAGCTTTCAAAGCAGGGTTACACACGGTTTAACTATCACAAGTAAAACCTCAGTGCCATTAACAGAAATTCTCACTGAGCACATCTAAAATGACATAGGTCACAAATGTGGGTGAAATGCACTAGTCTTGTGTAGTGCATTCCCAGTTTTGAACTTCCTCAGGAATTTGAGGATGGCCCTTCTGCCTGGTGACCATTTTTGGAGCAAACAAGACAAATCGTTACACAGATAGGTAGCACCTACCAGTCCATATCCCAAAGATCTTCACAGCAAGACCCAAGTTGAAGGCACAAATGCAAAGATATTAGACAAAGATGAGGGACATGCCAATACATCCCACCTACTGGCCTAACAACTGCTGTGATATAATCCAGACTAACAGCAACATCAGATTCCCATTTTCTCAAATAGCCATTTATGTGCACTCATGCAATTCTATGTGATTTTGGATATCATCTTGAAAATATGACATTCAGTCTTGTTTTACAATAAGATTAGACTTAACACAATCAAGCTCAAAACCGAAGTACACACAGTACTGTATATGCAATATACCTGGGTAGTTTACTGTGCAGAGGTCACCTTGTGACACTAATTAAACCTCAATCTGACCTGAAGCCTTCTTGTTTAATGCATGTCTAGGATTAACAGTACAGAACTGTCTGTCCTTTTCTAATTCAGCCTAAATCTGGGATGCTTAGAGGATGACATTGTACATATTCATAAACGCATTATTCTGTAAAAGCACACTGACACTTCTGATGGATTCCTTATTGTCTTTACTGCTCCTTTTCTAGTTTTTTTCTCAGAAGCCCAAGTGCAATGCATAACCCCTGTAACTATCCATTGCTGCCTGGAAGTACTGTGGGATAATCAATAAGTCATCGCCAGCCATACTGGTTATGTGTAATTATAAATTATATCAGTCCCTGCAGAACTCAGTGAAGCTAAACGCATGAAAATGGGTTGCAGTTGATTTACATTTACTTGTTCGCTCCTTTATTTGTTTTCAATATGATTCTGAAATTATGAACACAGGCACCAGTATCAAGCTTGTGAGGACTGATTGAATTTCACATCGCTACTGACGTACAAAAGCACACCAGGCTCTCAATGTAAGGCTTCTTATTTGACTTTTAAATATATACATGCATAAAACTGAGCACTCAGCAAAAGTCGCCGGAAAAGAGTTGCACAGCACACCAGTATTTGTATTTCATAAACTGTGGTTCACAATCATGAAGAAAATGCATAAACTAGTGTGTGCACTTCACAATGTAGCATCACAATCACCTTGACATGCTGTTAGGACTGTGTGCTCATATCTGTGCAATCCCTTCACTTCCTCCTCTCCCCAACAGGCATATTTGTTACATTGTTGTTGTTTTTCTCCCCAAATTCCCTCTTCTTTCTGTGAATTCCTTTACCCACATTCAATAACTTGCAAGAAGAACACAAAATCAAAGGAGCTATAAAAAATGCACCACACAAAGCGCCCAGGAACTTTCATTCTCTAAATTCTGAATATTTCACACTGAGATCACTTCTCTTCAGTGAGGAGAAAAGCTGTTTTTTTCCCCCACATCATGAACCCAGACGTTTAGCAACATTAGTGAGATGGCAAATCGTCCATTTTGTCAAAAGTGTTTAAAATCTGATTTTAAGAGGCACAAAGATATTTATACATCCTGCCCTACTTTTGGATAAGGTCTAAAGGGAAGAGTCCGTATTGCCATTATTCAACTCTTAATGTTGAATTGTATATATTAATGTATATTAGACATTGCACTTAGACATTCATGATACACACTGACATGAGGACTGTATGGCCACAGGTCACTTGTTTCAACAGAGGTCATTCTTTGAATAATGCCTAGGAACAGTAACACTCTGTATTCTTGCTCCAGAATGGAACAGCTAATCTGGGACAGTGGAGCTCAGATGCCAATTGTGATAAACAGGGTAGTGTAAATTAATTAAATAAGACAAAATTAAACTTGACAAATTAGGTCCATATACCAGCCTGTCTACCAAGCAAATTTATGAAAGGTTATCATTTATAAAGTTCAGGAAATGTTGAGCATAGTCATTTGGCTTGTTGAACATGCAAAAACGTAAAACATTTACATGGTTTTTAAAGTACATGAACGTCGAGGCCCATGTTTTGCAGAACTAAGACATAGCCACCCAAGTCCCACACAAGTCCCTCAGTGACAGAAAGACTCCAGTAGTATCCAAAGAAGGTACAAGTTCAGTAAAAGTAAGGTCTTCTTGTTTAAGAAATTCTTGTTTAGGAAAAGGCTCCACTCAGCACAAAACTGCTCTCCAAACATTAACCATTCTCCTTATACCAAAGAACATAACAATATACAACATAGAATTAGCAGATTCATACCTTATTATTTATTTCAACTTTTGAATACTTATGCAAATAAAAGCAAATAAAATATGACAGATGTACTGTACCTGGAAATTATTTTCGTTTTCATGACGAAAGACGATGTGAATTTATCATAAAAATACATCTCTCCACATTTTTACAACTTACACAGTTCTTAAAATGTGAACTGTGTCTTGTAAATGCTTTTATGCAGCAAAGTAATGTTTAATCAGAATGTACAGATTGGATGCTCTCCAGTAAAGATCTCTAGTTATGCATGACACTGTATAAAAGGCTCTGCGTACCTGTCTTAGTAATATGGAGTAATATAGGAGAATTGTCATGGGCGGTACACCGGATGAGCCAAATAGCAGTGTAGCAAACCTGTGTGCAGAAGTACTTCTCACCTTGCAACTCCTCAAGCTCTCAGGCCCAAATTCCAAGCATTCCAATTTCTTCACAATTGAAATGTTTATTTTTAAATTATAATCCTGTGTGGGTTCAATTAGGATGAGCAGAGATTAAATCCATGCTGCTCCAGAGGTATTATTGGAGTAGGTAATGGAGTTTCTGATCTGTAGAAAATTAAACCAAGCTACACAGGGAGGCTATTGAACCATATTTTCTATCTCCAAGGTGCTGGGGAAACGTATGGCCTTCGATTCACGGCCAAGCGCTCAATCAGCCTGCAGCATCGCTTCAAGCAGCGCTCAGTGCGCGCACGGTCTCAAGAAAATATCAATATAAAAGTGGTGGCAGAATGATAGCTGAAAACTACTGACCCCACAGTCAGGATAAAAAAAGACACACACCTTTCCAATAGTTGCCACAGGCAAATCTACCGCTGGCCTTTCTTGTTTAATGAAATAGGCTCAATACTCCAAGTCTGAAGACCCAGGAGCTCTGTTCCATGTGGCGTTGCTCTACAACAGATTTGGTGCCATCTGCAGCTGTACACTGTGTGCGCAGAGGATCTGAACTGGATTAAGAGCAAGAGAAATTCAAACTACAGAGCCCAAAGATTTCTCACCTACGAAATGCACATGCTGGCTATACTGTAGCTTTAGATGCATTTCAGCATCTTAATGGCAATTTAAATATTTCAGGATGTGTATTTTTTGCCAGGTGATAGTAGTTGCTTTCCCCAGGCTGATCTTGGCCTATTTTATTCAGCAGTATGTTCTACCTCTGCTTCAAACAAGAAATGGATAATTAACACAGCTTTAGATTTCTTGTTTTTAAGACAATACTCAATAGTCTGTTTGTTTCTGTTAACCTTGTGAGCTTTTCACTGTAATTAATAAAAGACAATACAGTACTACAATTTTGGGGCCTTACAGTCTGTCAACTATTAGACATTAGACTATGAACCAGGGTTGCTTAATTTATGGGTTTAAAATCTGCATTTTTTCCGAATTAAAATTTAAATTTTAGAATTGTAGCAGCTGTATTTTCAAAACCTCAATTTGAGAGGAAAATACCACTCAGTGTAGAGAATCATCTGAAATACATGAAAGAACAGATTTATTTTAGAAACTATATACACCAGGGAGCAAAATCCTATTTAAATTAACTATTTCTAAAACATCTGTAGAAAGTCTGCCAGAAATGTGTAATGGGTAAGGTTTAATTCTGCAAATATAGATGGAATACCTTACTTTGTATGTCACTTACACAGTGATTAATCACTGTTGAAATTGAGCTTTCCTCAGTTTTCCTCATGTTGACTCCCAACATGAAGGCAATACCATATTGACTTAAACATGGTACCGTAAATTATACAAGATTGAACAACCCTGCGAGTGCAGTAGCTTAGACTGTATCAGCATTGTTAAGCACCTTGCTTATAGTGGGCAGCAAAAAAACCCAAGCTGATTTATAACTAGTTACCTCTGAGTTACAGCTAGATTCCACACATATATATGTTTAGGAGCAGGGTTTGGTTTCTATGCAAAACCTTGACTGTTTTTTTATACTTTCAGCACATCCCTGAACACAGCCTCTCTTTACTGCTAGCAAACAAAAGAGTTAACTTGATATATTTAACTCAGTTAACCATGTTCAACTTGGCAATGATAAAGTCTGATTAATTTGGCACAGAACCCACTTTCATTATTCAGAAGCAGCCTGGAATCATGCAGATTAAGCACTTGAGCAACAAGGTCTTCATTAAATTATTAAAATCTTATTGGCTTCTTTGCCAGTATTATTGTTCTTTATTTCACTGATTCCCAAGAAAAACAGACCTGACAATTATCATCCTAAAATATGATCCCTCTGGTTTTTAATTAAATGAAAAACAAGATATCAGAAAAGAGATAGCATGGCTTTGAGCAGAAATCCTTCTATTTCAGCTTCTTGAAAAGCTTTTATTAAAAAGTGTATCCTTACTTCAAAAACCTGAGGGCTTCTTTCATTGATGTCAAGTCCAATCCCTAAAAAGAAGATGGTTTATGATTTCATCTTCTACCATTTCTAAACATAAGAATGGTTATAAATAACAGAAAGCATACATTTCAATTCTCTGCCTTTATATATTCTGCATTGATATTAAATTATATATCATTATAATATCTATATATTCTCACATTTCCTGTAACAAATCTAAAAAATGTATGAACATAAACTCATAAATCGTTTACATTAATTACCTATATCTCAGCTTTTCACAATTTTGCTTTTAATGTTTGTTGTTGCTACGTACATGTCAAACCCTACAACTCTGTATATTAATTTTTTTACCAGGCGTTTTACCCAGATTGGTGTTTTATCTAAAAAAAATTTTATTACCTTTTCTGCCCCTACAGTGTTTGCCAGTCTTCCTAATTTGACTATCTGCAAATTTGGCTTGTTTACTACCTATACCAGAATCTAGATCACTGATATAAATTAAGAACAGTGCCTCTAGCGCAGAGACCTAAGGTACTCCATCAATTACATCACCCCAATTTAAGTTTTCATCCCTTATCTGTGCTTGCTATTTTCCATTAATTAAACAATTAATATATCAGGCTTCTTCATTCCCTTTGAATGCCTACCGCCTGTAATTTGAGAATTAATCCTATATGAGGAACTTTATCAAAAGCCTATGTGTAGCAATTTTCATTGCTCTTAGGTCAAAGGAGTCTAACAAACTGGCTAGGCAAATCCCACATTTTCTAAATCCACATTGACTGTTCCCTAAGATATTATTTTCATAAACTGTAGGTGATCCTCTAGGTTAGTTCTTATATTTTTGCATAACCTTACATGTAATATGAATCAGACTTACTGGTCTATAATGACGTGGGGCTGTTTCGTGACCCTTCTCGAGGATAGGCCCTTCATTGACAGTTCCAATTCATGGGTACCACACCTGCCTTGAGTGACTGTTGGAACAGCTGGATCAGAGGCATATGGATAACATTTCGTTTCCTTTATTACAACTGGTAAGACGCCTTCAGCACCCGATTTATTCACCAGGGATTTATTAATCCTGAGGGCTTCTTCTACCTGAAACACATGTGCCTCTTCTATGTTAATACAATTGAATAAAGAACTTTGTCCTTCCACTGCCTGAGACATGTTTTTGACCTCTTCCTTAGTGAACGCTAAGTGAAATACTCATTTAGTACATCAGCTATTTCCCTTTTATTTTCTATAATTTTTCCATTTTTGACCTGGCTATAATTTAGTTCATTATTAACTGTTCCTTTACTTTCGTAGTACTGATTTTTTTTGGATTATTTTAGCCTCTATTGGAATATTATTTTAGATTTTTATCTTGGCCTTTCTAATAACTTGGGCTTGCCATTCATTGTACTCCTGTGTCACTGGATTGTGTTTTTTTAGAATTAAGATATAACTTAACTTATCTTTTCATTTATTTTTAACCATTTGGGACACTTGTGATTTGTTCTGCATTTCAAGCAGAATCTGTTTAAACTGTTGCCATGTATTTTCCACTGTTTTCAGGTGTATCATATCACATTTTCCTTTTCTTAAATTCATCCCTTCAAAGTCTGCTCTCCAGGAATTGTAAACTTTTGACTTGGCCTGTACATTTTTAAAAATACTTTAAAACATGTATTTTGTTGTAATCACAAATCCCTAATAGAACTCTGGTCTGTATTTGCTTCACTGTCTTGATTGATTGAAAAGTCAAGAACTTTACAAGCATTTCCCTTTGTAGGTTCTACTATTTTTGTTTCTGCTGCTGACATTTTTAGAGGTTTTGCCTACTATGGGGAAAGTATATGGCAAAAACTCTACTCTCTTCTTGTGCATATAAATAAACCTCTGCATCTGGTTCCCTACAGCATACTGCTAACACTATACCTTGGGTAAATGTAATTGAACCATATAGATTCAGAGACTCTCAAGTCCTCATCTTGAGTTCCAGAGCCTGAATAGACTGTTAGACAGCTCTAAACTTCCACCTCTTCTATAATTCCTGTCTCTCCATAACAGTACATTTACATGTACATTTTTTTCCATCGTTTTCAGTCAGCCATGTTCCTGTGATTCCAATAAGATCATTGCCTACTAATGTGACAGCTTCTACCTTATGCAATTTATGTCTAACACTCCTATTATTTACAGTAGGTGCAATGCATAAACACCAAGATTACCTTCAAAATCAATTGTACATAAGAAAAAGAACCAATGTTTGAGGCTATTTATGAAAATATTGGAAGACCTAGTTTGCTTTCCTAGAGAAACAGAGGTTCCCTAGTATTTCTGTTTTCAGTGTTAACTTCTCTTGAGATGTTCTTAGAGCAGGCACAGTTGAATTACAACAGGTACAGCTGGGTATGTAAACAGTGTAGTTAACCGAGATCTGCTGTGCACACAAGGCTTCAATGTATAGCCAGTGCTATCATTCACTGCCACCTCATTTATCTTTCTTGGGATAAATACAGTATAATGAAGAGGCTCTCTATCTTGCCAGGACATGTTTCTCTGAGATAACAATGGCTGCTTTCCAACAACTGATTTGCATAAGAACGAGAGCAAACTGTGAGCACTCATTATGGTCAAACAAATTCTATTAACCCTAGGTGAAAAGACTTGGGGCGCCTAATTGAAGCACCCCGTCTCCTCTCCCCACCGCAGCTCCAGTCATTCCATGGCTTTTAGAATCCAATCAAAAAATTAACAGGGGGGAAGAATGAATCTGGATAGACACTTTAATCTTTTGGTCCTCAACATTTCTTCATAATTTCACTTTGAGAAAACTAATACATCACGCTAGATTTCATGCTGATATTAAGTAATTGTGCTTGTGCTGTTCATAAGTCTGGCGGGATGACTGCGAGGCAGTAAGTGTTTCTAATTCACATCTCTTGGGTCCTGGGCTTGATTCTGAGAGTGGGGTTTGCATCTTCCTCTCTTGACCACATGTTTTCTCTTCAGGTGCACCCTGTCATCTTTTAACCGGTGAGTCTAAATTACCCACTGTTTGAATGTGTGTACCCTATGATGGACTAGCACTCCGTCTTAGTTATGGTACGGTCTTGCACACTATGCCTGCTGGAATAAGCCTCAGGTCACCATGACCCTCTGAAAATAAGGAGGTTACTGATAACGGAATGATGGATGGATGCAATCCTACCTTTCTCAAAACTCCAATCAAAATAGATAATCAAAATAACACAAATGATCAAATACAGCCACTGCTACTTAATGCGTTTTTTAAAAATACCACAGCAGCTTTCTGTCAAAATCTGTTCTTCATAACATAGATCTGCATCAAATTTGTTACTAAGGAACGAGTAGTAATAAACCATCCAAGTCACCTGTTGGCTGCTGAAACATGTTCTGTGTTTGGCTTGAGACACACAAGCCTATTGGAGGCTATGTCACTCAGAAGCAATCCTCTCACCCTTAACAATCACAGGAATTCAATTGCCTTCAAGGTGGGGTTATTGCAGCATTCTGCAGAATAAATGCAATGTATGAGTTTATGGCCAGTATATCCCACCAAAAAATAAGAAAATCAAATCATGGAAGATTAAAAAATATTTAATATTGTAAAATGCTGACATTTAGACATACCCTACTGTTACTATGACAGCAGGCTTTGGGGTATTGCAAACAATAGAGGGAAATAAGGCAACTCAGTATTGTAGTATGCAATGTCAACATACACAAAAGCCCTTTAAAATGGTCTTAAACCAGAATTTGAAAATATTTTACTTTTATGGCACTTTTTACAACGTCACTTTACAACATTAATCAAGAATAAGTATTTATCCCCATTACCTGTAAAGCGCTTTGAGTGGAGTGTCCAGAAAAGTGCTATATAAGTGTAAGCAATTATTATTATTATTATTATTATTATTATTATTATTATTATTATTATTATTATTATTCAATTGAACATGCTTTTAATATAATTAAAATAAAAGGAAGCCTACGTATTTTACAGATTTTTTTTTTATTTAAGACAAAAAAAGCATTTGTCGATGCTGAATTGTTCAGATGAACAAAGTGATCAAAACATAATAGGGTGCTAGCGAAGCTCAGACAGTACAGTCCACACAGTACTGGCTCAGACCTTGTACAAGCTGTACAAGGAGCTGAATGCAACCAGGATTCCAGGAAATGAAACACAATGGTCTGAGTTCTACCTGGACTGGGTGGAATCTTGACTTTTCATGCCAACTAGTCTCCTGGGCTTGGTCGCAAAGCTGTCAGCTGCAGTATTCTTCATGAGAGGTGCATGACTGAGTCAAAGCTGTCTCTTCTACAAAGCAGCTGTGGGACTCATACTAGATGAAACAGCAGATGACTCAGTCAGGTGTACAATTCAGGAGAAAAGTGTGCACCGTCCTCGCTTCCTTTATAAACGTTAGGAGGGCTGCAGCCATACAGTCCAATTGTTGAGTAGCTTGCAATCACAAATGGAAGAAAGCATCTATTTATTTTCTAACAGCTTCAGTTCAGGCTTGTGTGGAAGCTGGAGCCTATCACTGGCAAGCATGCACCCTGGACAGGACACCAGTCTTGCAGGACACACACAGACACAAGCATACTTGTAAGGTCCGGGGGTCTACAATTGAACCCAGGGCCCCAGCACTGCAAGGCAGCAATGCTAACCACAACCTCTACCAGGCCACCTTGAAGGGAGCACAAAAGGAAAAAAAATGTGATTCCAAATTAAAAATAAAGTTGAAGTAAAGGCATGAGGCAACTAAATAGTTCCACCCATCATCAGTAGATATTGCAGTCTACAGTCTTAAAATATAGTTTTTATCCCAAACATACATTTTCACAATTGCCACAAGAGACTATTTTTGGTGAAAACATACTTGTTAGCTAATAGGATTGAAAATAATATCAACCCTTTTATCATTTTTTATGAGGCCTCAGTGTGAAATGTCAATTAGTGGCAGGACGTGGAGAAAAATGTCATGGAGAGGGAACAACGACACACTCGGGTCCTGTGTGAAGGTAAAAAGCCATAAGTAAAAGAATACGGACAGTCACCAGGGCTGCTAAGAGGCTCGATATCCAAGGTAGGCTGTTTAAGGGGCTTTCTTATTTCCTGCTTGCAGCTAATCTCACAGGCATCTTCATTCCCCTGTATTTCTCTTATGGACTGGCAAGACAGAAAACAGTAGCTCTGAGGCCTAATGCATTCTCAAAATAGAGGCCATTCTGTTTCTGATCATGCTTTCATAATACTTCACACTAATGGTATAGTACTTGCTCTGATACACAGGTACGTCATTTAATATTTAAAGACATGTCCGTTTACCAAAGCTTAATACTCGGCCAACTTTCCATTGGAAAATATGCTCTGACTTCATGTGGTGGTGTTTTTGTGTGCAGACACATACTTAATAAAGCTTTATTCATTTTCAAAGTAGAAACACCCTTCGGCTCCTCCTGCCCAATGCACTCAGTAAACTGAGGCACAGCATGGTTATTTTGGAAGTACAGTTCTACCTAAAAAAGCCTTTAGTAAAAACCAGATACTGTGGGCTAATATTTTGAAGATTTTCAAGCACATATTTTGGAGAGGCATTTAGAATGCATTTTTCAGTTCTATCAGTTCACAACATTCTATCCTAAAATTTAAAAATGTTTTCTTTTACACAGAGCATAGTGAATGTGTGGAATAGGTAATGAAATATCATTGTGCAAGTGGAGACTTGATAGCCTTTCAAAACTGAGCCAGACATCCTAATACAGTTGCTTTGTGTACTAGAGAAAGCAGTTCTGATGGTCAACACGGTCTGATTTTCGTCTGTTCTTAAAAAAAGAAAAGCCAAATTATACCTACTGAACCCCAACATTTACAATGTATCCAAATATTTCCCAGAATCATTCAAAACACCTAGCCATAGAAGTAAAGTGTAAAAAAGTCAAATTTTGTGAATTATAAAAGTAAAATTAAACCAACTTAAAAAATCCTGCACTGGGTTGTTTATTGCCACCCTGAGTATAGTTAAATACAAATTTTCACTAAGATAAACCATAATCACTCAGAGCTGTGAGGCAGACTACATGAATGCAAATTGCTTTTGCAATAAATGCAGCTGCCTGGTCAGTACATCTTTACTACCTAATTAGTACAAGAGCATTATAGGTTTTTTTGTTAAACTCATGATGGAAATTAAGCCATTACACAAAATAATGGATTGCGGTATCTGTCGACAAGACAAAACACCCAACGCCAGCCGCCATCTAATAAAAAAGAAGGTGAATGTATGAAGGAAATGACTGACTATGCTGTTAAATTTAAGACGAATAAAAAGTATGTTATTCAACACTTCCAAGTGAGTGGGAGTAAGCTTGTGGTGCAGCTGTCAGCTCATTTGACATATCTCTCTTCTGGCTGCATGAAGTCTCTCACTTTTCAGATGAAATCCTTTCCACCATCTGGATCTATTCTCTCTACCAGCATCAGTGCTGACTGTTGGGGAGAAGGATCAATGTCTTACCTTATGAGCAAGAGAAAACTTTGGAGCTGCACGGAAACGCAAGAGACTGAAACTGGATCAATCTGGAGAGAAGAACACCCTCACACCCCCACAGATGTACCCAGTGATTCTGAAATGCACCTAAATGCAGGATGCTGAACATTGTTTTACAGAGCCCCAGCCATCTTTAAACAATCAGTCCTCGACTGAGCCCTCCAGTGATCCAACAGCCTTGTTTTAATAAGGAGCTTCGCCAGGCCCTGTGCAATTAGCAGAAATCCTTATGGATATCGACAAAGTCAAAAGACGGCTTCAGGAACACACGGCCATGCAGTTGAGGCATATTCCCTAGGATCCTTCCAGATAAAAAATGGATCTGTGGATCAATAAGCTGCAAAAAACAAAATGAGCAAGATGAGATAAATGACGCCCTCATTTGTAACCTTTGTCTAAGGCCAAGCTACCAGCTGCTGTTGTTTGCAAGTGCTCCATTTACGAGTGGTACTGTGTCACATACAGTGCAGTACATAATCTGTACCAAGGGTGCTCACTTTATTGCAGCTAGTCTCTGTATGATCTATATTTGTTATCTCTAACTCATTACATGTGTTACTGTATGTGTCTCTTGTGGCTGTTATCCGTGTTTCTTAAACTGTTAATGCACTTCACCAGCAAAAATGACTTCTATAAAAGATTTCCAAAACCTTATCCAGGAATTGTTCAAGGACTAGCAAACTAGCAACATGCTGTGCTTTTCTTCTCATTAGCAAAGCATGGCAGCAGTGTGGAGCAGCTACAGTTCATAACTTCTCACAAGAAGGTTGTGGGTTCAAATCCCAGGTATGGCACTGCTGTGGCTTCCTTGAACAAGGTCCTTAGCCATGGAATATGTCCAGTAGGATAACCTGCTGGATAAATGTAAATCACTTTGGATGAAGGTGTCAGCTAAGTATATTACCAAGTAGGAAGAGTTACTCGATATGATGCTTTACTTGGTCATCTTTGGGAATCTTCTCAAATGTCACCTGAAAAAATAACCATTAAAAATAGAAAGTTTGAAGAACTACTGCTCTTGCTATATGCAGACTGGTGCCACCTCAGTGTGGGAAGACAAGTCACTCTCAGTGCAGGGCCAAGCTTACTTTAATAAATTCCTACCATGAATCCTGCGTTCCCTTTTTCTAAGTCAAATCATTTTTTCCAGTAGTAAATTTCAGTAATAAAGAAGTTAATCCCTCGCACTGCAGGACATTTAAAAGATAAGCACACAATTCTCCTTGACGCACAGAAATCGAGGGGGAACACTAAGAATATCTGGAGAGAATTAAAGTGAAAATTGGATCTTTCCTTCTATTCCCAACAGGTGGGTGGCATGGCTACTGCAGCCTCACAGCTCCTGGCTCCTGTGTTTGGTTCTGGCCAGCGTGACCTTCACTCCGACGCCTGCATGCGTCTCTTCTAGTCAAGTGCCTCTCTGTTAGGTGCTCTGGTTTGTACCTCCTTCCTAGGACATGCTGGCTAGGTTAACTGGCATCACTAAACTGTCCTTTGTGCTTGTGTATAGGCCTTCCGATGGACTGACAACCGATCTAAGGGGTACTCCTGCATTGTGCCCTAAGCTACCAGGGTGCCACAATTCTTACCAGCAATAAGTGACTTGCCAATAATGACTGGATGGGTGGAGTTTCTTAAAGTGGGGAGCTGAACTTTATGGAAGAGGCATTTAACAGGAATGTAGTATGGCAGAAAAAAACCTGAGTTTAATACAAAATTACACAACTAGTATTTCCAAAGGCCTTATATGACCCTTTTAAAATAATTTGGATAGAATTCAAGACAGGTACTATACAGTATGTGTATCCCTCACATTTTACCATGCAACCATAGCTTACAGTACATTTCTGAAATGTAATGTGCTGCAGGTGTTCAGATTATCAATAATGCAAGTCACTTTGGTCAAGTATTATTCTCAATACGCTTTCCTCTAGGTGTTGGCTGAAGTGATCTGTGTTCAGTATGTCTAAAGAGGGAATGAACACTAAAGGACAAGATGAGGAAGTCAACCAAGTAAAAACATTTACTGGGCATAATAATTGTGGCATTAACCATACAAAAGTGACAAAACAAGCATTTCATGTATAGTTTTTTGGGGGGTATAGTACACCTCACCTTTAATAGTAATTAGCTCACACAGACACTTCACTACTTTGCGTACTCCTCCATTTCCTTAAAAACACTCTTTGTCTGGAGTTTAATTTTTATTTTCACCAGCATCAACAAAAAAAAAAAATCTAGTCTCTGCCACAATGTGAAACTGCTAGGCTGAAATGGGCTCCGGAGTCTCAGGGACTGTGATGTTAAGTGAAAAGTAGCTCACCTTTTTCTTGTCAATTAGCAGTTTTAGTAGCTGTTGCTGGAAAACAGAACTGACTTCCAGGAAGTCATGATAAAAAAAAATCAACAAAAATTAGGAGCTTAATTATCTGCTAGGATGGAAATCTACAAGAGGAAATACATGACCACACAGATTCTGAAAGTGATTTTGAGTATTTTCCTTAAAGAGGTTTTAACATTTCCATCATGACCTACTTATCAATTTAAATTCTGATTGTATATTTACCACCGGCTATAGATGTTTACAAAATGAGCACAGTTATGGTAATTAAAGTGTAGCAATCAGAGGGCTGTGCCTTTAAATTAGAGAGGTGCTTTTCCCCACTTATTTCCAAGGTAAGATTCTGAACAACCCTCACTCTCCCCTGGCCTCCTGGCTCAAAAACATACTGATCAGAGCAAAGGTTCCTGTGTTCCCAAGTAATAGAAGTTAAAATGAAGCAAAGAAGTCAGATTGACTGCTGTCTTATATGGGTTTGTTTCCATTATGTATTTCCCTTGGTTATTCTGCTGCCTTGTCTAGTTTTGAACTTCATGTTGAAGTGCTCTTGATTTTGTTTTTGTTAATTAAAAGCCCAAAAGTCAAACCTGAGCCTGTGGCTTCAACAAATCTCACTTTAAATTATGTTTCTGTCAATTGCTGTCAAGTAACCCATCTGAGGAATTCTCTCTCAGTGCTGCAAACATTCTAACTACTCACTGTATTATTATTCTTTTCCTAGCAGTACTGTCTTATTTAGTCATATCTGGGCCTTTTGTGTTCATTTGCATTTACATTAAAAATGTAAAGCAACATGTTCCCTTGGAACTGAGAGCCCTTCAAGCTACAAGGTTCAAAAGGGTTACCATGAACTTCAGAGGTCGGGGGACAAAAGCTTATAGAAATCATTAGTGTGCAGAACTGGTTAGTGGTTTCCATTCACTCTCTCAAATTGTCTTTGCAAGGCTGCTGAATGCGATGCAGAGAGGTCCCTACAGAGCATGATTGAGGTCATGAATGGGAACTGATTGCAGTGGGTCAAAGCACACTGCACACAGCACGTACAACACTTAATTGGATGAAGTATCCTCTGCAATTTAAGTAACAAGCGCCCTTGTGGAATCTCTGCATCTTTGCTTTGACTGCAGTTGTTTCAGGCATGTTAATTTGGGTTCCCACATGGGGTACTTTCTTCTTTTTTTACCAAATAAAGTCTATAATATTTATGTGTTTTTCAGTCTCATTCTAAGTGTTTAGCTGCATCCAGTGGAGTGGCAATGCTTTCTCTTTGGGTTTTGTGATTTGGGAGAGTATTGTGACGCAGCAGTTAGCACTGCTGTTTCACAAGGTTTAATCTCGGCACCTTCTACAGACCTTCATGTTCTCTGTGGACTCCGGATTCCTCCCATCTTCCGGGCATGAAGGACAGGTGTGTTCTAGATGGTCCTTCTTAGAGCTCAATTACTGGCCCCTATGAGGAAGAGAGCTGAGCACCTCATTACTGTGCCCTGTCACATGTGACTGTAGTGTCTTTTTTGCCCTATGTTTGCGGTTCGGTATGGGATGGACAGATAGAAATGAAATGCCTTTGCAATTCAGCATATCTACTGTATGTGCGCCAACAGCCCGAGACCCCTTCAGCAATGAAAAGGGATCATTCATAGATGATATCAATACTTTCACTTTCTAATAGAACCTTCCCCTCATTAGAGATCATTCCATTGGGTCACCAACATTTCAAAATTAAGAAATCAAACTGAACTATAAACTAGCAATTATGACAAGAGGATTAGACCTACTAACAAAGTAAGGATCTTTTAAAGGAGTATCTTTGTACCTGTGGACTCACCAAGCAAAGATTATAGATATACTGTATAAGACCAAAGACACATTTCTTTATATTGGATGTCCTGATCATGGTCTTCATTTAATTTTTCTGCTGGAGACTTAAAGAGACCTAGAAAACTAGAGTTGCTTTACTCAATATACTTCTGTTCCCATGTAATTTTTTTGTTTGTGTCCCAGATTACACTTTTTTAAATTTAAATTTTATGACAGTCATTTCTTATGTGGTAATTTTATTGTGCAAAACGTTTTTTAGACTTTAGCCCAAATGATTCACAAAGCTGTTATGGGTCACTTTCTGTCCTATTAGTCTGTATTTTGAGTTACTAATGTACTGTCTGATCTTGAGATCTCTCTGGGTCTTATAAAAGCTCTTGAACAAAGAGCCATCATAGCTTTCAAATCACACTCTTGGCCACCAGTTTTGAGTCACCCAGTATTCTAAATCTGGATCAGCGCAGGTAGATGACAGAAGTAGCATCATGTGGTTGATGAGCTGGCTGATCCCTTTAATTGTTTATCTGCTGACAGATAATTAAAGCAATGTGGTTTTGGCACTCATTGCTGGCACTCTCTTTACAAAGGAGTCTCTCACAACAGAGTAGGTCGATCCAAGCTGTGCTTTCCCACTTCTGACAACTTTCAATCGCAAGCAGACTCCTAAAAAGCATGACAAGGTTTTGAGACCTATTGTGTTTGCCATGGAGTTTATACCACCTTTAAACCAAAGAATGCAGCTTCATTCCAAAAACTGTGTACATAAAAAATATTTTTCCTAAACTGCTGTACATGCTCTTGCTAGACAAAGGCTTTTGACTTTTGAACACTTCCAGAAAACCAGGAACAAGCTTCGAAATGCAGCAAAAAAAAAGCTTTTAAAATGAACCTCTGAAATCGCAGCAGCCACCAGCAATGCCATCTCCGTCATAAATGTAAAATAAAGGAGAAGTTTAAATTTCTTCTTAAGTGCAACAAGCTAATCCACTTTGGAAAACTGCAAGGTCAATAATACGCATCAAACTTGTTTGTAAAATCGATATCCTTAGTAGTGATTTAAAGCATACAACATTTACAAGTTACGTTTGCTCTCGGATAAAAACGATAAAAAGGTTAAAGTGAACATGGTGCATCCTGGATTCTTTAAACCATAGCATAATATAAAATATTAAAAATATTATCAGATCAGTTTTTTACATCTTCTAGACTGGTTGTGACTAAAATATAGATAGTCAGGACATACAGTAATGGGGTATTGTGGGAAAAAGACATTGAACATTCAGTAGATTAAAAACATCATAGTATGATTTGTAATTGATTCTACCTTAGCTGCATTCATTTTAGTAGACATGCATACAGTACCTCAATGACTAGACCATTCTATTGGAAGCCTGTAATTATCTCTTGAGGTTTTAGACACAACATTTCTGTTGGAATTAAATGAGCTTTTCCAAGACATGTCTGAGTGATTCTCACAGATCAATCTTCTAATCGTATTTTAGTAATTAATAAGTCCCCTGGTATTTATTCATAATATTCACTGTAAATAATATACAGTACATTCAAACACACTACTTAATTTACTCGATGTTTCTATGTATGTCGCTTACTGCTTTTCTCAAATTATTAGGCAATTATTAGTCATATTATGTGGTAATTAGTTTATCCGATTTGTACTTTCCCAACTTGAGTAACAAATCCTCCAATTTTACGAAAATCCAAAATAGTGGCGCCATTCTAATGCAATATGAATAAAGGTCACTTGGTTACTGAACTACACAGCACACAATCTCAATTCAGTTACAGAAATCAGGAAGATTGACATTACTTTACCTACTGTATATCTCTCTGAACAACACAAACTTCAGGATGTCGGTGAGGGAGAAATTAAAAGCATGGCGATCATTTTCTAGGATCCCACTTTGTTAAAGCGCTTATTTGGCCGCGCTGACTCTGTTAAGCGTCTATTTTCTCTTAGAATTATACTCTTTTCCCTTAAGCATTTCACTTTCGACTTAAAGATCTACCAAAAAGTACAACGAAACGCTATGAAAGCAACTGTGAACATGTCAGATAATCTGGAGTTGTCTAGAGGTACAGACTAGTCAATCAGACTTAACTGCCCTTTCGAGAAGACTCCCTGCCGGACAGACGGGGCAGATTGTAAAGGGACTACACAGGTGTCCGAGCTGTATTCGCACTTGTTAAAACTAGAACTTTGGAAGTCATACACCAGGAAAAGAAAGAGGAAGCGATGCCCTACCTTTGCCATAGTTGAAGTGGAATTTGATGGCTTTGCCCTGTCGGACCAGGTTGATGTGCAGGTACGTGAACCACACGGCAAAGGTAAGCAGGACCAGCAAGAGAAGGAGTTTGAACTGCTTCCGAATTTTCTTCACAGGCAGACGCAGCATCCTTCAACAGTCTAACCGCTCCAGAATTTGGAAAGTGAGTTTTTTTGAGAGGAACAAAAATCACCACATGTCGGTCACCTCAGAGAAGTGACCGGGTCTTCTATGGGCTTAGGTAGTCACTGTAAAGGAACCCAGCGCTTGCGAGTAAACCAATGACAGTTTCATCTGAAAACTCTTCAATGTCTACAGAACACAAAACTGTCCTTTTTCCAGGTCATTGCATTGTATCCCGTAACTCGGAGCGCCGAGCACCAGTCAGTTTATTATAAATTAAAACGCATGTCAAAGTTGCTTTCCTCGGGAGCGCATACATGTCTTACTCAGTATTCGGTTATTCAATACAAAATACTCCCAGTTTAACTTGACTTTTCCTTTTGACCGTATCCGCCCTTTCACAGGCATCAAACACACCTGATACGCATTAATTACGACTAACTTTCTTGTAAAGCTGACGGGTGTTACTGGTGCATTGACAGTCCTTGAATTTAAAAAAAAAAAGAATTTTTTTAAAAGGCGTTATTTACACATGTTTGACCGACATGTCCTCTCCTTTCCAGATCTCTTTACTTTGCATGATGCAAAAAGGCACCAAGGGAATCGATGGAGAACTTGAGATGTCAGAGGTCGGCAGAAAAATAGCAGCCCAGTGATAATCTTCCAAAATCCCTGTGCAGTGAAGCTGATGACTGTGGCCCCGTTGATTCAGTGAAGCCTCTAATTCGAACAGCTACTTACAGCAGATCATCCCTCAGGTTTAGCGGACCAACTTCACAGAGCAGCCAGATAAATCAAGACCTCTAACTTCTAACATCTCATTTATTTCCATGACAGTAAACTACTTCCGTAATACTGTCTGCCGCACGCGGTGCTGCTTTGTATCAATTCACCGTTAGTTTTTTCCCCGAAATAAACAGAATGTAGCGCCGCAGAAGTGCTCTGTTTGGGAAAGATCGCATCTGATAATTTTCCGTTCCTCCTCACGGGCCGCCGGGTGTTTTTGCCGGACCTTTGCTGATTAATCTCATTGATCAAGTCATCCACATCATCTAAAATGACACGTCCCTTATTTCCACTGAATGTGATTCTCCGTAGTAAAATGTGATCCCATTCACAAAAACACCGAAACCGATCAATTCCTATATTCTAATCATACATTTAATTTTCAACTATTAAAGATAAATATACCATCCACCTCGTTTGTATCGGTTATTACAACGACGAATGCATCACATGTGTGCAAGCCCTGAAAAGAAAAAAAATGTTATTTTTTTCCTCGCCGTTACTTCCAGGAATAGAATTGTAGCCCTCAACTTTACATTCACGAGGTTCCGTTGTTTGCAAGGTGCAGGGTTCAAAAGTGAATTTCTAATAATAAACAAGCCAACCTTAAACAATAACAAAAGATTTTCAGAAATGTGTCTCTTCGGTATTTTCCTGTGTTTATCTTCGGTGTTGCCTGTCATAGCAGAGTACATCCGTAATGTTGCACTCGCATCTGTGTAGGATGCGCAGCTTTGTAGCGACGTATCAGTCTGATCTGTTTAGACGCGACTCCCCATAAGAGCAACGTAACACGACCTTAAAATGGTTTCTTATCAGAGTGCCTTGCGATAATAATACTCTAATAATAAACGGACACTGCCTTTGTCGGAGACTGTGATCAGCCACTTGATGAAGCATCTGTGCACAGCAGTCCCGCAGCAGTCCCGTACACCCACAAGCACTGTATATTTTTGCCTTATTCTGATACATTCATTCAAAGCGTGCCACCCTCTGTAGCGTGCTGTTGTCTGGTTTTCCTCCCAAACATATCTACGATGCAACCCCCCTCAGAAAAAGCAAACAATAATACACTGTAGCACTGCTGTTCTGTGTATGTCATTAATCCTAAGGAAGAATGATTGTAATAATATTGTCCGGCCTCACCGTCATCGCTCATTTTCTGCAAAACTACCACGTTGCTGTGGGTGAGGGTATGTTCAGTAAAAACAGTTTTTTGTTGTTGTTGAACAACAGTTGTTGTTGTTGAACTGTTTAAAAAGGATTTTACTGTACCACCGAGACTAGCACAGCTCCGGTCCCATAACCAATCTAGAGCTCCGCTTCTCTTTTCTCCCCTCTCAGCCAGCATCTACGCTGCTGAGCAACCGAACTTGGGCAGAGCGATAATGGACAAAACGCGTATCCAACCACGGCTGGGCTCCTGTACAGCGCCGTAGTCACCTACAGGGGTAGGCGGGACGAGAGCCCATCAGGTCCAGCCTGCGAATTGACACCTAGCTGTCGGGACCCACCATGATAACGGTATATTATTCATGCCATTTGATTGCATACCTCTTTGCGATGAATTTTCGCCTCTGTTTTGTGTGAGCCGCGGGGCGTGACTGACTGAATACTTTCTCGTTTTATTGGCCTCATAAGACCCTCTCACAACGAGAAAATCAGGCTGCAAAGATGCATGGTCTGAGAGAGCGCTTGGTAAACTGACGGGTGGTGTCTGTGCTTGGCTGGGGCACACCCTCATTTCTAACAAAGGCTTCATTTATCACCGTGCACCGAAAAATAACGATTCTAATGAAAAGTAAAGTGAAACGTGGACAGTAATTCTTGTGATCCTATCATCTTCCTTGTTATATAATAGCAGATACCGATGAGGAAAACAAGTCAGTTCTTGGATTGTTTTTCAGACATGTATGAAGCGGTTTACTTGACAATTTTACGATACTTAATTTATCAAAATAATGATTTATGGGATTTGCGTGTATTTAGGTTTTTTTTTGTCATTTTGTAAACCCCCAGTAATTCATAGTTTGAAACTTGCTTTTATATTATCATGATCAATGCAGGCTTTATCACGTATTATAGTCAGGCGGCTCTTTATGTAATTGAAATTGAGTTGAGGCATATTTTACATTCCGACCTGCGTACAATTGTTTCCACTTTACTGTATATACTTTGTATATGGAGCATCACATCCTGCACCATGTTATGTGTCACTAAAGCCCGTAGCGTGAATCTAGTATACTGTACATACTGTTTGTAGGTAATGAAAAGGTGTTTTTTTTTACTTTAAGAAGAGATTCAAAATGTTGGTGAATGAACTCTATTGACGTTCATATTTCTTAGGGGCTAAGGGCAACACAAGCTCTAATTTCAAAGCATCGGAAGCATAACTGCGGTTTAACTCAAATTCATGTCAGAAAGAAATCCCGTTATTCATTCCTTTGGGCGCCACCTGCTGGTAATAAGGTAATAGAAAACATAAAAAAGTACATGAACGTTTTAAACGAGATTAAATTAAGGTTACAATTCGGCCTGTCTAGCCTGTTTGGTCATTTTCAACCTACACAACTAAAAAACAGGCTACTGGCTCTAAATTGTTTTATGTGCTTAAGAGGATTCTTATGCTCCAGTCTGAGCTGTCTTGTTTTTAATATTTGATTCACTTGCTCCACTTCACAATTGGTGTCCTTGGAATCAAGCGGTGTGCAAGACATTTTCTCCAACTTTGTTATCCTAACACAGGTGTAGACAATGTTGGCATCTGGATTGCAGACAGTCATGGGATTTTGAAATGTCTCCGTAAGTCAAGTGCTGTGTAGGAATATAGGGATACAACTGTATGCAAATTGCATGCTGACCCATGACCATGCATGACCCATGACCATCAATGTGTGATAATTGGCAGGTGTCATGTTGTGCCGTCTTTTCTTTCTTTTCCCTTTTGTGTTGTTTTTATCCCTCTGTTCCAGGTCCGGTCCACACCGAACTCATTGCCCCTGAGTGCATGGTATTTGTCAAGCATCCAGGCATACAAGGTGGGATTCAGTCTGTAAAGATCGCTGCCTGCCATGCTGATTGCACTGGGATGGCAAGAGGACTATAAGAAGGGTAGCAGCCTTGTACTGCCTATGCAGACCTGAAAACATGTCCTGTGTAATTCTTTGTCGGACACATCCTTCAGCAGAGTCGCTCTGGGGTCCAAGAGGAACAGGTCTTTTTGTGACCTGGTTTGGGTTTACTGGGGTGACCCCTTGTTAGTATCAATGATTCTTTCATGGTCGCTCTCTGCTGTGCATTGTTCCTAAAAGTGAATAACTTATATGTTTTATTATTTATTAAAATAATTCTCTAAGCACTTTTACTGTTGATAATAAAGCTTTTGGGTTGGAATGTTGTGTCTCTTCTCTGTCATTGACACTACAGCTGCTTACGCAATTAATGAACTTTGTCAATTTACTGTAGGAACCTCCAGACTATAGAACTGAGATGTCCTAGTCCTCAATAATACTAGGAAACATAAGTGAACCATTTTAATTATTTAAAGGTGTATCTTAACTGCCTTAAGTAAGCTTGTCACCTAGTACTGGGATTTGGTTTTGCAGGCCATTTTCTAATGTAGAAAATGTGCCCTTTTTATTTAAGAAAGCTAAATCTGATATTGCATATGGACAGAAAAAATACAAATTTGAAGTCTACAAAACATTGTTACTAGAAAGCTCTTCAAAAACTAAAAACAGTCATTTAAACAACATGTTTTGAACTTTAATTTTATATCTTTGCTGTGGTCCTTAAAAATGACAGCACTGGCACAGGTTTATTTGAACTGCTCCACTGATCTAATATAGACAGGACTGATTTATAGCTGATAAAAAAGGCTATTACCCCACGTCACACATCAGTTTAGAAAATCAAATAATCTTCCTACTGAATATTAAAATAACGCTCCGACAAATTATTTCATCATAAAGCCGTGCAGTTTTATGGCCTCTACATGGTTTTGTGTGTGATTTATGTCCTCTGCCTCCTGAGACTGGAGTGTTTATGGATTTGAAATCCAAGGAGATTTTAGAACAAAGACAGTCAGATAGTTTGATTATAATCGAACGACTTCTGTGCATATAACCTCAGCTCGTCACTTAACCAGTGTAGTCAATTAAGCAGGAAAGCAATAAGGAAGTAGTCATAATTTATTACTAAAATGGTTTATAAGGATGAATGTTGAATCTCCTTTGGGAAATTTAATTAAAACATTTCCAGTGAAGGTTACTCAAAAAAATGACTATGTGCATGCATATGGACAGAGCTGTCAGGTAAGTGAACGACCAGAAGAGCAGCACTTAAACCCTTTATTCAGACTTTATTAAATAAATCACTCAAATGATTCTCAAGGTGAATAGATATTTCTTCTTAAAAGTTTTACTGCTATAAATTAAGCTTGGCTCACATATAATAATATATACAATGTGGTTTAAATTTCCAAATTATCAGTTAATTTGCTGGCAAAATAATTTGTCAGTTCAGAAAATGACTCTTAAATGAATGTCAATTTCTAAAATGAATTTAGAATGAATCTGTAGCATTGTCAGCCTGGTGGAATGGAGGTTAGCTTGGCTGTTTCACAGCTGCAGGGTTCTAGATTTGATTTCAGGCTTCGGTGCTTTTCTTTATGTCTGTGCTACTTTGTTCATTTTCCACATAAAGTGAAGAAGTGAGCAATTACATCACCAGTTGAATTAAGGGGAAAATTTAGGCAGCTCAGATCATGCAAGTCCAGAAGAGAATTTAAGCAGGATACTGGCAATATTACCAACTATAAACAGTGCCATGGCATTTTTAGTGACCAAGCAGTCAGAACCTTGGTTAAACACTTTATCCAAAGGACGGCACCTCTGCATAATGTCCCTGGTCCACACACTGAGAAGGGTATTGGAATGGAAGTTCTGGTGCAGAGTGAAAATTGCCACCTACTGGTCTACCAACATCAATTAAAATAGTAACCTGATTTTCCTCAGCATTTTCATTACTACTGTGTCTCCTGTCGTAGTACTAATCAGGCCTGATGTGCTAAGCTTCTGAGATCTGACAAGATAAGGTTACAAGGTGATAATGCACCTGTCACAGGGTGGTAACATTACTGTCTTTGTACCTGTCAACCTGTCTGTTCTCAATATGTCAAAACAACAATTATGACAAACTGAAACAAGGATGTTTATGTATTTTGTGAAAGCCTATTTGAAATAAGAGGCTCATTACATACGATGCCTTATGAGCTGCCCGACTTGCTAAAAATATATGCTTTTTAACTTAAATGATTAAAGGTCTTTCTTAGGGCTGCAAGATCTCAATACAGTTCCCTTACATTGCCTTCAATCTTTAAGACAAAAGCATTGATGTATCATGTCAGTAGTTCTTTAAAAGTGTATGCACCTGGTTTTCACTGAGCAGGGTGCTAACAAGCCCCATTTCACATCATGCTGTTTTGCTTGGGAACAGAAACTCTCTTATCTCACAGCAGGATCTTTCCCAGGAGTACCAAGACAAAAGTGCCAACAAGAAAAGAAGCTGCCACTTCCTTCAATAAATGAATATTTACTTTTCATACAGATGAAGCACTGTCATCTCATGATTTGTAATACATTTTTCACTCTACAGTGCTGTCTTTTCTAAAGCAGAGACAGGCAGTCACAGAGAACGGAATATCAATGTTGGACAGGCAGATGGGCTTAGGGGAGTTTTGTAGGGGAGTGTTGGTGGATAGCTCACAAAAACTGGTGAGATCGCCATTCAGTTACCTGGAAGCTGCCCTTTTTCATGGGGGATAAGTAAAAATGCCAAATACAATGTAGCTGGCAGAGGACAGTTTTCACTTTGAAAATCTCTGCATCTTATTGTAAATGGCTATGGCACTAGGAGTACAACATACTGTAATATAAAAGACTTTTCCAAAAGCAGTTATTAGAGCATGCTATCAATGGGTTTCAACACTTTTGTTTCCAAATTAATTCGAAACTAATTATCACCTGCAGATGTGTTGCTTGTGTTCAAGGCACCTGCTGAAAGAAATGTAGCATAGAATTTTCCCAAAAAGAAGGGGAGAGAAGGTTAAGGAGCATCTCCAAGACACCTCTAAATGTAAGTAGAGTAGGCATTTAGCAACTGTGACCAATGGGAGACAATTTCTGCCTCTGCTGTTGATTATAAAACTGTTGAAAATAATTGACAGTTATCTATAAATTGTTTGTTATTTGTAATTGTGTTTTGTAACACTGTTGTTTTTATCTCCATTGCTTGCTTAAATAGAGGCTTACCTGTCCAACAAAAGAAAATGAGGTGGAGCTTGGGCTTCTGAACTGTCACTGTGTCATGAGTTACAAGTCAAGTCTTTGTCATTGACTGTTTTCTGTTACACAGCCTGGGTTTATCCTGGGGCCAACTGATAGAGCAGCTATCGTATGCACAGGTTTTGTCATTTGTGCATATCCCTATAAGGCATTATGCATGTGATTATAACATCTTGTGTAGCAGCTACAAAGGGATTTTGAAACCATTATGCAGCAACATTCAAATAGAGCATTGGCACGTTTGTTGGTTGTTTGTCTTTTTTGCATGAAGAGAATGGCAAGTAAATAATCACCATTTTGTGTTCTTCTGGCCTACGATATTTCCATACTTCTGTGACTCCTCCAGACGTCCTATTTGGCAACAGGACCACAGGAGGTACTTATTTCACACCAGTCTTGCCCTTTATCTTGTGCAGTTTTAAAGGCAACTGTCTGACCACTTACAGAGCTGCAGCATAAAACCCATCTGAGTAGTGTACAAGCTTGTTCTACAGTTATAGGTTCAGACTGAAGGAACAGAACATGCCATGAGAATTTTAAACACTACTCTGTCACACAAGAAATAAAGATAAACAGAGAGTGTACCACTGATCTTAATTTATTTTGAAAAACATCAAAGACAGGTCAGAAAATAAGGGTAAAATTCTTACTTAATGAAAACCTAAAGTGACGTAACTTTAACTTATTTGTATACAGCTTCTTGTACGTTTATGTATTTGATATATATACTGTATAGGGGCGGCACATTGACGCTGTGGTTAGCCTGGGGTGCTATCTGTGTGGAGTCTGCATGTTCTCCCCATGTTTAAGTGGGTTTCCTCCCACATTCTAAAGTCATACTGGTACGTTAATTGGCTTGTGGAAAAATTAGTCCTGGTGTGAGTGTTTACAGTACTGTATGTTTGTGTCCTGCAACAGCCTGGAGTCCATCCAGGGTGTATCCCACCTTGTGCCTGTTGCTTGCCGGGATAGGCTTCAGCTCCCCTGCAAACCTGAATAGAAAGAAGCCACTATAAAATGTGTGGATGGATAAACAAAGAGTGAATAAAAAACCAGAACAAAAGAACTCCTCTCTACCTTTGTCCCACCTCCTCCTCCTCCTATCCCCATTTACAATGGCAACCCACACTGGGAGAGGAGAAAATGTCATCAAAAAGCCAGCAGATGAATCAACAAACACTGTAGCTTTAAATGAATAATTCTGGTCTACTCTGTGCTTTATGTTTTATGCAATTATAACCGTGCAGTGCTTTTTGTTATTTTTAAACCACCTATAGATAAAAATTACTATTGTTGTTTGTCCCTTGCTTGATCTGGTCTTGTTTTGTGCTTTTCCATGGCTGAATGTGACTTATTGAGACATCAGCACAGGATCAAGCCCATGGTGGTTAACAGGATACCTCCAGTTTGCCTACCTATAATGCTCCGTCACATACAGTAGTAAATAAGAGTGAACCCCAGAATAACAGCAGAGACCCCCCATGCTACAGAGGCAGTGGGATAAGAAGAAAGAGAAGAGGGCAAGCCAGCTCCTTGGAGTACAGCAATCAGATCCTCAATCCCATCATCCCAGGGGAAGAGTCCCTTTTCCAAATAAGGCTAAAATGTAACAGCACAACACTTCCTGTTAGGCTAAGGGAGGGGCCTTTGTCAAATGTCAGTCCCCTTACTATTTCCATCCTCTTACGCAGGTACCCCTGAGAGTTCCAAAATAACACGCTAGCTCTCTATCAGGGAGGTCGGCCCAACAGGTGATCGGCCCAAGCCTATTGCAGATGGGCCTTGCCTTCCCCTCTTTTCAAAGGAAGTGCTCTCATACTGATTTAATATTCACAGTTTTCTGTGCTTCTGATATCTAAGAATCTACATGAGCTGCAATGCTGAGTCAGCAAACAATACAGGATCATAAATAACAGCAAACTTGCGAAATGTCATCAGTCGGCAGGAACGTCTTTAACCTGAGCTAATAGATCAGTCGCCTGTGTTTGAAAAGTCCACTTTGTTATACTGTACAGTGTATTTAAAACTCATAAATAACTGAGTTCTCTAGGTTCAAATACTGCCTCATGAGATGTTTATAAAATGTTAATCTCATTTACATAAATCATAAATATAAATGTTTATTATCTTAAACATAAAGAGATGAAATGTTCAAACCACACCGCTGAAATTCAGAGTAAAAATGTTGTGTACAATGGATATGGGGTAACTACTTAGTTATTGAATATTTAAACTGAATATGTTGAATATTTTACCTACATAATAAATATAGCACTTTTTACACAGAATATAAAAAAATGATCAATTTTAATATTTCAAAGAAAACCTAAAACAAAACTAATCAAATTGCAGATATAGGACAATGGTAAGTTTAACACGATTTCTGACTAACAACAATACACTCAATCAATCAGATTATATGAGTATAATACACAATAGAGCTATAAAATAGTTGGAATACAGCAGGATTTATATCTTTTTATGTTTTACAGTTCCACACTAATAAGAATGGTGATATTGATCAAATTAAGGTTTACTGGATCAGTTTTCTCCGCTCCCTTAAGCTCTTGATAATTGTAAGAGATTTACAGAACACGGTAGGTTCTGGACTCTAATTAGAGTTGGAAACCCGTGAGCCATAAAGTTGACCTCAATGTCTCTTTCAGTGTGAAAGCATATACATGAAGTTCACACATTTACTCAAATCTAAAACTTTAGTAGCAGAAACATTGCAGTTTTCTGGTATGTGGATGGCACTGGCATGACAGCTATGCTTTCAGCTGCCTGAGTTGGGGAAAGACTTCAGGGTCCAAACATTCAAGGATCTGTCAGTCAGCTGTGGCAGAAGGAATATCATTTCCATTTCCAGCAGCAAGTGGGACCTGTGGGGGCAGTTCTGAAGTGTGAGTCATGAGACTCAAGGAGCTTGGAAAAAAACACAAGAGAGCTGAGAAGCTAAAAGCTGAACCCATTAAAATCACCTATTTCAGGACTGTTAAATCTGTTCCTCCTTAAAAACAATACAGCTTGCCTGCCCTTGAAGAAACAAAGCCTGACTGTCAGATGTTCGTTATTATTTTTTTTCTGGGATAATAAATAATGGTTTGGCAGGGAGACACAAATTAATTGACAGACTGCAACTGCTATGTAAACAAAATTATCTCTGCAGAAGAGATGGAACAGTTTTATTTAAGGCTCTAATGCACAAAAATGAATGGGTGCTATACCCAGTTCAGCAGAAAAACGTTTCTTAATTGTACAAGAATATTCTGTTGAAGGGTATTTTTCCTGGGTTAATACAGATCTGTTTTTCACTATTTTGACAGTCAAGAAAAGGGAGAAATGCACAATAAGATTTCTGGTTTGTTTCTTATTTTAGTGTTTATTGAGCATTTTAAGACTTAATAAGCTGCATATTAGACATAACCATATTAAGATGATAATCACCAAATAATAATAATCACACTAGCAGGTGCCTCTTTTTTTTAATTTGATCTTGTATAATACATGAATTAAACCCATCCCAGTATACACCCTTCAAGGAGAAGGTGAACAAGCTAGCAACCATTTGGCATTATAGCTGCTCAAAAAAGGCTAATTTGTGAACTACTTCTGTCCTACTTCACCAATAAAAGGGGGTTGAAAAAGTCATTTGCAGTTTAAGGAATCAAAAGACAGTGGAATTATATGATTGACATTTATAAATGTTTACTTTGAGGTACGGCCTACTGTCGCAGGAGTGTAGAGTGCCAGACACGAAGTCAAAGCGTTTCACCAGTGCTAAATGAAAATCCTCTTTAAATATTTTTCCTAGGGGACCCCAAGAAAGTAAAACGCTGAGTCGAGTGTGGCTGCAGTAAGTGAATCTGACTCAAGGGACTGGTGCTAATTTCCTCAGACCATCTTCCCCTCCACAGGGCCATATTTGTGCAAGGCTTGGAGTGAGCAGGCGATTGCCAGGAACAGGGGAGAGATACACAGGCTGGAAGAGTGAAGACCTGCCGCACATCTCTGCATCAAACTCTCCGTGCAAGCCTGTCTCTCCAGGACTAGGTAACAAAAACCATATCTGCGTTATCCAGCTGTTACAACCCGGTAAAGAGCAATGTTTAGGGAGGGAAGATAAGTTTTTATATGCTTATCGAATGAAAAGCGTTGCTTTTAAATGATATTGTGTACTGTGTATTTAATATCAGTTAGAAAATGATTGCAAACCCAAGAAGCAGTTAAAGATGTCAATCAGGCATGTGTGACATCTTTTCCCTCTTGTATTCATGCAGAATTCACCACTGAGTGTTACGTTTAAAGATGGGTGTGCCCTGATTCGCAGCTGATCATCAAATGTAATTCATTATGCGGCATTCAGGAAGGGAGAAAAGGGAAACTGTGCAACTTTTAATGCAACTTTCTTTTTTTATTTGCAGGCTGAAGACTGGACAGCTACAGTGTAAAGGTTAGCACCTACTTCTAACCAGAGCCGTGTGAAAGGAATCTGTCTGGATTGAAGGTAACCTTTTCAACAGGCTATTTGTTTAAATACAGCTCTTTGAATTTTCCGCCATCTTTATCCCAGGGCATTGTCTGTAATTATGATTTTGTGGTCTGTCTCTACATACAGTGGAAGAAAAGTGAAGGACTTTGGGAAGCAGAACCTGGTTTTTGATTGTGTTGAACACTCCTTCAGTGGTGTTATTGTGTAGTTTGCCTACTGAGATTTTTAAGCCTCTAGCGTCACCATGGCTACCAAGATCCTCCATTCTTCTGGGGGAATGATGCGTTCCGAAATCCAGATGAGTTCCTCCTCCAGCACCACCACCACCACCACCAAGCTCCGAAAGGTGTCCCAAACATCGAAGGTTGTGGAGGGTAAGGACAGAGGCTGGGCATCTTGTCTCGAATTACTGAATTATGCAGACATTTTGCTGTTGCTCAAAAAGTAGGGATGTTCGAAGCACTGTACTGGGTAGCATGGAGGTGCAGTAGCTGGCATTGCACCGAAGCCCCGGGCTCAATTCCCGGCCTGGGGTGCTATCTGTGTGGAGTGTGAATGCTCTCCCATCCAGTGTCGATGTGGGTCTCCTTCTTGTGCTTTAGTTTCCTCCCACAGTCCAAAGATATACTGGTGTATTAATTGGCTTCTGGAAAAATGACCCTAAGTGTGAATATGTTGATTTCTGTATGTCTTCTCTGTGATAGACACACAGACACGAACACATGGAGGCCCATCCTCCCATGAGCCCCTTTGAGTCCCACTACAGGCTCTGAATTGGAAAAAGCAGCTAGATCATTGATGGATAGATACAGTAGATGGATGATCACTGTACTGTCTTACATTATAATACAATATACATTACTGGTACTGGCCAGATAAACCTGTTAGGATTGCAGGAAAATAAGTATTTTTTATCTAAATTTGGTTAGAATAAACTTCTCTTTAAATTTTTCAAATTTTACAAATACAATAAAAATGTCTTGTTACAGAAATATTTGTATTTATTTAAAGTTGACAAGCCTATTTTTTTGTCCATAATGCAGGCAATATATCAAAATGGCAATATCAACATTTTTATACCAGGTCCTTTGGCATATTTCAGGTGTCTCTGAAGACTCGGTGTTGTACATTTAGTGTTTACAAATGCTGGTCCACGAGCTATCCATAGATGGGAAGTGGGAAGATGATAATTACAAGATTAAATAAATGTTCTTAATTTGTTGCTGTGTCTATTGTGTTGTTCAGAACAATCGATACAGCGCAAGACATCGGCCACAGTGGAGTCCTTCAGCCTGGTTCAGAAGTCCTTTGAGATACCTGCAGGAGAGAGTATTCCAGGATTTGAAGAGAAACCACATGCCATCACTGCTCAGGAAGGTGTGGAGATAACATCCAAATCCCTTTGCACTGTGCATACTGTATACAGACCACCTACTTTTATGGGATTTTTGGACTCAGAAGCTTTAAGCAAACAGGGATTTAAGAAATTAAATAATAAAAAAGACAAGAGACTTCTAACTGCACACTTCTGCACATGTTTTATAACTGTCTTGCTTCGATATAGTTTATACCATGGTTCTTTAGCTGAAATAATATGAGACTGATTCTATAGAATAAACTTACTGTACCTCCTCTGGACTTCAGAAGAATTTCTAAAGTAGGCCCATTAGTTCATTATATGGCTCACAAATTAAATACAGCATTTTACTGTACGGTGAACACTAAACACTTCAAAAACCCATTGGTGAAAGTGCAGAGGAGAAGTAGACCAGAGAAGACAGTCAGGAATATCGATATAATATATAGGAATATTTCCTATCCTCCAGCTCTTTTCTGTTTCTTCCAGGGGCCAAGATTGCTTTTAAAGCCAAGGTGACTGGGAACCCCAAGCCCACTGTGACTTGGAAGAGAGATAGTGGGAAGCCCTTAAGAGAAGGGGTTGAGACCTTCTTCGACACCATCGCTAAGGAGTACGTGCTGAAGGTACTGTGTCACCTCTGTGGCTTCCTCACAAAAGTAGCAGAAAGAAGAGGGAGGGTAACACCCTTGAACAACATTATTAATCTCCACAAACACTCTCGTACTGTTAGTATCTTATTACACATTCCCAATTAATTCTATCAACCAGTGTAATCCAACAGTGCCAACAGTATATTTAGCAGCAATGGTACTCTTCAGTCAATTTCGCATTTGAGCTACAAAATACTGCATTTGAGTTTACAGTCTCAACTGAAAGACTCTTACAGGCATTAATTAGTGGTCAACTGAGATGCCCATCAGTTGTCAGAGTTGACAGGAAATTATGCACCTTAAGGAGGCAGAAAGTTGACACCATTACGTTTAACATCTCAGAAAACAGACAGCACTGCCTCCCACTCTGCCTGGGAAACCTTTAATCAGCTTAAAAGACTATTATTTAACAATTAAGTTAACTAGTGGGTGCTAACATATGTATCTCTGTGAGCCATCTGTTTCATGGAGCAGTGGCGCTTGCTTACCTCTTGCGTCTCGATCCCCTGCTGCCACCTCCTGCTCAGAGAGGGAACTACAACCTTCCTGAGGCAACTACAACTTTACCTCCCGTTCCCACAGCCTCCCTACGGGGAGGGGAGGGCATTGCTGGCATCGAGGGAAAAATAATGTGCATCTCGTGATTACGAGAGTTTATCTCACAATTACGAGAAAGTTCATCATCTCGTAATTACGAAATAGTAAATGATCGCGTCCTTAATAACTCACGTGATATCACAATTGTCATAAAATACCTGTAATAGCACTACAGTAGTTGACTTTAAGTTTTAAGCAGTGGATCGAATGCACGGTATCGTCTTTCTTGTTGAAGGATACGTCTGTGTGCCCTCGTGCTTATAATGATTATGTTCAAATGAGCAAAAAATATATAACATTTCATTATAACTTAATCATAGCCGAAAGCACGTCCGTGTACCTTCTGCATCGTAGGACACTGTTATGAACACTAAACCTAGTCTAAACCCAGCTGAGCTCTTGGTAGTTTGTAGGTGCTGTCATTGCACAATGTAATAGGTCTGTACTGATCATTTTGATCTCGTAATTACATGATAATGTACTATCTCGTAATAAGAGATACTCTTATTATATCGTAATTACAAGATAATGTACAATAGTGACTCGAAATAGATAATTTCCATAATAGAAGATTCACATGAAATATTTTCAGCAATGCTCTTCCGTGCAAAACAGCAAGAGGGGGGAGAAATATTACAAAATGCAGGAAAACCTTAAATGTATTGATGAGATCGGATCAATAGCTGTCAGAGGAATTAGGTCACGGGCTCGACCAGTGTTAATCTTTTAACAAGATTCCAGAATGCCGAGTCTCATTACTGCACAGCTAGAACACTCCTTTCTACTACACTGCTGATAATAAAACTAAATTTTAATCCTTTATTAAAACTTTATGACCCAAGATCTCCAGCCTACAGGCCGTCCAAAAGCAGTAACAACACCACGCACACAGACTTCCCTTCACTCACGAACTCACGCTGGGGGAAGACATAGTACCTTGTTATTAATATTGATGATTACACTCAAGGAGATACTGAACACAAGGGTATAATAGGGTAGCCGATAAAGACATACATGACATACATTGAGCAGCTGACAGCAATATAACAAATGCAATAAATAATTTTGTTTTCTTAGTCAAGTTCATGTGCCCAGTTGGAACCGCAGTCTTTCAGTAATGTGCTCTGGTGTCCACTAGATGGACCTCCGTTGCTCGTGTGCGATGTGCTCTCCTCAATGTCGTGCTGTTGGTGCAGGCCACGTTCACCACAGGAGTTAAAACGGCTAAATCTGTGGAAAACTCTGTGCTTCTTCCAGAATGGCTGCCTCTCTTTGCATAGCCACAAACAAAAAGCAAATTATATATTTCTCTAACTGAGAAAGACACTGATATATAGATTATATATATTTCATAGGCATAACAAACTTTAGCAGAGAGAAATCTGCAGAAACACAGCAGTTGAAAATGAATACCTTATTTATGAATAATACACTTAAGATACACTTACTAAAGGTCCCACTTTACTCCTCATTCAGTTAAATATAACATTTGGTTCTAAGAAAATTTGACTGACTGAATTAGTTGTTAAATATATAGGAGAAATAATGTCTTAATTGATAGTAGTTTCAGTTCAGTTCAACTGTCCATGCAATTTGTCTCTTCTCTTCACAGATTAGGAATCTTGCCATGGAAGATGCAGATAACTACAAGTGTGTTGTCTCCAATGATCATGGTGATGCAATCTACACAATGTCACTCATTGTTACTGAAAGTACGTTCCCATAATGAACATTTTTTTGTTTTCAAGGCCAGAGTGAGAAATTCATTCAGCCATGCAAGTCAGACATCTAATCTAATTATGAGGGAGAAGCTCAGTATGGTTCTGCCTCACGGACTGGGAGTTGTGCACATCGCAGGAGTAAGTCAGCGGTGTCGAACACAGTGAAAACTTTAAATCTAATTAATTTAAATTACAATCTGCGGAAGGCAAAGATGCCTTGTCTTCTGTGCTGCCTGGCTTCTATAACAAGGCAGTCAATGAACGAGACAGGTTCAGCCTTGTGTAATCAATAACTACTTCAAAAACTTTCTAAAGTATTTCAATACATACTTTTTTTACTTGTTGAGAAAAACCCTGCCTAGGAACAGATTTGGCAGTTTTGATTTTTAGCCCTTCAGCTGTGAAAATAACACCCTGGTTGATTCTGGTAACAACATCCTGGTACTGTATTTTCCAGTGTGTCTTTACCTATCCTCCATTCAGTCAGGTGAAATTTACTGTAAATGAATCTCTTGCATGGGAACAAAATGAAACTTTTGCTATGTTGAACACCAGTAGTGTAGCTTTTGTTTTACCTTACTTATATTTAATATTTACCTTACATACGTCAAATTTGTTTTTATTAAAATATATATTTATTGATATATTTACCTGCTTATCTTGCAGATCCACAGGTGGACTTCAAGAAGATGCTTAAAAAGCGGTATGTGTTCTATTCTTGTGCTGTGTAACATGTGCTCAACAGTAGCTGCTCAGTCATGATTTGTCTTTGAGACAGGAAGCAGCTCTTATGAAAAGGAAGAACAGGGATGAAGCATTTGCAAAGAAGGGGGTTTGGCAGATTGTCTGGTTTTTGTGAACTGGATACATGGAGGTGTCTGAGACGTGTGGTCCATCGTCCCACTAGACAGGCCTCTAGCCTTTACACGGACTCCTCTGCTGATGTAGCAGGACTCATATTCCTTCCCTGCAGGGGTGCCCCTGCTCCCAAGAAGGAGGAGAAGCGCCACATCACCGAGGAAGAGATGCTGAAGATCCTCTCCGGAGCGGAAAAAAAAGACTACGAGAGGATCTGTGCTGAGCACGGTTTCACTGACTTCAGAGGAATACTCAAGAAACTCAAAGAAATGAAGAAGAAAGTGGACGTGGAGGTACTAGCATGACTGTAGCCAGGCCAGCACCCTCTGACATCTGAGGTTAAACTTACAGTATCACTACAGAGCAGGGGATCTCCAAGTGCAGCCCTTGTAGCCCAATCTATTGGGCCAGCAATTCATAGTACTGGACCAGTTAGTTCTGAATACAATAACTGTAAACCTTTCTGCGCTAAATTCATACAATGGAGGTTAAGAACCATTGTGATAAATGGTTGCAAATTGCATATACAGTAAAAAGGCTAAACAGAGACAAAATATAGAAATTATCAGGTATCTCTGGGTGATAGGGTGATCCAAAATGAAATTGGGAGGTCTATTCAACCTATTATTAAACATGATGAAGCCTGACGTTTTACCTCAATAGGACTGAGGTTTTTACCT
This sequence comes from Lepisosteus oculatus, assembly GCF_040954835.1. Taxonomy (NCBI): domain Eukaryota; kingdom Metazoa; phylum Chordata; class Actinopteri; order Semionotiformes; family Lepisosteidae; genus Lepisosteus; species Lepisosteus oculatus. The sequence goes on from NC_090716.1 coordinate 12,646,411, forward strand.
CAATAAGACTCTTGAAACCATCATTGTCATTTAAACTTTTATTACTTTGTTTTTTAATTTTTATTTTAATTTTTAACAGCATTATTCTAGTTAAGGGCTCTTTAGTATTACAGATTCTATAGTAAACACATCAGCCACAGATTAACATACGGTAGACAGATTTCTGACTGTGCCACTAGAGGGACATGTTTTATAAATTTAGGCCCGAAACCAGTATAAGAAAGAAAGTGAAACAGCATTGACATTCAGCAATGAACCTAAATACGTTTTAATGTGTAACTTTGAAGATTGGGAGCATCACTCCATTGTTCCTTTCCCATTTCAAAATTGTCTCAATCTTTAAATTAATATTACAGCCACAGCTCTCAACTCAGTTCATTATTCCCGGACACCCTGAAGCAGGCCAGCTTTTAAAGTTGCCCCTAAACTCAGATGTTAAAGGGTCCCCATGGCTAGACGTAGAAAACACTGCCGTTAACATGTTAGGATAGGTCACCAGAGTAACACAACTGGGTTGAGCTCTTCCTTGTTGGCTACTGCAGATGGTGAAAGTGCTGAAACCTCTGGAAGACATAGAAGCTAAAGCAGACACCAACATCGTGTTTGACACCATCCTGGAGCTGAAGGACCCCAACCTCAAGATGATGTGGTTCAAGGTAAAATCTGTGATGAATAAAAATAACAATGAAGATATGTTTCCAGTTTTTCCTTTGGTGCAATCCATTTCTTCAACAGAGAGCAATGTGATAGCTGCCCTCCTGATATAAAGAAATGATACTTGTTTTGGTGTATATAGCAACAGTTGCTTAACCCATATTTTTTTGGTTCCTGGTCTGGGTGTGTTAGCATTTGTCCCTTCATTTGATTGACATGGTCTTCAGATTTAACTTTTAAACATTCTGGCCAGTCACACAAATAGAGTGGAGTGCACAAATATGGATGGAAGAAGTCATCACAACAATGATTGACAGTCTGGGAGAGTGAAAGACAGTGAACGAGTGAATGTTAATTAATATGGAATTCTGTGCTTTCCGGCTTTCAATATGGAAGCGTATAATATATGGCCATGGTGTATTATTAATTATTTTATTTCCTTTGCTCTACATCCTTGAATCCGTTTTGGGGCTTCTCCACTGTAGGGGGATGAGCCTCTGAGGACTCAATACTCTCTTGGCAAGTATGAGTTGAAGCAAATGGGAACCAAGTACCAGCTGTTTATCTCCAGTGTCACTCTGAAGGACAGTGGCACCTATAAGCTGGTAGTTGGAGACAAGACCCTTACTGCCAAGCTCAGTGTAATAGGTAAATCCAATTCGTACATCACAGCACATTGAGAGCAATTGTCATACAGTTGTCATAAATCTGTTCCCTTTTCTGTTTGCTCCCAGATGAGCCTCTAAAGTTCCTGACAGAACTGAAGCCCATCCGAGTGAATGAACGCCAGACAGCTGTGTTTGAGGTGCGACTCTCAAAGAAGAGCGACCTTCCTCTTGTGTGGAAGGTCAGGGGCAAGGAGGTGAAGAGGGATGAAAAGTTTGACGTATCTGTGTCTGCGGACGGCCTCACCTATACTCTCAAGATCAAGGATGTGCGCCCAAGTGACATTGGAGAATACAGCATGAGCATTGGAGATATGACAGCTTCCACACAGCTCTTTATTAACAGTATGTCCTGCCATGTGAATGACGCTGATGTGTTTTTCTTATTAAAATTATGTCAGAAGTAGCCATTTTATGTGTTTTGTGCTCCAAGTCTTGTCAATCAAATCAGTAAGACATTCCTCCTGATGATTTCAAATATGAAACATAAATGACTTCAGTAGAATTGGCTGCAGGCTTCTCCGTAACTCTTGAGCAGACATTTACGAAACCAACGTCAGGAAGTAAATACTGCAGCACAATCAGGCAATTGCTTACGTTTAAATCAGCTGTTTGTTACATGTGTTATTCTGGTTTGAAATGGACATTTAATCCCTAGGAATTCCTATCAAGTTCGTCAGCCACCTCAAAAATGTGAGGGTGAAGGAGAAGAGTAAGGCCAGGCTGGAGTGTGAGCTGAGCTCCAAGGACGTGTTTGTCAAGTGGCTGAAGGATGGCCGAGAGATAACCCACAATCCTCAGTATACCTTCATACGGGAGGGCAAAAGAGCAGAGCTGATAATTGATGACTGTGACCTGGCTGACAGCGGAGAGTACGCGATTGTGGCCACACAGGAGAACGATGCCCAGGAGTATGTGAGCTCTTCTAACCTGACAGTGGACGGTATGTTGCAGGATTCAGTACTTTAACATCTGATAGATTGGACTAAACACCTTGTTACCGTGGCCTCGTAAGGACACTAACTTGATTTTGAGAACACAGTTTACTTTGGGAAAGCCAATTAAACTCCCAGTCCTTCTTTTTGTCAATCATATCTTTAGAGGTTTATAAAAGACAGTAAAGAGCCTTACTATATTAACATGGGTACCCCCAAATACAGTGGAAGTTCTGGTGTTACTTCCAAATGTGTTATTTGATGAGTCTACAGAAGCTTAAGATGAGAAACACTTTTTGAAAGTGTAAACATTATTAAGTAGGGTCCAGTGATGGTATTTCTGTTTCCTGCCTGCACAGAGCGCTTTGCCACAGTGAAGAGTGGTATGTCAGATGTCCAGTGTCCCACTGGATCTCCAGCTGAGTTATGTGTAGTTTTGAATGATGAGAAGGTAGATGGAGTCTGGCTGAAAGACGGAAATCCGGTAAGATTCAGTCCCAACAAGGAGGCATCACCAGTCTACTTACTGACTCTGCTCAGGAGGTTGTTCAGGTGCATACTCAATGACACCAAGAAGCTGAGGAACTACAGTGTATCACAAGACTAGTCATTGGAAGCACTGGCACAGGACTTTAACAGTTGTAGGGTGCAGCGTAAAGCAGGTTTGACTAGCAGTTTCACTTTGTCTGAGGAGAGCCTGGGGTTGATGTTGATCTTCGTGCATGTTAAAAATGGCAGACCATTGACCTACTGACCTCAACTTACGATCCTGTTTTTTTTCAGGTAACAGACATGAGCGGGGTGCAGGTGGTGAAGCAGGGAGCTGTGCACAAGTTAATTTTTACCAATGTTGGAGATGCACATGAGGGCAAGTACACCTTCATGTCCAAAGGTGCAGAGAGTGAGGCAGTGCTTGCCATAGCAGGTGTGTTGCTTGTGCACTTGTGACTGTTCCACCCAACCCTTTCTGAACACGTTAATCCTGGACACTTCTATTGAAAATGAGTTTGACATTTTACCCATTGAATCATGTGGAAATGTTGCTCTTGCCTGTGAGATGGAACATTATTTTTAAATAGATATATCCATTGCACATTTTAGACGCCCTCTGATATTTATTTTTTTAAATGGCCCAATAGGAAATCTTCGTTGACACATCAGTTTTATATATTTGCTTTTTACTTGATAGTATGAGTCCACTAAAGACACGATCATCCCTAAACACCATCAAAATTTACTGAAATTAAGATTCAAGTTGTAGTTTTGTGAACACATGACTCAGTCCATATTAGCATTTTGAACAGTCAGTATTTTGGGAATCGTGACAGGAAGCCGGCAGGTCATTACTGGGTAAAATACCTTCACATTTGTTAATCAATTCATCAAAGCACACATAAAGACAACACAGTGAATGGTCATTGAAAATTGCAGTGTCCTTGTTATATCCTTCTTTCCATAGACCCTCCAGTAATTGACCCCACCATGCTGGAGGTTCTGGGCGCCCATCCAGTAACAGTGAAGGCTGGACAGACTGCCAACATAAAAATCCCCTTTAAGGGCAAGCCTGCGCCTAAGATCACCTGGTACAAGGATGGCATTGAGATGATGGACGATGAGCGCACAGTAGTGGAGAAGCACCCGGATTGCACAACGCTGATACTTCACAAGTGCGCGCGGGAGGACAGTGGCGCGATCACGCTGAAACTCAAGAGCGACTGTGGCACGGCCATCGCTAACCTGCACCTGAACGTCGTCGGTGAGTTTAGGATGCAGACCTATTCGCCTGAAGATAATAAATTTTCATTTGACCACCCAAAGCTTTATGAGGATTGCTGCCAATTCTATTTAAAATTAACCCTTATAAACTAATAGGAACCAAAATGAGCTGGCCTCAGGAGCCTTATCTTCAAGGCTTTCTTTTGTTCTTGTAACTCTCTTATTTCCCTTTGCGGCAGTTGCATTGAAAATCAGTGCACCCGGTAAAAATGCATTTTGTGTTTTTGTATTGTGACCTAAACTGTTGGCCTGTGGAACCCCCGATCACACTGGTAGCTAAAACTCTGTTAACTGCTGGTAATTTTGAAGTTAAGTGAGTTGGCTGCTGCTTTCATTAGCTCGGTGTGTCGCAGCAAGAAGAAGCTGTGCAGGACGTTGCAAGTACAGCAGCTGTTGAACGGCTTGCCCACTGCTTTGCAGATAAACCCAAGCCCCCACAGGGAAAGGTGGAGTTCCTGGAGCGGTCGGGGAAGTGCATCAAGATGAAGTGGAAGGCTCCACGTGACAACGGCGGAAAGCAGGTCACCAGCTTCATCATCGAAAGGAAGATTGTTGGCAAGAAGTCCTGGATAAAGATCGGAGAGGTGGACAGCAAGCTGACCTCCTTCAGCACAGACAAGGTGGAGGAGGGCCGCGCCTACCAGTTCCGCATCCGAGCTGTCAACTCGCAGGACATCAGTGATCCACTGGAGACAGAGGAGGTCTTCGCCGGAGAGCCCATCGGTGAGTCAGGGTGGAGCAGGGAAAGTAAAACTGTTCTATAAGCATGAATAGTTCAACATGCTACAGTAAAAGGACCTCAGCTAGTAATTTCCTTTTATTCAGAAAAAAGAGAAAAGGAACAATAGGAGGGACGGGGGAGAGGGGGAAGAAAGAAAAGGATGTGAGAAAAAAGGATTAGAAACAGGAGCTATTCTACAGCTGCTCTATATGACTATGTTACTCACGCCTGGCAGCTTCAATGGCTAAAAAATTCCCCATTTCCATTAACTTACTTGAATCTTAGGTCTTGATTTGGACTTTTTCAAACTTGGTCTTGTTATTCCAATACAAAAATACAATAAACAAATTGTACTTTTATTATAATAGTAATAAAAGTACAATGGATGAAGAAATACCTAACAAACATGTAAAATTACTAAAGGAGTTGCATGATAATTTTTAAAGGTTTTTTGTTATATATTGTTTTGTTATATAATGTATATATTCAGTTGTTTTAGATTGTCTGTGCAAAAACTGTATTTTTGTTATTGTAAACTCATCAGTCTCTGGGTTTACAGCCGCTGTACAGGCTGAGGTTTTAGCCGTGCACTCCTCTGTGCTCTCTCTCCCTCTGCAGAAGCCCCTGGAATGGCCTCCCAGCCACAGATTCTAGACGTGACGAAGGACGCGGTGACTGTGACCTGGAGCCCCCCGGCTCAAGATGGCGGCGCCCCGGTGCTGGGCTACATCATCGAGAGGAGGAAGAAGGGCAGCAGCATCTGGGTGCCAGTCAACAAGGAGCTTGTGCAAGGTCAGCGCAGCGTGAATCTGTCTCTTGTCCTGCACCTGGAGCGATCATATCTATCATATCTATCTATCATATCATTCCAGCTATCCTGGGTGAATTCTGTAAACAGTTTGCATTCGTTTTGAAGGAGATTCTAAACTGCGGTTTGCTTGTTCACCAGACACCAAGTACAAAGTGGATGGGCTGGTGGAAGATATGGAGTATGAGTTTCGTGTCACCACTGTTAACAGGGCAGGGCCAGGAACTCCCAGCACTGCCTCAAACTCTGTTAATGCAAAAGATCCCATCCGTAAGTATCACTGGTTAGTAAAACCCCAAAGACCTGCTTTGTCATCATAAAAAAAGTCAAAACATTCTAATGATCCTTCTCACACAAAATGTTTTTTCACCCCCATTTTCCTATTATTTATTTGAAGAAATAAGAAATTCCAAATTTCAATGATGAAAGGGAGAAAAAATAATAATATTCCCTACAGAGGTGGCAGGTTGCTTGCTTGTTTTCAACGGATTTTTCTTGTATCAGTTCACTTCCCCTATGCACTTCTTATGTTTTACCAGCTTGTTCAGGGGTTATTGGTATGAAAATATTTCGATGTTTAAGCAGAAACAACAACAACAATAGGTAATAAGGCATTGCCAATACAGAGCACATGCAATCTGTTCCCTGGATTGAACCATCATCCGAGGATCATCTCTGGAGGTCCCAAGCCAGGGAGGTGAACCTCAGATTGTTTAGGATGAAAGACTTCTCCTTGACATGGGAGGTCTCAACACTCCTGTCCATTCAGGGGTGTGACATCATCCCTACGGGTTCAGCTATACATTCACCATAAGCCAGGTGTTCACGTTTGAAACACAAATAACCAAAATATGCTGTGAGGAATAACTTTTTAGCTCACACACCAACAGTCTCCCTTTCTCCGTATAATCTCCTTTCATTAATGTTGATGTGAATTCAGTATGATGAGATAAGATCACTTTATTGGCCATATACAGTACAATATCTTGTATTAGGAATTTGTCATTTCACATACCCAACTTGCTCTCCATGAGACACACAGACAGGAAGAGAAGTCTGGGGTCAGAGCGCAGGAAGTCAGCCATTGTACAGCACCCCTGGAGCAGCTGGGGTTAAATAATTTTATTAGCCATTTACAATTTCTTGCGTTAGGAATTTGTCTTTTCGCATACCCCAGCATCCATGAGACACACAGGGCCTTGCTCAGGGGCCCAACAGAGTAGGATTCCTCTGCCAGCTGCAGGATATGAACCAGCAACCTTCCACCCACAGGTGCAGATCCATAGCCACAGAGCCACTGCCATCCTAATGTGTATAGTACTTATATCTTGGGTGTGTTTTAATTACTGTGGAAGAAAATGTATTTTTTCAATTGAACAGATTGCATACATAGTGGTCAGTAATCTGCTGCGTTTCTTTATATAACAGGGTGATGGACTTTAATAATACCAGTAAAAGTGTGGCAGGAAGCAAAACCATTTAAATCTGCAGGTTGACATATACGGTACATGACCAAAGGGCCAAGAAGAAGCTGATGAAAGTGTCTGCTTGTTAAGGTGCCCCTGGGCTGGTGAAAGACCTGCATGTGACAGACTCCTCCAACTCCTCCATTTCTCTGGGCTGGAACCCCCCAGAGATGGGCGACGAGCCCTCCGGCTACATCCTGGAGGTCCGTGCAGACGAAGCCAAGGAGTGGACCAAGTGCACCAAGATCCCCATCACTGGCACCAGCTACACAGTGGGCGGTCTGCAGGAACGCATGAAGTACTTCTTCCGCATTCGTGCAGTGAACGAGGGAGGCGTGGGGGAGCCTATCGAGCTGGACCAGGGGGTGCTAGCAATGCCCCCGCCGGGTGAGGAAAACTGCTTGCACACGTGACTGGAAAGAAAGTGAACTGGCACAAACACACACATAAGCCTTGTGCTTCTGACGGCACTGTGAGCACAACATTCACTACTAAAACTACTACACTACTACTAAGAGCCAAAGCACAGACATCGACACACATTTAGCTTGTTAGGTCACACCTGGTTAGACTTACAAAACACTCACTTGTACCCAGTACTAAGAACTGTACTTCTTGTGGTGCTGGGAAAAAGCCCATAAATCAAATCAACATGTAATCTATTGTTTTGATTCTAATGTTTCTTTCCCTTATTTCAATTCTCCCAGCCCCTCCCAAATTTGACATCCAAGCCAAGCTGAAAAACCAGATGGAGGTGCGAGCGGGGACTGCCCTGTGCATTCACGTCACCTTCAGTGTAAGTCTATGGTAAAATACTGTATGCCCAGCTGTCAGCCATAGGTCTTTATGTAGCATGTTCACGTGCACCTGAACCTGGGCCTTCGCCTTAGATCATCGCAGCTGGGGTGCACCTGAGCAGGGGTAGGCGAAACTGGGCCAATGCACATCTACCAGTAGCTACAGTATATGGAATTATTGCAGAGAAGTAGGCAGAGCTTTGACTGGGTCTGGTGAGACGTGCCAGCTCTACAGTGTGCCTCGTCCTGCAGGGCTCCCCGCCGCCCACTGTGACCTGGCTGAAGGACGGGATCCCCACTAAGGGCAGGGAGACCATCACCAAGGGCAACAAGCACTCCCAGTTCCTGATCACCTCCTCGCAGCGCGCCGACTCCGGCGTCTACCGCATCAACCTGCGCAACGACTTCGGGGAGGCCTCCTACGACATCAAGGTCCGCGTTGCAGGTAGCCCCCTAGCTGACGAGCGAAGACCACACAAACAGGAAGATGTCTAAGATCGGGTATCTGTGCATGCTCAAAGCAGCGTAAGGCTGTAGTAGCACTCTTTCAGGATCATTAATGATCAGCCACCTCCCACAAGCTTATCCATCTATTCCTCCACACCTACCAAACAGACCACTAGCCCACTTTTTCCACCCACCATCAATAATTGAATACTTGAATAATTGATACCCAGTAGGTCTATTTACTGAAATTAGAGGCCCTTTAGCAGCTTCTATTGACGCATTTTCTTGACACATTGCAGTCCCTTCTTTGGCCAGTCTGCCTCAGATGTTTTTCTGATGTAATTCATTAATTTCCCCAGCACTCTTGAAAATGTAAATAAACTATCTGTTGAGTTATAAACTGGTCAACTACAATCATTAATTTTCTGGTATGAAATAAAGGTGAAATGATAAGGAGCAATTAAATTACAACAGGCAATTGCAACAGCTATTGTCTATGTCAGCTGCTTTTTTGAATCTCAGATAGTATTCTTAGATCACAAATATTGGTTAGACTACTTTGAATCCACAGTTACGGAGAGTGAAATCAACATACTGTATTCAAAAGAAAAAATCTAGCTTGTTGGGGGTGCTGGATGTATGAATTGGTCAACATTTATTTCTGTTCATCTACTTAAGTCCTCTGTAAGAAGAAAAAAACAATACAGATGAAATCTGAGGCACCAGAACTGATCAAGTTTAAACATAACCTCTCAAATAGTAATGTGGAACAGTTATCAAACCTTTTCGCAGGAGGTCATCATATTTATGTTCAAGCAATAAAAAAAGTGGAAAACATGTACTGTAAGTTTCCAGCCTACAGCCCTCGATGGTGTCCCACGTTCTTCTACATTGGCTTCCCTAGATTTTCCTCGGCCCCCCAGCAACTTGAAGCTGGTGGAGGAGGTGCCCAACACAGTGACCCTCAAGTGGGACCACACCCCTGATGTGGCTGACGATGGCCAGGCGCACTATATCATCCTGAAGCGCGACGCAAGCACAGCCACCTGGTTCACCGCTGCTGACCGCGTCTTCAGCAACAAGTACACTGTCACTGGCCTTCTTCCTGGCCGCAAGTACTTCTTCCGGGTCATTGCCCGCAATGATATTGGGGACAGTGACCCCCTGGACTCCAAGGAGCCCTTCACCATAGCCAAGGAGAAAGGTGGGCAGTTGTACAGTAGAATATTATGAGTTGTAATAAGTAATTTGGTGGATTTGTGTGTTACGTTTGCAGTAACAGAACATATATGTCACAGTAAACCTTGTTTTCAAACTACGTTCTGACTGGTACAGCTGTAGGAGTAGTTTTACTTGCAGTAATTCTGGCTGCGAAATGCAGAGATTACACATATGTACTACACATATTAATACTGTAATGCCCCACCATGGCTCGTTTAAAAAAACAATAATGACAGCAAGTTTTGTTTTGACTGTATTACTCCAATCCGCAAACCAGAATTATTCAAACAGTTTGTGAAATAAGGCACAATATAATATCCCGTTATTCCTCGGTTGTGACCCACAGAGCACCTGAAGCTGCGAATGAAAGAGTACACGCTGAAAGATCTGTCCCAGAAGCCGGAGTTCATCGTGCCACTGAAGGACCACGCGGTGCGCCGTGGCAAAGACTGCACCATGAGCTGCGCCTTCTTGGCCATCCCCCAGCCCCAGGTCTCCTGGTTCAAGGGCGATGCCAAGATCTCCGAGAACCCCAAGTTCTGGCAGACCACTGCCAACGGAGTCTGCACGCTCACCATCCCCGCCTGCGATCAAAAGGACAGTGGAGAATACACCCTGGTGGTGGAGAACACTCTGGGTCAGGCCAAGTGCAAGTGCAACCTGGTTGTCTTTGGTAATTAGTGACTCGAATACCCGTCGCACACACAAAATGACATTGCAGAGGGGCTTCCAGATCTCCAGGTATTTTTAGTCAGTTAATGACAAAGCCCTGACTCTACACAGGGCTGAACCCATATGTTTTTCCTTATCCTAAGCTCAATCAAACTTCAAAGATCAATCAGAATCGCGCTCACCAATAGAAATGTTTTTTTGCAGTATCGTCTCGGTTCCAAGTCTAATTGATGTTCTCGTTCTTAACAGATAAGGATGACAAGAGCTTTCTGGAGAGCCTGACAGAGCGCACTGGCAGAGGAAAGCACATCATGTGAAGAGTTGAATGGCCGGAGGGCAAGGTGTAGCAGTCTCTCTTACAGCACTGACCCTCTTGACTGGTTATCTTCAAAATAAATACTGGATATTGGTACGTTTAAAAAGCCAGAGTTGATGTCATTCTGTAGTGCTAACTCACTACATTTGGGATTGTTCTGTGTTTGACACTGCATAAACAGCTTGAGCTCTGCTGCTAGGTAGTAACTGTGTTTATGTTTTTTTTTAAAAAGGTAAAGCAAACATCCAAAATAATATATAGTGCATGGTTTCTGTACTGACATTTTTGACCAAAGTACATTTGCACTAAAATATGACATGTCTGTTTATTGCACAATTTAATCAGTCAGGCAGTATTTTGAGACATCACACTTTAAGCTGGGAAGATATTGAACACATACATTTTACAGTCAAGAAGAAGAAGACCAAAAAAAGATTCTTATAAAATTGCAACAGTCATATCTGGAAGTGAAGCTTAACAAAATGGCACCTTCACAGTAAATTTGTTAAATATATTCAAGAATGAAATGTATTTCTAACATGGGTTTACACAATCCTTTTCATTCATCCTTTTCAATCATTTTATGCATATTAAAATAGGCAAAAAGATTATTGCTGATTTTATCATTTTTGATAACGTATTGTGGTAAACAATGCTTTTAAGTGTAAATCTTTAACCTATAATATGTAACATTGTAAAAATCACACACAGGAGAAACAATGTGTAGAGAGTATACCATTTAATTATTTTTTATAAATCAGTAACACAAAACAATATTATTACAGAACACAATGAACCAGATATAAAACACAGGACACAATACTTGCCAACAATTTTATTTTTCTATATAGACATGCTAATCAGTTTCCTTGACAAAGTCAGAAAACCCTTGACAGATACAAGTGATTATGAGGTCTTAAGGTTTGTAGAACAACTCAAAAACAATAAATATAAAAATTCCAACTCTTTCAAGCTGCAAAATATCATGTATCCCATAACAGTAATATTGAAAGAAACTAAAATGTCTAAAACTAGTGCTTACACTCTTTACTTACAGTACAAACTGCTGAACAGAAGATTTAGACGTTGTGCAATGTTCTGCCCTTTTCACTCAGATTTTTTCTTACTTTGAGCAGAAACACAGCGGTAATCTTCTACTGAAATTTTAGACATTTTTTAAAGACAGCAGTTAACCCTCTTTGTAGTTAAAAAAGCAGCCGTTCAGACTTATGGATTTGTAGAGACGAAGAATTGATACTAGTGACAAGGAACACCTTGACAATGAGTCAATTAGGAGTGACTGGCAAATTAACTATATATATATATTTGCTGGCCAAGTACAGTTTGTCTTGAGCTACAGTATTGTGGTCACATGTATGCTAGGAGTCAGGCTTGGTCCACTAGTACACTGGTGTGTGTCCCCACCCCCTTTAAATGGGAAACTAGGGATCAGTTCCCTGAGAGGCAGGTGAGTTGGGCTCAGGCTGTCCAGCCATGTTGTTTAAGCTAAAACGCTGGTTTAAAATAGATGTACCAAATGGCCACATTTTACTTGCTTCCTTTCTCGTGTTCTTAGTTGTCTCCTCACACAAACTAAAATTAACAATGAAGCTGTTATTTATTGTAACTAGACAAACTTAATTTCTTAATTGGTAATGCTCATAACATACAGTATATATATGGAATCCATCTCCTCCTTGCATCTAAAATGTCTAAGACTGTCACAGCAGTAGGAGATGATATGCAACAAGAACACATTATGCAGTATACTGTGTTCTGCCAAAACTGTTCATGAAAAGGAAGTTAGAAAAAGGATAGCCAATACCAGATTGATCAAAAAACAACGTTTAAAAAATAATAAACATATTTAAACAATGTTATTATCACCTTTTGTCAACAAATATGACAAAACAATTCTTGAATGTCGGCTGCTGTGGATTAAAGGTCAGTGTTCTTGCATAAACAAGCCCAGCATTCTCAAAGTATTTCCAGATTTTTTTTAAAACACAGCAGTTTCACTTCACCCCCCTGGTGCACATGCTGTTGCACAATTCTTCTAATTCACTGGGAACACTGTTTCACTGTACATGTGTCATAGTTTTAGCAACATGGATTTCTTTTCCAGGCCTCAAACTGTAGAGGACAGATGCCAAATGTTCAGTAGTTAAGAGCTGATTTTAAAACACATTATGAATTAACAGAAAGTTACAGTTAACAGTTAACAGTTAACAGTTGTACATACGTGCATGTGCATAATAATTTTTTTTATGGCCTGATACTACACTTGCAATAAAACATTTTAAAGACAATCTGAAATCAACAGTACATCTGCTCTATGGTGAAAGCGGTTGTCAGTTCTTCAGACATGACGGAACCAATTTAATAGAGGTACCCATATTCTTTTATTCCTGTCTCCTCTCCCTCTCTCTTGTTTTTAGAAATCTGGTAGCCACTGCATTGTTATTAATAAGCACCCTTTCTCTTTTGAGAATCTTTAATTCAAAACCTTGCTCCTCTCATGCACCAGCTGAAAAGAAACGTGTTGAATGGACAGTATACTGTTTCATAGCTGCTTTTCCAGCTCTAAACACACAGGAACAATTGATGAGGGTGTTAAACCATATTCCTATGTGACTACACAAGTTTAGTTTAAATTTGGAGTACCTGCTTGTCAGCTGTCAAAGTTGTCAAAAGTTGGAGGCAATAATTATATAAACCCCAGAGAGGTCCATATTCTAAGCCTGATGCTTGTTTGGAAGTTAAGAAGGATGTGCTTATTAACACATTCATTCCACAGCTTCAGAATTTGTTAATGATGAAAGTGTCCATTTTTGTTCAAGGGTTCATAAACCTGCCTTTTTACACTTTTGTCGTTGTGTTACTTAATACATCTTACACAAAATACCTAGAAGGATTCACAGTTAGGTGTGATAAATAAAGGGCACAACATTTTATTTTTCTTAAAGGGAAATGTTATAATGCTTTGCTGTAAGAGTTTTGAAATATTAGTTTTAGACAACTTTGATCTACGCAGGAACCATTTAACTTTAAATTTTAAATTGCAAATAATGAGTTGTTTAAAATCATGTTTTAATCAGTTTAGGGTGAAATGATGAGATAATTATATAATTTAAGCACAACACAACTTTTGTTTTTTAATTCAGGATTTCTTATAACCTTTGGATTTAATCAGGATTTGGGTGTGTTTATATGGTTAATTGGGTTCATCAGGTTTTGTTTTTCAGCTTGCCCCTTCACAAAGGTCTGATAGCATTGAAAGCCAAGTACAAGTTACAGGCCGAGATCCCAAATATTGAACAATGGTTTGTAAAAGTGGTTGTATTCAATGAATTATGGCACATGTCCTCTCTGTAGACACACAATACCTCTCCAGAATCTGTTCCCTTGGCCTTAATGACATGACCACATAAACCAAAACAATGAATAAAGGACACATTTCACATAACAAACAAAAACTTTGCAGACACTTAATGGTTGCATTGTACTTGCATTTATTTCATGTGTTTTTTTAATTCACATTCATTGAAGTTTTATTACAGTGAAATAACACCATGGTCCTTTTTTGTCGTATTTTTCTAAATTATTCTACTGAGACGGATACACACAAGCCAAACGTCCAGGATAACACGGTCAAAGGTAATGATTTATTCAAGCTATCACCCAGAAAAACATGACATTGTTCTGTTTCCTTATCTCCATCTTTCCAAACTGTAATACAGCAACAATCAACATGATTTTAGCACCACACTTTACTCTATAATAATTGAACTAAGAGGTGTATTTTGCTTCCTACTTCCTACATTTAATACCATATACTGTATAAAGATAGATCTGTATACTATCAATAAAGGTCAGCATATCAATCCCAGCCCTTCAACATCATTGCTAAAGGATCCCTCTCTGCATCTCTTTAGGAGAACCTCCTTCCCATGTTAATTCAATGAACAATCTACAGAATACTTCAATACACAGAATTAATGATGCACATAATGGTACCCTCTCAAGATGGACAACATTAAAATCTACTTGGGTGATAACAACACCCCCTTTGTGATGACAACACCCCTTTATTGTACTAAACACATTTTTTTTTCTGAAAGGGAGCTTTTACTCACTTTAAACATTACTTCCAGCTCAGGAAGGTAGCCATGGATGTTACAGAGAAAAGCCACCTCAATCCACCTGCACTCTGGTTACTGTGGAATAAATGTTGAAGGGGTTAGACGTGTGTAAGGTGCCTGAGTAGTGAAGACATGTATTCACGTACTCAGGTGAGGCTACCGTCAGCTTCCTCTCTTTCTCCAGGTGATTCCTTTTCACATTAGTACAGATATCTGTTTTCCACTTTTTAACCCACAGGGTTAAAGGAACTGCTGGATTTCACAGCAAATAACTTTCCCTGTTATAGTTTAAGTATAAAAACAACATTCATTTATAATTGCTGTATTCTCAAATCTCCACACTTAATAAGTACATGACAGATGTTGCAGTTCAGTTATATTATTATGTATCGACACACACCTGCTGAGTGGAAGCAATCAAACCTCAAACACTGGGGAGGAATGTTCCCTCAGCAAAACATTTCATGTGCTTGGCATTTCATTTCTCAGGGGAAACAAAAGATACGCAACTTATTTTAGAGTGCATAGTTTTCTTGAAGGCCTTAACATTTCCCTCTATTACCTTCCTTTGTTTTAAAGTCTTACTTACATCTCACTTTGCTAAATTGTTTGCAATGCCCACGTAAAATTTTCAGTGTTTAACAATATATAGCTCTACCAATTAACAAAGAGATGTTTGCAGATTTCTAAATCAATGAAAATAGTGGAAAAATTAAAAGTAATAACATAAGACCTGAAAACAAACTATCAAAGTGAGATGTATATAGAAGGGTGGATATCCAGGATGGATAGATAGCCATAAAACTTCTAATTAGTCCTATTTTTCTAGTTTTAGATGGTCCAATGATTAATAATTTGAATTCATAGATGTTTACAGTACAGGATATCTAAGACTAAACAATAGCAATTTTATAATAAGCTTGTACGGGCTCATTAAATGTCTTATAAGATAACGAACAGCCAGTGGTCTAAGAAATTTACACAATCCCAAAGGTTATGTACAGTTTATACTGTATAATAAGAGGTAAAACTTGGCCCTACTATACAAAACACACTTAACACAAGTAAGCCGATCAAAACAATATCTCCACTCCTCACATCTTTAGTTACACAAGATGAAGTGGTATTTAGCATCATTTTGCTTTTGTGAAAGCAGAGGAATAATAAAAACACACTTTTGCACAGAAATGCCATATTTTGATAGTTCTAGATTAGGAGTAATACAAAGATGGGGAGGAACACGTGAGGAAACCAAATGACAAAATAATTCAGTGAAATCCTGACAACAGATGAAGCAGCACTACTGGGTCAACCTGCGTATGGCAATAGTAACTGCAATATGATGCAATTTCAAAGACTGTCAAGCAAAGCAGCCCTACTGGCTGCTACAGCTCCATCACATGACTTAGGTTCCCTTGAACCGAAGCCAGATCTCTCCTAAGGCCAGACACTTACACCAACATTAGCATGCAGTTACTGGCTACACTCCTTCGAGAAATGTTGGACTGAAAATGTGAGTCGGTGTGTGAAAAAAAAATGAAACAGTTTAATTTGGGCACCGATTCCAATTGCACATGTATAAAACTGACTTAGTATGACAGATGTTTGAGTGCTGCACCCTCACGGAAATACAGTATGCTGCCCCTTAAAACACACAGATACAATGGAAAAATACCTGAGCTCTCCCTATTTATTGTGACAACCCGTCTTTGTCAAGCCCTTGGCAAGGGAGTGACTTCATTCACTTTTTATTCACCAAAGATTAAGTGTGTATTTCAGATGGAACTGAAAGAAAGGGGCAGGATGTAGGAATTTATAAATACCAAAAAACACCAAAGCACCATGCAAATTGTTACAACCAGGGCCGAGACAATGAAATCCACATATGCCATTTTTCACAATGTGACAAGGAACCAAATTTCCAGTTGTAAAACTTAGAACTGCAAGACTCCTACCTTGCTATTAACACTGTACTGATTCAAACACACTTTTCCCATCCCACTTCATCACTGTAGAGACTGAATAAACCAACAGCTGATGGAGAATATCACAGGAAACTGGATCCCCTAGCCTGCTGCACTGGCTCCGTGCTGTAGATTATCTACTGCAGGAACTTCACAAAGGCAAGTAAACAATGGAAACACAGAGGTAGCTGGATTCCATCCCATCTCATTTCTCTCACAAAAGGAGCGCAGCCTGGCAGACCTTTTTAAGTACTAACACCAGCCCTAATGGGACGAAGGATCCTGTTTTCTACCGCAGGGGAAACTGCAGTCAAGTGGCATTTGTATGTTACAATGCATTTACAGTAAGTACCCTATGTTACACAGACAGTACCTCAAGGGCTGCCCCATAGTTCTCCTGTAGATGGCAAAAAAGCCAAAATAAATGATTCTGCTAACAAGTGAAACACAAAGTAATACATTATTTCTTCTAGAAAAGCCCAGTTAGAAGATTATGCTAGAATGACATTTCATACTCAAAGAAAGTACACAAAGACCATTCTAGACCATTCTAGCATCATATATAGGAGAGGAGGTTAAAATTTCAAATACTTATTTTTAACATTCTTCAAAACTTAAAGCTTGAAGTTTTTAAATAAAAAGAAGGTTGTTTCTATAGGTTTATCCTTTTAAGGGGATTTTCTACAAACATCTTTCAGCAAGTATGAATTTACTTTTATGGGTTATCACTTCCCACACACTGTCCTGCCAGAATACGAAGCACAGTCTTTGAAATGTAGATGTGTCATTAGCTAAAGAAATGTTGAACATTAAAGTCAAAAGATGTGCATTTGTATGTGGTCCATTAAAAACATGTAATGCCACAACACCATAGAGTAGAGGAACAACATGTTTTTCAGTGATATTACTATAGCAGTACACAGTAATATAATAGGAATCCTGCTTTTATTTCTTTTCTTTTTTATTGTTATTGTATATAAAATTCGATAGCTCTAGGAATGACAAAGGTGCTGCCTGTGAAAAGAAGTATTGCTTTTCCTGCCTTTGTATTCCTAATTTTATTTTTATTGTTCGCACTGTTATCCTTTATTTTGCATTTACATAGCAAAGCAAGTGGTAACACTTTACAAGTTGTAAATGTCATTTAATAAATGCAAACCAATTAAATTATTAGAACTCAATTAATAAATCACTTATATCCCAATAATTCCGTCATTAATCATTAGTAGAGGTTAGCTCCTACCAGGTTATTGACTCTACATTCCTGCCTTGTTTACGCATAACAGGATATGAAGAATTTACAAATAGAACTCAATTTGACAATTGTAAACTCTGAGATCTAGTTACCAGAGCAGTAAGCTTGTATGTTCAACTCTGGGGAAAACTGAATTAGCAACTCCCTTTGAAACAAATGCATTTTAACATTATGCAGTAAATACATTTAGCATTCTATATACAGTATTTGAAAAGTACTTGCAATTTTGTCACCTACACTATAACACATTGGGTTAAAATAATGAAATTCATATATTTATTTAAGTTCAGACCACAAATTAAGTTTCTCTTCATAGCATTCCCACTTTTCAGTCAAAAATAATACATATGGGCACATACATTATATATCTAGATGTAAAAGAAACTATAAGGCGCATTACATCTATAAGCGCTGATAAAAGTAAAGATGTACTAAAATCTTATTTTACTATTTAAATATTTTACTGTAATACTGCTATATTTTAAGTTGTTTTAAGCCATTTCTTTTAAAAGTAACATAATTTTACGAATGTGAGAGAGACGGCTTCTGTAAAAGACAAATCAAATAATATAATTTACAACATAGTGACAGGGCAGGGATATTCAATTGACATAATCCCACAGCTCCCCCAGCTGTAGTGAGCATACAGTAGTTATAGCACTGGCAGTGCCTAGAAGATGATGCATGCTCACTAAAGTCTTCTTCAGATAAAGAGTGCCCATAAGTACCATACCCAGTGTACGGAGCACAAAATCCGAAAATAATACTTATTTGTAAAATGTGTTGGTGACGGGTTCTGCTTTTAATCCATCCACTCTGCAAAACCCTCCTGAGAGCTGATAGCTCTTCACGATTGTATTCATCTGTGCTTTGTAATACTCTATTGGCTACAAACTGGAAAGTTCAGGAGGGATAACAACGACACGTCAATCTCACACAGATGCACCTCATTACGATCACCACCAACCTAGCAACACATACTGAACTCAATGCCTCCCTTCGCATTTGTCCCTTGGTTCACTCAGTCTGAATGGGGTTCGAGTCTCCTCATCCTGTGGCCAGGAGGTCACCCATTAACCAAGCAGGTTATCTCACCACTGTTTCTAAGCATTCACAATATTCAACCCTTTGTCATTATTGTCCCTAGTGAATAGAGAGTTAATTTTCAAATAGATCTCGTCATCAGAAACAAGCAGCATTTTATTATGTTGCAAATGAAAAATAGAACAGCAATATGAAAATCAAAAAGGTTATTTGAACTGATTCATGCACACACTAACTACCAAAACCAGTGGTGAGAATCTACTGGAAAAGGGCAGTGATTTCCATATGTTGTGCCAGCAACAACTTTTCTAATTATTCTAGTACATTTCTTTCTCTTTGGTACAATTCCTACTTAACAATACTTATTTTAAATCTCACAATTAGAACATCAAAAGTGACATAAAAGGACAATGGACGTTGCATTAAAAATGAGAAAATGAAAATCAGAATGTTAAATAATTTAGTATGTTAAAAATATATACACTCCTCTTCTTCAGCAAGTGCCATTTGAGCTATAAAAACAAGTTTTAGTATGCACTTTTAAAATAAAAGTGGTACATCAGCAGTTTAAATGGTTGAAGCATTCATCTCCATTTTTGGTACATTCCCTCAGAGATTTGCTGGTTAAACTATTGATACAAGACTGGGAGTCTTGTTCATGCAAAGAGATGATATGGTCTCTTCATGCTCCCTGTGTACTTAATGGACAATTTAATCCACATTTGATCCCCTGTCATTTTAAGATCTGTTTGCTATGAACTCACATTCCTAGACAGTCATATCCTGCTCAAGCCAGAGGATACCAATCCAAGACCAATCTTACTGCCATCAACGCAGACACTGTGGTGCAGTACTGCTCTGACTAATCTTTGCAATGCAAAGTCCCAGAAGGGCAGAATATTATGTCATTGCAGAAATATCATCTTTTTACCACACACATAAAAAAAAAGAAGTAAACATAAGAACCAAAAAGTTCTTGTTCAAACTTTGAAGGAGCGAACAGGTATGACATTACTGTCCACCAGGCAGTCGACGCTGGGTAAGAGGGCTTCCCAAGAACTGTCTACAAGTTGTGGGTTAACATAATGAAGCAAGTGGATGAAAAAACATGCTGAATGGCCTTTACTTGTGTGAATCTCCTCCAGGAGACAACACTGTTCACGTAGTTGTGGGTTAAATTGTCTCAGCTTTACACTTCTCGGTATATACACTGCTTAATTTATATATTTTAAATATTTTTCTTTTACATTCTAAAAATATGCAATTGTAATTTTCTGACATATACTGTAATATGAAATCCAAAAATACTATATCTCTTCAGTCCAAGTTTCCTTGCTGCTGGAACATCTCAGTTCAGAGTCCAGTTCAGCTCGGCTTGCAGTACTAAAGGTACCTGCTGCTGTTTCTCACAATATGATAGGTAGCAGCTTTCATTTGAGTACAAAATTGAAATCCAATGGTCCAGACATTCAAGTCAATGAGAGGGAGCAACTGTGGGGGCTCTTTTTATATTCTATATTAGACAATATTCTAAAACGTCAGCCCTTAAACTCGCAGGAATTAATAGAACAAAATTCTTAGCCATACCGCAGACCTGTAAACCTCTTCACAAAATGGGGTAAAGATGTTTTCTTTTGCACCTCAAAACATTCTTAAAATAATGTGCATTCTTACCGCTGTATGTAACTATTATAAGTCAGGAGAAAACCAGCTCCTGATCTTAATGGACCCTAATCTGAAACAAGTGCTTACTCCATTTTCCATTTTTCAAGACCTAAAAACACTTCTGTCATGAGCGCCATCCCTCTGGACCAGGGGTGCAGAAATAAATATGATGCACAGTACGCAAAAAAAGGTGTTTTCAGTAGCACTACTCATACAGGGCAGTCTGGTTATGTTACTCATTGGACAGCCAAAACAAGAGAGCTGTCACCTAGGGTATAGGTCCAACACTAGAACGCTGCAAAACAGAGCTCAATAACCAGTCTCCCACAGGTGGAGGGAAGGCAAAAAGGAATTAAGTAAGGGATGGCTCCCTTTTCAACAGTTGAATTTCCAGTTCTGACTAAATGCTGACTGGGTAGAGGCAGTAGTGAGTAGGGCATGGGGGTTGCTGAAAGATGGTGGGCTCAATCACTGTATGTGTTTTATATGACCAATCCATCAGCATACAAATTACACCCCCAATCCCACCTGCTGCTAGGCCTGACAAGAGGAAGCCCAGCAGTATGTACGAGGACCAGTTTTGTCGGAGCTGCAACATCCATAAAATTCAGACTGGCAACTCCGGCCTGAGAGAAGGGGTCCCTGGCACCAATGCCCGTGCCCCCCAGCGGCATCACACTCTCTTCCTGGGGCGATCCTCATCCTGGCACTCTACAGCCGACAGGGCAATAAGCATCTGTGCAGCGTAGTAAGTGGCCATGATGATGGCGCGGGAGTGAGGCACCGGGAAGCAGAACTTATTGACGGCAATGGTGAGGTCTGATACCATGAAGAGGACGGCCCCGAGACAGGCGGAGAGCTTCGTCCAGGTCCAGAGGTCGTCGGACAGCTGCACCCCGGCGATGGCCCTCCAGCCCATGAAGCCAATGAGCCCGATGTAGACGGCTACCAAGTACGTGAAGGGCCCAGCCAGATAGGAATAGAGCAAGGCATAGCAGAGCCCAGACGCCGCTGCAATGACCAGACCGGCCCACAGATTCAGGGGCTTCATGCCGAAGGCTGACGAATACAGAATATGAGTGATGGCAAACATCAGCAGCCCTGCGAGAGATCAAGAAAGTTGTTATGAGAAGTTACACATTCCAGCACTTGTATGGAAGATGTACCCTCAGATTATGTCATTCGAAAGACCAAGCAAAAAATCAATAATAATGAGCTTTTAAAGCAAACACAACTGCCTTTCATGCAAGCCAGGCTGGGTGTTCCTCTGATCCTTGTGGCTCAAAATCAAACTTTTTTTATCACACAAGTTATCGATATAACTACTTTGATTTTTCAGAAATGCCTACACATATTGTAAGCCTGTAGGAGCTCAGTGGGCGGTTGATTATGTATTAGAAAAAAAATGTGTCATCTCTGGAATAAGAACATTCTGAGTACTTATCTTGTGTAATACGCCCACAGTAGTTCTTAAAGTATATGGTGCCTGAGAATTCATCAATACAAAGTTGCACGGCTCACTGTTGTTCAGAAAAAGAATGAACAGCAGTGTGCATGCAACGCTCATGGTTCAGACAGCTGTCAAACCTCTGTCCATCTTGTTGAGAGACACAGGTGAACTTTTGACTCATTATTACGAAACACATTGTAAAGAATTCTGAAGTTCTTTGCATTGTAGAGATAGTCAGATTTTTGGCTTTTATTTTTGTTTCTGTCGTAAATTACACTAAAAAATAAAAACAACTACACAGCCTACATGCCAGGTCTGAGGAAGGTAGAAATGTTATAAGAAACAACATGGTTATCAGATACACTGTTATTAATGATACACTGTCCTTTTTGTGTAAATAAATATAAGAGTACACAGATAAAGTAACTATTTGTGCTGTCCTTGCAACACCAACTGCAGAAGTGCAAGACGAAAACCAAAAGAATGGATGTCAGCATTTTTTTTTAGTTTCGATAAAATATTTTTTTTTAAAATAAAGTTAAGGGAGTAACTTTAAAAGTCAGCACCATTTTATATGTTTAAGCACAGTATGGGCATCATAGGAAATCTAGCTGAAACCTGTTCTTAATGTATATAATATAAAAGATCTCTAATGCAGTGCAAATTCAATATATTCAATATCATTTGAATAGATCAATGCCGTGCACTGCCTACACCTCAATTAACAATGGGATCCTACTCACCGTGACTGAAGTAGCCCTGCTCCTGCCAGATCAGGAAAGCATCTCCCAGAGATGAGAAGATTAGACCTGCCAGGATCCTTCGGGCACTGGAGTGGGCACCTAGGAAGCTGATTCCATGGGCCAGGAGAAAGACCCACAGGCAGAAGATGGGGAGACACTTGATGAGAGCACTGAACCAGGAAGGGCTGGAGGTAGGCAGCCAGAGGACAAAATACACACAGGTCGCCTTGAAGAAGGGCACCAGCTTGGGGCCTTCACTCTTCACCTGCAATTCACAGACAGATTATTCATGTGGGTCAACAGAATGCAAGCGAGTGAATGAAATGTAAAGTAATTGCTACGCGAACACAACTCCCCTACAGACTGCATCACAACTTCAGTCTTTATACTTTACTGGGATAGCAAATTACTTTGCAATCATTTAGTTCACTTTAATAAACTTTGCTCATCTGGAACTGGATTATAGTTCAATGTTTACATCATTACTACAGAGGCACAGTTTCCAATGCACTGGGAATGTGAAACATTATGTATTATTCATTTATTTATTGTTTAAAAGGGGAAAAGACAAGCTAGCCAATTTCGAACACCGTATAAAACCACAAAAGCAAACTGGGCCAGTCATAAAACAAAATTTGAGATTACAGGACAATGTAATAAAAATTCGATTTTTAATTTACATGCACTTTTTAAGTACCTTATCCCTGCTCAAATAAGGAAATTATGTTGCTGTGTATACTTTAATATCCGTACCCATGTTAAAACATACTAAACTACAGTGGGTCAGGGTTATAAGCTTGTATAACTGTTATTATATTTTTAAACACATAAAAATGATTTGGATTTGTGAATGTGTGTCTAAACTACTAATTCATTGAAACAGTCTAAAATATCAACAGTTTATTTCTGCAGAAGACCAAAGTAATTAACTCTGTGCTCCTTGTCAACATCAGCTGTTAGCTGCTGCTACAGTCAGAGCCAATGAAGAGGTGACCTGCTTTACAGTACTTCTTTCAAGAGCCAAGTCATTATACCGTAAGTCATTTATTAACAAGATGAACTTTAAATTGCAGCCAATAGTGCAGGTGTTTCTAACCCAGGTGGAGAGCTGTTATCTGAAGCTTTTCTAGTTACTATGAAATCAAAACTTTCTACAGTTCTGAAATAATTTTATTTACAATCAGTGAAGACCAAGTGGTATATTTAATAGAATATTCTTAGTGAGAATACTCTTCTCTTACTGAGAATACTCTTAGTTTCGGGGACCACTGGCCTAATGTGGAAAAGAGATCACATTAAGGTCTGAATAGTTTGTGAGAAGCACAAACGTCTCTGCATCTCTTTTAAATGATGTTTTCTACACCCAGAGAGGCAGTTTGGAGAAGTGGGTAGGGCTATTAACCCAGTAGGAGAAGGTCATAGCATGAAGCCCCACATACAGCCAGTCTATAAGAAGACACCACCTCTGGTGAGGGAGTTAAGATGGATTGCATTAGTACCTCATCAGAAGGAAGTCTTTTGTGTTTACCTTACTATAAAAATCAGCACAGGCTCTAGCCCTTTTCACAACTACACAACCATATTTAACTCCACACAAAGGTGCAGAAGTGTTTCATGACACATCTTACAATATTTCAGTATAAATGATCTTAAGAAAAATTAAGCTTGAGGCTTAAAAAGAAGCTTAGTATCTCAAAGTGCATATACAGTATACAGTAGGTGTATAGTAGGACCCAGTGAACACTGCCGTTTATTATGTGATATGTTGTGCATATAGTGTATGTTGAGTGTCACACAGCTTCAGCTACCTTCCAGTGTGGAAGCTTAAGAAGCAATAAAGTTTTAAAAAAATGTTTGAGGTTCTCTTTATGGACTTTGAGAGAAACCCCTTGTAGGTCTCTAGCTTCAGGTGCCTTTTTCATAAAGACTCATAATATAAGTGAATAAAAGGTGTCAGAGTTGGGGGCAGGGGATAACATCAGACCCATCAGCACCAATATGTGCTTTATGTGTGGCTGAAAAGGGAGAACCTACTGTTCAGTGGTGTGAAATTGAAAGATTCTGCTTGCCTAGCCCTGGGGAACATTTGAACCTTTTGAACCACAGGATTGTCTGTCTTCCCCAGGCTCTGCAGCCAAATAGCAACAAAAGAATTAAAACTCTAGTGGATTACACTGAATATAGACTTCACACCTATGTCAGACGACAAGATAACCAACTTAATGCTTGACGACTACAGCATTGCGGCAGTTTTCCTTTTTCTTCTGGCTGCTGAGAATGTTTTTCCACCCTTCGAGAAGTTAAACTTCAACCTGGGGAAAAGTCAGAGGCTACAGAAAAAAAATGGCCGCTCTGCTCTTCCCAATTCGACAGCCTGTCACAGCAGACCAGACAGCACTCGCTGAAATGTCACAGCCAGCTCGGCCTGCTGTGCTGTGAGAAAGACACATGGGGGGTCAGGGCTAGGAGACTGTTTGTTTCTCTCGATTGCGCAAACTCTGTTAACCACTGGAGGTGAATGACAGCAACAAATTAACTGCACTTGTTGTCACAGCAGGAGGTCCCAGCTTCCCCCTACTTTCTCCCACATGCCCTATTATGTATCACCTTCTTTTGCTGTTCCTAGCCATGTGAGAACAGTAGTTTTATTTATTTAACAACAACTTTCACCCCCAAGACTGCATGCTGAGTTAACTCATAGGGAACAAAGAGCTGTCAGACTGTGACATCGTCTGATTATCTCTCTTGCGTTTCCATTTTGTCCCTGTGGAATGTGCTGGGGAGTAGTGGCTTGAAGATTGTGAGAAGAGGGTGAAGACTGAATTTCTTGTAACTGTTTTTTTTTTACTTCAGTGCTCAAGACTGGCCGAGCACCTAGCAGATGATATTTAATGTAGACAAATGCATAGAGGTACATTTATGTAACAGAAACATAAACTATAGGTATCAGATGAGACACACTGAGGTTGAAGAACTTGTGTCTATGACTGTATATATTTTTAACCTTCTAGAGTAGGGCTACTCAACTTTCACCCCTTAATTGTGGTATTAATCCAGCTGACTAGGAGCAGATTGCAGCAAAATCTGGGAAATGGACAGAATGGTAGGGCTACAGGCTGAATAGCTCTTTTCTGGAAAATATTCCCAATCTTGGTCCTGCAGGACCACAAACCTGTTGATTTCCAGTTGAGCTTAGTTACTTAACAGAAGCCCTTAATGACCTAACAGGTTGATTTGTGTGAAATATTTGCATTTTTATTTCTATTCACAAGTATGGGATTTTATGTTACTTTTATGTAATTAAATGCATTATTTTATAGGCCCCCTCCAATGGGTTTAAGAACTGGAAGCAGCCATTGGAAAAAAAAATACTTTAGTGGTTTTGCCGTAGTACAAATGAAGAGAAGTCACTGAGAATGAAACCACTGAGTAATGCCCATGTGACTGCTACAGTTTTCAACTCATCCCATAACCCTTTAATCTGTTGAATGACAAAAACACTGTACCATGTAACCTTACTTCTCTTGCCACCTAGTCTCTTATTTTGTGCCAATACTGACTGTGGGGTTTGTCTATAAAAAGCAGTATACTGTTTGTAGTAATATGCCACCCACACACTGATATATAAGAAATTTGAAATAAACATGCAGTTCACATTAAGTGGAATTAGAATTCCAAATTAGAAAACAAATGATTTCCAAACACGGCACAAACAGAACTGGTACAGAGTTCACTTTCTAGGAACAGCAGGGACCTGGTGTAACGTCTGAGGCCTGACTCACCCTTGAATGATGTCCTCTTTTCACAAAACAGTACCTCTAGACTCTAGACTCATACAACAGAAAATATTTAATTCTTCATATACATTTAAGGTTCACTAAAGACATTTCTCAGAAGGGCAGATCATGCTATCACCAAAAAAATAAATAGCTTGTTCATCATTTTTACCCCATTACAGCTATAGTTACATACAGTATAACACGTCTTGAACACCTGCAGCAAAATCTTTGTTTCAACAAATAGGTTTACATATCCACCAATAAAGCAAAAGCTGGACTACATTGTAAACAATCTTCCCCTGCTTTACAACAGCTTTCAGGTTTCTTGATACCTTCCCTTTTTTGCTGTGTGTACTGTGTGACCTTGCATTGCAACGTGAGACTTGGTTTATTCATGAATAAAATGGCATTCACTTTTTGAAAAAGTCAACTGTTTTTTGCAACAGGACAACTCTGGAGGGCTTAAATCCTTAGTTCTCACCACTGACTGCACTTCAAAAGAGCACCCCTGTTACATTTCACAGCTTATTCACATTGTTCACATACATACCCTTAATTTTTCCTTCAGGATCAGCCAAGATTTTCCTTTTATCAGGGAATTAATCCTCTCACTCCTTGAGTCCTTTGGTATTTGTCTAGCTTTTTTTTTCCCTTCACACCAAACTGCAACTTGGAACGTGGAACGTAATCGGAACAAAAAACGAATGCAGCTTTGTATTTTGTTTTCAGCCTTTTTTGATCTGAAGATGGGTGTGCTATTGACAGTTCTTCTCCAGCAGTACCTATACTCCATTGAACTCATTGTTCTATCGCGAGTCATGAGTCCAGCCCAGTCTTTGATGTTATCCATCCTGAAGGTCCTAGATTATCTTTTTCCCATGTGGCCTCCTTGCAGAGCAACACACGCCAGTAGTTTTGCATGTTTTTGTAATTTGTGAGTCAACCAGTCTTATTTATCAAAGACCCCATTTAATAGTTTTCCTAACAACCATGTCAGCATCTGTCTGAGTGTTTTCATTTCAACTGCCCTCATCTGCATTCATCTCCCTTCTTTGGTTGTCCAGCATTCACATCTGTAGGTTGTCACTGACCATATGACTGCCTTTGGCAATCGACTTTTCCTTGTGATCAATATGCAGTGAGCTTTCTGTATTCCCCTAGGAGATGTGCTGGCACATCCAGCCTAGCCAGAACTGTATCAGATCTCCTCCGTGCACAGTGTATCGTCCGGGATGGTGAACCCAAGGTAGGAGAGGCTCTGAATCAATTGAGCCTCTTGAAAACTGATGTTGCAGGTGGCTCCTTATCTCACCATGTCCTTGGTCTTCTCCACACCAGTCAGTAGGCTTTGAGCTCTGCCAACACTGGCTACCCACTCTACCAATTCCTATATCTGTGCCTCAGTGCTTGCACGAATCTTAAAAATCCTGTACTTCAACAAAAAACCATTGACCTCCAAATTCTGTGCCTTCTTCATACGCATCTAAAGCTTACCTCATCACCATTTCCACCAGCACATTAAAGAAGTAAGGCGAGACTACACATCCTTGTCTAATGCCCTGCAGAACCACATTCAAAATGTACGAGCGAGCTTTGAGCTTTGGCCCTATGCTTCTAATAATAGCTTTGTCAAAGGATTGATCAGGTGCAGCCAAAGTTTTTCTGTGAGAAACAGAGTCAAACGCTGTTATGAAGTTGATTAAATGTATGTAGACTCATGGCTGGTCCTCATGTGCCTTTGGAACTAGGATCCTAAAGTTGCATGGTGGTTTAGAAATCTAAGAAAAGTGGAGAGTAAAAACATAACATTTTCCAAAAATGGCAAACAGTTATGATAAATTCTGCTACTGTACTAAATTATCCATACTCCTGTCTCTGTATTTTGAAAATGCCCTCTACAGAGCTGGAGTTATTTCTGTAGCAGGGATAGTGATACACCTACAGAGACACTCCAAGCTGTCACTGAGATTCACCAGGTATCCTCCTTCAGTCTGACTCTCAGGCCAGCTGAGAGAAAATATGCTGTTAACTGCCTTGGCCAGGACACACACAGGAGTGATCCAGTACTGTCTTTACTGAATGAACAGCTGAGCATACTTATTCCCTTCCAAAACAGTATCTGCCAGTGCATCTATATCTGTGCCAACTGCTAGTTCACATGGAAAGCAATTGAATTAACAACTGTTTTGGTTTTTTAAATTGTTTTAAATCAGATTTAGAACCTCCACATGAATTTCCCTGCCATCATATAAATACTGGTGTCACTTGACATTATTTATATGGAGCTTTCTACTATCTAGATTCCTCATGCCCATGTGGGTGGAGAAAGGCTTCCGTGTACAAGTCTTTATTGCACTGTATGTCTTCCACTTTCATGTGAACTCTCTTCTGGCCCCTGTGCAGTCTGGAGAGAGATCCAGAGTTGAGAACCACTCACCTCTGGGTATGCATGGGGGGCAGGACAAGTTTTATGGTAAAAAAACTATTCTATTTTGTAGTTCACTGGTTATGGTTTGAAGCATTTACAAATAATAAAAGCTTGTTAGCACAAATTAACCCTAATTATTGAACAATATCTTGCCTTTTTTTGCCTTCCAAGCATTTGGAAATTGAATTTCTCTATCAAGAGCTACATAAGCCAACATGTTATTTGTAGTTCTTGAGCACAGAGAAAGGCTAAGTTAGATAATTTATCATTCTCCCTATTATCAAGAATTGTTTTGAAGAAGAAAAAGCTAGTCCCATACAGACAGAAACCCACTTCAGCTGTGGATGTGTAGTTTTAAATCTTCAAACATTACTTTAACTAGACAAATTTACATTTTTCTTTCTTAGTAAATACACTTGGAAAAATCCATTACAGTTGGACAGACAAAAGTTGGAGAAATAATAAGCTAACATAAAAGTAAGTTCATATTAAACGTATTACTAGTTCTTAATACAGTGTACACACTGTTTGGTCCTGCCATTTTTAGGCCAAATGAAACTGGCAAACTTTACAATATGATTTAATTATGTTTACTTTGACACACTGATTGAAGTTTGTTTAACCTACTGCAATAAGTACAATGCACTTATTAGCTTTTTAAGTTAAAGCAGCATAATAACAAGAATAGCTACAATCGAGTACCATACAAGTACAATCAAACAAGATAGGAAGCATTTTAAAGCCCTTTTAATATGCAGATCCTCCACACAGATCTCATAAACAATACATATAAAATGTGCCTTTTTCATGGAGAAGTCTGACATGTGTAGGAAAAATATGCATCTATGTCCAGCTTTTCATATTTCTAGCATATAGTCTGTGTTTTTTTCAGTAGCTAACGAGGCAGTATTTTTTCATTGCATTGACTGAGTAACAAGGCTCGAGTTAGGAGCTGTGTCAGCAAGCGCTGGTTGCAAAGAATCAAGTAAAGATTAGTTCCACACTGAAACAAAGTTTTGGCTGTTCAGCATCCTTCCAAAGACTTGCATTTCCTCTTTCTACATTTCAGAGTGGACGGAACCTTTACTTGTCACTAAATCCATGCCAAATATAATTAGAATTAGAACTGCTCTTATCCACTATTAATCCTTTCACCACACTATAGAACTATGAATAAATACATTTACAATGTAGCATCATTACTTTAGCACAAAAATAATTTTTATATGTGACCTTAGCAGCAGGTTAGATCAAGTTAGATCAGTTTAGGATGGCCCCAAGATGGGAAATCTTTTTTTTTTTGCTTTTGAAAATTACACCCATGGATTTCATCCCACATGACGACCGATTTAAGAAAGCAGAATGCTTCCTGCCTGTTTTTAGACCTTTTAAAAACCCAACCTTTCACGTTGGCTAAATGTGTTGTGATTTTAATGACTCTCTGTGGTCATTAAAAATCCCAGGGTGCTTCTCGAAAAGAGTAGGGGTGTAACCCCGGTGTCTTGGCCAAATTTCCCATTGGCCTTTACCAATCATGGCCTCCTAATAATCCCCATCTATGAACTGGCTTCATTACTCTGCTCTCCTCCCCACTGAGAGCTGGTGTGTGGGGAGCGTTCTGATGCACTATGGCTGCCGTCGCATCATCCAGGTGGGGCTGCACACTGGTGGTGGTGGAGGAGAGTCCCCATTACCTGTAAAGCGCTTTGAGTGGAGTGTCCAGAAAAGCGCTATATAAGTGTAAGCAATTATTATTATTATTATTATTATTATTATTATTATTATTTGGGTCAGCCATCCTTCTTCCTCTGGAATTTTAGAAATGTTCACCAGAACGTTTGAGTTATAAACATAAAAAGGGAAAGCACTGAAAATCATCTCAGAGAACCGTGAAACATGGAATAAAATGTTTCCACTGAATATAAACAATGCGCATATTGTACCCAAGAAGTAAAATGAGAAAATACCACGTTGTTACCCAAAACCTACAGGTCTATTGCCTTGTGTTATTTTATGTATAACCGATCCTGTTTTGTCAGTATTTGTGCGGTCAGAAATATATTACTCAGCAGCAAAGCACTGAGTAATGCATTGTGTTATAGCCTTGCTGCCCGAACGAATTGTTTATCAAGGGTCTCGGAGATGCCCATGGATAACAACAGCACTTCGTGCGGTTTCTTACGCACTGCCGCTGTTGGAGGAGCGCATGCGTCACAGGACGGGAGAGGGGGCGAAAAAAGACAAAACGTCTGTCACATGACAAGTTTCCCTTTTGTTTAAAATAAAACTGCAGCTTCTAGAAGCGATCGGGTTTTGAATCCGAGAAACTTAAAACGCTGAAATTGCGATTTGACACAAATGCCATGCAAGCACAAAAACATGTTAAAATAAGAAGTGTTAGTGTACTGTACAACAGGTACGCCACATTGTCAGCCTACACTATAGATACAAAAGAAATAACTAGTGTAAGGGATATTCTTTTTCTTGTTAATACCTAGAACTGCTTTTGATTAACTGTTTTTTCTCGAGCAATACTTTACGCTAAATAAAGAACGACGCCACAGCCTTTACGCAGAATACAGATCTTAACATAACGCAAACGCAGATTGCTTCTAAAACTCATGTTTAGAAAGGGAGGGGGGTACAATCCGGTATCCGAAACAATATTTTAATATGATGAAGAGAACCTCTGAAACGCGTGCTTCCCACTACGGAGAAAGTAGCTTTTTTTACACACCAATGCTTTCCTCCTGCAAACCGTACTGATGACCAACATCGCCAAAACGTAAGATAAACAAGGACATGCTTTTTAATGGATCACGTGTTCTGTTTTTTTTTTCACCACGGAACAGTCTCCGAACACAGACACCTCCTTCTGTACGTTTAATGTGCATCGCTTCGCCCTTCAAAACAAAAGCAACGAAAATAAATTAGGATGTCAAGAATCAGTACACTAATGGGTAGTTTTATTAAAAACGTTGTAAAGGTTGGCAGAAATACTACAAGAGGTCATAATTAACATGTCTTTCATCTCCACAAAACCTATCCGTGAATGTGCAGATTCTTTCCCTCATAGGTGCTGTCATTTTTTTAAAACCCATGCACGATTGCATCCTGCCAAGTAAGGCTAACTACAAAGGTGTAGCCGAAGAGTAAAAAGCGACGTTTCTTGAAAAATATGTTTCGCTTCTGTTGCGAGTAAACCTCGATCCCAATAAATTAAGATTAAAAAAAATGAAAACCGACTGACAACTCACCACCGTGACAGGCGAAACCATTTCTGATGCGCTCTCTATACAGCCGATTTAAAAAACTCGACTTTCAAAAAATATAAGAGGGTCACCACTGTAACGCTTTGTTAGAAATAATATATGAGTCTTTTTGTACTGGGGATTTTTGTCTTTTTTTAGAACGGGGTGACATCACAGTAGGCGGAGACAATGCTGCCGTAATCTGGGCTAGACTTTAGACTCCGAAAACACAGCCCGGGGGCGGGGTTTCAACAGACGACCAATAGGCGCCTGGATATTCTTTAAAGGGCGTGCCTTTATATCATGTAACGCCCACTTGTGGGAGGAGTCAGCGCGCTGCGGCCGGTGTTAAGCCTAAGAATATGGGAAGCAAAGCACGTGAGGTTTGTTTTGTCGCTCGGCAGGTGAACGGATAATGGCGATCTGTATGTTGTGCGTTTTAAATAACAGAATCGACCCATTAGTATTGCATTGGAGGGCAAAATGTTAAGTTTCTCCAAGCTGGATTTCGTGCCGCTTTGTTTTTTTATTAATTCACTAATTCCGCTGTCACGTTTCAGATCAGTCTAAAGGAGCATGCACTAGGATTTGAGATGTCAAAAAACATGCAACTTTCACCTGCTGCACAAGTTGTACAATCATTTTATTTAAAAGTAAATTTATAAAATATTTCAGTTAAGTACCAAGATTTCAGTTTGCTATATAGGGATTTAATCGCAGGAAACTGATTTAGATCCAGTGTGAGATGAAGGACGCCTGAAGAATTCGGTTTATAAGAATATATATTTTTTTTAAATGAGAACCCCGTTATAATGATTCTAGAACAGGGATTCAGATTCAGTTGTTCACGTTGTTTCTATAAATGTCTTGTCCTCGCCATTGCATGTCTTTTATTCAAATGTTCACTGCTCTTGTTTTTCAAGATAAATTAATTTAAAATCTGCTACCCCTTCGGCGCAATTGTTCGGTGAACAGCTGTCTGAGATCATGTTCACCAGCTCAGAATTCAGCCTCTACAACGACCGCGTTGACTCTACACCGGTAACAGTATCTCTTCGCCTCTACAGACGGCAGCTGCTGTAATGACACCTGGCTCATGAATATAAAATCAGTCCTTTAATTTTAGTTTATATTTTATAGATAATAACAAGGATTGAAAATAAAGCCGTCGAAGTAATGAAAGCGTTTACTGCTTTACGAGATGGGACTTTTAAAAGGCTTTTTTTTTTTGCTGTAGTAAAACGCCGGTCAATTATTAACACGAGCTTCGACGTCGGTAAAACAATTGTTGGTGATAAGACTGATGGTGGTGTCTTTAAAGAATAAAACAGAAAACTAAAACATGCATTCCCAAGTAGAATAACACAATGTAGGGATACAATGTGTCACAGTGAAGTGCAGTGAAGGTTTGAGATTAGTTTAATTTGTGTGAAAACGGACATTTTCGGAGAACAATGGGAGGAGACGCACACGGGTTGTATTTCCCGCAGTGCGCCGAGTGACAGCAGTGTTTCAGAGGCTTTTATAATAATAAAAACTCCTTACACTTATATGGCGCTTTTCTGGACTCTCCACTCAAAGCGCTTTACAGGTAATGGGGACTCCCCTCCACCACCACCAGTGTGCAGCCCCACCTGGATGATGCGACGGCAGCCATAGTGCGCCAGAACGCTCACCACCCACCAGCTCTCAGTGGGGAGGAGAGCAGAGTGATGCAGCCAGTTCAGAGATTGGGATTATTAGGAGGCTATGATTGGTAAGGCCCAATGGGAAATTTGGCCAGGACGCCGGGGTAACACCCCTACTCTTTTGGAGAACCTGGGATTTTTAATGACCACAGAGAGTCAGGACTTCGGTTTCTCATCCGAAGGACGGCGCCTTTTATAGTGTCCCCGTTACTTTACTGGGGCATTAGGACCCACACAGGCCGCGGGGTGAGTGCCCCTGCTGGCCCCACTAACACCTCTTCCAGCAGCAGCTTTAGCTTTCCCAGGAGTCTCCCATCCAGGTACTGACCAGGCTCGCACTGCTGAGCTCCAGGGGGTTGCCAGTTGTGAGCTGCAGGGTGAGATGGCTGTTGGCAATTTATAGCTCATTGGCAATTCCTGATGATGTTGTCCCCACCTTTCAGCAATTCCTGGGATGGCGTACAACAGCAGGTGTTGTTTAAAATCCACTCAAACCAGGTCGGGAGTAATGACCCCAAGCCAGTCAGATTTCTACGCCAAAATCTAGACAAGTGATTTCGAGCACCCATTTGCCGTCTGCTCTGATGGCGACATCTGGTGGATAAACGATATCATAGCAATTAATATATGCATTATATAATAATAATAATAATAATAATAATAATAATAATAATAATAATAATAATAATAATAAATGCTTGCACTTATATAGCGCTTTCTGGACACTCCACTCAAAGCGCTTTACAGGTAATGGGGATCCCCTCCACCACCACCAGTGTTCAGCCCCACCGGGATATGCTACAAGACCTCTATTGAAATTATGTCAGTTGCGTCTGATCAACATTATGGAAAAAAATCGTGCTTAAAAACTCCATGGATCTTTTAGCATCGCTGCTATTGTAGTAGCACCACACCACGTAGTAACAACGGGAACAGAGGACGTGGCATGAAAAGTTTTTTTTTTAGCAAAACACATTCGACAGATTTAAATCCAATGACGAAAGGCTGGACACCTGTTAAACACTGAAAGGTGTCCAAGGGTGTCTCACCCAGAAAACGCGGAAACGGAGTTCAGGGAAGTAAAAAGGCCCAACTTTATACTGTGAGATCCTACATCAACAGGACAGGTCCGATGTGCGATTATGCTATGTAAAATGTAATAAACTGCATAGATCCGTATCAGTAATATATATATATAGCTACCGGCATTCAAACGCATAGTATAGACCCAATTGCACATTTTATTGACCTGAAGAAGGCTCCACGACCGAAACGTTGTGTTTTCTGCTTTTTTTTCAGCATGGAATAAACCTATTACTTATATTTTTGTTGACTATTTTATGCGACACAACAGGAAACCCCACAGTAACCCAAGATGTTGGGACACTTGTTTTTTTCCAGAATATGCACGAAACGCCACGTAACTAATTTTCTGAGTCTGAGGATAAAAGAAATCCCAAAATTTCTCGTAGCTACACCGTCACCACGCAGCTACACCACCACAGAGCTCCACGCCAGGGACAGATAAACTACGGGCGGAAGTGGCGTCATAAGGCGTTGACGTAGAGAATCCACAGGGCAGGAGTAGGCTCGTCGAATTCTCTCGTATTTTATTCCGATGTCTGATGCAAGTGTTTTATGTTACTAAACAATCCACGATTTAAACTTCCCTTCGGGCGTTCAGGCTGCTGCCTCCTTGCTCTCCGTGTTGCGGCCGGTTTGGAGTGTTGTTACCTCGCTCGGCTGCGGCTTTCGGTGCTGTTTTCGGGTCGAGTCAGCACTCCGTTGCTGGGGGATTGAGAGGTGTCTTTCATTCTGGGTGTCTGGGGGGGATTTACTGAGGGAGATCACACTGTGGTGTTACCGCTGCTGAGCGAAACGGGAGCCGAAAAGCATCACCATGGACTTCGAAAACATACTGTCTATTGCCTCTCAAAATCAGGGACTCAGCAGCGTGCAGGTAAGCGACAACTTTTTTTAAAATCGTCTGAACCTTAAAACTTATCAAATGTATCCATACGGCGAAGTATGCTACCCATAGTGGTCATCCAAAACAAAATTCTAAAGACAAGATTTTTTTATTGCATTTAGTATAGTTTTGTACATTTTTGTGGTCTGGGGATATGGCGAGCATGAACTTATAAAACACTCGGTTTTAAAACCCGTAATACACGCCATCTGTTATTTCAGCCCACTTCATCTTTCTGCTTCCGGTTTCCGTGCCCACTTCCGCCGACGTGATTTAAACCGCTGTTCCGGCGTGCTGCTCGTGTGGCTCCTGTACCCTTTCTGTAAAATCATCCCCAAGTTAATATCGATTGTTTGTATGTTCGCGCTTCAGTTTCCCCATTCACGCTTCGTTCAGGCGCAGTTCGAGAGTGCTGGAAACGCTGCGTTAGAGAATGTGGTTCTCTTCCGACCAAGTTAGAAGACAAGTTTTTCTGTGAATATTATGTAACCCTCTTGTCGTAAATGTTGCAGGCTGCCTGGCATTGGTTGGTGTTAACTCCCAATTATGGGTTCTTTTAAAAATGTTAACTGTGAGGGAATCATTGTACTGATTTTTTTCTTCATTGAGCATCAGTTTAGTACTCCAGTGCACTGAGACATAACAATTCTCAGTGTTTTGAGGAGTTACGAGGCAAGATAGTATTGGACATTTCTTTAAACAAGCACACACTATTGTATCAGGGCCTGCACTCATAATTTGGGGGTTATTCAACCAAATAAACACCCGAAGTATTGTTGTTGAATAGGTAATACTAAATACTTAAATGTAGGCCTGTTTTTGTAGTCAGTGTAAGATACGTTTTTAATCTTTTCTATTGCAGGATGTCAGGGTTGCTTTCCCACACACATTTTATGTCTGCTTTTTTATTTTTCTTAAAATCAAAGCTCTTATTTTTAGTTTCCCCTGGTAGCTTTAGTGGATCTTTACCAATAATGCCCCAAGAAGGGAATCTAGTTCCATGGCCAATTTTACCTATAATAATGCCAATTCCAATTGTGCTTATGTAATTATATATATTCTCATTATCATTTAAATCGCTTTAGTGGACGAGGATATGCAGAACAGAGGTTTTAATACATGACCACACAGACATTTAAAAGCGTACAAACACTCTAGTACAAGCTTCTCAAAAAAAGATATAATACGTCATATTATACATTGCATCGTTACTTCAAAGATTGTTTGCAGCTCAATAATGAGCAAGAAATTAAGAATGAAAATCTAGAATTTGTTTACAAAAATCTCCAACTCCTCAACTGATGCATTGCATTTAGAACATGTTAGTTACTTTTAAATGAATTACCCAATTATTGCAGTCCCATTGTTTTAGTACAACAGCTTTTTAAAGTATTTTGGACAGATCTAGTTTTGGCCCTTAGTGAGACTGAGGAAAGATGGCTCAATGGGAACCTTGAATAACGTATCTGCAAAGAATATGAGTAAAACACTGCCCTCTGACCATCACATTCCTGAGGGTAGGATGATTGCTGCTTGTGCTGCGGAGTCGGAAATAGCAGTCTAAACAACACAAGTTTGCACACATCTAACGCCCTTTGGAAATGGAAATGCATCAGGTCTCTCACTACTGATACACTTGAACAGTTGGCATTTATTTTCTTCATTCAAAATAATATTTATTTCCTTTCCCTACAAACATCATGGTGAAAATGAAGATTTTTCTTGACTACAAAAGCTCAGATAAACAGAACTGCCAAATTGTCAGCATCATTTGTACTGAAATCGTGTGATGGACCTGTAGCCTTTTAGCAGTTTCAAAGGAGGCACAGCAGCAGGTGTTCAATTGAGGGCTGCGAACAACTGTTGAAGTAGAAACAAAGAAACAGAACTGCACCCCCAGCTCTCTCACAAACCTACAGTAATGAAATGACTGTACCTCACTGCTGCATGTCTTGAGCACAGTAGGGCTGCACCAGCTGTTATAGAGCCTATATAAGCAACAGGGCATTGGAGACAGGCAAAATCAGGAAAAATAAGCAGTGTGCGACAATACAAAATGAAATAATAGTGAAAAGAAGACAGCGTGATGCATATCTCCCTATATTATATCCAGTGGTACATTGTGTAATGTGAAGGTAAGCACAGGTTTCTCTATAATGAGGCGTACTGAAGTCAAAAGCTTCAACACACCTTTAAGGACTGAATGTAATGGTTGCTGGATTCTCTGTAAATGATTGAGGTTTTCTGGTTGAGTAACATAAGTTTCCTCAATATGTCAACAGTAGTGTTTGGATCAAGCCTCAAAATGGAGTAAGTGTGTGCTTTGTGAATCACTTTTATAACTCAACACTTTGTTTTGTTTAGTCATCCCTTCACAGCAGAATTCATGAAAACATGAAGGATTTAAACGTGGGAGTGTTGGTTTGTTTTTTTTTCATCAATTTATATTTTCTATGTCACATGTACAATTTGAAACATAACAATGACGGATTGTTTTAATTTTCGTGTTTCCACAGTGGTGAAAATGTGTAGACTTTGAACTTGTTCTCGGTAGCTGTGGCTCATGCATATCATAATATCGACTCGAGTGTAACTTAAGCACTGCATGCATTTCTGCTTCAAGCAGAAGCGGTATAGCCTGGTGGCGGGACCTCCGAAGAAGGACCCGAAAGTCAAAGGAGTACAGTCCACAGCTGTGCAGGCCTTCTTGAAGAGGAAGGAAATGGA
This sequence comes from Lepisosteus oculatus, assembly GCF_040954835.1. Classification (NCBI taxonomy): domain Eukaryota; kingdom Metazoa; phylum Chordata; class Actinopteri; order Semionotiformes; family Lepisosteidae; genus Lepisosteus; species Lepisosteus oculatus. The sequence continues at coordinate 12,684,994 of NC_090716.1, forward strand.
GGAGAGAAGGAAAGGTAATGCTTTGGTAAACGAGACACTAGACCTTTAGTCTTTGGTCCATGCTCCTTTTTGGGTGTGTGTTTTTTAGAATTAACCTCTAGTCCGGCACAAAGTGAAAGGTTGCTTCCTGAATGTTCTTCCTGGTGTTGTAGGAGAACAGCACATGCAGTACACTTTGCATTCATAATAATTTCTAAAAAAGACCTTTTCAATTGTGATCCTTCCTCTGGTGTCAGAAGTTCATGCATCTTTCTTTAGCAGTAATACAACCACAGAGGAAGAAGCCTCTTGAAACTGCCACGTGGGTGAGGAAGCGTTTGTTGTAGAACTTGACTCAACTGTCTGGTATGAATTTGCCTTGCAGAGCTGGAGAACAAGCGAAAGAAGGAGGAACTGCTGGCTAAGAGAGTGGAACTGAAGTCAGATCGCAAGGCACGTGCCATGGCATCTCGCACCAAGGACAATTTTAAAGGCTACAACGGCGTCCCCGTGGTGGAGCAGCCCAGGAAGAGGCGGTCGCGAGCGGAGGTCGACGAGGAAGAGCAACAGGGCAGGGCGCGTGGCGAAATCAGTGACGACGATGAGGACAACTATGAATATTCCCAAACGGATTCTGAAGAAGAAGAAAAAGAAGAAGAAGAAAAAAGAGATCTTCGCAACGAACCTCCAAGCAAAATGCCCGCCAGACCCAACAAGAAACCCTCTGCCCCAGCCAAGCCCACTTCATCTCCCATGAACTTTGCAGAACTCTTGAAACTGGCGCAGAAGAAACAGTTTGAACCAGTCGAGCTAAAACCTGCCAAAAAATCCGAAGAGAGGCTCCGGACTGCGGAGGAGCTAAAGGAATTGGAATTCCTTGAACGCAAGAATAAGAAATTGGAGAAAGGAAGGGAAGCCAAGGTGGACAGAGACACTAAGACTCAGCCAGTCTCCATAAAGAAAACCATACCAGAAAAGGATGCCAGAAATGTAAAGCCACAGAAGAGCTCATCAGAGAAGGTCCCCCCTAGTGGGATAAGTAAAAAGCCAAAACAGCCTTCATTCAGTGAACGACCTCATAATTCTGCCAAATCCTCTCAGGTAGACAGATCCAAACATGTAGCAAACAATTCCAATTCCTCAGGTGCCTCTAGTATGAAAATGTCTGTGAAACCCAGTTCTCAACCCTCGGCCAAAACATCTGTACCTAGGCCTTCCTCTGGTCAGAAACCTACTGCCACCAGTGACCATAACCAGATGAGAGGGAGCCCTTTCTCATCTCCTGGGAAGACGGGCGGTTCACTGGCGCGCCCTGGGCTCAGTTCCAGCTCTGCTGCTGCACGGCCTTCTAGCGTGGGGCAGAGTAGGCCGGGAAGCAGCGCTCAGGCCAGAGCTGGCACTGGCACGAACAGCTCTGTTAAAACGGCAAGTGCGGGGCTTTCCCGACCTGGAAAGGGTTCGACGGGGCAACCTGGCGGTAGTGTGCCGCCCCGTCCAGCCAGCAATGGACAAATGCGGCCCGTTGGCGCTGGAGTACCCAAAACGGGGAGCAACCTGCAGTCACGACCAGGAAACGGCCCCCAGGTCCGTCCTGCTGCCGCTGGGCCTGGGCCTGGGCCTGGGCGACCTGGTGGCAGCATGCCTGGGCGACCCGGAAACAGCGTAGGTTCTGGTCCTGGTAGGCCCAAGTGCACAGTGGTGTCGGAAACCATTTCATCCAAAAACTTGGTCCCTCGACCCGGGACTGCCCCTAGATTTCCTCCAGGTCATAGGCCCATGATAAGACCGCCTGGTAAGTTTGCTTTTATACCCTACAAAATAATAATTGGCCACAGTCTGTCTGTAAAAAAAACTATTTTCTTTGTAGAATTTTAATATCTAATCTTTGTTACTTGTGCATAAATCTCTTAACCATGTAAAGTCCAGAGTCTTCCCTACGGAAGTTTCCCTAAGGTTCGGAACTTGTCTTTTCAGCAACCACTTGTGTCGGGAACATATAACAAGAAAGATGAAGGTGTTGGGTCACCCTAGTTAGATCCCGATCCTCATAATGAATCAAGTGGTACAGAATATGATGTATTTCTTTGCTTCTTTCTGTTACCTCTAGAACAGCTGAAAATCCACGAGTCACAGTCTTAATTTATAATTGGCTGATATAAAAAGTGCTTTAATTGTTGTGATTATAGCTTTGTAAGCTGGTACAGAGGACATCAACGTAAAAGAGGCCCTGTTTATCCAGTTAACCAATTAAATCTTTCAAAACCCTTAATTTCTACTTATCTTTCCTTGAGTGAATAAGATACATTTTGTGCTTAAGTATAAGACAAAAGTTCTATATTATTTTCACTGCTTGCATAGCTTGTATACTTCTAGGCTTGCTAAATAAAGCATGCCGTGAAACAGTCCAAAATTGTCCCAAGGGTAAGAATCCATAGAATGACGGCACTTGAGAGGCAAAACAGGCACTCAAAAGCTGATTGAGTGAATTTTTACTGATGGTTTCATCTTGTCAATTTGCTTTTCTTTCTTTCGTTACTAAGGCCTCACTGGCACTAAATCTCAGAGACAGCGATACATTTGAATAAGCAGCTTTTTACCTATTTTCAGTAGTGGATTTTTTCCATTCTAGAAAATGTGATATTAAAAAACAAATACTTAAATAGGTCTCCAGAATGCAGTTTATGTTTATAACATAATACTAATTTAACATAATATTTGCACATTTAAGGAATTACCGATTCTTCAATTTTCTAAGAGCCTATGTCACGTTTCAATGAATAGAAGGTGATGCGGTTGTTTTAATTTCCCTTCAGGTCCTCCTTTGCCGCCAATCACTTCCAGCTACAAGCGCAGGTTTGATGATGTCAACGAGGAGGAGGAAGAGTATGACTCTGAAATGGAAGACTTCATTGAGGATGAAGGGGAGGATCAAGATGATATTTCAAAACATATCAGGGAAATCTTTGGATATGACAAGTCCAAGTACGTAAAAAGTGCTTTTTTTTTAGAAGTAGGTAATGGCAGCCTTTAAAAGACCGGGTTCAGAATGACTCTTTCCCATATCACATGGGCTCCTATTTACAAACATACCTACCAGTGAATATTGCACCACATTTTAAATCGAGCACAGAGCTTATACTGCTTGGGTTAAAAATGGGCCTTATTACTTAGATGGCAGGTGGAACTGCCACGAAAGTAACTTTGAATTGCACTTTCGATCTGAGAGGTGAGTTTGCCCCACATGCTTTGACCTTAATGAACAGTTGACATAAGAAGAGAGACCAGGTGCCCATTTACAGAAGTAATTGTTCCAGTATGATGCAGACCTTGTTTAACTGGTGGCACTCTGTCCACAGATACAGAGACGAGAGCGACTATGCACTGCGTTACATGGAGAGCAGTTGGAAGGACCAGCAGAAGGAGGAGGCTAGGAGGTAAGAGCCAGCACCTCTGTCCACATTCGAAAGGGAGAGAGGTAGCGGATGTCCTTTTCCTTACCTTGAGTTTTTTGATCCTGTGGCTTCGCTTTTGTGGATGCCTTCTGTGACCACTTGGGCTGGCAAGGCTTCTGTGAGCTGGCCGTGTCATTAAGCGAGAGGCACTTCACTCCTCTGATCGGGACTAACTCTGTTGTTACGGCAGTGTGAGCTTTGGCCTATACAAAGTGCATAATGGCAGAGTAAAAAGTGGATGATTTTCGATCTGTAGTTCTAAATCGGAACAGTTTTGAGCACCGTGTGTCAACTGCAGAAAAAAGAATCGCATGCTCCGCTGGTATGCTGAATTTTTTTAACACTGAAGTTTGCCGCATAGGGTTTTCGAACTACCATGCCACTCAGATTTGTTTCTGCCTTTTTCTCCCCCTCCACTAGCCTGAAATTGGCTGTAATAGAGGATCAGGAAGAGATGCGTCGAGAGGAAGAAGAGCTTAAGAGGAAAATGGCCAAGAGACAAAAAACGAGATAACGCCGTTAATCGGACCCGCGCACCTCGTGTTCGCCTCCACCCCACCCCCCATCATTCCTGAGTGCTCAGCCACTTGTTCACCCTAACCAGCCTTGTGTCTCTTTTCTAGTTTACGTTTGGGTATCAAGGAGGATGAGGAGGATATGCTGAAGGAGCAAGAGGAGATGAAAAGGAAAATGGCAATGAACTCAAAACGGAGGAAACATTAACGAGCTGAACATGGAGAGGCAGTCATAGCTCAGCATCGCTGCCTGCTTTCTTACATGGTTTCCAGCTGATTTCCAAGGACACACTTTTTAAGCTGAGCAAATTTGCACTACAGAGTCATTATTTCAATTTTGAACTGTTGAACATAAAAAATCTATTTATCAGGATTTCCTTTTTTTTTTACAAATCTGGGACTTGTGCTGGTAGTACCGCTTTATTCTTTTATCGTTAACGGCTACATCTAATTTTTTTTTTCCCTAATGAAGAGAAAACTGTGTTCATGAAACTTTGTAGTGTTCAAGTTTTAATTATGAAAAATGTTAATATAATTGTTGAATTAGAAAAAAATACATTATATTACCATTTGTTGTTAAAGTGTATTTCTTTCATGTTTTAAAAGTGACTCACAGTCTGCATTTTTTTGTTTTATGGACTAAATTCTCTGGTATAAAAGCATATTTTCTAAACAACTGAGTACACTAAATCTGCAAAACAATATTTTTAGATTTAGAAGCCAAATTAACCCTTTGTAAAAGGTTTAAAATTTTGCTCTTTGTGTAACCCACTGTCATTGCACTGGAAAAAAGCAGAGAAAACTTATTTTTATCCAACTTTCATAAATCTCTATTTGGGGTGAAATAAGGACAAGAAAAATCTGTAATTGTTTTAGTTTTAAACTGTATAATTTGAGTTTAACTAATGCAATTCTACCTTCAAGATTTCCATTTAATGGGAATATGTAAGCATTACTTAGGGAAATTGTTGGAACATTAATTTTACTAAATTATTTCTTATACTTAAGTCCCTTGACGTGGAATACCAATTCTTGAAAGACGTATTTAGAAGGAGAGTTTCATTCCCAGGCAACACCATGGCTCCATTTTCAGGTATTGATTGCGCTGTGAGTGCTACTGCTGTTAGGACTGTTGTATTCTCTCTTGCAAATGTGCCACACAGTGGCAGGAATATGGGAATCCTGTGGTACCAATATTAAAATATTTCTGCACTGTCAAATCAAAAGTTTGTTTTATGGGGCTTTCACTCTTAAGTGTACAAAAACACACAGTTCACTGATACTTTAGAATTATGCATTTGTCAACTCTAAATTTACTGTTCATTGTTACAAAGCTACCCTTCCCCCCACTTGGTTTTTGTTGAGTAGATGAGATCTTCTCTCTTAAAAATGTGTAGGCTTCCTAAAATAGATTTGATTAGATCACCCAGATTTACAGCCTGTTGTCATGGTAAATGCTGTAATGTCTTGATCTGAATGGGCAGGAGGCCTGTGCTTTTCTGTTTTTCCCCAATATAGAGGGGATGTTTACACTGATATTTGACATTCATGATCTGTGATTAAAGAGTTTTACAGTAATTACGTCTAAGGCATGAGGGTGGGTCAGTATTTGATTGACTATAAGTACAAGGTGTTTGTTTTCCTTTTCAATGTAGTAGTAGCTTTTTTTCCCATGAAATGCCAAGGTTGTATAATAATACCTGCAATACACATAACAGAAGTGAAAAAAGCACAGGAGACTGACCCAGTACACTGGGTTATAATTAACCCTAATTGAAAGCACTTGGTCCACAACTTCAAATTCTCTATGCCAGATACACTAAGTCAAATGAGACTGCCTGTTGCACCAGGCCTTGGTGGACATCTTCAATCTTTCTATCTTCTGTGTGTTTTCCAATGGAGGTAAGGCTTCATATATTGAAGAGCATTGTAATTTCTTTAAGCCAACTCTGGAGGATAGGCTACTGTTTGACAAACTATTCCCAGCCCTGTTCACAAATGGCAACGCGTGTGTTTCAGAAAACAAAAGGCAGCAGCACATCTTTGTCAGCACTCCATTTTTAATCTTTAGTTTTTTTTTAAATCAAAATGGTATATCATACATGTGCTTCATGAATCGGCTCACCAGGTGATGTTCCCTGAATGGATGCCAGTCTGAGACTGGACAATGTGATTGGGGTTCTCCCAGTGGGAGTATGGTATCTGCTGAGGTCTGGGTGGCCTTGAGTCTACAAGGAAAGAACCACAGTAGCTCATTGGTCCTGAGCTGCCATCTTGGACCATGGATAGCACTGACATATCTCTACATGAAAATCTCCCACTGCCAGTTATACAGGTAAACACACGAATAAAGCTTTTTGAATATTTCCATGCACATCTGCATCTAAATATTAAGATCCATACATTTCAATTGCAGATGTCCTGGTAAGGATCACAATTTACTGTACTAGTCCTTTCTCATTTTGGTTAGAGTAAGAGAGCAGGAGCATTTTCCCATGCTGGAATATGCAGTATATACTGTATATGACCTGCACTGTAGAGGTCATATTGTTTTAAAAGACATGACATTATTGGCCATCCAAAAGGGTGGAAATTTGCCGTTGGCATCACTATAAGAAAACTACACAAACAAGTAAGATAAATAAAGATGCATTTAAAACAATAGTACCAGACATGCAACAATGCATACTGTAGATCAGGTTGGTAGGTTGCAAAGGAACAGGTAGCGGGTTCATTCCGTGCTGAAAGCGAAGAAAGGAAACAACGTTTCGGCCGTGGAGCCTTCTTCAGGTGTGAGCACTATGCAGTATGGAATGCATACACACATCTCGCTCTGCCCATACCGCATTATTATTACATGAATCCTGTAGTTTCATACAGGAAACAGTCACTTAGCTATGTTAAATATCCCGACTGCACAGGTAACAAGGTATTTAACAAGGTAGTTTTGTTGGCCGTAGCCATTTTAAGAAACGTGTTTCATTTTTTAATTATCTTTACAAGTACGTTTGTAAGTAATGAATAAAAAAAGTTGAAAGTTGAAAGTTCCAGATTGTGATGGATTTCTGACGGTGCAGAGTATAGATGACATCCTTCCAAGAAAGTGCAGCAGACTGTTGGATTACTTCAAGTCTGGAGTCTGCCCCATGATTTAATCAAACAAGAGGTTATCAGAAGTTAACTTCGGCGTTTATTTTCATGGTGGAGAAACAGCAGTAGGAGTAAATTAATTTTAAAGTTTTTCCCATGTTGTGCTATATTAAACATTCCTGATACCTTGATCAAGATACAGTATAAACTGGCGAGATAATTTCTTCCTGTTTTAACAGCATTACATGTTCTGCAATACTTCAACTATGCGTTAGGATTTCTGAGATGAACCTGAATTCGCGTTGTCCGTAGTGAGAATAGCCAGCCCTCTCTGGCTTTCCATAGCTGACGTTTGGGAAAACCCATTCACGGAAGTTTGTGTTAAGTTTAATAGCTTCCTAGAGAGGGTGCAGGTAGTAACCTTGCATTCTTGTCGTTTATAATTTATTTAAAAACACACTTCCAGCGGATGTTCAACAATGGATTTAAGTCAAGAGTCAATACGAAAGACATTAGGAAAGGTTTGTACTTTCACACGTTGATGTGATGTATTTTTGTTTCTGTTTTAAGCACAATAACTGAAGATGATTAAATATGTGGTTTAGCTACTGGTATAACAAGATTTGCTGTTCTTCAGTTACTGAAAATGACATGCTTGAAAAAGCACGTGTTTTCTTTTAACCCTATCCAAATGAAACATACTGTAAATCATTTGTGTATAGAGTTAAAATAATTTCAATTTTTAGCTCTGTTGTTTCATTTACTAAACTTAGTAGGGAGATAATGTATTTGTAAACATATTTTACATTTGCAATATCTTGGTTCTTCTTGTGTAATCGTATTTATTACATCGAATGCTTGAAAGGATAAATCTAGACTTTATTTTCCAAAGCTTAACTTCTTAAACTGGTAAATTATTTTATATATGTAACTTACTTCCCACTAGTACAAGTTCAGAGACGTTGCCATTGAAGAACTACAGAAAGTTCATCGTGTGAACCCTGGATTTAAGCCATTGGTAGACACGTACAGTGAGTGAGACAAACTTTCTTGTTCATTTTGTGTTTACTTCATCGAGACAAGTCCTATTTTTTACGTCAAGCAACTATAGCAACCTACAGTATGACCTAAGACGGTGCTTACCATATATTTGTTAAATCTTTGATGGTATAGAATTTTAGAAGGAATAAGACCAATGGTTTACATTTTCTGATTGAAGTGGGGACTGCTTGATGGAATATATTGTTTTTGTACTTATAGAGCTAAAATCCTCTTTTGAATTTTCAGCTTTTAGCGATAGTTCCCAGAAGGACCTTTTGAAGCTGGTGGGGAATATTCCAGTCAGCTATCAAGGTATGGTTGGACTTCACATATTCGTAACAAGTACCAGGAAAGCATATCTGTATGTTCAATGGGAGGATTATATTACCCAGCTGAGGTCCTTGAAAAGGGTTTAATTGTACACATGAACTGGCTGATTGGTTAGCATTAGCTCACAGTGCCAGAAGGTAGAGAATTCATGTAGTAATAATAATTAATCATTAATAATTGCTTACAATTATATAGTGCTTTTCTGGACACTCCACTCAATTACTGTGTAGCTGTAGCTCTACAGTGGTCTTAGCGTACTCTTCACCTCAGAAAGTTTGTAATATGACGTGACATTCTTTGTCATTTTCCCAAGAGTAAGCCCAAATGAAGCAGGCATGTCAGCAGGGTTTTGAGGTCTCTTTAAAGGATTAGCACCTTAAAAGCTGGAAGAAGTTGTTAAATTTGCCCGGCTAAGCCAATAAAAACAAAAACAAATGTTGTTGTCCAGACCTAAGTTATTGTAAAAACCTACGTACTTATTCACTGGTCCACATTTAATTACTAACTAGACTACAGTTTGAAAATCATGTGTCCTCTGACTAAATCTCTTTCATTTAGAATACTGATTGTTTAGTGCAGTATTTTTTAATCCTGGTCCAAGTGACCACTGTGATATTTGCTTGTTGAGTTACAAAAGTTCCAAACCACTGAGGCTAATCAAATTCTCTAACTCAACTGCTGGCTTTGAAATAACCGTTTGAACCATTGTTCAGTTTAATAACATAATTTGCTGTTACAAATTAGCATTAACTGTAATAGAGTGGAATATTGCGGGCTCAAGCTCAGTTGCCTTGATATAGAGGTAAAAATTGGTTAAACAGGAGGTGATTGGGGGCGCTTCTATAAAATGCAGTCAGGGGTCTTTTCTGTTTTTTTTTTTCTGCGTCGTGCTCGGTTCTGCAGGTCGGTCATACAACCTTCCCATCCTGCTGTGGCTGCTGGACTCCTTCCCATTTACTCCTCCCATATGCCTCCTGCGGCCGACTCCCAGCATGATGATCCGAGTCGGGAAACACGTGGATGCCCGGGGCAGGATATACCTGCCCTACCTGCATAACTGGGACCATGTAAGCAGCCGAAACAGTGGTCTATTCACTAAAAGAGAAATACTGTTATGATCTAAAGATAATTTGCTGATATGCGCACGCTGCACACAAGTGTTTCTAAGCTGACAAACCACTGAAGACATCTTTGGCAGTGCTGCACTACTAATGTCAGCAACCTTTTGAACGTTTTCTTTTTAAAAATGTGGAGAGATTGGTTTTCCTTGTACAAAGCCATGTCCTAAATGTAGAGCAGTAAGAAATACATTCTGAATATGGCCTTTGTTCCTATTACGTGGCATTTCAAAGGTAGAAGAAGCATTTGTGTCTCTTCTTCCTTTGGCTTTGGAGAGCAAATAGCCTGTGGTTGATTTATCGCCTCGACTCCTTCTTGGCTTCTCTCTGTATTGTTCAGTGGGTCATCAGGCAGGGTGAGATTAGTAACTCGTCTTGTTGGTAAGTGGTGAAATAATAGGATTGTGGTTATAAAAAAGATTTGAATTTGGGGACGATGGCAGTGGTTTTATTCAGAAAATTTCAAACAAAGTAATTGTATTTCTTATGTATTCCAATGTCCTCAAACAAACAGGAGTGTGTTTCATTAGCACTGTGCAGTGTTCCTCAGACAACGTCTGGAGTTTCTAAGCTTGTTGTTGCAGTGGGCTCTTGTAACATCCTGCCTACTGTAAAAGTCACAGAAAACAAAATGAGAAAAAACGTATTCCACTTTTCTTGTTTCAGCACTTTGTTGGTGTGTCAGGGCAACACAGAAGGGCCTGTACACAGAATTCATGTACACACAGCTACACACAGGAATCCATGCCAACAAAAAGAGTTTTTCATATACAGTGACTGAAAATGCTGATGTAGAGAAAACGGCAAGTGCCCAGAAAAACAGATTTTCCCCTGACAAAATGTGTGCATTTGACATGAGACAGGTTTGTGAAAAGTCGATTCTTTAATTTTTAATCTTTTCAGCCAGCATCTTCCGTAAATGGTCTCCTCAGTGAGATGATTGCTAAGTTTGAAGAAGAGCCTCCTCTTTGCACTAAACCATCTGCAGATGAGAAAGATCCTGCTGAGCTCCTGGCCTACGTGGAGAAAATCTCGGGGGGTGCGTTTCTGCGTCTTGCTTTTCTTTGCTGTGACTGCTATTGTAAAGATGTTTTGTTTTAAAACTTTCAGACAAGATTTAGATCTTTTTTTTCTTATGTTTTTACCTTCTAAGTAATTTTGAAGGATCAGATTCTGTAGCATTTCCAGTGTTGTACTACAGGTCCTTTATACTGTACGTGTGTTATAAACTAAGAAACGACAAACTTGCTTTTTCATGGCAGGAATGTCCACCATGAACATCGGTCCTCCTGCCAGTGTGGGAAGAGTCTATCCTGAGCGGCCGGTGAACAAAGTCACTGTGGTTGGCGGTGGAGACTTAGGAGTGGCTTGCTTGATGAGTATCTTGGCCAAGGTGTTTCTTTTTTCCTTCTAGCAAGGCTGCACAAAATATTGTCTCGTCATCAAGCTTGTCATCAAGGTGTTTCTTTCCTTGGTGATCTCGCAGGGCAGTGTGGATAAGATAGTCCTCATTGACTTCTCAGAGCACTCGTCGAAAGGAGGGACTATGGATCTAGAGATCTTCAGCCTGCCCAAGGTGGAGGTTGCCAGAGGTACACTTTCTTTTTCTTGACTGTGGCCTGCATTCAGCTTCTCAGTCTCTTACCACACCACTAAAAACTGCAATAGGAGTGTGGTGGAAGACATTTTGTATGCGTTCCTCCCAAGTTTTTCTTGCTTCAGTGCAGTCGGTCTGCTATGAAAAATCACTTATTGCTTTAATATATTGTATTGGCTACCTAATTATTATTATCTACAGTGTGAACAAAGGTATTGAGAGTTCGAAGTAAGTCTCTGCAATTTTCTGTGTTGTACTCTTTACTCCGATGGAATGCGTGACCTACTGTACGAGTCACTTTTATAATGGCATATGGTTGTACTGACATATGGCTTTGCTTAACTCAACCTGAGCCTGTTTTGTGAATTTTGCTGCATTGTAATGGATATGGACGTTTGCTGCAGTGATGCAGCTAAACACCCCCGTGAGGCAGTTTTGAACTTTAGCAGACGGCAGAGATCACTCATTACAGATAATTTCAAAGAGGGTCATCTAGCAGCTCTGCTCCTCATTAAACCATTTACAGGCCCTTGTAAAGCTATGGATTACTGTAACGCTACAGAAATCCACACCATACTATCCTCTAGATGTATTAAAATGTTTAAAATACTCTCTGTGAGAGTGAAATGCTGAACCCCCCCTGCATTTCTCCTTTCCTAGATCTCTCGGCCTCGGCAGACTCTAAGGTTGTTGTGGTGACGTCCAACGCCTGGAGTGATGACGAGTCCTTCGTGAGCGTCGTGCAGACCAACGTGGATCTCTACCAGGGGATAATCCCGTGCCTGGCTCGCTGCAGTCCCAGCGCGGTGCTGCTCATCGCGTCACAGCCAGGTACACCCTTATTCGGCACGTTGACGTGGAGAGGTCAGACTAGACTAGCGCTCGATTAATTGTAGCTGGTCAGTGGAGGTTCTGTTTGAAACACATGATCAGAAAAGTTTCCAGTATCATGGGATTAAGGGTGTTCTGTTTTTTTTTTTGCATATCCAGTTGGTTTGTGCTGATGGAAATCTATATGCTGTTTATTCCAAAGTACTGCAGCGTAGAGCACTTTTTAGGGATTTTTTAAGGGTGTTATCTTGGACAGCTGTACGCAGCAAATCTATTGGGTTAGAAGAGCCAAGAAACAAAGACGCTTCATAGACTGATTGTCTTGGCCTTTGTGAACAAGGGCAGTACCCAGAGGCATCGTCCAGATCAATAAACTAAGAACAAATGTAGCTGTTTTAAACTTTAATTCAAACCTGTTTGAAAAGATCTGGGCCTTTTCATACCAAAATGACTCATTACATCATATTTAAAACTTGCATGGATGTTATCTGAAGAAAAAAAAACATAAATCACTTAGAATGTCACTCAGTTTTACCAAATATGTGTAAAAGTGGTGGATGAGGTTCCTACAGTTTGTGTGACATCTGACATTGAATATTGTCCAGGATTTTTTAAATTGCAGATGTAGACATTATCCTTTTATACAGTACCAAAAAATTCTCTCTCAGACTCTGCTGTATGCTTCAAAAAGTAGTTAACGTTAATGTGTTTCTACGTTCTTTGAAATAAATCCAAAGTAAATTCTCAGCTGCATGTTTTTTCTCTGAAAAATTCTCTCAAAATGGACAAAATGATTTTACTGTCTGCTTCTATTTTTTAAAGGTATGTGAAACTCTTAAATTGATGTATATTCCAAGGATACATGCCACATGTAATAGTGGCAGACATTCCTGGTAATCTATCTTTGCATAGGCTATCTTGTCACCCAACTAGCCTTCCTCTGCTAACTATTGATTTGAAAACTGCATGAAAAAGCTGATATATGATTAATTGTATTCAATTATTTAGCTGAATAATGTGTTATGCAGGATGTTTTGCATTTACTGATTCTATGAAACTTCAGCAGCAAGAAACACAAGTTTTAATATGGGCCATTTCACTGCAGGCTCTCCACAAGGAACAAAGAATAAAGAATACATTGTGTTTGAGAAGAGTTTACCAGTTTTCGGTTCTGTTTATCATTAATAAAAATATTCTATTCTGAGACAGGAAATTGTCAAGCTTTGCCACTTAGCTACCAGCCCAGCGCTGGTAAATGTGCCATCATTTTCCCAGTTGTCACAGTATCTCAATCTGAGATGCCTTCTACGTGTTGTTTAAAAAGCTTGATTAGAAACAGGTTACATGTAACAAAGCACAGGCTCCTTCGATTTGTATTATTCACTCAGTGCAAAATTTTCCAGTTCCACTCGTGTATCCATATGAAACAGTCTTTTCCAGTTGGAAAGCTCTGTCTTCGAATCAAACCAATAAAAAACTTCTTCATACCTGCTTGCTTTGGGAAGCAAGGTGTTGGTTCATTCTGTTTGACCTGAAATGAAACAGTTCTGGGGTCTGGGGTCTGAGGTCTGGAATCATTTCAACATGTTAGTCAGTTATTCACATTATAAGAATTAACTTCTATTTTATACAGCACCTTTAAAAGTGACTTCGCAAAGTGCTTTACAGTAAGAAAGAAAAGAGCACAATGAGAGGAGGTGGCAAATTGCAACTTTTTGGCAAAATCAGCGCCACCGTTTCCTGCACTGGCTCTTCCTTCCATTGCTGGGTCTGGCCTGCGGGCCTTGTGCTTCCTTGCAGTGGACATCATGACCCATGTGGCCTGGAAGCAGAGCGGGCTGCCCCCGTCTCGTGTCATCGGCACAGGCTGCAACCTGGACTCGGAGCGCCTCAACTACATCGTCTCCACGGTCCTCTTGTCACGGGCGGCTGGATCCCAGCCCTGGGTCGTCGGAGAGCTCTCCGACAGCAAAGGTACAGCGGGCGTGCATTGTACACCCCAAATCAAACAAAAAATGCTTGGGATGTCATCCAGTTGTTTTTTCTTTGGGAAAAATACTTGGTCTGTTGTTCTTCCCTGCGGCATAAAAATGTCTGTTACCACAGCTGGAATAAGAAGACAGCTTGTTTGATACTTTCTTTGTGAAATTCCTCCAGATTTCTGGGGAAGCTACTCGAGTCCAGTTTAAATCATGGCAATTTGTGACCATTGCGTTAACAGCAATGTGATATATTTTTTAGTGCCGGCCTGGAGTTCTTCAGCACCAGCAACAGACAGCCAGCCAGAAATAACACCAGGACCCACCTCTACAAAACCACTTACAGACAGGTAATCAGACAACCCGTTATATAATGCACTGTACTGTATTGTTAAACCAACAGTAGTGCGTTATCTTTTAATTACACCAAATGAGTGAATGAAATAATGCATTCATTTTCTAATTTAATCAGAGATAAGGAAGAGTTGGCTTTTCCTCTGTCTCTGCTCATGGAGGTACTGTATTTCTGTTGATACGTGTAAATAGGAAAGGTCATAATTGTGTTAGTACCCACTGTACCCCAATCTAGACATAAAGGATGTAAAATATCACAGGTAACACAGATAAATGATGCATTAAGGTTGCATTTAAACAACATTCTTCATTATATATCCAGAAACATTTTGTGAAATTCAGATATAAGAGCAGTGTTTCTAAAAATAGTGTATTTTGGCTTGTATGTAAATGTTTGTTGACTGCTTAAACTGTAGTAATAAAATACATTTACAACAGTATCTAAGTCAGTAAATAAGGACAAAAGATGACAAGTCTGATTTTATTACAATGACAAGTATTTTTAGAAACATAAGTTGCTTTGTGAAAGTATGCTGCGACTGAATGTAAGGGACAGATCTGAAGATGCAGATTTTTGTTTTTAGAGCATTCGAGATTCTCAAGGGGAGGGGTCAGCGGTCATTGTCCGTTGGACTCTCAGTGGCTGACATTGTCCACAGCATCCTGGCTGATCAGAGGAAGACACACTCTGTCTCTACGCTGGCACAGGTAAGTCTCGGTAAAAGTTATTTTTGACATTTGGGAAGAGCAGAAAAGAATGGTATAGATGCTTTCTGTATCAGGGAGGAGCACTGGTGACAGCTGTAAAATTGAGGTAAAAAAGATTGAAAAAAGTTAAGACACACTAAAAGTTGCAGTTACAATATCTTAGAAAAATATCCGTTTAATCAGGATCATTGTAATCAGTGTTTATCACTGCATTGGTTTCAGTTTATGGTGGTGAACATGAATTTGATTTGTACATAAGTAAGAAAAATTGATTATATAACTGTAGCTATGGTACATCACCCACAAGTAGAACACAGGCCCGTGTTCCTGTGAGCTTTTGTGAAACAAGTATTAGGAAATCTGACACTTGACACTAAGTTCAATGTAGAGTGTTTTAGCCAGCACTGAGAGTGAGCTGAATGTGTAAGAGACCGACAGAACTCTGGTTCTGGACCCCCACAGACAAACACGGCCGCACCCATTTGGAAAGTGTTTGGCTGCGAGTCTGACATTGTAGGATACAATAGCTACATTTAATACAGTGAGTTTAGGGAAGGTGCACATAAGCTCCCAGACCATCTGTAAAAGGTGGTGCTGAAAAGCTAGTTTGGGATTTTGTCATCCAAGTCTGGTGCCAGGACGCCAAGAGATGTATTGCAAATCACCCCCCTCAAAAAGGCAACAGCTGAGGAAACGAATGTTTGAAAGGAGTAGAAACAGATCTTCCTCATGGGTCCTTCTAACTGAGTGTCCAGGGAACTCAGCCTGTTGTGAAATCAGATGAACAGGAGCACATGTGAGTTCTGTACAGCTGTGACTAATTAGTTCACTTCAGCTCTGTCCTCATGGTATTGATACAGAGATGCAAGTCACTCCAATACAAGCTAGAAGCTTCCTTTACAGATGACTTCTAGGAAATGACCGCTCTTAGGCAGTGAAGAAATGGGTGCTCTTGACTCGAGCAGAATCCAGTGTCCTCTCTCATGCTGGGACTGTGTTGCAGGGATGGGGAGGTGTCTGTGGAGAGGTGTTCCTCAGCCTGCCCTGTGAGCTGGGCACAGGGGGAGTGGCACGGATTTCAAAACTGACTCTGGGGCAGGAGGAGGACTTGAAGTTGAGGAACAGCGCAACATCGCTAAGGAACTTCATTCAGCAGCTCCGGATATAAAGACAAGGGTGCACTGCATGCTTCCACACCACCTGTCTTGAAGGTGACGCGACCTGATATGTCAGTGTTGAGCTTCTGGCACTTTAATCTGAATCTTTGCCTTGTGCGTGTCCATTGTAACAGAGGATAACCAAAACAGCATGTTTTAGTTTACAACACACAAGAACTTTGGTGGTACTGAAAAAGTCTCTTAGAATTTAATTTCTAATGGATGTGGTAACCATACTTTACTAATCAGTAGCTCAGAAAAGAAATAGGCCTCTTTGATGACCTGTACTCAAGTGTGTTGTTTAGAAGATGATCAGTGTAACCAACAGAAAAATGTCTGCTAAGGGTTATAGCTTGTTATGATTTGTTATGGCTAAAGATTAGCAGTCACTGTAAAAAAAGAGTGATTCTTTTTTACACCAATTTTGTTATTTATCTCCTGTACTTTAAGATATAGGTACACTAAACATTTTATGCCAGTACACATTAGAAGTATATAAACAGATTTGTATATAATGGCAATAATAAATTCCCCCCAAATCCAGTTGATATTCTTGAAAACTCTTGAAATCATAGGGACATGATGCCTCAAGATGTCATGAATCACAAACTGGGATAATCTTTGTACAGTATGTGTTACATTTTACAGAGGATATTGAACATGGAAGAAATTTTTGTTGTAGATTGAAGTTTTACCAGCTGCACTGTTGTCTTATTTCAGTATGCCTGTGCATACAGGGCTCTCCACATGTTGTTTTTGTAGTCTGTTTAAAAGTAGTTTTGAGTGTCAAGTGTAGCTTTTTCAAATACTGTATTGGTCAAATATTGTTTCCATCAATGTTTACTTACTAGTGCAATATACCATCATGGTTCATATCATTATGACAGTAGACTACATTCCTGTTCTTCAGATTATTTTGATTATGATGATTTTTTTGTGACTAAATGACCTCTATTATGTTTAATTTTTGTTTAATACACACCATCATGCGACATGTCTTAAACTTGATTTTGTATACATGGCAGAACTAAGATTTATTTTAGGAAGAACTTTATGGATTGCTATCAATTCAACCACACAAGTAACACAGTACCGGTTTTTGTCCTTTATCTGTGCATTTTTGTGTTTTTTCAGTTTCTTTACAATAACCCTTTGCACAGCTATTAAAAATATATGCTGGAAAACGTTTGTGACCATGTGTAGATCTTACAGATGAAGGAAAGTAAGCAGGGTGTAAAATAATGGGAATATCAGAAATCTCTGCTTGCTTGAATTGAGCACTGATATTTCACATTTACATGTTTGTAATCCAGACTAAACCCATTTTAAAACATACAGTAAGCACTAATGTGACAACATGTAAAGATACAGGGTATATTTGAATTTGACCTCTGTCACAGCAACCTCAGCTACCTGTCCACACCCAAGTCTCATGGGTTTGCCATCCAGCTCCAGCCATTACTAATAAGACCACACTGGAGTACAACTCTCATTCTCCCTCTTCTAACAGTCTGGAGCTTAGACACAAACTCCGACTTCTTCCTAGCTATTCTTAGAACCCACTTAATTAGCCCAAAGACATGACTAATTCCACACAGGGCACCTCACACCAGCTCCTTTCCCTCATGTGGAATTACACTCCCTCTGAGTGCTAATTGCTCGATCACACCAGGTGTGCCTCAGTCCACAGATGTTCTCCATTAGCAGGTGGCTCTCTCACAAAGGCACCTCTGTATGTCATAAGCACTCTTTATGTTTGACATAGTATACCAATACAATACAATTTCAATACATGGGCATCGGAAACCAGCTGTAAACTAATATAAATGCAGTATATCTTCACATCAAATATTTTAATGGCTTCGATATGAGCTCTGACAATTGGCCAGCTACATGTCAGAGGGAAGTTGACTTTTAGGGGGTGTAAAATGTACATGCAAGCAGTGAATCTGTGCAGTAGACGGTACCAGTATACCTCTTGCCAAGGCCCTGTCATACAACAGACTGTCTCAAGAATTGACTGCAATCCTGCAGCAGATAGACATGATCAGAACTATGTAGGGGGGTCTGCTGCCTTGAATGTCACCAGAAAGCATTGTCCCCATTCGCACTTTGCTAGGAATATCAATGATTTTAGATAAGACTTTTTCCTAATGTTAGTGCCACTATTGTCTGGACATCTGTGCATGTATAGTATTGTCAGACTCATTGACTCGCTGTTAATTCTACCCACTCAAGAAAAACAGTCCAGCCAGACATGAGAAATTTTTTTAAATATATTTTCTGGTTCTCAAACGTTAACAGCCACACCATCTTGACAATATGTACATGTTACAGAATGCAATAAAACCAAAACCTTTTGGTTGGAGCCCTTTCAACTCCTTAAAAAAGGAATGTACAAACACTATTAAAAAAACGTTAATAAAAATGGACATGAAGGAAGCTCTTTTCAGTTTTTGTTTTCGCTTATAATACAAACAAAAGTGCAAACTTTTGAAAGAAAAATAATTTCTGAAAGCCATTACTGTCCTTTCGTGACTGGAAGTAACCCCTGCCCCAGAACTGATTCCTTGAAAATCTCTAGAGCACTTTTGTAGACTTGGTAAATAACCGTTAAAAAGCTGTTATTATTCCTGAGCTGCTGTGCAGTGTAACTGCATTTTTTCTTCTGGGGTGAGAAGGGGGAGATGGGAGATGTGTGCTTCAGAAGGACGGATACTAGGCAGTTTTCACATAAGACACCGTTCAACTGAAAACAGAACACACTGGCAATAATTTCGTGAAAGGCCACATCCGAGTTGACCATTTGTACAAAACATTTCTCGCATACTATATTGTTTAAAAAAATAATACCATCGTTTAAAGCAAACCTATGTGCAAAACAATTTTGTTCCACTAGGTGGTAATATTGAGTTATAAATAGTAGAATTAAAAGGCAACAGAATTTCTATGCAGGGCTCTATTTGCAAGGCTAAAGCAATTAGCTTTTTTTTTACATTACTCTTATGTACAGAACCACTTTTATAAATGATCATGAATATTGTATTTGTTTTTTACAAATGCAAACTGTGAAACTTCTGCATCCTAACAGTACTTAGGCAAACACTCTTAAAGCCTTTTTCATCTGCAACCGGAGGCCAAGTGTCCAAGTGTATAAAGTCTCTTAAAAAGTTTCTTTACTCTATCAAGCACAAAAAGGCAATTTGCAAAAATGTTAAAAGGACAAAAAACCATCTGGATTTAAACAATGGTATTTGTGCATTTCCAGGTCCACGTGTAGAAGATGTTAATCGTAACTGCAGTGATAAACACTGAAGTAAGGGCGTTTCGCTGTCCTGCTAAAAGAGGGGACCTGTTGTGACCCACACAGCTCATCACAGATTGCTGTCCAGTGAGCTGGCCTGGAGGAGGTGGTATTTCTGTAACTTGATGTAAGAGCTTGGAATTCATCCCACACGCTTGCAAGTCCTTATAAAGCACCTTGTGGAACATGAACACTTGTTTTTATCTAAAGTTCCTAACAATATTTCACGTCTTGCTAATCAAATATGTATTTTTTGTATCATTGTTGCGGATTCTTTTATACAAATTATATTCTCACTTTACACATAGAAAATATCTACATTATTCCTACAAAAAATCCATTTCATTTCTATAACAAATATGAAATGAACTGGCATTTAATACTGCAAAGTTATTTGTGTTTCGATATTTAAAGAGAATTCACCTTAAAAATTGTCAATGTAACTGGAAAAAAAATGCTTCTCAATACATTAAATTAATGGAGTCTTAGTCAAAGCACACTCTCCATGTAATAGGTTTCCTGTTTAAATTTCTCAAGCCATGGCCCCTAAAAACATGAATAGTAAATGCTTTAATACGTACAGTATTTACAGGAGCAATACAAAGCACAGTACCACAGTGGGAGTTTTCTAAACTATCATTATTTGTAGTTCCAAAATGTTATGCAGCAAAATGGATATTGGTCACTCATATTGCTCTTTGAAATACTGTGAGCCTGCTCACCATTATTACTCAGAAGAATTGTGCCTGTTAGGCTTAGGCCAGCTTGGTGTGCTCAGAAAAAACTGAATATAGAAATAACACGTATCACAAAATTGAAAAACTACGTGTAGTATTAGGATTACTGCTTCACCTCCAACTGATACAGCTGGAACAGTGTATTTCAATGACCAACTTGGATTTTTTCAAGAATTTAAAATTGTTTGAAAAAAGAAAAATACTTACAAAAAAGCACCAGTTTTCCTGACATTCTTTCGTACCATAATTTAAAACTAAGAATATATTTCTAACTAGAAGGAATTTTCTGTTCTTTGTATAGTACTGCTTAGAAGAATTAGAATCTAAGACATAGATGGCTAAATAAAATACCAAATTCTACTTTGGATGTTATTATAATAATAATAATAATAATAATAATAATAATAATAATAATCCTTCAAATAAGAATGGAATTAACTTTAAATATCTGCCCTGCACTCAACCATATTTCAAATAGAAATTGCTTTAAGATCCAAGTGTCCTGAACTCATTCCTTTTCAAAACTAATGCTTTTTTGAAAATGCATGGTCTTTGTATTTCTCAATTGTGAAAGATGCTTAAACTAACCACTATAAAAAATTAAAATCAATGTTTTAAAAAAAACTGAAAAGGCATTAAGAAAGGTTCTTGCTTGAAAATGGTGAAATTAAAAGAAATTGTTTTTCACTCTCAATGAACTCCAAGAATTTACATGACAGCAACTTTGCTGTAAATTGCTAAGATACTTGTTGAAACATAAGAAAAGGATCCCCATCCAGTCCAAAGTAACCGAAATACAGATTTAAAACGTCACTGATTTTGGAACTTGGTGACCAGGAGCATGTGTCCGGTAAAAATCAGAGTCGGAATGTGTCACAGGGACGCCCGGAGGTCCTCTCTTTGCCAGAGCGTGTGGAGAACGTTTTGGAGCTGTTATTGCGGAAGGCGTCGGTCTCGGGAGCACATTAGAAGAAGCGCACTGGAAGTCCTTTGCCTCTCCTTCTTCCACAATAAAGAGGGTTCCAGCCTCCATGCAGCTCTCGGGGAGCTGGCGGTTATCCTGGATGGGCCTGGAGGGTCCCATTTGTTTCCCCAGACTGTGGCCCGTGCCAGGATCTCCCCATCCTGGGGGAGTGCCCTGGGGCGGCTGAAATGGGCGTAGTCTCTCACGGAACGGCGGGGCGGGCAGATCCAGAGGATCGCCAGCGCCCTGTCGGTTTGGATCATCCGGCCCGAGAACCGCCAGGGAAGGAGAGTCTGAGTTGGCGGAAGGAGGCAGGGCAGCCTGCTTTGGAGGGAAGAAGGCCACGGGTGGGGGTGGGGGAGGAAACATCATGGGATCGTTGGACTCGGGAGGTACTGGAAGGCTTGAACTCCCCTCTGGAGGCTCAGGCGGTGTCAGCGCAGCCGCCGAGTCCGGCAACACATGCGGATACGGATCCTCTGCTCCCTCTTCCATGTTATCGTAGTGCGACGTGTTCGACGACCTCCTTTCCCCGGAGTGACCAGGCACTCCGAGGCTGCCCGGGAATCCTGTGGCGTCCACGTCGGCACATGAGGGGTCCTCAGATATCAGGAGGGGAGCGAGGTCTGGAGGCTTCGGCGGGACGCCTGGGCAAGGCATCTCGGCTTGAGGTACCTCTGCCTCCACGGAGGGGGTCGCGCAAGAGCGTCGTCCAGGCTGCACGTCTGGGGGGTCTGCGCAAAACTGAGGCAGGGGAGGAGGAGGGGGAGGAAGCGGCAGATGTTCTTCCAGGAGCTGCACAGGCAACGCGACGGGGTCTCCAGCCGTTTCGGGGGGTTCATACGGCGGCGGCCACTCACTGGGCTCCCCTTGCGGTTCACCGTCGGCTGCCTGGTCCTCCTCCTTCTCGTCTCCCACCGAGCCACCTGCGCCTGCCGCCGGGAGAGCTCCTTTCGCCTCCAGCTGCCGTCTGGAAACAACACCTCCGTGCGGGCCAGGGAGATCTGCTCTGTTATCCGAACTTGTGTCCTTTCCCCCTGGAATTCTATCCGCAGTCTGAGGTATGGTGTTGACTGGTATTTGGATTCCGGAAGGACCTCTGTCTTCTGGGGTGTGGGGCCAGCTCCTGACTGGGGTTTTTACTTCATGACTGTGCACCATGACAGGACTGGGAGAGGGCAATGTCACATTTTCCCCATTAGGTGTTTTTGGGTCCCGTTCATGGAGTGGAGAAGGGCTTTTATCTGGCAGAACTGTCTCCTGCTCTCTGTCAGTTCTAAGGTCTACTGTCCCTGGTACAGTTTTGCTTTTGTCATTGGCAGCTTGGCAGGGTTTTACTGGTACAAGCAAAACTGGCAGTTCCTGGCCAAGGGGATTCTTTGGAAACTCTTCAGGTTTAGCTAGAAACAAAAGACACATTGGTAAATACAGAGCACCTCAAACCTTTTTCTAATTGTAACTGCAGGTCGCATTTCTAAAATAATTTTGCAGCTATATTCTTATAGTTGTTGCATTTTCATGTTTTAAATCCATTATTTAATGTCAAATCTCCCCCTGAGATAATGCTTCTGCATATACAGGGGTGAGTTGTCTCTGAACAGCCTATTACAAACTTTCTTAGAACGTAGACACCATTAGACATTCAAACCAACTTAAAAATGCTACTGTCTTACATCTATTTAGAAACAGTAATAATTAAACTCAATAACTGTGGCAGAACCTGGAGGAGGAAGATCAAGCTTCATTTTGCGTAGTTCTAACATGGATGCTTGGAGCTGCTCAATGACTGAGTCGTCATTTAAGCTGAAAGATCCTGCGATCTTCTCCTGTAGAAACTCCCGAAGATCTTCTAGCGACATTTTGAGTAAACGTTCTGAAAAATAACAAATGAAAAATATACCAAATTGAAGTATTTTTCCCATTTATTTACAAAAGTGTTCTCTACTTTTAAAACTGCAGTTTTTTAAAGGCCGGATATTGAGTTTCGCGTCAAGGTACTTTGAGATTATTGAGATTAAACTTGTTGAAGTGAGGCCAAGGGGCTGGTGTGGTACTCACTCTTGTGCAGTTTGAGAATGGTGTAGGCCATGGCAGTCAGGATTTTCTCCCCTTCCAGGATATAGATATCCCATAAGCGCAGAGTCAGGGTGAATGGTGTCTGTTGTAAAAGAAAAATGATACTTGGTTAAGGATTAAGCTTCCAGTAGATGGAAAATGTGGTATGTGTTGAGAAGAAAACTAACAATATGCAATGAGCAGTCTTTCTGCAAAATGACAGCATAGTCTGTGTCTTAGGCAAAGTGGTGCTATAAACTCAAACTTTCTATTTGTTTGAACTTCAGTCGGCAAATATATTGACTGCAATTCACTTGATGCTTGAGCACAGTGGCTGGATATCCCACATGCTCACAAGCACAGTCATACAGAAAAAAAAAATGTTTGGGATACTTTTTATTCAAGCTTCAGTATCTCTGCCAACTGTAACCCCTAGATTGCAACTTTGTAACTGAAGTCACTGAATTTTTTTCTGTTTATTGCCAACCTCATCGTAGTGCAATTGATTCTCTTAAAACTCTATTAGCCATTTAAAATTTCCTGTAGAGAAAAGGTTGTTTAGAGGAATAAAGATTCGACTCCTGTGCCTTATCTATACCCCTCTACTTAATATTGGACAGAGCCACCATGTAGTCATGCAAAGCCCTCTGCACTTCAAGCCCAGAAAACTGGAAAGGTCTCTGGATGCTGACAACAGCTCTTCTTTGCCTCCACCACCAAAACCACTGGATTTAATGTAACTATGCTAGAAAACCAAGGAGCAACCATGGTAACCTCTCTAATCATCCAGCAGTTCATTCAAACACCAGAAGACTGCAGTCCCCCTGAGTATGGGGACCTAAACAGGGCATCCTGTACATCAGGGGTGTTCAACCCTGGTCCTGCAGAGCCCTAGTCCAGGTGCTCTTATAGCTCTTATAGTTTTTAAAGGTGGGCAGCACCTGTAAGATTTCGATGAAATAAAACAAGTAATGTGTTCAAATGAAATCTACTCTAGTCACTGAGGGCAGAAGAGAAAGAGTTTAGTCCACAATTTTCTCTTAATTACTTAATTTAATAAAACATCTGTTAAGCTTACCATCATAGAATTATACATATCTCACCATTAAATCACCGTATAGACATTGGTGATTTAATGGTGAACTACAAAATCTCTTGGATTGTGGTTCTTCAGGCCAAGGGCTTGAGATTTCTGCTGTACAGCAGATCCTATGACATGCATTCCACTCATGAGTCTAGTACTATATACTGAAGTACAAGAACATAGAATATACACTGTTCTTGTACTGAAGTACAAGAACAAGAACCAAACCAGCTCTGAATTCTGTTCACTCACATTTTATGTAACGCCAGTATTGAAAGTATCTAATTCTAAAGTCAGAGCACAGGATGGGCAAAATAATCATTGTATGCATTTCTCTTTAAATTAACTTTGCTATTTTTTTTACTGGTGTAAAACACCACAAACATCTGACACATTAATTATTTTAGCCTGTGGTCAACACGTGATGCAATGGTTTAGCATCTACATCAGCCAACAAAGACAAGAACAAACAATATAAATTCACAGAATTTTCTGCTCTTGATTTCTGAGGAAAGAAAATGTTTCAGTTAAAGAGTTTTTGTTCACATTCTTTATCAATAAAAATAATCCCTACAACAATAACTTCATTACAGCTCCTACAGTATTTTGCACTTCGGGGTGTTTCTGGAGTTTTTAATATGTTTGTCAAAGAGGCTGGAAAGCCTGAGGG
This sequence comes from Lepisosteus oculatus, assembly GCF_040954835.1. Taxonomy (NCBI): domain Eukaryota; kingdom Metazoa; phylum Chordata; class Actinopteri; order Semionotiformes; family Lepisosteidae; genus Lepisosteus; species Lepisosteus oculatus. Next base: position 12,709,959 of record NC_090716.1, read on the forward strand.
CATCAGTGAGGATGCAACTTGGGAAATTCTTCAGAGAATCTTAAGGAATTCCCCAAAGAAGTATGCGTCACATTAAAGGAATCTAATGCTTAAAAGAAATGTATCTCCTAATAAAGCATTGTTGAAGGTAAAGACAGCATCTCAATGACAAAAAATGCTTATTATGTTTTAACAGCCTCTGTTGTTAGTTGCTGCCAAGTACGATATCACCATTGTGGTTTTTGTACAGACTAGGGCTCCTGGGAAATTCCTGCCTCTCCAGAGCCCTGTTCCCACCCTGACATCATGAGAACATGTTGCTGCTTTAGTATGCCATGTGTGAGTGAGTGCTACATGAGCTTTCTCTAACAAACATCACCTCTCATCTGTTACACAGGGACTGCTGTGGTTAGGTGAGACGCGTTGGCATTCTCTTCACAGCACATGGAGGGCACTGATGGCAGTTTTGAGCTTCCTGTGCACTGCTGTTGATTACATTTTTGAGACAGGTATTTTGTTTGATCTCAGGTGAAGTCTGTATTGAAAGACCAGCAACGTTTTGCTGAGAGTTTCACACCTCTCAGTACTGAGCTTCTGCAAAGAGCACCGACCCCTCTGGCAGCACATACTGTAGGCTTAAGATGCATGGCTTTTCTTAGAAAACACAGATTCATTTTCCTACACAGGGTAATTCCAATTAGCAGTTAGCTAATGAAAAAATAATTCTGTCTTGTCCAGCATTTCCCTCTTTTACTTCTTCAGGTATACATACACAGATACCACAGTCCATTATTTTACCAGCTTAAATGCATGCTTATGTTATTGTACTGTATTTAATCCTTATATATGTAAAATGCATGGTAGCATAGACAACAAAACTATTAAGACACAAAACTGTAATAATACAAACTCATATTGCATGGATTGGGTCTCTGTAATCAAATTAGATGTGAATCTCACCCTGTCAATGAAGCACTGAAGAAACCACTTGGTTGTGTAAATCCCTGTTGACATCTGCTCCTTGTCCTGAATTAAGACATAGAGGTGTGGTGAAATGTGATGCCAACAGCACTGTAAAAATTCTATAAGTAGCACAATTACAAACTGTCTCAGAACTACTGAAAAACTTGATCTTCTGTCACACTGTCAGAATCTTATCTGTAAATCGATCAGTCATTTTAAGCAGGGACATTCTTTCCTTCAGTGTTATCGGCCTGAAACCTGAGGTATTTTTTTCCCCATTTAAAATAAAACCTAAAATCACTGTTCAGTCGCACAATAGAAGAATAAACTCACCAAGTGTTTCTTCAGCTTTGGAATCAGCTTAGATAATATCTGATCATGGTGCACCTGAAACCTCTGAAGTTTGGGAAATCCTGGGATAAAGAACCCTTTGAAGTGAGAAAACCAAGTAACGAGGATTAAAAACAAAAGATTTAGAAAACTATTATCCTTCTAAAAGTAAAACGTGATTTAGGAACATGCAAATTCAACTGTAATCCCTATAATATAAAGCAATATTAAGATATTTATTAGGGGCAACAAAACAGTCTTGGTGTCCTTGTTACTTAAGAATGAAGACATACAGTACAGTATACATACACTTGAGAAGTTCACCATTTCAAACTCTTACCATGCATTGCATGCTTCTGGTTTGTCAGCAGCTGTGACAGGGCCCAGAAGGCGTCCTCCTCGTTCATATACATCAGTAAGATGGCTGCTATCTGACTCATGCCTTGACAGTAGCTCACCTCCTGCAAACAGACACAGCTCACATCAGAGAGCCCCTCAGTGCTCTGAACTACACCTGAACAAAAACATGCTTTCCAACTGCTGGGCTATCAGTTGGTAGCAGCATTATTTATAAGAATAAAAACAACTTAAAGAATCTACTATATTAAAAACATATATCAGACAAAAAAATGAAACCTAACCTTGTTTCATCTCAATATAACCTAGACATTGTCAAGTGCCACAGTTTATTATTGTACTTATTTTTCACAAAGAAAAAAAACAGTTCTTTGATTAAGCAATGCTGTCATTCTTCACCACATTCTAAGCTAAAACTAAATAACCAAATAAAACCATTGCCCAAAGTGCAAGAGAGAGAAGTACACCGTCTCATTGTCTCAGTGAGCACCATCTCAAATATATGTTATACAATTGTATTGTAGTTGTTCTTTATTCTTTGTACTACTTATGTCCGAGAGCTAGCTAAATAGCTTTTAGTTATACCATATACCTGTATATGAGTATAAAGACAATAAATTTGAACTTGAAACAGACACTTATATTCGCAGAAGTAAAACTGTTTTTTTTCTCCTTTAATACATTTTCTCCACACTGCTTTTCTCTGGGCAAACAATCTCTGGTTTGACCTCTATCGCCACCAGCTCAACAGGGGGCCAGTGGTGAATTTAGCCAACCCAGTCAATTCCTCCTGTTTATGTCACAGAGTGCTCATCACCCCAGGTCCCTGGCAGAAAGCGTTTGATCTGCATGTGAAATGGGTGTTCACGACCTGAGTCGACACAACACACTGAGGTAACCGAGGGACTCTTGTTTTTACAGTTGAAGTTATTCCATGACAAAACTGCGATGGTGTGTTTTAAACTCACCGTGTTATAAACGGAGTAGGCTGCCAACACGTGGAACAGGGCCTGCTGCCTGTGAACAGAATGGTTTCGTGAACATACAGCACATCTCTGTCTCACTCCAATGAACAAGGAACATTCCCTGCTTCTGATTCATCTTGGCCCAGGGAAATACAAGCAGGGTTTATCCCTCAGAATCAGACATTAGTTAAGGGGTTGCAAAGTAACAGTTTATAAATACATAAGCCAGTAGTTAATACTCTTCTAATGTATTATGGCTGGAACAAGTGACCTTCCTTAAATAACTATAGGATTAGGATAGGGGTATCATTTGAGATTTGTCTTAGTTACTAATGTAATGTTGGTTCTGATCATATTGTTGTTAGTAAATGAATACTTTATATATATATTCCACTAAGAAATAACATTTTCAACTCCTAATCTAAAATATTACCCAGAAACCTAATTTTGTTTTTTTCTTTATTATTCTCGATGGTAGGAATTAAAAAAAAATTGGTGTGCTAGACTCATTTAGCAATTTCACCCATGAAATATGCTTTCTTAACCATAACCATATAAATATATCCATCTATTCTCACAGTAATGAAACAACATTGCGATTGTGTAGTTAGTCTGACACCAATATATCTGCTTTCTATGTTTCTTTAAAATACTGGCTCAAAAGCATGTGCTGGAGGAAGAACAATAGTGCAAAGTCTGCAATAGGATTTTTGCCTATTAACATTCACACCCAAATACTGTTAAGAAACATTAGACTTCAGAATTTAAAAAGTAGTCTGCAAAAACATTTGCCTTTTAAAATATTAAGGATCCATTGTGGCTTTGTAAATATTTCCACTGAGCCTCCACAGCCTGGAATGTGTTTGCTTGTGAGTGACGACCGAACATTTCTGGCCTGTATTCCACACAAGCGCCTCTTAACAAAGCTGTTGGAGTGCTTTCAAGGACTGCTATTACTGTACTGAAGAAGAAAGAAAAACTAGAGGGGAAAAGAGTAAATGACAGTTATTTCCTTTTGTGCTCGTGCTAATAACCATCTTAAAAAGAAAGCTCAACTAAGCAATTCAATTTTAGTTTAGAGGCTTAAAAGAGCTTGCCATTGTGATACTTGGCTGGGGTATTGGAATTTCAAAGGTCCAACTGGGGGTTTTGCATTTACTTATGTATCACACAAGCTCTGAAATCCTAAAATGTGCTTCCAGCTGCTAATTAAAGTGTTTTGTAATTTTCTAGTTGGGCTTGTAGACTTCTCTTGAAGGTACATGTGATCCCAAGAACATTATTACAAAGAAGGTTTGTACCAAGAATCTGGATTGTGGATTTCGAGAAATTAATAAAACTTAAAAACTAATACAGATTGCCAGGTAAGCTAATTTTAGCGACATCTGTGTACTTCACCCCTGAGAGGTAAGGGAACTGAAGGCCGGTACATGGGTGTTTCCTGTAAGGCTGCACTGTCACAGGAAGGCTAATTAAACACGCTGACAGAAAGGAAATGGCTTTGTTTTGGCTTGCGAGTTGCAAGGTTACAGTCAAGCACAGTTACACTAAGGTGTAAAGGTTTAACCTCTTCAGTACTGCACAGAAATGTTCAGAAGGATAGTATCCACCCACAGAAAGAGTGACATGAAAAGAAAATTCTGAATTTGTAGACCAAACAGATGCAGTATCTCAAAATGCTTCGTTATCTTATTATTTAATTCTGTTTGTTTATTTCATTGATATAATTAATTAGAGCTTGTTTTCAGTTCTGAAAACTTAGAATCCAGACGGTTTTCTAGGTCTCTTTAAATCATTAACAGTTTAAGACCTTTGATGTGTTAATTTGGTCCAGTTCAGCTTATCATTGGCTCAATTAGGTGGTTAAGAGCAGGAGAACAGCAGGCAATAGTGGAACAAAATCCTACAGACATCGTGGGCCCCCAGGACTAGAGCTGTGCACCACTGTCAATAAATCACTCATGTGGATGGATAAGTATCCTGCGTTGGGCAAGTCTGTGCAATAGTGACAATACAGGAATCAGTGCTATTGTGGAGTTTTGACACCTGTAATGGGTGGCAGTTTTCACAGATTATCACACTCAGTGTGCATCAAGAATTTATGCAGATGGACGGAATTTCCTGATCTACACAAACAGCCAAGTAGTTTATAGGCTACACAGAAGAATGGTGAATGGTACCAGAGTGTTGCAGTGAGTTCATTTGCCTTGAATTGCTTGGCACCGGTCTTTGTGTGATTAAAAGGCAGGAAACATGCCGCTTTTAAAAAGAAATGCAATAAGGATGTGCTTAAAATAGAAACCTTATACATCTGGTAGTTTAAAAAGGAAGCAAAAAAACTGTAGTCAATTCATAAATAATATAAGTAACGGCCAAGTACAGTATCATTCCCTGGTATGTGACTCGGACATTTCTCGATACCATCATACCAACACAGGTTGTTGGACTTTGTGGTGGCTAGGGAAAGTTTCTTCTCAGAGCCCGCCTTTTGTGGGTTCAAAGAGGTAAAAAATCATGATGGTGGCAACACGGCTGTTCTGCTGCAGCATGAGAATACAGAACCACCACCAGCTTCTTGAACAGTCTGCACTTCAGGTCTGATCGTGTCCCACTCAGCTTTCACCTCAGGCCCTGAAGGTGTGCAGTTCAATTCATGATACTAGGTCACTGACTCATTCATTTTTAAAAACTGGTATAGATTGTGTGTACATATATACCATTTATTAGAGTAAACATCCTCTTACACTTTCTAACTTTGTGCTTTAGAAGTTAATCTGTTGTTTTAAATCTTAGAAACATATCTTCCCTAAAGAACTTCCTTGCACATTAAACGGTTAAATATTTTACAAGAGAAGTCCGTTAACATACAGAATTATATAAGGAGAAACAACACAAAATACACATAAATAGTTGGACAAATAGGAAAGGATGCAAAGGGAAAAAAGCGATAAGAGATGTGATACAATATGTGAATCAAATCAAACTTTAACAGAACTCTTTGAGATAACTGGCACTGGTATTAACTTACTTCACGTCAAACCGATCCCTGAACATTATGTGATTCCGGAAGGTCCTGTTAACATCAAGATCTATTTGCTTAATTTCTGTGGAGTAGCTCCTGGCCTGTTCTTTCATTTTCTGTGGAGTCAAAAATAACGAGAGATATTAATAACAATTACCAAAAATACTTAGCAACTTATGTGTGACTTCTAAAAAGTAAAATCCATCTCTCTCTAAGGTTTTGACTTTGTCTTCCCTGGTGTCATGACTAGATGGGCAGATTTATGGTGTCCTCTTTGTTTTCTTTAACACCCTGGTCTTAGAGAACTCCAATGCAGTTATTCTCATAGGTCACCCAAAATCCCTGCTACTGTATGAAAAAATCAGAATTACTTATTTAAACCATTTATTACTATATAATATATTATAAACATAATATTATTAAGTAAATTTATTAAGTCAATCGTGAGAACATTGATGCTTGAGGAGCAAGATATTTTGTTAAATTGTTCTAAACTTAATTTAAATGAGTTTATTGAGCACACCACTGATCAAAGTTAATCTATTCCAGAACTTTAACATTTCTGTTTTAAATGCTGCCTATGAATCCTTCTGGACTGTGACTCTCCAGGAGCAGGGCTGGAGACACTTAAGGTAGTGTAATACAAAAACAGAAGAAAAGTTCCAAAAAGACTGTGAGCTCAGACCTTCAGTGTCAATTCCTATCTCATTGCTCATAGCTCACGTGACACCTATGACATGTTAACACTTCTAAAGTGACTATACTATCACAGCCTTTAGTGGGGCACAGTGCAACTCCAGAGAAAAATCCATGGTAATATAAGGCAGAGTATACTGTAATACAACTTTTTGAATTACTCTGAAAGTAAGACAGATGTCAGGCAAAAGTACTACAATATGCTGCAAAATTACCCCCATCTTACCACAATGCACAGAGTTAGTGTGCTATTTATAATACACTTTCCAGTAAAACAGTTTTGCTGATTAATAATAATATAATATGACCAAGACTGATTTTTTTGTGCTGTAGTACTAGTACAATGGAGTAGTCTGAAAAGTGCAGCAAAACCTTGAGACAGTGTTGCAGCCGTGCTCTCCATCTGAAGGTCTATACAGAAACCAACTGTGAACAGGACTATTTCGCTGGTTTATAGAGGGTTAAGTTAGATCATAACTGACAGGTACAGCATGTTCATAACCCTGTTCTGTTTATTCTGCCACTGGCTTTCCATTTCAGAGCCCAGAGTCTGTGCTGCTCCCTAACACAGGGCAAATTATCTCAGTGTATAAGCTATCTCATCCTTAATTCCATCCTAGGTAATCCTATCATCTGTGCAAAGATGCTAACCCCAGTCAATTAAATTACCAACATCCCTTTCCTCGTCAGTCCAGCATATTGTCCTGGTACAACTGCAGATCTGCCACCATCTGCAAGCTGAGTGTCTTCGTTAGTACTGAACATCGACAGACATGAACTATCTCCACTACAAAGTGCACTTTTGTTAATAACATCTGAATCAACTTCAAGGTTGCTAAAAACCAGCTATCACACTTAAAGTGAAGGAACAAGCTTGCCAAGCTTTGAGCAGGTGTGCCTACCTCATACTTTCCAACATTTTCATTCTTTAACTTCTCAACTTCCAAAAGGACGGACCACACCTGACCCCGAAGGTGTAAAGGAATTCCTTTATAGACTCTCCGCAACATCTGGGAGGCAGAAAGAAGATTGTGGATGAGGAGAGGAATAAAAGCAAACATCTCAATGCTGGAGGTCTGGACTTCACTGGTACAACTCGACTTGCATAACCAGGAAGGAATGAAAGCCACACAGTGGCTGTTCACTGTTCTCACCTTTTCGCTGTTTCGGTACTTGTCCCATTTCTTCAGCATTTTTAGCCATTTGTCCACTCTCTCAATCTCTTGTTGTTTTTGCTAACATTAGAGAAAAAAGGAACGAGAAGATAAAAATATACATAAAAGGCTACAGCACGTGGTACACATCAAATGCAGTTTGAAAATATTAAATATGGTAACAATAAAAAGAAATGTATTTCTCTGTTAACATTTCACTGTATCTTTCAGAGAGTTATTAAACATTAGAAGGAGGTTACTAATAGTCCCATACTTCGATTTACACTCTTTATACAAAAAAACAGAGTGTTATAGCATAAAGGTACTGTAGGGGACATTTAGATGGAGATTTAATATCCTCTGTGTCAGCTGAAGTTTTACTTTTAGCTTCAGCTGTAAAACAGCTGTTTACAGATTGTGAAGGCAGTTTGATTCTTTGGTTACAAATCTAACCTGAAGATCACAGTGAGGTATTTTTGAAGAGTTAAGTTACTTAAGGCTACTAAATTGCTCTGAAGGCTTTTTGAGAGGAGCTGTGTAACAAAGACAAGACAACAGCTTGTCCACACTCTGAATTCTGAGTCTGTGAACAACATTATGCTGTAATATACAATATATTATTCAAAGATCTTTGTTGTTTCTACTGTACATATGTTTCCTTGGTGACTCGGTCTTATTTTTTACACCAGATCCTAACTAGCATATGTTGCTCAGCTGCTGAACTCTAGAACACTGAGCGAAAGCCTGGAACCTTCTCAGGCGGCCCTTCTATGAGAGCAAAGCCAGCTCTATGAATAACTGTGGCTGCCATACAGTCTTAAGTATATTCCGGTGTTTCAAGATTAGCTTGATTATGTGTGGTTTAATGTAGCATAAGTTGCTGTCACAGAAGGTGTACAATTTGGGAAAATTACAACCATATGCAGAACTACCCTGCTGCACTTCTGGTAAGTGGTCAGTGATTAATGTTGTCCTTTTTGGACAATGCCCCTGAGCTGTAATGGTTTTCCCTGTGCTATGAACTGTTTGGCTCCAGCTGTCTGGGTGATACTCAAAGGCCAGAATCCCCAAGCATCCCATTACCTTCTCCTCAAGTGCACTCGGTGTTGGAAGCTCCTCCTCACTAACAGAAATAAAACAGGGAAACTGTTAGCTCTGTGTCAGGAAAAAAAAAAAGTCAGGAGCGGCAGTGCTCCCAGAAGAACCTGGAAAATCCAGGAAATGTAGAAGATAACAATGTTTTTCTAGAAGTGGACAAGGACTTTTGCAGGTGGGGTGGCGGGGGCCAGATTATGGGTGTTGTTAACCACTCTTTCCATTACACATATTTTGTACTGAGTGAAGAGACGCTTGAACTTTTGACACATTTTCATATGTAGCGTTCTCTGTCAAACACCATCTAAAATAGTATAAAATTGCCACAGAAAAGACCTAAGTTTATACATGGATCAAGTGAAGGTAGGAATCTCTCTGACAGTACTAGGCAGTGAGTTCCAGATCAAGCTGCAACACACAGTGTAGCTCCATTCCAAGCAGGAGAAGCAGACGGGCCACAGTGAAATGAAATGAGTTTACATTTACAAGCATAATTGGTGTGTACAGGCCAGACAGGTAATCAGGGCTGGTGTTGTAGTGGGCTCAGCAGGATAGGGTCTTGAATGTGAATGGAAACATGATGACTGGACAGTGCGATGAGGCCAGGTGAGGAGTTATGTGTTCACTGTCTGCTGCATCGATCTCAGGAGCACCTAGCCAGGTAGGCAAAATATAATGGAATCATAATCATTCATAAAGAGCGCCAATGAAGCCCTGTGTTACTCAACCTCCAAAATATGATGGCCAACGCTGAGGTAAAATGGAAAAAGGTCAAGGCTAAATAAGAGCCCTAATAACTTATGGCTACTCACTGCAGGAAACCGAAGCGATCGGTAACTTTGTAGATGTTGAAATCGGCATCCTCCCACGGGTCAATCTCTACACCCTCATGCCTGCCCTGCAATCAGAGAGAGCAACAAAGGGTTGGGGAAACAGGATTGAGTAAAACACGTGAAGGAAAAAAAAGGGCACATCAGCCAGCAGACACTGGAAATGCAACACCCACGGCACTCCCAAAGAACACAGTCACTGACCTCTGACTTATCTCACAGATAACTCCTGTTTTACCTCAAAACATTAAAGAATGTGGGAAAAAAAAGATTAAAAGAATATTGTTTGGAAAAACCTCAGCCATTTGTTTGAACTATCCTGATTTTTGGCTGTATTTTTGTGGCCATTTGAAGCAAACGAAGCCATCAACTTTAGTCATAGCGGTGTGCTGTCCTTTCCTCCCCTTTTACATAACAGCCAGAGGAGAAAAACAACAAACATGACCCCGGACAGATCTGATCACATTGAGTCTCACCCAATGGCCCTGAAACGTCTGAACCTTCAGGCAAATGTGCCTCTATGAATCAGTAGTTGAGCCAACTATGTTTTATTTGCTTGGAATAATTATTCAGGGTGTTGCCTAGTAAAGGAGAAGAGCTCTGGATTCAGCCAGTTTAATTTACGTATGTATTCAAGTGTCCAGGTTTTGTCAAAAGAAAAATCAATTTTACCAAAGAAGAACATCGAGTGCAAAAGGCCTTCCCAATAGATTTGATCAGTTCTGTGTTAAGATGGAGGTGTACTATGCAACACCCACCCACTAAGGAATTGCGTACTGAGTTTCTCATGTCTCAGGTCGCAGTAAAAACCCCACATCCGCACACAGGGGAAAATACACAGAACGTATAGGCAGACTCTTCCAACCCGTCTAACTCTGAGCCATCTTTTAACATGTCGTATGCGACACAGCCCCATACTGAAGATTCAGCATTGATTGGAAGCCAGAGACGTCGCTAAGAGGCGAGAGAACTGATTAAACCCCCCCAGACAAGCCAAACGAGTGAGATGGGCCAAACTTTCCTCCCTTCGTTACCCTGTGACCTAATAATATTAAAATAATTGAATTGCTCGAAAATGTAATAATGCTTTCTGTATTAGTTTATTTATAATTATTTGAAAGAACTACATAAATTGCATTGCATTCTGTGTGATTCTATTTGTTTCTTTACTGGTTTTTTTTTGTTTCTTGACCATTCTTTACTGGAAATGGCAGAGAACTTTTCCTGAACAAACAGGACATGCTGGTTGCACCATAATGGTTGGTCAACAGGCAGACAGGCAGCAACATTGTGACATTAATCTGTCTCCTCAGTGTCCATGTTGACAATAACATTTGAGGTATTTTTTATATCAATATTTAACGAACCCCAGAAAGCATTAGACTAACAGAAAGAAAAACACTAAAACCTATAATATGGAAACAAAATTTCTAATAGGAAAAAAAGCATATGCAACTAATAAGTTCTTGAACATATCAGGAAAAATTATTTCTTAAAACATCTCCCCTGCGGACCTAAATTAAAGACAATGATCAGATCACAAAAGACACTGAAACTGAATTGATTTAAATAGATTCTGCCATAATGTCACTAAATCAGAGAAAATGTTCTTAGAAATCATGCAGCTCATGCAGTACATTTGTCAGTGACTGAGAGGATTAATAGTAGTAGTGAGCAGCAGATCCTATTGTAAGATCAATTTAAAAAATAAGAAACGCTACATGCAAAAAGTAAAGGCAATGTCATAAGGCTGTAAATCTACTGTTATGACTTAATATGTCCACTAAATGTATCTGATATGAATTCAAGCCTTAAAAAGCCATTGGATTGTGATGAAAAGCCTTTAGCTAAGCTGGGGAAAAGGAGCTAGAAGTACTACGTTCCGGGAAGTTGCTAGGTAAACTTCAACAGTGAGAAACAAGACCAAATTAAACAACATGTACTTGAGGATGGGACCCAGTTCGAAATAGCCAACTGCTTTTTAACACTTGACTCTCCGTAACAACTCCTGCACCCGCTCAGGAGAGGACAAGATGCTGGACATCTCTTCTGACCTGCCCAAGCTCTACTGCCACTGACACATCCTAGTCCTGCCTCTGTAGCATGCTGCCAGTGCTGCACTTGAGCATGACAGGAGATCGTAGCAGGATCTCAGCACTAAGCGTGGACTCTGAGCATCTTTACAGATTACCCTCAAATCTACATGGACTCCTCTCATAGTCAGGTCACATGTCAGTGTGCATCATTTCCAAACCTGCTCCAATATACATAGCTTCTCAACTGTCTTACTGTGAATCATGTTAAAAATGATTAGTATACCATATATGCTGTTTATATTTTGTGTGGAAATTAGTATAACTGCCATGATTTTAAATGGATTTTTGTAGGCAGAAGTTAATGATACACTATATATCATTGGGTGTTAAAAAGCCCTTAAATGTATCCATACTAGAAACCTAAAACACCAGGTCATTTCTTGACTCCATGCATTTCTGGTGTTTCTTCAGGCCATTCCTCACCTTTTATTGTGTGTGTAGTGAAAGAGATATAAAGTGATTAGTGAATCACAACTCGATAACCAGTGACTGGCAAAACAGCTTTCAACCCATGCTGTGAGTTAAGAGCAATATGCTGAGTTAAGTGATGTTGGTAGAGTAGGGTATAGAGAAGATGCTTTCCTATTCCTAATCCTAATAAGGATTCGTGGTTAAGGTACAAAGGCAATTATTTTCTTTGAGTTCCATTTTCTATTTGGTTTTTCAAATTAACTTGAAAAGTCTCTGACACCTTGAAAGTCTTTTATTCATAAAGCAGCCACTAAGATTGAATGGAACATTGTTACTTGCTCAGACCAGCCTGGTTTGGTGCGTCTTGAGTGTGCAGTCTCATCATTAAAGGGTCATCATACTACACACTTACAGATAGCGCTTTTAAGCATTTTTCTTAAAAACAAGAAAATGTAGAATGTTTTCCATTAGTACATGCACAATGGAGTACTGTAGAATTTACAGAGTTGAGATCCCTCACTGGTTTACAGGCTCCTGGTTTATCACAACAGTGAGAGAGCTTCTTGCTCTCCTACGGGTCAGAAAATAGTGGTGAAACACTTTTTTCTAACCTTTAGGAGTGTTAATAGAAGTGGGGACCAATTCCACTAAATGTGGCTGTACTGTCTCAAAAGAATGACGCAGGAGGAGTCAGTTCTCAAAAACAACAGCCCCACATCAGCAAATCAATGGACTCAAAATACCTTGTGCTTTTCACTCAGTTTTAAGGGAAAAAAATTACTCTAAAGAAATAAAAAGCTTTCAGAGATGTTTTAGTACTCTTGCATGTCTAGTATGAAAGAGACAATACAGTTTACAGTATTAAGTGGGGAAAATATTTTTTTTCCTTTTCTTTTTTAAGAAATCACTCTTTGCACATTAAAAAGAATACTTCCACACTTTTACTAAATGAAAAACGTCCTTCTGAGAGTTTGATTTCTCAACCTTGTGATTATACAATTACAGTTCTCAATCTTCACATTTAACAATTTCTTGTTTTCACCCTCTCAAACATAACTGAAGAAAGCATAGGGGTACAACTGGAAATTCAGCTAAATGGAAGCATGGGAATTCTTCTCCCAAAATGTCTTTCGCAATTCTGTCTAAAAACAAGGACGACACAAAAGGGCTTCCTAGACCACAGTTTTGAATGAGCCCAGGTCTACAGGCGGTCATTGCAGCCTCTCACTAAGGAGTGATCTAGTACAAACGATGAGCAACAGAGTGAAGAAGAGTTTCCAAGATTTTCAAATCAGGTGCAAAGAACAGTCATTCACAAAAATTTATTTCCTGCCTCTATGTTTCATGTCATAGTGTTAGATGCCATTTAGTACTTGCATATGTATAGCAAACCTGTTGTTAAACAGTCAAGCACTAGACAGATACACTTCCCACATCACCATTGTCATGCTTAGATGCTGACTGGCATGATGCCCACTAAATGCCATGTAACATATCTTATTTTACATTAGATTCTTCCTGCAGGCCTTGATGCTGCTTTAAAAGTGGATAAAAAATGGACCTGCTCCTCCTGTATAAACAAAACAGAAACATACACCATACACGTGAAAATACAGAACACTTCAGCATTCTAAATGTAGTACATTTTACATAATTAATCACTAAATGTTTTGCCAGAATATTTAAAGCACCGTGCACACATACCAAAGTTCAAACTACCATATAAACCGTGCGGTGTACATAGTTAAAAATGTTAAACAGATAATTTTATATATTTAAAGCACACTAATAAAAATACAAAACTATCAAACAATCAACATTCTGTTAGAGTTAAAAAAACCATAAGTGTAGTGTCCTTTTTTCGAAGTGCTGTCCAATGGCAACACAAGCAGTGAACAGTGAAACCTAGGGGAAGCAAAACACTCTTTAATGTTTAATGAGGTTATGGAAGCAATATTGACTTTCCCTTTAATATAAGGGTTTTGTTACCTCAATATCTTCTTGTTTTTACCAGTCATTTTGTAATGCAATGACATTAAAATTACTACTTGCACTCCACTGATGACAGACGTAATCTAACTCAAGAAAATACATAGAACTATCATATTCCTGTGTCTTTCTGCTGAATTATTTCAACCATGACAAGTAAAAAACCCTGATGGGGAACAGAATCCCATTTTCAAAACCAATTGAGAAGAAAAAGCTTAACATGTTTCTCAGCTGAAAGTAAAAAAAAAAGTAAATTAATTTAATCAGCAGTACCTTGTCATATTTTGAGATGATTTCAGCCCGTTCCTCTGCTATTAATGTCTCAATATCTTTCTTCATGTCAAAATCTGCAAAACAAATGAGACAGAAATTTGATGAGTTAAAAAAACCCTCAGTTCCATAACAAGTTATAATAAAAGTAGCAGCAGTGCAATGGATAGGTTAATGTATTGAATGACATTTCAATCATTATAGACATACATGACAATTTAAACCATCTTTTTTTTCTTAATGCTGCCTATAAAATAATGCACTTTTCTTTGAAAAACACATTACAATATAATGATGACAACTGTATAATGTATTTGGCATGTAATGGCCTTTAATCTATGAGAGACACTACAACGTTTGTTTGAAGCATCTCTAACTTTCCAGCTTTTTCTTACTTTTTACATTTTTGAGTAACATTGCATTCTGCAATTTGAATGCTCCACCTTATTCCATTCATTGTGAAGTCAACAGGAATAGCTGTTCATTAACAGAACAGACCTGAGATACTGTACAGAGAAACACTTTGGAAATTCCCCATCAGTCTAATTGGACTGTGAAGATGCACTGGGCAAAGTGACCTGGAGATTCGCTGCATGCTGCAGAACTGGACTGTAGCCCCAGGGGAAGTGAGTAACACAGCAACAGTCAATTCAATGTGGAGAGAGTGCAAACTGGATGCACCTAGTTCAGAATCACAGAAAACAAGAAGTGTTCTCCACACATGCGAAACCAAAAGAGGAAAGTAAAAACTCACATTATCCTGGTACCTTTTTTGGGCAGGACTCCCAGAAACATTGGAAATTCATTTGCAGATTACGTTTTTTTTTTGTTCCCCTTGTTCAATTTGCGATTCAAAAAGCACTGGGGATCTTCAGAGTAAGCAAACACATTTTAAGGGGTGCATTTCAAGGGGACATTGAAATAGGTAATGCAACTTTCACTATTATACGAAATTACCACTGAGCATCACTAGTGTGGGTTTGCTTTAGTTTCAGAATAAGCAGTAACTTTGCACTTAGTTCAGGTTTTGAAATCCAGCCCCATTTCCTGTCATTTACGGTCAGTGACAGAAATTAACAGCAAAAACCCCAAATGCAGAACACGGGGAGAGACGATATGTGTTTTTATAGAAAAACAATCCTTTGTGCAAATCAGCTTTTAATAAGCATACTGTACACTTTTGTTGGTAAATGTCACTTTGCTATATTCATTGAAACCTGATGTGAATTAAGAGTTTCTTGGAATAACAGCACTGATTTTTGTTTTCAACAAGCTGACAGACAAAACGATGTGCAGAGCATCATAAATGCAAGCTGAGTGGCTTTTGGCAATTTTAGAGCTCGGAATCATTAGTATCTGTGCACCAAAACATGATGAAGCAAACCAACAGCTCTGAGATATCCATACCTCAATGGGGATGCTACTGTTTAATGCCTAATGTGATATAAAATTTCATGATATGGTGCACAGGTGTCCTTCATAAGGGTCTGCGGAAGTGGATTTGCAGAAGGGACTGAACTGCTGTGTTGCTGTGAAGCTGTGAGGTGCTGCAAGTCTGCCAGCTCTGCAGCAGTCCTCAACGGACTTTCAATGAAGCAGTGGAACAGACTCGCTCTAAAACTCAGTTTAAAAGTGACAGAGATAAACCTTGGCAGCCTTTAAGATCTAAATCAGAAATATCAGAAAGAGGATATTGCTTTTTTATTTTGTATCTGTCCACACCTCCTTACATACTGTATCTTAACATGTATTTTTTTCAGACATGTTTTATTTTAAACAACAGTCAACCTTTGATGCAGCTCTTGATCAAAAACCCTGTTTTGCTCTCTGTTAAAAGTAACAATGTGTTCAATAGAAAATGATAATTAAATCAACAAATAAAGGTATATTAGCATATTCAGCTGCTTGACTGCTTGAATGGTGTGAATATTTTTTTCTACGGCTTCAAATTAGAAAACAAAATGGAACTACCAAGTGAAACCATTTATGTATATTGTATGGACATTATAGCGGGGGAAACTTGCTCTAATCTTTCTATTTCAGTAACCTGCATTAGGCTATTATAAGCTTGGTGGTTAAGTTTATCTGTGTAGCTAGCGAGAGCTGTATTTGAAAAGACCACTGGCTGAAGAAACAGATATGGTTTAATCATCATCTGTGTTTTGTAAATGGGTTGGTTACATGTTATTCCTGTTTTTCATGCGATAAATACTTACCCCTTTATTCTAAGCATAAATCTAGTTTGACTGTCTTTGACTGTTGTTACCTGTTCATGAACGTAGTCAAATTGCATTAGGAAGCAAACAGAAGCTGACAAGGGCTTGGCCTGAGATAATTCACCTCAAGGGGCTGGTGGGTTGTGGGTGTTAGTGCAGAGCAGCGAGCTGCACAAATTAAATTGCCCTTCCAGACTCAACACAAAGGTTTAGTTTCTCTCTGAGTCCACTGATGCACTAATATCCAAAGGGACAAAAGCCTGCACACACTCAAAACAAGAAGCAAGCCTGTTGCCTCCTAAAAACGTGGCAGCTAACTAATTCTTCAAAAAGCAAGGAGTCGGACTTTGACTCCTTTATGCGGGCCACGTTTGTCAATTCGTTCCAAGTGCCGTGTTCTGACTCTCATGGTGTCGGCCCCATGTGGCAGAGCGTACGGCTCTTCTTGCAGCTGCTGGAGGCATGCCTTCCCCGAGCCCCCGGTGCGACTGAAGTGCCCCCAGCTGCCTGTTTGCCAGCTGCTGGGAGCTACATGAGAAGGACGGCAGCCAAAAGATCCCACCCGAGCCGCACTGAGGAGGATACAACACTGAAAGCACTGGCCCTTGCGTCTTCGCAGTTTAAGATGGGTCAGGATTTGAAAAATGTAAAAAAATAGATTCTCGTGAGTAGGCAGTTGTACTATGAGATGCTGGTGGAGATGCTATGCAATGCTGTGTTTTTCAGACCCCTGCTGCACTTCACTTCACAACCCGGGCTCATGGAACCACAATGCTGAGAGGAAAAAAAGAAACTTCGACAGCGGCACCTTCTCCGAGACCAAAACAAAAGAAGCCGTGGAACAGGACTGCCGTGCAGGTGCACCCTGACATGTACGGCTGTTCCACTCCTTTGGTCCATCGGCATGACATCACAGGTTCACTCTCTTTCCTACAAGGCTCTCAGCCTAAATTCTTGCTAGATCAAAGATCAAAGCGTGCCACGCACTTCTGCGGAAAAGAAACACCTCAATTCCGATTTCTTCATTTCAGTGGTTTAATTGCCCACATCTGACTCTGTAGCTTTTTTCTAAAAAGTTACCAAAAGACTTTAATGGCATCTGCTTCTGCATTCATTCCCTTTCTCAGCTGTGTGTAATGTCCCCTCAACAGCGCTAAAACAAGGCATGGTTTACTTAATGTTGTACCATACAAAACTGATTTGAAGTGCCAGTGGGGAAATGTACTTTCTGTTGAGCAAATATTTCAAAACGCCAACACCTGTGAGGTCACACTGACTGCCAGTGCCATGTGTTTTGCATTGAAGGTGTCTCCCATGTGAACAGAAACATTATCTTACTTTTAATAGACATCTCTGAGAAACAGGCACCCCTGCCAAGCTGAGCTTCAGCTGTGTCCTCGCTGTCACTGGTCAGCAGACATCTGTTTCGCATCTGCAGAAACGCACTAATTTTGACAGAGAAGCTTGTGATCTCTGCCTGATAAGAGTCAAAATAAGCTTGCATTTCTCTTCCCATGCCAAAAAAATGATATATGGCTATTTAAAAGATTCTGCCCTCATTCTTGAGGTACACTTCCAAGTACTACAGAAAAAACCAACCTAGTTCAAAAAGATCGTTGCTTAAAATAAACGACTTGTATGAGTGTCATGTGACTGCCAGGTTTTATACTGTTAAGTCCATTACGTGTGGTGGTATGCAGTTGTTTCAGCTGCTCGCCTTTGGGCTGAAAGTCCAGATACACCTGTCACAGACTGTCAAGTGGCAAACCTGCATGTGTTGAGGGGTTAAAATCCTGCTTAATCAGTTAACTGTGCAGCACCGACAAGGCTTGATGACCAGTGTCTTAAATACACACCACAGATTTGCTCCAAACTCTACAGACCCCGCCACCCTGTCACTGGGGGTGACCGCCAGGGCCGGAGCAGATGATGCCCATTCCTGACCCCCTTTCTCGCTTTTTGCTGGCTTCCCACATGGTCCGCCCTCTCTGACCCCCCTCTCTGGCTTCTGCTCTGCTGTCAGCCTCAGCCAGAGGACTGGCACTCGTTGCCTCGGTCACATCTCCCTCCCTGGCCTGGCAGCCACATCGGCTGACCTCCAGCTTCCTCCCTTCCTGGCACCATCTAGCATGTGCCGCTTCCCCCTTGTTGGATCGGCAGAGATTATACAGCCGCAGCCATTCTTCTGCCTTCGCCTCTCTCAACACCCCCATTCCTGTTGCACGTCTGGCCTTTTCTTCTCTGTTGCTCGCTTCTGCCTTTCTGTGGGTCCCAGGTTCACCTGGGCCCTTGAGATCAAAGGCAGCACACTCTTTGCTCCTTGACATTAAATATTATCAGTGGCTCCAGCAACACCAGTCACTAGACCCAATTGTACCAGATATTCAGCAATATATATGCTGACTTCCCCTTAATGCTCTTCATCTTTCCTTACAGTCCTCTCAATGTCTTGTTTGGTTTATTTCATTCAACAGTTTCTGAAACTAAGCTGTTGCTCCTAATCTCAATTCTGCGCATTTCAACAGGGTCGAGAGGAAATCTTTCTGGTTTTTCCTTTCTAGCAGGGATATTTCAGAGGAGA
The DNA here is from genome assembly GCF_040954835.1 of Lepisosteus oculatus. Taxonomy (NCBI): domain Eukaryota; kingdom Metazoa; phylum Chordata; class Actinopteri; order Semionotiformes; family Lepisosteidae; genus Lepisosteus; species Lepisosteus oculatus. Next base: position 12,728,913 of record NC_090716.1, read on the forward strand.
AAGTACACCCATAATTCATATATTAATCCGTAAACACTAATTGGCTGCATTGCTGAACATTTCTAAAAAAACTTTTACATACATATTTTTATATTTAGCAGCTGCAACCTGTATTCTTAGTATTTCCTCCAACTTGGTATTGTTAGTTTCTCATTCTTATTGGCTTCTTGCATGCACAAGCCCTTTTTGCTTCCAGTTGTCAGAAGATCTGCAATTATTTTTACTGATGTTGCCCTACTATTGAGCTCTTATTAAGGAAAAGTGACTTTCAAATGCTTTCACTCATGTTTGTTTAAGTACCATGTCTACATTTCTTTGGATTTCTTTGGAAGTGTGTGTATGAGATTTTGTTTCTATATTACAGCGAAATGTATGATGAAAAAATTAATCTTAAAATCAATAACAATGCCACAGTAAATCTCCAGAATGTTAACATCACTTATAAACAAATCTGACAAAAGCATACACACCTTACAAAAACCCTAAATGAGAAGCAGTAGTCTTGAAGTATGGAAATTTCCACATGGCCACACATTAAAACAGGAAAGAAGAAACATTCTTAAGTTTGCTTGTTTTCTGAGCAGGGAGGAGAAACTGAGAGACCACAACAACTCATTCTTCTATGAGTCGAAAATGCAGTCATCCTTTCTTTATAATAGGTCTTTGCCACAATGATGCAGTCAAAACTATTCCCAGCAGAGAATCCAAAGTGGGATTTCAATGAGAGGACTTTGACTCATTAGAATGAGATCACAATATAAAACAAGTTAAAATCAACTGAAGGGTATTCACTGTCTGGTATACCATGACGAGAGTATTTAACACCTTCCACTCGCCTGAAAAAAGGAAACAGGTCATTAATCCTGCCCTCGCCCTTTGTGTGTGTGTGTTATTCGAGACCGAGTCAGCCCCACTAAACCTCCATGCGCTCCACATTCCTCTCGGGGCTAATAACTGCACTTCCTGTTTGTGTCTGTAATTACCAGGCCTGCTGATACACGGCCTGAAACTTTAAATAACAAACCTAGCGGCAGGCAGACTTCGCCATTTCAGACAGGTCATCATTAAATGCAAATGAACCTTCAAATAAAAAAAATGAACCATACTGTATGTTTTACCGCTCTTTTAGAAATTTCATAAAATCTTAGAAATAATAATTTAAAAAGCAGCTCCTGACACTACTAAGGCTTTATCTCCATGAAAAAATCTTGTGGATCACATGGCAATACTTCTGCTGCCTTAGTGGGGTTTATTCTTAACGGTAATTCAGTAGATTGCATTGTATAATTTTCCTTGACCGAATACTAATAAACAATTATGGGGATGCCAGCTGAGTGACACCAGATTGACCCCCTCACAGAGGTCAAACCGAAAAGGCCATTATTAGATTGAAAGAAAATATGTGTCACTCATCACAGCCTTCCACCAGTCAGTGATGGCTCTTTTAGTTGTGTTGTAAAAGCACCCCGATTGCTCTTTAAGTGGAGTGGCAATGCTGCATTTGCTGCTCTTGGCTGTTGCCCCACTTGGGGTGCAGAATGAGACACAAGCCAGAGCCAAGAGGCTTCAACACTGGCAATAGAATGGCAATACCCCAGGGCAATATACATACCCCAAAGGGCCATACCGCGATTATACAGAGATTACAAAAGCATTTTTTAAGTCTGCAAGGTTAGGTTCCAATCTCTTGTTAGTAGCTCTGGAGAATAAGGGTGTACTTTTCCACAAATGTAAGCAGCCTGTAAACTCATTGGGTCCATAACAAACAGACAGTAGATCATGATCATTTTTAAAAGGTTTACAGTAATAGTATTATTGAAAATGCAACCAGCAACGCAGTGATGGATGTATTTGCAATAGCCAGGTTCATACCATGGGTCTTGACATGGTTGTAATGTCAAAGGTGCCATTGAAATGAATTACAAAGCAATTCCTTCTGTTATCTTAGCTTCTTTCATTTTTTTTCTTTCATTTTCTTAGCTGCAGAAAACACGAACAGCCCATGATGTTCTGATTGCACACAGAACATCTCTTTTGTGACAGGAAGAGACTTCAGAATGTGTCATTTACAAAACCCAAGCATCAAACCCTGTTATAATAAAGTATTTTTTATGATAAAATTGTTTTTCTTTGTACATTTCAACTGAAAAAAAACAGAACATATACTGTAAACTCCAACACCAGATGTAGAAAGAAAGACCCGGTTACCTCAGATAATATTAGGTCTCACTGTCTATTAATGTGCTCCTCAGCCACAAGCCAAACCCTACCCGCCTGTTAACCCTGCCCTGCTGGTTTCCTCTGCTCACACTAGCTGCTGAACAGCCTTTATTGCACCTTTTTGGAGATCAGCACCACAGTCACTTTCCTAAATTACTTAGGGGTGTCAGCTGCTGCAGAACCACTGAGCACTGCCTTAATGGATTAGTGCATCTTTAATGAAGCCTGGGGCAGATTCATTTCTCTGGGGTCACTCCTGAAACTCAAGCAGGAAATGGAAACATTCCTGTAAGAGTATACTGTGCATATGTAGTCCTCTTTAAAGAATACAGACTCTCAAAGTAAATGTCTATATTTATCATGAGATTGGTTCTGTGTTTTCAAAAGCCGTTTGTTTACTGGTATCTTGAGTTAGATCTTGTAAGCTCTGCAGTCAGTAATGCAAATCTCAGTGATAAAACACCAGTCTCATGGTTACCAATGGGATCAAGAGATTTCTATGGTAATTTTTACTTACCACAAACTGTACAAGTGTAATGATGTCTTGTAGAATAGTTCAAAATATCTGTAGCAGATCTAATCCTGGAGAGCCACCGCGCAGTCCATTATATCAGTCACCTTTAAATCATCAATTCGAAAAGGCATAGAATGTCTGATCAATAAAATAGTTTGTTAAATGAGGCAATTTTGGAATGAGGTATGAGCATACAACAAACGTTCAGAGCAAGAGCTGTTATTTCCAGTCTTATGTAAAGAATTTACTGAATTTTCTTCTAAATACAGTATATGAAAAATTGTAAGTCTTTAGAAATGAAGGTGTAGTGAACGGTACTGTTCAGGCCCAGGTGCAGGGCAGTGGAAGTGTGAGGGTCCAAGGAAGCATCTGCTTTAACACAAGATCAAGGGTGACCTTTCTGCTCATTGTTACAGTTGACAAATCTCTTGAGTCAACAGTCCTTCATTCCTGTAAACCAATCCAGAAGAGTCAATTTTCCCACGGGACAACGCAAGATTATCTGAGCACTGAGGAGTGCTAGGATTACAATGGTCTGACTTCAAGGAAACATTGTGGACATATTGCCATGCAAAGATTTCTCTCCTGACTCTCTCCTGAATCCAACAGAAAGTCTATGGCACCAGTTTGCCAATGTCATCCCCCACAAATGGCCAATTTATGCCAACTGGCAGCATTTACACATGAATGGTGGAGGTACTGTATATTCCCCAGCAGTCCATCTCCACTCAGCGAGGATCAGCGAGATCATTCTTAAAAGTAACTGTGATGTTTTCAGTCTGACAGTTTGTTATGTTTCTTATTAAAGATCGAGATTTTCTGGGATACAGTTTAATATCTAGGTTTCAAATGTTTCATGAAATCCATCGAGCCTGTGCTTTGTGTGCACCACTATACTGTAGCTTTTTCATTAAAGAGTTGGTATAAATAGCACTGCAGCCCTGCTGAGAGTCTTTGCACACCATTTCTTTCTGCACAGAGAGCACAGTGAACAGATGTCGCCTTTCTTTGTGCTAGGCAAATTGGTTAATTGACTTTTACAACCACCGGCTCTACAGACAAATCATCTGGCAAACTAATGCCACTGAACCTACAGTTTAAGATGTTCAAAGGCAGATTAACACAATCTCCAAGACCAGTCTAATGCTCCTCAAAAAATATCCTTTAAATACACTTGAGCATATTAATAGCAGCCAGTAATGACTATCAGGATGAGGGCAACTGATTGATTATAGATGACAGCTCCAATAACAGCAATGTGACACGTTGCTGCACAACCCAGAATAACGTTCTCATGATTTCTTTTTGCTTCGATTGCATAAGATCAATCCAAAGCCCTGTGGTTACATATGGAAACGATCTGGTTTCAAACAGAAAGCTCTGGCAGCATCATTTGCTGAAACAGAAAATACAGCAAGGGTAAACTAAAAAGATTTTGTGGGCTTTTTCTTGGTGTGTGTACTGTATTAGATCTCAAAATACTGCCGATGCAGATATTTACTTTTAATTCTGCACTATGGAAAAATAAACAGAAGGTTAAAAGTTTTCACTGTATGATTTCTGTTATATGATGGCATTTGAATGTGCTAGAAAACCGTGTCGTTGCTATTCTTGTGTACCATGTTTTAAGATTAATCTTGTTTTTTTATCTTGATTTTTGGAAAAATCCCAGTGCATTGAGGAATGTGCACAAAAGGGACAAACCGAACACTTAATGAAATAAACACATAACGAAAAACACATGGAATACAAACAAGGGCAATATTTTATGACATGAAAAAGCAGAACCACCTTCATTTTTAAAACAAAATCCTAAAAAGACACATACTGTAGTTTGTGAGATTTGGAAAAGGAGAGGCTCTCCAAAATTAAAACAAGACAGCACAACAACAAATGAGAAGCTCAGACACTTCTCATTACAATGATGAAGGTTCTCAATACACAGTAAGCAGCCCCACAACTTGATTTTCACTTACTCACTCACTGTCCTTGGTACAGGATGTATTTTTATAAACAAAATCCATAAAGCTAAAAACCACGAGGCTGCTCCAGTGTCAACTAGTACTACTATCTACTATAGATTATTAATTACATGCAAATAATAGGAATATCGAGAGGAAATATAATATTCATCTGCTAAGTAAGATGTCTTACAAGATGTCTGCTTTCTGGATCAGTTAGTTCTGAGAGCAGGTGACGTCTGTGGCAGATATAAACCATTTTACAAACAGGAACCAAGCACTGAAGCATGCCTTACCACCCTCAGTTAGAAGACGCAGTGCTTCAAGCTACGGATGAGCGAGCTCTAGCACCGTAAATCCAGCCAAAAGCAGCAAAACAAAAACAGATGTTGAAAGATGAAAAGTTGGTTACAGCACAACACGGTCTCAAGTTTCTCTAAAACGGGCCTCCTTTAACACTGGCACAGATACTGTATATCCGCTCAATGTACTGCTTCTCCTATTCCTACTACTGCTAGAACAGCTACAAGCATCACTACTACAGCAGCTGCAGCTACTGTAGCTGCTAAAGCTATTACTACTACAACTACTCTGGCTACTGTTATTATTACTATTACAGGTGCTACTGCTGTAAGTACTTCAAATGCCAAATATACACCATGCATACTCCACTTGTACAGCAGTGCTTATCGTTGGAAATCAGACACAAAGCACATACAAGTCATCGCTAAATTTACATGGTCCATGTTTCACATCAATATGTTCAGTCTAAATGGTTTATTTCTGTATTTATAACCGTCAGACTACTGGGTCTAGTATATATTTATATCATGTTTGATTTTGAGTTTGGTTTGGCTAAAAGTTCTAAATCTAAATGTCCATAACAAAATAATAAAAACCCTGAAACCACATACTAGTTCTTGTTCTTCACACTGTCTTAATGGCAATCTTGATATGTGCAAAACTTAACTTTTCCCAAAAAATTCATCATTTTGAATAAAACCAATGTTTTGCTACGGACTGATGCTCTGTACTAATGCAGTATTCAAGGCATAACAATCTCACAATTTGAAGAAATAGATTATGATATGTGGTTCACAAGAATTCTCCAAACATAAATTCTGTATTAGGTCTGTATTAAAGTAAAATTAAGAATGACATAATATGTATAATTAGCGTGGAGTGAGTAGCAGGTCAACAAAATGTCAGGCTATTACACCATAAATAATAACCTGTGACTCATTTCCCCAACTTTTGACTAAAGATAATTTAGTATTAGAGTGCAATATTAAAAAACACAACCTCTATTAGTCCAATTTGTATGCTTTTCTAATCTCACATGATGCTAGTTAAAGAAAACTATGACATTTCTGTGCTGTCTTCATCTGCAAGTCCTAATACCACATGAAACATAGTCTTACGACTGATAGCAGTATAGGATAGTGTTTTATCAAACATGATTTAATGGTGTGTCATTAAACTGCAAAACAAGAAGGAAGCTTCACATTTCCACACAAATATTGTAATAACATTTTTAATTACTCTGTAATTAGTGATTACGTTATGCAAGAATAAGCAGACTTCCATGTACTACATCTTAATACATTAATATAACATGATATAATACATTATATAACATGATGTTCTACACTGAATAAGGACTTCTATGTTCAGTATTAGCTACAAAAAAGGTTTGTTCTAGTAAAAAAAATAGACCATAAGTCTAACAATGTATCTACTGAAGAACATAAGAACCTACATTTTGTTCCCGTTAAAAACCTGTCCGCATAATTTGCTACCAGAACTTTACCAATCACACGGGTTCAATTACAAATGCAGAGTACTCATTTGGCCTTTCTGGTGATAAAAAGGTCCTTTTTTAGAGACTTATTTAAAACTGCCTTGTTAAGTGGGAGTGGGAGGAAGCTGGGGACATTGAGAGGAGTGTGTGCATTTGACTGTTTGAGATAAGGTAACTTTTGGAATGGGCAGTGGTGAGAGAAAAAAAAATTCCTTTAATAATAGCTGAAATAAGTTGGGGATTTCTCTTACAGGGTCTTTCTGTGTATTACAGGAACACCTTTCACATTAAGAAACAGGCAAGAGATATCTAGCCTCTCAACTAACAATGCTTTTAGCTCTTTACTTTTGTAAAACAGATTTACTTAGAACGTAATTTATAGTGTTTTGTTTCCAGTTTTCTGGAGCATATTCCAGCAGTATTCTATTTACTAGAGTATCAACATTCTCTTTACCAAAGACTTTTCAGTTCAGTATAGCTGAATGTTTTATGTTTTAGTGCTATAAAAAACATATGTCACTGAATACATGAAGTCAATACTTCATGAGAATGTCAATAACACTGAGAATAATGTGTGAGCAATTCTCTTCTCTCCCTTTAAAAATAATTATTAATATCAAGTCACAGATGCCCAGGAACCAGAAAAAGGAAACAGAAAACATGAACAGACATCCAATACATAAAGCAAATTCTGACCATTCAGATCTTGCCAAAATCTAGTTTCACCTTATTCTGGAACATTTGCCAAATAAACCAATATATTTATAGGTAGTACAGAATCCACTTTAGCCCAAATAGATTTTCATGTATCAACTTAATGCTACATATTTTGGAATTACAACTGTAAGTCTTGTGTAAATTGAATTTCTCTTTAATGCACAAATTAAAAATATTTGTTTGTACATTTCTGCATATTTATGGAAACCATACACCATTACAATGACCCTAAAATACTCAAATACTGTATATTTGCATTTTTATATTTAGGAATAATAAAACATCTAATAATATGCATAACATTTCACATTTCTTTTTTTAGTTCACATTTGAGTTTGAAAGCATCTTTTAAAAAATAAAGCTTTTTAGGAACATTAAAATTGTGATTGCTTAGGCTACAAGTTACTGATTTTAAAACAGGTGACCCAATAGTTAAACTCACACATTTTTAGTTGTTATCCCATAACCTTTTAACACACATAAAGATAAACCAAAAGCTGAATCACATGCAATTTTAATAATGCTGCTATCACTCACTGACCTTGTCCAATCACTTTTCTGTATGTCACATGTGGCTTTTTTCATGAGGCCTGTTTGGTTGCTTGTTGTGAAGTGCAGGAGATCTCTGTGTGGTGTGCAAACACTGTGGCTCAGTGAGGAAAGGGAGTGCTGCTTTAAATTCCTATTCAGATGGAGTTAGATTAAGAATTAAGAACAGGTTCTAAGGTTTGGTCCAAGACAATTATAAAACTATGAAACACAGTCACTCTGCCTGCTGAGCCACTGTGAAGGCCTATGACACTGGAATAACATAAAGAATCCAACTTCTCCCTCAGCTGCATCAGTAAAATAGGACCCTAACTGACAGGCCAATGTTTCTCAAGAAGCAAGAAGAATCCAAGAGTTATTCATACTTTTTCTGTGCCTTATGGATTAACACACAAACATAATCAAAATGTCACTTAAACAGCAGAGTACACATTAAAGAATAAGAAAATATTAACAATAACAATTAGTTATAATAACCAATGAAAACTATATGGATTTAGATGTCAGACTCGAGTCATAAAACAAGCCTCTCTTTCAGCATTCCTGCACATTATAAAATATTAATGGTGAATATTGGTCATTGATCTTCTTTTCAAAATAAGCTATAGTATACTGTACATAGCACTTTTGTTGTGACATTACTCAATATTGTGTGCAGAAATCCATGCATCAATAAATCTAACAACATTAGTTTTAATGATAATAAATAGGTTTTCTGAGCATGAGAAATACCCCAAACCCCAGAAAGAAGAAGCTAACCCACCAACAAGCAGATACAGAGGTTCAAAGACTTTTGGAATGAATAACAGGTGGTGGACAGACCAGGCAAAGGTAGTTCAACATCTTGCAGACATAAACAGTATTTATAGTTTCTTTAGGACTGTCTGCTGTCTACAGGACTTTTATACCGATTCTCTTCAGACCTCCTGATCAATGAAAGGGAGGTAATTATTGCCTCTAGAAAGGAGCATACATAAATACATAATAATAACAACAATAAATACATAAATATTCCAGAAAACCTCAAATACAGTACTAGCCATTGACATGAAAGGCCTTTCTGTCTCAGTGTTTTGTCTATGTGCAATTATTATTATTGCTTCTACTATTCATAAGTGCTCGTCACATCAGATGCTAAAAACCCAAAGGGGGCTGGAGACTTCCGTACAATGGCATTCTTGTTTTCCACTCCGGGGATGGTTTTCATGTTTAGACCCCAAAAAAAAAAAAATCTGCTGCTGGGAATCTGGAACACAGAAGGACAGAAATAGCCTGCGACCCCGCGGGCAGCGAGGGACTGTCACTTCAGTTCTTGTTCCTGCTCCAGTCCAGCACTCGCAAAATACCCAACGCTGCGCCACGAGCTCCAGTCACCGTCGTCAGCACAAACAGAATTCTTATCCCTGGCCCTGAGGGCAATATTCAGCCTGAGAATAGCTCCCGCCATTCTCTGAAAGTACTCAGGAGTATACAGGAATAAAAAGACCACTTTGTGGGTTACATTTTTCCCAAGGAAGCAGCACCTATTTTGGTGGAAACAGAAGACCACATCTTTACTGGGCTATAAAGAGAGATGTGAATCTACTGGTGTGTTAAAGGACCTCCTTTCCCCTGGCACAACTGTTCGCCTATTGGCATCCTTCTTAAAAAAAGAATCTCTTTGTAGCAGATGGAAACATATTCCCTTCTGTGTTTCTATTTTTTTTTTACCTGCCAACAAAACGATAACAAGTGTTGATCTCGTGAAGATGTTTCCCAGGCAAAACATGGTACATGGTAGACATGGTAGGTGAATAACACATCATCCTGGCAAAAATCTACAACATACGCTGGAAAGCAAGCTTCAGCACTGCAGAAAGACACCTATGGGCTTTGCAAGTAGGACACCTCATCGTGCCAATGCTTATGGCTTTACACTCCTCCAAGATACACAATTCAGCTACTCAGCCTTTTTTATGTCAATACATGGGCATCAGTATCTGCATTTTTTCTCCTGTCTTTTCAATTCAATTATATGCATGTAGTCTTAGCAAAGCAGAGCTTAAAAAAAAAAAAACGCCAGAGTAAAAATACAGTCAAGGAGTTTGCAAACCACAGACGCCAGACTGAATTCATACCATTTTCAAGTTCAGTCATTTATGCCCAAGCATGCAATTTACTAGAAGCTAAAAAATCCTAAGTTAAAAGGCAACAAAATGAAATCATGACTAACTAAACAGGGAAATATGGATCAAGGAGAGGCTGCCTAGATAGAAAAAAAATAACACACTGGTGGCGAGAAATTTAGCAAATTGTGAACATAACACTTTTCTGTCCATCTAATGTTTCCTGTTCCTTGTACAATTGTGCCTGCAAGAAAGACTGTAGACAAATGAATGCTAAATCATTCAGATAATGACTTTTTCTCATCAAACATCTTCAACAGAGAGAATAAAACACCTCACCTCAAACTAGCAGGCCTAAGTTTAGTCAGTAATGGCCCACAAAGAGCCTAAATTCTAGCAGGCCTCCTCTAGACTGATCTTACTGACCCACTGAGTTTCCTGGCTTTCATTTCAGCTGAGCTCATGTTTACTTAATTGACCCCCTAAACATAAATGACTAATAAATTACTAGTTGTTCAATAATTGTTTGTATTAAGTTAAATATTTTTAGCTCACCTAGAATGAAAATCAAAGATGCATGGGAGCCTCTATTATGACCAGGATTGAGAATTTTCTGATTTGGTGCAGTGGGGAAAAATAAATCAAGAGAACCAGGCTGTTTGTTTTACCAACCTGAATGCAATACCTACAAAAATCCTGAACATGCCACTAAGGGTGTCCACCTGATGCCACCTGAAGTGTCTGTGGGGCTCTCTTACAGCTTGGACAGTGTATATTTGAGTACTGTCTTTATAGATAAAAAACTCAAAAATCAATTGCTCAACTGTGAGAAATGACCCCATGTGTCAATTATGGTAACCTGTTCCAAACAAACATGTACTGTACTAAGTATATCTGATCTGTTGCAGAACTCCCCTAAAAGAACTTAAAGTGTAGATATGACATTTCCTCAACATTAAATGAAATAAATCCTGAATAGCTATTCACTATTGTATGTGACACAGTACCAAAGGAAATATGTCAAATCTCAAGCTCATTCAGGAACCAAACGGTATAAAAAAGAAAAAAAGAAAAATAAAACAAAGCTCAGAAGGAAGTATGTACAAAGTGACTCAATTCAGGTTTTACTAACAGCTAATACTGCAGCAGTATGATCCTGGCCTTGTCCATTATCCTTCTTACCATCAACACTCTGTGTTTGCGTCTGCATGTTCACAGTATGGCCACTGCCAAGCCAGATGTGGTCTTATGCTCAAATGCTTCATATGTAAAATCATTGCTTCATTGAAAACATGTAATATGTTGCCTCGGTCACAAAGCATTTTAATCACGCACATCAATAAAAACTAAACTAAATTCAAGCCTGATAGATATGGACATTTGCAATCAGGATTCTTGTTACATTTCAGTCTACCAGTTTAGAGCTACCAAGTTACAATGACTCCGCACTGCACATCAAACAAGTCGGGAAAACTTGTTCTAAAAACGAAATAGACTACAACACACCGGCAATACAGATCTAACAATCTATAACTACAATAAGAAATCCTGATTAGTAATTAGAATTAAAGGAAAAAACCTTGTCATCTCAACAAGGTAGAGGTGACGAGCTCATTAGAAGTTTCATCTTTTTGCAGAAAGCATAGTGAACATCACAAAGGGTTTTCTTAGTAAGTCAAACACTGCTATTGTATATTTGTCATTATCACATATACGATTAAAAGGTATGAACACTTCCAATTCATTTCATATCTGTATATCTATTATATATTAATGCATTCTTTATATTTATTTATATTTTATATTGATTTGCTATTAGAGCAAGGTATTCTGGTTCTTATACATCATCCTTACTGATCGAGAGAAACAACAAAATCCATTCTACACTACTACAGTAGAGTAAATGACACTTCAAATGCAATAATCAAAAACCTTGTGTTTTTGTTTTCTAATAATCAAACGTGTTATTAATATGCCTCCACAATATGGTTTATGGTGCATCAATGATGCAACATATGATCAGTTGTCTCAAGCAAAGGGACATTTTCATTCTTCTTCCTCTCCATACACAATTCCTCCTTTCTATGTTTATTCCATTTCGTACAGTCCTTGCCAGTGCATACCCTATGCTATTTTTTACTTGTTTACGTCTCTCAAACTGCTGTAAGCAATGACTTGACTCTGCACTGCAGGTTATTAATTTCCCCAACAGCAAGCCCAAATCAGACCCCTTCATTTCCATATTTCAAGGTGTAATTAGGTCTTACTAGCTGCAGCAATTTGCAATCATAGATCGTCTTTGGCTTATAACAAAACACAGCTCTCAATGAGAATGAAAAAAATCTAAACACTGACAAATGGCAAGATATAAGGCAGTTCTTGAATTTCCACTCCAGAGCCTAAAAAGCCTGCAATAGAAAGCTGGTCTTTCAAACTAATCTCAGCTCTTCTGTTGAATGTGCTACTGATTTTTCTGCAGAGGACACTGATGACCTCCGTGTGCATTTTCATCATTTTTTACAGGGAAAGGTAAAAAACTAAAATTACAAAGCATTCTATACACAACTGTATCATTATGGTAGGTTACAGTAATGAAAGTACAGGAAAATATTTATGGTGGGTAACTGCATTTAACAACAAAGATGAAAGAAAACTAAATAGAATTGTTAAAAAAACGTATTATTTTCACTAGGTTATAGTTTTATGTTTAAACGCAAAACACTTTGCTATCTCCAAGTTCCATTTACGGTAGATCTAGCGTGTCACAGAGAAGCCGTGCAGACGATTTGCCTACAAGAGGGTAAAGGCAATTTCGAAGATTAGTGACACCGATGATGTGGTCAAAGACTTACTGTACACTACAAAGTGAGTAATGTCTGAAGCCTTACATTCATGATCAAAAGCTGCCAGATTACCTTCTCTAACCTCAAACATGGTGCAGACACAACTTAAAATGTATGTATATGTGTTTCATGAAAAACATTCTTTGCTTCATTTCACATAATGCTTTGAAAAAATGACTATAGTACCTCTGGGTACTATAAACCAGAGTCTGTTTTTAATGAATTCTTATGTAATTAGTTGACCGCGAACAGATTTAAATACATTAATCACAATATAGTGCCAGTATAGTGCACCAGTAAACCTCTCAGGAAACACAGAGAACAGTCTGAGATCAGGTGTATCTTGTAAACACAACAGCAAAGCCAAGAGTTCGTGGAATGCAGGCCACACTGTTTGAATTATCTGTGCAATGTGGATTAACAAGAATCTCAAATTGCAAATTGTTTCCCTGATCAAATATAACTGCTGTTACCTGACTTGACAGAGAAATCCACCCTCCTGCAATTTCACTTTCACCTACTGATTTTACCAGACATGGCCCTGAAGTGCTGGCAGAGGGGAGGGGATGAAATTTAATACCATAACACTCAGCCCACTGATCACACGAGCAGAGAGTCTAGGGACATCTGTGAGTGCTATCACTGCCTTGTACCAGCCTCAACACAATTGCCAAAGAACAAGGCTTCAGAAAACTGAGAGTTCTTGTTTGCTATTCATTTACTTTGGTATATATACTTCTGTACAATACCAAGCCAGGAAACAAGAGAGTAGAATTTCTCATCTAAACCTGAGAGCATAACGAACCCTTTATTAATTATTATTGTATAATTTATTTGGTTGATTTTTTTCCCCCCAAAAGTGACTTTTTTTGTATGCATTTCTGCAGCTGGGTATTTTACTGGACCAATCTGAGTTACAGAAATGTACAACAGCAGTGAACCAATCCAGAATTTAATCCCACTTCTTCTCAGTTATGAGCCCACAGCCCCTAGGTACTGTATTTCAAGACAATGTTTTAAAAACCTGAGGATTCATGCTATCCCAAAAAGAATTAATTTACTTTCACTTTCTTGTGAAAAGTGAAAAGACTGCCCCTTATTTAACAATGAAACCTCCAAATCATGTTCCACACTGCAAGCTTCACACAACTTAGAACATAACAAAGAGTTATTTTCCTTGCATATCCAAATTGTTCTGCAATGACTATGGCATTCAGTATTCCAGCCTAGAGTTTTCTCTGCAACACAATAAATCATTTTTGCAGTTTAAAAATTTAAAGGGGGTGGACTTTTTCTCAGAATGAAGAGACATAGTACAGTACTCATGGACTAAACTGTCAGAGGTTTTTTATTGAGAATATAATGGTGGGACGCTCAGCTACCAGAAATTGGAATTTGACTGTTGGAATAAGCATTTCATGATAAGATCATTCAGGAGAAAGAGAGGGCCTCAGACTAAGTGCTCATGAAATTTGGAAAGAAAAAGGAAAATTATATCCTCTTTATGCAAAAGCTATGCATGAAATATTTGAAGAGAAACAGTGCCTGAGTCAGGTCTCCATTAAATGTACAAATAGACCCAAATAACCATCAGCTTCACCCTTGAGTAATACAAATTGCCTTGACAGAGGCCAATTTGCCATTGAAGAGATGCACGATTGCACTGTGTGCACAGTAAGCACAGAGACAGAGAGGCAGGCACAGGAAGGAGACAATGGTAGCTTAATTATAGTTAAGACCACCTCACCGAAAACTGTTACCAACATTCGAGTTACATTTAATTATACAGACACTAAGTGTATAATAGATTACAGTGGCAATAGGAAAACTATTTTTTTTACCTTTTAAATCATGGGCACAAGTAAAAAGCAGAGTCCTTTCTGCAGACGAAAGTGTACTTCTTATGGCCATATTTAAAGAGTTTAATTCACAATGACTTATTGTCCCAAAAAGATGCCATTTTCTTCTAAATTGAACAATACATATGTTGACATAAAAGAAAAACAATTTCATGAACATTTCTAAACAATATTGAAGTATAGTCCTTAATTACCAAATCATCTGTTCCCCGAGTGAAAACACATTTTCCAAAAACATTATGGGAAATTCTAAGAAGTTTCTTTCATATTTAGCTAGTCTAGCAGATAAGCATCTGCTGCACTTTTTCAGATAAGACTAAAGGAACTGTGAAGATGGGAAGAGAACAGTGACAACACAAGAAATCAGCTTCAGCCCATTTGCTATAATATGTACATTATTGCACTACTACAGGGCTGACTGGGTCAGAAGCTGCCATCCTTCAGTGATCCCTGCAGCTTCAGTGAACTAAAACATTTCTCAGCGAGAGCTGCATCAATACTCCATCTCATCTGCCGCTAGAGCTGTGGGATTCTTCGGGATTGCAGGTACAAAAGAGGAGCCGGGTAGTCCTCATTTACACTATGTGGTAAGATACATGCATGCAATTGTTTGACTCTCCTGTGCTAGTACAGTATATAGGCTGTGGCCGTGAACCAGATAAATTAAAAACTGCTGTTCGGGCTCAGCAACATGGTTGCCATTTGCGACTGTTGACTATTATCCCCTCAGCAGACACCCCTCCTCCTCATCAGTTTAATTAAGTACATCACCCACTTAAGCATAGTAATGATAGAGGGAAAAGAGAGAAAACATAAATCACACCCAGAGTCCACATCAAATAAAGGCTGCCCCCTCCTTTAGAAATAAATGGATTTGTGTTATGTCAGGGTGGGGATTAAACAACATGAACAGTGAGAACAGGAGAGCAAAAACTCTCGGGAACTAAAAGACTCCAGACCTCTGAACTGGTGATGAATCAGTGAATCGGCATTGTTGGAAGCTCTTACTAGTTAACGAAATGACTGCTTTACACTCCTCACACGGAGGTGGGCATCTTAATGCAGTTTAAACAAACCTGGTATCAGAGGGGTGCAGAAAGGGGAGGTAATACCTACAGTAAAACTCATGTGAATTCCTTTTTTTTTCCCCTGCAAATGAAACTGCTCCTTGTCTCACTAAAGGGATCCAGCCCAGCTCACACTGTTCTGTTGAATACAGAGGGATGCCTATGTGAAAGATTCCTCAAGGATTATATTAGAGGGGCACAAGGTGGAGGTATTGATGAATTAGCGAGGAGAATAATCTGAACTAAGACAGAGTTGGGTTTTCAAAAAAAAAACAGCCAACAGCACGCCAGGAAAGACGATGATATAAACCAAGCCTTTAAAAATAAAACCCACAAGCTCATTGGCTGTTATTAATCATGTTAGCCCTATAAATAACTTACCACAGGGGACTATGCAGTAGGAGTTCTCTTTTAATCAGGTAGAATCTGTTCTGATAAAGAGGAAAGACTTCTCTGTCACTGCTGGCTTTCCTTTGTGCGGCTAACTTCGTGTTTCAGTCTAAGTCGTGACACAATGCATTTCTGAATGGTGCATCAGATTGCCCTCTCAAACCTGAGGTTTAAAGGACAAGGCAGTTTGCTGACAAATTACAAGTGGGAAGAAAAGCTCTAATGTTCATTTAACTCCATTACAAAGCATTTGAGGTTCAAAAAGTCCACTTCTTTGTCAATTTTTGCTAAGCTTCAGAGATACAGGATGTGGTCTAGAAGCCTGTGGCATTTATTGCACTGAAATGGTCAGCTGCTTCTGTGAAAAAGGACTTCAGCAACAACACGTCAGACCTGGGCTTGCTAAGCAAACTCAGCATACTATTACTTTTACAGTACGTCTAGGCGAGACTCTTATTCCTAGTTGTACCCCCAACATGTCTGCCCTTCAGTACAGATCATCTGTCCCGTATCTTCCTGGTGAGACAGTGTTTGTTTCAGACTCACAATATATCGTGTCAAAATGAAGGGGCAGCCAGGTAACAGATGAAGAGATAGTGGGGTCATGTAATAATCATGCAGACACTTTCTTTTCACCATTACTCCCACTCTGAATGATCCTCGGCTGTACCCCGAATGAAAACCACCAATTTAGACCTGAGATTACTTAAACATTACTGTCATTAGAATCCTGAGTCAATTCTTATTATTATTCTTATGTGATTCAAATATTGGCATCTAAATAACGATTGTACTTCTATCCATCTATTTTCAATCAGTTTAATCAGTTTCATCCAATTTAGGGTTTGAGGGAGATGAATCTTACCCTGGCAAGTAATAGTTGTAAAATGAACCTGAATTATTATTATTATTATTATTATTATTATTATTATGCTTGAACATTTGTTAATTTAGCAGTTGTCTATATAAAGGGGATAAAACTCAATTGTGTTTGTATAGATAAACCACTCTTACAATTATTACATATAATGTAATAATCTACATGATAATAGGATTTAATGGAATACACAGCATACTGTAGATTTATAAATGGAATGCTTTGCATAATTAACCAGCAACAGCATTAAATGATCAATGTTTTGCATTCTGATGGTAATGCTGCAATAAGATGATTTGGGTCTAGACTTACTTTGGTCTAGTATTTCTACAAAGAAAGTTCATTTCAGCACCATGAAGAACGATTTGTTTTTTCTAATCTATTGTATCCTCACTGATACCTGAACTGCAGTTCACCGCCTTTTTTTTCCAAATTTGCAAATGTGCTTGATTTCAGAAGGTTTCATTCCTCACAGATTGTAGGCACATAAAAACCAAAACCCATAAAGAGTAAGTGGTAATTCTTAAATGTCTGGTAAGGATTTTTTGCAAATTGTTTCTGTTTGATTAATTCAGACAAATGTTACCCTCTTTGTAGAAACCATAAAGACATAAGTTTTCAGCTGGATTAGTTAGAAGTGGAAATCACACAAGGCAATGTGTGTGAAATGTAGTTTGTTGTTAGGAGGCAAAACATAGTCACCTACTGTATAGACCAGTATATGGGAAGTATGTTAGAATCAAGGGGTGGCATTCAAGGGTACTGGGGCCCTGGAGTTTGTACCCTGTTCAAGAGGGAGGTCTTGTTACCCATCTTCTCCCTTCTGCTTCTGAGAATGTAAATGACAAGTCTGAGGCCGAAATTAATTTTGGAGACGAACCGAAATTTCAGTGTGTTGTCTGAGTGTCAAATGCAACAGGAAGTAGTAACCAGCAGTCAAACCACTGAGACTTTCTGTCCTGATGCGGCCTGTGTTTTTGTTCAATGCACACCAGACCTCTCCCTCCCTTCAGCATCTCCGAGACCAGTTCTGCTACAGGGTGGACTTACTGTAAATATACCTACTTTACTGAACAAGTCAATGCCTGAATGAAAAGGAAAGGCGAGTCAGCCTGATCAATCACTTTTCTCAAACTTGTCCTCTCGTTATAATTGTGCATTCTGTTAATAAATTCAGATGCAGAAATCAAATTTTTATAGTGAAGCACACCTATATGGAAAGGCCTTAACGCACCATATGCAGGACACCCTAATTTTCCTGATGTGTCTATCTGTCACAAAGGCAAGAATAGCATCTGATTTAGGATTTTGGTGTTCCCAACAGTGCACTACACTTCTTAAGTTATGATGGGTCTTATCATCACAGAGACATGCCTCAGTGTCCTTTATGGGAATCCAACAAAACTGAAAAAAGAGGACAACTGTTTTGTGGAAGAGCCACATAGCATTGGTACATAAACAGAAGCTGGACCAAAGGAACAGTTCGACAACAATACTTTACGTATCAAACAAGAAATCTGTACAGCTATCTCAGCAGCAGAGTTCTACTACTCTTACAGAAAAAATAAAAACATTTTCTTTTGGCCATTTTCACTAGCTCTTAACCTAACAAGAAATTCAACAGAGGACTCAATGAACCCATTACAGTAAAATAAACGTAAAGCCGAAAGGATATCTGACTGAGCTGTTCTAGCTTACTTGTCCCTTTGTTTTGTGAACTGAGGTTTTTCTTTGGCTTGTCACCATGGCAAAAAAACACTCAACTAGTCAAATGAAATAAAGCTAAATCATGATCTCATTTCCTGCCTTCTCAAATTTGTTCAAACGTCAAACCACATGCCTACCATCAGCTACATACAGAGGCCTACACAAACTCAATATGATGTATTACATGCTCCCGCACAAGGTGCAGTCTTACAAAGTGTTTTCAGAATTAGTTGTTTCCCAGGCTACTTTTCAGACCAATAAAAGTTACTACTTAGCATAACACCTCTGGATATTCAGTAATTGAGTGGGGAAAAACTTACATGTATTGTCTACCAAAGTGTAATTAATATTGTGGATTACGAAAAAGAGGGATAAAAAGGATCTACTGTACAAACCCAGTAACAACCAATCTGATGACTAAGGTTATAAATGTGTGCGTTATTGATGATAAAGTCTCCATCCTCCGTGTTTAATCTGTTGTTTTGGGGCTCACTTAAAAAGAATGTTAATGCAAATGGTATGTTTCTGAACGAAGAAGTAAGAAAAGTTATACTGATGCAGGCAGTTATCTTGTGAGTCACAGAAATTCCTAGTGGCCTCCTACTCACTAAAAGGCCTGTTGACAACTGAACTGTTCTCACCAGCACAGTGGTGTTTACTGTAGATTAATACGGTATAACGCAAGGCTCTCAGTCCTGTTACCAACCACCAAAGGAAATTAAAATAAAAACAATCTGCTGTATATATACACGATATACATAAGGAACTATATTTCTTTTTTATATCGTTGTTCACAGAAAGACTACAGAGTTGATACCTGCAGTATCTCCTAACACACGTGTTAAATTCCCTATGCCTCCTTCAACAGCATGGAATTCTGGCTGCTTAGTCAGCATAATGAAATCACATCAATAACAAATATTTCCCCCAGTGCAGTGCAGCACAACTCTCGTTCACTTCCAGCCCGATTGCGCCCTAAACCTATTTAGTTACATGACTAATACAATATAACTCCGTAACCATAACCATTCAACCAGACTACGTTTTCCATCACCGGCGCTAGCGAGGATTCAGTGTACAACAACTGTGGGATTAAGATATCACATCAAAACCTCTGGCTGTGGTGCTCATTCACAATAAAAGCAATTTGGTATCACAGCCGATTAAAATTGCATACCGTACTGCATAACTAAACTGAAGCATTTTAGCTCGACCGAACCTGGAAAAAAAGTAAAAGTGATAAACTCCAGTTTTACCCTGCAATGTATCTTCACGGTGGTTGTTATTCCTTTCTACAATAATTTCATGACTTCTCTTACTTTCAACATTAAATTTTAGGATACAAAATAGTATATTTATTGTAAACAAGTGCCAGACACCATCCAAAATGAAAAGAAACTATCAACAATCCGTCTTGTAATAGCATTACAAACTACAAGGACCACAGATGACTAAAATTGCTACACATTTCTGTGAGGCCTAAATGTTTTTTCCCTAAAATTACAGCAATACGGAAACACACTGATACATAAACGGATAGTCTTTTAAGAGCAGGATGTATTAGATCGCATTTATTGAAACTGTGATTTTATACGTTTTTTCTTACTTACTAAGTAGTATTACAGTGATAATAAGTTGCAACTACAAGACATAAAGTCGTTATTTTGTAGATTTACAGTTGACAGTGTACAAATAATTTCTAATACTGTACGGTTTTGAATAACTTCAGTTAGATTTGGATTAATTCATGAAGAGGCTCAATGAGCACATTCTGAGCCCCTATCATATTTTCAGATATTTAGGGGAACTACAGTACTTGCACGATGGGGAAGCAACAAAACCAAACATCGTTTTATGTGCTCTGCGTGTGTAAGATTCTCAGATTCATTTGCAGTGGTCTTACACTCTTTTTTTTTTTGCTTTTGTTTCAAATGAGAAAAACGTGTCTGCATCCCCGAAAGCAGAACCTTTGTTACGATACATTGGATTGCGTGGATCCTACAGAAGAAAACAGCTCAACGTCTGAAGCTCTCTTGCATGCATTTGGCAATAGACCGCGTCCTTTGTGATACCTCAAGTCTGTAAGCAATTTACACAGCTCACAGGACATCCAGTCTGGTAACGTTAACAGCTGCACAACACGGCTTTAAAAAATGGGAAAGCAAGATTACCGTTTGTGAGGGTGACCGTTTCGAGCTGCCCGGACAGTCAGTGATCGTCCTCTTCTCATTCTTTCCTCGCTCATAGACAGATGGATCCAGAGGAGCTGTCACCCAGAAAACAATGTAACGATGACAATGTGCTGCCCCAGTCAAGCACAGACGCACTCAATCAATGGCACCCACGGACATGCGAAGAGCCGCTGTCAAGATGCTAGTGCTAACAGAGCAGGCGCAGGGGGAACAGCGCTGGGCAGCGAGACAGCACTCAGGGACGGTCAGCATTTTACTCTCGTACTCCCAAAACGAAGAGTAGCTATTGCATCGCCAGGGGATGCGAAGCGAGCAGCAGCACTGATTCGCACTGTAAAGTAATAACACCTAGCGATAAAAAGCTAGAACCTGTTATTTGGTTCTTGCCTATTTTGTGAATACCAGCGTTTCACGGGTTATCTGGAAATGCTGTCGTTTCTTGCAAAAAGAAAAATAATTTTGTTTCTGAAGCCCCTCTTTTTTTTTTCCGCCCCTGCTTGGTTCTGAGTTAAACCGCTCCCCACCGCGGGCATTTGAAGTTATTAGAGTGTAACATTAAAATTATAACGGCAAATAATGGCAGATATCCGTCTTTGTTAAAAAGACATCCTCAAGGGTGAATTCGGTTGAGGATGAGTCAAATGGTATCTACTGGTAAGAATATAATAAAGGTTAAAAAAAGAGTAGGCCATTCACCCCACCTGGATCATCTGGTATTTAGTAGCTGATTAATCTAAGGATGTCACCCTTTTCCCTCCTTTTTTGGTGAACAGAGTCAAAATACTGACTTCCACATGGCAGTGTAGTTTGGCAGCGATGACCCAGTACCGCCAAGTTCAGAGCGTCTCCAAAAACCAATTGAGACCAGTTCTTACAGACAGTTTACATGCCTTTGGTAATTATTGGTGACGATACGCTAGTAATTACTTTCACTGGTGATCTACAGTAAGTAGAAGTTATCAGTGAGCGGTTTACGTTCATACCGTTAGATAACTTTAAACCATTACAAAACCAGCTGCTGATTTCTGTTGAAACCAAATAAAATGTCCATCCGTTTATGTGTTTTTTTTAATCAAATAACACATTTTCACTTACTAGAAATTATAGTTAATAGTATTATTTTATTTACTCAAATAAACAAACGAGTTCTTTTTTTAAAATGAAAACGTCTTTTAATGTCTTTTTGGAAATGAAATTTCCCTTTTTTGCCACTTTGTGCTCCGAATGGCAAACGGCCTCCAATGATTAAGGCCTCGTGTAACGGGCAGAAGGTGAAGAAATTGAGCGATACGCCAATCCTTCCAAGCTTGTCAGATATAAGGAGACATGCAATTTTGTCTAAATTTATAATAATAAATCGTTAATAATAAACCATTTCACACCAGAAGCACTTTTGCCATTGGTAAATATCTATAGTGTGATTTTAGGATATTACTTGGGAATGCACTGTTCAAAAACGGTAAAGCCCTCAACAGAAAAAAAAAACATAAAAGGTTTAAATAATTAAAACTGTTATTCCAAAAAACTGTTATTTTTTATCATTTAACTACGTTACATTCCTATTATATTTAGTGTAAATGTTACTTTAAACGTAAAATCATTTGATTTACAGGAGAACACCACAAACCTTGGAATTATTGTCACTTTGGAAACTTTGTTTCGGTGGCGTTTAATCAGTGTATTAATGTATTGTATACTGTTTTGCTAAAATCGGACGAACTGCGTAGCAAAGAGCCTACAACCCCCCAAAGACCATGCTTAAAATCGAGTAGTTTTGTAATAACAATAGTTCATAACCGTAGCAGTTCACAAAATGGTCTCAAGCGCCATCTGGTGGTCTTTTATTTCATTTACAAAAATACAGTCCATTAATTGTTATGTTATCTGAACATAATATATTAATTGTATCTTTTTAATAAGGCAGGTCCAATAAAATCACATAATAGACATTTAATATTTGCTCCGTAATGTTTTCTGAGCAAATACGGTTCGGGTTTCAAACACGGTTAAGAAACAGTTTCACTCCCAAGTTCTCTCAGTCTATGAAAAGTCTGTGCCATCTTAAAGAATCAAACACGATGACAGATATCTCACCAAAATAATTTGATGCCACAGGACTATGTGCATCTACTGTATAAAGCAGACTTTTACAAAAAACATCAATCTGTAATTTATTTCAAAACGTCTATTGAGATGTACAGTGAATATCGACCTCGTGGGCATGACTATGTAAAAAAAATCTATTTGAATGATTATATGATCAAGATCCTTGCCAACATTCGTTTTATCTTCATGTTTTATTAGTTTTGTAAATATAAACATATCGCGTATTTTTTTTAAAATAAAAATGAATTGAGTATAGGGATATTTTTATTATACATTGAATAATAATTTTCTGCTGTCTAAGTCTGATTGAGACGTCACACACACGAAAAACCGCTTCCGAAGTGGAGTGATAATTACTCTCCTATTATACTAAGGCCACGTCGGAATTATTAGGTTTCCACAGCTGCGTGAACTCTCCTGCCCTCGTGAAAATGTATAGAATTAAGCAGCACTCACTTGTTTTTTTTTCCCCCATCTCACATGCACATTCCTTCAGCGATTTATAGAGGTCTTCAGCATAGTGTTCTTATTTCGGATCCTCAGCGTGTTTTGTTCCTCAGTTGCCAAAACAATGCTGCAAGCCCAAGAAATGCTCTCGCGGTTCCTACTGGTATGGTGTTTCTTCGGCATATTGGAAGCCTTTCCCTTTCGGACTCAAACCGATAACACTCCCTTGGAAGTTCAAGAATCGGAGGATAGCCAAAATAACTTAAACGCTAGACTGACGTCCGTTAACGTGCTTGTTCCTCAAAGAGTTGAGACTGCTTCTTGGGATTCTCGGGATCCCCAGTTTGTTAACGATATGCCAGTATTTGCAGACGTGCAATACACTTCAACAGACCTTGTTGAACAGAGAGGTTTTGGCGACCACATTGACAGTCCTAAAGAGGAAGATGGTTATTTCAGTGCATTTGATAGTTCAGATGCACATTACAAGTATAATGCCTATCCAAGATCTATGGGCTTACAAGAGAGAAGTAATTACTTTGTTCCCAATGAATTCCATTCAGATGTCTGGCCTCCTAGATCCTCTTTGGACTTGATTGACCAAACCACCATAGCTGAGGGTTACAAGGAGAAAGAGAACATGGGTTTCTCTGATACTGATGTCAATGTTGCATCAAGTCCTGTACTTGTTGATCATAATATGGATTTTAGTCTTTGGGACACTACTTCTATTGTAGCCAACAGGGATTCTAGTGCAAGGGGATCGTCTGAGAAAACCAAGAACGCCCCTGATGTCATGCTCTCTGAAGACCATGATGACCTGTATACCTTCACCACTACTTCTGCTCCCAGGATTGTGGAGCCCAGAGGTGAGAACACTGCTTTTGGGTCTACGCAAAAGAGCTCCAAAAGTTCTGCCGCAGCCACCTCCAAAGAATCGGCTGCCATGATGGCTTCTTCCAAAACAAAACCTCTTGAACTTTCTGCTGAAGAGTACGTCTATCTGTTTGGCCCATATGACATGGGTGGAGCTGAAGTGGTTATACCTTATTCCAAATGTGATCAAGATGCAGACTTCAACAAGTATCACTTGATCAAAAAGGAGTTGGAGCTGGGTATAAGAAAGCTGCCTCCAGGGTTGTTTAAGACCTCTTCAAGTCTTGCTGGCCAGGGCTCTCAAAGCAGTACCGCAAAACCCACCACCACTGTGAACACAGTTAAGCCTGAAACAAAGTCTAGTCCAGGTGATGACATCTCAAAGCATGACCATCTCTCACCTACTGGCACGTTAAGCCAAAATGAAGATCCGGAAGATTTCAATATACCAGGATTTAAAAGACAAGATTCTCTCTCCCCAAGCAGGAGGATAAAAATAGAATCTTCAGAAGATGCAGGTTTTGCTGATGTTTATAATTCCAATTCAGACCCTGTTTCAATGGGCGAGCAGCTTTTTGAGGATCCTGGAACTAAAGAGGGGAATGACCATGCACGAGGCCAAGCTTGGAATGACTTGAAGTATGCAAGCATGAGCGAATCAGATTCGGTGTTTAATGAAATGGAAGTAATGCAGGAATTTGGACTGAAACACGGAAGTTCTGCATTAAACACTGCAACTGAGGTTGACTTAAATGACCCTCGTCGCATACTTGCCGTGGAATTAGGAATGCATGTCCCTGAAGATTATGGAGACCTAGGCTTAACTGCACGGAGTAATGTTGACTACAAGGCTTCACCCAGGTTCAGTGATATTACTGCTGAAGGGCATGACCCAGGAACCAATGTGTACACCAGCTCTGATCAGGAATATGACTCTGAAGATGGTTACTTTGACTCTTTGCCACAGAATTCAAATCTCGAGGACCACATTGGTCACAGGAGTTTCCCTTCGACCACTGGTCTTACCAATGTAATGGATAAAACCCCTAATGATTCTGATGTATTTCCTTTTCAGTTTTCCACGTCGGATGGAATGGAAAATGTTGGAGATGCTGAAATCAACTCCCGTTCAAGTGCAGATGATGGATTGAACCAATGGGGTTTTGATTCAGAGGGTCAAAGCAAAACATTGAATTTAAAAATCTCTGAAGCTATTGGCAATAAGGAAGGATTAAGCTCTACAGAAAATGAGGACAGTTCTGTGAGGACTTCAGATGGAGATGATTATGAATGTGAGGAAGATTCAGGATCTGGTGCATCTTTGGATCATGAGACAAGTGTGCCAGACCAGTATTCTCAAGATTATGGTATAAATAAAGACCGCCAAGATTTACGAAATGAAAGACCCAGTGATGTTCGTGACACCAGTATGGAGTTTGATAAAGACATAATGAGTGATGCGTTTGCTGAAAATCCTCCTCCTCCTCAGCCTAGAGGCTCAAATTCAAACCTAGAGGAGGAGTCTTCCAAGAGCTCTTCTATTCAAGAAGAGGGTTATAATGGCAATGAGGCTACCACTGTCGTGTCGGCATCCTTTGGTCAAGAAACTGAAAGGATGGGTTTCACTGCAGATACCAATAAGTTTGAGATGAATGAAAATGTTTCCACTTGGACAAATGAGAAGAAGCCCATCCTTCGCTTTAAGACTCATGAGAAGTTTGAAGGTCCAGTTTCCGCAACGGGTGCTCTTGTTGGTGAGGAATCTGGTTGGGATGAAGACCACATGTCTTTGGTCATTCCAGAACCAGTACTACTAGAGTCAGATCTTGAAGCCAGTAGCACTGTGGCCAACAGCACCCCAGACCAGCATTTCATGCCCACTACGTCCGGGCATGAAAATCTCAATAAGAGATTGGATTATGAATCCATGCAGCTCCAGCGCAATGAAGAAACACATGGGGGACAAGAAGAATCTATCTCCCATGTGAATCAAGACCTCAAGTTGGCCACTGACCCTAATCCTGACTTGAAAGACATATCGGTCAATAAGAACAAGGAAAGTGCTGTAGAGAGCAGTGGCTACAGATCTGGTAGGGAGGATGATGAGGCCCCTTTCTTGGAGGATGAGAATCCCACTGTTTCTGAACATGCCTTACGAGACAATGGAACCACAGATGATGACAAAAAAGGTGTCCTCGGCACTATTTTTAACTTGGGGGTTAATGCCAGGACGTTTCACCCAAGTGGGGAAGAGAACCCTGACCGAGGTGTCAAGTTCCCTATATCCCAAGATGCTGGTTTGGCCAATGTACAAAGCCATTCAGACTGAATACTTTCCAGGCTTCTTCACACATCAGGTAGGGGTTGCTTCTTAATTTCTTCACTTGATTGAATCCTAGGGCTTGTCTTCCCCCCCCCCCCCCCCCCCCCCCAGTTATTATTTTTGTTTAAATTAAAACCTTCTGTAACTTTTCAGGTTCCTTTTTCATGAAGCATTATTTCAGTTCTTTGTATGTATATTTTGATATCTTAGTTTCCTGAGTTAGCTTTGTTTAACATGGAAAGGAACAATCATTTATAATGAAGGGCATGTGGTTACATGGATCTTTTATTTTTCCAGACCCTGCTGTCTTCCAGAGCCCTGCTGATGGTATTGCAATGTATGATTCATCCAGTTGGGTCAACCTTTGATCCTCTTGTAAGATTGTAGAGCAATAATAAAACTGGGGAAATCCTCAACAGTGTCTCTGTTCTTTCATTTCTTAGCCAGAACTGAGGCCAATGGCAATATCTGAATTGGACTGACTTCTAACAGCCCCAGTACTTATGGCTTGCCACAGTTTTTGCTTCTCAAGCTGTTTTTGCCAGTCATAATTTTAGGAAAACAGTATGGAGTATTGCTGCTCATCTGTGAGCAGCATGAGAAGGATGTGGCATGTGTTTCTGTTACTTGATGATGGTATTTGATTTAATGCTCTTTTTATGAGGATTATTGAGAGCTTTTCAGTTTGGTTCGTCATAGGCGTAAGGCCAGTGCTATAGATTATAGCCATGATAGTGCAAACAGCATAAAGAGAAGTATTCTCTTGTACTTTCAGTTTGGGACTACAGAATTAATGTCCACAAGAGGTCACTATATATCTATGTACGGTACTTCTTTCAGTTCACAATTTGGCTTCAGGAACAAAGCTGAAACCTGGGTGCTCTACTACCAACAGCAGTAGCAATTGCTTGCTTTTGTATACCGCCTTCCATCCTGTGCTTTAGACGGAGGAGGGAACCAACTAAATGTAGATGGAATGAGAAACTTCTTCACTACCTGATTTAAGGCTGTGTTGTACAAGTCCAAAGTTAAAATCGCAACTCTTACAAGTGGCCAAGTAGTCATGGCCTCAGCCTAAGGACAGCCCCTCTTCTGAATTCAAAGTGGGATTTACTGTAGGTTTGAGTTTTCAGGCCATTTGGTAAATGCTCTTGCTGCAAAGGGTAGCATCTGAAATCAGTTTATAGGTTTAAAATTGTGCTCTGATGGATAACTTTGTATTTAGGGATATTTTATTAGTTTGTTGCAAACCTCGATCGAGTTTATTTGTCACTCTGGAAGTCAGTCTTAGTCCCATATTGCTGCCTTGTTAATGATAGTATCCCACTTATCTTGTGAAAACAGTAGGTATTCTCCACAAGTCTTTTTCACTGTCCACAGCTTTTCCATGTTTCAAAACGAAAAGCCTTCTCACTTAAAATGTTTGCATTTATTTTGGACATGCATTTCAGGACATTCTCATGTGTTAAAAAGTCCTTCTGTTTTTAACTACCCTCCATTTTGTGCACTGGCAAAATGACCTTAAACCTACAGGTTATCATGTCCCTGCTGTGCTCTAGGTGCTCTCCTGGAAGATAACTCAATTTAGTTACCATGGCTCCTGGGACAGAAATAAAATGTGTTAATCATGTATCCATAATTACATCTTGTGAGGAACGGTACTCTGTGAAAAAAAATGGCAGGAAACTACAG
This sequence comes from Lepisosteus oculatus, assembly GCF_040954835.1. Classification (NCBI taxonomy): domain Eukaryota; kingdom Metazoa; phylum Chordata; class Actinopteri; order Semionotiformes; family Lepisosteidae; genus Lepisosteus; species Lepisosteus oculatus. The sequence continues at coordinate 12,757,159 of NC_090716.1, forward strand.
TGCTTTGCATTATGGAGTCCACACCTCGATCAAATGACTATAAATGTTAGGTAAGCATAGTAAAAGATTAAACATACTAGTCTATACAAAATACTCTTCTAAAAAAAAATGTTAATGTGATACTGATCCTTGTTGAGTGTACCGAAGCTTTAGAAGACGGGTTAGTGTGCTGTGAAACATCCTTAAAATAATTCCTTTTATGCTCTGATGTGCAATCAACTTATTTTGACCTGTTCTCTCACACAAAGCATTTTCTTTGTTTTTTGTTATGCTTAAGGCAAATGGTTTTTTCCTTTAATATTTTTATGTGCCATAAGTTTATTTATACATATTTGAGGTTTGAATTCTTAGTTTTCTCTTTTACAAATGGTGATCAAAGCAAAATGTGAGAGTGAATTATAGCTCAGCAGAGCGATGCATATTCATATCTAATAACAGTTCTGGAGCATGCACAAAAAGCGAAAGATGTTTGTACTAAAATGTGTAACCAAGGGGATTTACATAACATATGTGCTAGTTTAATTTATGTGACTGTGAAACAGCTCAGAGACAATGTAAGGCACCTGCAGTCAGCAAAGAGCAGTTTACAGCCTAACAGTATAGGGGGAAATGTCAGAGCAACCTTTTTTAGAATGAACAAATGCAGCAAAATGAACAGATTCTGTTTAAATATTAGCTGAATGCATCACCAGGACCTGGCAAAAAGGGAGCTTAGCATTTCTCCAGCAGTATCTACTGTTAAAAGGGCGCATCTGCCCTTAGCACTTCAATCTGTAGGTTAATATCTGTTTGTTCTCCCATGTGCAGATGAGAGATAAAGCTTCTCTTCATTTTCTTTCATTTGGGGAGGTCTTTGACTGAGCAGTAATTTAACAAAGAGTACTGTTTGCATTTGGGGCTAATTGTAGTACAGATTAAGTATTTTGTATTTGTTTTTTTTTCTACTACAGCCTTAAACTGTATTTCCCTTTTCTCTGGGCATAGTTTGCGATGCAGGCTTTTGTACAAGTATGGGATGCTTTCTGCAGACGTAGCAAGTACATCAACACCAATGTTTATGTCAGTATTGGTCCAGGTCTTGAATGGGTGCCAGCTGAAGCCCTACTAATTTCATGGCAGAGAACACAATTCCTGCAGAAAATTGAAACAACCTACCAATTATTAATAGCACCTTTGAAATTCTTGGCAAAATTAGATGGTAACAAATAATACACCTTAAGAAAGCTTGTCAGTTTTTTCAGTAATTCTCTAAACATCACACACTTTTGCCACAGATTTATAGATACAAATTTTTGTATAATACAGTACCTTGACACAAATAAGCATGGCGCCTCGTGTTGGAACATCAAATTCTGAGGCGTCTGCTGCATTTCCCGGCTTCGGGACTAATCCAATGCACCTGTATTGTAGACAGCATTACTTAGCTGGATCTCTTCTGGTCTAGGAAGTCACAGAGACTGTACCATTTGGCTCCTAATTAAGCTTGACTTTCTAAATTCAATGACGTTAAACAGAATGTGCCCGTGGGCAATCTATCCGTGAAGTGACCTTCACCTGAATTGGTCAAACAGACAGAAATAAAAAAAAACAGGGATTCTGAGGCGCTCTGGAAGAAGAGCTGCATGGAGAGCACTGAAAGTTGACTTGGAATCCAACATTACATTTTTCAAATCCTATTTCCTCCCAGATTGCTGATCTATACAACGTCCGTGTGGTGACTGTTTTTCTTATTGACTGTAGCGTAATTATGTGGCCAGCCCTTTTCACCCGCTCTCCAGCGCTACACTGACAGATGATTCCTGCATTGGCTTTTAAGTTAAATCGCACGCTCCAAGATTGGTGTATTGACATGGCCAGAACCTGGCAGGGCCACTTCCCGACAGAACCTGTCCAAGCATCCTCCGCTGCTCATTAGGACGCCTCTTCATCAACAGATTTGTAATAGTTTGCCTGTGCAGCTTTATGAGAAACGGAGACACTTGTGAAAAGCTGGAGGGTCGACTTATATGAGAATTTGTCTGCAGCAGCTGCACTGGCTATTGATGAGCTGCACAATTTGAAAAATAAAAACGTCTTTTGGAATTGTGTCGCGCTTGTCGTGCATCGATTATGCGTTTCAGTCAAAGAGCTTTTTCATTCGACATATTGCATAGTAAAAGCAATTTACTTTAATGGTCACCCATAAACAATTTCGAAAGCTTCATTTTTAGATAATTTTACACATAGTTTGACACAGATATATGAAAGGTAGGCTTTCAGTTCTCACACTGACATAAACATTGTTTTTATATGCTATTAGGCAAAAGTTTGTAATTTTTCACATTTTTCCTAACATGTAAGGATAATGGCAGTAAAAAACTCCAGCAGACCCATTGCCAGTAGTAATACATTTATAAATCCTCATGTTTTGGGGAAATTTGCAAGAGCTTTAGTAACTACAGACAAACCCACACATTGTATCAAATGCAATGGATGTGTCTGCCATTAATTTAAATACAGATATTTGCGAATTACAGTACAGTATATATTGGCAGAGACGTTTCACAAAGACGATAGGCATGTATGTCCATTCTGCAAAGCAAGTGCCAGATCGGTGATGGTATTTTGTTGTGGCTGTTAAATTCTCAGAAGGTTCTGATCCTTTGACCCACCAATGTATGGAATTACAGTACTTTAGAATCTGATGTTATTGTTCCTGTCCTTCTTTAAACTCCTTCCCAAAGCAGGATGTAGGCTTGATTTTTCTATTGTAGTCCTCAGAAAAACACTTCTTAATTCCCCTGTTATTGGGGAATAAGTGATTCATAAATTCATTTTAATGATATTCGATTGAAAGGTCCCTTTTCAATATAATTGTAGCATGCTCTCACACCCTAATCTTACATACTACAAATACAGATACATATATACAGTAGATGTGTGGTTAGTCCTGGGATTTTTGGAATTCAGTGCATAGGGAACATAAGGAAAGATTAACAACATGAGACATTCAGGGATAAAAGCATTCTACCATGTCCAAAGTAAACAAGAGGACTTCACAGGTTTGCCAGCAAAATGTCACTTTTGTCCTGAAGGGTTAAACTTTTTTAAGGCTTCAACACTCCTATCTAAATATCACAAGCAGCACTGACGCTGGTACGTACTGTGAAGTGGAAATGTCAGAGTTTAATTTTGATACTCATCAACGACAGGCCTGTAATTATCACAATGTGGCTGCAGTTGCCCTCAGGGCAGATTGGCTAGTGAGCCACAGAGGCAGCACATGGCTCCATTATGAATGGTAAATCCAATAAGCCATCATCCTACTAAAAAGGATCCTTATTAATGTGAAAGAAGCACTATCATTAGATTCAGTGAGCCTCAGGTAAAAGCAGGCTGGTGTAATAATACAGCAAGATTTGTTTAATTTGGGCTTTCCTGTAAGGATACGAGTCATTTGAACACATACTGCAGTGTGCTTTGAGCCTGACAGTGTAGCTTCACGCAGGTGTGATTCACACACCCACCGGCTAGTTACAGGTATTTGCAAGCATGTAAATCTTAAGCTCACCCCCAGTTTCTCCCACCCTCATTGAGCATTCTAAGCTTTTCAAATTACAAGACCAAAGCCAAAGAGCAGGAGATGGATTGGCATTTCAATGGTTCCTTCTACCCTTTCCCCCATTATGGAAATTGAAATACTGTACAGCTGTACAGTACATAGAGATGTATTAGGCTCTCTCTGTCATCCCTGCTTCTGATACATGAGACATATAATCCTCATTATTGATATTTTCTATGGTTTAATTTTTTAAGTGTGCACATCAGCTACTGTATACAGACAAACACACAACTTGCACATATCCACATTAATGAAGAGAATATAATTCACCTCAAAGATGAGTAAGCTTGCTCTTAGCAAATTATTTCGTGAATACAAAGTGGCCAAAGTGATGCTACTGGAGCTCTTCCATAGCTAATAATGAACTACTGAGAGGACAGGGTCAGTCCTAACGTGTTAATTATGTTTCTGGAAGAAATACCAGCTTTCTTCGAAGGGTGACCTCTGAAAATTACAGCCTATCAAGCCATATTAAGGAAGTCTTAATTACCCTCTTCATGCAGATGACTATCCAAGTGCCAAAAGCAGTATCATACAGTGGAATCGAACTGCCAAGGAAGAGCATTTGAGAGCATACAGTACAAATCAAAGGTGATTAATAGAAAAGTGAATCTCGACCATTTTTTTCCTTTGCACTATTAAGCAACCTCATACTGCCATGGTAAATATAGATAGATATTTTATTAATCCTGTGAGGAAAATTGCAGATATGAATTGCAATATGAAATACCATATGAGCCTTGAATGAGCAACATTCTCTCCAAAGAGAAATGGGTCAATTGAACTTTGCTCTTGTGCACAGTTAGATGAGTTGAGTGAATTTGTTATCAATATAGATGTTTCCGTCTTTATGTTTGCCACCTTGACTGTCTTATATACAGTCCATGCCAATAAGTCTCTCCAGCCACCTCCTAAAATCTGTCTAAAAACAAATTATTTGGCACATTGCTGTATGTCTTACTTACTTCACATATGGACAATGTCCAAGTTTGCACTGGGCTACTCAACCTGTTGCTAAGGACATTTAAGAACAAACCTCTTTACATATTTGTGGTTTTCTTGTGTGGATACAGGTACATGCGGTGGCTAAATGGAACATGTAGACAAAAAGATAAGATGAACACAAGGATTGTGGTGCATTTGTATTTGAGTAAATACTTTTTTTCTTTACTTTGAATGTGTAAGATTGAAGGAATTAGATTACATGACTCAGTTCTAAGTGTTACTGTATTCCCTGCCTGTTGATAGATGTTGGCAAAAATACACTTTGTTTCAACGAATTGTTACCTGAGCAGAGATGTCCAGGTCTTAACTCCACTGATTTTTTGTGATGACTATTTACTTTCTTCAATGGACAACGTCCTTCGAATGTTCTTGACTCTCAGCTGTGATTTTGAGAGAGGGATGTGCAACACAATAATGGATTTTAAGCTCTCTTATTCAGCAGCAATCATCCAGCATTTAAAGTGCAGTCTTGGCTTTTTGAATTATATGCCTGGCTGCTGTAATTTATTATTGTCCTTGTCTGTGCACCTGTTGTCTGGAACAACCCAAAAATTGTGCAATTTCTATTGTAAATAGAAATGGAAGCATCTCATCGCAAGCAAATGGGAAATTCACTTAATGGAACACACGCTGTCATTTAGGAGGAAATATATTTTTGGACAAAAAATTGACGTTGCTTTGTCCCACATTTTACTACCTGCCCTTTGCTGTCAGTGTCTATTTCATAACTGACACACTTTTTGTTTGTGTTGCAGGATGATGGCTTTCGTGCTCTCACTACTGCCAGCGTTGTGGGTCCAGTTTCTAACAATCAGAAATTGTCGAGTTCTTACCTCACACCAATTACACAACAAGAGATTCACTCAACGTACATAAATAATATTTTTGCTTAAGAAACTTAATGTTATGCTACATAGAGTATGATGAAAGTTAAAAGAAGTTGGTTCCTTTTTCCTAGAACTATGAAAGGTTACTCACACGGAAGAGATTATTTTTACAAAAAATGTATCTATTTTAAATATATACAATTTTTTAGAAATATATTATATAATACTATATATTAAATACAATATATTATATAGTATTTATTCACTGTAATTCATTATAACATAACAGAATAACAGGGCATTCATAATCATTGCAGATTCAGTCTCAAGTGGACCATTATAGAAATTCTTACAAATTAATTAAAAGTCTCACCTGGATTTGTTGGCAAACCTCCCTTTCTAGATACATGCTGAAAATGCCACCAGAAATAGCATTTCTTTTATTTTACTCTGAACTACCTTTAATAGTCCTTCTGGTCATTTAAAGTATATAAAATACAATCAATTATTGCTCAGTCCAAACCAAGACACTAAGAACAAAAAATTGATGTCACTTCTTCCACTTTTTTAAGCAAGACGTGCACATCATCCAGATTCAATATGCAGTGGTGTGCGTAGTTTGTCAGTACTGATATAAATCACAGAAAGATCTCTGTGATTCTCAAAAAGGCAAAGCTTATTGAGAGATTAAGGTTTGAAATTCATTGATTATAGCAGTAGGCCCGATACACTCTAGTTTCAGAACTGCAGCGAGGGTCTTGTGTGTTCCTTTGTCCATCAAAGAAATGTGGTGGAAAAGGGATCAGCAACACTACCCAAAGTAGGCATCGCTATTGCTGCTGCTTACCAACCTTCTCTGGAGATGTCACTTATTTGCAGTAGATAACACATCTCAGTGAAGTGATCACCCTCAGCGCCCTCTGAAATCTGCCACTTTTGACAAATTACATGTGTAAAAGCAATAAAACACCACTCTAGACAATTACTCATTCCAGCCGGCAGCTGTATTTTGACATATGCTAAAGCAATCATTGGTACTGGTAATTGTGAAGCCGAATTCCTGTAAAAATGACAAGAAAAGTACAGAAAAAAATGCTCAAATCTTCTGATGTATCCACAAACAACTCTTCTTTGATCATATGTGTGGTATAAATGAGAGTATACGTCTCCTTGGATGGGGTCCAATTATGCTCTAACAATGGCATTTCATCTCACCATAGCAAAGGTTCGTATAGCAAGAGTATTAGGTAAAATGACACAATATTGGTTCCATTGTTAAGGAACACATTCAGGACATACTAGAAGCAAAAAACTTTAAAAAGAGTTGGAAAGTGCAGAATAATACCGAATGTTGCTCTTGAGATTTAGAGTGGACTAGATTAAATACTGTATGTACTGCTATTCACTCCATTAAATCTCAGCTGCATGACTTCCCTGTCAACAACTGTGTGCCATTGATTGCACTTCTAATTACCTTTAGAAACATCCCTTTTTATTCTGGATATTGCAGGATGCCCAGTCCAATAGGAATTTCATGATACAGTATATGTAGCCCTTCAAATTTCCCTGGCGGGTGTCAGAGTCTTTGGTTTTGGGCAGTTCTGCAGGTACATAGTCAGCAAGGAACAGCCAATGAGCAGAGAGCTAGAGAATTTATAAACTTATACTCGTCTTGTAACTTTTTTATCCAGCTCCTTCTGAGGCCAACAGGAATGAAAATGGTAGCACTGTGTATCTCTAATGCTGCAGATCCCTGTTCTGTAGAATATGTTGCATTGGCTGAAGACCACATGACACATCCTGCAAGTCTGGGACACTAAGAATCTATGACTGGACAGGCTCTATGGGCATCTACAGTACAGGATGGCACAGGGGGGTCTTCTTAGGTCTATATTTTGTCTTACTACTTGTTAGGTCCCAAAACAGGACACTTGTCATGTTTTACCACCTCACCAGGGTGGTGTATAAAAAAGGGAGTTTGTGGTCGGAGTAGGGAATTTTTAAAGATGATCTTTATTACTGTGTACTCGCATAAAAGTATGGATTTCATGAGTGTCTTTATTATCTTGAGTGCCTTTATTTATCATAAGCAAATACTATTTTATACTATACTAATACTGTACTATGCTCATTTTCTAACTCTCAGAGTGACACAAAGTCATCACATGCCAGCTGGGATACAGCACAAAGCCAGCTTTTGGTATGCAAAAAGCAAAATTTAACTCAGAGGTAGCCTGTTACAGTATATTGAATGTGAATATTAATTTCATGCTAACGGAAAGAAATCCTGCTAAGCATCTAAGCACCTTCTGTTCAGTAAATACAGTGCACGTCTTTAATAATAAAGTCTGAGCTTTCACCTAGAAATACAATGGAGAGTCAAACATTTAAGTGAATTTTTGAATTCTCTGCTGAATACATTTCACTGGAGGGCTATACTGGTTTATCAGCCTCACAAGTTTATAGATACATTAATAAATAAAATGATGTTGTTAGTCCCAACATCATTTTTGCAGCATTGAACCTGCTTGTCATAATAGAGTTGAAAATGTGGTGAGATTCCTTTACCGTGTGGTGACTCCTAAGAGGAAGCAGCCAGCTCTGAAAGGCAAAGGACATCATTTTGCAGCATGAAAACACTAAGCCAATGAATAACCTGGCACTGTTACCCCAATTACTTTATAGACCTCATCACGTGCTTTGAGGGAGTTCTTACAAGCTGTGGTAGCAGGATTTCTTTCCGTTAGCATGAAATTAATATTCACATTCAATATACTGTAACAGGCTACCTCTGAGTTAAATAAAACCACTCAACTTACAAAGAGTAGCTTCATATTTACTCTTGGAAAAGTGAAAATGCAGGTACTGTACAAGGGTGCTTTTAGTTTTTGTCATTGTATTTAACGTTCTTGGACTTAAAGACTTTATACAGTAAATCCAGACATATCTGCTGAATCCCTACTTCATACAGACGTGTAGTTCACATTAAAACTGAAGACCTTTGCAGTACTTATAAAAAGTCTTTGATTATGCTTTGTGGATTTTGAGGTGGGAGTTTTTATGGACACCAACAGTATTTAGTGATCAATTAAAACTTCTGAAATACATAGTGGAGATATTGAAAACCAACCTTAAAAACTAAAACATGACGTCTTTGGACATGACTCATAGCACATTTGAGAATTAACAGGGTTACTGACGTTGAGAGTTGTTAAATTAGGTGTTTTTTTGTTTGTTTGTTTGTTTGTTTGTTTTTATTGATCTTGGATGTTTTGGATTTTATTTGCAATTTCTTTGGAGCAACGCATGGCCAAACATATTGAAGCACTGGCCCTGTGTTGAATATTGTCCTCAGCCCCCTGTTTGTTAGCAGTCTCTCAGAGTCTTGCAGAGAAAGCAGTCTACCAAGCCTCTCTGCTGAATGTGCACCTGTAACTAACAGCTTCCTTCTGCTAATGCTCTCCCTGCAACTACAGATTGTTGCAATTTAGATTTTAACACAAAATCCATTTTCACTGAACATCAATGAGAGTTTAGGGAAAAGGATAGTTGTCTAGTTTTTTATGTGCATATTGTTGATATTTATATTCAGGTATTATTATGTGTTATTAAACTTTTTTATGCTTCCGGTAAGTCTTATCAAAGCTACAAAGGCAACCTTCAATAACAAAAAGAAGGTGGAAGATCATAAATAATTGCCCAGCTGGGCACATTGTAATTATTTTGTCTGAAATCTGCTAATTATGTGGGAAAGCTACAGAGCACTGTACATGGGGGCAGTATAGAAATCAATACATGATTGGGATAATTGTTGTTCTAATGCCAGTTTGTGTTTCTCTGTAACTTTAAAAAATCATTTAATGGCTCTATGCTAAGACAGAGAACTGCATCACCTCATCAGACACGGCATTTAAAACAAAGAGCAGACAGCATGGGAGGTTTAATCATCAGGCTTATCAATCTGTGCCAGAAGTTGGTTAGAATGAAGCTGACAGGAGTGTTTGTAGACAGTAAGCTGAGATAGAGTGAAAAGGTGTATTGCCTATCAGCAGGTGGAGTGGGTGTTGTGTTGGATGGAATGAAGATGTCAAGCCAAAACAGCCAGAAAAAAGATAATAATTTCACTGGTCTAATTCAAGATCTTTTTGAATTATTCTATTCTATTTCCATGTGTCGTAGATATTCAATTTAATGTTTGCAATATGAGGAGCCATGGCACATACTGACATGGAGGCTGCCTTAATTCTTGCTTGAGGTTCTCCAATGCAGTTGTATGCAGTTTTGGATCATACTCTTTCAGTCTGCTTTCCATTGCTCTGCTACTTTATATTTTTTTCATTTTTAACCTTCTTCCTGTATATGCGCATGATGTTAATGGAAATTTCATGCTTGTATTGTAAGTTTGAGGGGAGAACTGCATCTGTGTGCGAGCTGCAAAGGAACAATTCAAGATTAATTTCTGGCTGAAATGTATAATGAAAGTAAAAGTGTCTGACACCTGAGGAAGGCTTAACAGCCAAGACATAGTGTCTTTTCTTTCTTTCTGTATTTCAGATTGTTATTAACCTTGCCCTGTGTTGTATGTTGTCTGTTTAAGCATGTAAGCTAAGAAAGTAAATAAAATAAATAATGATAATTTAGTCTTGGGTTTATTCCATCATCCCAAAATCAGATGGTGAATCTCATTAAATAGATGTGCCAATTATTTACATGCAGATCTTTACAGGAACCCAATTTTCAATGCTTTATCTGTTTAACCAGTTTAGTATACTACCATTGATACATACTGTATTAAGTTGTCAAGGGGATTTTTGAATAGCCTATGGTAAGAAGTGCACTAGTCTCATTTTCTGGATAATTTTTCTATGGCTTTTCAGTATATCGGATATTGGCACAAGTCTTATGAATCTGACACTCATGTGACATGTTACACAAATATACACTTATATAGTTATACTGAGAAAACTGTTAAGGAAATGGGTTTAAATACAGTTTCCTTCATGTTTTATATAATATCTGCCTATATATAAAATATACAGTGTATTGATTTCTGAAGTAAATACAACAAGCCCTGAATTTAATTTATCTTTCCTAGCTCTTGTTTTCAGGAATCACTGTCCTTAGTATTGAGGGAATTAAGAAATGTTAAACTACTCTTCTTTAATCTTTCTTGCTTCTCGGCAAAGAATTAAACTGTTCGTTTTCAAGCCCCTCCAAGCACCACAGGATTTGTGCTGTTTCAGGATGACTAAGAATAACATGAGCACAACAGCTCATGAAACGACCACATATCCTCTTTTCTGAAAACTTACCATGTATAGAATTGTTTTTCTGTTAACCCAGCTCAAGAAAATTGTGTGTTAACATTTGTATCGGATATTGCGTTATGTGTTGTCTGCACCAAACTTTGTTTGTTACACTGTATAAAATTACTCACTTTAGAACTGTTCGGAGAGACCGGCCAGTGCAGGCTGCTCTCCTGTATGCATACAAAATAAACGACTCCTCTTTCACAGACAGCAGGACTCTGTCATTTATATGACACAACAGTATCTTTGAACTATCTTTCAGAAAGACAAAAACAATTAATGCCTATCCAATTAGACATAAAAACAGAAGGATTTGATTAAGTAACTGAGAGTCTAGATAGAATCAAAAACCAGAAGACTGCGGCCAGCCAGGATTTCACTCAGCCCTGGTCCTGGCTGCGTAGTATAGCATAAATGTCAAAGTCAGTGTTTTCCATTTTTATTTTGTGAAATTTAAAAAAAGAAAGATGTTGATTCAACTGAATTTCATGCAGAACATCGAAATGACATGTGGAATATTTTTGGTGTATTTCTTAATGCCAGTCTTTTATCTCCTTCTGCTTCTCTGTCCTTTCTAATAAATGCAACTCTTTTGTTTCCCAGCCTCCAGCAACATCAGTGCTCTTTAACATTTTCCTTGTGTACACTAAAGACATAACCCTTGGTGCTCAAGCAGGGATTCCAGCTGTTGCAGCATTCAAAGCAAAGACTGTCTCTAATCCTTTTAGCCTAAATGCCTTGGGCCACATGCATCAAGTTTTCCTCATATTAACTATCGGAGGGTTTTCTGCACAGGGTAAAATCCCACTTGATGTCACTGCAGAAATGGAAACCAAGATGCAGGTTTAAAAATCGGATTTTGCAGAGGGTTCCAAAACTATTGAATTGGGCTAATTAAGGCTTAATTTGAGAAAATTGAGCCTTTTCTTTTCAGCTCTTAACATGTCAGCAATGAGCAGGTACAGTACATAAATAAACAGAATGCAACAGATAAACTGCATCTTACATTGTAATCAGTGTCATTTACCTTGTGGACTGTGTACTTCGTTTGCTTCACTGAGAAAGGTTGCTCATAACGGTGCTGGGAAGTTCACTTTTTTATTATCTGGAAGGAATCAAAGCTTCAGCTGTGTAAAAATAGAGAGCAATGTGGTTTATTTTGCTGCAAAACTCCCTCCCTGCTACCAATATTATCCTGGCATGTTTTCTAACACTCTGGGATGGAATAGTCTGCAGCCAAGGTACAGTATTAGCAACTTCAACTGAACCTATGAGACCTGCAACAAACACTTCTAATACACCTAAGAACAGGTATAAAAAGCAGTGCTTTTTAGCAGGCATTGGGTACTCATTTTGTCATAGCCAGAGATACTCTGGTCATTAACAGCTTTCAAAACAATGACCCCCACCACTCCTGCCCTTGAAGGGATGTGTTTCATGCAGCTTCCTTTGGACCCCTTATGAGGTCCAGTAGAACCATTCTAATTAGATAACCATGAAAACGCTTGTCATGTTTGTTAACAGTATACCTTGTGCACTCCTTACATTCAGATCCGTTGTTCACACGTACATTTACTTTCAGTCATCATCCCTCTCATAGTGTTAAATGTTTAATGTAAATCGTGTAAAACCTAATTTTAGAAAAAGGATTCCTTATTCTTCAGCTCACACATGCTTCATGCCTTAAAGACCTTTCGTGAACGTGGTCGCGTTTGAGAAGCAAACACAGGTACTCTGCTGCGGGCAGATGTTGAAATTTGGACCTGGTTAAGCACAGCTCCTGATGTAACTGGGGAAAAAAAAGGTGGAAATAATATTTGTCCCCGAACTATTGAATGAATTAAATTAAATGGAATAGGAGTGACAGAGGCTGTGCTGGTTGATAAGGAAATCGAGAGGATTGACGTCAGGAAAAAGAAATGACCTCTATAAATATGGGAGAGGGTCGGAGCGCACGCAAGAAGAGTTAGTGTGGAAGCACTGCTGCCCGGGAACTGCCAGCATAAAGACTAGCGATGCCCATTTCCAACAGCTCCACTTCTTCAACGAAAAGCTTCCGCAGGGCAGCCTCTGAACTCGACTCGAAACAGGTGGAATCCGTGACGGTAAGAATTTGACACTTTCGCCGACCCAAAAGCAAATGATTGGACCTGCATCCTTTTCCACGCCAAAACGGAATTAAATAACTAATTATTCTGGGTGTTATATTTACTTAGTGTTTCTAAGAAAGTAGCTGGTTTGTTAATCTCACTGTGCGTTAAGGCAGTTTTCTTCAAGTTTAGGCTTTCTATATAGTACTCTGTACTATATTAATGCTCTATACTAAAGTACTCAATACTGGGGCAAAGGGGACGTCTGGAATGTTAGTGTGTGCGCTATATATGATAGGTATCATCAAAGCTTTTAATTATTAATTGCATTTTGGAAAGTGATATTTTACAGATTATAATACATTTGGCTTGTAGAACGGATTCGTTCAACGATTAATTTGGCGTGTTTAACTTTCCAGCCCACCACATTTAATGTAAGGAACTCTGGTCATGAATTTCTAACCTACTGTATGTGTTGGTTCAATGTGACTATTGTGTGCGCAACTATGTGATATGACCAAAGCTCAGCGTGTAAAGCAGATACTGTACAGTAGCTCCGTGCAGTCCATCCTAGCTTCTTAGAAACGGCTCTGAGACTTGTGAAATGTGTGCAAGTCGCACAGTTCGCGGTAGGATTGTGCGGTCCCGCTTAAGCCTCGCAGGTGAGTGCTGTCGCTCGGCTTTGAATGTGCAGGGTACTGAACTGCACCCCCCGACTCCCCCCGCTCCCCGCGCTTGGTTCCTAACTCTCAGCGTGCGTGAGTATTTCGGTGTTTGTCTCAAAGTCTCCCAAGTTCGTGGGCAGGCGGCAGAGCCTGATAGAAGATGCGAGGAAAGAGCGAGAAGCCGCCGCAACCGCCGCCGCGGAGTCGTCGGACTCCGGCGACCAAATCGTGTTCGAGGAAGAGGATGGCAAAGCCATGCTGAACTTGTTCTTCACCCTCAGGAATTCCAAAATTCCCGCCTTGTCCCGCGCATTGAAGGTTTTCGAGGTAAGAACAAGAAGTCACCCGTAATCTAAATACAGCTGGGGTTATCTTTCTCACGAATATCTCCAGTGTATATGCGTTTATTTTGAATACAGCATACAGCATGTGCGCATGTCTTACACAGAAACATGACAATGCAGTTGTGCCCTTTTTTTGTGTGTGTGTGTGAGGTTAAGATGAAAATTCAACAGATCGGGTGCACTGCAATCTTTTTTGTTTCGGCAACACCTCGTTATGTGTGCAAATCAATAACATTCTGAAAACCTAAGGAACTTTCCGAGTACATTCTGAAACCCGACGAAGTATAGATCTTTTTAAAAAAATTGCAAAGGCACCTGTGCAGCTGTGTTACGCTCGTTTTAATTTTTATTGAATAAAACGTAAACGACTATTGTCTGTCGCTTTGTGTTTCGTTACAAATCATTTCGCGGTTACATTTAGACTGACCCTTTTGCTATATCTCGAAGGACGGTTGTTTAAATGCTGTAAGTTAGAATGTTATGGACATAATTGTTACACTTGCTTATGCTGTACAAGACGAAATCGTGTTAATTCGATGGTGTTGATCAAAATTATTGCAACGAAGATTTTAAATGTTGGAAACGCCAAGAAACATTTGACGGAACTGATCCAACTTCAATGCACCGAGGAAGTAAATAATAAGAAGAATGGGGGATAAAAATATTCCTCTTACAGAGATGGAAAGATTAATGCTGCTCTTTTCTTTATCTAATTTTTATCCTCTCCAGGTGTACAGGGTATAAAACTAGACAATGGAATAATAGCATTTCTATGTTAAAACCGTTGCTTCGGGGAATGTTTCGCAGACAGCCATGGATCAGATGTTGTTACCATTCAGTTAATTCAATCTATACTGTCAAATTATTACAAATAAATCAATTTTCCTGTCCCACAGAGCAAGAAGTGGTGTTGGAATAAATTAGAACATGGGCTAAATTGAATTAAAACTTGAAACTGCGTTTTTTCTTCTGCTTTTTAAGGGAAGTGAAACAAAACGTCTGTACTTCCACGTTTGCTTGAAAGCATTGTTCGACTGTTTATTAGCTTCTGGATTAAATGTGTGCTCATTTAAAAGTATTATAAACTGCAGAAATATTTGTTTAGGATGCGTTTTGTAGCGAAATGCATTGTTTGTCCTGTATGTGCGGCAAATCAGAAAATGTATTTAACCTTTTCAATATATAAAGTACTTTGAACTGTCAATTGCAAACTCACATAAGAAATCAGTGCGATGTTATTATTATTTTTTATATGTGTGTGAATTTATCTGAACCAGAGGCGCATCTTCACTTTTAAATGAAGTTTCAGCACCACGGAGAGCGCAGAGGGCAAGATGTTGCCATTGACATTTGATGTTGATCAAAAACAACAAACGCACATGCTCATTTGCCTTTGGAAAAATACCTGTTATCAAGTATCACAGCACATACTTCCATCAGGTTTTAATCTGAGAAAATCCCTTTCAGTCTCGACTGTGCGCGTTATTTAAAACGATGTATACGTGAACATTGTTTTTCTCATAAGAATATGTAATATTTAACAAAATATACAAAAGAAAACATATAAACAATGAGGGTTAAGATGCATCTAAACAAATAAATCACTCTGGGATCTCTCCCTCGCTGCTTCTGTATTGCTCAGCAGTTATTATCTAGTCTCCTTTTTTTTGTGTGACAGACGTTCGAAGCAAAAATTCATCACCTCGAGACCAGACCCAGCAGAAAACCTAAAGACGCTCTGGGAGAGCTGGAATACTTTGTCCGCTGCGAGGTGCACCTGTCAGACCTCAGCACGCTCATCAGCTCCGTAAAAAGGATATCGGAAGAGGTCAGAACAACCAAAGAGGAGAAATGTGAGAAGCCTTTTCTCTTCCGTGACACTGAAAGCTATGAATACAGTACTGTATACAATATGTTACCAACCCCAGGGACTTGGAACATAGTAAAAAACAATCTTTTTACAGGAAGAGTCCCAGGAAAACAGACAAACAGACAGTTGATGTAACATACAAAACAAGACCTCTTTTGTTTACAATATTTATTCTACTGATCCTCCTCGAATCAAAACAAATCCACAACAAAGCCTAGCTTCTCTTTGAGCTTCTTGATAACTCACTTCAGGTCCCTCTCTACCAATATCACTGGGAAGCTAAGCTGCTTCCCAGCTTCAACTCAAATCTTTTCCCTGACTTAAGAACTCAACATCATAAAGAATCTCCAGGTCTACTCAGGATGTTTCAGCTTCCCAAGGAGGATCTGACATCACCTAGACCCCCAGCTCCATTCAGGAACCTCCTGTTCTGAGGTCGTCTTCCCCAAACTCTTCCCCCGAAACTTTCTGGGGAATGTAGTTCATGCCATCAGAGCTATCAACTTCCCTGTCCCTGCTGTCTTCGCCGTGTATGTGTAGTATGCAGATAAGCTATGTATTTTGACTTTTTCCTTCTGTTCAGTTCACTGGTTCCCGAAGAAAATCGCAGAACTGGACAAATGCCATCATTTGGTAACCAAATTTGATCCTGATCTTGATCAAGACCATCCGGTGAGTAAAATGATAGTGGACTGTTTGCTACTTGTAAAGAAATACTGTGTGTTTGTGGTTCTAATACAAATGAATATGAACTCAATACTTGACTAAATATCTGAACGTACTGTAACAAAGAGAAGATGCTGCTGCTGCTGTTTTGTTTATGCCAACCTTATTAATATCCTGATCATAATGACTTTGAACCACTACTCTTGGTCTTTTATTTAGGGATACTCAGATCCCATATACAGGCAGCGCAGAAAAGCGATTGGAGAAATTGCCTTCAATTACAAGCAGTAAGCAACTGTTGCATGCTTTAAAACATAAATGTTTCTGCACAGTGAGGGTGGGCTCAGTAAGCTATTTTAGTGTCTTTGCTGAGTTGGGAACTGTATGGGCTGTACAGAGAAACAGCAATTCCACATTTCCTTCTGACATATAAAGAACAAAAGGCTCTGTGTCATCTTCTTGGTGGGCAGGGAAATTGCAAATGTCTTGGTGGACAATACAATTGTATGTGCACCCTTTGAAAAAGTTCAACGTTTCATTTTCACAAGAATAAAACAAAACATAGAGTGTAGTATTACTTATTATTAACATGTAACATGTTATTTATAGTCATACATATCCTTTGCTATTCTATTGAATTCATCTTATATACAGTAGAAGGTGGCACACTGAAGAGGTATGAGAGTAATATTGCTTGTAATAGACTTGTAATAACAAATGTGGTGGCCTGGGGTTACCTTAATTTTTTACTAATAAGAAATCAAGAGCTCATCAGTTGAGATCATATTGGCATCTGCTGTACATCATTATAAATAAAATTAAGCTTCAAGTTTTTTAATCTTTTACAGCGGTGACCTCATACCCAGGATAGAGTACACAGAGGAAGAAATCGGCACATGGTGTGTACATCTCATTCTCTCAAAATTCTTCTTTAATTAAAACCATGGAAAAAGTAACTTTGACTTTAGAAATGACTGTTTTTCCTCCGGTGTAGGGTGTGTAGCCTATTGCTTTCCTGAGATTATTAGTAGACATTTTGTTGTGGCAGAATTCAGCTACCAAAATATTGTACTTGAACATTTTTAGATATTCCCAATAATTCTTACGGAAAACCGTGAAGGGATGAAGTTTTCCGTCTTTTGGTTTCTGCAGGAAGGAAGTGTACTCCACTCTCCGGAACCTTTACTCCACACATGCCTGCAGTGAACACCTGGAGGCCTTCAGGCTGCTGGAGAGACACTGTGGCTACAATGAGAACAACATTCCGCAGCTGGAGGATGTGTCACGTTTCCTCAAAGGTACACTACCCCACTTTCCATACCTCTTGGCTCCAACAATAAACTTTACTCTGCTGCGCCGTTCAGGGTTCTGTTACAGTGAAGATAGTGGGAAGTGTAGCTGTGTAGTGTAGACTAGCAAGAGTTGTGGAGTCTCTGTGGTCTGCTCAAAAATCATTTTCTACCCCAAACAATCCACTATTGATTGCTTTTTGAACAAAATACTTACTAAGATTCTGAATCTACTGTAAGCAATGTCCAGACATAATAAATCATCAGCTCATACTGTAAGTGTCAGATGGTTTAAGTGTTGAGTAAGTTTGATAAGTAAGTGTCAAGGTTTCTGAAGGTGCACTCTTAACATGTCATCACAGTAAAATGAGTCAAAAAGATAAGAGACGAATCAGGGATCACCGTCTTCCCATTTATGACAAATACTCTTCTGAATATGCAGCAGTGGTTTGGATCTGTCTTATTTGATATATCTTCTCTTAATTTTAAATTATTTCAATTTTGGCATTATGTTCTGCCACTCCATCTTTTTAAATTTCCCTGACAAGATTTTTAATTTTAGATTTTTAGATTCCCCTACTCTACTGACCTTCTAAACTCTATGCAGAGGCTTTTCTTGCAGGTGTAGAATAACATGAAAGAGATAGAACCCAGCCAGCATATGTTCTATAGGGAAAGCAAACAAGAGTTTCATTGGACAGTCCTTTTGTACACTTCCAATTTCTGCATGTAAGCCAATATAGAGCAGTGGACATTTTCTGGTTTGTTGCCTTGATTTCATTGAGGTTGTGTTGACAGGAGTGAGTCATGAGCTTTTCTGCTTCCCTTGTCCATTTTGAAAAAGAGCCCCCTGCTCCTGACAGCTGTAAATGCTCAAACCACTGCATCATGGTTTACCCCACCACTGTGAGCCCTTCATTGCCCCTTCATTGCCCCTCCACTGCGGTGGTTGATGGGAAAGCCACATGGGGGGTTTTAAAGGATTGTTTCCTGCTTTTTTGTAGAGAAGACTGGGTTCCAGCTTCGTCCAGTGGCAGGTCTCCTCTCAGCCCGGGACTTCCTGGCCAGCTTGGCATTCAGAGTGTTCCAGTGCACACAGTATATCCGCCATGCCTCCTCCCCCATGCATTCCCCAGAGCCGTGAGTTTCCTGGAAGTCTGCTTGAGCTTCTGCCTTTACTCAGCATAAAGGCATCATGCCATGCAAGGGTATCAAACTGGGGTCCAAGAGGGCCTCAGTGTTCTGATTTCAGTTCCCCCATACCCGGTTCCTTATTCTGTCCAATTGTTTGACAGCTCCCGTAACTACTGTACTTTTGTGTTTGGTGCACTTTCTAGTCTATCAAATCCTAGAATTCATCCACATCATTTTTTTCATCTATTTCCAATTGGCTGAGTAATTAATTAAATTCAGTTACCTGAAACTTGAAGTAGAATGGGAAACAATAAATCCTACACCCAACACTTACTGGAGTTTGACCAGTGCACTATTTTGTATGTATTTAATTTGACAGAGCTAATTTATATAATGTTGCATTTCTGAGATCCTGGTCCCATCACACACAGTTACTAGCAGTGTGTGGAGCTGATTTGCTGTCCCTAGTTTGTACAAGTCAGATGTCAGGTGGTCAGCCTGTATCTCATGTCCTTGCAGAGACTGCGTACATGAGCTTCTTGGCCATGTCCCCATGCTAGCTGACAAGACATTCGCCCAGTTTTCTCAGGTAATGTTTTCCCTGTGTGATTGGTCACATATGTGACATCAGCCTTCTCTCTCTCTGGATCACATTTACCTGAGTATGCATTACATCTTACGTGCAATTCATCTTTAGGAGGAAATTACTTTCTCATAAGAATGTTTAATATCTGAATAGTTGCATTACTCTGTTTGATGGATGTGCCCCTCCAAAAAAAATGGTAATACCTCAGTTGAGGAGCTAAACTGGATCTTCTGTGTTTCAGAACATTGGCCTTGCGTCTTTGGGAGCTTCAGAGGAAGACATAGAAAAGCTTTCTACAGTAGGTGTACTGTGCATGCATGTTTCTGCTGTGTAGGACGTAGTTCTCCAATATATTAGCCATGTTACAAACATGTTATGAACTGAGGATTGTAACTATATTTTATACAGTAAAGTGAGAAGACCATAGACAAGACTCTGCTTGATACTAAGTAGAATTTATTACTATTTAGACTACTTAAAATAAATAGTGTTGTATAGTTCAGATTTTTAGAAAACGCATTTCATGGTAATAGTAATGCATGCCTTCTCAGTGTTTACCATTTAATTTATAGATGGAATTAGTACAAAAACAAGAATAGACATTTTTTCAGGCATAAGACCTCAACTATTAATTTTAACAGAGACATGCCTCTGGTTTTTAAACTACAATATAATCTAGCAACACAATCAAAGATATTTAAAAGGAATTGATATATCATATCATATTTTGTTATACTGCGTATAGTTTGAGTTCCTAGTGTGTCTGAAATCTCCATTTGCAGCTGTACTGGTTCACTGTGGAGTTTGGACTCTGCAAGCAGGGGGGGGTCATCAAGGCCTACGGAGCAGGACTGCTGTCATCATATGGAGAGCTTGTGGTGAGTACCAGGGATTGAAAACTGTGACGACAGAGCATGTCTGACACTTCAAAAGTCTTTATGTATCTTTACCCCCACCTGGAATTAACAGATTTTATAGAGTATTACAATTATTTTTTAACAAATATGAAATTTCCAATCCTGCTTTTATAACAGCCAACTGGTAAAACCAGTTGTGAGTTTTTTACATCTTGACTCCCCCCATCCTTCCACCTTTGGGCCACTCGTCTTTTCCGATATCACAGGCAGCAGGAGACCCTGCTGACAGCCTGGCTGACTCATCCCAACCCACCCTCAGCAGCTCTCAGGCAATTGTACGCCACTGCTTGGGGAATTCAGTCACAGTCGGCTAGTTCCCCAGGCTGACCACAGCACTCAACTTGTGCTACTGTTGTTGAGATTGCCATCCCATGAAGCCCCATCTCGGTCCCTTGATGACTTTACCATGGTGCATACTGTACCAAATTAATTAATAAAACAAAAGCTGGATGTGACTTTCTGAGGTTCGTCAAACAGTCTTCTGGCGATAGCAATGTGCGCAGGTGAGGTGGTGGCCTTTTTGGTTGAGGTGACGATTTTTCTGCTCATCTCTCGTGGCCAGCACTCTCTGTCAAGTGAGCCTGAGCTCAGAGAGTTTGATCCAGAAGCTGCCGCCATCCAACCCTACCAGGACCAGATGTACCAGCCAGTGTACTTTGTGTCAGAGAGCTTTGCAGATGCCAAGGAGAAGCTCAGGTAATGGCGCCGAGTTATCACAACTCGCTACGTCTCCTTCTGCAGGCAGGCTCCTCAGGTTCTTGGTCTATCCAACCCTCCTGATGATTTTAATAAGATACTGATCAGTAATTGAGCAGTCTCATCAGTTATTGATTTAACTGTTCTTAATCTCCAGCTTCTTAAACCACTGTTTTGACATTACCAGTAAATTTACAACCACTATCTTACAGGGCTTACGTGGCAGGCATTAAGAGACCATTTTCTGTGAGGTTTGACCCATACACCTACAGCATAGAGGTTTTGGACAATCCCCTGAAAATCAAGAGCGGGCTGGAATCTGCGAGGGATGAACTGCGTGTTCTCACGGATGCACTCAACATCCTGGGATAGTGCATTGCCCAACACACTGGCTTTCCCTCCATTTGCATTTTGATGTGTTTGATGTGTCTGCTTCTCTGTGCACTGATGCTGCTGTGCTCAAAATGGCAGTGAAACACCTCACTCTTTCAATTATTTCCAGGCCCCTGTTGCATTATCCTGTTACTTCCGCAAAGGTTGTTTTTTTAGTTTAAACTTAAAAAATAATCAAATTAGCACTCTTATACAAACCCACAACTGAAGAGTATTTGATTGATCATCCGTCAGAATTTTTGTGACTCATGAATGTATTGTAGTTTTCCAGACCATGGGAAAGTTCTGCATCATGGTGAATTTGTGATTATGTAAGATGAAGTAAAGAATTAAAAAAGGAGCTGCCAATTAGAAAAGTTAGTTTTTCTATGTTTACTTTCTTAATTGCAAACCTGGCATATTGAGAAATATATTTTAGTGGACAAATCTTAACATGTTCTTATTTGATTTTATTGTCACAGAAAAGTGAGATTAATGTGTCAAAATGACTTATAAAATGTATTATACAGTATAATATTTAAGCTTTGCTTTGGAGAAAGTTCAAAATGCTGCGTCTGTAAAAAAATAAAACATGCTGTGTGGTACTGTACGGTGCAGATTCTAATAATTTTAAACCTTATTTTTTATAGATCATTTCTTTTTTGACAATTAAATATTCATTGCACACTCTGTAAAATGCTCACAATGTGTAATAAAAAATGTCATATGCCAAAGCTGTGAAACACTGAATTATTATTAGGGGGACATACTGTCTCGCCCTCTACAGCTAGGGGGCGCTCCAACTCTGTCCTGTTCATAAATTCCCTGTGCTTTGCTTGTCATTCCGGTTTGTCTTTGTGTGTGCCTGTATATTTCCGGGTCACCCTTTCCTGCTCGCACAGCATTGAGGGTTTGGATGTCTTGAGACCCGCCTAGCACCAGGCCATCTCCTCCGCAGCTTGAAGGCATATGTTTCTACCCGACTTCGTCTGACTTCCTGAGCCCGGGCAAACCTTCACTTTGGCGCTACGCATAGGGTCTTTATTGCTCTCCTGGCCATGCCTTTCCAACATCTGTGACAGAATGCTGAGCCATACCTTGACCCCGCGAGCGGTTCTTTTTGTTCCCCTGCATCGCTTTGGGCCTTTTTTTCATTATTCTAATCAAAATAGGATTCTTATTAATTCTAATGACAGTACACCCCCCCCCCCCCTTCACGATTGGCTCCTGACACCCAAAACAACAAATGAGCTGCACAGCAGTGGGGGGAGGAAAAACCTCATTTAACTGAAAGGAAACCTCTGGGAGTCCGTGGCTCCTATTCTATTCTAATCACGGGATGCCACTCCCGACATCCATGCCTGTGAGCAGGTTATACAGCGGTATGCCTTCCCGACATCCATGTTCGAATACCTGGCTTTCCACGGGAAGTCGCTCCCAACATCCGTGACAGAATGTTTAACTTTTTTTTTTGCCATGTGCAGTGTTTTTCTATTTTTTTTCCCAGGTTTTTTGTTGTTACTTTTTTTACTCTTGGTATTTGATTTTCTCACTTCCTGGTTTCCCTGTTCCCTGGTCCATGTGACCCCTGTTTCCCTGGACTCTTGGTTAATATCTGTTGTGAGTCTTTCTTGTGTGGTCTGTTGCCCTGGTCTCCCAGGTTTATTTTTCTTGTGCGTGCTTTTTTACAGGTTTTGTCTGTTTTTTTTTTGTCTCACTCCCCTGGTGCCCTGCCCGGCTCCCCCTTCCTCTACTCAATAAAGGTTTTTACCCTGGAGGAGGTTTCCTTTCAGTTAAATGAGGTTTTTCCTCCCCCCAGTGCTGTGCAGCTCATTTGTTTTTTGGGGCGTCAGGAGCTGCAATGGGGAGCGTACTACATCTAGAGGGCGCTCCTACTCTGTCCTGTTCTTAGTTTCCCTGTGCTTTGCTTGTCCTTCCTATATATTTCCAGGTCACCCTTTCCTGCTTGCTCAGCATTTAGGGTTCAGATGTCTTCAGACCTGTCTAGCACCAGGTCGTTTCCTCCGCGGCCTGAGGGCATAGGGTTCTACCCAGCATTGTCTGACCTCCTGAGCCTGGGCAAGCCCTTGTTTTGCCGCTATGCATAGGGTCTTTATTGCTCTCCTGGCCATTCCACGGCATGCCTTTCTAACACCTGTTACATATACAGTACAGCAGAGTTGTTGGAATACTGTTGATATGCTTACGATTATTTTTATTCTGCCAACATTTTGGCAACATATGGAGCAACACCAGGTTCTTTCTCTGATCCTGGGAAGTATAGTAGACAGGTTGAAAACATCTTCCAAGAGTTCAAAGCTAATGAGTTACAGTGACATACAAGCCTTCTTCCCCAGAAGAGGGTGAGACAGGTGCTTCTGAGTCATGTTTTAATCTTCCATATGTATTGTGATGGGTTTTAAGGAAGTTTGACAGAATATACAATGCGCAGCAAACTCAATTTAAGAATGTGCGAATACAATAATGTGT
The DNA here is from genome assembly GCF_040954835.1 of Lepisosteus oculatus. NCBI lineage: Eukaryota > Metazoa > Chordata > Actinopteri > Semionotiformes > Lepisosteidae > Lepisosteus > Lepisosteus oculatus. Next base: position 12,781,020 of record NC_090716.1, read on the forward strand.
GAAGTAATGGCTCTCCAGGATCTCCTATCCTGGTCTTTGAGAGTCCCAATCTAGAAGGTTTTATAAGCAGCCTTGAAGTCAATCATTTCTGGAACACCTTAACTCATTTGGAACATAAATCAAAATACAGTATGTCTTCGCCCACAAAGACCAGTGTTTCCTTCATTAAATCTTTAAATGCTTAATCGCTTAAACAAGTTCTCCTAATCTTTAACTAGCAGGTGATTTAAGGTGGACTGTAAGAGTAATTTGATTGGAGGGTTTATCTCCCCTGACCTAAATGAAAAGACTTGTTCCAGAGCTTAAACAGATGAGTTATTAGGACAAATTTTTAGAAAGTTATTATTTCTATACTCGGAGGAAACTTTCAAAAATTTAAAGGTATTCAATTGAAACTTCACATTACGTTCAAGTAGGCAGAACGCATGGACCTGAAAAAGTGTCAAAAATCTTTTGCATTGGACCGAGAAAATGATTATTACACGGAAAATTATCATTAATATTAACTAACCAAGCCACGGAGTGAAGCTGGGCCCTATGGAGTCTTTCAAAGTTAACCCTGTTGCAGTTAAATCTGGTTAGCTTTCATAAACCTCCCTAATATTCTAAACTGTTATTGTCAAATAATTTCTGATTTTATTCTGATTAATTGTACCGTCCTGAAAAACCTAATCGCGTGAGGTATTTGATCAAGAGACTTTGTGATCTTAAAGAATATTTTAATAAGGACTGTATGCACTGTTCTTTAACAACACTTAATTACATTCTAAAATTGAATTTACTGTACAGTAGATACGATGTCTTAAACATGATCTTCGCTTCGACATTTCGTTTTAAAATGTTTGCTAAGCACCAGGGGGCGCTGTAATATAATCTCTTCGATATTGTGCGCCTCTGATTTCCTCTGTTCTCTTGACTCTTCTTGACCTTCAGGCGAAGTGGAGGAACCGGAAATAGTGACATTTCCCCATGTGAGAAGGAGAAATAAACAGGACTTTCTGAATTGGAGTGGTTATAAGTTGAACATGGCGAGGAGAGTTATGTAAGTTTTTTTTTTTAATTGTTGCAGAAGCTATTTGTAAACATAGGCGACGACGTTACCATAAATTCCGTGTTGTGATGCGTTGAATGTTCTTCCTTGAGATATTTCACTGTATCATTGCGTTTAGCGAAAATATATAGTGCACAATCTTCAGCATGATGAACGTCCGAATAATAGTATAGTGCAGAGACGTTCTGTAATATAATGGGAGGCAATGGCTACTATTGAGATAAATTTTAAACGGTTTTATATGGATATTCTTAAATCATGTCTATTAAGGTCACAGCTTAGGATGGTGCTACTTAAACTTATTTTTCTGTCAGTAGGTTCAAAAACAGTGCAGTTGATTTACTTGAAACCGATTCGAGCCGAAAGATGCAGGATGATGTTTCGGGTTATCATGGGAAATCGCTCATTTAAGACTTTCCTGGTGGAGTTTAGTCTTTAGGAATATAGAATCGAAATACAAAGGATAGAGAACTTGTAAAATAAGGAACGAGGATCCCAACTTTTGATATAAGACACCTGAGGAGCTGGGAAAGCAGACTAACTGACAGTTGAAATTGACAGTTAAGCCTGTAAAGTGAGTTGGGTTGTTTTAAGATTAAAGTGGTACAAAAACAAGCAGACACACCTGGCTTCCAGCACCTGGCCCAAACATCTTAGTTACATTACTTTGGACATGATCAGTATTGAAATTGAGCTAAATATGAACGAAACACCCTCTGTCAGTGTTTGCGTTCAAGGGTGTCCCAGGTGCCTGTTCACATGCCACATGTACTCCTTTGCCCTGGAGCAGGGAGTGTGCCCACACTGGTGTACTACGTGTGGGGTGAGCTGGAGGTTGTTTTCTTTATTTGCAGCTATCCCCTCTACCAGATCGGGAACCCCCAGCTGAGGATATTTCGAACCAATTTCTTCATGACCCTGGTGAGGCCTGGCAAAGAACAGCCGCCTGATACCGTGCAGTTCAGAATCCCTATGGAGTAAGTGCTCTCTTCATCCATCCATCCATCCATCTGCTACCGCTTTATCCAATACGGGGTCGCGGGGGAGCCGGAGCGTGGCCTGGCCTGGCCAGCAGCGGGCGCAGGGAAGGGTACATCCCGGATGGAACGCCAGTCCATCGCAGGGCACACCCAGGCAAAGAGGCAAACACACACTCACACCAGGGCCAACTTTTTCCAAAGCCAATTAACCCACCAGTATGTCTGGGCTGTGGAGGGAAACCCATGCAAACATGGGGAGAACACACAAATCGAACCTAGGGTCTGAGAGCTGAAAGGCAGCAATGCTAACCACTGTGCCTGCTTTAGGTTGAAGTTAATAGTGGTAACTGGTTTTTGTGACGAGAGCATACGGCTCACTAGTGAAAGGAGGCAGTTTGAGCCGTCTAAGTGGTTTGTGAGTTAGTAGCTAACTGATCCAAGGATCAGTCTGCTTCAGCAACATGTCTGGGTAGCTTGTTCCAAACTCCCAGAACACTTTACGTAAAACAAAGTGCCTCCTGTTCTCAGTTTTAACTTCACTTCCACACAGTTTCTCCCTGTCCCTTGGTTCATGTCTCATTGCTGATTCGGAGGAAGTATTTCTCCAAAATACTTAAATCAGATCCCCTTGTACTCTTCTCTGTTCAGGGGTAATAAGGTTGAGAATGTATAAGCAACACATTAAATGTCAAACCTTTATCAGTACTAAATAAGATATCAGAATATATTTATATATTACAATTTTCTAATTTGTTAGAAATTTGTTCTTTCTAACATTTGAAGATGGCGTTTATTAGTTGCCCTTCTTGACTGCTTAAATATGTAATTACATCTCATAACCACTAGGTGGAATACAAACACCATCTAATGGCTGAGACCAGACGATTTGAGTGATTAATTTTACATTTTTATGATTTTTATTTGTTCCATCTTTGTTTCAGCCACAGGGGCACAAAATATTTGCTTATATACAGTATGTAGGGGTGTATATTACTTTTTTTGTTAAGTTGTTATTCACTGGGTGTTTTAAATTGCCTATAAAACCAAGTGAATTGCTGACCTCCAGTCCAAGGAGTGAATATTGTAGGTCTAGAATATAGGTCTCAGCTGATGTTCTGAACAAATGCCTCTGCTTGTTGAGCAGCTCAGGAATCTGCCCTCCTCCTGTGCTTTTGTTTTTCACGTCTCTTTGCAGGAATGTGCCTGTGTGCATTACATGCGGAGATAAGGACGATGAATAATGTTGGGTGCTGCAACCTAAACTTTTTCTTAAGCCCCAGAAGCTGTAACTGTCATACGCATGGCCCTGTTTTTCATTCATTAGTACCTAAAACAAATGTAAAATTTTGGAAGTCAGATCCATGTTCATGTTTTGCTGCTCTTAGTAAGTTTGATTGTCTGCGTATCTTCATTGTGTTTCATTTACTCGGCAAGTGTCTTTTCTGATTGTGCAGCGTGTGCCTGTCCTACCGGCTGTGGCGCGCTGGGAGACAATGGCGCTAGTATGGCAGGCGTGATTGATAAAGCCCTGAAACCTCAGAATATTTTTACACCTCTTTATTTTCCCCTCCCTGTGTTGTTTTTCATAATTGATGACTTTTCACTCGACACAAAAAGAAAGCCTTGATTGTTAAGTAATGTAATGTGACGATTTAATGCGAAACAGGCAGTTCAGCTGTTAATGAGCGTTTTAATAGAAGTTTTCACATGGGAAGAATACAAGGTTTGCTTTGTTTACAATCACTCCTCAGGGCATAAAACAGAACCGTAGACAGTTGAACTCAGTATCATATTTGTTATAAATTGTGAAAAGTAAGCAGCACTTGAGCTGTAATTCTTACACCACTCCATACTGTTCATCATCATTTTGCTAAAAAAAGACAATTTTTAAATCACTACTTTCACTTACTTTCTTAATGTTTGCTCTCCCATATTGGTCGTTTGTTCTTCTGACTCAAAAGTTACTTTATAATGTTAATATTGCATGTCTGACAGTTTGGTTAGTAAAGCAGGGTTCACCAGCCTTGGTATGGGAGAGACCCAATCCAATTAATTATAAGTCACCTGTTTCTAAAGATTGGCCACACCTGTAAACTCGACTGATTTAGTTTGACTTAGACTTTAGTTCTGTATGTGAGGCCAATACAGGGAAGCACCTCATTCAATCCATAATAATTGCTCTTCTGTCTTTTCTCAAGGATGTTCAACATCTTCAGTTGGCAACTCACTTGTAAACCAAAGATTAACAGTGCAGAATGTGTAAAGCAGCCTCTTGACAAGCCTCTCACTGATGGGATTACCCTGTAGAACAGCCTCCCTCCTTGTTTTGTTCACATTAAGCCTAAACAGACCCTGACTGACAGATATTGTTGAGAAGGTTTAGATCAAGTGAAGTGCCACATTATAATTTACTGGGTCCTTTAATAAGTTAATTAGATCTTTTGTATCTGTTATTTATTTTAATCGTGAAGAGTCTTGTACTGTATAGAAAGGTGCGCACAGACACGGATATTGCTGTAGTTATTAATTACGTTTGATTTAGGACCACATTGAGATGTTTTAAAACATGGGGCCTCTACTTTAATTTTTTGTGTGCCCTCCCATTGCAACTTGGTTAAAAATAGGAATCTTACGGCTATCTATTTATCCATTTTCTAACTTCTTCCAGTTCAAGGTCTTGGGGGAGCTGGAACTTATCCTGCCAAGCAACGTGGTATACCCTGGACAGGATGCCAGTCCATCAGAGGGCAGACAGGCACAAGCACAGACATGCACATACTTACACACTCACACCTATGGCCAGGTTTCCCTGAAGCCAAATAACCTACCAGGATGTCCTTCGACTCTGAGAAGGAAACCAGAGCACCTGCAGAAAACTCATGCAAACGTGGGGAGAACATACAAACTCCACCCAGATAGCACTCCAGCTCAGGAATGGAACCCAGGACCCCAGCACTACTAACCACTGTGTCACATCTTAGGACCAGATAGAATCAAAACCAGCTTTTCACATGCTCCAAATATCAGTTCCTGTTTTAATTCTGTTTACCAGACTCTTCTTTCATCTTCCCAGTAGAATCAAGGTCTGCACTGAGAATTTATGAGAGGCAAGAAAGATGAAGTTTAGATTTAAGCTAGACATTAGTCTGGTATCCCCCTGTGTATGACGTGTGTAGTGCTAACTTATTGTTTTATACTGACACGACACTTGTATTTATTAACGAGTGTGTTCTCGCATTTTCAAGGCTTCAGTTTCTGTTAAACCCAGAAACCGCGAATGCGAAAGCCGTCCGCTGCAGAATTCCTAGAACTGAACTGCTGTTTATAAACGGCATGCCCTTTGAGTTTGTTTCCAAACCTCCTGACTGGATGGATCTCCTGCAGGGACTGTAATCATGCTAGACATGGTGTGGGTATTCTCCAAACTAATGGGTTTTGAAAATGACTTTTTTATCTTCCAAGAATCCAAACCCTGCCATCACTGGACTAAATTTGTGCTTTCTAGGAGGATTTCCTTAAACGAAAACACAGACATCTAATGACAGCTGCAGCCTGTCCTCAGTTCCTGCTAACTGTATGGAATTTCAGTGGCATTTTTTGGTTAAGACCAAGTGGGAGGCGTCTCAAAACAGATTGTGTATGTTTTTCCTTTTTTCTTCATAGCCTCTTTAATTAGACAGGTGTTTTGAATATGTAATAAAGCACATGTTGTGATGCATATACCAGGCTAACAAATAGTTTGTGACTTGGTATAAAAGTGACCTTAAAAAGAGTGTATACGCTTGTTACTGACTGTGATCCGCAGTGCAGTCAAACTCTGGCTACCATGAATCCTGTTACACACTGAATCAGAGGAGCAGTGTGGAGTCCAATCCAGTGTTTTAGTTCTTGGAAAGACATTTGGTTGCACAGTTACTTTCCAAATTCAAGTCTTCAAGTGTTGTCCTGAAAAACACATCAGTTAGCTTTGAAAACAAAATGAATGTGCTCTCTCAGATACAACAAACAAATCCTACGTGTTGTAGAATATATCCTAAATGTTATATGATATATCACTCCAGTACAGGAATTGGATGTCTGTGATTAAGAAGGCAGTTTTCAAGATGCAGTGAAGTAAAGTGCAGGGATATGTATTATGTCTATTTTTAAAGCTGGCCAGAGGCACTGCTCTCTTTCTTTGAATTGAGATTCGCATGGCCAGCATAATCCGGTTTTAGGTGTTCATAGTATTTTCTAACATTCATAACCCTCCAACTATTGTTCCAAAGCCCTAACAGACATTAACAGATGCACGAGTGAGCACAGCGTTAGTCAAAGTGCATCTTATAATATGGTTAGTGTTAGCATTAGAATTTGTGTTATTAATAAAACTTGTATGTCTGTCTTGTAGAAGAATGGTCTGGAATGTTGTTATACAGTGTTATGTATCCCCCTAAGAACAGCAGTATTACTCAGGTTACGTAAAGCCAAATTCAATGGAAGCATTCCCAAAGCAAGTTTTTTTTAATCATTTCATGGTTGTTGTTGTTCATATTTGAACACTATTATTGGTTTTACTGCCAGTGGAGGTGATAGGGTTGGTGACGGGTCTCTTTTCCTAATTGGCAATTTCCATAACGACAGCTTTCTTAAAATCACTTGCAGTTGTATAGTACTTGGATTCATTAGTAAGAGCTGTGATGCCTGAGTAGAGCTTGAAATGAAGAGGAATTAACAGAGGGGATCGACCGGGGAGAAACGGAAACGCAGACGTAGCCCACTTGTGTATGGTTTGTGCTAGAAGAGCTTGTTACCTCCTATAGTACATGACTGCAATATAAAGTTGATTTTCAGCTTGGGAGTCTTTGTCCGTTCGCTCAGCCTTTTGTTCATGTTCCCTGAAGCCGTAAGTATGCGCTGTTCCAGGCCTCTTGTGGAGCTGTATCCTGTGCAGGAGAGCCGTTGCCAACACAGGTGCGATTAAGTTGCACAATGTTTTGTTTTGTGTGTGTGTGCGCTCACTGCTGCTTAGGGGTGATATAATGGCAAGTTCTTTGCCAAATTGTACAAGAATTTGCCAGGGCTTTTGGAACCCTTAGAACCGTATTAAGTATATCTGCTTACTCTGCCCTTGCCATTGTCTGGAAACCATGTGCCTGAGGAGTTTGTTTCAATAATTTAACATTTCCTCCAAGGCAACACAAGTATAAACTGTATGTAATAACTAATAGCATGTTATATCACATTTGTATCCCAAAGGAACCCAGCTTTACATATGGCAGAGTGTGAACTTCATCTACCATGCTGCATGTACACACCTTGGTGATGCGCCATAGGCGTTACACACCAGGAGCCCCACTAGATGAAAGATTGTGTATAGCAGTGAAGAATTGCTTTATCAGTTAAATTAAAGAGGAAAGTTAGGTAGGTCATATTGTGCAAGCCCAGAATAGACTTTGGCCAGGACATTAGGGTTAACAACCCTGCTTTTAGAAAAAGTAAGTTGGGGTGGGACCTCTGTTAAAATGTCATCCAAAGAATGGCCAATCCTACTGCACAGTGTCCATGATCATCACACGAAGATGCTGGTTTGGAAATTGTGGTCAAGATGAGAGTGCCTCCTACTGGTCCACCAGCACCACTTTCAACAACAAACTGATTTTCCCTAGAGGTCTTCCATCGTGACCAGGCTCTTAGGAGCTGTTGATGAATCACAGTGATAATTCAAAGCCTGGGCCAAAGGCCAGGGGTTCACTGTATATGGCATTGAACAGGGGACTTGAAAGCCTGACATTTCTGTTTTAGAAATCAGATTTTTGATTGCTGAGACTGATACATGGAAACTGGAAAAGTGCCATTTATTTCTTATTTATCCTGTCACTGGGAAAGGAAAAATAATTAGTCACTGCAGAGTTTATATTGCATAAAACTGTTATTTTTGTGCATGTAGTAAATGGGTTTACGGAATTACTATTAAAAAATAAAAGTATTAAGTGATTCTCTGTGAGTTTTAATCAGCTTATTGCAAACACTGCATGTCCTGGGGTCACAATCCTGGGACATGCAATGAAACTCGACAAGCCTGAAACACACCTGACAAGCCCGAAATTGACACTGACATTCTGACAGATATTAGAAACTCATGTTGTTTGTTTCATGGGTACTGATTCTACATTATGTGGGGAAGATTTGCATTTCTAGTTCCTTCTTGACATGTAATGTGTATGGAAACAGTCTACTAGGACACCTGTACAAGGCGCAGTCAAGCACAGCCTACAGTACATGTGCGCAGCAGAGGTCGTGCACAGCCAGGTCATGGCCGAGCCCTGTCGATCAGTCCCTCTGGTGTGTGGTGCTATTTGAGCTGCTTTAGAGCCACAGCTGGTGTTTTGTGAAATTAAGTATAATGTCTGTCTGCCAAATACACATATTCTTCACAAGGGGCTTCTGCCTGTTTATCCCAGCTGTCTTCTGTAGTACTACCAAAGAAGGTAGTATTTTTATGGAGGATGGTAGGCTAACACAATCTGCCTGTGTAACACAATGCACTGGTCCCCAAAATGTACTGTAAGCTTATTGCTACCCTGCATAAGACACAGAGCATCTGTAAAATGTCTTAGGACACTGCAGAATATTAACCCCAGAATACAGTTGCTGTTCTTTTTGTGTATAACAAGTCTCTTTATTTAGATTTTCATTCAGAAACTATAAAATGAAGCTTTGAAAGAAAACATTACAGAACCCATTACAAACACAGGTTGCACAGGTTGTTGTGCCAGAAACAATTAAATTATTTGTGTATAAGCTTATAAGTGCTTTTCCAACAGACTCCAAACTTGTCAACCAGTATATGGGTTAACATGACCTGAAAATTAATACATTGCAATAGTATTCGGCTGTCTGTTTTCATCTTATTTTTCATTCTAGTTTTTACATACTTTTTAAAAAATAAATACCATTATTTGATTATGGAGTAACATGGGCTTTTCGTGCCTTACTCCTGCAGGAGTTATAGGTAACCATTAAATCACTTGTGTCTGAAGACTTTAAAGGTAATTAATTGTAGATCTCTTAAAGTACATCAGAAATCATTCAGAACAGAGACTTTCAGCTAATATAGACCAAGTAGATTGTGCACACAACCTGCCTGTTTGATCAATAACTTGCACATATTCCCATCTTTAGAAACTATTTAGCCTGATCTATAAAACACGCTGGCTTTGGGATCTGCATCATCAGGAATGGAGTACGGAAAACCCATATACGAGCTTTTGCATATGTATAGGGTTTGAGGGAAGGTCTCAAGGTTTCCTGCAGCAAAATAAAAGATTGTAAAAATGAAGTTTTGTAGATTTTTTTCATGGTTTACAAACCATGTGTCACAAGACAAGAAAGGCATTGAAACGAAACAAATTGGGACCGGTCACAGTTGCAGTGTTTTTAATGCCACTCAGTCTACATGTTTGTGTACACATAGGGTATACAAATCTATATGAAATACAAGTGTGTATGTGTGTACTGTGTGTTTGTGTATTATACATAAATATACATATGCATTCATTTTTTAAGTTCCCTGCACAAGTTTTTTTTTGGCTATATACTGTATCATTTTCCACCTCCAGTTTCCTTTGCATAATGCCAGGTGTTACAGAAATAAACCTCAGAAATGCGTCAGTCCCTTACAAACTGGTTACGGAGAGGAATCCAAACAGCCAACGTGAGCAGGCCTCCTGAAAAAGTGCTCCAGTCTTTAATCACCTTCAGGCCTTCCTTTCTAATGACTTGGAAAGCATTCCATTGTGTAACCCATCCTCCTCACTGCCAGACTAAATTTCTGCTTTCTAGGACTCGCTGTCTAAACAAAAACACAGACATCTAATGGCGTGCTTGCTGCCGAGCTCCATCATGATCTCGGCCCACCACAAACGCTCCGGGTTCTGACGAAGGAAGCTTGGCCCTGCTTTTTGTTTGTCCATCTCTAAGGAGACTGTGCTTTAGAAGCTTATGCGCGTAGAACATTTTGATGGATTCTGTTTACTGGATTAAGTGATTCCATGATTTTTTCCTCCCGCTTGCTTCCAGAAGGTTTTTCTTTTTTCCTCAAAAGTTTCCGTTACTTGATTAGGAAGCTTCGGCCTTCAAGTAATTATGGATTAGAATCGGAAAAGGTTGCTCAGCTGAACAGCCGCGCTGTGCTAAGTTTTGTCCCTTTTTGTTCAAATAAAAAAATAGATGAAAATTAGTTCATTGTGGGAAGAGAGCTATGCACAATTCAAGTTGGCATAAACACAGGGTGAGGAGGAGTGCACTTGGTGGCCATTTTACAGTGCTTGGAATACTATTTAATTCTTCCAGGCTGACAATATTCAAAATTCAAGGCCATCTGTTAGTTTTCACAGAGATATTAAAGTAAGATTTCACGTAAAGCATATTTATTAGAGGCACACAGTTTTCATTGAGTAAAAGTAACACTTAACATGTATGAACAAGAATAAAATGTAAAATGGTGTTTTGTATAGGACAATATTTTGTTTTCAGTTCTCAAATTTCTGTGTTCCACATCTAAATTTAAGACAAATTTGCATTTTAATTAATAGCAAACAAAGGGTCTATTCTGTATTGGACTGGCTAATTCATTTTTTTCCCCTCTTTGTTACCCAGAATGACCAAGTGTGATGTGAAGAACTACCTCGAAAAAATCTACAGTGTACCTGTAGGAGCTGTGAGAACGAGGATCCAGTACTGTGAGTACAGCTTCATCATTCTCTTTCCCTGCAGGCCGTCAACAGATGTGCTACTTGACTTGTTCACCTTTTCCTCCTTGTTTGTCCACCCTTTCCTTCAGAAGGGTATGTAGGCCCGACCGTGAGCCCTCTCTGTGGTGGTTCTGTTGTGCTTTGCCGAATCAATTAATCAAAGTCAGAAAAGGAGGGGGCTGGGCGTAGGATTTGAGGTCCAAGTATGTTTAGTCAAAGTAAAGACCCCCCCCCCCACGTTGTAAGAAGACGTTTTTTTTTCCTCTCGCATCTCTCCTGCTGGCATAATGAGAACAAATTCAAAATGGCTGAAGGTTCCCCGGCAGGCAGTAGCCTCATTGTGTACTGCACATAATACTCCTTTATTTTGACTGCTGAACTGATAGGGATATATTTTCCTTCTGCCAGTGCATTCCCTTGAGGTTCTGCCCCCTTTTTTTGTTGTTTTCGCAGCACTTCCAGGTTTCACCCACACGAACCACAGTGTTTGAAAGCCAGTGACTCAGGTGACTCACCATGTCATTGAAAGAACATTATCATCGTTTCGTTTATGATCATCTAAACCTTTTTTTTTTGTTTTCACGAGGGGAACCGGTGAACTCCCAGTTTTTCCTGCACAGGAGGTAGTTGCTTTCTGGAGAAAAGGGATAGAGAGGTTCTTACTCAGACATAATGACTGTGTTTAGCTGGGTTGGAGCCACTGGAAGCCCACTTTGGTAGCTGTTAAATGGTATCTGCGCTGTCTGATTCACGCCTTCGGTAATACTAAAAGAAACTCATTGGCATGACCAGAGCGCTTACAAGTCAAGTTATAAACTGTGGATGGACTGATTCATCGGTGTGTTGGGTTGGTACCCGTTACGTCACGCGTTCCACTCGATTGAAAGTATAAAGAAAGGAGTGAGGGTGAAGCATGCCTGTGTGGAAACAGCATCCCGGCACAGAGGAGCCCTATTATTCACAAATGTCTGTATTTGTGGAGCAAGTTTCCATGTGGTCTGCAATGTGTTACCCAACAGTGACTGTTCTGAAGGAACAGAGTTAGTAGTTCAAAAACAAGATATGCCCTGTGTGGACATCTGTGCAGTCTTATGGTTTGCCAGTATTTGACCTGCTTGCCTGTCTTTTTTCTGCTGAGAAAGCTGCTTGCAATTCCCATAGGACACTTTTAGTTTACCTTTGTATTTCTTTTAACTTCTGATCGGTTGAATAATTTCCTAGCCGTTTCTTAACATACAGTATAAGCTATTTTTTATGTTTACAGTTTACAGCTTGTACACTTTCAAAATCTAAGTTGTACAGATGTTCACAATTGGCAAAGCTCTTGTGCAAACCAAAAATCTAAAATAAAATAAGTGAGCACTTGTGAAATGCTTTTAAAGTCACATGCTAATTATTAAGCATTCTTTCTGCATGCATCGTGTACATTGTTGCATATGTCAACTGAAGCTTGCTCTTTGAAAAGGCAGCTGAAGTCTTTTTTTCAACATTTGCCCATATTAAAAGGTAATAAAATGTAAGTCTAATTTGTTAAATAGGTGAATCATCAGATCATAAAGGGCTGGTGGTCATTTCTTGAAGACCCCACTTCCTTTTCTATGGGTTGTAAAACATTTCAGATGCTGGCTGTGTTGCCCAGCAGTCCTCTGTGAACTTATCATCTTCATGGCTGTGAAAATGATCACTTTTACCTTTGCATTCTGTGGACTGTATCCCCTGTCAACCTGTCAGTGTGTTTTGTTTTCCAAAGGCAAACCACGAAAAAGACATCACACTATAATTATGCCAGGCTGGCCGGAAAACTTTTTGTTTAAGCCTCACAAACACACACAAGATTTACCAGTTGGGCCCTTTTTACATCTTAGTGGAGAGAAGGGAGAGGCTGCCCGATAATAGAAGTGTCCAATTTGGTTTGTCATTCTTTGGTGCCAGTTCTGCTGCTCTTGTTTTCTCTCACCCCAGTGACACAGTTGGCCAAACGTCTCCGCAGGTGTTTCGGGGGAAAAATTTGCTTAGTTTATTCTCTGGATGAGAGCCCTCAGGGTGGATATCAGTTGAAAAGGTCTGTTCAGGCAAAACACTTTTGTTTTTTTGATTGCGGAACACAACAGCGTTCCAAAAGCAGGTTATTTTCTGAGCAGTGAAAAGGAGCTGATGTTTAGGCATTTGTGAAGTTACTCTTTGATGCCATGCTGAGCACTGAAACAAAATGCAGGTAAAATAAGAAGGGGTGAAAGGATATCCAGCAGAACTGTATACACCAGCAAGGATAAAGATTGTATTAATAACACTCTGACCTGCCAGCACAATTGAATTCTTTGTGTTGTAAAAACATTCCTTCACATCCCTGACACAATGCTTGATGTTGCTTACTGGGGGTGCAGACGGGTTTTTTATTGCAGGAAGCTCGCAGCTTCCTAAGGGTTCGGTTTCAACTGTTGTTGGCACCCAGATGGAAAATGGTTTATATTTCTTGTAAAGGACTTTAAAAAGGATTGTCAAACTCCTGTCATTTGCACAGACATTATCTTACATTTTTCTGGCAAAAATATTGACCGGTGAACTTTAATTCTTTCACAGGTACGAATAAGAAGAGAAATCACTTAAACCAGAGGGTGAAACGTCCTGATTACAAAGTGGCCTATGTCCAGCTGGTAAGTGTTGAATAGAACAAGTCCCATGTCGTGTTAGCCTTCAACCTCTGAAGGTTACAAGGCATTTATGCCTTCAGAAATATGAATTAGTCCCCAGTTACTTCTCACAGTGACAAAGCTCAAACAATGCAAGGTGGGAGAAGTGTACTGCCTAAATAGCCTCTACTCATGGCTTATTTTCCACACCACACAATGGGATTGTAATATCTGTGGTCATGAAACAAAACGAGTGCATCATCAATTGAGCGGAGGAACTTTCCTTTTGGTTTTCAGAAGACTGTCAAGCTGTTCCCCAGAGGGGCAGGTATGGTTGATGTAAGGCCCTACCTTATTGTCATTTATTCCCCATGTCCCAGTGGTGTTTGTTTATCTTCTGTCTCTCCCACACACTCTTGCTACCCTACTGAGACCCAAGTCTGGTTTTCAGTGGAGACCAAGGGCAATAGGTCAGATCTAATTACATACCAGACTTATTACAGGAAATATTGTGTGCTGTTTGAAGATGTATGGCTGTGTTCAGGGGCAGCTGTAAAAATTTCCACGTTGTAGGATATGAAAACATTAGTGATCAATGTGTTTTTTTGCCAGCCTGTTGTCAACTTGGTTCTATGTAAAGACTAGTCCCCCGATAATAGAAGCTGTCTCTGTGAAAGGTTTTCCTTTTTTTATGAGAATGTAATGAAATCCTTTGATCTTATTAGATTTGTTCAGGTATTCTTTACTTATAGAAATACCTTTGAGGTTTTCAAAAACACAAGCACATAACTGATCAGTTACATGTAGTTAGGAATACAAAATCCATCTACCATTTCTGACTTCTTGAAATTTGGAGAAATACGTTCACAAATCAAAACTGGAGGGTGAGTCTTTCCAAAAATATGTTCATTTTTACCTAAAGAGATTTCAAATACCTTTCAATACCTCCTTTAAAACATCGTTATCCTCTTAATAGTTCTGCTCTTCACAGTGAGATATTTCATTTGGAGCCAACCAATCCTGCCTTCATATAAAGGAATTATCAGCCTTAAACATCTGCATTCCTTATTTAAACCTCCTTGTCTTTCCTTTTGATGTCACGCTTACTTAAGTGTGAGAGAGCAGCAGGAGAAGTGGTTTGGTTGGAACCCTGGTTCAATAAACTTGATGTAAAATTGAATTTCCGGGCTCCGCAGCTCTTGAAAACCTTCCTTTTTCTTTTTCTTTCGTACGGCGGGGAAAACAAGATTGTTCCTAATTGAGACCACATGCAGCAGAGTGTTCTGTGGTTTGATGGCGATGGCAGCTGCCCTCTGTACCTCTGTCAACTAATATTCCAGCGGCACCACAGAGCTTTTTACAAATGACAGGAGTGTGGTGGGGCAGGCTGCACGTACTCGCGCTCGTCAAGGACAGCGCTCCACACATGTGATGCAGTGAGGCGGGGGGCGGGGCCCGTGGTCAGCGTGTTTGAACAGAGAGGTTGCTGGGGATGTCCTCAGCTGCTACGGGTGGAGAGCCTGCTGCTCGGGTTCCGTCTCGGAGCAGAGAACACCGTTTTGCTCAAGGTGCCCCCCCACCTCCTCCCCTCTAATCCGACTGATGAGCTTTCTTGCCACCACAACCGCCTCTGTTTTTTGTTTTGAAGTGATTCTTCAGTGCTTCTGTAATTTCCAACCTTTCTTTCAGAGACCTGGATTCTCTCTCTGATTTTTTTTTCTGAAAAAATGCTCATCGGTCTAATCTCCGAGATCTACTTCCAGTTTTATTTATCGAAGCGCAGTGTTTTCATTGGTGTGCTTTTTTTAAAACTATTTTAAACTGCTCACTTGAGTGCATGCACATCACATGTAGAATGGATGCGGAAAAGGAGAATGATAAGGTGAACAAATATGGAGGAAAAAGACAAAAACTGGAGAAGGTAGTTACGTTTTTGTCTTTTTATGTTATGTTTTTGACCAGTTTGCACTATGTAGGGTGTAACTGGTGTTATTTACCAATAGAGATATTTCAGTAATGCAATAGAGAGTGGATGTCCCTGCCTCACCATTTGCATAATTCTGCTGGATCTAGAAGCAGAAAGGGAAATGAGAGAAAATGAAAAATGGTGCCCTTTGTTTCCATACAGAAAGTTTAGATTTTATAGAGGAGTCCATATCTTTAGTTTCTTTTCCCTGAGTACCTACTGAATGATATTTCAGTTTATCAGAGATGTCATATAATAAACTTTTAACTGCAAAAATGATCTTCCACACTTTTAGAAAGTTTGGATTTTGTTTTATATTTGTTTCACAGCAGGCACCAAATAAAGCTGGTGGAAGGACTGACTGCAAAGCCAAACGGAAATCTAAACATTTTCATTTTAGAATGGATTTGATTTTTCTGAGTAAATTGGATAAAAAAATGTTTCTCTACTTAATTTAAAAAAATGCCAGATACAAGATTAATGCTTTTGGATGTGAAGATATAAGGTTTAAATCCATATCAACATCATGACATCTAGTCTGACAACAAAGAGGTAGCCAGAGTGTATGATGAAGTTAAAGCCCTTGAAGTGTCATTTATTTCACTGCTGTGATTTTACAACTGTCCATTTCTGGCTGTGTCTTTGGTCTAGAATTATGTGATAGGAAAGCAAATGATTCCCCTGCTTTCAGCATCTGGCCAAGTCGCACGAGCACTTGAGTGTGCATTGATTACAGTGTTACAGGCCTGTGAGACCCACAGTGATTTTACTGCCTCTCTCCCCGTAATCTGTGGGAAAACTGAAGTCAGTGCCGCACTTCCAGTTGGTCCTTGGACAGGATAGGCTTTTCTACAGGGAGTCTCGTCGTCATCTGAGACCAATTATTCAGCTGCTTCCGACGAGTTGTGGCCATGAAAAGGTTGTCATGTGTCCGCTGCTCCAGATCTCCATTTCCTAAAGAGTGGTGAAGAACAGTGAACGAGGCCTTCTCATCATTTAGCTTAGCTCGGGGCCACAACACAGTGCCTTAACAGGTCCAGGAAAACAAGTGTTTAAGACCTGGCAGACATGTAACCATTCTGTAAGAGGTTTCTCTTAACTGTTGTTGCTAACTTTCTGAAGTCAGTTGTCTTATAGGTGTCCTCATGTGGTTCTCACTAACTAGGCCTATTTAAGTCTCTTCTGAGGTTAGGGCAAGGTGTTATGCCTGAAGTTGAATGTGTTACAGTTCTCAATTAGAAGGAAACAAGGATCAATAAAATATCATTAGTTGGAATTAATGTTATTTTTCTTTAATTGCTTCCTTACCCTTTATCCCATGTGCCCTTAGGCAAATTAACACTTTGGTCACCTCACTCAGGGGAGTGCAACTGTGCCGATTCAGTTCCTGACGTGCTTACCACTAGATGGCAACATTTTTCTTTGTTGGCTTCTTTCTTTTCACCTTGGCCTCTGGATCTTCTTTCTGGTTTGTTTTGCATGAATTGAGCTTCTCAACAAACAAAAGGACAGCATATTGTCCCTGTCCTCTGTAGAAGTGGCACTTTTCACAGTGCATCCTGGTCTATAAGTCATATTAAAGTGAAACCTGCCAAATCAGTAGCTTCCATCTTGGTAAACACATGCTTCATTTTTCATACAAAGCTGTAGAGTATTGAACAATAAATTGTATTATTCTAATTCTTTAGAATGTTAACTGTCTCTTTCTTGTTTTTACAGAAAAGGGGAGTTAATCTCTACTGTCCCAAGTTTTTTTTTATTGTTGAAAGTGGTAGTTTTTTACATAATTAGGTAAACTTGAAATAAATACACTTCCTGTGACTTTGTGGTCTTACCTTTTCAAAATGACCTTTCAGTCATCCCCCATGTTCATAGAATACACTAAAGTTAGATATTGATCTGTGTACAAGCCTTCTTTTGTTTTATGTACAGCCATAGACTGGCGATATATAACTGCTTTTGTTGCAGTTTCAGTCATGGTCTATTACTGTGGTCTGAATTTAACTTTTGACAGGGTATTGTTATGCTAGAACAGAAAAGATGAGAGGAGTCTGTTTGTTTGGATGCTGGTAATCTGTTTGGTAGTTAGCAGTTAATTGATCCAAGGATATCATCCAGTCAGCAGCATGGCTGGAAAGCTTGTTTCATACTCCCATAGCCGTTTACATGAAGAAGTGCGACCTGTTCTCCGCTTCTGCGTAGTCCCCAGGTTTGCCCTCAGGTGTGTGTTTCGCCATACATTCAGGAGAAAACGGATGGGATAACGGTGTCAGTAGTTTGGGGGATTTTGATTATTTGTATCAGGTCCCCTCATAGTCTTGTTTTCAAAACTGTTCCTTCAACCTGTCAGTGTAGGACGTTTTTGCTTCAGCAAGGTATATTTCAGGTTGCACTTCTTTTGACATATCCCATAGTAGGTATATTAATGTACAGTTCTTCTTTTCCCGCATTAAACATCTCTTTGAGTCAGTGCACTCAGTTTCGCTGCTGTCAAAGAGTAAAAAATCAAATGGTTTTTAATATTGAAGCTGAAATGTAGAGTTCAGTGGCCCATGAGTGAGCGTACCTACAGTTGTACACTTACAGTTAACTGTGTTCTATATACAGTATATGTTGTTTTGTTAATCAAGTTTTAATTTCTTGACTTTCTGATTTGAATGAGAATCACTCCCTGGGTAATTAGGCCAACAGCAAAGCATTTTCACCCACCGGTATGGTGTAGCAGAGTCGGCCAGTCACAGTGACCCCTGAGTCTCCAGGCTGTCTGGTTTACTTCTATTTTGATTTATACACTATTGTCATCTCTCAGGCCAGTGACCAGCTATGCGAAAGCTCCAGGAGGATGTGACGTCTCAAAAGCCTCCTAAAAGCACAAATCGAGACGGTCTTGCTCGCTGGCCCATCCTAGTTATTACATCTGTACTGTAGGAAGTCATCAGCTAATCGGCTTCGCTCTATCATGGCACGCGCTACAGTGAAAGACCAGGACCGCAGGTTGCTGCAGTGCATCAGGGCATCACTGTTTAGATGCCTTAAATCAGTTACATTTGCTTCCGTCAAAAACACGGAGCTCCTTTCTCACATCCATCACAGATTGAAATGCTTAGCTGGCCTACTTTCATGAAAGGAGGGGCTGAAAAACATGTTTATCTCAATCATAAAGCAGCAGCTATTGTTGATTGGCCAGGCAGGTCATTACCTTTTAAAGACAGGTTGTAATCTCGTTATAGTACAGTTTCATACTTGAAGGATGATTTTAACAGCAATAACAGGAAGTCATTCCTCCTTAATGTTTGATCTTTTCACAGTACGCAAGGATTGGTATTAGAGCTCAACTGAAGCACGAAAGAAAGGAAATAGCTCTGAACAGAACATAAATAAAATAAAATAGATCTGTGCTGCTGGCATCCTGTTTACATTTAACAAACAGAGGCGCTCACCCCCTGTGACACTGTAATTCCTGGTCATGCCAACAGACGTGAGGAACAGCTGGTGTTCAAACCCACGTTTTAAATAATGCTTTTATTTTTCAGGTTTGAGGGTGCTTTTTTTTTAACAGCAGGCATATTAATTTCACAATACAATTTCAGAAACGTAGTTCCAGAGTTTTAGGAAACAGTATCATTATATAGTGCTGAGACCCAACAGTAGTGCAGTGTGTGAAGGACTGCAGGTGCAGTAGGGAATTGAGTCTGCTTGCACTCCCATGATACACAAAGCAGTAGACAACAGTGGGACTCAATTAGACTGCTGCTGAGATTTACGGCAGTGTTGCCAATCCTGTATTAAGAAGAGACGAATTACTCATGGCATTTATTGCACTGCAATATGCAAGTTTGGTTTGACATTTTATGTAAACGTTACCATTGGGTTCTTTCTTGTGTTTCTTTTTTTGCCTGCATAAGAGAAACTTCCAGGTTCTCAAGATAAAAGGTGCTGTAAAGATTTCAGCAATGCGCTGCATTTTGCTACAGGATACGGTGCTTCGTGGACCTCGACAAAGGCTGGTATTCAGTGTCCCGTTTCCTTCAAGGTTAACACAGAACAGGGAATCCTGCTTTTTTATTTTAAACAATTTTTGTTTCGACAGTGATATTTGTGGTAGGTCCAACATGTCCATGTGATCCAACAAAACAGAACCACAACAACTAAAATGATAGATTAGTCAAAGCAAGTATATGGGTCTTTTATGTTATGAGCCAGCAAAGCCCAAAGCATTATAGTCAGCTTCTTAAAATGTTACATGACTGATTTTGATACATGTTTGTAACATTACCCCCCTCTCCTTCTGGCTAGTTCATTGACTCCTCTGTTTTTCTTTTAACAAGTGTGATTCAGTGCCAGCCAGTGTTTTAGAAAAGCCGAAACTTCGTCTATCCTTATGGAAATGACTCCTGCTTTTGGGAGCAAGGAGACTGGCCTGAGGCTGGCCCCACAGAGGTAATGTGAAACTGTTTTATTTTATTTCATTTTTCCCCTCAACAAACCACTTTTTCCTTGGCATTGGGATTCATTAGAGTGGTTCCGGGAATAAAAGAAAAATTCCCTCCTCCCAAAAAATATGATTTTTAAGAGCTTAGCCAGAGAGAGTGACTGGTGAATCATGTCCTAACGTGTCTTGGGCAGTTGGTTATGACAGCTGGGTCACATATTAGCACAAAGGAAATGTGTTGTTGCACTCAGCTGGCCAGCTCGGAAAGACAAGGGCATTGGCTCAAATCAGTTCACGCAGGCAAGATACTTTGCTGTTGTGACAGAGGGGCCTATTTTTCCACTGCAAATTGCACTTAAGGAAGTAGTGGATCTTGAAAGAGCCCCGGGTCTTTTGGACATTTTAAAAATGACTAATTTTGTTTTATACTTTAACATCACAGATGCTGCTGAATAAATCTCAAAACACTCTGTATGGAGATACGTAGCATGCACGCACTTCAGTTTTATTCGCAAGTTTGGATGTATAAAATGAGAACTCAAGTAATTCTGTACTTAATAGAGAAAGCAAAGAGGTCACAGTTTAGTCAAATAAGGGTGCAAGTACTCTGCTAAACAGCAATGGAACATTGAGTAATAACAGTCTGTTAATGTAATATGTGGTTATGTAGCAAACAAAATATTTTAAAAGGTTTTTCAAGGATTCTATTTGTAATAGTATAATCAACATCTAGGGTTAAAATATCAGTATGCTTTCAATGGCTTTATAAAGGAGGATCATGCTTTTATGTTCTGGGTAATGCAGTTTGTTCACATTAAGGGAGAAATTAAATTGTGATCTCTGTCCCTTTAAATGGAAGGCGCTTACAAAAAAATAAATTTCTTCGCACTTGATTAAGTATAATTGCTGGAATGGAGTGGGTAGGGTTGGGAGATATGAAGCATTTGATGCTGGCCAAATATCTGTGGTTTTTCGTACATCAATAGTCAGCACAAGTCTGGATCTCGAGGAGAAAAGGGCCTCCCAGTGTGGCCGGCAGGGACTGCTGTTCACAGGCATGTTTCTGCATTTCCTCTTTCTCTGTTCAGTAATTAAATTGGTAATAGTGTGCAAACACGACGCAAAAAAAAAATATTTCCGACAGCACTTTCTGCTATCGGGCCTGCTCTCAGCTTTTAAGGGATCCACTGTATCAGTTTGTGATGTTCCAAGTTTAAAAATCCAGATCATGTATTAAGAACAGCTGTCCTTTTGTGCTTAAAAGAGAAAACGAATACCAGTGCCGTTCTTTAGTGGAGTCTTGCACCTCTCCATTGGGCCGCTGCAGTAGAACGATGGTTACAGTGTGCATATCCTTTGGCCTTGGCTGTGTACGTCCTAACAGCTACAGTGTACAGCTGAAGAAGTCATCTCTATGTCAGTCGAAAGTGTTGCCAGCAGCTCAAGGTTGAACTACCCTGTGGCTGCATTAGGGCAGTGTTGGTTGTCAAAGTGGAATTTGCCCTGATCCTAATTGTTTTAATCCAGAGCAGCAGTTTCCTTCTCATCCAGTGCCAGCCACTCCTCAAGTTGTCAGGTTGTTTCTTTTGCTGTTTAAACACCTCCCTCCTTTTGGACGCCATTCTGCAATTGATTATTTTCCCTGACTTGAGTGCGTTAAGCCGTGTCGACGTACGTGGGGGATCAAACAAATGACCCGAAGTCACTCCTGGCAGTTCTTGAACCCGTTCACCCTGAGACGTTCTGAACAGAAATCCTCAGTTCAAATGAGGAAACTTTTCAGGTGAATAAGATTTCGTTTCGTTCCTAGTAGTCCAGGCCGAAGCTGCCCCCTTTGCCAGCATGTGCCTGGAAGCTGGAGGAAACCCACGTGAGCTCCACCCAGAGCGCACCCCAGTCTGGAGGTCTGCCCAGGGCCCAGGAGCTGTGAGGCAGCATCGCCACTGTGCCATCCATCTGCTACTGCCAGGGAATATAAACAGAAGAAAGAACGCCTTTGGTAATCTGTACAGCTGCTTTTAAAAAGGTTACATAGTAATGTTATGGTTAGACCTGAAATCTCTAATGGCTGCGTAAGTGACAGCTGATGTACCAGAATTTAATTACTTTCTTCTCTCAGATGGCAGATTTTGAGTATTCACTTACTGTCACATGTTTTTTTTTTTTAAATGGAACTCCTCCAGATTTATGCAGCTTGGCATCTCCCTTTCTTTTTGAATAAAATGAAAAAATAAAGAGCTTTGCTGTAGGAAAAGAAACACCCTCAAAACGAGTGAAACTAGTGGATTCGTTGGGCTTTTCTGTTGTCTTTCCATGCCACCAATGCAGATAAGACTCCTTCAGTCACTGCATGCATTACACGTGTGACATATGCTGTTTGTTTCTGCTCCATTTTGAGTTCAGCAGTTTGTTGTATATATACAATGATGTGAAAAAGTAAGTACACCCTCTTAAGATTCCATGGTTGTACATATTAAGACATCTCTGACCTTCACCTGTCCTCATCAAATCCTCACAGTAGATGAGTCTAACCTTGTGTGACAAATAACATAACACATTTTTCTTGCCAGTATTTATTAAACAAAAAAATCAGCCAACATTCAGAAGCCTTGTTTGAAAAAGTAGTGCACCTTTGATTCAGTAACGTGTGTAATCCTCTTTAACAGCAATGACTTGAGGTAAATGTTTCCTGTAAGAGTTTATCAGTCTCTCACATCTCCTGGGAGGAATTTTGGCCCATTCCTCCTTACATAACTGCTTTAACTTGGTGATGTTTGAGGGCTTTTGTTATACAGATCTCTCGTTAGGTTCTGCCACATTATCTCAATTGGGTTGAGGCCTAGAATCTATCGTGGCCATTCAAAAATCCTGATCCTTATCTTCTTCAGGCATTCAGTCGTAGATTTAGTGGTGTGTTTTGCATCATTGTCCTGTTGCATGATCCACTTTTGGCTGCACTTTAGCTGTTGGACAGATGTTCTCACGTTTTCCTCTAGAATGTGCTGGAATAGAGAGGAATTCATGGTGCAATCAATGACTGTGAGGTGTTGGGTCCTCCAGCTGACTCAATTCACCACCCCTCCACCATCATGCTTGACAGTTGGTATGAAGGTCTTGTGGTGATACGCATTGTGTGGTCTGCACTGAACATGTCCTTTTGCATTACGGACAGACAACTCCACTTTGGACTCATCTGTCCAGAGAAGTCTTGTGGTTCATTCAACTGTTGTTTTGCAAACCTGAGCCATGAAGCAATGGTCGTTGTGGAGAGAGAGGGTTTCCTCCTGGCTACCGTTCCTCAAAAGCTTTCTACCCTTCCTAATGGTACAATCATGATCTTTAACATTTAGCGTATTAACAGAGGCCTGTAGATCCCTGGATGAAGCTTTGGTGTTCTTTGCAAACTCTAGGAGAATCATATAGTCTGATCTTGGGGCGAATTTGTTGGGACGCCCACTCCTGGGTAGATTGGCAACCATCCTGAACTTTTTCCATTTGTAAATTATCCTTCTCACTGTGGAATTATGGAGTTCATATTGTTTAAAAAAGGTTTATAACCCTTCCCAGATTGATGTGCACCAACGGTTCTCTCTCTGAGAACATCACAGATATCTCTAGACCTAGGTATGATGTATTACCACAAACCTGAATGCTCCAGACCAAACTGACTGTTTCTTCTTTTATTTAATTTGAGATACAATATTGTCCGAACAAAACTCTTTTTATCATATTGTTAAGAATGCCTTCAGTACTCATTACTACTAATTCAGTAGTATTTTTTTCAGTTCTCTTAATGTTCAGAACAAATGAACCCTGTAAGGGCAGACATCTGCCACTTTGTTCCTGGGTCCGAGTAAGACTGCTGGTTTTTGCACACTATATTTTGTGTAGGACTATGCTACTGGAATATACTGTGACCACCAACGTTACTGCACTTGCAATAAAACTGAGTCCGAATCCAGGTTTCCAAAGCAGAGAGGGGGGAAAGAGGCTGGGATTCACTCAATAATAACATTTCCACTTCATATTTACTCTTCTTTTTAGCTTTTGCGCTTGCTGAGAAGAAAATATCATCGCATTTAATGAGACGTACCTATGCGTAAGGAACCAGTGGACTAACACAAGTACTAGTATTGTTGAAGAAACCCAGACTGTTACGGCAGAACCTCATGCCAGAAAAACAGGGAACAGGACTGTGTGAAATACAACCCTTCTGCTTGGCTTTAAAGCAAGGGGGGAGCTTCTACAAATCTACAACGATGCAAAAATTACTAGATATTAAGAGCACTCTGCTGAAATCATGATCTGTGCGTCGAAAGAAAAAAAACATTTTCCTCATGCCACAAAAGGACAGGTTAATATTCGCATAAGCATTCTGTAAAACTGTGCAAATTGAGTACACAAATATAATAAGACAAGTCCTTTCCACATGAATTAGAATGCTGCTCTTGTTTTTGTTAACGCCAAAAGAATTTGTTGATGCATCGAAATGTTATTTTGACTTTTAATGTTGACACAGTGCCTTAATCTTAACTATGAACCATATGATCTGCATCATATACTAATCTCTGTCATGTGTTTATAGACTGCGCAAAAATATATTATTGCAGATTTTAACATGAAAGAAGTTGCTGCAGTTCATTGTAGATTTTTGCTTGTTTTTTAGCTTGGGGCTGGGGGGAACACGGAACAACTGAAGTTTATTGCGGGGCAGAGCCAGGCCCTGTTCTCCGCTGTTGTGTAGCTTCACTATCAAGACGCCGGTTTTAGTAGTCACTTCTCTGTGTCCGCGCACTTGGCTCGGCTCTTTGTTTAAAGTGTGAGGTTTCGTGTTCCGAGAAGTGGAGTTAAAGCAACACTTGTAGGTCTCAGAGGTACTTGTGTTGTTCTAGGCGCTTCTTTCAGCAGCATATAGGGAACAGCAAGACGGGGCCGTTCGCGAGGCCAGCCACAGGAATTCCTGGAAATCTTCTGTGGCGGGGGGGGACGCTGCTTTTCATTAATGGAGATTCGGAGTGAAATCTTCATTGTTGTTTCTAGAAAACAAAGGCCCCAGAAAGGAAAGTGCAAGTGCTCGCTCGCTCGCCCTGCGCGGCTGGAGGACATCCAGGCAGTGTTCGGCCCTGTGTTTATCGTGGTCTGACTAGTTGGGGGCGTACAAAGGAAAGCAGTTCACAATCAGAAATTCGGATCTTAAAATGTATTCTTTTCCTCACGTGTCAATGTTGAAACTAGCCACACAGGTTTCCATTGTCACCCCGTGGCTTTGTTGCTTTGTGCAACACCGATTAGCTTCCCCCTGTACACTTCCTAGCAGGTGAATTGGGAAAACTGTAGAAGCTGCTTTGTCATCTTTATCATAACAAAGGAGAATTAACCCAGTGTCAGCAACTGACCTGTAATAATGATTGAGTATTTACTAATAATATTCAGATTCCCATATTTATCCATTTTGAGCATTAGAGTGAGTTAAATTTGGTCATTTATAAGTGTTATGCATTTCTAAAGTGTTGCCTGCGATCTCTAAACTGAAGCATTGCCACTGCTTTTAATGTATCAGTGTGTTTGCAATATCATGGAAAACAGAAACAGCAGTGTCAAAAATCTTGGGAATATCTTCTGGCAAAACGTTCTGTGTGTATTTCCTTCGCTTTCCTTGAATACAGTTTTTTTTTTGTTTCCAATCAAAGTAGGTTCTCTTAGAAGAAGGAAAAACGAGCTTCTGTGAGCTTGACATTTCTCAGTGTTGTTTTTCCATAGTGTTTTAGTGCGACTAGTAGATATTGGAGGCAGTTTATTGGTGTTTCCATTTAACACTGGCATTCTTGAAGGATCCTTGGAGGGGTCTTTCCTTCCCCTCTTTTTCTTCTTGTCCCTCACTGGGTCAAAAAATGCCTTGTACTGTACCTGCAGAGCCAAAAGGAACAGTGGCAATACTGAACTTATTGAACCTGCCTCAGTGTTACGCTGAGGCAGCTTGGTGATGTTGGGGACTAAATAATAGGTACCGCCTTCAGCCTTTGAATAAATGAAGACCTGACCATTAGCTACACTCTAAAAAAAAGGAGCAATTATCACAAAACCTTCACAGGATTGAGGGAGTTTATATCCCTCCTTCTGAAACAGACGAGTATCCTTTAAAACGATTAGAACCAAGGATAGTACTCCGTTATCATGACTGTTTGCGTGCCTTGGCTTATACACAAGACCTTTCTAAATTGAAGCACACAGCAGGTCTGGACATGATGTTGTTGTTAATAGCGTTTGGCTGCAGTCCATCTGTTGCAGCCGTTCCCACTCAATCTTACTACTGCTTACAGGCTTTTGGTCAGTGTTCGGAGATACAGAGTGAACAAGATTCAGGGCCCCTTTGTCCTGTAATTTGAGAGTTTCTATCTGAATTTGTATCTCACATCTATCTGCCACGTACCAGTGTAGCTTTGTCTATTCAGCAGTCTAAATTGCATTTTGAGTTTGCATAAATAAAATATATGTAGTGTCTTAAGTAACACTGAACACTCTCTCAGAACATGGCTGTGGGCATGACAAAATCAGCTTTGTCAGAGTTTGCAAACTATTTTAAAAGCAAAATATTTGATTATGAGTATATTTTCAGCTCATTTTCTTGTATGCTGTGTTTATTGTGAGTGAATCATACATATTGAACTAGAATTCTAAAAAAGTCCCCTTTTACAACTTTATTTAATGTGGCTATGTGGGAAATTCAGGATTTAGATTTGATTTAATTGAGCATATCATATATGGTTTTGAGTTTATTTTTTATGGACTTCATATGAAGCCCTTTCAGAAGGTTTACCAGCTGGAGTGCAGGGGTGCATCTCAAGAAGGGTAGGTACCAGGTGGTGATTAGGGCATTAAACAACACTGACTATAACATAGGGACCTCCTGTCAAGTGACTAGGCTCTCAGAGTGACGGTGTTCTTGATATTCACGTTGGCCCAACTTGTTATTTGATGGTGGTTACTGAAGTTCGTTTTTTTATATTTTAAGGCTCAGCAGCAGACATTCCAGTTCCCTGATATCTTCCCTGAGAAGGACAAGACGGCTGAGCCGGGTTCTGTGGAGGATTTTCAGGACAAGTTTATGGAGGACGAGAAGCAGAGACAGAAGGCAGACCCCAGGCGAGGGGGGGTGACAGAGTGGTTTGGCTTTTAAGGATGGGTAACCCCTTTTCTGCAGTACAAGAAAATCAAGTCAGACTGTGACTGGAGTCTTACGTGCGCCAGGAGGACATTTCTAATTGTTAAACTCAACAGCTCTATTCTGATGTCTAGGCCCCTACGACATGAAACAACTGCCTGTTAATTTACCTTCACAAACCTCTGATTCACCTCAGCTGCCCCACAGCGGAACTGGACTCTGTTTTGTCACCCGCAGTCAGCATATCAACAGCTCCATCTTTGCAGCAGACAGCCCCTGAGTGTTTATAAAGCCACTCCCTTTTTATTTGTGTACATGTGTGAGAAACATAAGCTGAGGTCAGGCTACAGATGATCTAAGGTCATCTTTTTTATTTTCCACTGAGCTCTGTTTAGGTAATTAGACACCTTCTCACACAATAAGGTCAGCAATTAAAAAGTTCAATGGAAATGTTGAGCACTGAATGCCATTATACAGTAGTACCATTTTTACCTCTACAGAGGACGGCCTGTGCCTTCTGACTGTGAAAGCCCATTATGTTTATGAAATCGGTAATAAGGCCATCTCAGGTTCCTTTTTTGTTCACTCCAGCCCTCTCAGGTACAACACTAAGAGATATTTGTTGTGCGGCAGTGGTTCTTCAGCTGTATGAGCCCTGAATTCTTCCTGTTTGGTGGTTGTGCAGCTGTGCAGTTGTTGGAGTCTGAAATGGAAGCACTGACAGTTTAAGGGGCTATTATGTACTGTGGCCTGATACACAGTTCACATGAGTTATGAAACCAAGCTGGGGTAGTGACGGTGAACAGAATGTTAGTGCAAAACTTTAAAAATTATAGAATTAAATCTACTTGTGACCTTGGTCTATCTGTAGTAATCGCAGATTTCAAATTGCAAAAGGTGAAAGTACAGGTTTTTCTTTGCTCAGGAGAGAAATTATATGTAATTTAATCAATTTTAATCAAAGGGACCTATTACACATGAGAATAATATGCTGTAGGGTCAGTGAAATTATTTTAATAGAACCCATTATATAATTTAATTTGAAATATAAATTCATTTGTATTCATAGATGGTCCTTTCCTAGTAAATTGAAACATCTATGCACTAGATTAAACTTCTAACAGGTGCTTAGAAGATAGCTACCATTAGAAATAACAAAGAGAGAAACTTGTACACAACTAGTTATGCAAACATCAGTGTACTGACGTTCTGGTCTGTATCATACCAAAACATTATTTTACTACCAAGAGCATAACTGCAAAAGAGCAGCACATGAAAGACCTTATTTTTCCTCATTTAATGCAATACCAATACGTTCATTACAACCATACCATATCTTGTCATTTAGGCTTTTTTTTTGTACTGCCATGTTTTACTCCTTAACCAGTTTCTCTACATACATACGTGACGTAAAGGAGACCAATTAAACCAAAACTAGAAAGTGAATGAGAAACTACATTAATGCTATCTAGTGACCTCTGTGAGTCACTTAAAGCAAATTCCTTCAGTATTCCTCTTAGTGTTGATGATGCTTGGTATTTCTGTAAAGGTCTCACAATCATGGCTGTGTCAGTGTGATTAATTTTATAATAATCTTGATACAGATAAAAATTGGTTGTTTTGATAACTGCTTAAAAAGATTTTTAAGTAAACACATTTTACCAGACATTATTTTTATTTGTTCCCTTCTGGTTCCTGTCTGGTATTTTGTTGCTTTTGTAGTTGAGTGTATAATAAAGATTGTAATCTCTCGTGCTGTGACCTCAGTTCAAAGTATCATTGTGGAATCATTTCATATTTTGGAATGTTTTGAGAATGTGTATGTTTTCACTTGTGCAGTCCATAAACTGCCCTTGTTTGAGATTGTGAAACAGCTTTGTGAAATATTTGTCGTGTTAACTCCTCATTACAGAGTACTCATTGCTCATTTTCTGCTTCATTGTTTAGACTTGGATGTGCAGATTTTTTTCAGCTGAAAGTGTCAGAAGAGTAATACACAGAAATTAGTTTGGGGAGAAAAAAAAACAACATATGTAAGACATTTCTTTCAAAGTTACAAGTCACACCAATAAAATGCAGAGTGTTGTTATCCTGTGCATTTGTGTATATAATGTCGTAACTTTAATATCATTCACACTTTACAAAGTTCATTTCTTGACTATAGAAAGTGCTGTAAGTCTATTTGGAAAATACAGCAATCATATATCTTCATATGAATATGCACTTCTGAAATGGTCAGTTTTGAATTGGCATTCTTCTAAGTTATGAAATGAGCTGATACCCATCACAGTTATTGATACTTAACTCATGTCAATACCATCTTCAGTGCAGCCAAAGATCTGTAGTCATCACTATGAAGTCAATCTGTGGTCTACTAGCCTTTAAACACGTGACTGGTGGGGTGCAGGCGGGCTGATTGAGCATTGCGTTGGGTCAAGATCTGTAGATGGTGAACCCCAGAGCACATGTCCTGACATGTCTTTCCTTCTGGACCTCAGGGATGTCAAATTTAGTCTCTGGAAGCATCCAAGATTTTGGGATATCCCAGCAGCACAGGGTAAACTTGGCAGCTGTAATGGAAGGTTACTAATAGTACACAAAGCCATATGAGAAGAACCTGGACTCCTCGTCATTAGTAATAAATGGTTTCTAACCTGGCCTCAATCCTCCATCTTGTACTTGTGCCAAGTGTAGTGGATTGTGGACAGCTGTTTGTTTTTTTTATAACAGTACGTTGCTTTTCCAACTGAGATGCTGGGTTTCTCTGGAAGTCAGTAGGGATAAGGTAATCTTAAAAGATCCAAAAAACAATTTCCTTTTGAAAGGCTAAATAATTTGAAATATATGTAGTTTGAGTGTGCTGGCGGTTCTGTTCAATTATGTTGAATGTTTTCATTATGATGGACACTTACTGCAAATCTTGTTGCTTAACACTCTTAACACGTAGCATAATTGAACTGGGAACATTGCGGGTTTCTGTTTTTTGTTCAGGGGTACGCTGGATCATAAGGGCTGGAGTGCGAAAAGCTTTATTACCTTTTGAGAAAAAAGAAGCCAAAATTAAACATTCTTGTGTTCAAGCTGACTTCAAAACTAATGATGGTTTAAGTCCTTGTCATCTGGCAACTCAACTGGTTTTTGGTTTTACAGGGCAGTACAGAAGTAAGCAAATATTGATATCACTGTTCACTGTTCCTTGCCAGGAACTCTGGACCCCTGGATTGCTATAAACCAATTTGATTTAAAATGTAAACCTGTCTTATAAGAAAGCCTGGAGAAAGAAAGGAAACCAAGCTAAATTGTTCCTCACGGACCCCCCATGAAAGTTGGGAAATCTTGGGCAGTGTTTGCCAAGCAACAAACCTCCCCCAATACCAATAAAAAACCTTTAAGCACAATGTGTTCAGTCTTCTTTGGCTAAACAGCTGGCAAAGATTTCCTTGTTTGTTAACAGAATGTTCTCCCACCCTATCAGAGACTATGCCGACCTTTTCAACTGGAATGCTAAGGTGGCTTAGATCCTGTCCAAAATGTCAGCCCTTCAGAGGTGCATGTTTACCCTGAAGCCAGATAGATGGCACAAGCTAAAGTTCTTTTATAGACAAAGTCCACAGGACAGGATCAAGACACCATGAAAGCTGCACTCATGGCATAGATATATGGCATCTATAAAGAATGGGCCATGCTGGCCTCTGGGCACAGGACTGAGGAGGACGAGATGGTTAAAATAAGACTGACATGCCTGCTACTCCTACTTTGAGATGTACAAGTGATGTTTTAGTGGAAGAAGACTGAATATTTTAACAAACCCTTCTATCCTTTGTTCCATTTCAAAGCTTCTTTTGTGTGTTTAGTATTTTTAAGAAGCCCTTTACCATCCAGCCTGTCAGTGATGAGTTTAGACCCTTCTGTGGCGCATGAGGGGAGAGTGATTAAAGGTGTACCAGTTAAATGGCCAGGGATGCAGCAGAGAGTGAAGTGAAACTGCACTGGGAAATGGTTGTTTACTTAGTGTATACTTCGTTGTGTGTTTCTGGCCGAAAACTGTATAATATTTTAAAATGTATAAAATAAACTTAAAGTGTTTCTTTTCGTTGTTTTCTAGCATGGAATAAGCCTTTACTTGTTCCTTTGCAGCCTGTTCATGCTGAGCCAGCTACCCACCTACTGCCTACTGTACCAACGAAAAGTTGGCGGCCTTATTTTTGCTTTAGAGAATTTTTTTGTTTGTTTTATTTTATTTTTTTATTCAAAAATGTTCAAAATACCAATTTATCAAAGTGTTGCAATGCTAAACGCGATTGCGGGTTTATGTTCGGGGCTTGTGGCCAGACAAGCGTGGCAATAGCCGATGAATCAGGCCAGTGGTGAGCTCCAGGACCAGATAAAAGCAAGAAGCTAGAGGAGGCAGCAAACTGAGTTGCAGAGTTCTGTCATCATGATTGCGGGAGGCTAATTTGAAATGCTTTCTCAATTTGTAAGGCACCTGTGCACAGCACTGGCCGAGCACCACGATTCAGGGATTGCTGGTTTGAGTCCAGTGTCACCAGCCGATGGTGAGGGGATTCCCCAGTGGCGCCGACATGGCCAAGTTCCTCCAGGAGTGGGTGCAACAGCTGCCCCTGCGGTTTACCAGGCGCCTGGAGGCTTGTAGTGCTGTCAGCGAAAGCTGAATTTGTACACAGGTTCTCTGGCTAGCACTCCTTGGCACTGTGATCTCTTTACATAACTTTGGCATCCGTATAAAAAAAAACTACAAAAACAAATAACGCTCAACATAAAATAAACACAAATCGAAAACAAACAATAGTCCTAGACATGCAACAATACATAGACTACACACACATCTTGTTTTGCCCATGTTACACTATCATTATACAGTCAATAACTTCACGGATTGCACGGGGAACAAATCATTTCTTATATACTGTACATCTTTCTTGGTCATAGGCATTCCAAAATGCCTCCCAGTTGACAATGGGATTGAAGATGGTGGGAGGGGTCATCAATGATAAATTGAGCTTTCCTTTCAGCTGCAATATTATATAGCTCTTTTAGCTGTTTCTGTGATAAACCAATTATATTATCAGCAATATTAAGAATTCTGCCCAATTTGCCCTTACTCTTTAATACTAAGGTTACCATCCCACACTACTATCCCAAAAGTAAAGATGCTTTCTACCAATCTTCTATAAACCCTCATTTTGACCTGAAACCTTTTCGACTTCCTGATTATATATGTTGACCAGCCTATTTCAAAATGCAATTGGTATTCTCTGCGAAGTTTACTTTTGTTGCCTTTAAATTCAGAATAGCATGATGGTTGGTTGAAAGTTAAATAGGAGCACTTGCTTTTTGGGTGTTGCCACAGCTAAAAACTCACATTGGTTCCAATCAGGTGACAAGGGTGGCCAAGCCAGTTCTTAGGAAACCTGCTTGAAAGACTTCAAGTGTCAGAAATTATGTGAAGAAAAGTGCTCTTCAATTTTTTTAATTCTAAAACTTTCTAATACAGTAATGATTTATAATAATTATATATACAATTATTCCAAATAGCAGCTGGTGCAATTGCCAACATTAAAAATACATTTTTCTATCCATTTTCTATAAACAATAGCTTCATGCAACATGTATTAACTTAATTTATACGCCATGGAGTCTTGCATTTTCATAATTGCCAGAAGAATTATCTCTCCACCTGTTAAATATAAAGAGGATCTTGGTGAAACAGACTATATCTGCTCAAATTGATCTGACTTTATCTGCACTTATTATTAATGTGAGCTTGAACTCCTCTTCTCGTGTTTATGCTTTGAGATGTTTCTTGAATTGTATTGAACGGGTCAAAGTAAACTGCCAACCTGAATTTCTCTTATTTTAGGACGCACTGCTCTCCTGTCTATCCTGGTGCACTTTATTATTCTGTACCACACTGAAACTAAACAGCTCCTGACTGCTCAACAGCATGTCCAACATACAGTACATGAGGAGGAGAAGAAGGCCTTGGCACCAACAGCTGCAAGGAAGCTCTCAGCTGCTGTTGCCTTGCCTATCATAACACCGCCTGTCTCAGAGATGGCCACAGCAATAGGAAGAGGGTGAATATACTATAAATAGCTGTGAATTCATCAAGAAGTTCAGGCGCTTAAAGTTGGAAGTGTTCTAGATTCACAAAGACAGCTCGTCATCCTTATGTAAACTGTAACCTTTAAAGTCCACAGCCCATACTGTCGCTCCCAGATTCCCCATCAAGTCAAGGACTTCAGCCAATCCCGGGAGAGCCTGCCCATGCTGTGAAAGATTCTTGACAGAACTAGGGGGTGTTGTTCTTTGAGCACCGCCTTACAAAAATAAAATACTTCGACTCTTGCAAAGACAAAATATCCCCTCTTGTCTGTTCCACCCTACATTCCCCTGCAGCAACCTCCCCACTCCGTGTACACGCTGGGAGTAACAGTTATACGGGAGAGTCAGCAGGCTTGTCCCAGGGAGAGATGGGGGAAGCACTCCTTCAGCTGGCCATGTGCATCTGTTGCTGTGCCTGGGAGCTGACAGCAGCTCCGACACACAGCCTACACCACTGTGGGAGGCTATGATGTGTCCCTCAGATATTTGAGCACTTTCACTGGACTTTCCTGGGGTGCCATTTTTTTTAGTGCTGGTGCCAGTGTTTGCCAGCTGTTCAGAACAAATGCTAGAGAGCTGTTTTGGGGGGGAAAAAAAAGGTCAGTGGCAAGAACCCAGAACTTTGTATGCAGTCTCTGACTTCTTTTGCGAGGTCTTCAGACAGAAACACCAGCTTGTTGTTTGCTTTGTGTAAGCTTGTGCCCCACAAATGCATCTATTCCCCCATGACATGAAGGAATTCCCCTTGACACTCTATTATTGTTTATCTACAATCAAACAACCATTTCTGTTGTTTACTCCTGCTGGGTGGTCTTTTGTTTCAAGCATCCTTCCAAGAAACAAATTTGCATTTCAAGCTGGCTAATAATAATAAAAAAGAGGGGGAAAACATGAGAGACAGGAATTGTTTTCATGTGCGGACAAAAGCCTAATTTCTAAATGAGTCTGATTGTCATAACACAAATTAGTTATTGAGTCCGGCCACCCAATATGATCACAAATGACCTTTAAAACAAAAGCTTTGAAGTTCCTTTATTTTTTTCTTCGAACCAATGTATTTCAACAAAACAGTACTGTCGGTACATGCCACATCCCAGCACCAGGTCTAAATCTTATTCCACCCAAGATATTCTACCTCAGGATAATGTGTCATTCAAAATTCTAGTAAAACTGGACAAAGACCAAGAATTACCAGACTACCTGGTATTGGGATATAGTGCTGGAATTCATGATGACTTAAGACCAGGTGATTTTAAAACAGAACAACTCTACTGCAATTGCTGTCATGTTAGGTGAACGGCTGCCTTCTGGTGATTTGACATCTTCTTAAAATATACAGTATTTCTGCAGCATCTGCCCACTTAAGCACAGGTTTGGTTTTTACTTTCTTGTAGTTTGATAAGATTGCATTAAACACTGTAAGGGAAAATGCAAAGAATTTGGAGCTGCATTGCTCTTCAGTTTCATCTATTATAAATACGAGCATTTAAAACTGGGTTAAATGTCAGGGAGAGCAAAAATGTGAAACTGGGTTTCTGAAAAGACTGGCCTGGAAAAGAATGCCTATTTAAGTCTCCGAGTAATTCTTGCAGTTTCTGTTTGTAACCTGAGCATCTGGAGAGGAAGTTAGAAAGTTAAACACATACTCCATTTGTGAACACACTCAATACACAGGCTGGGTACAATTAAGGTACTAACTGTATTACTTTCAGCCCCTGCCTCCTTTGTGTGCAATGTGAACTAATTAAACATGTAAATAATAATAATGAAAGAAAGGAGGAGAGTGCAGTCTGAGAATTCTGCTTTTTCTTCTTATAATTATTATTAATAACACCTTTACTGTGTGAGAACATTTACATTAACTGTAAGTACAAAATAAGGTGAAAAATACATGCATAAAAATAAATTAACACAATTCTGAAAAGGGCTGGGGGACGGGGGTATCGTTAAGCACAACACCTTGGGTGCAGGAGGGTTTCCTCCCACAGTCCAGTGGCACACTGGTAGGTAAATTGGTTTCTGTCTTATTGACCCTGTTGTAAGTATGTGTGAATGTGTGAGGGTGTCTGTGTGTGCCCTGTGATAGACTGGTGTCCCATCTAGGTTGTACCCAATCTTGCGCCAGGTTAGGCTCTGTTGTCCCCCATGACACTCTACTGGAAAAAGAGGTTAGAAAATGGATGGATACACCTTACACAAGCTGTATAAATAGCGTGAATCCAAAGCAGTGAAATGATTACAGTGCAATTATCAATTTATTAGAGAGAGATTAAATAAGATCACTTTATTGGCAATATACAATTTCTTGTAATAGGAATTTGACTTTTCACGTACCTCAAGTTGCTCTCCATGAGACACACAGACAGGGAGAGAGAAGTTTGGGGTCAGAACACAGGGTCGGCCATTTATACAGCACCCCTGGAGCAGCTGGGGTGAAGGGCCTTGCTCAGGGGCCCAATGGAATAGGATTACTTTGCTGGCCACGGGATACAAACCAGCAACCTTCCAGCCACAGGAGAAGATCCTTAGCCAGAATGTTGAATAGTGAGGAAGGAGCACAGGGAGTGCTTATGAGGTCCGTGACAGAAGGAGAGAGGAGAAGACGATGTTGGAGGCAAGGGAAAGGTAGATGGATAGATCTTCACAGGAGGAATAAGAGGAAGGGAGCAGAGTCAGACTTCGAGCTGGTTTATGATCCTGTGAGCACATCCAGAAGATGCTCAGAAGACAGAAATGTGTAAGGAGACATGAATAATAGTGAAAAGATTTTCAAGTGTCTTTAAAAGTACTGTATGCGCTGGAAATCATGTTGCATATTTGAGGACAGGCAGAAATGATTTGAGTAATGGCATATGTTGTGATAAATATTGCTCCATCTCTTTGATTAACTGCATAACAGTTTCAGTTGTGTAAACCCACTGACCTACAAAATCAAAACTCTTAAATTATCATTATTGTCTGTGTTTGCCAACCTAATAGCCATATTACTGTATGTAATCATTGTTGCTAATTTTATTATTTTTAGAAAGCTTTTTAGAGTTTGAAAAGATGCATGAAGCCATACAGAATATTGTTATCTGTATCACATTTAAGGTGTTTTACATTTTAGATTTTAAGTTTAGATAGTGAGGTTTGCATGATGCATTTGTAAGCGAATGCACTGTACCTACAGTACAATCACAGCAATTCCCTGAGCATCAGGAAATCTAAAGGTTAACTGAATAGCAGGACTGTAAAGAAGTAGGCCAGATTACAATTTGTCCAGTGGGACCTACAGTGCTTTAAAATGCTTCAAGATTACGATAGGGGGTTTTTAAACGTCTGAGAATGCTGTGGTTTCAATTTAATGAATATCTGATGCCCCTCTGGCCAAATCAAACTGAGACCAGAGAGAGCACTGAAACAGTGTTTCTCCCAACTCTTGCTGGTTGTGCACACAGCTTACATTCAGCTTCTACGTTCAGGTATTAGTGTTGAGGGTAAAAAAAAGGTTAGCTTTGTAAGTTAATGTTAGGATGCAGTCCTGGATCTGAAAGACTCAAAGTGCAGCAGTGATGAGTGTATAATTATTCAGGCTTGTTTCCAAGGGTTAACAATTCTATTACATCAGGGTGTGAGGTTTGAGAGTCGTTTTTTTACATGAAGAAGAAACTTTGGATTTTTCAGTAATGTTCAAAACGGTGCAGAGATACTGTAGGAATGTTTAGCTGACTCATCTGGGGATTTTAATTTGTGACATACATTCAAAAACATGTTATGCTTTCTCCTCTGTCTGCTTCATAATATAGTAATTCTGTGGCAAAACTTACAACACACACGTTTTACTTAAAATAATAATAAAATATTTGGACTGTTAATATACTGTATTAAATCAAAGGTTTAAATGTTTGAAATGGAATAACACTACTCCACATTTATCCATTGCCTTTTTATATATAGAAAAATTATTGTTCATATATTTGAAAACAGCAGCTAATTATAGCTAAGCTAACAAAGTGAGCCCACCATTAATATATAAAATTAATATATAAAATATATGATTTCAGTACATTTCATTTTAATGTTTTACACTAAAATATTGAGACAGTAAAGTAGAAACTTATTTTTGCTTTTATGTCAGACAATTTGTATTTGTGAAAATGAGATTAAAATGAGTAAGTTCAATCAATATAATATACATTTTATGTTTGGTTAATTCCATGCATACATTTGATCATATTTGAACAAAGACAATTTGTGTTCAAACCAGTGATTTCAAGTGACCATAAGTACTAGAACACACTGACTTAAATGTGTGTATAAAAGTCAGCATTTGGTTGCATGTTCCTTTCAAGCAATAACTACATGACGTCTGGGACCTATTGAGCTCACCAAACTTTGTGCATAATCTTCAGAAATGCTTTGCCAAGCCTTTTCTACAGCCACTTTTGAGTTCTTGCCTATTCTTTGGGTGTTCTGACTTCAGTTGTTTATTCAGCAAGTAAAATGCTGCTTTAAATCTTGATATTGTCTTGGTCAGTTTAAGTTTTTAAACAAATTGTTTTCCTAATGAACTTCTCGGTGGTATTAAGCACAAGTTTTGGGTCATTGTCATTCTGCAAGGTGAAGTGCTTCCCAATAAGCATGAAAGTATTTTCTTTCATACAGGCAAGTAAAATGATTCTGTCAACTGCAGCCTTCATTCGTTATATCGTTATTAAAGATGAGCAAGCCATCTTATATGTCCTGGCAGTGCCATCCTTAGACTGCTCAAGTCAATCTCCAGATTTAAATCCAAATAAGCATGCATTTCACAAACTGATGAAACAATTAAAATCAGAACACCTCAATAATAGGTATGAACTCAATGTTGCTGGAGCAAAGCAACACAAATGATTAATACATGTGTCTCAGACTTCATGCAGTTATTACCTCAAAAGGATATGAAACCAAATCCTGACATTTACACTGAAATTGAATTAAAATACTTTTAAAAATGAATTTGAGTGATTTAGTCATGTAAAATCACTGGATTAAACACAGTTTTTTGTTCTCATATTATCAAATATATATGTGGAATTATCCATTATATTACATAACACATATTGTACATATCAGTCATATTAATCTTTTGATCAAAAATACAACATTTTTGCTTGTCTTAGTTCCACAGTCACATTATTTGAATTTAATAATAATGCAGAGGCATTAACTCTTCAAGGTAAAAATTACACATTTATAACATTAACAGTTCCAATTCGTTTTAGGCTTAAAAGTCTGGACTGCAGAGTATGACTTCTTCAAATTAACAAATTTTGAGACCTGCAAATTGGGCAAAGCAATTTCAAATTTGCAAGATACAGTAACATATACTGTACACTGAAATCGAGCTGAATAGGATTTTTTATTCCTTTAGTCGGATAAGCCTAAATTGGTAATATATGTTCTCGACCACAAGAAATTCCTTTTATTATAATGCTACCACTCATGTTTATATTTTGTTACAAGTAATTTTTTTCTTTAAAACTAGATCTCTGCATCTTAAGAGAAAAGCCGATTCTAATCCCTTTATTATCTTCTCCCACTTTATATCACAATTTTGGATCAAAAACTCTAAATCATCATACCCATTATGTACAAGGTTCTCATTTTTCTCTAGAGGGATTAATTTAATGTGTGGAATTTATTTTAAAGAGAGCCTAAAAGCCGGACGGATTCAAAGTGTTGGGAGAGTCGTATCTTTCCAACGGTGTTGGAAAATGAATAAGAAGGCAACTTATCCTTGCCGAGAGACAATATAACTAGATTTTCCAACACTCTGCGATATTGTCCAGAAAGAAAGTAGCAGGTAATAACTTCATGTGTTAGCTTAACAGGGATCCAAAACTCATCGCCACAGCTAAAATGCATGAGGATCTCTCTCTCTTGTTGTGGCTTCCTTCCTTGCACTGGCTTCCCTTGGATTTCAGAATAAGACTCAAAATACTACTGCTCACCTTTTAGGACTTGAATGTTTTGGCTTCTGACTGCATTAGTGAAATGCTGAATCCCTATACATCTACACATCATTTGCGCTTTTTGGACGCTGGCAATTCTTCAGCTCTCAAATGAACTCCAAACCCTGGGAGACTGTTTTCTCTTCTTGCGCTCCAAGACTGTGGAAAGATCTCCCAGCCCAGATTGGGTCATGCAGCTCTGTCAGCATTTTCACAATCTGTCTGAAAGCTCCCTCTTTCGTGCTTGTTTTTAGTTTGGTTTAATTTTACTGTATTCATTTATGTATTCCAGTCTCTATCATTTTTGCCTTTGTCTTGTTTTGTTGTAAACTAGAGATGTTGTGTCAAGGAACGCACAATTTAAAATAAAGATTGTAATCATAACAGTAACAGTTATCATTATGGCGATTATTGCTGTAGTAGGAAAGAAATGTTGGGCTATGAAAAATCAAGCTTGAGATTTAAGGATCTAAATCTCCATCCAATAAAAAACAACCCAGGGCTACATGAGCACAAAAGAAGGTCCAGGACCAGTAGTGCATTTTGGAATTCTGTTAAGAACATTAAGAACACTATTTCAATATCCACCATTAAAAATAAAACAACCAACATTATTTACAAAATTCTAACTGAATATTAGTGTATATGTGAATATAAATTGTTGATGAATGCTTTTGTTTCTTATTTAATATTATGTGCTTACATGTGTATAAACAACATATGGTACATTCAATTATAATACTATATAACCAAACACAAGGTGTAAATAGTGCCACTACCAAGGAGGGATAGTAGTTGGAAACCATATTCCATATACGACTGTCTTCCATATTGCAGAGTCCTTGTGGGTGATAAAAGACATAGGATGCAGTATGTCCAAAATTCAGCAGCCAGAATCCTGACCAGATCTAGTGCAAGTGTTCACATTACTCCTATCCTGGAGTCCTTGCACTGGCTTCCGGTCAAATTCCGCGTAGACTTTAAAATCCTCATGCTCACCTACAAGGCTTTACATGGCTTGGCACCTCAATACCTGTCTGAACTTTTATCGCCCTACTCCCCACCTCGCAACCTCCGCTCTTCAAATTCTGCCCTCCTTACTGTCCCCCAAGCCCGTCTACATTGTATGGGTGACAGGGCCTTCTCCTGCTATGCCCCCAAGCTCTGGAACTCCTTGCCCAAGGATATTAGAGAGTCACCTTCTCTAAACTCCTTCAAATCCAGACTCAAAACCCTCCTTTTCAGAAAAGCCTTTACTTAACTGGTTCCATTCTTCACCCCTCTGCTCTTCTTAATACCATCTTCCACGGTCTCCTCTATTGTTATTGTTGTATTGTTGTAATTATAATTGTGTCCTGTCTTGTGAAATTTTCTTATTTATTGTTGTAGTCTTCTTATTTATTGTTATTGTCATCCTGTAAAGCGCTTTGAGAAGCCACCTTTAAAGGCGCTATATAAAATAAAGTTTATTATTATTATTATTATTATTATTATTATTATTATTATTATTATTATGTAACACAGGGGAGCTCAGAATAAAAAATGCCAAATGGTACGACAGATCGGGCATGGTGAACAGCGTAATGACAGGACGATGTCTGAAACTG
Source organism: Lepisosteus oculatus (assembly GCF_040954835.1). Classification (NCBI taxonomy): domain Eukaryota; kingdom Metazoa; phylum Chordata; class Actinopteri; order Semionotiformes; family Lepisosteidae; genus Lepisosteus; species Lepisosteus oculatus. The sequence continues at coordinate 12,821,684 of NC_090716.1, forward strand.
AATGTCTGATCACCAAATCAGGTCAGAACATATCCACTACGTGTGGGAAAATGGCAAGGAGTAGAACTTTATAGCAGGCCATCTAAGCAGAAGCCAAAGATCACGTGTGGATACACAGATGTGGGTATACTGGTCCCAAGTTCTCTGGAAGTGATAGCAGAGAATATAGTCGGGAAATAAATAAGGGTAGCAGTGACTAGTAGTTTCGGCACTACTATTGTAACCTTGACCAAGTCCCTTCACCCAGATCCATCCGTTTCCTCACTGCTTTATCCAATTCAGTGTTAGCCATGCTAACACTGCACCGCCTTGCTGCCCCCTTCACCCAGATCATTCCAGTAAAATATCCATCTGCATAACCATTGTAAGTCACTTTGTTGAAAAGCCTTAGCCAAATAAATGCACGCAAACATTTTCTGCTTCAGGCAAGAGTGTGGCTCTTATGGAAATGTGAAGGATATTTTGTTCAAGAGTTAATTGGCTTGGAAGTGAGAGTGCAGTGCTGTGGTTGAATTTGGCTTAGCACGGATGATGTTTGTAAGGGACTCTATGTCCTCCAGTGACATTTTGGTCAGCAACGTGCAGCTGAAAACTGATTTAAATGCATCACAGGACAAGTAAAGCGATTGTTGCATTTCCTCATGTGTAAAACATTTTGGTCCTTTATCCAATCATGAATTCTATGATATAATGTTATAAGGATTTGTTTTTTACATTTAGACTCGGCAATTATTTTTTGCTAACCCAAAACATTTCGGAATCTCCAGTTGTGTGTTTGTGCGGTGCAGTGCTATGAACAAAGCATCTGCACACCAGGGAGATGAGGAAGTGTAGGAAGACTCCTCTCATACCAAGCATCTCATCTCTTTCGCATGTCACAAACCTCTGTACAGGATGTTCAGCACCAATTGTTGGAGAGAAGCAGCCTTCGCTGACATGACCACAAAACTGCAAACACAAAGGAGCCTACGGGGGTCTCCGTTTTTGGAAGCCAACTGTTATCATGTTGACTGCTTAATTCAGCGTGATTTGTGAAACATAGTGAAAGTACAAGAGATAAATTCCAAATCCAGGTAATGTTGTAAATATCACACTTAGGCTTATGCTGCATGACTTTAGTGGGAGCCTCGAAGCTTTTCCAGTAGCAGCAGAATTGCCTGCACATGTGATGCCATTCAACACCCCCTAAAATGGTTTGAAATGGGTTTGTGTTTCACAGGGAGACAATGTGACAGTCTCTAGGGCTGGAATCCGACAAGCACACACATAGACTACAAGAATTTGTCATCTTTGAGGTGGGAAAAGATACATAAGCTTCCTTTGTTGGATAAAGAAACAAGCAATTGTTGACAAGGGTTTCGGTTACTGTCCTGCTACTCAATTAGGCACAATGAGATACATGATGAGTCATTACAAACACTAATAAATGGTGGGAAGCAGGAGGGAGGGGTAGGTGAAAAAACAAGTTTACGCCTTTAATTGGTTTCTTTAATCACAGGCTTCTCTCCTCCACTTTGTAGTTCACAAGCATGCGTATAATTACCCATTGTTGTAAATACAATCGGCACTCTCAATAAACCTACCGCAAAGAGAGGAAAGCTGTGCACCCCTTTCAGCAGGATGGTTTAGCTTAGGTTTTTGGTGAAGTCTTGCAAGAGAGGAGGAGCTATCCTAAGCAAAGCTCCACATAACCACAGAACTTTAATGAATCTCCCATTGGGAGGTTTTAGGCTTCAAAATGGTTTCCTCTGACGTTGTTTGTGTTTTTGATTTGCACTTTAAGGGGTTAGCAATACTCAAGAGAGGGCAATCGAGCACGCTCTCATTTCCTCTTACCCAATAGTCACTGAAATGTCGGCAGAGAAGAAAAGTGGTCTTTTTAAGAATGAGTTCTTTTTGCCTTCAAGCAATTAGTCTTTGGCAGAAGCTGCACACTTGAGATCACCCAAATATACTTCACATCTTGACAGATTATTCCTTCTAAAGTCTTTGTTTCACTTCCACTGTTCTCAAAGTGGTTTATGACACCACTTTTCTGACAAAGTGACAGATTCTACAATCTTTTTTTTACAATTTCAAGTGTGAGGTAGTGCAATCTTCTAATATGCAATAGAAATGTACCCTAAAAACTAAATTAATTTTACTGCAGTGCTATGATTATTGCTGAATCTGGGTTCCTTAGTTGTGTAAATAAACTATCTTAAAAGATAAAAAGTAACCTCCCATCTTAAGCAAGATTACACTCAAATAGCGCTGTTCTGGACACTCCACTCATTACACATGTAACGGGGACTCGCCTCTAACAATGTGCAGCCCCACCTGGATGATGCAACAGCAGCCACAGTGCACCAGTACACTCCCCACACACCAGCTATCGGTGGGGAGGAGAACAGAGTGAGGAAACCAGTTCATAGATGGGGATTATTAGGAGGTCATGATTGGTAAAGGCCAGGACACTGAGGTAACACCTCTACTGTTTTTTGAGAAATGCCCTGTGATTTTTAGTGACCATCGAGAATCGGGGCCTTACTTTTCATCCGAAGAACGGCGCCTTTTTATAGCATAGTGTCCCCGTCATTATACTGGGGCATTAGGACCCACACAGACCGCAGGGTGAGCGCCCCCTGCTGGCACCACTAACACCTCTTCCAGCAGCAGCCTTAATTTTTCCCAGGTCTCTCATCCAGGTACTGACCAACCTCCCACCTGCTAAACCACAGCTGGGCTGCCAGCTGTGAGTTGTGCATTGATAGAGCTGCTGGCATAAAAACAAAGCAATGGTCTGTCTTGGAATCAAACTGGTCGCCTTCTGAGTTGCTTGCTGCCATCTAAACCACTTTGCTAAACAGCCACTTAAAAGGATTAAGCCCTTGTACTTTGTAATTATTTTTGCTCATTTACATTTGGAGAAAACAAAATGGAAACTGAAAGTCATTAGAAAGCAATAAAATAGCATCTTTAGCCAGTACATTATAGATACACTCAACCAAACATCAATATAATTGTATGCCGCCAGTATATCTAGAACTCTTCTTCAATCAAAACTAAGCTCTTAGCTGTTTTGCATTTAGTTTAGGTTGGTAGAATCCAAATCTGAATGCATCCAAATGCGTGACTCACCATTCTGAAAGATGCCCATGCATTAACAATCCAGGGGCAGATCCAGGGCTGTGATCATAAGTGTAGTATTGTCCAGCCCCGCACTGTATTGAAGGGGCACTACCTGTCAACAACCTTGTTTCTCATCTCCAGAACTTTTCTCATAGCCAGAACTAATTTCTTAACCTCCCCAAAAGCTTTGTGATTCAAAGGATGTTCTCATATGAATTTGGAATACATGAGCTGTGATGTCTTGGGGGAAGCATGCATGAACTGTACCATATTGGGTAATTCTTTGGACTCATGAGTGACAGGTTGTGGCTTCAAGTCCTACAGATGCTGCTAAATTACCATAACATTAGCTTTGCTTTTAAAGCAACAAAGTTGGATACTTAAGTGTTCTTCTTGCAGTGTTGAAATTAAACCCTAGATGGGTATTAGCAATCTTGGAATTTACTTCTGACACCGTGCTGTGTTTTGAAGCTCATTTTAAGAATGTCACAAGAGAGTACATTTTTTCCATCTGTGTAACATTGCTTGGTTATGGTCCATGCTCTGTCTATCTGGTAGAAAGACTTTGATAAATGGTATTATTTAATCAGGCTTGTACTGCTGTAAAACCTTAATTACTGTGGTACCCAGTTAGATACTAAGTAGGCTTCAGTATGTCCAGAGTTCTGTAACTAAAATGACTCTAAATTAGCATGTAACTTCCATCCTGTGCTTTAAGATTCTTCTGCTCATACTGTATATGTAAGAAATGGCCTGAATACTCTATTTCCAGGTTACATTTAACCTGAGATCTGCCACTTCACACCTTCACAGTCTGAATACCAGGCTCCTTGCTATGGGCAATAGATCATTCTTTCGTACTGCACCCCATCTGTGGGACTCACTGCTCCAATCCATCACTGATTCTGCAACTGTTGCTTAAAATCCTTTTGTTTCTCTTTGTCTTTTAGACTAGAGTTTAATTCAGTTTTGCTCCTGGATTTATTGGGTCACTTTAGTGTGCTTATCATTCTTTATTTCTAATGTGTATTACAAGCATGCTATTAAACAACACTTTGACATTTTTTAAAGCATTGCTCTCTGTTCCTTTAGAATTTTAAGAACATAAAGTCCATTGAAAATTAAAAAAACAGTTATTTCAATTTTCAATGTCCTTTATGTTCTAATGATTGTGGAAACCTAGCTAATGCTAAGGGCTTAAGCTGAGCCTGTGGTTACAGTGCAGTTTGAGGAAAATAGTGTTTCTGTTGAGAAAATTAACAGATTGCATTGAAAAAGTCATGTTTTTATTTCTGGTAACAGACACCTTTGTTGGTTTCTGTTTCTTTTGGGAAAATCTTCAGGGAGCCAATGTCAGTATCTGAAAACATTCTTGTTTAAGGTGTAGATGTGAGCAGCTAGTTCAGGAGCTATTATTACAACAAGGATTGAGCCGCATGTTTCCATGGAAAAATCGATGTAGACCAATTCTCTCCATTAATGTTATATAACAAAATAAATAGAATCACTTTCCTATGAAATGTGGGCCTATATTTTTGGCTAGAAAAAACAACATCCCATTTTCCCCTTAAATGCTGTTACATTCACAGGCAAGGAAACTGTCAGTAAATGGGGAAATATATAAAATGTCTAGGTGGTAAAGACCTAGACCACCATTCCTTTATTTTTTTCTGTCTGTTGGAGCCATTTAAACGTCAGTGACTGACATTTCTAATTGAGAAGAACAGTTTTGCTCAGGTCATGTCATACTATAATCTTAATTTATTTATCATATTTCTCGTCTATTTATCTCATTTGGGTTTAATACATTCTCCTGTCTGGAATGCACATATATTTTGTCACTCATCTGTTTCTATTAAGTGATATTTTACTCCTTTACACTTTTTTGTGCAGGAGGCAGGGGCCAAGTTTGTTAAAAGGGCAAAGGTCAAAACCCTGACCATGCACTATCCCGAGCAAGTTATACAGTATCTCATGTCTACCAGTCGAGGCCAGTTCATTTGTGCCTCAGCTGGAACTGGAAGCATATCTGAATGTGTAGCAAACTGGCCAGAGTTAGTGGAGTTTCATGAGCCACACCTCAGCTTCATGCTGTTAATATGCTTAAAGTACGCTACATCAGAGCTAGATGAGCTAGATGGATTGAATGACCTGCTCTCATTTGTAAACTTTATGTTCTTGTGAAAACTGTGCAAAACTGCTTTTGACCTCTTGGTAGGCTTACCTTAACTGGAAGGGAACTGTGAAGGTTCATTCCATACTTGAAAGGTAAAGAAAATAAACACTACATTTTGGCTGTAGGACATTCTTCAGGTGTTGACTACTTCAGCTGGTATTTAATTCACTTTTGTGTTTTTGCCAAATATCTTTAATGTTTTTTTCTTTTCCTTTTTTTGTAACCGGCTGGCATTGAAACAATAATGTAATGTCTGTTTATACAGGATGAAGAGATCATGTTTCGGCTAAACAGCTTGTATTAAACAACATTTGGTTGATTCATTGTGTAACATCAGTGAATAAAATTATCACTAAATCCCTAAACTGTTAGAAAACACAAAACTTGTGAGAAATGTAGTAGAAATGCATGCAGCCACCTTTGACTGCATCTATAATTGATGGTTCAGCTTAGCTAAACTGTAGTTGTGTGACTTGTGTTATAATTTCAAACTGAAGGTGCGTTTTACATGGAACTGAATCTTGACACATACAATAAGCTAATTTGCTTCATGGAATAGAAGAAATGTAGACCGTAAGCTTAAATTCACTCATCGGTTTGTTTCTCACCTTCCACCTTCTAACACTACATGCCATTGTAACTTTGGCTAAATAGGAAAAGACTTATTTTTAAATTTTAAAAAATCTCCTCATTTCATAGACATGTCCAAAACAACATCAGTGTAGAAAATCAGACAATGTCACCAACTGTCTCTTTCTGGTCATTCCAGGTCTATAGCTCATATCTCCATCCAAACATCAGCCTAGTTTCAGAACAAAACACAACAGTTTATTGGAAACATAACAAAGAAAGCAGTGCTATGTAGTTTCAAAACAAATCTGGGAGATTAAAAAAGACCACACAACAATGTAACAGTAAGTAATACACTCATAATTAAGAAGAAGGTACACAGTTTTTACTGCAGTTCTTTCTCTGCTCCTGACCACTGTTTGGGTGCATTTTTTAACTTGTATTGTTTTTTGAGTATGTCAGAGATCATTTCCTGCAAATGCTTTGGGCTTAAACAAAACATACAGACAATGTTGATGTTAAAAACTCAGGGAACATTTGTCAGCAGAATAAGAAATAACAGCCATATGAACTAAACATACATGCAAATCTACCTTTTGCTATTATCATCTTCAACTGACTGAAGGTGTTCTGTGATTGTGAAATAGCTTTGTTATTGAAAAGCTTTCTTTGCTGCTATCCTTTGATGGGAACCAAAAATGTATTGCAAAACAAAAGCACAGTTACAAACACTTTAATTTTGAGCAATATTGTGGCCAGCCCATGTAAGAGTTTACATATACATGCACCAGACATAAAAAGATGAAGGAATCGTGTCCCTTGGGTAATGAGTGACTATACAGTATAAACCTTTTAAAGCTGGCAATGTGCTTTGATCCAAGTCATAGGTATTGTCATCTTCCCGACAGTTATTTAGTTATAATCTATAACACACTAAGTCAAACTTCAGATGTTTAGGTGTCACTTCAGCAGAAACAGTGTACCAGATGTAGTTTTGAGTACTGCTTTAAAAGTTCAAACCTGGAATTTCCTCTCTAACAAACATTTTCTCTCTAGCTGGTCTCTGTCTTTCTGCGTGTGTTTAAACATTTCTTCAAGCTCAGATTTATTGTTGTGGATGATTATTTGCTATATATGAAAAAAGCATGTATTATATCCATAGGCATAATGTAATAAGAGTAATGATGGAGTCATATCTATAAACTAATATGTATTTTATATTGAAACAAACAGACACTCCTGTTGGGTTATAAAAGTAGCATTATTCACACCCAGAATATTGAGAAGTGTGTCTAGAAAGAGTAAGACATTCTCACATTTCTCTTTCACAAAGCTCATTCTCTTCAAGAACTTGGGCGAGGAAAAACGATGTGAAGAACTGACTTCATTCTGAAGAGTGGGCAGGATGTTTTAGAAGTTGCCTGCTGAATGTCAACGGGGCCCAGAGAAAATAAACAGAGTCAGTTAAATTGTTGGAAAAAGGAAAAAAAAATAAATGTTATCATAATCTGCCTATTCTGAAGTAAAAAAGTGAAGCCATTTCAATGGGCAGAGGTGAATGGGATTGTATTATTTGGCAGGGAGAATATAATGGTGGAAAAGTCAGCCAAGCTCTGTAAAACACGAAATCCAATCTATTTGTGAAAGTGCAGTACCTGAGGTAGCAGTCTGTAACATTCCAGAGCTTTTACCTAAGAGAGCATGATGTAGGCTTTGGCATGGTTGTGAGATATACAGTATGTTACTTATGCATTTTAATAGTAAGTACTTAATAGATTATGTATTATTCTCTTTTTGGAATCTGTATTTCTGAGTTACTGTACAATGTGGGTTTCCTAGAAATTCACAGAAACTTGTTTTTCCTTCTTCCTCTCCATTCTGGCATACAGCTTTAATGTAAAATTCTTGAACTTTTGTTTAAATACAGTTCTTGCTTGGTAATTAATTTTTTAAAATTATTTTAATTGATTTTAAAAATCACTAGCAATCATGCCAACATTTATGTATTAATGTCTATTTACTAAGAAGGTGAAATCCCAGTCTATGGCATGCATTACAGACTATGTAACCATTTACTGAGGTGTAAGTACTAACATCTGGTCACTGTGGTGGGCAGTGGGGGTGGAGGCTGTAGCTGATAGGGTAACTGTGTATTCAGTTAAAGGAACATACATTCCAGTTTTCCACTGGAGTTGTGAGGTGTCAAACCATAAACTGGCACTGAATCATTCTTGAGTCACTGTTCAGGATCAGCTTTAAGCAATGTTTATTGGAGGTGTAGCACATGCCAAAGGAGGTCTCTGACCAGAGTTTTTCCTTTGAAAATGTACCGTGATGACGTCAGTGATCCTAAAAACTGAAAAAAAAGTCTGTGGTGCTTTTCCAGTGCCTTGGCCAACTAATGTGTTGCAGTTGTCCAGAACACACAGCCATCAATAATGTTAAACTGCTCTTTTATCCATCTCCTTTACATCATTTTCTTTTTCAGTGTCCCTTAATATTTTTTACCAGGATATTTTCTCAGGATGACAGTGATCATACAGATGCCCTCTCTTTGGATCCTTCTGAAGAGGATTTTAATCCCCATAAGGTACACGCGTCTGTAGCAGTTGGCCATGATGAGGGACAAAGCTTACTTCTGAAGTGCAAATGCATTCACTGACTTTAACATGACATATCGTGATTTAAAGTCTGCACTTGGAACTGTAAGTGCTTGGGTATTACTGATCTTCTTATGGCTTGCTGCACACTGTCCAGATGAGGAAATTTCATTTTTCACCTGTATTCCAAAACTGAAGATTAAGACAATCTTTTGGTTTACTTTACATTGCTGAACCTCTGGCTCTCCTACTTTTATACATTTGGTATTTTCTGGAAGTTTGACAAATCAGCTTATTACTTAGTGTTGCTAATCTAACACTAATCTTTGTGGTGCCCTTAGCTTATTATCTTATTTCAATTAACGTATTCCAATTCTGAGGTATTGTTATTTCCAGATCACATATTTGTACTTTGTTTCAGAATGTATGTACAGAAGATTGCTGAGTCTTTTAGAATTTATTTTAAATACCAGCCAGTCCTTACTATATGACTTAGTCGTAAACTCTGCATGATTTTGGAGCTTATCTTAAGTTAAAAAGGCTTTTTCACAATGGTTTGGTGTATAGTTATGTCTTTCGGCCAGTAATCAAATTTCAATAAGGTGTCAAGGTGGTGCAGAGGCTAGCATTGCAGCACAGGAGCCGTGGGCTCAATTCCAGACCTGGGATGCTGTCAGTGTGGAGTTTGTACAGTATGTAAATCCCTGTGTTTGCATGGGTTTCCTCAAGGTGCTTTCTCTCACATTCCCGAAACATATCGGTAGGTTAATTAGATTCTTCGAACACAAAAAGTGTGGATGTGTGCATGTCCATGTCTGTGTCGGTGTGTGCCCTGCAGTGGACTGGTGTCCTGTCCGTGGTGTACCCTGCCTTGTACCCATTGTTTGCTGGGACAGGCTCCAGTGTCCCTGTGACACTGAACTGGAAGAAGTGGTTAGAAAATGGATGGAAGCTAGTTGATAGCAAGGCATTTATTAGTGGGTGTGATATACAGAAAGGTTTCTCCTTCAAGGGTTTAGTTAAGAAACCAAATGCCCATTTGTGGAGTGTATGTTATAATCAATGCACAAAACAAACAGTTGGAGCACAATAAAGCCAGTCATAATTTTCCTCCTTTGGGGAAACAGTTAGAAATATAGTTAGAAATTGTGAACTGTAAAATTACTACTGTATAAAATGACTAATAAAGTAGTCACAGGTCATGACACAGGCTTGACATGTTGTACTTTGAAGTGTTGAATTTGTCACAACTTCTGTGGGACTACATAGTGGAGTGTGGTCAGATGTAATCTTTCTAAATTAGGCTGTGACCCCTCCCTAAAGTAGTGAAATCATTTTAGTACTAGACATAAATAACATTTCATTTAATGAAACCTTGAGGAAAAAAATCCTCATTCTGGAGAATGTAATGATGGTAGAATATCCCTTTTAATGTATTGCAATAATACTCCATTATTTCCTACGAGGAGAGGGTGTGTTAATTGAGTGAAAAGACTATTTACAAGACAAATACATTAGATTGTTAGTTAGATTTCAGAGGAGCAGTTAGTAACTAGCTATAGTTTTTTGGCATTTCTGATCAAAATTGCTTTTACTCACTGGCTGTACATATAACTGAATAGGTCAGTCCATATCTATGAATATTTTAATATTTTTGGCATTAACAATGAATTTGCAGTGACCACACGGCTTAGCATATTTGTTAGTATGGGTGAAAATCTTGAGCAAACAGCACTCAGTAATTCCTGGAAGGCTTTAGACAATCCATTTAACCTTTTCCATTCTTCTCCAATTGAAAAATGTTTTCTATAATCTAAGAGTATGAAAGACACAAGGGCATAAAAATGATCATGGAGGCTCGTTTTGTCAGAAATCTTTATAACCACATTTATAATGTCACAGGCTCATCAAAGACATGATAACAGTGTGTGCCACTGTCTTTCTCAATACTGGCTTCACATGAGATAAACAAACATAAACAGCAGTTCTAATTAAGTCTATGCTGTAAATAACTTTGGTGTAGTGTATGTCTGTGTTCTTTAGATATATTTGGGCTTATAGTGTTCCATTGGAGATATTTAAGGAGTGTTCATGGAAGCTTTGATCTTACAGTAGACTCAGAGCTTTTAGAAGGACACTGTAGATCCCATTGTTTGGGTGCTTGCCACTCAGATACAAAACAGAACACCTTCACACTCTGCCTGATTTTTGACCCTACATGGCTTCAGCTTTTGTATTACTGAAAAGGCAGGTTTATATAATTCACCTTTTTTGCCACTAATTCATATCCTATTGTGTGAGCTCCGATTTTACGATTTTACACATAAGTAACTCTTTCATGAAAAGCTGCCCTGAGCCTAAGTGTGATGTTTTGAGATACTGTAGAATTGTGTTTGTTCTGCACACTATTGCACTAAAAGGGTTGTAGAATCTAACATGAAGTTACCATTATTTTTTAGGCCTTTCTAACTTTAATTTGAGGAGTATCATAGACCTTTGAAGAAGAAGCGTAGTCGGAAACTAATAGAACAAAGTATTACAAGGAAGACTCTCAGTGGGGTGGCAATATGTGAAGTGAATCAACAGGAAAAAGATGGGCAGTTGCTCCAATAAATCTCAATTATTATTTTAAGAATTGTATTACAGATCAAGATAACAATAGTAAATCAAGGAGGATATCCTAAACAAGATGCATGATGACACTGTCAGGTAGCAGATAATTCAGCTTAATTAATTAGGGATGTACAGTTGGAAAGGAAGAGCAACACATAAAAAGTGGTGCCAAGCATTGATTAAACAGCAAAGGCAGTTAGTGGAGAAATGTCATACATAAACTGCTCCTGCTTTCATAGTGATAAAGAGATAAGGACTGCGCCTCAACCAGCATCTTTAAAATGGTTTATCTGAGGATAGGTTGAAAGAGAACCAGACTAACGGCTGTTGTTTTTTTTTGCTTCCTGAAGAGACTCTGGCCAAAGCGTTTACAGACTCGCTGATTTCCTACTCTCACTAAAGGATTTCCTATAGAAAAGTTCTCGTCAGCCAGCCGAGTGAAGGGCTTACACCTTAATTTCCACCTGCATCCGCTCTGGGCTTTGCGCTCAGACCTCCATCAGGATGTCAGCCCAGGCACAGCAGACCTTATCCATTGTTGTGCATGTGTCTTCAAATGCACAGTTCAGGCAGTGCCAATAACTCCCTGTTATAACATTCTGAAACAGCCTAGGCTATGGTTCTGCACATGATTTCCTATTTTGTTACAAGCTGTCTGCCTTGTGAAACAGTTTTAGAGGCTATAGAAATAAATGTATTAATGTTATACATATCCTTTGCATGCAGCAACCAAAGATTAACTGAATTTGCTCTCCTTGTTCAAAGGGAAAAAAATCACCTCCAGCCTCCAGTAAAGCTAGAAAGATCACAAGGTTTTACTTTCTTTTGAGATGCAAACACCTGTTATTATTGTTACACTAACATGATAAAAGTTGGGAGAATTGTGCAAAACTAGCAGGAACAAACTCCACTGAACACCACATTCTCCACAGATAGATCCCTCTTTTCAGCCACCAACCCTCTTTGAAAAGGTAACCACACGTGAGAATAGAGCCCAATCACACAAGTGCAATCAACCATCATCCAAATAAAGGTAATTTCCCCATCGCAGTCCAGATTTGACTTGCAGTAAACTGTATAATATTAATTTCCACTAACAACATACATACAAAAAATATGCATATGAATGCACCAGTCATTGAAAGGCTTGAAATGAACTAATTGCCAGCAACCACAAAACTCCTTATTGCACACCCTATTACAAACTGGGAAATCGCTTTCTAACCTTTCTTCAGTATGTTCCACAGTGACAAGTCACAAATATGGAAAAGTTTATGAGGAATCCCCCCTCACTAACTTGTCATCATTATTTGAACTGTATAATGCCTTATTTCAGATTATATGATTTTTTCAGAACTTTTGCTTGTTGTATCAGAATTTCCACTAGTTAGCTTCTTCATCTGCCTGAAACAGAAACAGCTGCAGACATTGGTAGAATGGTTAGTGGTTTCTGTTAGACTTTACAAGCCTCTATGGATTGTAAAGATTTTTTTTTTGTTTTCCTTAATTTCAAAGTGGCCCTGGTCAAGCGCTATGTAGCCAGTCAATTTTAAATGTGTCCTTTATAATGTTCAAGACATATCAATTGGTATGTGTTAAAAACTCTGGACATCATGAACCAAGATGACAGAATGATATGCATATTTGATTAAAAAAAACTTTCAACATCTTTTTGGGTGTTGCTGTACTGTTTTAATTTAAATTTGATCAACACCCAAATCTGCTTCCAATTTACTCCTTGCAAGTTGCTGTGGTAATTTTTATATCCACACCGGGTCATCAAAGTTATGTTACTACATGACCCTTGATACGAACTGTAAACACACTTCAGACTGCCTTTGTTCAGGTTCAGGTATTTAAATCCAAAGTTGGCAGGCACAATAGGATTACATTTTCTAAATTTCAAATTGTGGTCCTATGTAAGAACATGGTGGCATTGAAGCTGATCAAATAAGGATGTAAACCCTAAACAACTGTTCAACACTATTTAGGGAGTTGATTTTAAACTTGACAGATACTCTGGGGAAAATGTAAGTAATGTATTTAATAAATAATCTGATAAATTGGTGCTCCTGTGCAGACAGAGAGAGCTATTTTCAGTCAAATTTGTGATACATTTGATATTATGTAGTTAAAATATCAGAGTATACTTACAAAGGTAAACTGCTTCTGACAAATCCTACATCACAAAAGACTTAATTGAAACAGATCACAATGTGGTGTAAACTTGAAATTACTCATAATAAATTATTTGGACAATTTACTTTAGTAAGTATACAGTATGAGGTAACAATGCAATCAAATATGGAAATGGTTGTTTCTCCATTTTATGTCTTCCCTGGCAGCTTTACTCATACAGATATATAACTCTACAGATCTCCTAGTGTGATATTGATTACTATAAGCACAATCATTTACAGGAGTTTTGGCTGGCCAAGAAAAATAGATATTTCTTCCCATTTTTGTAACAAATATTGCATCTATATTTACATTATGCATAAAGAACTATTATAACCACAACAACATTTTGATGTTGTTTGAAAATACCGCAGTTTATTTTTGTGAGTACTCAGTTACTATTCCTTGCTATAAGTAGACTCTTGTTTTTAATATCAACATTTTGAAAATTAATTTAAATTCTGAGGCTGAAGTCAATTTGATTAGAAGTAAAAATGCTTAAATGTCAGTGAAATATGTCTGTTGTTCTTTATAAATAACATCATTGCTGTATAAATCTAACTGCCACTTGCTTTGTTACAATATTTTGTAATTGAATTTGTGTGTCATGGTTTGATAATAGTAAAAATAATGTCCCTGATGACAGTTAATCTATGACCTTTTGCCTTGCTTTAATATTGTCAGAACTGCCTTCAGTTCTAGTTTTAACTGATATATGTTTGTTTCTATGGTTCTTTTTTATATAAGAGATTTTTTAACTATTGTACTATGGTTAATGTGGAGTCAAACAACATCCATTTTCTTAAGAGGTCTGAAAAACTATTAAAAGGGTGAAAAAAGCCTATCACCTTGATTAAGAAAGTATTGTTAGATTGTTGGATATTATACAGTTGACACTGTAGAAATGTACATATGAATACCATTCATGCTTCTGTGTCAAAACAGATGCATCTTTGCATATTTACATTTTATTGCTAAACACCATTCAGCAAATCATGATATTTTTTTCTTTACTGTGTTCTAGATAATCAAAATCTCTCTTTGACCTAACTAGTTTCAAAAGAGTTAGCAGTTCCAAAGATTTAGTAATCGTTAAGATTGTTAAGAAATGGTTGCGTGACAGGCATGGTGATAGCAGAGAGACAGTTCAACAAGAACTACTACTAAACAGAAGAGCACTATTTGTTCTGGGCAGATATTCTGAATGCAGTTTGGCATGTTATTCATAGACTATCAATTTTATTAATTATTATTGAGCACTCATTTTCAAATCAGTATTTCTATGTCAAAATGAATGCCTATACTATTCACATACAGAATATATTTATCTGTCATTGTAAATATTAACTTTGTTTAATTGATTGGGAACTTTTTATCAAGGGACCATGTTCCTTTCTTAATTTCTGTTTTGTTTCTGACTATATTTTGACGAGCATCAAGACATTGTTTTTCCGCAAAAGAAATCACATTTAAGAAACTGTTAGGAACTAAGAAACTAAACAGTGAAAATGTATACTAAGGCTTGTTTTACTCATACACCACACTGAAATCTCCCACCACTAGATAATGAATGGAAGCCAACCCCAGAAAGATAATCACTTGTCGCTGGTCAAAATAAGGAACAGATGTGTTCGTATGTGGTTACTGAGACAAGTACGCACACCAAGGTCACTGTCAATGTGGCATTTTGCAAAAAATAAACAACCAAAAACAGAACCTGATAATATGCATAAGAGTTTGAATTCTGATTATATCATATCAGTTATGATAAGGGACACGAATACCAAGTTTAAGTGTGTTTTCTTCTGTTTATTTTGGAGAACATGAATGTAAGCGATCACCCACCTGAGAGAAATAGTTATTTCCTGAAGGTGTTTCCAATTGGTATATATAAATGTTTTCATGGAGAGTGAGTATAATGCCGAGAACCTTTACCACAGCTATAGTGGCTATCTCAGCTTTCTTCAAAACAAAGATACTGTGTTAAAGGCAGGAAGAAAACGTACCACAGACATTCTATGAATTCTCTTTCAGACAGCCACTGCTGCAATCCAGAGTGTGACACACTGGGAAAAATATCTCTTTATATTTGTCTGCGAAAATGAAAAAAAGGCATGATTTTTAAAGAAAACACATGGCTGAGCGAGACTGTGAAATAACTGGAAATTGGAAGAACACAATAGTTTACAGAAACCAAAAATCGATAGCTTTCTACAACTAATACTATTCTAATTAATGATTTTACATATGATTATTACAGATTATTTACAGTTTTAATAATTGGTTCTATTTCTATAAAGAAAACATATCTGTGAGAGCTGCACAAGTTTCTGTAGCTGCACTCCTGTTTATAGTTTGGTTAACTTGTTATCTTATTTGGATTGTATTTTTAAAAAGTAATTAGAAGTAATTTTTTAAACTTTGGTTATGCGTTTGAAGATTACTTGGACTGCCATAATATTCACAAATTCTACCATAGACTGCATTAAAACTCTGAACTCAGGTATTTACTTACAATATACTCCAGACACAATATGTTTGCTAACAGTTGTAATTACTAAAAATTACCATGACAAATACTAATGGTTTTGTAATGAATGCACTATACTACGTTCCAACAGCTTCGCAACTGAATTATCTTCTGAGATGTAGTGGTAATATGTTTGTGTTGCAGGACTTTATTACAATTGGCAATGTAGTTCATTCTGAAAATAATGAACCACTGTCCCCTGTGTGAGTTAATCTGGCACATAAACCACTTGCTCTAGCGCTCTAGTGGGGTTGATATAGGGAGGATGTGATGAATGGCAGTTATGTCATCTACAAGTGCTGTACCTCTAGCCTCATCCAGGGTTGGATACTAGGGTTTGAATCTGCATGTAGAATTCTGACCTCTGGCTTCATTACTCAGTACACTGACAGCTTTGTGAAACATCTCTCTGTTGAGGAAGATTAGCCTGTGGCACAGCAAACTGGCCAAATGTGTTAAGTCTCTTAAAATAATTAGGGATCAGAGGGAAACATGCTGTTACTGCAGGTAACGTGACCAATTATAAATTAACAAAGTTGGAGAATTATCCGTGAAATTTTGGGGAGGTATAAAATAAGACGGATCAAATCTAATCTAACAAATTGAATGATAGGCCTAATGAATCATACTTTTTTGACACTGTAGCTTTAAAGATTCTGCTACAAGTTTCCTGACTTCATATAGATTCCTCACTATTTTACTAATATAAATGAATTGCTTGTAGAGTTTGTACAATTTGTAACATCTGTTTCATCTGTTGTTGGGGTGTTGGTGGATGGGTTGGTTGTCCTCCTGTTTTAATGGGGAAGGACAAAAACTGTCCTCCTTTCCTTTCTGAAAGCTCATCCACTTCATTCCCTCTGTCTGGGGGTCTTCCTCCCTTGCGGTTTTTACAGCGTTTCCCCGTTCAGTAGAGCGATACTGTTAGTGGATACCATTATGCACAATGAGGTCGGCAAGGAAAAACGAGAAAACATATAAAGAGGAGAAAATCTAACTTTTTGCACAAAACGCACTTCTTTTGAGATGATGAGAAGTTCTTCGCAGTCTCCATTGATTTCTTGCAGTGTGTTGTTAAATCCAAATGGTATCCTCTTGTTATATTCTACTATCCACCTTCAGTTTTGTGAGCAATCTCTGCTTTTGGCTGAGTTACAGCGAACTTGAGTGACTTTAATTGCTGGAATGTGTACGTGTATATTGCTATTGGTTTCCCTTTTCTACACATCCAAGGCAGTAACCCCAAAAAGCTCTTCCTTAAACCCTGGGATCAGAAAGGAGGCAGCTGTTTTTTATTACTGTCCCCTGCTTCATTGAAACATAATTAGTTTCTCTCATACATAATTAGACTTCCTCTCAGCCCTCGTCCGACCCTTGATATCCTGTCAAACATATAAACAAAAGTATGGATACCTTCGTGGAAATAAATGTCAGTCCTAAATTGGGAATCCCTGGAAAAATCAGAAGGGACCCTTGTAAATATCAATCTCCCTCTCTCCCTCCCATCAACCAACATTCACTACTGTTCTAATTGGAAACGGTTGCTAATCAGTGGCAAAGCTGCTCGCTATGAGTGATGTCATTGGTTTTTTTCAGCTACCCTGAGGAGGCCTTTTCCTCCAATTAAGTAAGAGGGTTTCCCCACATCAAACCAGCAAAGTCATTACACTCTTAACGCCAGGCTATTAAAGGGAATCGCTTTGAAATTCATCCACCAGATGACTTCTGTTATTTTTTGTGAGCAGCGAACGTTGAACGCTTTCCCGCAAGGCAGCATAGAGCCCGATCTGTTTGTTTGGAAGCTATTCTGCCACTCTGCGGCCACATTTCTGAAGGTACCACAAATATTTACTGGGTCCCTGCTGTTTGCTGGCAGGAGTTGAATAGAAACATAAACCAGAGAATCCATGCAATTTTAATCCGAAAGTTTGATTTTCCTCCAGTTAAGCCAAGATCCCATTGGCTATGATAAGCAAATCTTCTAAAAGTATGTCCAAGAACTTTTATACTGGTTTCAAAAAGTAATGTCCTTGGTCAGTGCAGACATCTGAATCCTAACAAATTTTTACCATTTCAAAGAGCTCAGGGGGATTTTGAATTTGCGGTAAGTATGATATATATATATATCACATGCTTCTAATTTTACTTCAGGTTTACTACATTCCGCCCACAAGCCACAGACTAGAAATATCCCTTTCAAAGTCTAAAAGAAATTCATAGTTACCAACTTGCAGATATTATAGGAAAAAACAATACTCATATATTCACATAAGACGTCTGCAAACCCTACAAGCCTACAAGGGAAAATCCTACCAGTATCAATCACCATTCCAAGAATATATGCTGTAGCTGTATACAGTACCTTAAATCCATGTTTGTGAATTCCAAAAACAGGCGGAATGTGTGGATAAAAAATTGCATATTAGACACGGCTCTTCAAGCCTTAGTTAAATCAAAGTTTTCAATGGAAATATTATTTAGTATCCATGTGTGATTTTTATTTAATCATTTATCCTTTAATTAAAAAAATCCTTGATCCTTAGAGGATCATGGTGAGCTGGGGTTTATTTTAGCACTAAGCACTGGTCACACTATTGACTGGATGCCTTTCCATCACAGGGTGCATATCCAATCCAGTGCACATGCAATCTAGACATACTGTACCAAATAAGATAGGCACAATGTATGTGGACTGTGGGAGGAAAATGGAGCACCTAGAGAAAACCCTACACAAATCCTACACCTACAGAAGAGCGAACTCTATACTGAATTGAGCTCAAAAGCCATGAGACTGCAGTCTCCATCTAATCACGGCGCCCATTTAAAAAAATGGTTTTCAGTTGCCATAATATAAAAATATTAGGAAACTTGTTCTCCCTCAGCTCGCTTTGTAGTTTAAAATCACATTTCAGCTTGCAAAAATCACATTTTTTATTTTCCAGCCATTGATTGGAATAATGTTAAAAAATAAATGCAGTGGCTTGTGCAGTGCTCCTGTGTGGTTCATTAAAGAAGATAAATCATTAAGCAATCAGTTCTGGGCTTACTGAGCCATGCTGTGATGTCATTCACATTGGATGAGGTTTGTAGATTAATCAACCCACAGCAAGGAAACAAAGAAGATAAGTTCAGTGGCTTCCTCTTATTAGCTGCTTTGATCTACTTCTTGTACGTAATGCTGAAGAATGCACATACTGCAATAAATTTGTTATCACAAAGTTCAGCTGTAATTTATGAGTGAAACTGAAGAAACACTTGGCAAAAATGCTGGAAAAATCTGTCTTATGCCTTTTTATTCAATACTGATGTATAAATGAAATATTAGACTGCTGCTAGATTTCAGGAATACTCATTTTGAACAGACACTAGAGCATTCCATAAGCACTTAGCTATCTGACTTCCTTGCACATTCATAATTGATTATCCACATACTTTGGAGGTACACATAGACACACAAAAACACTTTCGTAGGCTGGTAGAAGCCTTTATTTTAGGAGATGGCATCATCTACTGTATACTGGACATGTACCTTGAAGTAAAAGGCTTTCAAGTGGGTTTTTCAAGTTGTTTGAGATGTACTTATGAAAAAAAAAGTTTGTCTTAAAAAAAGTAACACAGATTGATTTTAAAACCTTATCAAAGTTTCATTTACTAATCAAAACAAATGGTTAGACATCTCTATGTGTTATCTCATTAAGAAATGAAGAAAAAGTGGTATATACTATAGTTATTCATTGTTTTCAGAATCATCTTCTTCCTCCTTTTTGTTCTTTTTATGTTCTGACACCTGTTCATCCTGTCTATATAGGTTTGATTGAAGTCATAAAGATAAACCCATCTTAACCTACAGTACACTTGAGGTGCATACTATAGTAAATTTAACATGTGCTCATGACTTCATGTAGTTCTTCTGCGCTCATGTTTACCATTGGTTTACCATACTTTTTCTGTGGTTTCCTATGGTTTTAAAGGGCTTTCACTGTGTTTTCCTACACTGGACCTTGAGAATACCATACGTGATACTGTACATGTATAGGAATCCTTCTTCATAGTACTTCACAGAGCGATCCTCATGTGCACAGGCCACGTGTCATTCAACCCTTGATTTCCCTTCTTCCCAGTTTCACCCTGTTTACATCTGTTTTACATTACATAAAAATGTATGTGGTGGCGGTTATGTGGCTGGGTGCCCCTATTCAGTGGTTATCTATGTCAGGTTATGTGTCTAACTTTCAGGTCGATTGAAGAGAAACACTTCCCTTGAGTCTAGCCATTGCCTTGTCTGAAGTCACTTTCATTTACAGCACACGTGTTCTAGGACCTGAAGCTCATACAGTTCCCAAGTTTATCTCTTTGTTGACTACTAAATGGCTTATGACGCTAATAGTTAGGGCAAAGTATAGATTTAGCACCAGAAAAGTGGGTATTTTATATTTCACAGGTTTCACAGGTGTTTCTGCAATCTTATAATTTTACATGACACCTCATTTTTCTTACCTGAACATCAGTAAAAGCACTCTGGCTAACTCTGAAATAAAATAAAAGATCGACGTTTCATGTTTTTTTCATTCAGAATTAAGAGACAGACTACATGTCCCCCACCCTTTTATTTTGTCTAATCTAGACTTCCTTAATTTTCCCCTAAACTACAAAGACACTGATGTTGCATCAACATATGGACGACAGAAACATTGTTGCTTAGAAATCTCAAGTGTATCTATTCCTAACCATCAATTGAGACACTTGTATTCCTCAGCAGACTGTCTTTGAGCCTTTGGAGATGGTATCTCATAAAAATAATTTATATTCCCCTGTGTGCAGTCTGTCTGGGCGACGCTGTGGGCACATTTTACGCATGTTTTGGGAGCGTCCAGGAGTTGATGAGTTGTGGAAACAGGTCTCTTCCTGTTTTCATGTGCTTTATTAATAGGGATATTCCCTGCTCCCAGTGAGAACTCTTCCTGGACAATGGCTCTAATCTAGGCCTCCCACGGTGACAGTAACGGATCTGATGGGCTGGTCTGACGGGGGTTAGAAAGCTCTTGGCACTGCTTGGGGAGCCCCTACATTACTTCGCCTGGTGTCGCTGCATACAGGCCTGTCTTGGTACAGTGTACTGATATGGACCTTCTGACTGCTAAGATCCCTGGTGCCAGTGGGTGGAAGCTGTGCTTCATGGGGGATCCATCAAAGCTGTCTGTGTTTTAGGAGTCCACAGATAGAAACTTGAAGGAGACTACCACTGAACAGGACAGCGGTGGGGGTTTGATGTGTGGCGGAGAATGGTTTTTATTTTTATTTTGTATTGTATTATATTGTGTTCGGCAAAATAAACATGTGTTCATGTATATCCATGCATTCATCCATTTTCTAACTGCTTTAACCTGTATGGGGCCACTGTGGAGCTAGAGCCTGCAAAAAAAAACAGGCTCAAGGCAAGATACACCATGGATAGGACGCCAGTCCATCACAGGGCACACACAGACAAACTCACAACAAAGCCAATTAACCTCCCAGTATGTCTGTGGCAGGAAACCAGAACACTCAGTGGAAACCCACCCACACTCAGAAAGAGCAGACAAGCTCCACATAGATACAACCCTGGGAAATGAACCCAGGGCCTCAGTGCTGCCAGGCAGTAATGCTAACCACTGCTCCACTACGCCTGCTTAATTTTATTTGGATATATTTTCAATATACTAGTTTAAGGATATTTCTTCCTTATCATTTGAAATATGTAATTATTTTTATTATAAACTGTACCCATCCCATCTGGTATTGCCTGTTGTTTTAACATGCCTCTCAAGCAGTGACTCTTGCCTCCACTTGGGAGAAAATGCAACACGCAGAGGGGATCCTCCACAACTCCCTCTGTCGTTTGACACATTAAAAAAACCTGCAGCGCCTGAAGGCAGAGCACCAGCAGGGGGAGCCAGCGTGTGCGTCACTGGCATCATTGCGGGCCAGCAGGAACCTGGCGGTTTCACAGGAGGTGCTGTCTAGTGGAAAACGGAGACACTCTGGGCTGACAAATCCCAATCCTTCCCTGGTGGCTCTTGTCCAATTGTACACTGCAGTTTGAGGAATCCCAGCCCTAGCCAAGAAGTGACAAGACCCAGGCCCGAGCACCTTGTAGATCGTAGCGCTCAACCTGCGTGCCAAGCAAGTGGCTGAGCTGACTGAATATCTGAGGAGCTCCGGTTTCCTGTATTTAAACTCTTCTCCTTTGAAAATTGGAATCACCTGTTATGTTCATCTTTTCTTCTCCAGCCCACATTGGAAGTGTAGTCGTTAATCCGCTTAACTCGCCACTAAATCCCCTGTACCAGGTCAGTGAGAATGATGACTTTACTCTGAAACAAACCTCTGCCTGGGCTACCTGGCATTTTTCACACTGCGTGGAGAGTGCTATCATCAGATGGAAGTGTCATACTGTCAGATATGTTATAGCCCAGGGTCAGATGAAACATTTGTGATTTATATTGATATTTTGGCACCAAATGAAAGTTTTAGAAGTGAAGTGTAAGTGAAGGCCAGCACACTCCAGGCACTGCAGTACTTGCAGTGTGAGAAATGCCAGGTAGCCCATACAGAAGTGTGTTTCAGAGTAATGTTTGCCCTGTTTTCATAGACAAGTTCATACAGTAGGTGCCCAATAATAGGGATGACTGTTTGGAATATCATATTCAATGAAAACCCTTGCAGACACAGCAACTCTCAAACTTTTTGGAAATAATAACAAGAATGAATCTGATTCAGGAAGAGTCAATTACCGTTTTAGCCTAGGCTCAAACGAGTAATGTGTGATTTATAATCATGCCTTAATTCAATGCTTTTACAGGGTGAGCTACTCAGGAATCTTGCCTATGTTTATGCTTTTGTTCCTTTCTAAATTACTGATATACAGTATTCCTTGTACCAAGCGTTGGTATGAATTTAATCTACAGGAAGTTTGTTTTTTTCCATGTACAGTATACGGTATATTTCAGTTTTTTTTACATCCAGCATTAAGATATTTTCCTTACACGCAAGCAAATACATACTGTTACATTTCAGCCATCATTTTCAACAGAGCAGCCAGCTGTGGCTGTGTACACAGCAGCTGACATGATCCTTGCTTAGCACAAACCTCAGTGTCAACAGCAAACTTTTGGTAACTTAAACAGAGTTAGTAGTGCCACCCCCCATTTTAATTTTTACATCTACTCAATCTGCCAGGGTCTGCTGAAAAACCAAGATTAAAGCAGCAATGCAAGCTGGGTTTCTTTAATTAATTGTGCAAAATATATTGTTTTAACCTTTGTGCAAACTGAAGTGCTTATGCCTTTATTTGTTTAAACAGTTGAACATTTGCCAGGGGCAGCCCAATTCGACTGAAATGCAATCAAGTTCGTAATCCAATCGACTGTGTTTTGCTCTGACCTTTGGAGTGCTTTTGCCTGGCTTGCATGGATTGTACCTCGGTCGCTGGCCAGCAAGTTTACACAAACGTAGCAAGCGTTTCCAAAAGCAATTCATTATTGCCTGCAAATGTATCAGGAAGAGTCTTTTGATACAAACTGGATGATTCCCTTGATTCATATTGTCTGGGACTGCGGCATTGTGGGCCCTGGGCCATCGTACCACATGGTGGTGTGGTTACAGTACAGTATGTGTTTTTTCCTCTGGCTCACATGCTGCCAGTCTGTGAATGCTAACAGAAAGGGCAAATATATGCAGTGACTGAAGACTGATGCTGATTCACATCAGTCCTCAGTATGTCATGGTACTCTGGTCTTTGGAGTTCAAATTATTTAAGATTTTGAGCATGGTTTACACAAATTTCAAGTCATGTATTTTATGTGCAGTATGTGCACATGGTATGGTATGTATGGAATATGACTGGGACACACCATGCCTTTCTAACAAAACTCTGAACATGACAGAACACAACACCCACATAGAGTATGGAGGGTTCTGGCAAATATACAATACTAAAGTACAGATGAACAAAAGTTAAAGATAAGTGGTAAAGTGCTAGAGGAACAGTATTAGGTACTTATTGTAATTGGGGGTGAGCATTCAGAGGAAAATGCCAGGAACAAAGGGATGGTTCACATTTTTCCAGTCCTACAGACCATGTCATGTATTTAGGATTTCATGAGCCAAGGCCCTTATACAAATCAATATATGGTGTTTTATCCTCACATAATCATCAATAAACACATATCTAATTTCTGCACATAGTGTTGAGTCATATGAGAATCTGCTGCTCACAGATACCTGAAATGAATGAAATCATGACCCGTACTGCATGACACGTGAAAACCTAAAATGTGCAAGTCTGAACTCTCGGGGCTACATTGCAGCCCTACAAGAAAGCTTTAGAATCAGTATGAAATGGAACAGTTTTCAATCTGGGTACCACAGAATCCCGATGTGAATGCCACCAATTCCATCTGGGAACTGGAAAAATGTCAGCTTCTGTGACACACAAGGACAAAATAAAGAACATTATATCCAGGAGTATAATTGATTAATTAATTATTTTTGGTCCTCACTGATAACTTAATCTCAACTGATTAAATTGTGATTAATTCTATGGCCATCAGCATTTGGAATGATCACCACTGCTGGGCACCAGTAGCATTTTCATGACAGTAGGACAGTGCCCTTTGAAGGAATGTCTACAGTCCCAAGTAGCATCTCTCTATATGCTCAGACCTTCATTTTGCTGTAGTTGCTGGCTACTTGTCATACTCGAACTTCTCTTCTAGCCCTTACAAGGGTGGACTATTGTGCATCTAAATATCTGGGAGCAATGTGAGAATGCTCTGGAAAGCCAGTTGCTTCTTTCCACACAATGCTTCACAACACACTTACTGTAGGAACCAGACATTAAATAACCTTTGGTGCATCGCGCTCTTTAGATTTCCTGCTTTTAATTTCATTTTTTTCTTTGAGTCATATAGTGATTATGTGGCAACTTAAATACACTTGTGCAACTTCCACAGATCACAAATCACACTTGTCAAGTTTTGCTGTATAAACTGTTTTTTTTATTTTATTCATTAAGGAAAAACTCATCTTATGGCAGGGGGTAAAAACAACATGCTGTAAACACTCACTTTTTGTGGCTGACGAAATTGGCTGTTTTGACCTTATTGTCACAGTTTAATGCCATCAGACATATTGAATCCTTCAGCTTGCGTTCACTGATGTTGTTCCAAGTTCCTGCACTATTAATTTATGTTTGTTAGATACAGCTGTGGCACTGTATGTGAAATTCTTAAGGCTATATTGCTGGACTTTATAATTACATAAATGGCATGACTGTTTTACTACGCACACAAACAAACATAAATAAACAAAACACCCACTAAAATCTAGATAATTCAAAACTGATTTGAGAAAAAACAGAGGGTGCCGGGTCCTTAGATTTATTCCACAGTCCTAACTGTCTGATAGGTGAAAGTTTGGTTATCTGGGTTGCAGGAAAAAGTTCTGTCTGTTTTTAAGGTCTCGAAATGAAAGGATAGTTGATACAGCAGTGCTGCAGTTATAAACTAGGACAAAGAGAGTGATTTGTTGGTTGTTCTTTAACCTACCACCTTTTAAAGGGCAATGGCATTCCTTCTTTTTCCCCTCTTTATTTGAGCAGTTACCCTCTATTGTGTAAAGCACACATTTATATGACATGTGTCTTGATTCTGTCTTGGTAAAATCTTTTGAGCTGCATTTGAAGCCAAAACTGGATCATCAGTGGAGCACCTTAGCTCTCCATTTAGCTCCATGGCTTGAATTATTGTCCCGCTGCATTTTCCTTCATTATCATGGCCAATTCCTTTTGAGTTTTATTTCCAAACCTGCTCGATGTATAATATACTGCACAAGGCAACACATTTCATAAATAAAAGATTATCTGACCTCCATGGCATATACTGTACAGCACACTACTGTGAACACATTTAATAGTCAGTAAGCTCCTGCCGGGATAATGTCCCCAGCCATCTGTGACCTGGATTCTCCAACTGGAAGTGCTCAGCCACCAGCGATGGGACTGGGCTTAGTCGGCCAGAGTTTCCTCAGATCCCAGTGAAACAGCAACTGCAGCTGCTTCCCAGGTACCTGTGAGAGCAGTGATGTTATTGAAGGACACACCACTGCCCCAGTCAGCAGTAACCCTCCTCTTTGGTCCTATGGAGATAATGCATCAAAAGATGAACTCAATGGCTGGGGAAGCTTTTGGAGCTTCTCTGCCTCAGTGCAGGATTTACTGCTGTGATATGAACAATTCCAGTTGAAATGGGTATAAAAATTGAACATACAGAAACTCATTAACAAAAAAGAAGTTAATGCCCGAATAATAGGTATTATTTATTTTAAAAATCATTTAATCCAACACAGGAAGCCAAATCACATCATTAAAATCGCAGGTTGGCTTGCCTTGTTGCTTTTGTTACAGCTTGTATTGTTCCTGATTCAGTTTCCTATCACAGAACATTGTGGATAAAGACGCTATTTGAAAAAAAAATCAGTAACCCAGACTGCAGACAAATGTGTGAGAATTTTGCATCAGTCATGTGTGTAATGCAAACCCTTAATGAAATGTAATGAAAACCATGCATCAGAACCATTATTGATATTTAATCCAACCGATGAAATAACTTCCTTTTCCAGTCTGGAGCAAAGATTCCGTATTCATGTTGACATTTTTCATGTCACCCCCCACTCACAAATCAGAAACGCACGGGCCTGTACATCCTAGCTCACTGTGCCCTGTCCTGCATGGGCCGCCCACCCCACCCACTCATCAAAGCCATTCCTCTCTTGGCACCATGCAAACTCCAGGGCCACCTGGAGGAGCAGCACGTCTCCATAAGGGAAGGCGGTAGGAGCCCTGGCGATCACAGAGGCTGCTGCTTCCAAAAGAGCCAAGACAGCCCTGACTCTGGTGGCACTCTGCCAGTTGTGCACTCGGGGAAACTCAGTCACAGTTGGATAAGGGGCATGAATATAGTATAGGATGATCACAAGTATTAATAATGGGAAGTTTGTGCATGTTACTAATTGAGTGTGTGTATGATTATTGTAGACTTAGGGTTACCATTCCAAATCAAAGGCATTTATGCAGTCTTGACTGTAATTATACTAAAAAATCCACTAACAATGCATCAAAAAGAACTACTTTTTTCTTGCCTCATTAGCTACAAGTGAAACCAGATTCTGCCGAAATATTGACAGAGAAAAAAAGAAGAAAGAAGTCATTGAACATAAAACAGAGAATTATTTCTTCAACTGCAATAAAAAAGCAACAACAATGGAGGCAAGGAAATTTCCAGTGATGACGGCTGAGGCCAAGTCCAGAACCGCTGCAGACCTGACAAATAAGTGTACAAAGGTGTTCGGAGAGCAATGTGTGAGGCAGGTGGGAGGTCGTCATGAATCCTCTGGGCTTAATACAAGTCCCATTGTCTTCAGTCACTCAAGCTCAAGATCCCTCCTTTTATTCTGCAGTTGGAGAGAAATGTTTTATGAAACCCAGAAGACTAATGTCAAAATAGTCACTTCCTAGGCAGAGGAGTTTAATGTAACTGTTTCCACATGGCCTCAGTTGGCAGTACAAGGGCCTTTCTTGTGCCCTTAGTCATGAGAACATTTACCAGACCATGAGTTTAATGTAATCTCCAATAGACGTTTTTCATAGCCTACGGTATATCCTTTGTTAATTTATCAAAACAAAGGAAATTAAAATTTTTTTTTTTGCTCTTTCTTTTGGGGTGGTGTGGGGAACATTCAGATCACAGAGTGGGTACATGCATTTTTCCTTTTGTGTTGTTTGTTTCTTGACTAATGTAATTAGACGTACCTTGGTGAACAAATTCTTCAAACTGTGTTTTCTTTTAGCAATTGTTTTTCCTCCCCATGTATTGTGTCTTTGTTTTTCAAAGCATGCTCCCTTCTTAAAAACTGCTTCTAGGGCCTCTCAAGCAAGCAAGTTTGACTCTACTCCCGTGGCTCCTTCTCTCTGTCAACTGCTTAAAAGATTTCCTCTCAAAACCCTAGCTGCATTCTCTCCGTGGCGCCCTGATTTTGGGTTTCATTCTCCAAACATGTCCACCTCATTCCTGGTCCACTACCATCTGCCACCATTTATGGGAGCATTCAATGTGCTCCAAAACAACTCCTTCAGCTCCGAAATGATTGGGGATTATCAGCTTATGCAATAAAAGGAACCAGTGTTTGGCAGTAGAGGAAAATATGTCTTTTCCGTCCCCTTAAGAGTTGAAGAACAAAGGTGCAGTATGGAGTTGTGTTTCAGCTTCAGCTTTACACGGCCCTACAACTAACTAAAAAGGAGGATGGAAAACACTTCAAGGAATTACAGTGAAGTAGTTGCCAAACATCCCATACAATTCTTCCTGGATACAGTTTAGCTTATTGGTTAACATATAACAGTGAGTACAACCAATCATGAAAGTATCTTAAAAATGCAAACATGGTGTTATGTCCAACAGAAGTTTATGTGGTTGACCTGGATGGCAGACTACAGGATACAGTGGTATGGAAAAGAGCAACTTAGATGTAGCTCAGATCTCTATGCTTTCTTGTGCATTTGGCTGTTGATTGTGTCTCTCTGAATACAGAGCAATATCAATAATAGGTCAATCTGATATTCTGGATTGCAGATGTAATTCTTTATCATATTTTAGAAACTAAGGTAGGCTGGGTCCAGTCCATACTGCGATAGGTACCCTCTAAGGAAAACCTGTTTGCTGGAGGACGTAAGAATTTCTCAATCAATGTCCCAGGAAGGTGACCAGGGTCACGGTGTAGGGTGGGCCATCCTTGGAATGAGACATTATACTGTGGTTCTGACTACTTGCGAATTATCATCCTATGGCACTGGTTCAAATATAGAGGTCCAAACACCAATGTAACAGCTAAATTCCTCTCTGGGTTTTAACAATCTGTTCTATGTAATGTTTCCCTGTATCCCATGTCTTCACCTCATCAGCTATTGAGTGGGGCTTATGTGCATATTAGCTGTTGCATAGGAACAAGTAATAGGTTTATTCCATGCTGAAAAAAAGAAGAAAGAGAACACAACGTTTCGGCCGTGGAGCCTTCTTCAGGTGTGAGCTGTTGCATGTTTCTTCCTCTATATGTAAAGCACAACAAATTAGGATTCTTTGGGATGAACAGCAGTATATGGATGCAATTAATTACTGAGGTCATTAATGATCCCATGATTCCGTTCACAAGAGTAGGGGCGTCCTGTTGCAATCTGGACCTGCACAATATGAACTACCTAATTTTCCATGTTAATAAAGGATACTTTAGGATAAAAAATATAATACAGATGTACAGTAAGCAATAATTATTTTTTTTAACAAACAATATGCTAGTTTCTACCTTGTAATAGATTCTTGAGGCAGTGTGGTTGCTTCATGCATCACTTGTCTTAATTTTGTTACTCGAATGAGGAAGATTTGAGGATGATACAGAGTCAAAAGGCATCACACCAAGTTATGAAATAAATTCCCTTTCTTAATTTGTTCATGCTGTTTCCTATTTTTGTTTAACTTTAATTTCCTATTTGTACAACTTACTTTTTGGTTTTATTCATGGGAATCTTTTAGTCAAAATTATTGCGTTTAAGTGAGCATTTCACAAAGAGCAAAGCAAATATTTTTAAGTGTAGGAATAAGGGATTTAGGGATTTTTCTGGTAAGAGAAATAAGTGTATATATGGTAATGTTATCACAACATGCCGTGTATGTACAAAGTGGTAAGCTCAGAGACTCACTCCTGCAGATTATGTCCTGAGTACCCTGAAACTGAATGGAAAACATGCAGGTTAGACACATTTGTTTTAAAGAAAAAATAAGATCATAAAAACTGAAGTCCTCTACGAAATTTAAAAAGAGAGAAGAAAAAACACAATATTTTGGTTATGGAGCCTTCTTCAGGTGTAAATAGTGCTTTTCTTCTTGCTTTTGCTGCAGTTAGACAGTGCCACTGTCAGTTTATTTTATTCTGGTCTAGCAGATGTTGCATTGAATATATGAATCGTTTCTTGATTGCTCAGAGAAATTCCAAACCATGTTTGTGTTCACTTTTCTGGCAATGCACTCACTGCTTTTATTTCCATCCCTGATCTGATTGAAATGCCTAATAAATTCCTTTATTAGTCATCCAGTATTTGGTTGGCCTTCTGCATCAGTATTAATTCTACTCATACCGTGTTTTCCATTTCAAGGGCATTTTGTAATTTAATAACAACTTAAACTTGACAGTTTTTGACCAAGGATTTTCATGTGTATCTGACACTGGAATGTGTGCATGCAAAGAGTACTTGAGTATTCTACCCAACAATTCTTAAGATATTTAAATAATTCTGCATGTTAAACTAATTTGAATTATTACCTTACCAATCTACAGTATTGTGACCACAATATTTAGAAAAACTGTCAGCTCAGTCTCATCCCACTGGACTAATACACATTGTTTATAGCTATTAATTAAAATGAATAAATGACTGGATTTTTTAACTCCTTGGCTTATCCTTTTTGTTTACAGTATAGTGTCCCCATCACTATACTGGGGCATTATAGTGATAAAAGTTTATTTTTAGTAATGAAATACTTACTTCCCAACTGAGGTGTGTTAATAAACAATGGTGTCTATAATGGCACATTAGAATAAGAATGAGAATAATTTGCATTCATACATTACATTTCACTTACTTAATCCAGCACTAAAGTTCAGAATATGCCTTGATAGTGTATGGTACTCAACTTCCACAAGCTATCCCAATACACAGGAGGAGAAGAGAGAATAATCCCAATAATCAGGTGGAGGAGTAAGAAACTGTTAAAAAGTTGAATCAAGGGGTAAATTATGCAGGGCAGTTTGTGCGGGCCCAGCATGGATCTTAGAAAGGACCCTGGAATTAAAATCACTACTGCTCTGAACATAGACAGAACCTCACTTTACAGCTCATCCAAAAGGTTACTCATGTACTGTAAGTAGGTTCAACAATAACAAGTGGAAAGGGGCTTCTTTTTGCATGTGATAATTGTTTTAAAAGAACAACAAAGGAACAATTGTATCTGGCTGGACTTGTGTTTTCATCTTGAAAAAATGAATTGCATGCAGAAAAATGGTAGGGCATGGGAGTGCTGGAGGAAACATGAGTCAGTACAAGTGGTTACTGTACAGGGGTCTTTTCCAACTCAGCCTTTCTTGATACCTGCCATGAGTTGGTTTTGCTTCTGGGAAGCACAGCTCTCTTACGCGTCTTTTGATAGTCTAAATTGAGGTCTAGAAATGGAAAAAATGTGATTTTACTCCACCTCTCCAAGTCAGCGCATGTAAAAATGGCACATGCCTTTGCACACTTCATTGTAAAGTTAACTACTACTTGACTGTGTTCCTTGTTGTAAAGACCCCTTTAATTTGCATTTATGTTTCTTAGGGCAGACAATTAAGAGGAAATAAACACTTTTTTCATCAGAAGCAACTTTTTTTTCTCTTCATAAGCTTCTTTCTATTTTCCCTTGTGATAATTCTGCTTTATTGGGTTGGTTAAGACTGAAATAGAAACTATGCACTCTCTGAGAGGTGTTGTCTCGGGGGTTACCTGGTTGTCTACTGCACATTCTGGTCATGGTGAGCTCTTTCCAATTCTTTCCAACTTTAGATCTGAAAGTACTAAGCTCCTTCCCAGAGATTCTTCCTCCACATGACTGGCTCAAGGGACATTATCTCCCTAGGATTGATTTCAATGTGTCAGATAATATATAGGCCCTAATGTTACAATTTAACATAGGGTCTTAGGTACATACTGTACTATGTACTATTTCACTACTAGGGTGCCAACAATAAAGATCCAGGGGCTAGTAAAGTTATTGTGTAAATCTGTACAAGCCAAAAAGAGAAAGAAAAAAAAGGAGACAAATACTGCAGATAAGAGCATCATGCAATGCAATTCCATGTATTTACATGTCTAGAATGGGATACACTGTACATTCATATATTGTACAGTATATACTGTATATTGTATACATTGTATATACTTCTTTCAAATAAGAAAGTCCAAAAAATCTTCTTAAAATTACCAATTAATCTTCCTCATCCTCACACAATCGTACCTAGTGTCTATACGACAATGCCATAGTCAGACCAGTCACAAAGGAGTGTTCTCTGTGGTTCACTAAGAGGCATTGCTGGAGCTTATTGGGCTCATCATGAGAATGAAAAGACAAACACTTCAAGGGAAAGCATGCGTGGTATAAGGATAGAAGGATAGGAAAAATTAAAATATGATATTCTGGCAATGAAGGTACAGGCCACCCCAAATTGATTTGGACTGGGATTATTCATATACTGGTGCCTGCTGGACCTTTTAACATTAGGGCCATAACTGGATTTTAGTCCTTGCTGCCTGTTTAACAATTTCTAACCTCCCTTCCACAGGCTATAATACACCCCCTCTTCAAACCTTAAATGCTAATCCAGCTATAACAAGGGAAGACAAAATCCTTACTGAATCTCTTCATGTCCTTGTCCTTGAGCACAGCCTCACACAGATTCAGCACAGACAGAGATTCCTTTCCTCTGCATGTCTGCCTATTGTGGACATTCCTGAAAAAGAACACAGGAATTCCCACAATCACCCTGCAGGTCTACTATTGAGTCCACAACCACCATATATTTTAAGTACAATATACGATCCAAATTCAGTCAAAGCACCAGGACCTAGCCAATAGGATGTTGCAATCAGAGACATTGCAAATAAACTCACACGATTCCCCAAAACTGCAAAACCGTCCGATGTGGAGACATTTACATCTGTATTAACCTCTCCTGATCATTTGCAAAAGGCAGGATTTTATAGACTCTTGGAATAATACTATTTTGTTTCCTGAAAAGTGGAAAAAAATATGCACAGGGAAAGACAAGTATTTGCAGAGGAAAAGAGCAAATGCCTAGTAACTGGCAGGAGGGCTGTGTTTTGTCTGCTGGTTTTCTGAAACTAATCAAAAATAAGCAGGTAAAACTTTCCCTTTTCTGAAAAAAAATGCACGAATGAACAAAGAGTAGATTGTAATTAATGGTCTCTACTTTTTTAACAATGTCTGAACAGCTACGACGGGTTAACTTATCACAAAAAGTGTATAGTACACTGCATGGAGGTCCAGCTTGCTCCAATTATGTGTCATGTGGAGCTGTTTTTGATTAGAATCCTGGCAAACACAAGGTGATTCCTTTCTTAATGAAAAACACCAGAGAGGCTAAATGCAAAACACTAGTTAACAAAGAATAATAGCCTGACTTGAAAAGGTCTCTTGCACTCATCCCACTTCCTAAGGAGTTTCCTTCCTTAAGGCCTATATAGCAAACCTGCCAGATATACATAAAAGTGAGGTCATTTAGGGTAAAGTGGAAAAGCCATCAACTTTATGAAATAAATCTTCAAAATTTTTCTCTGTGTTTTCATCAGGAGTTAGATTTATTAAGTTTTTGCGGAAGAGCAGTTTTTTTTTCAAAGTTCACATAATAATGTGATTTTCTTGACCCTCATGAAATCTGAGAGTCTTCTACTGTGTTTCCCCAGCTTTTTCTTAAATGTTTTCTGCTGCTGCCCATTGCTTTTGTTTTTTTTATGTGGCAAAAAACCGTATCTGTTTCAAGTTTGAGACAAGATTTTTATTAAATGTTCTTCAGTTCAGTACAATACATTGCACTTTATTCTGAACATCTCTTAGTGATGAAAAAATGAAAACCTAATTTTTACAATTTTGGCATTTTTGATTTTGGCTTTCTAAACTGAAGGAGGCCAAAAGAGGCTTTCAGTGGGAAATATATATATACTTCTTTCTTGGACTTGGATGTGAAGAGTGCAGGGACATGATTCACATACATTTTGCCCTTCATACCTATTCAAAATCTTCTCATAAAAAACTGGTTACAGTAAGTCCCTGTCAAGGAAAGACTTGCTGTAATTTGAATGTTCAATATGTACAGTGTCTCATAGTATACTGTATGTATGGACTTCTCCCTGCTGTCCTAGAGATGCAGTGGAAAACTTATTACTTGATATTTATTTTAAGGCCACAGGATGGCAAACCACCAAGTGGCCAGGTGATGAAGTTATTTGTTACCCCCTCAACTCTGACACTTGAAATATTATAGACACCTGGAGAGCACAGGGACTCGAGATTCCCCCAGTGGGGTGACAGAAGCCATGTGACACCCACAACACACAACACATGCAGCAATACATCAACATTCTTGCGTTACAAAGCAAAGAATGTGTCCAGCTTCTCTGGCTGTTGCTTGCTGTGATCTCTGGATTTCCAATTTTCAATTTAGGAGGATTGCATAGCGGTCAGAAAGCTTAAAGTAATGGTTGCTTTGCTGGAATCTTCACTGGTTGACAATGTATAATGAATCATTTATTCATGTGTCACAGTTTGAAACTGTATATTCCAAGTCAGATACCAGACTGCAGTCTTATCTGCTGAATGGAACAGGATACCTTCTATGAGTTCTGGCTCATCATGGGCAACAGTAGAAAAGCATGTTGAGATGCCTGAATAATTCTCAAGAAGATGCAATACGTTTTGTGTAGCTTTGAACAAACAGTGCTGGACTGTGTGAGATACTGTAGTCCAAATACAAAAAATTGGCTCCAATCTGCTTTAAATTGAAGGCCTTGCTTGCCAAGATAGAAACAGTCATTGGGGCCTGTCTCTAAGGAACTAGTGAAGGCTAGGAACTCACTTAAAGTTATATTGTTGCTATAAATCTGCCAGATGAAAACCCCTCAATCATAAGGGTGCTGTGGAAATGGGCCTACTTTTATAAGACTCATTTTGGGAAGGTGGTTTTCGTGTAGACAGAACTTGTCTGAGTTAGCCATAAAAAGTAAAGAGTGCAGTTCTCAAGTCTTAATGTTGTGTGTTTTTAAAAAATGTATTAATTCCCTAATTCAGTTACAATCCTGAAGGCCTGAAGAAGAATCAAACTTCTTTTGGAGCTAAATCCCTTTCTTATGCTTATACTCTGATTATAATGTTTGTTTATCTCAAACAGAAAAAACAGAAATCTACAGTAATAAAGAACTATATATATATATGTTTCTTTGTGGCAAAGAGGAACATCAAAATGTCATTTAGCAGATCTTTTAAATCTTTAAAAAATTTAAATCTTGTGATTTTGCATCAACCAGAACATACATAAGGAGGGCAACCTTTTTATAGTAAGATGCAGTATTTTGGTGACTCATTAGAGGTTCAAATCAGGAATCCTCTGTTAATATTGTTGATTACTTGACTACATAGCCTCCTAAAAGGTGAATATTAAATTACAGGCAGTAAAAAGAGTCAGAGATAATCATATGGAGTGCATGCGTATTTAAAAATAGTAACTGAATCTATAGATACATAACAATTGCATATCGGTTTTTTTTATTTCCATCTAACCTTGGAGCATTGAATTTATATGAAAAACAAGCGTCCCTTAGTTAAATTGAAGTCATGTTTTGTTAAGTTTTGGCTGGTATTTAATGGTATTAAATAATGTTTGATACATCACTTTTTACTTGTTTCCATTCCTTAATGTCAAATGATGACAAAGCCTTTCAACATTGTCATCTCTTTTGCAATAGCATAACTATGCCCCTGTGGTGTCAAATAGAGTTATTCCAAATAGATGAGTGAATTACAACAAAAATAATGATAGTTTGTTTTTCGTATGTTACTAAGCTAATTCTGAAATGAAGAGAGGAAGTGCCTTGATCACAAGCACTGAGGAATTTTGCCTGTAGATCAGTAAAAACACAGTACTTAAGAGGAACCTCCACATTCTACTGCCAAAGCTATTCCCAAGCTTCAGTACTGGAGGGGCAGCAGTGGATGTATCTGGACATCTGTCAGCATGTTTGGCCTTCAAACAAAAAATGATTACTAAGTTCATAACAGGATATAAAAAGGGAAAGGAAATTGGAATTAAAAAAAGAGAATCTGACACTAATGGAAATGAAAGATTGAAACCGTTAAGCAGGAAACAGATTTGACCTTAGATGTCCTTCCATAAAAATAAAAAAATAAAAACCTTGGATGTCCTTTTATTTTAGAATTGTTTTGCTGCGTTTCATAATTACCTGAAGGCCAAAAATATTTTAATTGTAATGTGTTCCCTTGATTGATGGTTTCCTGATCTGATGGCAGTGGCCGGCACTTTATTTGAGCTAGTGAATGAGCTGTTCCCTGTGGAATTGCATGCCAGAATCAGGATGTTTGTTTCTTTAGGAGAATGTGAAATTTTATCAGGTCAGTGAGTCAGGTGATACTGTGTAGGTTAGAGGTTCCCAGACAACATTCAAGTCAAAGTCTGTTCTTCAGCTAAGTTTTTCTTACATCTCCTTGTGAAGCATCATACAGTACATCGCATAATGTTGTGTACAGTATGTTTCTCGCTTTCATGTTTCTTATGCTCAAACTTTTCTTTTGCTCACTAAGTATTCCAGCAAAAAGTGATCTCAGAACATATTATACTGTGTGTCTCAGCCATGATTCCTAATAAAAGCAACGAGTATGCGGATCAACATCAAACATTTCTCTGGAGCGTCCATTAAGGTTTATTTTTCCTTTAGCTTGGTTCTTCTTCACTGTAGATTCTTTTTCAAATTTTTCACTGGTGAATGGACAAAAAATTAAGTAGCAAAACGAACATCACTAACGAGCTGCAGTATTCAAAAGTGAAGAAGATGCTAAGGAACAAAAGACACTTAATTGCCTGGCGTTATACTATAATCCATTTTAAACCTTCATGGCCATTCTAGAAGAAATCAGCCGCTGCTCTCGTGGTCTTTATTTAAAATGATTAATAGCAATGATGTCATAGAATAGCTTTGTACTAGACACCAGTGCACCATTTCAAAATCTCTAAGAGATCCTGTAGTGTTTTTTATAGCCAAACTTGATGACATCAGAAACAGCTACAGGGTGCACATACTCTGTAAAGTAGCTGTTAGATCACTGGCAATAACATTTTTACTAACAGAATGAAATCGTTTAAATTGCATGGGAAGTTTGTTTTGCCTCTTCTGTACCATGGCTAGCATTCCACAGCCATAGAGAAACAAGACGGGAGTGTCTTACCCTCGTCCTTTCTTGATTTTCCCAGCAGAAGGAAATGTTACTGTAGCTGTGCCATCATGTTACCTTTCGTCACAATACAGTCTTTGTTTCAGAAAGAAACTTGCCTGCAGCCACCCATTTGAATTAAACCGAATAGATTGAATGACTTATTTTTCTTTAGAAGTCTGGGGTAACCAAATACACACAACCATTTGTTTGACTGGTAAAAGAGTCAGAGTTGTTTTCCCATCTCTTATTAGGCTTGTAACAACATTACATAAGATGTTTTCCATAATCTGATACACCAAGTAGATTGCAGAAGCTGAACTTACCTTGAAAGTAACAATAAACCCTGAAAATAAAGCAAGAAACACAACTACCACATCACAGTTGTTTATAGTATGGCTCTTTAATAGCACTTTCAACGTATATACTGTAAACTACCTGAAGCTAGTGAACTTCGTGGAGTACCACATCACACCTTAATGTATTAGCATGCACTACAGTTTTGAGGTTCATCACTTAATTGTTTCTTTCAATTCAAAATCTGAAAATTTCTTCTCATGTGTTGTTCATTGTGAATGTTCAATCAAGTATCAAGCAGTCCATTGAAGATAAAATAAGAA
Organism: Lepisosteus oculatus; assembly: GCF_040954835.1. NCBI lineage: Eukaryota > Metazoa > Chordata > Actinopteri > Semionotiformes > Lepisosteidae > Lepisosteus > Lepisosteus oculatus. The sequence continues at coordinate 12,859,219 of NC_090716.1, forward strand.
GTTGCATATGTGCTAAATATTCTTGAACATTCTAGTGCTGTACTGTTTGTGAGTTGAAGTGATTTTCCTGCCTGAACCAAAGTTTAGAATAATTGTTGAATGTTGATTTTTTAATTCAAGACGTCCACAGTATTTGTACAAAACCATTGTTTATACAGCACACCCTGCTTAAAAACAGTTTCGCAATCACCGTCTGTTACAAATTGTCAGTAAATGTCAGTAAATTCTCAGACAAGTGATTACAAACCCTCTTACTAAATACTAATAGTTCCCATAGTGATAGCACTTTAGATATGATTAGTGAACAGGTACTGTATAAGTCAGAACACAAGACAAACAACCTTTTCTCCTGCCATGATTATAATCTCTTCTAACTTTACTATAACTAAGGATTTGTGAAAAGTTGCGCAAGTACAGCATACTGTATAATATGTTTGCTAGATATTTCTTTTATAAAGAAAAGAAAACAAAATCCAATACATACAGTACAAAGAAACAATTGAGCTGAAGTCAAGAGATCATAGCACCACCGAGTTTGCATTAGCAAAGTGTAATATAGTACTTGTACTTTTTTCTCCATAAGAACAAACTCCACAAATGAATACCAAATGCATTTTGAAATGTCTCCACTAAACCTCATGAGATAACTGCACTTAGATGAAAGTTGATTTATTATGATGGTGGAAAAACCATAGAAGAATCTCTTTATTAAGATCTGTTCGGGAAGTGTCCTTACATGATGTGACTGATTATAGTTGTAGTTGAACTTCATTCTATTGGATTAACATAGATAGATAGATAGATAGATAGATAATCTTTATTAATCCCATAGGGAAATTATATTACATATAATGTATGTAATACATGTTATATTACATATAACATATATTCATACCTTCACCCAGTTCCCTTTTCTCTACTTTGCCCCTATTCTCCAACTTGAACTCTTTCTGATGTCTCACAACAGCTTCCAAAATCAATCACCTCCACCTGTTCTCTTCATCCTTGGCCTACTGTACCTACAATGTGTTTGTGTACTGTAGCATTAACTAACCCTATACATTCTATATGCCATTTATTCATCTTTTTAATCAAATGCCAGCTGCTGTGAAAATCACTTGAGTTTCACATGTTATCAAGAATTCTACTCTTGATTCTACTCTAAGCTCAGTCATATTTCTAAATTCCATTCCTGCCCCAAAGATATTGTTGGGGTTGATGTCTGTGAGCTATTGAGACATCTTCTGATGTTAACCTCCTTGAGTCTTTCCAAACTGGATTACAGCCTCATAACAGCACATCAAGCTTGGTACAAATTGTAACTGACCTCTTTCTGAATGCTGATACTGACTCACCTTCCGCGTTTGTCTGTCTTAATGTTAATGCCATTCTTGTTCTGCATTTTGTTCTTATTTCTCAGATTCTCTGAGATCACCTTATAAAATACAGTATGTACAGTAGGTCAGTCTAAAGTATCTCTTTCCTGAATGAGATGTTTGTCTGTCACATGCAACCTTTGGTGTTGTTCAGTGTTCTGTTCTAGGACTTTTATTGTTTTATCATTTACATGTTTCCTCTGAGCCACCTAATTCTTTCCTGCCTATGCAGATGATTCACAGCTTTACATGAAAATTAACCCCTGCAATTTCCTCTCAGATGTCTCTGCTCTCTGTTTGTAGAACATCAAAGCCTGGATGTGTGCCACGTGTCTTCAGTTCAGTACTAATAATGTAGAGGTCCTACTAACAAGATCCCACTCTCGCCTCAAAAATCTTAGTTAGTTTCCTTTTGGTTTTAGAAACTGATGCCTACTACTTTTACTGCTCTACATAAAGTCAGAGTTCTTTTTGACAGTCACCTTACCATTGACCCACAGACCTCTTCCTTTTATCTCCTCCCAAACATTGCTAGAATATGTCCCCATCTTTCTTTATTGGATGCTAAAATTCCTTGCCATTCTTTTGTTCTGTCTCTTCTTCACTGATCTTCTAGTGTGTGCTATCAATAGACTTCAACTGGTATAAACTGCAGCTGCCAGAATCTTGACCAGAAGCACTTGCCATTATCACATTACTCCTCAACTGGTCTTACTTTATTTTTAAAATGCTTCTGCTCACACAGAAATCTCTGCAGTACCCTGGCCCAAAATGCCTATCTATCATTCTGCTGCCTTAAGTCCCTAGAGGAATGATCTTCCATCGCTGATCTCATTGTTGTTCTACAGTCGAAATCTGAAACTCGTGGTGATTGTTCTCTTAGCTCTGTGGAATTCTCTTTCCCTTTCAGAGTGTTCCTCCTGTTCATTCTTTTAGATGAAAAACACACTTTTTAAATGTACTTTTCCATAAAAGTTAGTTTTAATGTTCAGCATTGGTGATTAGTGATTGGACCTGGGTTGGGTTCTTGTCTCATACAGTTGTTGACACTATTACCTACCCGTACTCTACATATGTAAATGTTGATGGACACTGCTCTGTAAAGTGTAACAGCCAGACGCTGGCCCAGGGACACGGCGGTGTTGCAGACTCAAGAACTAGGGCATCACAGTGTGGGGAAAGTGGCAGGCTCTCTAAACCTCGGGCACAAAGCCTGGCTGAGGCGAAACTGTCTGGCGAAATCTGCGACCGGGTTCTATGGGCTGCCCCGGGTGTCGGACTCCACAAGTTTGGCCTCGATTCCTACCCGCCAAGCCCCCAGAGAAAGGGCCGCATGAGGTATTGGACAGCCTGCTGGAATTGCTCGGGATGCAGAGAAGCGGAATAGGACTGGAACTGGAATAAGAATGCAGGGGAGCAGGGCAGGAAAAGCAGATGCAGGACAGAGAAAGCCGCCCAATAGCGGAGGTCTGCTTAGTACCAGGGCACTGTGCAGGAAGCTCATATCAGGGCAGTCATCCAGGAGCCGTGCCAATGCCAGGTTGAATGGGGCACAACATTCTTCATTACATGTCAGGGGGTTTCCTGAAAAAACAGAACATTGCAAGCCTTCAGGGCGGACTGGTGAGACGTGCCAGAGCCTGGGCCAAGGGAGTCATCAGCTGAGACCAGGACCGCAGCAGGGTCCCAGCCTCTCTCCCACAGTCAGCAACCTGTAGGGGCCCTGGACGGCACAGCCACTGGCAGAGCTCCGGGGCGGAGCAGTGAGACTGGAGACCAGGACCAGGAACAGGGAGGGCTCCGCTGGGAACCTGGAAGGTGGCTCAGGAAGCGTGAGTGTTGCACGCTGCCAGATGGCCGAGGAGTGATAAAGCAGGGTATCTGGTTATGTGTGACTTCCCACTACTGCCAGGTGCTCTCCTTGGCGATCAGGGTGGAGCAGAGGTGCGGCCGCCAGACACCGTGGCTGCAACACACCCCACCGTTATAACAGCAGGGCAACCGTGAAATCAAGTTGATTCGTTTTACAAACATTTTGATTATATTTTGATTATAGCTTACATACACTTATGTGTTTGAATTGCTTTTTGTAATGTACAAAGCTTTGCAAGCATTTGACTGATGGGTTTATAAAATGGAATGTATGATGTCTAAGAAAAAAGATATCACATTTATTCTAAGTGCATGCAAGAATGTTTTTCAGCCCTGTATTTGCTTTGCATTTCTTGAGCTCTTGAATGTAAGAGAACATTAATTCTAACCTGTATGGTAGTGTGGTGATTAGTGCAACTGTGCTCTGGCTTTTGAGTCCGGGGATTGATTCTGGCCTGGGGCACCTGCTGCTTAGAGGTGGTATATCTTAATTATGGTCATGTGGGTTTTTCCAATTGCTCTAGTTTCCTCCCAGAGGTTAATTGGAATGTATAAAGTGTCACATCCAGCACTCTAACCTGCCTTACACCCATTTTCTGCTGGGTTAGGTTTGCTCTCACCATAAGCCTGTATTGACCTACTGTATGCAATCATTTCAAATGTGTGGATGGATGTCTAATATGTTTTATTTCTGAAAAGAATACTTTTATCATCGTACAGGGTGCATTGTTCTTGATTGTTATTTTGTCTTTTAAAATGGGATTTGGAGATGCACTACATATGCAATGGAATCCATATCAGTTTTGGAAAGTTTGCTTTTGAGACAGTACTTTAATTTAAGTTGGCTATTCTCACTATACTGTTTGAATGTATATCTTTAATTCACTTACATAAAAAGTTAATCACTGAACATACACATCATTTTATATATTAACTATAGAATATTGGAAACCAGAAGCAAAATGAATGCCTTTCCTGTTGCGTTAGCTTTGTTTTAAAATAGGTACTGGCATAAGAAAAGAGGTGAAAAATCTTTCTTCAGAGGAGGTGCTATGTCAACACAAACTGAGGTTAAAAATATTTCTTCAAAGTGCCTGTGAGTAAACTATTTCTGTTCATCCTGAGGTGATTCACAACACGTACATTTATACCTCAGGTTATCTAAAATAAATGCTTTAAGTGTGTTTCCAAACTGTTCTGCACAGGATAACAAAAACTAATCCCAGAGAGGTTGCCCTGGACTTATATTTATATTTTTATGTTAAAAATAATGTATTACACAACATAGCTTTGCCTCCAACTACCAAATGGAACACAAGAATACAAGATGTGAGATTATAAACAAGTGAAGACGGATCCATCTTTGTTACATGACTTGAGATGCTTCCTGTGGTTTCAACGTGGATGAAATCTGCTAGAATCCTTCTCTGACCTCTATTTAACCATATACTGTACTGCATTACCTTATGTTTTAATGGAAAATGTCCTTTTGAGCAGGTATGATTCCAAGGGAACATGAAGTCAATGTACATAATTATGAAAAAATATAATGATGAAATCTCAGCTCAGGGGTTTACTTCTCAAAATGATGAAACACAGACCCCTGGACACAAGTGGAAGTCATGAGGATTACATGAGAAGAAACAGGACATACTGGTTCATGCAAAGGGCTGTGGGTCTCTTGAAAAAGTTAGCAATATTGTTGCAGCAGAGTCCCAGGGCAATGCTGAAGAAATAGCTGGGTGTGAGCTTTGGATCAATAAGTCTTCTGAAATCAAATACGCAAGGTAATTTGCATGGCCTCCTCTCATGTCTTCACGGCCTTCTATGTTCTTATGTTCTTATTCAAGCTTAATTTCAGAATTTTAAAGTCTTTTTTAGTCACGTGTGCCTGTGTGCATTGTGTCAAAGACAGGAACTCACGTGAAAATTGGAAAAAATGGTTTCAATACATAGCCAATGTGTCAGATCGAGAACCTCAGACCTACAGTATGTAGAACAGCCTTTGAAAACCATAATCATTGCAATTCAAAAAAATGAATACCATGGCTGCATAGGAAGTTCTAAGGAAATTGATTACCAGAGTCTAGAATGCAAATTGCTTTTAGGAGCTTCCTTTATTTCCTGTTCAGATAAGTGACAGCTGTTTCTTCAAACACAGATGATGCAAGGGAATAAAGAATTGATGTTATAACCAAGGAAGCTGCTCAACACTGGGAGACCAAAAGAAAGGTTCTCATGAAATATTCAAAAGAATTCCAGATCGGCCTAGTTCACAAGGTAGACTGCAATTATATTTTAAAATCCTATGGGAACATATGCACAGTCAGGAAGAAAAGAAATTGCCGGCTCTGTCAAAAAGATGAGAGTTTTTGTGAGACAAAGTTTCAGAACTTTTTGTTTAGGCTACAAAAAAAGTACAAGTAGAACTGCTTTACATCTGTCAGTTTTAGCCATTCTTTTTATGTTGTTACAAACTGTCAAAAACATGGAAAACTTTCACACATTAATTACAGTACATAGAAATATTAACGATTAAAACATGAAGGACTTCGTCTTGAAGACACATGGAAAGCAACTGCATTTTCATATTACAGGTTACATCACTAATACATAGATTACAAGTTTGACTCAACAGCTTAACATGAGCATTGGATCTGAGAGAAAGGGACGGACTTAACATTATTTAAAAGAATTCAGATATTTTTTATTACCAGCAGCACAGTGTCTTATCCATTCCATTACTGTTCCAGGTATCTGGTGGGGGGGGGGTCTGATATTGCTTCTGCTTAGCATGTCATTGCATTTTACCACTCTCATACAAGTTTATCACAATTTGCAAGGCAACTGTAAATGTCTGCCTTGGCTTTGTTTGAAATTTTGCACTTGTTAAACAGGATTTCACTATGATTTCTCATGGCTGTATTATGCTTTTACTGCCTATTGTTTATATGTTAAACTCTGACAATACTATGATTTTGCATTGCATATGCTAGTATCTTTTGTAAGAGCTCTGTAATCCCACTCTTATAAACATTATAATAAATCAGTGTATTTTTTCAGTCAAGTATTGCAAAGCATCATAGGTTAATGAAGCAGTATTTTAGTGGTTGGTCATTAAAGTGATTCTTTCTTTACCCTCCTGCCCTGTAACAGAATTTACGTCTAAGAATTCACCACAAATAAGAACAAAGCAGCAACAACACATTTCTTCAGATTGTGCACATACTTCAATAGTTGAAGCTTACCAAGACTGTTTTTTGAAGAAATGGCCAAAAGGGGTGGTAAAATCAGCAAAATGTTTCCACAGTGATTCTGGTAAGTGAGACATAATATTGATTGTGGACCTTCATTTGCTCCTATCCAGCTGTCATCTTGAGGAATGGTTTGAATTCTTTTGTTCAGTGACAAGTGGCTTCCATGAGTGCACAATAAAACCACTTTACCTTTTTTTAAATCAAAGATATAGAAACAATTTTTTTTGTTAAATTCTTGTGGGATTTTAGAATGTCCTCAAGAGACAACCAGTTTGTATCCATGCAAGAGAGGCATTTCTGAGAGATATGAATAGGACAAATTCCTCAGAAGAAAGAATTTTCTACCGTGCATACTCTATTAAAAGCTGTCAACAAATGCCAAATGCACTGACTTCCGACATGGCTGGTGACACATTTCACGACAGCGGTTCATTCTTGAAAATGAAAAACAAGACAGTTGCAAGCTCTGGCGTTGTTCAGAAGAAAGTGAATTGTTTGGTCCTTAAGAAAGATGATGGGGTGGAAGTAAAAGAAAGCATTCCATGAAAACAATTTAGCATCAAGCACTATAATTGTACAGCTACTACAGAGATGACCATCTCTCACAGGACTTGTGTGTTTATTTATTTTAGCTGTGGAGTCATATAGAAAGAAAAAAAGTATAGAGAATGACTACTGCGAGTGACAAGAACATTTCCAGGCAATGTTAGCCTTCACAGAGAAGGAAGCTGGCTTCCTCTCACGCCGTTGTGCACATCTTTATAACTTTGAAAACAATTTCAGCTGCTGCAAGACTTCACAGGAGGTCTTTTTGCTTTCTTTTGTACGATCCTCTAATCTTATTGTATTAAACTGGTGGTCAGGCTTTTAGCCAGCTCCAAATGCTTCCTGCCCCCATTGTGCCCACTTGCCTCCATTTGGCAGTGTTTACTTTATATGCCGGGCTAACATTTGTTCTGCATGCTTCCTTTTTAGCTGTCACATCTGTAAACTTGCTGAAAGCAGGATTTTTTTTAATAGCCTCTCGATGTTATTAGGCTGGTGAATGGCGTCAACATATCGGGGGTAGGGATTTACAGAAGAGATCATGTCACTATAAGATGGGGCTTAGACCAACCAGTCAGCAGCTGCTAGGTTCCATCTGAAGACTGATTGTGCCTGCCCTGACCTTTAGGGTAACAAGAGTACATATATCAATAGTAATATGCCATGCCTTCTGAATGAAACAACATTGAATGAAACCAAAGCAAACGTAGGGATGCTTTTATAAAGCAGTGACACGCATTTTTAAGAAGTACATGCTTTTTTTTTCCAGGCCTTTGTGAACTTAATAATTTATCTCTTTTTTTTTTGCCAAGCAGCTTTCATAGTCAAGCACTTTTATTAAAAACATTCTCATGCAAGTAGCACAAGCTAAGCAGCCCTGATTATGCAGACATTGTTTGTCAACATCCGCTCTTGCTTGCGACACACGCAACGGCCATAAAAAATCGTATTAGTTCTGACATCCAAGAACTTTTCCTGACCCAACTGTATCATCACGCAACACACCCGAGCCAAGTTCACCCTTCATCAAACCCACTGGGCTGCGACCAGATCTGTGGTGTTTATTCCTGGAATCTGCACAATTGCTGGCGTGCTCTAGCTTATTAAAAGGCCTAAAAGGACAAGGCTTGAAGAACTGTGAAAAGTAGCCGTGTATACCACCTAAAACAAAATGTGCATATTTCATGTCAGGGACACAAATACATGAATAAATAAAAAAATACAGATCTGATTCAATGATAAAAAGAATGATGTGGAAGGTTTCATGTACCTTTTATCTGTTTCCTGTGTTGGACTCCTGGTGAAGTGAAAGGATTACACCAGTAACAGTGTTGCACATTGCTGATAGCAAGGGCAGCAGATCACTGAGGAGTAAATAACAGCTGTTTTGTTTTATACTGCAGGAGGGTTATTGTGAGGCCATTAGCCATGGTGTTCATTAGTTCCAATAAAGAAAACAACTAATTGCTTTTTATCCACTGTCTTTCCAGATATTGTTTCATTTTCTAATATGCTGCTGTTTTTTATTTATATGTGTGGTTTATAGTCTATAGGACTATAGACTTTAGATTTCCTTTCTAAATATTATTTTGGATTAAAATAGATAGATAGATAAATTCACTGGGTGTATGTTGAGTCTGGAGAGTTATTAAATATGTTGGCCTCAAAAATGTTTCCTTATGTGTGACAAATATATAAACATATCATTCAGTACAGATAAAGTTTATAATCCAGTTGAGCTCTTGGATTCAGTGCATACAAAGTTCACACATTGGTTGCGGTGCATCTAAATGCAATTTAAACATGAAAAGTGGTGACAAAGAAAGTGTTTCAATGTGAAAATCTGCACATTCCTTAAACTGCAGATCAAATGTATTAATTGGAACATGTTCAGTGTCTGTGCAGGTTTTTAGAAAGCACAGAGAGCAATCATTCATTCATAACTTCAAAAAACTCAGTTAAAGTGATGCTATGATTATCCAATGGGCATAACGAAACACCTTCAGATGTTACAACCACACCATTAGTGCATTTCTAAGACAATAAATTGTCAATCATAATAGTGTAATTGCAGAAAGTCACAATTTTGTAAAAAAGGATCCAGAGCAGTTTCCAATTAAAATGTTATTATATTATTATTACTACGATGACAGTAGGGTTTTGACATCTTCGCATTTAACATTTGAAAATTCGCTTATGTGCAATTCAGTCTGGCTGACCTGAGATGAAACCGACCTCATGGTTGTTAACTTCAACTTGCAAAAGGAGCTGCAGAACAGACTAGGATCATGAGGTGAATCCAGGTAGTGAGCCTCTCTCTGCCCCCTGCCCACAAGTCCCCAATACCCAGCATCCACAGCTCAGTGTGGCCTCGGTTTTGTATTATAATGAACACTTCCGGTTGTGTTGGCAGTAATAATACATATATTTTGAAAACAATTCTAAATAGTCCAGCAGGTGATTGATAATAATACTGTTCCTAAACCTCAACTCCCTGGTCCTGAATGACCATTTATCTTCTGTATTTTATTCCACCCAAGTTAATCACAGATTGTTACACTTTTCTGTTTTAGGTTTTTTTTTCTTTTCTTTTTTATTTTTAATCCTATCTTAAAATGTTGCTTTGTGTTTGCAGTTTGTCACTACTGTATGTTAATCAATTGGACTTGAGCAGAAGTAAAAAACACACACAATGTTAGACACACTGATACATATACATCATCTTTCCCACCTATCCTTTCATTATAAATGGATAGTTTTTAAGAGCTTTTTCATTAGAAATAAAGCAGAAATATTTTTAATCAGCACATTAAGGAATGTGAAACGTCTGTATGAAATAGAAATAATGCACTTTAAGATAGTTTCAGAACCATGTTTCAAAATTTTACTTTTTTTCAGTTTTTAAACCCGCAAACAAATCGGTTACAGGCATCAATTAGCACTAAAGATGAATGGGTCCAATTAAAAACAATTGTTAGACCCAGGAATCCCTCAGGACCAGAATGGAGAACCACTGCTGTAGGTCACAAAACTGTACTATATGATTAATAAAGAGTCCACAGTCTTGCTTAATGGACAAAACACAGGGGATATTTGGAAAGCATCCAGATTGTTACTATCTTAAAAGGAATGTCCATTAATCCTACGTCCAATATTACCTAAGATGCTGGCTGTCATCATTCTCATTAGAAAGCAGTGGTCTAATGTAGTAATTGTACTGAAAATGTGTCTGAGCACAGAGCAGTGAGTAATGGCTTTATGAAAGCATGAGAGAAGGCTACAAGCATTCACAACAGGATGATGAACATTTACAGGGATGAGTGTATTGCTCTTTTCAATGTGTATCAGCAGGGAGAAAGGGACAACCTGGCTTTAATAATGTTTCAAGATGAGGGAGACCAAAATGGACAGAAAGTGTTGCAACCATTAAATTGCCCAGATCATTTGCGTTAGAAAATTGGAACACCCCACCAGTTTAAACGTGCAACATGTGTAAAGTCATTAATGCCCTAGACATTCAAGACCACTCTGGTAGACAATACTATTGATCAGCTGTCACTAGACCAACAGCACTATCAACAGGAATTGTTATATAACCAGTAAACCAAAATGTTAACTTGTGCTGCCTACCATCCCTTTTCATTTATTTTCTTTCCTCTCATCTTTTGTTTATCAGGTTTGTGTTGGTGAGCTTTCTGTTATTTCTCCATTTTCACCTCTTTGTACAGTATAACTTATCTATACAAGATATTTCTACTTTTTGACAATCGCAAACCCCTCCTCTTAAGGGTGCTCCAGCCCTTCCTCGTTTGCCTCATTCCCCACACCTGTTCCTTGTTCCTACCCGTTTCAGTTCGCATTTATAAGCCAGGTGCTCACTTCACTCGAGGCTCTGCATTGGTTTCCATTTCATGCGAGTCCGGGACCTGGTTGCGCCTGGCTCCGTTATGTTTTTAAGTTTCTATGCTTGTTCCTGTTCCCCTCGCCGGTTCCGACCCGGTTCCTGTTTTTAATCTTTTGTCTTGGATGGATCACCTGGCCATGGACTTTTGCCCGTATTTTGGATTTGCCTATGGACTTATTCTTTGGATTGTTTGCCTCGGCCACACCTTCCCCGTGCACCAGCGCACGAAGGACACGCCCCCTGTCTCCATTCCCGTCTCCTGCATGACTTTTTCCCAGTGTTTACTCACTATTTCGGATTGTGTCGTCCGCATAGGGTCTGGAAAGAACTGTTGCGTGACACGTATGATTTTGAAAACCCATGACTAACTAAGGTTTTTATATTTTCACAAAAAATATCCTAAAATGTATTCTTTATTTTTCTTAGAAATACAAAAAAAAGATATTTCCATAAAATAGGAATCTCGTTTAAAATGACAAGATGTTTGTGTATTTGTTAATAAGTATTACTATGTGGGAGCTTCCATTTCCCACACCGAAACAAAACAGAGATATAATGTCACACTTCTTGCTCACACACTCATGCAAGACGTTTCATTTTTTCATTTGGCGTTTGCTCTCTTTTTCTTCCAAAAAAAACGAAGAAAAACCAAATTTCAACATTTTTACCGTTTCTGTAAGCCACGAGTCTCCAGCTGGTTTGAAAGCAAAACCAAACCATAAGTAAAAAAAATCATTGCTGCCTTCTCTCATGTCTCCCAGCAGTCGGTCTCACCACACCGACCTTCGTCTATTCCTATCCAGCTGCAGCAAGTCCTCTCACAACTTTTCCAGAAGCCTTCACTCGTGGGGCTTTCTTCCAAGTGCATCTTTTTCCAGCCAAGCCTACGCTTTGAAAACAACCTGCTTGCCCGAGTTGCTAAGCTGCCCCCCCTTTTTCCTTGCCTCGTCCTTTTGCCTCCACAGAGCTCCAGCTCAACCGCTTCACCAGGGACTGTCCTCTGCCCCTGCCCTCCGTGGCCGTCCTTAATGTCTGTCTCCAACCCTGCACTTCTTGCCGGGTGTGAGCAGGAAGGGAAACCAAGAGCGTACATAATAATTAACAAATGCGTCTGGTTGTATGATACCATTTTTGCTCTCACCAGATACAGAGCTTACCACTTCTAATGCCACCTGCTTCTATAAAAAAAGAAAAAGAAAATAAAGCCTGAAGCGAGGAATTGAACGACTGCAAAGAACTCCACAGCAGCTTGGAGTTGCCCTTGCGTGTGCCAACGCAAAAGAGGAGCCCTTCGATCTCGACCTTCCCACTCTTGACAGAAAACAACTTGCTGGCCTCACCATGATGTCCGCTCTTCTCTCCTGGCTCCTCCTGACGTCATCCCTCCTCGGAGTGCCCCGTTCAGCACTCCCCCAGGGCAGCTCCCTGTCCCCTCCTTTCTGCCCATACCTTCTCCCCCCAACTCGCTTTCTCTCTTGCAGTGTGTTCCTGGTCCACTTCCCCCCTACTTCTCTTTTTCCCCCATTTCATCAATGGGTATCCAACCCACTGCACCTTTGACTCCGGAAATAACTGTGTTGTTTGTTACTGTCCCTTCCTCTCCCAACCGCTGACGCTCATTCTAAACCTTTGGGGGGCAGTGTGCACTGCACCTGAGGCGCCCACACCCCATGACCCGCACTATAGCCCCCTGCACTGACGCCATCTCCACCTTTCATTTCATCGATGGCTTTCTCTGCTAAAGCTCCTTGACATGGGTTAAACATCGTTAAACATCTAGTACTATTAACAATAATAATAATAGTAGATAATAGAATATTTAATAGTTAAAATGGACTTGAGGATAATGCAAACATAAAAGCTTTATAAAATACATCATAAAATAGAACAACTAAGAAAGCTAATTAGCTTGGCTGTATTGTTTAAAGTCTTTGTCAAGGATCATAGGACAATCATCTCCTGCAGGAAAGCTAATGTATTATTAACATATAATCCTCTGAAAGTGTAGACTGATGCCTTTTATATTAGCTGTAATTGGTATAATCTAAATTTGATAACTTTTATTTTAAGAAAATACCTTATTAATAAAAACAAGTGTTTTAAATGGTCTTATATTAACAATTTTGGTTTATTTATGAGATTGGTACACAATGTTTTTTCCCTCCATTATTTAAACAAGCTCTTTTATGTAATACAAAACAAAATGTGCCTTTCTTTATTCAAATTGTTGGCAGCAGCTTTGCATATAAATTCCTGGTCTTACAACACTTGAAAAGGCAGAGAAAAATAAAATAAAATAAAATAAAGTCAAGTTTACAGAAATCTGAAACCCAGAACCCAGCGGTAGCGCTTTTCAGAGGGGTCATTTTAAAGTTAAATAAAGTTTATTTATGTATTCATATTCTTTGCTCTGCCATTGATGTCACAGAGATCTCCAGATCATATTCTTTGCTATTTATTTACTTTGAAAAATCTACCCCAGGATAAATCTCATTGAACACTTAATGTCCTTAATTCCCTCCGTAATTATTGTTTTCTTCTTTTTTAAAACCCGTTGGCTTTGGAAAAGTGGGCCTTTCCTAGTATTTATTTTGAAACCGTAATACCAGGAAAAATATCTCTGGGTCAAATTCAACATGCTTGCGGTTCAACGTATTTCAAATCTTAGCCTACAAAATCCATGTAGCTGAAGTAAACTTGCATAAGGAATCTAGAAACAGAAGCTTCACTTTCTGCCTCTTTCCATATCACTTTATAAAACCAGATGTAACAGGGAAAATTCACTACATCATTCCCCTGTCCACTGACATGACCTGAATATTCCAAATACAACCTACAATATTTTAAACAACATATTCAAAATATAAAAAAGATTAGCTAGAAGTTTTCCAGTGGCACATTCCTTTAGAATTTAGAATTCTTCAAGAACATTATGCCAGATAAACATGTTTTCTACAAGAGTTGTAATGGTAAAACAAGGTGTCAGGTACTAAATGGAACACGTTTTGGTCCAACAACAAGACATCAGTCTTGTTAAGGCTCTTAAAAGAGTTGGAAGTCGTAAAAAACAGCTGGATGGCAGGAAACAGAAACGTACAGAGGTCTTTAAAGGGGTGAGTCACAAACTAACACAATCTCAAAATCGCAATTCTTGTGGAAAGCAAAATGTTAAAACTAGAAAACAATTCCCTGATGTCAAGCCTTTCAACATATCATATTATGAGCATATTATTTAAACTTTTTATATAATGTGGAGGACGGAACAGATACAATTGTTCTTTTGCATGACTACACAAAGCCAACATAGCATGAAGGTAATCGACAAACCTTTTAGTACATAAATGACGAATAAAGGAGGACCTGAAGAATTCAGATGATTTAGATGAGTCACCTCCAGAATTATTGGGATTCTTAATAAGATGAGCAAGAGTGGCTATACGAAACAAACGAAACAGGTAATGAGCTATATATTATGCTAAAAAATACGGAAAACCTATATTGTATCCTGATGAATAATTTTGTTTCTCAAAATGTTAGGTGTCCTAATTGTTGGTGCCTCTTTTGATCTTTATTCATAAACTCAAACAAAATTAGATCTGCATTAATATATTAGTTCAGGTGGGGAGCTGCGTCAGCATGCGTAGGCTGCAAAGGAACAGGTAATAGGTTTATTCCATGCTGAAACAAAGAAGAAAGAAAACACAACGTTTCGGCCGTGGAGCCTTCTTCAGGTGTCAGGTGATTAATATATTATATCCTTCATACTCGACTCAGTCTTAAAGAACTATATTCTGACCTTCCTAGGTGATTAATATATTATATCCTTCATACTCCACTCAGTCTTAAAGAACTAAATTCTGACCTTTCTAGGTGATTAATATATTATATCCTTCATACTCGACTCAGTCTTAAAGAACTATATTCTGACCTTCCAGGTCTTCCCGCTTCACAAGAGTAATATAAATGAGGCAACGTGTAGAAAATCTCTTTCTTATCAATCAAGTCAACTGTGAGGTAACCAGGGAAATATCAGAAAGACAATCTGAAAAATGATATCCATAGAGCGTGGTCGAATAGGGCAAGAGCAAAGATTAGGAACTGGGAGATCAGTCAAGAAGGTTTAAACGCGCACAAGAGAATACTACGGGAGGCTTCTCAATAGATAATTGGTGCGTGAGGGAACTTTAAATACAGAAGGGGAATGGAACATGGTTGGGTAATTGGTCAGGGAGAGAGAATCTGAGGAATCTAGTGCATGTGAGAATGTGATAGGTTCAGTTAGGAATGAGATCGTGAAACAGTGGTTTGGGAATGTAAAGGTGTTTGCGAGGAAGAGTGCGGGTTGTAACAGTACTGTGCACATTGTGTGGTGGTGTCTATTGTTCTATATGTCTATGTCCTGAGAGAACAGCACAGATAAGAATTCCAATGGCCATGTGCATATGACAGATAAACTCCTCCCTGTCTTCTTGTTATGAATTTATGTTCAATACATTGAGATTTAATAACTGCAGCCCCAATTTTTTAGACGAGTTATTCATTCTCAGTAACAAAATAAATTCATTGACATTATAGAAAAAATGTACTAAGTTCTAATTAAGCACAAAATCATTGACTTTGTGAAAGTACCGTAAGTTGCCATGTTTTCACCAGCTCACATTCGAGATCTCAAAAATTGCGACATGATGCTGCCCTTTCTGCTCACTAATCACCATGATGACTAAAGTAATATGATGTACATATTAATAAATACAGGTTGTGTAGCAGACATTTCACCACAGAAATATTCCAAAATGATCTGCACACAGAGTTAATAAGTAATATTTATCGGCAAAACCATCTTGAAATCATATGAAATATTTCTATTGAATTAAAAGCAATGCATTCAGAAACCTGTTAGCTTATAACGTCATACGGCCACAAGATGTTTTCACGCCTGATTCTGAATCACACAATATGGTGCTGCACATACTAGGAAATTTAGTTTTTTTGTGATGTAAATTGTAGGTTTTACAAGTTGCAAAGGAAGAAAAAAGGTTTATTCCATGCTGAAAAGAATTAGGCTGTGGAGCCTTCTTCAGGTTTTGCAAGTTACTGTGTGCATTTTATTTTTATTACGGTTTGAAATGTACTCATCAGTGCTGATTCTTTCTAACCCTGAAATATGAAAATAGCACTGCAGTTCCCCAGTTTATGTCCCAGTAAATAAACTGGCTATGTAGTTTACCATTTTCATTTAAAAGATTCTGTGTCATGAAGAACTCTTTCCTTTGTCACCACTTTTCATTACAAAAAAATGTATCTTATTGCTGTACATAAAATGGTCACATAATTCGATAGATCATGGTAATGAATTCACTGTATCTTCCATGTGCAATTCTGTAATTGTGTATTAGCAAAAATGACTTGTCTAAAAAATTGACAAGAATATAGAAATATTAAACAGAAATATGTTTGCTTAATTTGAAATGTGTACAGAATATAGAGATGAAGGTTAGGCTGATATTTTTTTAGAAAAGGACTTGGGTTTTCTTTGTTAAAATAATAGCAAAATACTATAACAGTGTTTTTCTTTTTATGTAATTTATTTAGACCTCTTTGTCTGCTTTGACGTAGAGGAGTATTTTGTTGTTAACTGGAATTGACAGAAGAGTGGATGAGTCTATAATCTAAAATACAAATACTATCAGTGCAGCCTAATGTAGGACATATGCAGTTCATCATACAAAATTACAACATTATTATGTAGGATTTTCCTTTGGTTTTGTGAAAATGTTTTTTGTAAGATGTCAGCACTGACATATGTTTAATAAGATATTTTACAAGTTAGTCTTTAAATGGGCCTGCCCTCTAAAGTAAAATGTGTAATACATTTTCTTTTTTTATAAAACATTGTGATTTAATCTTTAATTAGGCCCTGTTAAATTGTTTATTGATCTTTAAAAAAGCATAGTGTCACTATGACCACTTTGCATAATGCACTGTGCTTCTGAAGCCTTTGAAAAATACACTTAATTATCAAAATAAGGAAGGCCTGCTATTACTTACAAGTTTTATTTGGTCTTAAAACTCATTCACCCTTGAAGTTCATGCCAAACACTTCTATAAACCTCCCATCTCCCAATCCACATATTTTAATATGTAGCTCTCTTGATAAACATATATGAATTTCTACATAATGATGTAATTTTTAAAGGCCATAGAGCATGATTAAGTCTACAATTACAAAATGAGAAAAAAAAGTTTGTTTTTTTAATACTGGTAATGTTTGGGTTTTATACCCAACCTATTTCGAACCATCAGTTGTTTATATATTTGGCTTACCACTAATTCCTTGTGCCATGCATGAAGAATCGTGCAGATAACTGAGGAGTTCATCATTTGAGTTTCATCAAGCTCCACAGCACTTCACAGGGGAGCTAGCAGCAACGAAAGGATAGGCATATATTTCACTGGGATCATTTAGAGCTTGCAGACATACTTTGGCCAACTCACGCCAGGTGAACCCCAGAAT
This sequence comes from Lepisosteus oculatus, assembly GCF_040954835.1. Classification (NCBI taxonomy): domain Eukaryota; kingdom Metazoa; phylum Chordata; class Actinopteri; order Semionotiformes; family Lepisosteidae; genus Lepisosteus; species Lepisosteus oculatus. Next base: position 12,876,688 of record NC_090716.1, read on the forward strand.
CATGTAATCAGTTGTGCACTTCTGCTTGGGGAATCTTGGACTTCTCAACTTGAGAATCCATCAAGGGTCAGCATTCACCGACCATCCAGCCAATTTCTGACCACTTCTTCCAATTCTTGGTCATGGGGGAGCTGCAGGCTATCTTTGCAAACAATAGGCACAGGGCAGGATACACCCTGGATTGGACGCCGGTCCGTCACAGGGCACATACAGATAGAAACACAGACACGCACACATTCATGCCAGGGCCAGTTCTCCCTGAAGCCAATTGACCAAACAATATCTTTCAGGAACTGGAGCACCCTGAGGAACTCATGAACATAGGCAGAACATACAAACACCACGCAGAATTGAACTCAGAGCCCCGCCTCTGTGAGGCAGCAATACTAACCTCTGAGGCACCATGCCAGTCCTGGGGATCCCCTCCCCCCATTTAAAACAATTATCTTAAATACATTTAGCATTATTTTGGATCTTATCATGTTAAATAAAGGTAAGGAATTGTTAGTGGTTGCAGATGGTTGCACTGTAAAATTGCAGTTAAACAGTTATTATTTGGCTTCTAATATACATCTGTATCGCAAAGCAGAGGTTTTTGCTCCACAAAAGTTCATGAACATGTTTCTTTATTACCAGCATTTTATACAATAGCTAATTTTATTCTGAATTATTTTTCCTGTTTGTCTGACCTATATGTTTCTAGAGATCATTCTTACCCAGTTCAGGCATGAAACAAAGTGAATTATGAAAGTATGTTCTCATTTTATAAGAAGACCAAACAATGTGTGGAATGTCGCCAAATAAATATTTTCAGTCCCACTTGTGTTCACTGCAATAAATAAGTCCAAGAAAGCTCTGGCATCAGTGAGCTAGTATCAATAGAGATGTTACCCTCTTGAACTTTAGCACAGGCAGCCTTTGACAAGGAAAACGGAAAGGTCAACATTTCCCATGTTGGTGTCTCACTCCTTCTTCTAAAAGCAAACAAACACCAAACACACAAAAATGTACTGGTCCTCCAAATTTGTGAAATATTACCAATATCGTAGTGTCCCAGAAAGGCCTCTCAAGGTCACAACATATCTTGTGCAGATGTTCTTGTCATGTTTGTGGAACGAAACCTGACATGTTTACCTTATTTCCATCAACATTGTGGAACTGAATCAAATGATTCACTTTCACTTGTTGTTTCAATGGGAAATAGCTTTTGTTGCTGTGTTTCTGGTATAACAAAATCCCTAGGACATCTGTCCTTTCCATTTTGTTGTGCCAGCATTCAGCATTGCAGTCGTTTGAATCCAAGACTCTTTTTTAAAGACACCCTGCCTGTGCTGTTACAGTTTTTCCTCAGTACCTTTGAATAATTTCTTTTAGTTAGCATCTTTAAACCCATTCAGTCTATGAGGAATTACCACTCACAGTACCTTCGCATGGAGACAGAATTTCTAAAAACAAAATGAAGACCTCCCGAAATGATCTCAGTCTCACTTCTGGCTGCAAATGGAAATGAGGCACTACATACTTTCGGGGACTTCTGACTATGCACACAACAAGTGTGAAATGGAAGGCACTGCTTGTTCATTATGAGACTACCTTCCTGTATTTTAGAGTGAAAGAGACAAACTTTGTGGGCAACCAATGAAATGTACAGTACATAGAAATTCATTAAAATCTTGATGGTCGACAACTGTAAGATGTCTGTGTCAATTCAGCTAAGGTGCTCGACTAGAAATGCATTCTATCATTTACTTGTTAACTTAAGATGTTGAAGTTAGCATAGTCCTAAAAATATCTGTATCACACTTCCATTCAATGCAAGGCTAAATATAATAATTCCAACTATCCTAGAAGTGAAATGAATCTTCCTAAAGCTATTTCTTTCTGCCCCATCTGTGGCCATGATTTATTTAATTACTACCAGATGAATAACTACTTTCTCGAGTGCAGGGTGTAGGATAACACTGCACCAGACGTCCTGTAGAATTCCTGATGTTAGGGAACGTCCACAAGGGTAAAGTGTTTGTCCCACCGATGTCCCAGTGGTGAGTAGAGTAATGAATCCATGTAAACAATATGGTGTTCCAATAAGCTCTGAAGGTTTTGGAGGAATTCTAGAGGGAACAAACTAGGCTCTAAGTGTGATGTTTTCCTTTCCTTGCCTCACCTTCAGGAATGAATTCATAGGCTTATTGAAACGAGGGAAGCATTAATGTTCATGAAGGTCATTTAGTCCATGACTGTACAGATGACTTGATCAGTGGTCACTTACACCTGACTGGGGGAGAGTCTAGCTTGTGGGGGATGTAGAGTAACTGTTCACACGCAGCCTGAATCGTGAAGTGCCTGGAAGAGCCTGCACTCAAACAGACCGTTTTCAAGGAACACGCTTGTAAGCAGACCATTCTTCTCATTTACAGCACTTTGCAGTCCCTCCCTCTCTGGGAAAGGCCCAGCTGCTCTCTGAACAGCTGACAGTATCTGCTTTCTGTGGGGTCACTTCACATTCAGCTCAAAGGAAGAAGCGAGTAAACAAGTGGTTGTGTTTAATGATCTTTCAGTTGTGGATACAATAGTCCCAAGTGACGTATCCCCAGTGATATTTTGTCGATGCCTTGGCTAAAGTAACCAAATACACAGGCCGATGCTCGGCTGCTATATACTCCCTGGTGATACAGAGCACAGTGCTGAAGAAAATACCACTTTTTCAACACAGTGCAATGGAAGACAGTTATCTAAGAACAGAACTCCTTGCCTTTGGCAACCCCAACATAGATAAGAATATTTGGGTAGTTAAAACAAAAGGACAAAAAAAACGCATTGAAAATGGATTCTGTACATTCCAGTTAGACTATCGAAAGATATAAAGATTCAGTTTTAACTTTGCTACATTGGTACAACTAATTCATACTGTGACAAAAAAAAAGTATTTTCTCTCCCATCTTTTGCTTTTTTTCAGCCTGTTCTTTTTTTTGTATATTTTTAATTTGAAACCAGTTATTCTGCAGTGGACTTTTCTAACCTCTTTGCTGCAATAGCCTTCAATTCAATCCACAGCATCACAGTGCAATCCATGTTTGTGAACCAGGATGACCAATCTAGAGCTATAATCATTGCTTTTTACCTACCTTTGCAGACTATTCATAGGATTTTGTTTCATCTACGTTCTAAAGAAATTTTACGTGGCTTTCCATGTAAACAAAAAGCAAATTAAATTAATAAATACTAGCACACGAGTAAAATAAAGTTTGAGCAGTTTGCCAAGTGTGGATTTATTATATAAAAACACCTAATCTGAACACTTTCTTTTTTTTCTGTGAAAAAATACATAGCTGTTATTTCTGCTGTTCCTACATACTTGCTTTGCACACATTTTTAATATTTAAAATATAACTGAATCGGTGCAGAAGAAAAAACTATCTAATATAGAGCTCATAAAATTAACTGGATTTTGTGAACAATTATTTTTTCTATCCAGGCTTTTACATTAGCACAGTGAGATTTGGCTGTATTTCCTTATATAAGTGACCAAGTATTAGTCAGAGGTATATCATTCTCCACCCAGTCTCACCAAATATATTTCATTGTTTTGCATGAAGATCTGCCAGAAAAAGACACTGTACATGGTTGACAACAGTCTGCTATTGTCTCCGAGTGGAAGCAGTCTGGTCACACCAGTTAGATCTGATAATACACATGTTAAACAAAACCAAGAGAGCTCTATTATAGGGCATTCCCAAAACACATGGAAATAGGTGTCAGTCACACGTCTAGGGGAGGGAGCTTTGGGAACTATCCCCATCCGGAACAGTTATTCTGGGTGGGGATAATGAAAAATTTGCTATGGTGTTGCATAGATTCACTGAACAAGACTAACATGATTTCATCCAATGGAGAGAAATTATTTCATATGTACGAAAAAAGACGTATAAGGATGAGATCCAACTTCTGGAAGAAGATCTGAAAACCCCGGAACATAGCCTGGCATACATTAAATGTGAAAACTCAGGAACCAAGCGTGAACTTTAGATCCTGAAACGTGCAGTACTTTATCGCGATCTGAGAAGCTTTCATGGCCCTATAGATAAGACATAACATTATGGTCCTATATTACATTTTCTGGACTTTGTAATTGCAGATGAAATTAAACAAAGGATTGTCACACATAAAAACCATACTGGCAAATAAGATTGTAAATATGAATAGTGTACTCTGACTTGTAAACAGGTTTTGCACTCAGCGTGTGGCTTTCTGGTGGTTGTGCTAGCCTCTTTTATAAATGGGTTTGTAAATCAGAATCTAAAACAAAAAGGATTGGGTTAATAAGGCATTCTGGGAAAATGTGTCCAGGGTGCCACTCAGACAGCTTATACTGTCAAAAATGGCTACATGGAAACTCAGGAAGGGACTTGGAATTTTCTAGAAAATGCTCATTAAAAATGGAAACTGCTGTGTCAGTGAATTGGGCCAAAATGACCTCTGGTGAACTTTTGTCCATTACTTTCAGCCCAAGTTTCAGTGTATACGAAGATAATTAGTCCACCCTTACAATGTTGCAGTGCATCTATGGAGGGGTGAGGGGATGGCTTCCTGGTGCCAGAACCTTAAAAATTGTCCTATCATGCATTTAAATAAGAAATACAAAAAAGGGAGCATTCAGCTGCATGGCTATAGAAATACCAGGGTTTCAGTCACCATGAAATCCAAAAGTGGCAGCCAGATAAGAAGGTTGAGACACAAAAGTATGCTTTAAAAAAGGAGAAAGAGCAAATTGCTGCCCACGTGCATTTTCAAGTTAATATCAACATCCTGATCTTAGTTAAAAATCAATGCAGACATCTGGAATTTTCTCCAATAATTTACAAAGTATTAGATAATGTATAAGGCTATCAAGAGGAAGGGCTAAAAACTTTATCCTAACATTTTAACAATGGAGCACTGAAGCTGCCTGGGAACCTACAGGTCTATTTCACTACAATACACAATCTTTTTAGATACTTCTTTATTGTTTTTAGAGCAGTCAACCCTATGTAGGCCCCAACGTTAGCTGTATAACTTGTACCAGTTAAACTCGGTTGTTTGATTTATTTTACACTGTATTTAATTTAGAAAACACTAACAAAAAAGTAGGGCATGGCTAGTTAACTCGATTTCTTTTATCTTCAAGATTGGTAATCGGCCGTAAAATATATCCCATTGTTATCATGACCAATTGATAGCTACAGTAGATGTATGAAAGCATCACCCATCCAGTACAGGTATGTAGACATTATATTTACTAGGCCATATTGATCTTTGCATAGGCCATTTCAGAGTTACTTGTTACACTTTATTCACCCAATGTAATGGTTTGGTATCCAAACTAAGACTGCAAACAGGTCTGCTAATTTAAAGACTGTTTATAAACAGATACTCCTTAACATCATGAAACCATTATATCGCAGTGCAGTGCAATAATATGAAATTCAAAGAGGGTTCGATTTTCTTCCTTAATTGGAATAAAACATTGGTCTCAAGATTAAATTCTACAAAATTACTTGACAGACTTAAAATACTGAGTACATGTGAGACACTCACTGAATAGTACACTGACTTCACAAACAGATTTCATTGCTTATTTCAAGATTTCAAGTAGCCTAGGACTAGAGATAAGCAAAATAATAAAAACAATTCCAGTAAGTAAAATCTTTTTGACGAAAATATAGGTTGCAGGAATGTGAAGTATGTTCTTTGCAATGCTGTATTTAATTACCCATATACTCCCATGGTTTTATCAAGCTGTACTCACATGCCAGAGAGTATTTCTTGGGTAAATAACTACTAAAACTGTGCGTTTTGACTTTCCAGTTGATTGAAACAGCCTCCACAAACCTGATCTTTACAGAAGGGGGTACAGTAAATGAACATACCGATACCTTTACCATACCATACCAACCAGAGTTGAATTGGTTAACACTTCACTCTAGTGAATGTGCTATTTATTGTCTTCTCAGCTTTGACATAGAGAATAATTTCAGACTTTCTTATAAAACACAAGAGGAAACTGGTAGTAATTCCCTGCTCCCAGAACAGCAGGTCGTTCCAAAACATATAAGATTCCAAACTGTAGTGCACAAGGTCACATTGTTTTGAAAGTCAGACAGATAAACATTTGCAAGTGCATAGCTTTCTAATACCAAAAGGACTGTCTGAAGCAAGCTGAAGAAATTGAAATGCCAGCTCTGTACTCCGCAGACATCTTTCTCTTTTATGCTCTCCCCTGTTTGTTATATGATACTTGTTTTCTAGGAGAAAACAATAAGAGTATTTAGTAAAGTGTCACGCAGGGTCTAGTTCGTCTCTTTCGCAACTCAAACCTTTGTTCATCAGGGGGGTTTTCCTGTGGTAGCTCTGTTCTTGTGACATTGTGCATGTTTTCCATTACACAGTTCTGATTTGCATTTTCATCATCATACCTTCTGGCCCTTCGTTTACTGTTGATACACACACATCAAAAACAGCAAAGGGTCACCTGAGAATAAGGGAACACAATAAACTCTGTGTACTCTTTTCTTTCATTGGAAATGAAAAATAGCTGCAAAAGCTCGAAAGCAGATGAAATCAAGTGTGCCAGAAAAATATTATGTCTGAAGATAAAGTGAACTATTTCAAGTCTAGACAAAAGAGGACCACTAACCCAAAGGAAGTACAGAAAAGCATCTCCATAGGTTAGGTCTACACCACTCAAACCACAGAACAACCCAAAAATCAAGAGATATATTTGAAGTCAAAGGGCAAAAAGGTTTCTCCAAGATGCTTCCCTGTTCCCTTCTTGGAATTCTGTGTAATAGTTCCATGGGGCTGACATACAGTTTAAATGCTCATCTCCTGTGAGCATTCCATACACATACAGCAAGGTCCTCTTTCAGCAACTTACAGTACACCCTGTTCATTGTTTCACCTCTGAAGAAGCCGCATGCATTCTCATGCATTGGTTGAAAGTTAATGTAGTTTTAAAAAATGAATGACTAACAGTTTCTGAAAGAAGTTGTCCTTCTGGAAACTTTAATACTGATCCAATACATTTAAAATCAGCCTTCATATCACAGCTGCTCTCCATGTTGCAGAAATATAGAAGATCTTGTCCTCATATAGTGACAAGCTAAGCTTACATGTAAACCTGTCACATTATAACAAGGTGCTCTATATGGTAGTTTCAGCATAATTGTGCCATAAAGTAATATATTATCACTTAAAAACAGTTTCCCCAACCTCTTATTAAATAAAAAGTATCCCCTTACACAAGTAACTTGTAACTGTTACTTTATAACTATAAAGTAACTTTCCCCACCACTGCTAATATCATTCATGAATCTAAAGATTAATAATTTAATGTACAATAACAAATACACATTTCAACTTCAAGTAAGTCTTGATGCACTGTATTTAACTTCTTGTCATCTTACTTTACCACATTTGCGATTTTTACTATGCTTCAGATTTTTTTAATTTTAGACAAGATCTGTCTGCAATCTGTGGCCTAGCTTTTTTACCGTTTCTGCTCTTTTTTCAAGTTTAGAAATGTGAAATAAATCATCTACATTGTGGATTATGGTGTACCATAAGCACCACATTAATTACAAGTTCAGGAATGTTGCCATTTTTTGTCTGTCATTCTGTGGAATTTCAGGACTCAGTTTTTGGTTTTTATGCCACACCTGTAATCAGAAAGCTGACCTTTTGTTAGCTCCACAAAATCATATGTCTTGAATTACATTCCATTATCACATTAAAAGACTTGTCATTGCTAAAATTACACATTGGTATGAAAGATTACAGAACAGCTTAAAACATAGGCAGTAAACTTATTATGATGCTAAAAAAGCACTGGAAAACTTTATACTGTCATTTAGCAAATGTGTTTGCCTGAAACCTTGATTAAGCAGAGAATTCCACCTCACTGTCCTTAAAAAAGCTTTAAGGTAAACATATTGTTCGATACTTGGCTGTCACAACAAAGGAAGATACTTCCTCCTTCCTTTTTTTAAGGCAATTATATGTAATTAAAACATTGACAAAGTGCAACATGCCAAAAAGCTAAAGCAGGTGTATCCCCTCATCCTTACTTCATACTTCAACAGCAACTTTTCTGAAGCTCGTCTAAAACCACAGGGGCCTTTGATGAGGCTTCTTTAAATGTCAATGTCTTTATTATCATCTGCACTGATTATAGCAGCTTGTTTAGAACTCTGCACAGAACAGAAACCCATTTAGGTTTTGTTTGACATAAACACTGAGCATTTGCAATTGTGACAAACCTTAATCCTGTGTACCGAAACTTAACCGCACTGTGAACTATCCATGCACTAGCATTGTGTTCCAGTGTACATTACCAAGAAATAACTCGTTTTGCATATTGAACAACAGGACAACATATATATTTTCTTTGATATGATTTCCGTACATATCCTTGCTTTCTTAACAGTGAAAACCTTCAACACAAAAGTATGGAAGATGGTGACCTTCCATGTACGGCAGTGCAAAAATGACCCCCTGCAATGTCTGGGATTGTGGGTAGATTTATGCTCATGCGTAATAAAACCACAACAACCTAAAACTCCTGTCTTGTCATTTGACATAAATACACAGGTAACTATCACTCTGAAATCAACAGATCAGTGCACATGATTTGATATTTTAATCAACATACTAGCTATAAAGTGTTATAATGACAGAGTGAAGGTACAAGCTAAAAGTGAGCATATTCTGTATGATGGGTCAACAACAAACAAAAAGACTTTTAATTGTCTCTATGTTGTCTATGGCTAATCATTATTTACTTAGAGATTGCACCGATGATACTGTAACTGCTTTCCTTTTCTACACTTCATCTTGTTGAAATCAGAGCAGCTAAGACAACAAACTATGGTACGCTCCTCTCGTGCAATTCACCTGCATATTTCAAAACAACACAAATAAGATTTGTTTGTCAGCTATCAGACAACAAAGCCACTTACTGTCACGGCCTCTACCTCTAGAGGGTGCTCCTTCTCTGTCCTGTTCCTAGTTTCCCTGTGCTTTTCTTGTCCTTCCAGTGGGTCCTTGTGTGGGGCTATATGTTTCAGGGTCTCCCTTTGCTCCTCACTCAGCATTGAGGGTTCCCAGCACCAGGCCGTCTCCTCCGCGGTCTGAGGGCACCGGTTTCTCCCCGACCTCGTCTGACCCCCTTGAGCCCGGGCTAACCTCCATGTTGCCCCTATTGCCGCTACACATTGGGTCTTTACTGCTCTCCTGGCCATTCCACGGCATGCCCCTCCGACATCCGTGACAGAATGCTGAGCCATCCTTTGACCCTGCAAGCGGTGTTTTTTATATTTTTGTTTCCCCGCATCGCTTTGGTCCTTTTTTTTCAGTCCTCCTATTTTAGTCACTCCCAACATCCGTACCTATGAGCAGATACCTGGCTTTCCACAGGATGTCACTCCTGGCATCTGTGACAGAATGAGGAGCTTATTTTTTTCCCCAGCCAGCAGTGTTTTTCTATTTTTTGGTCCTGGGTTTTTTGTTGTTACTTTTTTTTTTTCACTCCTGGTGTTTGGTTTCCTGACTTCCTGGTTTACGTGTTTCCTGCCCAGCCACTCCTTGCTCTACTCAATAAAGGTTTCTACCCTGGAGGAGGGGTAGCTCTCAGCCGTGGACTCCCGGAGGTTTCCTTTCAGTTAAATGAGGTTTTTCCTCCCCCCGGTACAGTGCAGCTCATTTATTTTTAAGGGCGTCAGGAGCTGCCCTTAAGGGGGGGGTACTGTCACGCCCTATACATCTAGATCCTTCTCTGTCGTGTTCCTAGTTTAGTTTCCCTGTGCTTTTCTTGTCCTTCCGGTGTGTCTTTGTGTGGGGCTATATATTTCCAGGTCTCCCTTTGCTCCTCACTCAGCATTGAGGGTTTGAATGTCTTGAGAGGGTTCGTGGCCTGAGAACATAGGTTTCTACCCCAACGTCGTCTGACCCCCTGAGCCGGAGCTAACCTGTTCCCCCTTTTGCCACTACGCATAGGGTCTCTACTGCTCTCCTTGTCATTCCACAGCATGCCCCTCCAACATCCGTGATACTTACGGGTAGCAGCTAGATTTAAGCTAAATTTGTGTTCTGAAAATTATAATTGTTATTCATGTAATGGGATTTTTTATTGCATCAGAAAAGACAAATGCAATAAAAGTTCTCTTCATTAACTAATGATACAACTGAAGAATACAAACTTCCAGATTACAGGGAATCCATGCATTAGATGTCCTGTATACATTTATGAGAAGCACCACAAAGTTTCAGTTGCATCTTATTGTTTGAAACATCATGTTATGCTGCTTGATTTCAAAATGCATGAAGTGAGGGGAAGAGTCACAATAGTTAAATGTGCAACTCATTTAAAAATGCCCCTGAAAAGCAATCCCTAGGTCAGAAACAAAATATATAAAGCATTCAGGTTAGAGAACTGTAAACCTGTAGAAATATCTCCATAGTGCCAGATTTCTAACTTCCAATAAATTTCACATTACTTGGTAAATTATTGCAGAGCCTAAGTATTAAAATCCATTTTAATAAATAATGACTGCACCATGTTATCCAGAGTTGATAGTAAAGCAATGTCCTCTTTTTCAAGGGAAATAAATCCATCATACCAAGTAGCTGTTTCCAGACAGTAATTTGAAAACATCATTCGGTACACTAAGTCATCTGAGGATCACAAATAATCTTTCCCAGATTGAAATTCCAAACCTCCAAACAGCTTGGACAAATTTGGGTGTTCTTCATAAAGCATTTGTTACTTAAACCTAAATGCATTAAAGAATTAAAATCTGTATGCAAGCTCACATTAACAAGTGCAAAACTGCGTTGTGTATAATTCTCATAATTCTCATCATTCCATTCATTTTCCAGGAAAGTGTTACGTTATTATGACAGCACACATCTAAGACTAATAAAACATATGCAAGTGTTGTTAACGAGTCTGATCTAGATAATTAATGTAAAAAAAAAGCCTTTTCATTTTGCTCCAGTGAATTGGAAGTTATTTCCATACCTAGTAGGCACATTTTAACTGTTTGTAAAAACCATTAGTCACTGTGTTGTTGATGATTGTACACAGAAGTTGTGAGAATTGCTATGGTCTTATTTACACATTTACTTTCTTTCTGTTTTAAATATTCTTTATATGAATCTCATTTACTGAAACTGCTTTTCGGCAGGCACAGCATTTGGGTTCACTTACAGAAAAATGATATAAAGCCAGATGAAAAGAGATTAAAGGAGACTTCATAAAAACAAACAAAACAAAGCTTGAACCCCTAATAAAAGCTTTTTGAATATCAAAACAAAGCTTGCCCCATAGAGACCATACAAAAACTAATCACATTTTGGTCTGAAAATAAATTGTTTGACAGTTAGTAGAACAAATGCTAACCAAATGTATCTTCCACCTGAAGAGCATTTTCCCTTTGTTGGTATCGTGAAGAAAGCCAAGATCCTTTGTTGCCATTATTTTCTGTATTAAATATATTTTTGTGCATTTGGACAATAGCAAATTTATTGTAATATCCAACCTATGAAAAAAATTGAAACCAAAACTGAAACACTATATTGTAATAAGGCCATTGTCCAGTGATCCTAATCAAAACTGGCCTCACTTTGGCTCATAAAGGATGGTTATACTACAGTTTTACTGTTTGGAGCTCTGTGACCTTTGGTTATAATATCAGCCACTTTATAAAAGCAAGCATGGCAGACGTTTCACTAGATTATCAATATTACAAGAACCTTTTGATAACCTTTACATGAATAAGGTTAATTTTAAAAGGGAAAACTCTGTTTACTAGGCCTGTAGCTAGTGATTAAGAACATAAAAAAATAAAGAAAACTGTTCAAAACGGAGACGGGCTTTTGCTAAGAGAGCTAATTAGAATCCTAAAGAAATCAGAGAGCAATTATTTTCTAAAAGCTCACAATAAGTATCCATTCAGAAAACACATTTCAGTTTCCTTCTTTCCACTGGTGTGTTAAAGATGATGTTGAAATTGTATTCCTAATTATATTCTGAAGTTGTGGTCTCATAGCTTAACCAGAGATGTTTAGTCAGTTGTCTTCAGGATTTTACAAGCCTCAAATCAAATTTAGTTGAAGATTTAAGAAAAAAAATCTCTTTATTTAAAATAAGGATTTATATTGTTTATACAAACAAAACTTATTTTTCCTTAATTTTCGATTAATGTTTGAAATCTCTAAAATTGTCAGGATAAGAAAATCTTCCACATTTGTCAAATTATAAAAAGATCGCCTTAACTGGTTTCCAGATTTGTGTGCTGAATTAAAAAATGATTAACATCATGGCTGAAATAATAAAGATCAGAGCTCATGTGACATCATAACAAATGTGTTTGCTCGGTTTTTCACATGTATAAAAGTGCAGCATCACAAGTAAAGAAAAAACATTCCTATTTATTTTTTCAGATTTGAGTGTTCAAAACAATTACCTCTGTTGGTGTGGTTGCCACAGAAACCTGTCCAATGTGGGAACCCATGATCCACGTCAATAATCCCAGAAATTATTCACGAGAATATGTGATGTTGGAAAAACATATAACGATTGTGGATGACATAACATCTGAATGGTTCCTGTGAAAACATACTGCATTTTAATAACTGTGAAGTACATGTCTGGTAGATGCGTGTCTTTATATTATTAACTAGGTCTCATATTTTCTGGGACAAATTGTAGGACCCAAAAATCTGGTCATTCATTTGGCAGCCAACATTTTAAAATACTTCATGGCAGCAGAAGAACAGCTGTGTCTCAGCTGACCATAAGGTGAAGAACTTGAGATCAGATATACTGTTGAGTGTGGCTAGTAGAATTTATTAAATACCCTTCCAATCCTGTATTCCAATGGACTGATTTGTTTTTATTTTATATTTGACATACTGTACTCCTTGTCTGAAAATCTTAGATATTTAATACGGCATAGAACATCTATACACACCTCACCCACTTAAGCACTGTTCAGTAGTTCAGGTATGTCCTAATACTGTACATGCAAGAGAGAAAATGCTGCACTGAGAGAGATAACTTAGTGAGTCACTTCACTGTTCTTTTCATGAACTCTGTACATTTGCAAAATATGGTGCATATGATATCAATTACAATAAAAGGAATCTGATATTTTAGTGACATGGCCTGTACCTCAGGAACGTGTTTTGTGGTTCCAACAAAGACTTACATTAGTGTCTCCTAATACTCATGCTGAAAAGCATATCCATTGTATATACTGTACTTTAGATGGACTGTGTTCTGAGGTCAGAATGTCAAATGTACGTTTTGCAATGCAATGTTAGGAAGTAAGCTGTCTGACTAATATTCAAAATAAGGTTAGCCTGGGGAAAGAGGAAAATAACATCATAATTTTGCAACTTCAAAAGCACATGCCTTGCGTTTTCTGAATGGTTAATTTTTTCATTCCAAAGGTTCCTCAGTGCTTTTACATACAGTATAGGAGAGGTCCACCACTAAAGTATCATTGAGTCTCTTCCACAAAGGTAATGGCAAAATGGTAGTACTAAACCAAGCAGCTTAACCGTACTAGCCTACTAGATTGACCACTTACAGTATATATGCTCATGGTACAGTATAAATATGAGGTATTTGGCAATATGTACAAGTCTTAGATATATATTGTTTTACATTTTTTGTTCAGTGTTTTTCTTGCTTTTGAGGAAACACAAGTCTATGGTGATCCTTAACTAAAGTTCTAGCAATTTTGATAGTTGTATGTTCCATAAAGTAACTGTATTGTATATATACTGTATACTAAGATGTCTTGATCTCTGTTTGCCCTAGGAGGAGCAATTAGATATGATGCTGATTTACCAGATTGCAGAGAAGATTTGTGATAACGGTTAAACAACCACCAATGAATCTAGTTCGACTCTTTTGAAACTAAGAATCAGTGGAATATGACTTGTTCAGCCTGGTAGCAACTCCTATGTGTTACTACAAGAGTCATTTTGTGATAACCTCGGTGATACCTGTTGGTTCAAAAGGATCAGAAAATGTGATCTTGGCATGGCAAAGTAAGAGCTGTAGTAAAGTATGTGCTACAGGATCATTACATCATAGAGTGACCTATTATAATTACATCATAGAGCGACTTAAAAGATTGTGCAGAATGTTCTATTAGGGACAATGATGTGTTAGCTGTTTTCAACTCATTTAAAAGTCACAAAATACAGACTGTGTTTTTTCCTATTAATGGAGTTTATAACAGATGTTTGGGAGGGCATTTAAATCTCGCCAATGTCTGCTCTCCTTCTTATATACGTGCATTATGGTGAAAAAGTAAGGACACCGCCTTAAGATTTCATAGTTTAAAATATTCAGACATATTTGACCTTCACCTAGTCCTTGCCAAGTCCAAATAGTAGGTAATACTAACCTCATTTGACAAATGACACACAAAAATTCTGCTTTGTCATTATTTATTTAACAGACAGCATTCAATATCTTTTTGAATAAAGAGTAAGGAGAAGGTTGGTTCGGTCGATCTCTTCCTTACAGGCAGGCTGCTGTTCTCTCGGCTAGGTGATTTACACCAAACAACCTCTCATGCATTCATCCCTCAAATCACATTCATTAGGATCTAACTGAACTACTGAACACAGAGTTTCATTATTCATGGTAATGGTGAGGTGGTTTACGGTGCTTTCTAAATAGTCATACAACGTACTTGCTATACAAGTATACATTTTAGACATTTAAAGGGGAAGGCCATCCAAAACAACTGACAGTTTTGTCAAACAGACTTCTTTTGTTCAAGGCAAATCAATAAAAGTGTAGCTTTTTCCAAACTCTTATAGTGTTTTTGTAGGAGTAAGTTTTTTTTTCCCCAATTTAAGGTTTTACTAGCTGCATGAATGAAAAGAGACCTACTTTTGACAAAAGCTTAAGACACACAGAGGTATGTGGTCTTACAATCTCCAGAGCAATTGTGCGCAAAGGGGTGGCTATGTCAACTAACTAGAAGTGGAAAATGAAGCAAAAACCACACAACTGCTGCCTTCAGAATTTATTGTGTGCAACTGTTGTCTTTCAACCAAATAGCTAGGTCATTATTCCAATAAATTAGACAACCGCAAGCAGGAGAACTGAGACTCAGAATAAACACCGCGAGAATTGAGCCTGTTCACTGGATTATATCATCTTGTATATTTGTTTCCATGCTAATTTTTCAGCTTAGAAGTTTATTCTATTAATTGTGAATCCCCAGGTGATGCTTGCAGAATCTGGATGGTGCTCACTTTAGCAGCACCTGTCTGTGTTGGTGCCAGTCTGGTTCACATACTGGACCAATGACCACTCCAGGCTTTACAGCTGGTGTGTGTGCACAGAACACAGAAGACCGACAGATGCTGAGGAGACACGGGAAATTCTCTCAAGCCTCTGATGTCACACGAAAGCTATCCAGACATGCAAACGTACCCAGACAACAAACCACAGCTATATCCAAAGGAATCTCACTTTACTCATGGCTTGAAGTGACCTTGTATAATAGTGGTTAAAAAAAGTTAGGGAGAGGACATGTTATTGTCAGTGAGTCACTCACACTGTTAGGGAAAATATGTGGTGATACATGTGAGTAGATTTGCAGAGCAACATTTGCAGTAGCCAATTGAACATGTAAAAGAGTTCAAAGAAATACAAACAATAGTTCAAATCAAATTCTGCAGGTAGGCTTAGTGAGAACATATGTGTTTCAAAGTTTAGTCAGACACCTTTTGTCATCATGATGGGGAATATACAGTATATTGTCTAATGGTCTAAATAACATCTAACTACTCGCGCATTGAAAACAGTCATATTATGGATGATTTTAAATATTTTTTATTGTAATTTTAATGAAACAGCACGCAACAGGGCTTTGCTGAATCAGTAATTACTAAAGAATTTGAAAGTATAACATGGCCATAAATTATTATTAAAAGTCATTTAGTCATCAATACTGCATTAAATATTAAGCAGCATTCTTTTTCTTATGAGAGCCTTCACACAGGAAATTAGTCTTTATTGAAAAGGGAACAAATAGACAATTTAGCTAGCTGATGAAAAGCATTTTTAAATCTTGTTTTAGACTTTGCCAGTAGAGGACGATACTACTCTGATCTCTAACAGAGAATTTGGCCAGGTTACCTTTTTTAAGACTGAATGAAAGTTAGGTTTAATTTTAAGAGCCAAGCAGAAAAAAGCAGAAGTTACCCTATTAACAATGAGCAATAGTATTTAAAATAAGAAACAGTAGGAAAAGTTGGAAATATCTTAGAGACAGTTACGTTTAAAACTCTTAATGTACTTCTCCTAATGCAATTGGTTTGAGCTTAATTTACAAAAGAATAATACAACAGAAATAATTAATTTTGATAAACAAGTTATAGAAAGTATTGTTTAATAGTTGAGGTCTTTGTTCTCCGTACACTTTTACTGTTTATCCTGAATATGTTTTTCTTTCAGGCATGTAATGAGACATTCAAAGCATTGTGTAAACAGAAAAAAAAACAATTAAACAATAACTTAAACTTCAGGTAATGTATATTAATGTCTATTTTTGTATTGGTTTTTAATTTTATTTTAAGGGGTTGTTTTCCACAAAACATTAAATATTGTTTTTTTTTTGGTGTTTGTGTGGATCTGTAGAAATTCTATTTTATTTGTATAGATCCAATTCCATTTGACAGCACATTAAATTGAGAATATTGTCTTCCTTGTAGGCAATAGACAAAGCAAATGCAAAAGGAAATGCATGACGTAAATTTACATTACACAAATGCAACTAAACTAGACAGTTTTCAAGATATAAACTTTTATTTATATTTACATGTTTTAATGTTTTCTAGTGCTTTATGTACAGTTATTTCATTTAGCGGTGGACAAAAGTCAGTTTTGAAAACAGAACAGCACTAAAGAACAAAAATCTCCATCACTAAATCAAAGGAGTTCAAATTCCTGCAAATAATTTAGCAGGGGCCTTATTGACTATAAACAACAAATACTCCAACAACAAATTTTTCTTATTTGCATTAAGAAAACAAACAAAAAAGTTTATGACATCTGAAAGGAACACCTGCAATCACAGATTGAAAACGTCAGAAACAAATACAGTCCTTTATGGTTTATATTTAACATAGAAATCAATAAACACTATGGATTTGGAATAGGAATAAAATTATATAGCATTAAACAGTTATACTGACAAGGAAGTGTGAGAAGATAAAATGTTTGAGAGTTACTATGGACTATGAGACCTCATATTGTCCAACCAAGGTTATCCATGGGTTTCTGATAGCCTATGATCTGCTACCTCAAGTGAACCAAGGACATGTCTTGCTGATGAAATATGTGAAATGTGACAGTTGTTAATTATCAGCTCTGAAGAGAAATGTGAATTGTCTGTCTGGCAGTCACCAGAGGGAGAAACTAAAACTGATTTGAAAAAGGGGATAAAAGGGTCTGAACTTTTTTCTCTTAGGTTAAAGGGTACATGTTCAAAAAAACTCTACTGTTCATTAACCTTTTTTTCCCCAAAGGCAGCAAATATTGGATAGTTTCAGTTGAACTCTTTGGTCAGTTCACATGAGGACATATGAGTCAGGGTCTTTTTGTGTTAAGTCAGAGCTCTTACTTTTAGGCTGACCTGTTTGTGGTGCAATCGTTTTGCCCGATAAGCCTCTGGGCTGACCTCACTCTCATCCCTTCAGGATCACACAGCAGACTTGCTGAAAGGATGACACCTTTTCTTGGTGCAAATCTGTGATGGCTGTGATGCAGGATACCGTTCAGCCCCTCCAAACAAGAAAAGATCTACAGTAGCTTTTCCTGTCAAGTTTCAGGCCAAACGGTATTTCTCTTCTGGCCTGTGCTCCAGTATTCCTACATCCATCTC
This sequence comes from Lepisosteus oculatus, assembly GCF_040954835.1. Lineage (NCBI taxonomy): Eukaryota > Metazoa > Chordata > Actinopteri > Semionotiformes > Lepisosteidae > Lepisosteus > Lepisosteus oculatus. The sequence goes on from NC_090716.1 coordinate 12,894,642, forward strand.
AGCTGCTTCTGAAAATAAGAAGCGCTGGATTTTTGCTGCTTTTTTGAAAATCTATTATTAGACTACTGTTTAGCTGCATGACAAGTGGAAGAGCACCACAGCGATGGGCTGTGAGTAGCCTCAACTACATACGTGCTTTAGAAAAAGCTTGATTTTAAACAGATGAATAGCTTGTCTGTTTAAAATCATTTGCTTTCGTTCTCTCTGTGTATTTAATACAGATCTCTGTATCGACTATTGGTCCACTATTCAATTGTTTCTACCCATGCACGCCAAGCACTGTCACAGTACATTGTGTTAGTTAATAAAAACAGCACTTAATGCTCAAATGTTCAAAAACTTGTTTTGTCAAGCTCAATATCCAAGAAGTCTGTAGTAAACAGTGCAAATTACCCCATCTTGTCAATGTTCTGAAATAAGTACCTCAATGAAGAGTTATACCTTCTGTAAGTCTTTCCAGAGATCAGTAGATTCATCATGGCAAACTAGCCAACAGATTTTAATTCTTGGACAATAGGAATGAGAAGACACCCCAGAGACATTAATGGACTGGTTATCTGGAATGGTCTTTTCTTCTTACCTGATACTGAATAGAAGTTTCAGTTTATAGGTATCTCTCATTATAACATTTCTGTTTCAAACACCAGACAGTGTCAAGTGTTTATCAGCGGTGTCTAAATGGTCTTTGCATCTTCATGTAAAAATTCAAAATGAAATTCTCAACTAAGATCATTAAATAAAATTTTCTTAAGGTTTAACCCTACGTCCTTCAGCTTCAGCTGTGCTGTTACAATAAACGGAAATGACCAAATAAGTCAAAATTAAGTATGTGCGGGGACCTGTTATTAGATCACAACTGTCTTTGTAAAAATAGAGACAGAAAAAGACTGTGCTGCAGCGTGGGTCAGACACAGCTGGCTGCCCTTTTCACATTGCAACATCATTCATAGCGCATTCAGTCAACTTCAAGAAGTGTTCACCCTGGACTTCCTAGAGCAGTGAGCCAGATTTCAAATTACACAAAACGTAAGCTGCAGTACTTTCCAAGAAATAATGTATTTGATTTGGATAAGCCTACGTAAAATGTGACAAAGGTACAACATCAGAGATTATACATTAGTGACTGAGAAAAGATCAATGCAAACCTCTGACAAAGCCACTGTGGCACATAGCACAGTTTTCCCTCTTTTTGTGTATCTGTAGATGGCAGCAAATCACTGCTAGCCAAAGAAAAAAGGAACCAAGGTGTATTTTCCCTGTCACTCCAGTCCTTGCCTCCTGCTCATATGTTAAACATGGCATCTAGCGCACTCCTGTAAGACGTGAAGATTTGCCACCTTAGGTTTTCAAGGCAGTCTTATGCCACAGGCTGTTGTTTCAGACAATTAGTGGGAAGCCAAGTCTCCCACATTCCCGTTGTGAAATAACTGCCAAAAAGCTATTTCACATTACAGCAACCTGGCTCTATGCTGAGGTGCTTTTCTCAGCTGCGTGAGGGACTGTTAAAAATTACGTCTCTTGAGATGAATACCACAGACAAGCGCCACGCACTGCATAGAGCATGTACAAGGAGGTGTAGTTTTGTAATAGAAAAAACAGTATCTCTCCCCCAGACTGCAAAGTAACAGCTGTACATGGAATGGATCAGTATCTGAGCAGACTAATGAACAGGCATTAAGACCTTTCCAGGACAGACAGTCCATGACTGTCATCACATTTCAATTAGCCTGATATCAGACTTAGATATGTCAATATTTAAGGAGAAGTAAAAAGTTTCAAGAGAAAACTTTACAATATATTGAGATTTCCTGTATCTTCATTTGCAAGACAAAAGTCCCTTTGTCACAGTCCTTTTAGGAACAGAAAGGTTAGATATTTGAAACCAGCAATTTATGATTCATTGGGATTGCTGTTATATACAGTACAAGAAGAAGCCTGAGGGCATTGTTTGGCTTTGGATGACATAAACTTTAAGTTTATCTAATAGTCTTTTTAAATGTTTCAATAATTTCAGTAATTAGTGTCCTATATTGTGCATCAAAGAGCTGAGGTGTAAAACCCATCCCTGTGCTTTCTCTGATATTTTTAATATGTATTAGTGGAAACACCCAAACAGGATGATGTCCCTACACCCAAAAATAATATTGTATTTCATGTTACTAAATTTAAAATGAATTTCATTGCTGCAGATCCACATAGATGCAAACATATCTATATTTCATTTTTGATAATGATACCACAGGATGACTTAGGGTCACCATGAAATGGCAGAACTGTAGGAAAGTCACCTCATTGCATTGACCTGGCTTGATGAAATGTGACATCACAGGGTTGTTCCATGTGATCTGTCACTCCTACATTGAACTTTCGGCCCCTGCTCTACCTGCTCAAACAGTGCTATCTGTTCAAGGACAGCCTCTGAACATTTTTTTTCTTAGAACAGATTCCAATTTCGCACTAAGTAGGACTGTATTGTAGCATCAGTAGTAGATAAAGGACAGGCTGTAACATGTGCAAGAAGGAAATACTCAGGTCTTTAAAATAAATCCATGGTTACACTAAGGTGCTGGAAAAATGTGATTAATTTGTAAGTAAAGCATCACACATGCATTACATTCATGTGCAAAAATGAGAGATCATCCTTCATTTTCTGAACTATTTTTGTTCATCTATGACCATAAACCCGTTTGAAACCAATCATTGATTAGTCTAGACATAGTTTAAGCTGCGAATGAAGAGAAGATGTATGTTGTGATAGTCCTGCAAGTCCAGATGTGAACATTTGTGCAAGTAAAACTGGGATTAGTAGCTGAGCAGAAGATCAGAACCTCTCTGAGCACTGTGGACGTACTCTGGAAGGTACTTAAAACCCTGTGGAATTTCACACTCTGGAACCTTAGCAAGCTTTAATGTAAAAGCAAAAATGTACAACAAAAATACACAATTGGCATACCTGTACACAGTTGCAAAAAGACCTACATGCATTTTCCTATGGTTCAATTAGTATTCTAGTAATCAGGCTGAATCCCCATGTTTAAAAAATGTTTTCTGTCTGCAGTTGTAACATTGACACAACAAATAAAACAAGAACAAATTAGTTTTTAAATGCTTTTCTGGTTCCTTCTTGTTTTAAGGTGTTTCCTAGACAACTGAAAACAAACATAATTATTCATTTGGAAAGCAATTTTATACTTGTTTACTCAGCTGTAATGGCCAAAAAAACAAAAACATAACAAGTAGCTAATTTAGATGCAATGCGTGGAATATCATTTTGTAATTCAGTCTACTTCATTGAAAAGGAATTGGAGTTATTTCATATTATGACAGCACTTGAGAGGCCAAAAAACCCTAAAAGGCTTTTGAAGAAAGTCTGTAATGAAAAAACTAGGATATGCAAAACCAGGCAGGTGTTAGGCCCCTGTTTTGCCTTCCTTGTATGGGGTATCTGGCTGGATCTATTGAATTTTAGTTCATCATATTCAAATAAACAGACTAACGATGCCTACAGTACATGAACTGCAGAGTGTCTGTTCTCATCTAAAAATTAACTGCGGCAAAGCAAGGGCAAAACACGTGACTCCAAAGTCATCTGACTGGATTTAACATGTCCAATTCGCCTTTTTCTGTTTGTTCATGCATGCAGGTCTCAGCTTAAAACAAATTTGGAAATGTAACAGCAACTTGAGTAACAAATGTTGGGATTATTATATTCGTCAAATCTAAATTGTATATGAATATGAATATGAACAAGAAAGGAAGAAGCAATGGAACGTCACAGCTGTTGTTTCAAAAGACTATATTGCAATGTTTGCTTACCGAAAGGACACAATGTCATTGTGCTCAGTCTGCACAATGAAAGACATTTCTTAAAGGGCACCTGATCCTCTCTGGGGAACAAAAGAAGACCTGAGGAGTGCCACCTGAAAGTTATAAGCCCAGTCTTTTCCATAAATGCCCTGACTTTCCAGACAACATCAGACAACCCCACCAGCACAAGCTCGTTTTCTGATTGTTCTTGGAAAGGTACGATAGACACTGTGATTACTGTGCAGGCAGCACCTGGAAAGCTTGTGAACACTTCCTTTAAAGGGAAAGGTGTTTAGTAATTTACAGGTGTCGTGTGACATGCCTTGCAGATTAATATTGCAAACAGTACAAAAAGTCTATGTAGACTCACAATCTAACAGATCTAATAAATTTATTAACAATCTAATAAATGTGTGTTATTTATTGTACACAGACTTTTGAAGTAGTTTGTTGTACAGCATTGTGATTAACAGGCTGCTCATGCTCATACTATACCATAAATTATAAGTCCTTATTTTCACGTTTGAAGGCTTTACTTTTGTGTAATAGAAAAATGTGTTCACTCAAGACTGTGGATTAAAATGAAAAGCAGGTTACAGACATTTTTATATTAAATGGTTCATGTATGGTAATTTATTAAAAGAAATTGGTCTCTGGTCATAATTACAATTGCTAGGACAAAGCAATGTATTGCTGTACCACCCAATACTGAGGCCCAAAAAAGATAATACTGTACCTATATTTGCTTTTGGAAAGGCAAAATTATTTCATAATACCGTTTAGTGTCAGTGATCTTTTGACTGTGTTTAAACTGTGTGTTATCTTTGCAGGCATTATCTAAATTTAGTTAAAGTGTTACCAAAGGAGCAAGCCAAGGCAGGGACTGAGTAAAGAATTGTTTCATTATTGTTGCCATCAGAGCTGCCAGTGCCTGGAAAAAAAATGGAAAATAAAAAGGTTCATGGAGTCCGAGTAAATATTTACAATAGCATTTCGTTTTGCTTTAAAAAAATGCTATCACTCCTGATCAAAATGAAAACAATAATTCTATATTTTGTGTCTATGACAGCTTCAAATACTTGGTATATTAAGAACTAGAAAACAGAAACTTAAATTTTTCAAATTACGGTATAAACATATTCCATATCAGACATCTGTGAAGCATTTTTTATTGTTTTTTTGTATTTCGATGTTAGATCATGATCACAAAGCACTTCACACAGTCAGTAGGACACAATATTACAGTAAAGTTTGACTTGATTTTTTTATTTACCATTAAAACTCATATAGGTATACATATTTAAGTAGCTCAGAATCAGTTCAAAGGGTTTTTAATTTCAGGTATGATCATAAAATCCTGACAGGATCATTTATTCAATAATCTGAAGTTTTAATTAAGGATTTCTAGTGCACGTTGGAACACAAGAAGACATGCACAGGTAATCAAAGATATGCTGTTGAGATTGATTGTGTCACAGAGGTACATGTGGTCTACTACTAAGAGAAAGTGAGAGAAAAGAGCTGTCTTAGGTTAGACTTGAATTAGCAGAGTATCCTTGCTGATGGCATGGTGGACCAATGGTTAGTATTGCTGTCTCACAGCACCTGGGCCCTGAGTTCACTTGTGGACCTGGGCTGTTACCTGCATGGAGTTTGCACACCCCAAGTTTTCATGGGTTTCCTCTGGGTGTTCCAGTATTCTCCCACAGTCCAAAGGCATGCTACTAGGTTAATTGGATTCTGGGAAAATTGGCCCTGGTGTGAGTGTTTGTGTGTTTGTGTCTGTGTGTTCGCCTGTGATGGACTGGTGTCCCATCTAGGGTGAACCCTGCCCTGTGCCCGTTGTTTGCCAGGATAGACTCCAGCTCTCCCAGGACCCTGTATCAGACAAAGCAGTTAGAAAATGTGTGCATGGATGGATCAATGGAATGAATGGACGGACTATCTATGTAAGGCTGTGAAAAATGTTATGGATACAGAGCAGAATGAGTATCCCCAGGTGTCGCTCGAGCTTGTTCACCACACCAGGAAGCTGAGCTGTTTTGTTCAAACTGACATACATCAGCACAGAGAGCTTAGCAATAATCATTACATGAGAATACAAAAGCATGAAGAAATCCATCCGCATTACACTTAGAAACACAAACTCTGTAAAGGTCAATACTGCAGTGGTTCAAATACATAGCATACAGTGTTATAAATGATTATAAATGTTATCAATGTTATGATGTACAAAAGTTAAACCAGGATTGAAAGAATACCAAGATTTCAGGAAGGAGTTTAGTATTATGAATATGATTCTTTATTATGATGTTATTAAATGGCAAAATATACAACAGCACTTTTGCAGTAAGGAAGAGATGTTTGCATGTGTGAAGACTCTTTGAATTTAATCTCACAACAGTGATGTCACAGTTAAGTGACACAGTTCCTCGTTTGCCTCATTCCCCGCACCTGTTCCTTGTTCCAGCCCCTTTTCAGTTCCCCCTTAAAAGCCAGACGTAGACGCCAATCTGGGCTCTGCATTGGTTCCCGTATCATGCAAGCCCGGGTCCTGGATACGTCTGGCTCCATCATGGCTTAAGCTTTCTGTTCCTGTTCCCCCTGCCGGTCCCGACTCGGTTCTGGTTTTTTATCTCCTGCCTTGGATGGATCTCCTGGCCATGGACTTTTGCCTTGTTTTGGGATTTCTCTTTGGACAAGACTCTGGATTGTTTGCCTCGCTACACCTTCCCCGAGCACCAGCACTCCTTGGACACGCCCCCCTGTTTTCTTTTTCCCATATCCTGCATGACTTTTTCCCAGTGTTTTCTCACTTGTGTCGTCTGCATAGGGTCCAGAAAGAACACTTTCGTGACACTGCTGCTTCAAGTTGACCAAGCAAATCTGCGCACATTGGTTCTGCAGGCCCAGAGCTGCAGTAGAAAATAGGACAAAATGGTGTGCGGTGGAAGTCTGTTACGTTGATCACATTTTCAGTCCTTGCTTTGCTTTGCTATCTGCATAATCCTTTTATCTTTCAAAATGACAATGTTCATGCCCATGAGCAAGGGTGACTCAGCACCTTCTGCTTCAGTCTAGGATTAATGCCATGACTAATTTGTTGTATTGCCAACTTGGAGCCAAGCTGAGATGGAGTGACTTGTGTAGAAGCATACATCATTGTCAGCTACAGCCAAATATTGTTGCCGGTCTGGAAAGTGCTAACATCTCTGTGGTATCCCTGGCAGTATGCACCCCAACATTTGCATGTTGTGTCTAAGATATATACAATGTGACCTGTAGCAAATGTACTCTAACATACAAACTTTCTCGTTAGAAGTTTGTTAACAAATGGTGCGATAATGTCTCAGAATTCACTCAGCCTAGCTGCTGTTTACGTTGAATCTGTGGTTCTGTTTTTAAGGATAGTTTAAATAAATATACCATCTACGTATTGCGAATGCTGCTCATTATGGTGGAATGTAGATGAAAACTGCTGCAAGTTTCTTTTGGCATTGGCTTGTCTGATGAAAACACATTGGATTGCTGAATAGCCTCATCTTGTTGCAACCTTTCTAATGTTCTTATGAATCATTTAAAAAGCAGCTTTTATTTGGCAGGAAAGATGCTATAGCTCACTTAAACTTACTTAAACTCTAGACCTTAGCTTTCACTGAAATAAACATCTAAGATGAACAATTATGTGCTTTAAGTACAAAATTAAGTTCAAAAGAAGCTGTACGAACCTGTTACATCCCTAGGCTTGTTACATCCCTTCAAAAAGAGAAAGGAGTGAAAGAGCATGTTTTTAACAAAACAACAGGGGTGAGAGTAATTTATAAAAACAGCACAATGGCACAAACATATTAAAATAATGTATTAAATAGCAGTCTATATGGATGGTCACCTACACAGGAGCTCAGCCAAGAGCTCTGTCTCCTATTCTGCTTTCACTCTCCGAAGGGTTTCCAAAGAGCCTGATTAAGCTGAAGGTGAGACCTGGAATGTAGCTTCTGGGTGACTGATTGCAAACACACACTGAAAAACAACTGCATGCTCTTCACTGCCAGCAGAACGGGACTTCTGGTTCCCACCCAGTCAGGCCTAAACAGGGCAGGTCAGCACTCCACCTTGTGCACAACATACAGCTGTGGTGCATCTGCAGTCAATATCACCATTGATTCAGTATGAGAACACAGTAACCTGCCATTGATAGATGACCAGAAGTTTTCCAAGCTGCTCAAAAGGCCTCAAAAAGTTGAAAAACATGAGTTAGGATTCTGTTTCTGCAAGAGACAAAATGACAAGCACGAGGCAACTGCAACAGTTATTTAACAGCCTTGGTATGAACTCTGGATCTCTGGAGTAGATTGTTATTTTGACAAATATTTTTCATGGTTTCATGGGAAGAATTGACAAACATTGCTACACGAGAAGACATCAATAACTATTTAATTATACTTACAGTATGTTTTGTTTTTGATTCTGAGTTACAGATCAGCAACACTAAAGAGAGTGAAGCCTATAATCTTATGTATTATTCTTTTGGTGAGTAAGTTAAGACTATATCTTGTCTAAAGCAGAAAATTAAGAATTAAATATAGCACTTCTGTTCTGTACTGTTTGTCATGCTTTTGCTGGAAGAATGTAGGTCTATGAATATATCCAACTCAGATACTGAAACAGTATAGTTGTGGCTAACTCAAAATAACATGGGTTCTCAAAAAGAAAACTGCTATGAATAATGAGACACAATGCATGGGAGACAAAGGGAAAAAAGGTCTATGTTCAGATTCCCCTCAAGGGATTGCAAAATGAAACTGCAAAAAGAGGAAAGATTCAACAGCAGTATTCCAGATTTCAGAAACTAAAGCTAAGTAAGTCCTCAGAATGGAATGGGACAGTACCAACAGCAATCGTGCAGGAATCTGTTCAGGACCGTGGACAGCGCTCAAACAGTTCACTGCAAAGGATAAGTAGGAGCTTTCTGTGAGGGTCTCTTTATGATAGAGGAATGGCTCATGGCAAGTGGACAGACAACAGTTGTCACTTGAGCAAGCTGAATGCTGCCTTTGCAGGTTAAAAGTCCTCAAATGTTTGACAACCTGACTGGAACACAAGTAGGTATGGACATGTCCTGTTATAGAGTAGCATTCAAGCTTAGCAAATGCAATGCTATATTAATTTGTTATGTACTTGTTGAATTAATACATTTGACTACAGAAGGATGGATGCCATCTACTCAGCTCAGTCATGCCCATGTTAGTCCAGTTTCACTTAATTAAAATCCTTAATCTGTGTAGTTGCAGACTCGTTTATAACAAGACACAATCAGCCAAAACGGCCTGGTGGTGGGACCAGGGTCATGGATTGTATTAATAGAAAACACAGCTGTTGATTGTAGTAGATTCTATCTCTCTTCCAGAAAGGACATAGCATTGCTTTTACTAAAGGCGATCAAGCTGTTTTCTTTGATGAATCTGGATCATATTCCCTTATAATGAGTTATCAGCAATTGTCCGTATGAATGATCAGTTTCTGAAGATGGCCTTATCAATCAGATTATAAAGGTAGCAATTAAAATCACCAGTTGGTAATGACCTGAAGCAATTAAATTGTGATCAGTCAAACATGTGATAATTTTTTTAGATTAAGTCATTTAGATATCTTTTGTCACAAAAACCTAAAGACACTTCATGCCTAAAGACCCGAGTTGCTTTATTATTGCATTATCCTTGATTACTCAATATCTTACAGGCTTTCCTAATATTATTTCAGAAAGACGATTCAGGAAGACCTTAGAGACCGACTGGAATGTCGCTCTCAGACAGTAGGGCTGGAGACTCCTGGTGTGGAAAAACAGATTTTTTTATTCATTAAGTTCCCTTAATTATTTTAAGTCACTGTACACTTAAAATAAATGCTTTTGAACTGAAATACATTAAAGGGGGTTGGTGTGATAGAGGGAGGTGGGGTTGAGTTATATTTTAAATACAATGTAACAAGAATCAGCTCATGTGAAAAACTAGGCATGTGACTCTTAATAACTGACATTTAAACTTCTCAGTATCCAAATTTGACAGAATTAAGCGGAACAGGCAGTGACAAGATAAGACTGAATTATTGAACTCTGCAACTACTGTTTGTCTAGAGTGATAAGCGACAAGAAACAATACTACCTTGCCAAGTTTTTTTTTTAAGTATTCTTTCTTTCATAGTTGTACTTCAGTAAGACTTTCTAAATGGCCCCATTGTTTTGATTGGAAATGTAAATGTGTACTTAGGTTCTGCAGGAACTGTAAATACTGTACCTGCCCATGAATATATAAACATTTACTGTGTTTTATCACTTTAAAACTCTACTAGAGTTTGTGCTTGTGTTACAGACCTGCAGAAGATGTGCCACTTGCAATGCCACTTGCATTGAACAAAATGCATCCAAGCTCAGCAGAATTGACCATGGTAGCACATCTTCAGGATATACTATGTTTATATTGAAAATAAACACATAAAGCTATGATTGTCTATGAGGATATGCATCTTCACATGCAGGTATTAATATTTCCTTTTGTAGGTTGCAAGTGGAAGATGGCCTGAAACATAAAGAATTGTGAGCATTAAGTGCTTTGAGCAGCATCAAGTTACATGTCTACTTGTTTTGTGGAAGATGTTTACTAGTCACTAGTATATATATATATTTTATATTTGCACTATCTATATTAATGATATAATACTATAACACACCCTGGATGGGATGCCAGTCGTGTGTCTGTGGGACATTGGTAGAAACCAGAACACCTGGAGAAGACGTATATGGCAAATGCCCCCCATTCCAGAATCACACCCAGGACCCCAGAGCTGTGATGGTGCAGCACCAGCCCTCAGGCCAAGATGCTGCTTGAGCACCTAGGTTAAAGGAAAATGTGAATTCCAGTGAAAGCAGATGGTTTGCAAGTGTTCAGAAAAAAAACTTTCCCTCATGTAATATACATTCAGGAAATATTTGCTTTTCCTCTCCCTGTTTATCAGTTAAAAGCTCAGAACCTGGCAGGTGCCATTATATTCTGTTTCTCCAAATCTGATCTGTAAACTTTGAGCTTTCCACCTGATTCCAGATGTTCCATGTCATTGGGAAATAACTAACTTGAACCAGGCTGGCGCTGGGTTATTTATGGATGTTTGTTCACTCTGTCCTCAGTGACAGCTGGGCCAAAGCCATTGACTTCACAATGTGTTAACAACACTCATTGTGCAATTTAATTGTAATTGTGATGAGCTGTCACAAATATTGACTGATAATAATTAGTCTCACTATCACACATTTTCATTAAGGTCCTGTCTACTCCAGATGTGCAGGTGGGTTTATTAAGTTAAATTGACTGACAGAAATTGATTTGGAAGTACTGCAACCTCAACGGACCATTCCTGGGGAATACAAAAAGATTGGATACTAACATCAGAACACCTGCACAGTACATTCAATGAAAGGGCTCTCTTTCCCCTTACTATTAATTTCAGATGACATAAAGTCAGAATTAATAAGTCAGAGAGACAAATTGGCCCATTAAAATAATGTTGTTTTTATCCTCAATCAAGGAAGTCAAGTTTTGTTGTTTCTTCTCATCACAGAATGTACAGTAAGTGGCATATTCTAGACTCACTACAATTTTACATTTTAAAGGAAGTGATTTATACTAACTGAATTTTGTGGTGATCACAATTCTTAGTTGATTAGCTGTACTGCATATTTTGTTTGTTGAAGTGCTGTTTCTGTATAACAAAGCCCCGAAGAAGCTACAGGACAGAAAATAGTATTATCAATGTAGTAGTACAACTCGCATTCAGAGAAACCTTTTAGAAAATATGTTGCCAAAGCAATGTTGTGAATAAATAACATTGCTATAAGAGACATGAAACACAAGATGATAAATAAAAGTGTAAAAAGGAATTCATCATTTTTGGAATGATTACCTTCTTTAGTATCTCCACTGTGAAAAAGAAGAAGAGACAAAGCTAAAGAACATAACAGTATTGTTAAGGATCTAAACAGTGGAATAAACTACTTCCTCTGGAGGTTTGAGAAAGGATGGCTCAGTGGCCATTATCCATCTATCAGAAAGTCAGCAGTATTGTCATTTAAAAATCCAGAATATGAATACAGCCCACTATATCTTTCATTAAGATCCAAACATCTGTGCTTCAGGAGGTGCTAACAACAAGATGAATGGCTGCAGTAGTGTCCAGAAGAATTACTGGCACAGTGGTGCTTAATTTAATTAGTGTTGGATTAGATGAAACGCCGAATGTCACCACCACTAATTTCAAAACAGTTTCGTGGTTGCACTTCATAAAAGCAAATGTTTCTGCATATGTCCAGAGAGATATCTCAAATAAGCCAACCCTTTGTTGTCACAGTGCTCCAGAATCACTCAACAGCCTGTTTGTGTGCTGTTATATCAATGCAAGCCTCCAAAAGTATGAGGACAGTATGGGGATCTTTAGTATGAACTAAAACAATAATAATTTCTTCTGTGGAAAAAAACATGACTGATAAGTGCAACACCTCATTCTGGATCAGTTAAAAAACTGTTATTTTCAAGGAGCAAGACTGCTGTGACACTTTACTGGCAAGTGTCTTGTGTTGATCAGGTGTTTATTATTTGGTAATTATGTTTATTAAAGAGCTGTGAGCATACTAGCAACCTTGTTTACTTTGACTTCAGTGTTTCAGGAATCTAGATGAAAGCATGTAAGTGAAAAGCCAAGAAACTTTCTCTCAAGGAAGAGCTGGTAATTTTGACTCCCAGAGGTTTCCTTTCAGTTAAATTAGGTTTTTCCTCCCACCAGTGCTGTGTAGCTCTTTTTTGGGCGTCAGGAGCCACCCTTGTAAGGGGAAGGGGGTACTGTAACGCCCTGTACACCTAGAGGGCGCTCTACTTGTGTCCTGTTCTTAGTTCCCTGTGATTATTCATGTCTTTCTGGTGTGTCTTGTTTTGTAGCCTATTTACGTCCTGGTTCTGCTCTGCTCCTGGCTCAGCATTGAGTGTACGAATGTTCTGAGACCTGCCTACCACCAGGAAAAAGAAATAAAATGCAGATATAACATCTAAACCCAAACTTCAAATCAAACCTGCATTAGCCAAGCAAAATCTCTGTTGTAGATAACAGAAAATCTTACAAGGAAAAATCTAAAACTGTCATTAACATTCTAAACAATCTCCAGAGTGAAGTTTTGATGGTATTAAAATCTTCAAAGCTTACAGAAAATTCTCATTAGTACCAAGAACAGAAAAGCCAGATTACAGTTAGCACTTTGGAAGTACAAAGATGAGCTGAGCTGGTCTAGTCTGGTAAAGCTAGCAAAATGGTTAAACTTACAAATAATACAAAACCAGAAGGAGTAGTAAAAGTACTGTCAAGAACTTGCAAGACAGACAAATTACATGAAATTATGTATATCATATGGGTGATTCTGAGCTTCAGAAAACTACACATGAAAGGGAACTGTGTGTGTAGATTCACCTGTGTTCTCATGTTAAGACATGCAGGAAAGAAAATAGCTGAACAACTGGACATTATGCTCAAGCTTTTCAATATATTAGCAAGACTTCAATTAATATACGGTGTTCAGTTTTGGTCACCATACTACAAAAAAGAATATTATGGCTTTTGAAAGAAGTGGAAATGCTTGGTCTCAGGGTTTTTTCACATACAGACATGTTAAAGGAACTAAACCTCTTAAGTCTAGAACAAAGGAGATTGAGAAAAGATGTGATCCAATTATATAAAATCCTAAGGGGTATAGATAGGGTCACTAAAAAGGGCACCAGGTCACAGTGGCAACTATGAGACAATCTATTCACATTTCTTTACATGAAGGGTTGTGAATGTGTGGAACACATCCCAGTTACAGAGGTCCAGATGCTTCAAAACTAGTAAAAAAATAATTTTATATTCACTAATTACAAAGCTATATACAAGCAAATAAACAAGATGGGCTGCATGATCTCCTTTCATTTATTACATTTCTGATCATTTAATTAGGCTCTTCTTAACCCCAGAATTAAACAGGTTTTCTCCAAATGGGTGAATGATACATGGATCATTCAAATGACTTTATGTCAAATGTGAACCATTAGGGGCTAATATATTTGGTAAATGACAAAGACCGCAGGGTTACAATGCTAAATATGATATATGTATCTCAGCAGGAGAATAGACACCTACAGTATGCTCATATATGAGTAGGTCTAATATGTTTTTTGCTCATTTTGCAGAGCTATTTGCACACTAGGTACTAGTACTTTAGGTGGGTGAATCAAATATTTTTTGTGACCAAGAGCAAATCGTCTTTGTGTTTGACGCACAATGTGGATAAATCAGGCCAGAGCATTTCATAGTGGTACTGTCTGAAAGAAACAATACTGTGGGCTTAAATGTCTAGAATGCATCTCAGTTGCAAAAAGAAATACAAAGATTTAGGGGGCTTTACAGGAGCAAGAGAACCTGAAATGTGCCAAAGCTACTAATGCATTCTTGCACTTCTTGAAAAAACAGACATAATATGCTAACCTCATAGTCAGTATTTGAGTATTTGGGTTCCTCACCTCACTACCCTCCACTGTCATGAACTCCTGCTCTTTTTCTTTGTTTTCCTCTAGACGGGAGAGACAAGAATGAACAAAATATTCTCTTCTCCAGAAGGACGCAAACCAGTATTCCTGCTGATGAATTGTGTCAAAATGGGGCCCAGCCAACACCCACTGAAGGGTCAGGCCACCAGACGCAAGCACTTCCATTATATAATAAAAGCATTTTAAATCATGTCTCATCAGATTTCCAGTGGGGCAAATGGAAACTAGCAACCATTATCTCCAGTGTGTTAGCTGAACCATTTGTATGAAACATTGTCCAGTTATACAGTAGTTACTCCAAAGTTGAAATCCAATTGGTTTTTACAATATCAATATATAGGCCCTTGCATCTGGTTTATGAATGATTACAGCATCTTTTTTACACTGTAATTCTAGTTCAAACATCACCCTCTACTTGTTCTCTAGAGCATTTTTTGACTTCACTAGTATGTCTGAGTCTTTGTCATCCTGAACCTAATCACTAGATATTACCAAACTACTGAGTCTGGGTGGATGGAGAGTTTAATCCAGATGACCTCTGAATGGCCTCCCTGCATGTCTGTTCAGTAACTCTAATCTGAGTTACTTTAATCCTAATCAATTTTCTCACACCTACTATACCAGAAACTGTCACGATTGTAGTCCCTCCCCGTTAAGGGGGCTTCAGCTCTTTCACTTCTGATTTTGTGCACCTGCCCCTTGTTCCAGCCTCCTTCCAGCCCACCTTAAAAGCCAGACGCTGACGTTAATCCGGGCTCTGCATTGGTTTCCACATCATGCGAGCCCGGGACCTGGATGCACCTGGCTGCGTTATGGTTTTAAGTTTCTGTTCCTGTTCCTGTTCCCCCTGCTGGTTCCGACCCGGTTCCCGTTTTTAATCGTCAGTCTCGGTTGGACCGCCCGGCTTTGGACCTTTTGCTTCCTTTTGGATTCCCCCTTGGACTTCTTCCTGGATTGTTTGCCTCGGCCACACCTCCCCCGAACACCAGCGCACCGGGGACACGCCCCCTGTTTTCATCCCCGTATCATGCATGCTTTTTCCCCGTGTTTTCCCCACTCATTCCCGGATTGTGTCGCCTGCATAGGGTCCTTCAGAGCGCTTTGTTACAGAAACCAAATTCCATAGATGCCGTATCCCAGAAGGCATCACTCTGCCAGTGTTCTGGGCTTGCTTTCTTCTGGTCAAATAATAACAGTGGGCTAGTTTCCATACCAATCAATCTGCTGACAAGTATGCAACATGAAAAGACCTAGTCATTAATGTAAGTAAAGACGAGCTCTCCAGGGGGCTGATTTAGAGAAGAATCCAGGTTTTCCAGTCCTGCTACTTCTGTTCCCCTAGTGTCCATCGAATGCATGTTGTGTCTCTTGCATAATCAAGTTGCACTCAAATAGACGCAAGTTTAGTGTATACAGTGTGAGACAGCGGAGACCCATGGGAGATGAACACGGGAAGAGTAGCCATACGAAAGAAGCTAATCCGGATCTTAACATTCTGTGTATTGTCGAACACTATGCTTTTGATTTTGCTTTGTGTGTATTTTTCCTTTGTGTGCTTTGTGTGTATAACCACACATGACACTTAATGAAACATCCATATGTCACATCATTTATTTTGGACTTCCTCCAAAAGCTTTTCTAACTGTTCACCAGACTTTTGACCATTCACATTCTTTGAATTTGTATGAGAAGATGTGATATTTGAATCCATATTTTCTTATCACCAAGGGGCTCAACCACTAATAACTCTCACTCTGACCACAATTGTCTCTTTTTGAGCTTTAAAGTCCAGACTTTGACTTGAGCTCCATGGTAGATTTATGATGAAATAAAAAAAAACTGTTTAATTTAAAAAATAGGCTAACAAGTTTTTGGTTTGACATTGTGAAAGTGTAAAGAGGATTTAATGTACATTGGTGAAGAAGTATAAGATCAGTATCATTTTTTTTATAAAAAGAAGAAACCTATAGAATGCATGGAAAATGTATGTGAAAAGTAAAGCAGGAAGGTTGTTGTTTTATGCTCATCTGTTTTAGCTCTGCTCTGAGGCTTTCTACTGCTGCTGTATAACAGCTGCATTACTGTATGTCTGACCTTTGAGCTTTGGGAAAAGACCATACATTTCAAAAACGTAATCACAACCTTGGCAAATACAAACCTGCATCACAGCTGAACTCTTCCAGTCTTCTGTCACGTTGAGGACACACCAACTTAGGAGAGCTTAAATAGAACACATTTCTGAAAAGGCACCTGCAGTACTAAAAAGGACCATGTGGCATACTGTAATAAACTGAATTGTGATTGATTTTCAGAGATTTTTTATTGGAATTCTTACAGCTTTTAATCTGTTTACTTTCAGATATGAAAGGGCTGTACTGTTTGAACATTTGTCATATCAATAGATAAATGAGTAACCACAACTGAAGTACAAATCATCTATTTTTGTACCCTTGATCAATCATTTTTGGGGGAATGTTAAACAGGTGGCTAGACGTTGACAATTGGCTGTTTGTTGGCTTAAGCATTCAGTTCAGGAACAATTGTGTGTAATGACAAAGAGTTGGAATTCATTATGAGGCCGGTGCTTGTTTTCCTCTGTACTTGCTAGCAGATTTCAGCCATTATTACTGAGGTGCTATTGATAGGAAGGAATGCAACAGAAAACCACATTAACCACTGCGCTGAGAGCTGAACGGTTTATAATAGAACACAAGCTAGAAAGGCTAAAAGATTAATCAGTGTTTTCTTATACAATTTTTCTGTTCTTCTTTTCTTTTTTCCCTCCTTTTTGCAGCTGTCTTGGTGTCTGTGAATAAAGGCGAAAGGTCGCTTTTAGGAAATTCATTCAAAGTGCCAGAGCCTTCAAAGCATACCAGGCTCTGCTAAGTCCTGGAGATTTAGTGGTCTAACTCAGACTTTGCCCCCGACAAAGCAGACTGACTGATGTCATAGGTCAAATTCCTCTGCAGAACTAGGCCAGTCTCCTGTATGTTTGGCGATTGCTGACTAATCAAATGGAGAAGAGGAAAGGGTTGGTGGCAAGGTTTAAAAAGGGCTATTTGTATAAGTGTATAAGTTTATCTCATTGGTATTCCTGATTATTGTGCTTCCCATTCCTTTTAAGCCTTTTTATCTTTTGTTTTCTTCTTTGATTGGGAGTAGCATTATTTAAATTGTCTGACAGCAATAGCTTGTGAAAAGCTCTTTGTAGAGTAGCAGAGAAAGTTAATGTCATACAATTTTCTGAGGTCTGTCTATTCACGATTTGTGCAATTATCTCAAGGCAATGCTGATGAACTAATGCTTTTTCTTATATCGAATCGCAATTTTCTCACATCTTGTTACTTCCTTAGTTAATTTTACTGGAACAGTAGTATGCAAAGAAGGTTCCTTCAATTATATTTCATCAAATGGATTGAGAAAAAATATCACCTTTGCAACAGGGGTTAAGAAAGTAAAACCTAATATTAGAAGCAAGTAACACAACAATACTTTCTGGAGTGGGTATTTCACTATGCAACATATTATGCTGATAGTTTCTGGTTGCATTTGAGATTGGGAATCAGATTTGCATACCTTCAGTAACTGTGTCCGCAGTCTTATCGCTGTCAATAGCCCCCAGACATGGCTTTAGTCCACTTAGGGGAGCATTTTGGAGCAATGTAGAAAACAACAGCCAAGAGAAAAAGAGAAAGTGCTAACACAAAAAAAAACATGCAGACATGGTCACAAGAGGCTAAGGCGTGCTGTCAAGAAGGAGAAGTATGTGTTAAGCAAATGTGTGTCAGCTTCAGAAACTGGCAACTTTTAACCAGGAGAACTTTGCCAAAGTTAAAACTAAGTGACAACTCTGTCTAGACTATGTTGCCAATGGAATTTGTATCTGGAATTCTTTAAGATGAGATTTTTATGACTTAAGTCCCCATATGGCTCCAAAGACTGCTGTCCATCTGGTTACCGATGTGGAGGAGAAAACAAGAACACGAGGGATTAATAATAGAGTCATAACAAAATAAAAACTGAAACATTACATCTCTGAATATAAACTAATATTTGCCCTCTGCTTTCAAACTAGGCTCCGATCCTAACCAGGAATCAGAGGTAATGTGACGATGGGTAGATAATCAGTCTACAGCAACTGTCTATGGTTGCCTTACTGTATCGTATATCTATAAAATATATGAACAAGAAGGTATAACAAGAAGGTAAAATAATGAACTGATGTCTTAAAGTAATAAACCCTACAAAAATGCACTTTAATGTTGATAATTTCCCAAATTAAAGAAATAACAAACCATGAAAAGGAAATTTACTCCTTTTTTGTGACTATAAAAATGTTTGAAAATTGCAGAATCTTGTTAGGTCTGGATCGTGTATTATGGTTGATGCAACAGTGACATTTATTGTAGCAATTCATGCTGGCCTCTCTTTGTCATTGGGAGGTCTAAGATCAACTAAAACCACAACAACCTTAGTTAAAACACATTGGAAACTTTTCATAAAAAATTAGATCTTCTGTTGAACTTAATAAATTATAGTGCTTCTGTCCAACACATCTCCTTAGTAAAAGCACACTCATTGTGGTTTGTGGTCCTGGGACATCTATCAGAATACTTGAGTCCATTTCTAGGGAGGTTTTCTGCCTCTGACAGTACAGAAAATGTTTTATATTATCTCAACAACAAGTTCAATGTACAGAAACATCATTTTCATAGTGTTTGAGGTAATTTATGAAACATTTTAATAATATAAATGGGTAAATGTAATTAAGTTAAGTCAGCTGAACATTAGTATTAGTATTCAATTAGTATTAGTATTAATAGCATGAGCTATTAATTTTTATTTTCATTTAGTGGAAGATGTTTATTAGCAAAACCTTAACAAAAATAATTTAACAATCCTATTAATTCTTTCACACTGTTTATTAACACCTCTGAGAACATAGAGTCATGATCTTTCATGGTGAGGCATGTGAAGTTCCAGGGTATTGAATTTTAGGGTGCAGATTTTCTGGAACCTAGTTACCCTTGAATGTTCAGAACCGAGATTTGAGCAGCAACTAGCAATTTGGACATTAGTGTGGTTTTTCTATCAACTGTTTCCACATCTGTCCTGTGGGTTATATCCATAAATATTTAGTTATCTTATATATAGTTATTTTATCGGGAAATCGTGGCATAATGTAAACATTTGTTTTTAAAGCATTTCAGTGCAGAGAAACCCATTGATTCAGTTCCTTTCTGCAATGCCAACACAACCTTGTTAGACAGTAAGCATGCATCCTGAAGAACGTGTATAGGCATGTCATCACTTTTAACTGTCAGTCTAGAGCACTAACACCTATGACTGATACCTGGGATGAGGGGTCATTTCTGCGTAATAAGATGAAGATCCTTTGCTAAACCCCACTTAAACTCAGAGGCATTTGTCACAAAGTGTTCTTTCAGGACCCTATGCAGACAACACAATCCGGGGAGGAGTGAGGAAAACACGGGGGGGAAACCATGCAAGGGGGCTGGAAGAAAAACAGGGGGTGTGTCCACAGTGCGCAGGTGTTCATGGGAGGTGTGGCCGGGCGTCCATACCTACATACTTAATACCTAAGTGTTAACTTGCCTGGCTGTGGAAAATGACAGCATTGGTTTAAGGGGCAGTGCGTTGGCTCTGTGGCTAAGGATCTGCGCCTGTGGCTGGAAGGTTGCTGGTTCGTATCCTGTGGCCGGCAGAGGAATCCTACTCTGTTGGGCCCCTGAACAAGGCCCTTAACCCCAACTGCTTCAGGGGTGCTGTTTAAATTGCTGACCCTGTGCTCTGACCCCCAGCTTCTCTCCCTGTCTGTATGTCTCATGGAGAGCAAGCTGGGGTATACAAAAAGACAAATTCCTAATACAAAAAATTGTATAGGGCTAATAAAGTGATCTTATGTTATCTTAAGATCAGCATTGTCACAACATTCTCGCTTATGAGGAATGAGCCATGGAGATGCTGCAAGGCTGAAGTTGGAGTGGAGGTAGGAAAGCTAAAAAAGGTGCAGAGTTTTGTGAAGCCTTTATATGTAAGAGACTGGTACCGTGCGATTAGAATGTGACTTCTTACTGAACTTTTGTTAAACACCATTAATGTATGCTCTAAGAACATTTATTGTTAATTTATTGCATTCCTGCATTATCTTGAAGAGATAAATGATATGTCATTATTTAACCCTTTAGTCATTTTTTACAGGAAGCTTCTCGGAGTTCTCATCTTACTTTTTACTGTTTTGCGACCTGTATGTAGTACTCTGTTCTTCTGCCATTCCTGAATATTATCTTTCTGATTTCTTTCACCGAAATTTCAATTTAAGTAAGAGTTATAGGCATTCAAGCTTATTGATTTTCCATGACTTTATTCTAGTGTTTATACATCTTTTATTGTTGTTGCAAAATAAAAAATGTGCTTGCATAAAAAATACAAATGAGTAACATTTAATATCAGGGAGAGTATTCACACATTTCTCAGCAGTGTTTCTTTCTGTTTGAAAAATAACATGACACAATCTTAATCCCCTTACTGGAAGGCAGACCAGCCACAGTGTTCAGTCATACTTGTTTCTGACAGTATCGGCAGTTGGAACAGGCCTTTCGCAGGGCAAGTTTTCCTTGGCACCTGCTCTCAGTACACCCACACAACCGATGCTCCAGATGCTATTAATAACCACGAGAAAAAAATGTCCTCATTCTTTTCCTAATACTTTTGTTTTTCACAGTTGTGCCTTAATTTCCTGACTTCCTTTAATTATCAACAGCAGCACCATGATGAGGCAGTGACCCGGTACGAGCAGCTCAGACATTGTACCACAACTGATGACCTAGTCAGCATGCGAAGGCTCTTACGTATCAGCAGACCTTTTTGTTTGCATAAAAATAGAAAATGTGTATTCACAAAAACAACAACAATAATAAAACAAAGTACTTTTTAATATTTTCCGCATCAAGCCAAGTGGAAGTCAAAATAGGCAAACAAAGTCAAATCAGGCCGATTTAACATTGAAATTGTGTGAAAAGTCAAACCGTAAGATGGTTTGTGCTAAAAATGATGTATCTAGTTTTTAATTCACAACTCTAAATGACAGGGGAAATGGGACACCCACAGATGAGAGATGGGTGCCTAGCCCTGTTCCAGTTTGAAGTTTTTGGAAAGTTTTAGAAAGTAGTTTTAAAATCCATTCCGGTAACCCAAATCCCACATCTTAAGCAACAGAAAGAAAGAAAAACATGATGAACTTTAACTCCCCTCGATCTGCTATGGTAACTCTCCTTTGACAGTTCCGATGATTCAACAGATGGTTCCTGGCTTTAGAATGAGGATCAGTTTCATCCTGATACTTTTCATTTTTCATTGTTTTCTTTTTGTTCTTTTTTTCTTTTTGAGGATAATCAATTAAATAAGAAAAAAATATAAAGGAATTTTACAGTCGTATAAGGATTAATGCCAGTGGACGTTCTACATATTTATCAAATTAACAGATTTCTATAAAACTTTTAAAGTCAGGCTTTTGAGTGAATTGTAATGTATAAAATATTCCATTGTGAATCATTTCACACATTTCACCATCAATTTCAAAACATCCATCCATTTTCTAACCACTTCTTCAAAATTAGGGTCACGGGGGAGCCGAAGACTATCCTGGCAAGCGATGGATACACAGACACAAGCGTGCACACACTCACACCAGGTCCAGTTTTCACAGAGCACTCAGAGATCACCCACACAATCACTGGGAGAACATACCGGATCCATGCAATAGTACCTCTGGTCCAGAAATTTGAACCTCCGGCTCCAGCACTGCAAGGAAGCAGTGCTCACAACTGCACCACCGTTCAACCCAATTTCAAAACGGATTCCATCTGGAAATCATTTATGTTCCACCCTTAGCCTGACAGTTCCCTTGATTCTTATTTATCAGGAACTGTTGTCTTTTTCTGGATCAGGGAAGCCAAACAAAATATTGATTTTTATCATTTGCAGGAAACAAGCCATGGTGTTTGAGGTAATTTACAGCAACAATGGATGAATAAGGAATGCAGTGGCATATAAATGTAACCTGTCCCTGTTCTGGCAAATGTTGAATATCTGATTTTTTAAGAAAGCCCTGCAAATGTTTTAAAGTTCATTTAGCTTACGAACTTCCTGACATTTTTAAAACTAACAATATGCCAAGATTATTTTTCAAAAGTTATGCATACTTTGAACTCTTTCCCTCTTTCGTAAATTTATAGAGTTTTGTTCAAGTGTTTTTAATATGATTGCAACATATGAATATAACCATAAACACTTTTCTGATGGGCCTGATTTCATTTCCAGTAAAGTCCAGCAGTAGGTTGACTGGAAAATGCTATGTTAATCTAAGAAAAATAGCAATGGTAATTTGAACCCCATTCACAACATGTACTCTTGTACTCCATGTACGTGCTCTAGAGTATTTTTCATGTTTACTCAGAAATGGTTATTGTACAATGTGTAGCCCTTGGTCTTCATATCTAAAAGTAAAATGCCCTGTTATCCTGTTAACTGGGAGGGTCAAAACAACAAGGCTTGAATTCAGGACGAAAAGCAATCAACTGCATCTCTTCCTAACTGTAAACTGAAAAGTCTAATTCAGGAAGATCTGAGGCTTATTTATCATTTTTATCAGCAGATGGGAACTGCAGGAGACAGCGGTCTGTGTCACTCTGTCTTAATAATCTGCAGGCATCAGCCGGCTCTCAGGTTTGCATTTCATGTTGTACAAATTGCAGAGGTCGCCTGATCTCTCAACCCTTTATTTCCCACTTCTGCCACATTTGATATAGCAGCAGATATTTAGATTGCCCTCCTCATCTGTGTTTTAACTGCGCCAAAGTCCAAGAAACACTGAAAATCCTGGCCACATTCCCAAGATAATTTATGCCATTCTATTTGAGGGTTGTTTGTACAGTAGTTCTTTTGGTGCCTAGTTATCTGTTTAGACAAATGTGACTTTGTGTTTTACAGTTACAGAGTTAACTGTACAGTGGAATATGTTCCTCTTTGTTGATAATGTGACTTCAATCAGCTTCCATGAGTGTGTGTGCACGTCTCTCACAATTAAGAAACACTTTGCTCATTCACTTGATATTTCTGTGTCTGATATCTTTTATTATTGGACTTATTGTTTTCCTTCTTTCTGAAAGAAATAAAAACACTCAGAGAAGTAATCCCAATACTACCAGAACTGAAAGATTTAATGTGAATGGAGGAAGGAAATGGTCTCCTTACTGTGGACTGAAGAATACTCAATTCCATACTACTGGTGTTTTGTAATGTCCCTGTAGAGAACATACAGAGTCAACACTCATTGACCCTGAGAGTTTTGGGTGTGTGGATCATGAGTCCACACCACGCTGGACATTAGTTCCTCAGAATCTTTTGAGAAATACCTTGGTGTCTCTTAGGTAATTAAACCCCAAGTGGGTGAGGAAAATAGCACAGATAGGCTCCTCGTTATTCTGTTCTTTTATGAGCATACAAAAGTGATTGCACTCTGTACCTTCCTTAAAAAAAGTCTTAATATCAGGTTTCAGGGTGCCCCAAATGGTAAAGATGCTCTCAGAGTGCAGACTGAGCTCTGTGATCCAGATTTCACAGGTTTAAACTTGGGCTGTGGCCCTAGCCAACCGTGACCAGCATTCTAGAGGTAGAGTTGGGATTAGTCAGATAGAATTCTGTCAGCTTTTGGTGAAGAAGTGAACTCTGTGCCCTCCCAGACAAATGCAGGCTTGTAGTGGCATCAGTGAGAGATCTGCAGCTCCTTCAATCAGCCACACCTCTCCTGCATGGTGCTGTGAAACTTTCAGTGTATAAATAATGTATTGCTATAATTGTTGCAAGGGTTAGAGGAGCCTGTCCTTCTGCTTCCTCCCTATCTAACAAAGGAATTGTTGCTGTGAGTTGAGGAGTAAAGAAACAAAAAAACCTTGGGTGGGTCTAAACAGAAGAGTATCAAACAAACTCCTTTATCAACATTGAGGAGACTGTTATAGGCCTTAAATGTTGAAACATCAATTTGGGATATTTATTCTGTTGATATACAAGGATCTGAGTCCAGTGAGTGGAAAATATACAAGGAAGCTTTCTGCTGTCTGGTAGATTATTCCACAGAGTCTAGCCTGAGACTACCTCTTCACCTCCCTACATTAATTACATAGCTCACCAGCATGCAGTTAGGTAAATGCTAATTCCAGTTAGAAATTATATACCTCCAATATGGTGTTCATTCAGTCTGTCTGCTGGGGAAGAGATAATGCTTGTTTACCCAGAGAAAACTAATCACATTAAAGGACAATTAAATCATGAGCAGAGGAGATTGGGTCTTGACTTATCAGTCTAATTAACTTCCCCTGGCGTTGAAAGTAAACAGGTTACAATAACACAGAATGCTCTGAAGATGATTCATAAACAAAAAAGTCATAATTATTTTATGTCATGCAAAGAAATTATATAATACTTCAACTTGACTTTGTTCACAGAAGCCCAGAAGGTTTCAGATATGCAGCATGTAAGGGCCTGGGCAGGTCAGAGGACATCATGCGATGGCTGAGTTGAGTCTCTTATATGCAGTGCACAGGACACAGTCATCCTCTAAAGGAAAAGCACAATCTGGAGTAAATGTTTTTTTGTTACTGGAAGAAAACAAACCTGCCAGTTAACAAAAAGCAGAGGCCAAATGTGAGAATTGTAGTTTCTTCAAACATCAGCCTGTGGTTCCCAGTTGCCATAATACTAGAAGGAGAACAGGACAGGCCCTACAGCCTGGAGACTGCATCAGGAGCTAACTGTGCTTCAACTTTCTCAGGGCAGAGCAGTTCCAGGACCAGAAGGTTGCATGGAATGAAAAACCTCATCTCCACTTACAAGTGATCTCTGCTGCTAGTCAGACATCTGTGTACTTGTGCTGTTATCAGTGAGAGTCAGTTCTCTTTCTAACACGACAGTCCTGCTGTTTTGTTTTGTACCCACAACTTGTCTTTGAACAAGGTATACAGGCTGTAATGACAAGCTTTTTAGAGGTTTTGTGTGTGTTGTCACAATATTTCCTGTGCTTCTTCAGAATGGGGCATTTGATGAAAAAAATCAACCCTTCCAAATTAATTATAAAATAAATGACCAAAAAGGAGGACAGAAATAAACTTCTTCTCAGTTCTTTGTTGGGCTGGTTTATACCATCAGTAGCTTTCTGATTTATTTTTATATTTTATTTTCTGTGTCTTCCTATTCATTTATTTTTAATTCTGCTCCAGTTCGCCATGCTCAGAAGCATTAAGCAGCTCTTATTTATTTCCTAATCTCACATTCTTTAGAGCAGTAATCACAGGCATTTATATCTAGTCAGGAAGGCCGACTGCAGTGAGAGATTTAAGCAGCAAGAAGTAAAAAATGGAGAGACCAAAACGTAACAGCCACAGAGATGTGCTCCTACACACGATTAAGATTTAATATGTGCCTTGGAAAAGATGCACTGAGCTGGATTGGCTTTGGCTGATCTTAATCAAGTGTAAATTATTTCCATGTTTCAATTACAAAATCTTATCCCAGTTATGTAAAATTGAAAAAGCAAGTTAATGGTTAACATGTCTTGTTGAAATTGCACATTTGCCATATTTGTTTTAGCCTGTAAAACATCTTTACTTTACGCGTGTCCCTTCAGGTACATATTTTTTGTACTTTTGGCTTCTGTGAGCTAAATGCTTACTTATTAAACATTCCTGGTCTTGGCCCGATGGAGTGCGTGCCGTCCAGTCCAGTGTGAGGAATTGGAGGAAGGTGGGAGGGTGTGGGAAAAGTGGGAGATTGGGAGGCTTGTTCTGAACATTTGCATTGCGGGGATTCTTCCCTGTTCTTCTAAAGTGTAATTAAGTCTCTCACAGTGAACTGTTTCGCTGATTTTAAATGGGATAAATGCCATAAAGGAAGCAACTCAAAAAATGACAGACCTGTTTTCAATAGTAAGTGCCAAAATCTCTGTGTGGCAAAAACATTGTTAGTGAATTAAGGCAGAAGAGCATGCAGGATGTTTCTCTGTTCTGTGCTTACAATGTGTACGTGGGAAGTTGTTCAATATCAGAGAATTGTATACCTTCAAGGACTGCTTCAAATTAGCAGCCTTGTGAATACCAGCTATTGATGGATAAGCTTAAGTCTGCATAATGCAAAGTATTTGTTCTCAGCACATTACATAGGAAAGGCCTGGATTTTAGCTATGAGGGGCACTGACCTATATAACAAAAGGAACAGTGGAGAATTCAGATTTAATGAAAGGTAAATGGACTTCTGATGTTTCTTCCTTCTGGTGACTTGAGTCCTGTGGTAACATGCCTGGTGTAACGGTATCAAAGTCACAGCTTTGGAAAGGCATGATGTTGTGCACTTTTGCAATAGATTTCTGGCCTAGCCTGCTGTGCCATATTTTTTTCACATGAAGAAAGAAAGCTGTATTGTAGTTTAAATATTAAATATTACAGCACTTACACAAGAGTTGGCTGGGGTTCAAATGAATAGACCAGGAAAAAGATTCAGTACTCTGAGTAAAAAATCACAAGAAAGAAAGGAAGTACTTTATATATAAATTTATATTGCAGGTATGCAATGCTGTCACACAATTCTTCTTTCAGATAATTAAATAAGCAACACAACTGACTGGTAAGAGATGTTACTTTAGAAATCCAGTACCTCAGTGATAAATGAACTTTATATTCTGTATGACGTTGAGTGTCACAATGGTTCAAACTTTGGTTCAGATTCCAATGGAAAAAGTAAAGGTTATTTCCCACTGAAAAGTAAAAAAAAGAACATTTAAGTTATTGAGGCTTTTCTGGGTCTCTTAAAGTCAATTGTTCACTTATTTTCTTCTGAAACATTCTACTCTTGAATGGAGAAGATTATGATGGGACATTATACACATTAATTCAAAATCATTAAAGGCATTGACAAATTGTCTCCTGAATGAATAGTTAAATTAAATGAACTAGAGGACATGAGTAGAAACAACATGGAACTGTATTTAAAACTGAGACAAGAGGCACTTCTTTACCCAAAGGATTGTGGGAGTAAAGAACAAGCTAACCAGTCAGGTGTTTGAGGGTAGTGCCTAGCCTTCCCTCAAAAACAGACTAGATGAGAACTTTGCATCATTCTCATTTGTTACCTTAATTTTATTGTGATCATATTTACATTTAACATGGGAATTCCTATAACCAGCATGGGCAACAGAGAACATTTTAACCACATTAAATTCTAGCTTAAATGTGCATGCTTAATCACATCTACGAATTAGCTCAGGACGGATTCATGTATTACTAAACAAGCATGTCCAATGAACAGAAAAAAGGGATTTTTTAAAGTTACCTTTAACAACCATATTTCATCAGTGGCTACCACTTACTCAGCCTTCATCTGCTTTTCTTGTTCTTCCTGTCTAAAATGAACTTGGAAAACTCTTCCTCCTAAACAGCTTTAATACTTCTCCTTTCATACTTCTGAATAAGAAGAGGCAATTGTTTCACAGATGTATCTGGCAGAAAATCAAATCCCTGCTCTTTTCTTTTGAAATATATTTGAAATCTTTGCACGGATCTTTCACTTCTTGTGAGCTATTTTAGGATGTGTAGCTTACTTTGCAATTCTGAATGCCAGAGTATGTTGTTAAATTCTCTTTGTTATTAGTTTGAGTTGTATCGAAATATGATCCTGGATCTCAGAGATAGTGCTGTGCTAGAAGCTGATGTTGTGAAGTACTGTGCATTTGAATGCTTCCAGCTTAACAGCTGAGTTTTAAACCTGATGATGACATTATCATTTCTATTGCTGGCTCCCCAAAGGCATGAATAGCAGTGCATGATCACTGCAGGCTATTGCACAAAAAACATGTGGGCAGGAAAAGGAGAATCTCTGATATGTTTTCCTCTTGGTTAAAACTGGCACCTACTAAATTTCTGAACAGAAAATGGCTAAACAAAACCAGTTTTACATTTCAGTCAATTTTTTTGTTTTCTATTTTGTATTTTTATTTCCTCTTGTTTCCACCTTTCCTCCGTCAGAAAGCCACTTGTTCATGGGCTATCCAGAATGTATCAAGAGTACAATATGTGAATACACCTTGGATGAGATGCCCTGAGATGGAATGGCACACAGCCTGGCTTTTTACATGTCTTTAGGACATAGGAGGACAGCCAAAGAAACCCCTTTCTGTCAAGGGTACAATCTTAAATTTCCACACTGCAAGCAGCCACTGGAGTTGAACCCAGAAATCACTAAGCTTTGTGTTTCCATGTTGCACACTTCCTAAAATGCTGAAATTGCTTCTTTGCTTGTTCAATACTCTTTTCTTATCCTTATCTAATTGTCCTTCATATGAAACACTGCACACTGTCAATAGAAAGAATAAGGCCTTTGAAGTCAGAGCAGTAAATTTGGATGTAAGTGATACTTCAAAGAAAGTCATCCAGATTCAATGAAGATGCAAGAGAGAGTGTGGCTGGAAGTGCTTCGTTTCCAAGTGTAGTCAATGGGCTGTTTGCTCGGTTCTAGACCTGAGACACTTAGTTCATCACAGATCATGAAAAGAGGAAACCTCAGGATTATGCGGATTTAGTTATCATCTTGAAAGACTAGACATCACTGCAGGTCTGATGTCAACATGAATAGATGATTATATCGAGACTGGGATTGCGCCACTGCTGGCCATGACCACTGAGTGTCTGCGTAAGTCCAAATATTACTGGAGGAGAGGTAAATTGGTGGGAATGCGTCACATACTGATGTAAAGGTGATCTCAGTGTTCCACTTTCCCATTTCATTTTTATCAGGATTTGCTACAAAAGGCTCTGTCTGAGCCGTGTACTTTTTCTTGCTCTATATGCATTCTTAAAAAGCAATATTAGAGCTCTAAATATTTCGGACCACTATTCCACTATTTGCCAGAGTTAGAAATTGAGAAAAGCCTGGGTTTTCACAACACAAAAAATACTGGAAGATGAAATTAGCTTGAATGTGGATTCAGACATTAAAATGTGGCCAGATGTTTGAGGTCCTCATAAAACAAGACTATAAGTAATTTCAAGGTAAAAAAAGTATTGCAATGTAAAAATTACTTTGCAAATAGATATTTTTAGTAGCTAAAAGAACCTTAAAGTATACCGCACCTCTTATCTGCATTATACATCTTACAAAACCTTTGGAAACCAGCCAGGCAGCTCAAATACACATTGTTAATAGTTGCCACAGAATATATTGTTATATCCAAAGACACATAGGCAAAAAGTAAACTTAAGTCAACTGTTGCACAGGGGTGAAATATCTTTATATAGAGATTGAACAATGGCTGCCAGTCCGTCAATCTGAGTCCGCTTTTATCAGCTCGTATATAAACACTCCCCACTCTTTGCATTCTCTAATAAGTCACCTACCTTTTCTCCAAAGCACCCAGCAGAGGCTAAGGGATGAACTGTGTATCAACGTGCACTGCTGCTTCAGCACCACACACTGCAGGACCTCAGCATAACAACATTTTTGTTAAACTTGGTAAAGATTCAATGACACAAATGGGGAACTGAACCTTGGCATTTAAGAAAGTTGATTCCCTCAGCTGTGGAGTGCTTAGATCAGAAAATATATAAAAATAATGATTTATTTCACAGCTAAAATACCAATTTCATTCCTTCATTTATGACTCCTGGTAACATGCTTAACTGTCAGGATTTACAGGGCACTGAAACCCTTGCATCATGATTTATGATCTGTAGATGCCCTTAATGGGCCTTAACTTTAACTTTAAATGGCAGATGAATCATATTATTTAGTTATGATGCTTCTGTGAAGCACAGTCCAGCTTAACCTAAGTGTGGATGGCTTTCTTTTTCCTTAACTTAGAATTCATCATTGCTTTAACCTATCGATTTCAATTGAGTGAGTCAGCCAACTGGTGTTTGCAGTGGACCAAAAACCACATACCTCAACCAGTACAAGGTGTGCATATTTTCTTTTGCTGTGATTGCACATAAATTAAAAAGCATCAGAGTAGGAACATACTGGGATTGAATGCAATTAATAAATAGACTTCATGCAGGTTCCGTCACGTTTACTGTATATCATATTCAAAGTTGTATTAGAACACCCCATTAATAGGGCTAATCACGTTAGAATTAGTGGCTGGAGTTGAAGGAGTGGGGGGATTTAAGTGCACAATGAGTTTTAGTACAAAAAGCCTGTTTACCACAAACCATTTTATAGTTGGTTAAGTTTGTACTGACAACTTTGTTAGCATAATTAAGGACAGCTGCTCCTTTAATTAGTTCCTCAAGGCTGAAAGCAGCCCATCCTTTTGTCAAGCAAATCTGAGGATTAACAAAAAGGCCACTTGTTGTCCAGGTTAAAAACACGAAGATGTGCAAAACGTACTTGAAATGGTTATACCCTGTCCTTCTTGTCTTTTGAAACCAGGCTCCCCATTATTAAGCACAGCTAGTGCAGAAAGTATACTGCAAGTTTCAAATTTGCACAGGATGCTTGTGAAATCAATTTAATGGTTCTTAGGAACACAACAGTAATCGTTTGTTTTGTTTTTTTGGCACTTATCTTGAAAACTTCAGAGAGGAACACACTTGTTAATACCCTTAGTCGCAGTTTGCTGGTGTTTTTTGCCATTCTATTAAATGGCAGTTTTTTAAGTACATATTGTATGGTGCCACACATCATTAACTACTAAGTCTGTCTATAGTGCGAAACAGAAAGAAGCTGTCATTTAAGCTCTGCCAACATTTGAACTGGCTCGGTGTTAAATGTGCTTGGGTGCTGTCCCATGTACATTATTGAAGCATTAAACTGAAATTGACAGTTTTCGGGTAGGGGATGGTTGGAGGAAGAATTTAACAGTCAAATCATAACTGGCAATTTTCCTCAGTTTGTTTAAACCAACAATGGTTTGCAGTAGCAATTCAGCACTGAGCAACGTTTTTTATACCAGTTTGGAATTCATTCCATTTCTTGAGTTAACAGTGTTAAATATTTGTTTTAACAATTATTCCGTTTATGCATAGGAACCCAATAATGACTTACACCATCAAATTCTCTAGTACTTACAAAATAAAAGGTAGTTTGCTTTCTGAAAAGAGGCAGGATATTGCTGTTGGACAGCTTTTTAAAAACTCCTACTGAGGGATATTTTCTAGAGACGAAGAGGAGAACCTATTCTCAGCTTCCATAACCATTTGCACCATCCCTTCATTTTCTTTCTAATCCTCCTTATCCACCCCTTTCCCTCATATTTCTGCCCCTCCTTCATTCACCCACAGGTGTGAAGAAGGCTGCACAGCTCAGTTAGTACTGTGAATACAAGATTCTTACATTTGCGGGGGTCATTCTAAAGGTAAAACCTTTAATGCTATCCTGTTTCCCATTTAAAACTACGTGAAAAGTCAAATTTAAACATGAAAAAGTCCTGTTTTTCTTTTGGTATGAAAATCCAACAAAAGTCATTGATAATGTGTGTAAAGACAGTAAAAATTAGAAAGATACTTGACCTGTGGAGACCCTCAATAAGTACATTTTGCATTTTGCATCTCCTTGAATGTTCTATTATCTATAAGTCCTGAAAGGCACTCCTTTTGACCTTCTCTCGGTTTACTATTTATCAAGTACATGTCCATCCTAGCATGCCTGCTAACTGAGGGAAAGTATGGAAACCAAATTAATGTTACAAAATATTGTACAGCATATCTATGCAACTTTAAAGAATTCCCCCCTTTTTTATTATAATGTGAAGATCATCACATCTGCACATTGTAGATTAACCCTTCATGTAAGCACTGCATCTGATCGATGAACAATTGTCAGGCATGACTGAGTTGAAGTGCATTGTTTTTCTCTCTGGCAGATGACATGTAAACTCTAAAAAGACAACTGTAGCATGGCACAAACAGTGCTACTATTTTTTGCATTCAAACATAGCTATTCTCAGCTTACAGACCCTTACAGGATTTATTATGGAAGTAATTGGTTAGGATAGAAAATAAAAATATACACAGAAAGAAACAGCTGAGAATAGCTTATAGTGCAGACAACAGGAAACGAAACCATAAAAAACGGAATAACAGGAAAAAACAGGGAATATAAACTGCCCCTGTCAGTCGTCTTGTGCAAGAACGTGGCTTTAGACAAGGAGATGTTTACAAATGCCAAAGGTTAGGTTAGTCCAGTCACAAATGTATGCATATTTTCAATTAGTAGTTATAAGAAAAGGGGAAGTTCTTCGAACATGCCGAGACATGCTCTTGAAAATGCAACTCTATTGCGCAATAAGTGCATTTAAAATATAATTCTGTGCTGCAGTCATGAGCACTTTTGATGTAAACAACACTGTTCTCTCAATTTCCTTCATATTCCAGTTTTCTGATTTTTATCCATCAGTATGAGAGTTTTAGAAAATCTAATCTTACCAATGTGCATGGTCTTTTGCATGTTTTTTGTTTCTAATCTGTCTAAGCCTAAATTTAAAGGCTAGAAAATTATTCGTGTTTGGATGTTTCAGACAAATGTCCTTCAGCTCTGTGAAAAGCAATATAAACAGTGAAATAAAGTTATTCAAAAGTTCTTGGCATGATATTTTGGTGATGTCAGATTTTTATTTCTCCAAAGAGCTTCCAATATACTGTACGTGAAATATTCCTGAAACCTGAAATCAAAACATCTTTATATTCTTCCGTTATATAATTGTTTGCATTTTATAAGCATTAAACTGTTCTTTTATCAATTTACGTAATGTTAAGGATGGTGAATGATAAATCACTGCCATTTTCACAGAGTTAAGATTTGATATTCTTTGAAACTGACATTTCTTTAGTAACTGTCTCTTGAAAGAAGTGGCAGAGTAAAAAAATAAATTCTATAGATGAGTCTTGCTATTGAAATTTAAACTTCTTTGTGTTCTTTTGTTGGTGGGGTGGTAAATGAGGACTAGAAGAATTATGCTGTCTGCGTGTTATATAAACCATTCCTTCTGTTTATGGCCAATACTCTGGATTCAGCTGTAAAAATGATTTCCTGTGTAAAACCACAATTTTCAAAAAAGCCACATGTTTCCTCACTTTTATTTAAAAAAATCTGGGTCTAAGACATTTGCAGTTATGATCTAGAACTTGTGAATTATGATCTGACTCTCAACGAGCCTTTAGGTGTATGAGTAGTGTTTATTTGTAGATTTAGTAAATTTAGTTGTGTTCCTTGTGAAACTCAAAGCTGACATTCAAAGCTGGCAAAAAATGTGTTTCCAATTGAATGATCTTCAGAAATACAAAGCCTATAATCAATGTAATAATTCATTAATAATGTACCTAAAATACAGCTTAGCTGAGACATTGAATTGCTATAAAAACATAATTCAACAAATCCTACAAATATCCAGGTGCATCCTGGTCTTAGTTCAGTGCCATGCTGTGATGCAATCAGAATTGTGGAAGCTGTGAATAAGAGGCTCATAATGAAATTAAGCAGCTTAAAGCCTTTTAAACCTGAATACACATATGCACAAAGTCAAAAGATGTATATATGTCAGTACTACATATGTAAAATGTATGATCATGCATGCAAATGACGAGAAAAGCTGGAATGATAATGACGACGTTTAACAGTATTTAATGTCAGGGGCTGGTTAAAGATGTGATGTCACTTCGCTGAAATCCAAGCAACTCAGAATCCTTAGTTAAAAATTTTACTCTGTACACAAGTGGACTTCTGCAGGATAATTTTAAACTAATGCAGAAGCAATCCGTAAAACAAGGAACACAATCATAATAATTAACAGCTCAATCTGACTGAAGGTAGTCACTTGTAAAAAGAATGAAAGATACAAACAAGTTCTTAGTACTAATAATTCAAAATTATTTGTTATAGTTCATGAAAAAAATCAATCTTCATAGCCTTCTGGCACAGGGCAGAATTATTTTAATGCAAGTCAATGTTAAGTTAAGGATATAGCTGTTTATGGTCTCTACTTCACTCTGGAATGACAACTTTCTGAAATCTAAAATTGTAGAATAATGATAAGTGGTCAACAAATTAAGGAATGTCAAACATCAAACGTCTAGCTACTGTTTAAATAAAGGCATTTCTTTATCCTCCAAGGATAGAGAAACGCAAACTGAAAGATGTAGATTCCAGTGAACGTTTACTCACATGCTTCCTAAACACGTTTTTGCCACCTTTTCACATTTTTCTGTTTTGGTCTCGACTGTGATTGTGAAAGATCTATCAATGAGAGCTGATTGATCCTTCTTAAGCCTAGGGTTGGAGCCCCTTTATTTGGATTTTATTCAGCGGCTTGCTACAACATAATTGAAACTAATATTTACTACCTCCTTGTTAGTTCAACTGATAGATACATTTTAAATTAAAGAGAAAAGTTTAAACACTGGAGCACACTGAGCTCAGCCCAAGTTTACAAAACAAGCTAACAAACATTGAAATCCTCATTCATCTATGTCTAATATTGCAAAACATTCCTTAAAATTCACCTTTTTATATGAATTACATTTGGGTGTGTACTTTATAACTTTGTGTACTCTATAACTACTGTATGCCTCAGAGGTCACAAATATACTGTAGTTATTTCCATTAATTATTTATTATTATTTAAATTATTTATTTAATTAATTATTTTCTCTATTGGAAAGTTGAGCTCTTTTTTTCCAGGTCCTCAGCTTTTGATTATTTCAGAAGATTTGGACCATGACCACCGAGGACCGGCACTGGGGAACCCAGGTCTAATCTGATGAATGTTGTACTATTTGCCATGATTGTCCAAAGTCCGGCTGGCTTAAACAAAATGCCGATAACAGCAGCTGCCTGAAGACTCCAGAGATTTCTATGATGTAGAACTGAAGCCTTAGCTTCACATTCTGGCTTGTGTGTGTTGGAATTCATGTGAGAAGCTTCATAACTGCAAATTCTTGCTCATCAGAGCAGCTGAGCCTTCTGTTCTGTAAATCGCCATTCTTTTTCTGCATAAAAAACAACTTATCTCTTCCAGTCTAACCGACAATTAATATGTGCTGCTCTTCTGTGTGAAATCTACAACCACCCTGTAGTACAAACAGACCTTATGTATTCCTTTATGTGCCGTGCCTAGAAACCAGAAAGTTTAAGCATTTGTTTTGCACTTTGGATATTGTGTGTTACGATGTGTAAATGAAGGTACAATATATTCTGATTTAATGTAAAGGCTTTGAAAAGGCACTGTATTTATGAAACTGACAATGAAACTAAATTGACATGGTACAGAAATCTCAATTACATTTTGTGCTGCCCATCATCATTTAAAATTATTTTGCTTTCTAGTCCTTGCTTCCCCCAACCACATTCTTGGCCACATTTACTTTAAGCCTTCATCCCACCCCCGAACCCCACCTTAAGCCCCTTCGTTCCCCCTAACATATTGCCAAGCACTGCCAAACAAGCAAATCTCAAACAAGCCATCAAATAGATCCAAACTCAAAGTGCAATAAGTGATACCGGGTCACCCCAGAGTCAGCTCATCCTTCCTAACTGGAGGTAAGAGCAGAATGCCACACAAAATGTAAAATAACAGGTTGCCAAAGGGGACAGAGCTTATCAGGTGGACTGCTAAAGATCCTTTCTATTCCTTTTCTTCTTTTGAAAAGGAGAGAACCTCTTAATCCTGCATTAAAACTGGGGTGGGGGATAGCCACCAGCTAAACAGGACCCCCCATAACCCAGAAATGCAGCAAACGTTTACCTCAAGTGGTTTAAGAGTAGGTCCTGACAGTAATGTACATGGACTCAGAGGGATTTGCAATACATGGATGAAAGATGCTAAAATAATGGACCAGCTAACATGACCAAAACAGGGTGGGTCAGCAACTGTTTAGAGTGTTTGAGCTGCAGTAATTGCAGATGATTACGGATATTGAACCTAGACAGTCATCCTGTATGCATGTGGATTTCCTACACTTGTGTTATTTCAATTTAATACAATTGACTGGATATTTATAAAGGCTGCTGTCATTATGTCATGGTGTGTTTTATGTGATCTATACATTCTTAAAATATTGTTCAAATCTGCCAGTAGAAATAAAAGCGTCTCTTTCAAGAAATCCAAACCAGATGTGTTGACTCTAGAGAAGTAAACCGAGGCACCACTTGTAAATAATGATTTATTTTTTTTTAGACTGCTGTGGTCTTTGTTGTGAAACTTTAGATCACAAATTTGAGGGCCTTTTGTTACAATGTCTGTAATCTTGCATGCCTGTAATAGTGCGCCACGCATGTGTTCTTCAACTCATAAAACTTTGCAGGGCAAGGAGATGAATGCGGTGAAAAGCAAAACAAAAGAAATTTTGAAATACTTTGTGTCTGCTACCGCATCGGCAACCCTTTTCAAAAACAGTCAGTAAAACGAGCTGGGTTTGTCAGTGGGATTCCCAGTCCAAATCCCTGTGACAATCCGGAAAGTGCACAGACACTAGAGGTTTTGGGGTTCTGAATTATTTCCTGCAGCTTTGCAGCCAGGTTTCCAGAGCTGTTAAACAATTAAGTTTAATTGAAGCAATTGTGCTTCCCAATGTAGCTTGTGGCACAAAATAGCTGCACGGTTAATGAAATTGTGTGACTCGTTGCTCTGTCTAAGGGGGAGAACTTAGGAGGACTTTTCATTTTGAAAAAAATGAAAGGTTGAAAAAGTAGTGCAAAGTCATGTTTTTTTGGAAGAGCACCACACTAGTTCTGTAAGAATAACTTCATTTTTAAAGATAACCTGTGCTGTCAAAATGCCCACCAAACTGTCTCATTCTATTTCCAACACCCATGTTGTGCTTATTTAGGCAGGTGATGCAGATGTAATGGAAGAATATTCTGTATGACAAGCTGTTAATCCCTACATTACTTTGTACCTTTTGAAGTGCTGTGAGCTCGTATGTAGTCAGGTACGCAGTGGTACAGGTTTGTCCTTCTTTTTTACACTGCATAAATAGCAGGAAGACATACAGTATACTAGTCACAGGAAAGGATGACTTACTTTAATATGTTAGATCATTATGGATTCTATAAGAAGTTTATCTGCATTAAAATGGATGTAATGATATAGCTTCAAAAGTAAAATAGCAAAAATACTATCTTGTTTGGTTATCGAGTAGCCTATTGATCAAGTGCAGAGAGTATGCTTCAACATGGTTGCTAGGTCGTACATTCAAGACCTCTTCAGCTGCTTGCCTAAAGACATGGCTCCTATTTTCTTCTTCCTGGGCATTCCACATTCTCAGTTCCTTGTAACATCCATATCAATATTTCAGTAGAGATTTCATTCAAAGCCAGGTGATAATAATTTACTGTAACACACGTCTACAATGACAGGAAGACAGCACTTCCATTTCTCTGTAAACAAAACCCATGTTCGGCAACAGCAGTGGTGATGGACTACGCAGCTCAACGCAGCCCGGTCAACAGACCTAAGTAAACGCTCATGACATTCACCTCGCCTCATGTGAATGGCATGCATTAATATTAGGACAGCAGTGGGGTTGCGAGCAAAAGGCATGGTGCTACCTCTGCCCATAGATTCAGGATTACGTGATCACCGCAAGAAAAAAAGTGTCTGCTGCTTACTTTGTAATTAGTCTTGTTCTGCTCTTTTTCCTAAGTGGTTGTTGGTGGAGATTTCTAATTGCACGTTGGCAAAAATGAAAGGGAGAGCTGAGGAATGCCAGAGACAGGTTCGCTGACTCAGTGATTGTCATAATGGTGCTTACACAGCAGTGCTACATACTTTCCTCATCTTGCCCCCTTTGGAAAAGGAGCGCAGCTCTGCCAGTTACAGTTCAAAGAGTTAAAAACTCAGCAGTATGGATGCATTTCTGAAGTTTGAAGGAGTTTAAATTAAGCTGTAAAACAATAGCACCTGAAGTACAACAGTCTCTAGGTGCTTACTTCTGATGGGTCTCAGATTAGATAAACGCTCAGTGTTTTTATAAACCTACAAATTAAAACACATCCACAAGCAGTAAAGTGCAGACCTTTCTTATGAGCCTTTAGTGAAGCTCAAACTATGTAATTATAGCTAGGGGTGAGGTTTAGTCCATTTTCCTAAAGCTCATTAGATGCCAAACAAAACCCACTTTCCACAAAATGTCCTGAAAGGTTTTTCTCACGCCTCATTAACTGAGAGCAGTGTCTTCCTCCTGGGGGCCGGTGCTGTTACTGAGTCTTGTCTGTCGGTGACATTTGTTGGGAATTGCAGCTATGCTGAAAGCCACTCATTTAGACCTGTAAGAGATAAATCCTGTGACAACACAGTGCATATCATCACTGATTAAAATTATGCCTCAATTTAAAGGCTTTTACCTTCTGACAGTGAGAAACCAGGAAACTATTAAGGTGACCATTAAGAAGAATTATTGTGAGTAGTACTGCATTTAAAAGTTATATTTACTGAACGTGTCAGATTAGGCATTTATCACTTAATATCTCATTCTCAAAGCTATCCTCTGTGAGATAATGTCCACCTGAAGCCATGTCATTTTACATGGATTCATCCTTGATGAGCACTTCTAAATCTTCAAAGATTACATTTTACAGTATATACTAGATTTACATTTTTGGGTTACAAACAATGGCTAAAAAATCCGCACTAAAGCTCAACAGCAGTAGTACTGAATTAGTAAAAAGAAAAAGAAAATCAGTTGTCTAAAATATATAGAAGATTTAGTGCAATTTACAGATATTCTGGTAAGCGTGAAAATAAAGGAATGTGTCATCAATTAAATGCAACTAACTAGAAATGTTCAATCTAAAAGGACCACTAATAGAAGACTGTCATGTTAAGATAATCATTGGTTGCATTATAGGAATCTGACATCCGTGAATGTACTAAGGAGAAGGCAAAATCAGTTGGGCTCCAGGAAGATTTTAACTTTTCTGCCTTAGTCAGAAGCACAGTGAATCCTGGATCTGCCTGGCCCAATTTTTGATCTTGATGGGGAAATAATTTCCTGTGGGTTAGCAAATCAGGTTTCTTTGCTCCCAGCAGACTCCACAGCAAAATGAGCCAGGTAGAGCTGCCTACATTCATGTGTCTCGAGCGGGCCCCCGTGAGGTAACACAGGTGCCAGTTCTGTCCCCTTGGGGCCAATCCACAGTTTCCTTTTGAATAGTGCATGAGCCTGTAATGAATTCATTGACAAGCACAAGGAAAGCAGCGTGGCACTGACTGACATACAACATGAATTTTACATGTGGGAATGTTTTTTTTTCTTGTTTTTTTTAAACCCACCTCCACCCCCCCAACTTTGGAGGACTTCTTTATTTTTTTTTCACTCTCTCATTTTTGTTGTTCTTATTGGACAATAACAAAACAAATCTTACATTCTCCAAAAAAAATAATTAAAAAACTTCCTACTAATATTCTTAACATCCAGTGCCATTCAACTATGTCTCTAATGGGCCCCAAACATTCCTATACTCATTAAGTTTCCCCAGTAAATTACATGAAATCTTTTCAAATGTAACTTGTGATGCAGCCTCTTCCTTGTATGACGGTCCTGTACTGTCCACCCATATCATTTTAAGCAATAATTCAGAGAGTCAAAAAAGTAATTTCATATTGAATTGCTACTTTAACCTTTGATAAATCACCAAGGATACATGTAATGGGAGTAAGTGGAACTGAGATATTTAGGTGCCTGAGAGCTTTCCCTACTGTGGAGGTCCACAATGACTCTGTGTGCTGACAATACCATAATAAGTGCAATAGTGATCCTTTATGTGTGTTACATTTTGAAAAAGTTCCTGTATTATACCACTTCATCTTTTTCATTTTTTTTCTGGGGTATATTAGAGTCTGTTTAAAATTTTGTACTGAAGCAGTTTGTTATGTATAGCTCTAAATGGATAACTAACATTATGCCACACATTATGCCCAGTCTATGTCCTCCGACCCTCTGACCCTGACCAACAGTAGGAATGTTGAACTCATGCTGAATTCAGAATTACAGTTCCTTTTGTTTTCCAACTTTGGCAATTAAATCATTAGTGAACCATCTGTTGTACAAAGAGAAGATTATTGTGCCTTAAACTTTTAGTAAAACATTTGCATATTAGGACTGACAAGTGACGCGTCTGCGAATTTAGAAACTGGTCTGTCTTCACAGTGTACGGCAAATGTGTCTTGCGATGTTTGAAAGTCAATAATTCACACTGCACACTGGAAAAATGTGTCTGTTTACAGGTCCAATAATGTTTGCGCTTTGAAAAGCACATTGCTGAACACATAAATTGGGATGGGGGGTGGATAAACTGAAAAATATGCAGTGGGAAGCAGTTATTTCTAGACAGCACTACACCAATTAGTGTAAAACATTTGCAAAGGTCACTGAGTGCGTAGTCAAAATAGGCCAGGACCTAGAGATCACTCTAGCATTCTTCAATGAATTTGCTAATCACAAACTCTTCTAAGGAAGTTTCGTGGGCAGAACCATCCTCTAAGAAATGTAACACATACGTTTTCCCTGAACTTTGTTTTTCACAGTTTACTAAAAATAATTTTGACACATTAATGTCAGGCACTGGTCCTCAGAGTTCAGCAGAGAGAAAGCGGACAGTCTCAGAAATGCAGAAGAAAGTGAGGAAAAACCAAAGCTTTCTTTTTGTTGTGACATTTGCAATACCTTTGGTCATTCCTTAAAGAAACTGTCTGTACTATAGATGCTATATTATCCTTGCTTATGTTTCTTCTACTCATTTGGTATTTAAATTTTGGCATCAAAAAAAGATCCAGTCTGAAGACGACAAAATATCACTGTATGGTTATCCCTACACAAGCTACAAAATTACACACAGTGTCATATAGAACAGTCCTTACTGTTACAAGCTACACATGTATGCGTCTGCGAATCTTGTCACGTGTGTCTTTCTGGTTCACAGAAGTTGTTTGCTAGTGGACATTTTCCCAGTTTTGTTATTCCAATGAGACATCTGCCAGTGAAGCCACTTCCTTTTGCAATAGCCCTGTTACCAATTTCCCTATTGAAATCTCCTCAGCCTACTCACATCACAGCCTGGGTGCAACTACCCAGTGCATTTCCAGTTTATATCACCCACCACAGCTTAACTTACATCTGGAGCACCATGATACTCTAATAATATATGAACATAACAAAGTTACAAACAAGAGGCAACCATTTTGGGACCTCGTGCTTGTTTTTTTTTTATATCAGCTTATTGATCTGAGCATCTCATCCGTACATTTTTGGCTAATTTTCGTCTTACCCTTTGAAAACATTAACATTTAGGCTTCTGTTACACAAATGAACAGCAGCAGCACAAAACAAATGTTAGACCATTGATGCATTAACCAACCAAAACATTGTTACAACCCCTAATTTTTATTTTATTTTGACTCGGACAGAAATGTGCTCTTCCCCATGTTTGATTGTGAATAGAGACGTTGTAAAAAGCCACCATATAGAGTATTGGTTAATATCCCATTAATACGTTGATTTTGTTCAAATTTATTTTGCTCAACATCCCCATCTGACATTCTGAGAAGTCCATCAGAGCACACAAATTCAAGTACCACTGGCCTATTGGCAAGTTAATTGAGCATGAAGAGACATTTTTAGAATCATGTTAAAGCTGACTAATGATATTCCCAGTGCAGAGGCAGTTCTCAGACTTTGCCCTGTGTGTACTTTGATTAATGAGAAACAAGTTAATGTCTGAACCAGAAGCAAGAGACCCTTGTACTTATTACTAAAAAAAGCCCCAGCCACACTGTGAGAATGGAAGCATGAATGACAGCTCAACTAAAAGACTTCATTTTCATGTGTGATAAAGCTAAAGACTCTAACATTGTACTCTAATCATCTTGCACGACTCTTTCATTGTTTTACAATCTAGCTGCTATTCCTATGTCCCATCTAACCTGAAAGATACAGTTTATCAGCACAGTACTGCTTGACATCTATCAAAGATGTTCATTTTCTTGCATGCAGCAATGATTTACTTTGTTTTTATTTTGTATCGTCACATTATTGCTCTTTACCTATTACATTGTATGTACCTTGTACGGCACAATACCTCGTATTTCAGTAGTTTAGGTTGTAACATTTATTTAACTGGATCACGTAGTGCCCTGTAAATTGAAAAACTGTCATTATTTTATGTATTTACCATAGAATGGTGTCCATGAGTATTTAGCTGCCCAGAAGCCTTTGCAACTGTAAATCTTTTTGTTTTGCATTGTCTCCTTGGCAAAGGTTTCT
Source organism: Lepisosteus oculatus (assembly GCF_040954835.1). NCBI lineage: Eukaryota > Metazoa > Chordata > Actinopteri > Semionotiformes > Lepisosteidae > Lepisosteus > Lepisosteus oculatus. The sequence goes on from NC_090716.1 coordinate 12,937,384, forward strand.
GAGTGATATTAAACATATTATTACAATTTTATGCATATGCATACCTTACTGAAGGTACTTCAATAAAAGTTCATTCCTATACCTGCAGCAAGGTTATTTCCAGCAGGAGAAATACTGGATCATTGCCAATCATGCAGGGAATTTGCTATGAATAATTCAACGTTACTTTTAGAGACTTTGGGTTTTCTATTGTCACCAGGATCAGTTTTATAAACCCTCTCAGAGCCTTACATGAAACATGAAGCTGGTCAACAATCTGTCAAACTAATAGTATATTAAGTCCAATTTTATTTATTTACACAAAAGCTCTTAATTTATAATGTGTAATTTGCATTATGTATCCATTTTTCATTTGTGTACTGTAATTTGTGAATTATGAAAACAATGAACCTTCTGTTGAAAAAGGAGAAACCATCTTTGTCACTCCCAAATATTCTGAACCAATTTTGGCTGCACATCTGTGGTCTAAATATAGATGCTTTGTGTGTGTGTGTGTAATTGAGTTTTGTTACAGAACGTCTAGTCAGTTTGCCTCCATAAGAGGGAAATGCATGTTACCTCTTGTTCTATCATCAAAATTGCAACAGCTGTATAAGGTTAATTGGTTCAAATACTAAATGCACAATAAAAACACAAAGTAGTCCCTATATGCATGTGTGCAAATATGTTTCCTATCTATACAGTTTAAAAAGTACAACAAATTTGTCATTTTGATCCTTAAAGTGAACGTGAACGGTTTTGTTAAAACCCAGCAACAGGTATGTAAGCCTTTATCTGCTGGAGGTTTGAAGTTTGAACCATCACTGAGCTAAACCTATTTAAACATTTTATCAATCTATGAAATATGCCAAAGTAGATACAGATGGTAAAGAGGGCAAAAGTGAAGACATGGAGTGTCTCTTTACGAGCTATAATCAGACTAAACATGTGAAAATGAAGTCGGAAGATTTGAAGTTACATATTTCCAAATGCCATATTGTATCCTAAACTTAGTTGTGCTTCTTTTATACATGTACTGTATATTAACCATTCATCTTTACTTTAAGAAAATCTGAATGACAACATCTTTGTTCTTCCGAACAGGTTCAAGCTCAAGAAACCATGGACGTCTGTAGCTATTTTCCACATGTGTTCTCAAATGTCTCTGGTATAACAGCTGCTAAAACTCTAACTCCTCCTTCTCAGAAATGACTAGCAAATTACCATTTGCATAATTTCATGCTTCATGCATAATTTATGCTGATGGCTTTAACTGCATCTAAAACTCTTTTAAGGGTTAACCTTAACCCTTAAATCACACTTAGATAACCTTAGATCACACTTTACCGGATAGTATACAGTCTCAGAAACTGTTTTGGAAAGAACCATGCCTAAGTTAGTTTTTAGACTAAGAAAATGTATCATAGTATTGTCAGATGCTTTTTCTCATCTTGAAAACATTAATTTAGCCCCCTAATCCTTCCTTAGCATGCAAGCTCCCATTTTGTGTATGTGCCTTTTTTCTTGCATTTTTGAAAAATCAAAGAAAACATTGTTAAAAAAAGATTAGATTCCATGAAAAAGCGATAAATAAAGACTATATTTGGATAACGTCTGGCTTTTTCTCATTGCGCAGATGTTGTTTGTGAAGTGGTAACAAATTTGTCTCTCTCTGTGTGCTGCGTTCAGCCTTCACAGCCAACGTCTGACAGCAAACTCACACGTACAAGCTGTATGTGTGAGGCACCAGTTTCAACTTAACAAAACTGTGATCATATACTCATTTCTAAACAGCTTTTCTTCACTAATCATCCTCCTTCAATCTGTGTTCTGAACTGCTGATGTCTACCAGAACCCCTACTGACTCAGTTTTGGCTTAATGTTTTCCAACTTCAAAGCTGAAACTATTAATCAGCACTATATTGCTCATCATGATTATACTGGACCGATAACCTTGATCAAATGACCACAGAATTATGCTTTCAGCCGTGAAACCATCATTTTTTTGTCATTTGTGTAATGTGAGGAGAATGATGTTTAGACAATGTCATCAACCAACAGTGATTCAAGTTCAGTTGTGCTTGCATTCCCTGAAACATCGCAAGGTTACCCAGTCAGAGGAATACTGCAGATGTAAGTAGGCAGTGTTTAAAAAAGTGCTTTAGTCTTTAATGCATATTAAAGAAAATTATATCTGAGAAACTCTGATTCAGACAACAAATCTCTTCCACAGCCTTCGGAAAAAGAAATCCCAGTTTATTAAATGCTTCAGCTTCTGTTCATAGCTGGTGAAACACACGTGGTGTGAGGTTTACTCAAAACTGACCCAGCATGGTGATGTCACATTGCATCAGAATGCCAGGCCATAATCCACAAGACAGAAGTATTGCTGGCACCCAGTAAGGTGTGGTAACTAGTGACAGTGAACCGGCAATGTACATTTGCAGGGGGTTAGTCATGCATTTACAAGCTCAATCACAAGACAAGTCTTTTAACTGTGAGCCAGCATTGCTAGCTAACTAAAACAAGGGGAGTCCCAATAATTGTCTGTGTGTGGCAGAAGGAGTCAAGGCCCTGAAAAAAAAACTCAATAATGTACATTTTGATTAGGGAGCATAGAATAGCTATAGGCATGTTTGCAGTCTTTCTCTTAAAGGTGAATCAAACAAGGCTGATTTTCACAGTGGGGATGGAAAACACCTGAAAACATGCTTTTTAAACACCCAGTCACACAGCAGAGGGAGTAGTTCTCAGGGGCTAGAGCCAAATAATGTCTTTTGGCATTCCTAGCAGGCATTGGAGCACAAAGTGTCAAAATGAACAAAAGCTCGTGTTCAGGCTCAGAAGTGGTTCCACTCTCAAGATCTGCACAAGGCCTTCAACGTTGTTAAGAAAGTGCTATTGCTTGCAACTGATTTAGTTTTTAAAATCCATGCCCTACAAAGCATTATTTTCTCCAGCCATGACAGAATCATTTTCATAACTCCTCTGACCTTGTTCTGAAACGCTAATAGAAAGATGTTTTTTATACATCTAAATAAAGAGTGGTTCTTTTTCAAACACCCAGATTCCATAATGAAATCAGTTTCACTCCAAGTCACAGTATGTGCTGCAATTGTTAGAGCAGAGCTGTAGCATAAAGCTGAGTTTGTATTTCTTCACTGCTCCAAAAAGCGATCTAATTGTCATTTACTAATCAACCAGAGCCTGCCAGTAAGGTTTTCCAATTATGTAACCATGGTTTCTGACTTGTAAACAATTTGCAGGAAGCTTTTTCACCACTTTTTGTCATCAGCAACAAATTGAAAAAAGCACAAAAGTGTAAAAACTTGAATATGCTTTTACTGATTAAAATATAAAAAATGTGTTAAATTGTGATTTAAAACACACCCATAAATTATCTGTGACATTAGGTTTAGATTGGAAATATTGTTAGATGGATGGAGATCCTGGATGAGAGTAAATTCAGAACTGTAACAGAATTGTACAGTGTATAGCTCTTGAATATTAAAGGTTGGAACTCCTTTACCACCCTAATTGGAATATATGTAAGACAAGGGTTCAGAAAACAACTCTTCAGACTACCACAGTACCACACTCTTGACATTGTTTTGACATGTTTTGTACACAGAAAAGAGTTTATTGGACTAATGCTGTTCTAACCGTGTCCAGTGCTTAGTGATTAGTAAGGGATTATTTTACAGTCAGTAAATGTCTATGACTCTCCCAAACTATACATACGGAAACTGGGGGAAAAACAGTCTAAAAATGAAAACCGCACATGATAAAATTCCATCTGGTGTAAAACTGAAATGCAGCATGGTCCAGTCATGTGTTGTTATACACTGTGATTGGCTGTCACGTACGCAATGAGAAAGTACCACACCTGCATAATTCAGAGATATAAAATGATGGGTAGTGTGGTGGATATCCCTGTGAACAACCTATTGTTCCTGGGAGGGAAATATTATATGACGAGTGTCTTAATCCATGAAAGCTACTCCATGTAACCAACTGAAGCCCAATTCCATGTTTCAGTTGGATCGGTATATATGTCTGTTAATAAATAGTTGTCAAGGCAAAAATTATTCAATTAACTCACAGTATGACATTCTGTTGAAAATACAGATGTCGGTGGTACTTCTAGAACCATACCATACACAGTAGGCCTTGGTAACCTCAATGAATTTGCAGCTGCCCAAAATCCTGAAGAGACGTAACAGGTTGAAATACAGAGAACCTACTGTCACAGCAGGTGCTACTCTTTCTAACCCAATCTCCTTGAATAAGTCAGTAGTAAACATGCACTTTTTTTACTTTCCAAATGAAAAGTGTAGTAAATACAGTTTGTCAGAAACCCTTCTTACAATCTCTGGTGTTACATTTTAGTATTAGCAAAAAGAAAAAAAAAAGTTTTTTTTTTTTGCTTCTTTGTACTCGAGTACTAAAAACTGGGGTGTTCTTCACTTCAGAATCACTGGGAGAGTGGAGAACAAGGACCTGACCTGGTGTCACACAATGGCCTGAGTAAGGCCAAAGTAGGTCCTTTTCATAAAATACTGGCAGTGAAGCAAAGCACTCAAGTGAAGTACTGTAAGTGCAGTTTATTTACAATGCTTCACCATTTCCCACATAAGAACCCCCCTCCCAAGGAACAAACATAATCCTTCAAATAAAGACAAATCCTTCTGCAATTATTCTTATTGCCATTTCTCTGGTTTTGGTTACAACTACCTAACTCACCAACTGACTGATTATTAGGCTGAGGGACCAGCTGTTCTAGTATATAAGCCCCTCCCTCCTCTTTGGAAAAACAAATTCTCAAAATTTCACAAATTATACATCCATAATACATTCATTCAATTACTAAGAAAAGAACAACATCAAATATATCTTAATAACACACAGTTTACATTTCCTTTTATCCCGGTTCAAATAAACATCAATACAAACACCGACATCTCCCCCTCTTCGCACGCATGTGGTTTTAACTATCTCCATAAATTCACCTTTAGAAGGAGGGACTAGGTTTGGCCATCCGCGGCCACCATAGGCTGACCCATCCCGGAAGTACCAACACCAACCTATTTGTAGTAATGGTATCATTCATTTCGAGAGCAGTCTCCATTTACGCAACAATACTCACGCATCCCCATATGTAAGTATATGTTTTGTGTATGTGAAATGAAGTAATAGCAGTTACTAGTCAAGCCCCGAGTGTGTACTCTCAGGAACTTATTTACTGTAGCAACCGCTCAACGGGAGGTGTATGAATAGTGTATTCCCCGTGATACCTGTACCTCCTGGTAATAAAGCTGAAAGTAAATGAAAGGTACTGCCCTTGAGTTGTATTTAAGTACAGACGGATGTATATAATGAATGTTTGCTCTTATTACATGGAAGAGCAAGAAGGTGTGACTCCCACCCACCATTTTCCTGCTGAATCCTGATCACAGTCCGATAGTGACTTGGAAGTTCAAACTGGCCAGGATGTCGTTGTTCTGGAGAGGAAGTATTGGAAAGGCAACATTGGCCGTTCTATTTTTATATATTAAAGAAATATATGTCTAACACAGGAAGCCTACAGGTTGCTGAAACAGAACAATCATCTATTACTATTTAAAAGACTCACTGTGCTCAATTGTTTAATTGTAATGTGTAGCATCTCAAGAAACATTTATAATTAAAAAGTACAAACCAAAAGTATCTTATATGGTGTTACTGCATGCCTTTTAGCAACACATCACTTTCAGAGTGGCTGCTCTAAAAAAACAATTTTCTTATGCAAACTCCTAGTGACTCAAAGCAACCCCAGCCAATCTGTAGCATCCTGTAGCATTTCAGTCACGCTAGTGCTCAAATCGTCATCACCCAAATTACTATTTACCAAGACACATGGAGAAATTTCCCAAATAGCTAATTATCATCAGACAAGAAACACTGCTGCACTAACCGGTTTCAATCCCACCCCTGTTTTCTGCAACAGTGCCCCATCCATCATCTTCAACACTTAAGAAATAGTACGGGTATCATCTTAACTCTTTCATTGCCATTGGAAGGGAGGTCCGACGGGATGTGTTCCCGACTCTTAGGGAAATTAAAGTTTCCTGTCCAGGATTTGCCAAGGCGGGCAGATTATATGGTTTATTTAGCCATCCAATTGTGTCTAAGATCCTTGCTCTTAAGCACTTTGCTGATACTGTGTACAGTACATCTGCCATTGTCACTATAGTGGTGGCCGATTGGCAATGTGGGGTCCTGTATCATTAGTTTGCCTCACTGTGCCTGAGCCATCTGCTAGGCTAATTGAATAGGCATCTTCACCCATTTTAGGACAATGTCTCGAGTCTTGTATGTCCGTAGTAATGTTTTAGCACCTCATGCTGCTGTTAACTGATGTATAAACTGACTGACTGCACTGCAAAATCCTGCACTTACCGTCTTTCCACAATTCCTGGTTGCTGCTTCTGGTCATCGGCTGATGTCGACAATGGTTGTGCAAAAGGCTGTCTGGCTTTCTTCTTCCACTGAGCTATCTGCAAGCACACCTTCCATGTGAAAACTCAGGAATAGCTGGGTTGCCCAGTGAATGAAAAGATCACTCAGTACATTGGTGTTTAATACAATGATAATGTCCGAGATATGTACTCTGTTCTTACTCCTTTGGAAAAGAAGGGATAAATCTTTTCCTGAAGAGGAGTCCCTAACACATCAAGACATACAGTAAATCGAACGCTTGTATTAGCTATTTTATTTCCTTTGATCTCAATAGAGACTGTAAATGACAACCTTGAGCAGAACTATTATATTTTATACACGAGGTTAATACTTCAAAGCTTTAGGTAAACAACTTCCTTCTCTATAAATGTTATAACTAGTTCTGTTCCTTTAGCTTGATATGCAGTCACTCAACTGGGAACAGGCCTGGCTGAGCTCTACTCCTCTGATATATCCTTGCTCCATCCAAGAAGCATGTTTCTTTTTCATAATTACAAAGGATTATAGAAACGCACTGCTGCATTTTCATTAATCAACAGACACCCTGCCATTTAAGACTAAATGCAAATGGAATAGGTGGTAATTAGAAGTGGCACAATTCCCAGTTAATCAAAAAATACAGAAGTTTGCCACTAAAAAAAAGACCCACCTCATCACAGTACCATAAGTGACCAATTTAATTTTTTTTTTGCTTGTAACAGTGTTAAGAAAGGAAATTCTAGGAGATAATACAATTGATCACAAGAAAATGTGTCCAAGTGAAAATGAGTGTACATGTCTACAGTCAGCCTCTAACTGTTCATTCCCTTTCTTTTTTGGAATTGTCGAACACAGGGTCACAATGCTGAATGTTTCTCTTGCCAGATTCTTGAGAACTTCAGAGGGTTATTCAAGGTCTCCCTGTCAACAACCTTAAATTGCATGCACACATTTTTCAAATATTTATACCGTGTGTCACGACTGCTTGCAAAGGGATTTTAGTCTTCATTCGCCGCAAACTAGGAAGCTTATAAATATTTAATCTCATGGTACTGTTGTTAATTATGCAAACAGGTAAGCATCTTGTAACAATTAAGTTTTGTTATACACTTTTATCCAAGCAGGCTTATAGTACTCAACTTAGTACTCTTAGTACATTCACCATTGCTATAAATCTTTGATTCAGAGTGAGAGAGCATTTGCTTTTAAACAGACTGTCTCAGCCACCTGCAACTAATTGGTCAGCAATCAGCCAGGTATTTAACCCTCATTCGCCATTACCCCAGTGTTCCAATACTCAACGTACCTTGTTTCAAGTAGTTCTCTCACACCAAGGTTTCCTGTGAGCTTGCGGTACCAGTGCCTGATCCAGCCCACAGTAATTCCCTTGTGTCCTGATCCCACCAGCCCTGCCTTCTCCTTTTGCACCTGTAAAGCAGCAGTCCTGGGTCTCCGGAGCCCCATCCACTTCTCCATTACTTTTGTAAACACAACCTCCGCTCCTGGGTCCCGGCTCTCGGCTCCCGCGTCTGCACCGCTCTCGGATTTCTCCTCCAGCCCTTGAGTGTCTCTGTGGCCAACCAACCACTGCGGCTCACGGATGAATCCCTGTTCCCCTCAACCAGACGTGGGTTTTTCAACACCTAGCCGCAGCATAACATGAACACAATCAGTTAAGAGCGGTAGGCGTGTTCACTCCAGAGTCCTGTCTAGATTATTTGGCCTTGCACAATCTGGCCATCCTAAAATTCTCCTTTAATTCAGTAAGAGAATCAATTTCTCCCTCATCCACCTGATCTGATGTAAACTCACCATTGGAATGGATCTCATGACCATATCATCTGACACGTGCAATCAGCATTATGACTGCCATTTGAATGTTGGCGGCTGTGGCTGTTGCTGTGCCAAAGTTCTTTCATGTCCCTCAGATCTGTGCAGGTGCTTCCTGTCAGTTGGTAGGACTGCGGAACCTAAAGGACTAAGGAGTGTGGAGACTGTGTATTGGCCCTGAATGCCCTTTGTATTTAAGAAACGGCAAAAAGAAATGGAAAAACTGGAAGGGAGATCTCTTCAAGCACACAGCAATTTCTCATATTACATTAAAACAATTGTTTTTAATTCCTTAATAGATCATTAAGAATGTTGCATTTCTAGTATATTTAAATATAATCACTCCTGAAATATATGTTGAACTCTTGAGCCTAAACCTTGTGGCGATGCCTCAGTGAGGTGACCTGCCATCATCTCATTAGAAGCCCCAGAGAATCGGAGAGATCTGTAGTTATCTTATGTAAGGGTCACAATCCCTACTAAAGGAAGTATGTTCTCACATCTTGCTGCCCAGAAACTAAGTTACTTGCAGTGTTGTTGGTCCTGGCTGCAGAAATGTCATTGAATCTCCTTGTGTATCACTGTGTTATTACAAAGCCCCTCACAATTGATTTTCATCACATCGTTGTAACAATTGTAACATCAGTTTTTTCAGAAATATACCATGTGCTTTTGCATCATACTGTTACAGTTGCACAAATCGTTTGGACAAATGGCATGGGAGTAAAGTTATTATTTTTGGAAGAAGTAATATCTGCCCCAAGGAAGAAAAAAGGGTACTGTATTTTTTTTCGAAAATAGTCAGAAGACTAAGAAATGGAACTCATGCTTATATCGAGTAAGTCTGCAAGCTTTTCCTTTATGGTAGTCTGCCATAGTAAAGAAGAATATTTTCTGTGATTTCACTATGGTTCTTTACTACTTATTTTGCTTCCACCATGGTGAGCAATGGTCGTTTCTGAGGGATTTCTGTTTTGTGAAACATTGTGCCATTTTCAGAGCCATTCCTTGAGCAATTTTATACCACTTGAGGGCAGTAACATCTTGTCTTTGTGTGTTCTGACTGAGTTACTTTTCAATGGATGATCTCAACTGATTCGTCAATAAGGCAAGCCTTACCAGTACCAGCATTTCATAGCTTCCTCGATTTGTTAGTAGGGCAAAAGTCAGTACTCAACTCTGAATATTGTTTTTAAAGCTTAATGTTGTACTAAGACTTAACTGGAGTCCAAAAGCAACCCTAAAAGATAAGCAACGAGAAATCATCTCTGAAACCAGGACCACTGTTCTTTGTCTCTGCAATGAGACCATGAGAGATCAAGCCTCATATTTCTTTGCTTTATCAGCCTGAATGCCCATTGCTATATGTATAGACAACCCACAAATGTGTTACCGTTAAAACAGCATTTCAGTTGAGGTAATTTTTTTATGTTTACCTGTGCTGTCTGCACATCCAATTTGAGTTGTCCTGTTGGGTGGATAAAAAACGAACAATTTAGCTTTACTCTTGAACACTGTCTTTTATATACAGGGGGCCCAGAGCATACAACTGCATTTTCAGATTTTTGCATTTTTAACTGAATAACTTTCCTTGCCTTTAACTTGTTGAATTTTTGCACTTCCTTTCTTTTTAGACTGACTAAGTCAGTTATCCCACAGGTACTTTTACATTCTGATAATCAGAATGTTTCTGAGGGGGTGTACTGTGCAGTGGCGATTCAGTGGATGAGGAATTTGTTTTGAGTTCGGCAGCAATTGCAACAATGGATCTCTTGAAATATTAATGTTTTTTTTTATTTCAATCCAGATACTCCATTGCATTATGTTTGTTGAAGCTGGCATTCAACAGCTGAGAAAAGCATTGATTTGAAAAGGCAGTGAACCTGTTAGTGTCTTGCTGGATAGAGGATTTGGGCAACTCTGGCTGCTGTAAACAAAGCAGGCCCAAGCTTCGTTTTGGCTAGAATTGTGCCATTTTGTCTCTCACAACTTCTGTGAAACAGCCTTACATAAACAGCTGCAGGGTTCAAACAAATTCCAATTAAAATCTGGAATTCAGTCTTTTCTCTTTAATCATAAAAGAACAGACCTGTAAGAGCAAGTCTGCCTCTTATTAAGCTTCGGCAGCCAACGACATTAATCATTTTTCTTTATAGTTTGCTTTCAATTGGACCTCCCAAATTATGGTTTACGTTTTTAAAATCTACTCTTTTTTTACTCTTACCGTACAATCTTTCATCAGCCCACAGTAACGCTTGACTGGGCTCCTTAGCAGTGTTTAAAAAAAATAAAAGCTTAGAAAAATCATGCCAGATGATTATTAATGTTGGAGACAGTGGGTTCGAATCCAACTGGCCTGAGATCTGGAGGACTGTGGTAAAGAAAGACAACAGGGGCTTCATCATCTGCGGGCAACTGGCCTGGTGCCTGCGGTCTTTTTCACCTTTTCTTCCTCTGTTTTCTGCTTCTGTCCTCCAGTTCGCAAGAGGGTGTGAATTTGCAAGCAGGGTCACCTGAGGTCATTCCCATTGAACATGTCTGGAATGTTCTTGGAGGACGTGTTGCATCCTGGCAACACTGTCCTACAGCTATTTGGTAGCTAGTCAGCAACCCAAAAAAACAGATAAGAGTCCCATCAGGTCTTATTGCCCCCTTGTGTGGAGCATGCTGATTGTCAGACAACAGTGATGAGGGTTGTAATTGTCCACTTTCCTTCACATGAACTGGAAATGCATGGCTGTTTTCTTACCCATTTTGTCAGGGATGTGGCAAGGGGATAGCCCCTGTCATGGTGTGGTCATTGCAAAGGACCAGAACAGTTAGTTAGCAAGACAGAAGAGAACCATTAGGAAGCTGTGATCACACCATCTTTCAGCTTGAAGTTAACTTTAGTATGCCACTTCTGTAGAAAAAAAAAACCGATCAATTTCAATAACAGAAAAGCCAACTCATAATTAAAGAGAAAGAGTTTAAGGAACATGGGGCATAATTAAATAGATATCACAGTGGTAGAGAATTGGTGATCAGAGGCACTACTTGACCAACCAAACTAATAAAAACATATCCCAAAGGTTAAGTCCAGAAAGTCCAAAAAGCAGGTGGTTTAATGGCTCAGTAAAGAAAAGACTTGGACTAAGCAAATTAACAAATGATTGAAAATTGAGTAAGATGGTCCAAATGGCCTCTTTTTATTTTGAACCTTATGTACATATGACCATCAAAGGGGGAGGGGTTTTCCTTTGTTCCATTATTCCATTCTTGTTTTGAGTTTTCTTGTGTTGTACTCACTTGACCTTGCGTTAAGGTTTTAATTTTAGTGTTGTATACCTTAATTTTTCCAACAGAGGGTGCATGGTGTACAGTGCATGGTGTTAGCCAGTCAGAGAAGAATAAACAGGAGATTTTTACATTTGGATAAGAAATGTCCAATCATACGAGAACTACTTACATAATCTAACCTCTAATCTAACCTCTGAGCCAGCACACGTGAGTATTGGTTGACAAGTTACTACAGCTGCACTTTTTTGAATCATTCACTTACTCCATTTAAGTGTCATGTCTTTAGGCTGTTTAAATTGGATAAGGCTTCACATTCAACAGAATGGGGTATTTCATCAAGTTTGTCTTGTTTTACCAAAACTATCTTTTTGGATTGGTCATTTTGAATTGACCACTAATGTTCAGAATATACCATCTCTGTACACGTCACATCCCAGTTTGAAATGATATGACAAAAACTTAAGAACTCCTGTTGCTCAAGACTTCACACCTGCATTGTAAAATAATTCTCCAGTCCGTTTTTAATTTACATTCTGAATACTGTGAAAAAACGTCTGTTTCAATGAGGTCTGACTGGAGTTATCTAAAATTACACTGGGCTGCCTGCCACCAACAGGATGTAGAGATGCACCCTTATGTGGAACAAGGTATAAGGAATACATATAAAAAATACTGCTCGCATATAAGAAATAAAAAAAGTGTTTTTTAACACTAATTCACCCTAACAAGTGATGTTTCAGACCTTTTCATCAATTTGTATAACATAGAAGGTTCCTGAAACTGAAATTTATACTAACACATTTGTCATGAGAGCATCTTCCAAAACTCTGGCTCATGCCAACAGGATTAAGGATGCATGGCCCATTTCAATGTTGTTTTGAACTTGGACACTTGGAAAAATGTACGGTTTCTGTAGATTTTCAGTTTGCGGAGTCAGATTTGCTCAAGGTCAGAGTCTTCTTGGAAAATGCACATTTTGTAATAAACGCACTGATTGTCAGCATAAACATGCACTTTAGGATTTACGTAATACCCCATTACAGGAACTCATTTGACATGTCTACCTAATCATCGAAGTAAATGGTGTATTTCCTGAGATTGCTTAAAGGTTACCTTTCAGATTTTCTCAGTATGAGGCCCTATGTAGCACAGTAAACATTAATAAGACAGGAATGCTAGGGGATTATGATAAACTGTTAACATTTTTTATTGATATTTAAAATGAAGGTACATGAATTGTGCATGTTGAAGGTCTAGCGTGTGGAGGTTAAAATCAATGAAGAACACACAGGCAGAGTGGGTCACTGACATTGTATAAGAATACTTGTCTTGGAAAGCAATCACAAATAGAGATCCCTTCATTAAGTGTCCAGAAGTGATATTTGAAACCAATTTTTACAAATAGCCAGGTTGAGAATAATTGCAGTCCTTACAAGGAGAAAAGTCCATCACTTTCATAGGCCGTATATGAAATCACTGGAAAAAGGTATAATATGGAGAAAATAATAATTGCACTGGATCCTGACACAACTGAAAAAAGAGCCAGATCTGTGAGCAGGAAACGTGAACATAGCAATTGAACAGGCAACCAACTCCATAGTTTTTCAGTGTGGATTTGGATCCTTGTTCAACTGATAAATTCTGAACGTTTTCTACAGTGGAAGGCTGATAGGCAGACGCATTGGCTGCAGTAACCTCTTAGTAAAAGTGAGTCACATCGCTAGCACACATTCGTATTTGTACAGGAAGTGAAGTGAATATTCAGAATGTAGCCCTAACTGAGTGTGAGGGTAAGCTGCACAGGATAATGCATGGCTACTTTCACCTTAAATATCATAGAATCCCTGAGCAGGTCTGTTTTAAAAATGCATCTTATTTAAATGAGGAAGCTCTTGCATATCTGTAATGAGAAAGTGTTTCTGTTAATTTAAGTGAATTCCTAATACCTTGTACTGTAAAAAGGGATGCACTGTAATGATAGTGCATATAGTCTTAGTCTTACAGACATATGGTCTTACAGTCTCAAAAACATATACATTTTCCATTTTTGAAAACATGTTAGCTGAAATGGCAAGTCTGACTTAAAATTGCATCGACACCCCAAACATCACTCTTTTAAAATGTATTCAGAGTAGCTGAGGATAGTGGTGGATACTCTCCCTTTACCATCTTTTTTCCTGAGTTCGTACTTGCTAAACGTGATAACCCTTCAACAAAGATGGTATTGTAACTCTTTGCCAAAGATGGCATTTGCAATAGAAGAAAAATAATTCACTACCTAGCTAGATCATGCCTGGAGCTTTGGCATTTAAAATCTTTTATCTAATGTAAATAAAAAATGACAAATACCCCAGGCTTTCATACTCAGGAGGTATAATTCTCACTTGAGAACATACGCTCTTGTTTGCGATACAGCTTTCTCATCACAGACTGCTTGATGATCTGCTCACAGAAAGTTAGTAGCAAAAGTAGTAATAAGTTAGGGTTTGAAGGAGAAAAAATATTTTCTATGCCCCCAGCCCTATCTTGGACTCCATTAGAAGGCAAGATACTTCTCGAATGATAACAGATATATTTGTATCTAATCTATCTACATACACATGTATCCAAGCATAAAGAAATACACTTCTACTTACACTCTTAAACACTCACATTAAAAAAATTAAAATATCAAAATATTATATACATGTATATAATATTCTGCAGAAATAAATACTAAAGTGGCTTACAAGATAGTGGGTAGAGTACAATCAATGCAAACATTTAAAACTTCATATATTACTGAGAATAGTATACTTCTATTTATTTGTCCAGATTCTCTCGGTTTGCTGAAAACATAAGCTAAGGAAAGTGAATAATAAGAATATGTGCCCACTTCTGTGACATAACATGCCTGTGCAATCAAGGCTACTGCAGCTTTTTAAAATATCCATTTGACATTTCAGAGGCAAAAAAATGTTTCTTTTTGGTACAAAGCATCTAGAAAAGCATTACAAGTAATACCAGAAGAATGAAAAACACAAAATAAAAGTCAGTTGCGCATCAGTGCTAAGTATATTATTTGGACCAATTTTCATATATATTTTATAACAAAATAAATAATGCCTTTATACAGTGCCATTATTTGTATTAAACAAAAAAAGAAGCTTGGCGGCTCATTATGCAAGATACAGCTCATACTAAGAGAAAATAACATGATGTCCCTGGTAACTAATTATACATATTCAAGTATTTGTTTTCAAGCAAAAGCATGTGAATACTACTGATACACAATAAAAAATGTTAGTTGACATTATTGCTTTTTTTCCCTTTGACTTGAAATTTGTGCCTTTTAAAAATTAAAAAAAAATATAATAATAAAAATAAAAAAATCATAAAAAAGAGAATAATCTATCTTGGAACAGGAATGTCACGGTACCAGAATTTGACAGTCCAAGAAAACATCTCTAAGCAAAGCAACGTGCTAAAATGATCCCACAGTTTTTATTTCTTTCAGGTTGTAAAGAAACAGGACAGTGTTGTTTTCAAAGTCTGTCTGGAAGCATGAATTTCCTCCAGGCAATGCCTTTATCCCCCAGTTTCCTCCCACATCAGTGGTCTTCTGGGCAATATTGTGGTACGCTGCAAAAGGCATCTTCTGACTTGTAACGAGCCGCTGAATCGTAGTGTACTGCCACATCTGCACACTGTGACATCCCAGTTTAGCACTGCCAGAACCAAGCTCTTCTTTTTTTTTCAAGTCACACTTTCCCTAAAACGGAAAGTTTTCTTCAAGTTCTGCATTGTCAAAAAAAACGTGCATTTTCATCTTCCTCTTCTTTGAGTCCATCCCCAAAGCTAGCACCATGACATTGTTTGATAGCTACACGTTTATTGTTCATAAAAAAATAGTGCCTTTTTTTCCTTTAATATAAAAAAAGATTTGACGTAATCCGTGGCGATGTGCAATTGCAGAAGTTTTTTCTGCCTTTTGTTTTGTGATTAGAAGGTGCTGGATCAGGAATCTAATTTAAACAATATAAACTCCTTACGGTGTGGAAATCCCATTAGTTACAGGTGCAAACTAGTTTAAAAAAACTAATAAGAAGAGATGTTTGTATCTCAGTAAATTTGCATGGAATGAAGTCTTTTATGTTGGCTGTTCTGAAGTTTAACCCCCCTCCCCCCCCCTCCCCTGAACAACCATTCTTCTGCACTTCCTCTTTGCACTTGCCAAGCAGTGAACTGCTTTCATCTTCTTTGCCTTTTTCTATTTCAGATCCACCTGAATTGCCTTCAGTTTAATTGTTAACTTGCTTTTCATGTTGCGTGTACGTGTGTGTGTGTGCGCAGCGTGTGAAGGGAGGTGGGGTGGACCAAGGCTCAAGAAGGCTGCCACAGGACGTCAAAAACAAAGCTATAATCCCCTAGTCTTTTTATCTCGTTTGTGCAAAGAATCCCAGACTCATTTGTGGCTGACAGATTTCTCTGTGGAAGACTGAACTGCAGGGGGCAGTTTGCTGGGAAGGGTGATCAGAGGCTTGTGAAAGAGGAGCTGCTCCTGGGCCTTGACCTTCTCAGCCTGATGTCTAAATTTCCTTGCCCTCAGAATGGCGGGGATGCCTCTCCGCAGTCTCTGCGCTGCCTTTCTCTGCCACACGTCGTATTTGGAATACTTGACCGTCAGTGGCTTCCTTGGGGCTTCCTGCAATTTGAAACAAATGCAATGAGGACAAGTCAGCTCCCTAGACCTGCTTTTATAGCAAACATAATTTACTACATACTGTACAGGTATACCAATAAGCACTTCCTTTGTTACTGAGTGTCCAGATGGGTACTTGAATAACTTTATTGAAATCAAGGTGGGCCCAGCACTGCAATATGTTTTGAAGAAAGTAAATTGTAGTACTTTTTTCTGCAGTCTTAAAATACTACTAACATGTCAGCTAGCCTAGTCTGTTTAAGGCTCTCTCTTTATTGCCTGTTTTCTTTTTGAAAATTAGATGTGCTGGCCTCCCAGGACTGTGACCTACTACCTTACAGCATTACTATGCTTATGCCAGTGGCACTGGCTGGTTCTGTTTGCTGCAATGCACTGTAAGACACAAGAGGTGAGCATGTATTGTCCCACCAGTGCCCCAGAATCCAGTCCATTGTGCAGAGATGTACCTGAGTGTATTTTCTTTAAAGATGAACATAATTGAGCTTAGACCCCTGTCACTGCTCAGTCTGATCTTCCAGTCTCTTTCAATCAAGAGAGCAAACGGACTAGTTCAAACCATTACATGCCTGGCAAATAAACTACTAACAGCACCCTCAATGTGAAAAGGTTTTTGGGGGCAAATTTAAGTCTTAAGGTTGCTACAACATTAAGAACCTCATAATAATGCAGGTTTGTATCTTGATAGATTTTATCACGTTTTATGCTGTGGTTTTCTGCACTTCTAACATCCTATTTATGCTTTACTACACTGGACCATAAGTAAAACTTCAGTTCATTGGTAAAGCTTATTCAGAGACCTCTATTTTGAAATATTATAGATTTTCCATAGTCCAGTGCAATAATGTACAGTGAAGACCAGTTCAAAGCACATGATACCACAGCAAAATATGAAAATATATGACAATAAATTCACCTTGGTAAACTTTTACAGTGTAGCAGAACTACTAATTTTCTCATAAATAAACAATTTAACTTATTTGAACTTGCTTTAATAGTTTTAAGTGTAACCTTAAGACAAGCTTTTTGTGCCTCCTATGTCCACTTTGCAAAATGTATCTTACTGTGTAATGTGCTTTTTTAATGTAAACCATTTTGAAATGATTGCTTTTAAATGTGCTATATTGATAAAGCCTGTTATTTTAACTGCTCCTCAGTTGCACTAAAATATCATGCAATTCAAGGCTTAGATGTCTGTCTTGTACCAATTAAATGAACACAGGTTCTAGGATCCTTTGAGTCACCACATATTGATTTCTACTGGTGCTGTATGCTGAAATATGTCATGCACTCCAGACAAAAGAGCTAATACAAGCAATCCAGGCCATTATATTTACTTGATCAGTGTGAGTTTCAATTAAGTATCCAAAATAAAGCTTAAAAACAGTGGGGGGTAGGATTTCATTCAAGGGTCAATGATTTAAAAGTGGAATATATTGTGTATCATGTACAGTCACTTGAACATGTACTGTTTACCTTTTTTGATCTTTTGGTCTTGAGCACAGTACTTTACTAACTTTCCACCTATGTCAGCATTTTATGTCAGGTTCTTGCTTAGTAATGCTTATTATTTTCCAAGATAACATGCTTGTAAAAACAAAATGTCCCACTGTCCTCAGCAACACCATCATATGGGTTTTGCATAAACAAATTCTTGAGTGCAGATCAGAGAAAAGATAGAGCTTTGCAAAGTGTCACTTCCCATGGATACAGGTTCGGCACGTACCTTTAGTGCTGGTAATGCAGGTATCCCCTGAAGTGATGTAGAAGAGACGTCTCGTTCTGACTTGGCAGGTTTAGCGCAGTACATTTCCAGAAGGTTCAAATCACAGCTTCGGAAACAACATTCTTCAACTATTCCTTTCTGTGCTCTTCGACTGTTTGATCTGCTTGTTGGCCTGCCTGGGGAAAGCAAAAAAACAAGACAAAAAAGATTAGCACAAGAACAAGTAAACAGTAACTGATGTTTAAGGATTTTTTTTACCATCAGTTCAATGCATTATTTAATCAATGTATCTACCAGAATGAAGCCCTGTTTCTATGTTTTAAAGAATAAACACACAATCTATGGGCAACTAAAACACAATAATTATGAATCATCATAAACACTTTTCTTAATATTATGAAAATTCTACAGGCAGCCTTCATGTCAACAGATTGCAGTCTGAAGTTTTTATTTGAGCAACAGCCATTTGTTTACTTTGTATACAAGAGTCAGCTGCTGTGTATGAGCAATTTGCCCAGTAAATGGCTAGACGTGTACATTTCATAGGATTATGGAGTTAATTATGGAGTTTGCATGCTTTTGCAAGAAGAGCAGACACTCTGAGGTTAAAGTGCTATCTTATAAGATTATGGGAATGTAAATTAAACAGAACACATATTGCACTGCCCATACCATAACCATATGATTTTCATGTAATAACACATTAACATTACCAAAAATGTGACTGACCCACTGAAAGTTGTATTTTCTTTACAGAAAATATGTATAAAACAAAGAACTCTATTGGGAGCACCGATATGTTTTTTTTAATACCAACACTGAAAAAAGACTGTTATTACCTGCTTTTTATTCTCTACATTGTTTGCTATATACATTCTGTCTGAGGCCACATCAAAACCCATTTGTTAAAAAAGGACATTGCTACTGATTTATCTGAACAGTGAACCTGTGATGTTCAGTTAAAAGATTAATCAAAGATCAAGAGATTTCTTTTCAAAATCATACCCTGTGGGAGGAAGTGTTTAGAATAAGGGAGCTATTTAGATATTAGAAAAACACCATCAAAGCTTTTCAAGCCCTGAAAAAATCCTTTGTTATACAGCAAAAAAGGAAACATTGAGCTCTATTGAGTAGTTTTCTTAATAATGGAAGCTACTCTTTGACCTTGCCACCTCAGCGGAGATAAAGAGACAGAGGGACATGAAAGGGGAAAGTCTTCAAAAATCAGATAGAGCAGCAAGTGGTCAAAGTGACAGTAGCAAATTGAGGACCTTGATACCTGTTTAGTACATGCAGGCACAAAGATGCAAGCTCAAAGATCCGTAGCAGATATTAGTGTGATTCAGAGAGAAGGGGGAATATATGGGTTGAAAGAGAGACAGCTACTTTTTTTACTTTTTTGCCTTTCACTATGTCCACAATTGGATAATATTCTTTTGGATAGTGTGGACATCCAACCCAACAAAGGCTGAGCAAGTCTGCTACTGTCAACGGCAAACAGAGGGCAAATATGCAAAAGGTTCTGATATTGGAAGGGAAGAGTTGGCCATACAGCCTCATGCACATTAATTCTTCAACTACATCAGCGTGTGAAACTGTCCACACCAGCCCTTGGAGATGGATCCAAGGATCCAGATTACCGCAGCCAAGCAAGATAATTCACTATGTAGTTAGGAAAGACAAAACTTGTTCGTCATCTCTTCATTTTGCAGAGTACCCTGCAAACTTCATTTTAGGACGGAAAACAGGCATGCCCACATTAGCCCTCAAAGGACTAAAACGGAGGATTTTAAGGGCTGTAAATCTGTAAGCAAAGTAGATGTACTCGCCTTCCTTAATTATTAAAAGTTTTTTTTTTTCTTTCGCAGAGCGTAGCCTGGGAACGTTTAAGAAGTGGACAATGGAATGGGGACTTGGGTATTACTTTCACATGCGGAATGTGCGGGTAAACAAACAGCCCATTGTGGTGCGTTCAGCAATGCGCCTTAGTGCATTGTGCGTCCTTTTCATACGCAGTGAAGACAGTGAGAAAATGTGCCCACTCAGCACAATCGCGGGGTCGGGGCCTTTAAGCACAGCTTGTAATTTGCAAGTATGTATTTGCATACCTGCTCGCCAATTGTCGGCTGTACTCCCAAACAACTCACCCCCTCCAAAACAGGCGGGGTATTTTACTGAATTGCTCATTTACTCACGAAACCTACTTTTTGTTGCTTTTCAGAACATAAAATAGAGAAGTAGCGCGCTGTCAAAGAGTTTTGCAATAATGGAATGGGATGTGGAAAAGGCTTCTACTGGACAATAACTTCAAAATTACTATCCTGGAACATTTGTTTCGGATAAAGCTTATAATAAAGCTCGGGAATCTTAATGAATACATTTAAAACACTTACTGAAGTAAAACCCTCTGTCTTCACACACGAATTGTAGCGCATCTACCAGCTCTCCACCGCAGAGCGTTTCAGCGTAACTGAATGGTTTAGCCACATCCATAATGTAAAAAGTCAGGGCGATCGTGAACACCAACATTTGTCTTGATGTGGACATCTTTCGCATCTAAAGAGAACAGAGAATCTTGTTAGATTGTCGAATGACGTACTTAATGAGCAACAAGACGACCCCATATCTCCCAAGTACGAACTATATACTCAAAAGCACGTCAGTTGTGTCAATGTGCAGTTTAATGCTTTATGAATACACCCGCCTAATATCTTTGAGTTAGATATTTTAAAAGTGTATTATATCCGAAATGTTTGCAAACTAAACATGCAACTCTGCTCTAACGTTATCATTCATAATCTAAATTGCATATGTTAAAAACGAAACGTGCTTTCATTAGACGGTTAACCGTTTACTTATTATTTTCTGAACTGGTTTTGTATTTAAACTGGATAAATGCAATCTAGGGTCTGACTTTTATACCATCTCTTACAAGTTACACCGAGGGATACCACCTGCAACTTCAAATCTCACACTCGTCAAATTAACATCACCTTTCCTACACCAAATAAAGCACAATGTTATCGCCCCCTTGTGTTTAATTTTCAAGCTATTAGATGTTTATCCCATAGTAGCAATCGAGAAACGCTATCAAATCTTTAAATGGAACAAGTTTTAAAGGAGAAGTTTATATATATATTGCCGAAATAGTTTGAACAGATTCGTAGCAACTGATTTCTGGAAGTGTCATTGTAATCAAACCCCTTCTTTTTACAACTATATATACATATGTTTTGACGTATTGTGTTTCATTTGTATGCTCTACATCAGTAAACCGTAGGTGGAACACGTCTTCAAAGCAAATACGGGAAAAAAATAAAACAATTTCATGCAATTAAAAAGTTCTGCAGTATTACCTTCATTCTTCTGTTTTCAGTTCCTAAGCAGGTATGGCAGAAAGCCTGGTAGCTGTATTTCTGCTGATCCTCCATTTCTGAAGTTGTTTGATATGTATGTAGTTATTTGGTAGTGAAGTAGGTTATGTTCCCAGTTGCTAATGTAGAGATGTTGTGTGAAGCTGCCCCACAGCTTAGGAGACAGACTAAACTTCTGAGTGTTAACTATTATATACCAAATCCCGCCCCTTAACCGCCCCCCTCACCCCAAACCCTTTTTCCGATTGCGCATGTCAGAGCTATTAAGATGTGTAAATGCTAAGTGACTGCATCGTAGTTCTTAAACTCGAGGTGTTTGCTCTTGGAACAAAATTGATATTGTGCCAGACAATTGTTCCTTTCTGGGGTCCTGACTTCAGTTCTTTTACATCTTAATATTGCGTTATTCCTTGAAATAGAACGTGTTTGTTCAGTGTCACTTATCCGAATCTATCACATATGTATCTGTTATCAAAATGTATTTTCAAATGTATAAACCGGTCAGAGAGAGTTACTACAAAGAGTAAACATGCATATGACAAAACTCTTCATAGACATCCGTTTTTTCTTTTTAACCGTCTTAAATAAGAAAGGCGGTTTTGTCAAACGTACAGTAATAAGTGTAATATTAATATTGGTGGTCAGATTAAAAGGAGCTTTGAAACTAACAAAACCTTGAAAGCCTACATCTTTCGACTTTGTACTGCTTTCTTATGTGAGTCGTACTAACAGTTTGCTGTAGAAAAACGCAGGAGTGAAATAGTCTTCCGAAGACTTCTGGTCTTCGTGTTTTGGCGCTTACTACTGGAGCAATCGGGTACTCGCTGCTGAATTATTGTAATCTGCTGTTGGTCACCGCGTTTAGCACCTTGTGCATTAACATCTCTGCCGAAGACCGTCCGTTTTCCTCTTTCCTCAAATTCAACTGGCCAGAACATGCCTATGTATCTAAGGCTCAAATGCTTAACTGTTATCTCTGTAAAAACACAACAGAATGTCAAAGGGGAGATTATGGTAGTCAGGACATAATCAGGACAGTTTATTTAAATGCCAAGTAAATACCGCCTGAAGGCTTTGATGAAATGCGCATAAAAACGCCTTTAAGAAATGCATTGTTTTCTAAGAGCCGCTTTAGGGCATTGTGTTACTCAATCTCTGTTTGGGTTACGGTCTCTTGTGTCAGGAATTCTTTAACCTGTGAAAATGCATGGCGGATTTGAGTCGTTCATTTGTACTTGCAGATCTAAATTGACCCAGTGTGGATTTCCAAACTAATTCAGTTATGCTTCTTACAATCATGTTAAATTCATATTAAAAAATCACTTGTGTGTTTTAAATGTGCGTGGATTTACATTGTGCTTCAGTAACTTGTATCAAGTGTTGTGCTTTAGTAACTTGAATAAAGTGTTGCCCAGAGCATCAATAAAGACCCGACAGAAGAGCAATCCATATACGGTTTTGGATCTATTCCACATACTTTAATCGCGTGTAAACTCAAATTTCCTTATGCATTCTATTCTGCATTTTAGATACAAAGTCCTCAGAGTACAAGCAAAATAACGCTGGTTGAGATTGTGAGGGTACTGTTAATTCCGCGGTAGCAATTTAATCAACCCCACGGCAGACGAAACCATTGTTTGTAAAGGAAATCAAAGCTCACTGCATGATACTCTCTTTACTACGGTAGTCCTTTAGTATTTTATCATAAACCACGCACACTGTTAGTAATGAAGGGATTTTTGCAAAGCCAAAAAAGTATACCGTAGCATTCCAGGCCTCAATACAGCAAGGCTCCAAATTTCACAAAATGACCCGTTTTACTCTGAAAGGTTGCACTACACCCGGGCAGTGTTTGGTAGGTGTCATAGCCTGCTCGTTATGTAAACTTTTTAATTGTCAGGATTTCTTCAATCTTTCCAGAACTTAACTGTGGTTCCACGTGAAATGCTGAACTGGCAGCTGTTTTCCCAGTGTTGACCACTCTCCTGCCAGCACCGAGGAGCTGGGCGCTCGCTTTCACTCAATGAATTATTACTACAAGTGTTCGCTGGTGACTTGAATCTGTGCTGTTGACCGGCTGTAGCGGTGGACTCTGACCTCATCGCTGACATTTCTTATTTTATATACTGTACCTGCGGTGCTGGATTAATACATTTCCCCCAGCACACAAAATGCATCATGGCACCTTTTAATTATATATATTTGTCTCATCTAGATTACGTTTCTCGCTTTCAGTAGGTATTATCATTAACCAGTGTTGTCTACAGCTAATGAATCACTCTGAAACAACGAAAACAAGGTTGTGCGACGGTTTTCTTTAAAGAAAATTAATCTGAGGAAGGAAAGGATTGAAAAGTATTGAATACCCTTTTACAATATCTAATACTTTTTGTGTTGCAGGAAAGAACATAACTTTAACATTAGATATGCATTCAAAAATAAGAAAATCATAAATGACACTGAAACATCTAATTTAGCTATTACAAATATTTAAAAAAATATTTTTTACTTTGTGGGCTTCACATATACAGACTTTTCTGTAGTGATTCAGTTCTGCCTTAGCTATAATCTGTGGTTTGACCTTTCTAGATACATCTCAGTTTTCCACCTCTGGCCAGAGACAAAATGACTTTGTAACCAGCACTGAAGTTTTACTCACATCCATGACAGATCATCCATATTTCCTACATTTTACAAACTTCAAGGCATGAGGATTTTCACATATAACTATTGCAACAATTGTGGTTAATGACTTATTATACTGCCATGTTAAAGCTAAGTTACAGTAATTAAGTTAGGAATGTACCAAACTACTGTATTAGAGATTGCATGTGCTTCTGAAGCCTCAGTTCCAAAAAATGCAAAATGTGTTTGTGTCCTACCTATTTAAAGAACAATGTCAGAAACAGATATAAAATAAAGGATCTATTTGAGTGACTGATTAAAAGCCCTTCAATTACTATTTGTCTCTTGTATCAGTTAAGTAGTGTTACATATGCCAGGCTTAGTATAACTAAACTGAAGAAAATTCTGATTGCACATTTTCTAGTTTTCATATACCCATATGAGGAAAGTTTGCTAAACAATGTCACCAAAGTTGTCCACCCAACTGATATAAGTGCCTAACAGAATATATAACAGTTCAAGCACACAATTAGTCTTGTAATATTCAATTATTCTCAAATAATTCTTTAATACTTTTATAAAAGAAAAATAGTTGCAAAGTTAATAATTGTAACTGTATATTGAATCAGCAAACTCCTGAAGATAGGCACTATTGAACATCTTGGATGTAGAATGCCCATATACTACTTTTATCAGCTTGTCTAAGACAATCGAGATCAATGAATAACTTCCAGTGTTGAAAGAATGTACCTGGAGATAGTGTGATTTGGTTGCTTGTTTGGAAGATAATTTGATGCTGTTTGCGGACTGTGAACAGCTTATTCAGTGCTCTGCTTTGGGCCATTCACCAAGACTAAAGACACTGCAGGAGGCAGGAAGATCAGGGCCCTCAGAGACAACAGCAATCTAATCAGATTGACCTTTTCCTTAATTCAACCTGAAAAATTGTTCTGAACCCACATTTTCATCTTCTATAGGAGTCTACCTGCCACATGTTGACACAAGCGATAAGGGACTGCTTGCACAAATATGGCTCCTGAACACCGTGATCCTGCCTTTAAACAAAACACCATTGCCAGGCTGGTCAGCAGTCATGCTATCTGATCTGCAACACTAGAGCAGTATCACGTTTTGCTATGTTTATAGGTTCCATATTCTTTTGAAGGACTGAGAAAGTAAAAAGGTAAGAGCTACATCTGGTGCTTAAGGTGCCCTCTAAAGGTATTTCGGTAGATTGGAGGAGTGGTGTGTGTATACTTTATGAGCACACAACTGACAGGAGTGGCCTGCACAATGTGTCATGAATGACTTTCGGTTCATACAACTTAACAAAGCATTCGCTGTAATTCATATACTGTATACTGTACCTTGCTTACTGTATTTTGTATATGTTTTGTATCTGTAGCACTCTCTATTGCATTTTTCACTGTTCGCTTCAGTTCATTATTTTACTATGAATCAGGTTGAAGCAAGATATAGTTCAACCAATCGTAATAACAGCAAGAGGGTGATCTGTACTGCGCTGTATTTGACATCTCTCATTTTATGACAGATCAGCATGTTTTTTAGCCTGACGTAGTCAGATCTCAGAAGCAAAGCAAGGGTGTGCTCTGATGACAGGGGGGAGAGAGCCCAGAGAGCCTCCAAGAAAAAGCATCTAAAAAAAGTGGCGGCTGGAAATTCTTCTTGTAAACGGTTGGTGGACCAGTAGGTGTTACATTCCTCTGCAAAACCAAGTCCCCACTATGGGGGTGTCATCCTTTGAATAAGCCTGAGGTCCTGATAATCTTATTAAAAGGTTGTGACCCTGGTATACTGGCTGCTTTCCACTTCAGGTTTACCATCTAGCCTCAGTTAATTCAATTGCTAAAGCACTTTTTCACTTCTATATCTTATCTGTTGTTTTATCCTGCGGGGCGCTGCACCTCAGTAGTTGAAGTGTCTCCCTCCTCTGCTTTGTGTGAAAGACTTTTAGAATTTTTGAGCCGAGGTGCGTCATCCAAATGCCCACAAATACTGACAAAATGATAAGATACAGATTAAGACTTTTTTAAAGGATACACTTAGATTTGATTTATTTTCCATAAATATTCTACACCCCTTTTATCAGTAACTTGCTGTCTTTGACACAATCATCTCTCGTTTCTTATGTCAGTAAGTCGGTACTTTGTGCATTTCACTGACGAAAATAGTACAATATCGCCATCTTGTGGCAGATTGCAGCAACAACATCAGGGCTGAGTCATTCATACTGCCGGTACATCTAGTTAGTACTGTAGCTCCGCGTGTACTGCAGTATGTACTGTAATTGAAATAATACTTTGATAACAATGTAGTAAGAAAGATTACATGCACGTAGCAAAAATGGTTAGTTCTAAAAGCAAAAGGAGTGATCTTAAGAAAAGGACTTATGCAAGTAAGGATTTAGGCACGAATGTGGACAAAGTTCTCATTCAGAAGATGTGGGGAAGCGGTAAAAAAGATGTTAGGATGCAGTAAGACTCGCAGAAGTGGAATCGACCCCAGTTACATCAGGTTAACATAACGCACTGGTCTAATATAGCGTCAGCGCTAGTGCTGGTGGGTCGCGCTTCACGAAAAGGACACTGATGCTGTATAATGAGATCAAAGAAGGGTAAGAAAGTTAACTCCCGACCTCAACGGAATGTCTTACGAAAACATGTTTAAGAAACGTCATCTCTTTAACCAACGACTAGCATGGTGAAACGCATATTTATTTACTGATGTGTTTAACGTATCTTGACACTTTTATGCTTTTCTTTCCCTTAAATTGACAGTTAATCCGTTGAGATTATATCACCTAATTTTCAGAACGAAATACGACAGTAAAATTTAAACCACATTACATGTAAGATCGTTCCAGAAGATGGCGATAATAACCCATTAAAACGCGTGCGGAGTCTCACTGCACAGGGATTGTAATGACAACTGCTTTCCTTCCTGTACTACAATTCTAAATTCATTAGCTAAGAAGAAAAAACTTTGTTCTCCAAACATTCAATACATTTTGAATTACACAATTATACAATACCCGCGGCACTTCTTCTCGACCGATTTTTGGTTTGTACAGTATTTTCATTCATTAAAAATCAAATTAAAAATAGAAAAATCAAGTGTAACCAGAACGCAGGACTATTTTCCCTTTGGACCCCTCAGATATTTTCTACTTTAGAAATTCTTGAGAAACTTTTCCTACCACTAGTGTCTGATTTACAAAGGCTCTTACAGCATCCCCGTAATAATAATCCTGTGCTGGTAACTAGCCGCCGCTGTGTATTCGTGTCTCAAGTTAAAGACAGACTTCAGAGCCTCTATGATTTACATTCAGGAACGGGTCATGATTAACTCCAGTGCTATGAGTTTTCACCTCCTTATCCCAAGGGGAAGTAAAACCTAAGAAAAGAGTGAACCAAATCCTCAGATTAGGGCTGGGAATCAGAGCACTATCCAATATAAAATTACATTAGGTGTAAAAATGAAAAACTGTCTCTTGAAAAGAATACTTCTTGCTGCCTCAGCTTTTTAAAGTATTTGCAGGGCCATATTGTTTACAGGCAGATTAGAATGTGCAGAAAAGCTTCCATTAACAGCTCTGAGCAGTGTAAAATTGACTTTTTGCTTGTTGCTCATGGGTATTTTTAAATATTCTGACAGTCAGACACTGAAAGGACTGAAGGAGTCTTGACTTTATAATTCATGCCACAAATGGAACACAGTAAATTTAGCACAAAAAAACTTGGCACAGTTTTGTAAAGGTGATCATGAACAAACTGTACAGTCTATCCTACAGCCAATGGAATTCGAAGAAGTACAGAAGACAGAGCGAATTTTAAGTTAAATGACAAGATATTTATGTGTTGTGAGAAATAGGTGCTTGATCACATCTATTTAACTCGGTGTCTAATTTTTATCAGCAAAATGCATTACAAATACAGTGAATGTTGTTTTAGAAAAAGATTTAGAACACATTATTTTTGATTATGTAAATATTGTAATATCTGTATTTTTTTCATTGACAGTCTCATTCTAATAATATGCATGAACTGCTTTTGAATGTGAATTCATTGCTTAAACACCTGCAAATTTTAGTTGTATGAACATCATTTATTAAATTGTTTTTAGAAATGGTTTTCTCGATTAGCGTTATCACAATTTGATAGATGGGTGAAACGTAAACAGGTTTGTTATGCTCTTTATTTCCTCAGTCCTGGGGATTTTTGGGCCGGGGATTAACCCAGATTGCCCAGGTTTCACGGTGCTGCCAGCCTTTAGGGGCTGGCCGAGATTCTCCCGGAGAATCAGGGCGTATGTGCTTGACATTAGGCTGCCAATGTTTGGTGATGTATCTGGGTAGGGATCCAAGATCCTGGATTTCACTTACAGTGAAACTCTACCTCTCTCAACCTTCAGCCAAAGGTCTGGTCACACACTGTTGTCCAAGAGTTCCAATAATAGAACCCAGGCTGTCACAAAGACTTGACTGGTCTATCTGCTGTGCCTGTTTCGGTACTAGACTTATTTACTCCCAGTTCTGCTAACAACCAGAGATACTGCAGACACAGCCCATTTAATTGCAGTGAACAAATTTCAACACTGCATCGTAAATAGTCTGCGTAACTCAAAAATGGCAAGTTGTAAACACAGAAGTCATATAATTAAGATGCAAGCATAACTAGAAGTTCACTCCTATGGTAAACTGTTAATATCAAGCAGCCTCCACTGCAAAAGATAACCAATATGCTTTTTGTATCTCTTTTCAACAAGGAGTTTTCCCCCTTAATACTGGGGGAGCAGTAATTTGTTATACAGTGTACTGAAAATGAGCATTGACCTTTAAAAACCACAGACCACATAAATGCTGAGATAACTGGTCCCTTTTAGACTTTGAATCTAGTGGATACTTGGTAGATTTTTAACTACTTACTGGAGGGGCACTCTTCTACAGTTGTAGTCATGCAGGGGTAATTGTAACTTTTACAGAAGCAAATGCCCCAGTCTTTCCCCAGCTCAATCTAGGTTCCAATCAGCCACATGTGGTATCTCATGGACCTACAGTAGCCCTGACAGACTGTAGGCTCAATCAGTAGGATGAATGGCAGCTGCTTCCTTCTGTGTGTGACTCGGTTGTTGTTGTATGGACTGTATGGCCAATGTTGGAATGAGAAGGCTGCCAATGTAAAGCCTAATGGACTACTGTACAGAAAGACATGAGAGATGCCCAGAAATGTGTAAATTCAATTGTTGCAATTAATTAGGAGAGTTAGGTTATGCAGCCGAAATTGAAACCATGAAAATGACTTCCTCCAAGGACTGCTAAGGAATACTGTTTGTACTGTATCTCAAACAAAAGGAGTTATTACCTAAGAAGGATACTTGTACATGCCAGTGCCTGTCAGAAGCTTTGATTGGCTCTTGGCTGGGGTAGAACCATGATTGTCACACCCACTCTTTCCTTAAGTTCCCTGTAACTAAACGCTAGGCTAAAAACTCAATAAACCAATCTATACTCTTCTGTCTTACCTCATGCGGCAAATTTAGCAGTTTTTATTGGCCAAAGACCTCACTCCATTCAGTTAGTGATAAAATGATCATCAAGTTTGGTCATAAATTTGCTTATTTAAAATATTAAGATCAGATTGATATATTTAGACCTGATTTGTCTCCTGATTAGACCTGAAAAAAAAAACAGTTCTTTTCTGATGCTTAAATTTTGAAATGCATTTAAAATCAATTTTGTCACTTTTTCAGCATGTTTCCATGGGCTATCATATACAGGTACCTATGAAGTGTAAGTGTTGGAGGTATATTAATAGTTTTGTGATGAAATGACAACTATTTGCTACTGGGTAAATTCAAGTCTGCACAAGCATGCTTCCGATGACCTAGAGCTTCACAGCTGGTGGCCTTTGTGCAGGAACTTGACCTTAAGACTTAACTACAGCTGGTCTTGAACTTGAATGCCTGTGATTCAGTTGGCCAGCCAGGTACCCGGCCTCGTGCTTGATAGCTATATCATTAAGAAGGAGCATTGTGACAAGGATGAATTCCTGCAGCCTTATCCAATGACTTTCTCCCTGCCAGAGGTATGTTAAGCATTAGAGGGCTGACCTACTATATAGAGTCGAGGTCTCAGGGATCTGATCCTACAGACATTTTAACAGCTACTGGGTACATAGATCAATTCTACTCTTTATGATTTACAACAGTGTTTTTGTTTTTTTTAGAGGAGCAGCAACTGTTGTCTTTTTCCTTTCAGTTTTTAAGGTTCTAAGATAAGAGTACACACAAGGACTCATCAATACTGTTTGTAGCATGCAGAATTTACTACATGGTTCCCATGGTGACTTAAAACCGCAAAGCAAATCCAGGGAAAGTCCAGCCGATGAAAGTTACACTGTTTTAGTGGTTTGGTTGTTTTTTTCATTCTTGGACAACTTTCTCTCAATCATCCTTCTTAAAGTAAAAACTATCAATTTGTTTAAAACATCTTCTGAGTTTAATCAGTAAGTAAATACACAACTGACAATACATTCTTTCACTTTGGTAAATGGTGCTCTACAATTGTAAAATCTTTATCTAGAATCTATAATAACAGACATCTTCAGAGACAGAACTGCTGTTACCCTTTCCAAATTCATGTTTTTTAGTCTTAATTAGATATACCCACATTGTACCACAATGTAAAAAATGTACAAATGTGCACTGATAGTAAAGTTCTTCAGTGTAGTTCCTCACAAGTCCTAAGCAAGAAATTTGAAACAGAGAGCTAGGGAATTTCCAGACTCTCAAAGGGAATGTCGTGGCACATGCAAGTATCTGCAGCGTAAGGCTACCAGCTGTTTCCTGGGTGGGTTTAGAGGCAGGTGGTCATCATCTCCCTGAGGGCCTCAAGAAGTACAAGAACGCAAAGGCCCTTCCAGCGCAGAGGCCTGCGAGTCACTGATGCAACAAGAGCACAAGCTGCTCTCCTACCCTTGAGCTGTTCAGCAGTTATTCATGACACTTTCATGTACTATTAGAAACTGCACCCATGTGCTCCATAGGCACTGCTAGGGTCATTTTAGGATACCTAGGAGACTTGTAAAACATGAACGATTGATGCTCTCTGGGAATCAAACAACACTTAGTCCGTCTAATAGCTATTTAGGATACACTTTTTACACAGAACATTCAATAACGCAACTGCCAAAATGTTTGATACCAGAGTACTACGTCTACATGCTACAAAGGTTTAGTTCCATGCAGCGCCTTGCAAAACTATTCAGATCCTGTGAAATTCCATTATCTGAAATTGCAAAATAATGCCTACTCATTTTCTACACTTAATATTTTATTCAAAAGCTAAATGCTCGGACTGTAGACTTCTACGGCCAAAATACGTTTTATAGTATATGTCAACTAAAAAACGAAAAGACAAAAAAAGTGTTGACTACATAAGTATTTAGACTCACAATTTCAATATTTGGTGGAAGTACCTTTGACAGTAATTACAGCCACAAGTCTTTTTAGGGAAGTCTTTACCATCACAGTTTTTGCATGTTGTTCTGGTAGATTTGATCTAACTCTCTTGAGTTGCTTACAAATGGACAGCAGTTTTTTTTCAAGACTTTCCACAGATATCCAATAGAACTGGGACACTCAAACACATTGACTTTCTCATTCTTGAGCCACTCAAGTGTAGTTCTGACTTTGAGTTTTAGATCATTGTCCTGCTAAAAGGTGAATGTTTGCTCCAGTTTTAAGTCTTTATATTCAATTCCTCTAGCATTTGTCTGTACTTTACTTTGTCCATTTTCTCCTGAGTTTTAATGGTCTCAGTTTCTGCTGAAGTGAAATTGTCCCATTACCCTAACCCTAAATAGAGAAGTTAAGATATTCTTTGTCTCTTTCTCACCTCCTCATCTACTATCCTTAATACCTTTGTTAACTATATAACAATTATAAAATAAAATAATCATAATAATTCTGGCCAGTCAGGAGCCCCTGATCAATCTGGGTCTCTTGGCTACAGCCTATGCCAGGCTGTTCGTTAATCTGCCCCAGAGAGCATGAATACTTTGGCAAAGCAATGTATATTATCTGGATTCTGTTAGAGATGGCACAAGTTGCCTGTAGGATTTCACATGTCAAAATACAGTACTCACCCATGATATTTCATTATTCTAGAAAAAGAAGCATAACCTTGTTCACAAACAAAACCCAACAATAACACCACTGTATTAGTCTTACTAGGACTGCAACTGGATAAAACATTATATAACTTAATATAATTATTGTTGTTAATGAGTCAGTTGGCTGACATATACTGTACCCCCATATTGTTTAAATTGTAATTAAAATGCGGTAGTTTCAGCATTCGAAATGGAAGCCATTTGTGCAGTTCTGACGTCTACGGCTTTGCCGAAGGGAATTAAATTGAAGTTACACTCGTTCAACTTGTTGGTGAAAGAGCACCAGGTGAAGCAGAGACGCAGATATCAGACTTCTAAAATCGTTTTACAAGTGTAAGTGTTCAATCTGGTTTTGGCACAGTTTCGCGTGGTTACATATACTTAAAATACCAAAATGCAAAGTAACTTCATATCTTGTCATTTAAATATTCGAGATCAGAAAATTGATGTAGGAGTTTGAATCGGGGTTATATTTTTCTTTCACACAAACAAACAGTACTGTTGTGTAGTTTACCCAGCCGAAGCACGTTAGGCAGTTATACTCCACATGACTCACTGATTCGCTGTTTGGTCGCATTTATTGAATAAATTGACAAATGTATGACTTGTGCTTTGCGACTGGTACCTGTTTACTTATTTGAAATACTCGAGCACCTCCCTTAAGCGCATCTTCTCCCCCGTCCCAGACTGCGTGGCCACGTTTGTTGAGTCTTGATTACCCGAGGAAGGAAAACTTGAAACGAAGCTCCTAGTGGGTCAAAACTGATTGTGCACTCTGTAAATCAGTCGAGTAAACTAACACTAACACATGATCCAAACCATGGGTCGTAAATGTACCTCTAGATGTAAATGCAGTATTTAAAGAACTGCTAATTTATGTTTCCTTTTCTGAAAATCGGAGAACTGTCCTGAGGTGCATACTGGTAAATCGCTCGCTGAAACATCAAAAAGATTAATATCTCGCTTGGGCTTTCTGAGTATTGCACATATACTGTAAAATAAGTACCTTAGAATACAATATGAAGACCTAATAATATGTATACATTACAATAACTATAACTTCGAAAGTAAACAATAATTCATACAAAGAAACATAATGTGTTGCAAGTACTGAGAGAAACGACACTAACAAGCGTGTTTTACTGCCGTGTCGTTTCTGCATTTTGGCTTCACCTAGCTGTGAGAATGCTTTCCTAAAAATAGACTAGCTCTCCCAAAGAAAGACATTGGGCTAGCTAGCGCAAGCCGAAGGAGCTGTCTGGTTTTAGCACTGTGTCCAGACAATAGCTGTTGATACTGTTTAGGTCGCACGTAAATGTAATTCCCACCCTGGTACGTTTCAATTCCTGTTCTGTAGCTGGCAGGTTAAAGGAGATAAGTAGCTTAAAAACTGAGTCTGGTGGAAATAGCCATGAACAACAATTATGCAATTGACATCCATCGACGAAAACTTCCATCGCCTTTATGCAATTTTCCACTGTGCACGATCCTTGCGGAGGAGACAGTCAAGGTTGAACGGGTTTGATTTAAAAGGGTCTGGCCAGATGTAAATCTCTTTTTAAAGTAGTTTAGCTCCTGACTAAAGACGACATCATACCCTGTGCTTTACTGTTACTTTGTTCCAGAATTGCGGCTTTTCAGCATCTTTTCGACTATTGTATGCGCAACAATCTAAAACTGTAACTGTTCCTCATATCTACCGTATATGCTGCTCACGTTTAGTCGGTAATTCCTCTCAAGAAATGCCTAATATCTGCGTATCTACTTTCTTGTGAATTTGTCATGATTACCGTACATATTCAGAGATAGTGCGATAATCATACAAAACGTGTCATGATGTGTAACTTTTCTTACCATGGGATGTAAGCAAGCATTAAACTAATTTTTGAACATGACATTTCTGTCGTTTTTTTTCCGCAATCATTGATCCCTAGACTATGCGCATCTAATCATTCAAAATACGAATTAATGAAAGAGTATTAATGGATACGTTTAAGATAGTTTAACCTACAAAGTACTACTGTTAAACCTAGTAATACCGCCAATCATGTAATATGTTTAATACATCCAATAAAAAGATTTATTAACATTGACAACTGTCGGCACATTCTGATATAGGAACAAGTAGTAGGTTTATTCCATGCTGAAAAAAAGAAGAAAGAGAACACAACGTTTCGGCCGTGGAGCCTTCTTCAGGTGTGTTTATTAACATCAGCGGCTACAAAGACAGCGGATGAGTAGGATTAGGGTGGCAGAAAAAAACAACCGCTAACTAAAAAAGTATGGCAATCATACTTTTAGCATTTCGTTTATTAATTATATTATCAAAATATTGGGTTTCTAATTATTGACTAAACGTGTTTACTTACTCGTGATCAATACTGGTAACTGGAGTTTTCGACCAATACAATTTTCATGCAGGCAGTAGTACAACTACATTGATGTTGCATAGAATTTTTAAGATGAGAAATTCTTTGATAGAATTTAAGATTTTAGGATGTCTACGTTTTATTGCTATCCAGTTTTAACTACATATTGTACTCCTTGAGATCAGGATCTTTGTCACTTTTCTCTTTCTGCAACACGATAACCATCAAAATGCGCTCTGTTGTGCTGCTACTCAGTAGGTGAAGCTAAGCACAAATAATGACTTTTCCGATCGACGCAGAAGTAAGAATATTACTTATTCCAAACACGGATATTAATTTCAAATCGTTTAAGGTGATAAAGGGTATCAATCGTGAAAATATCAACAAAAGCCAGAAACTACATTCCACTTTCACCGGAATTCATTTCAATTGGCATCCCTCTTACATTCCCCACTATGTTTTTGTTTTAATTTGAAATAGGGGATTCCGATTATTACTGCGGCATTTCCATGCCGGTCTCAGTGTGGAGGACAAAAACAAAATACCACAGACTGCAGATGTGTTGCAAATCCCAGTTCAAGCAGATCGAAATGACACGCGAAGGGCTGGGGGTGGCGGGTGTTCCGCGGTGACCAAGACTTCGCTCTCAATCACGTTCCGCGCCCGACTTACTGGCCCGCGTGCGTTAACCTGCTTCTTAAAATCTGCAAAGCGCCGTGTCCAAAGCGCGTTCTCTGCTCCCCTTGTGAAGAGCAGCCTGGAGTTACGTCAGACACTGGGGGGAAAAGTGCAGGCGAGCAAAGAAGTGAGGAGCTATTTGTAGGCATTGCGTCCGAACCCGGGTTAGACTGCTCACTGCTCCACGATCAATGCAATTAAAAACCATAACTTTACACTTAACAGCATGTGGTAAGTCACCCTTTTCTTGGGAATTTCAGCAGTGGGGTGTAGCTTCTTTTTTCACTTGACAGGGTTTCAGTTGTTGGCATAAATGCGCATGCATAACAGATGCATACTACTAACTTTTTGTGCTGTTAATACTAAATGAACCAATTATATTTTTTAACTCATAGATTTTTTTCTTCATTACATTTTTATGTCAAAACAATATGCCTCACACTCGAAATAGGAATCCTAGTCCCATCCCAGAAGTAACATGGGACTCGGGTCTGAAGGAAATGAACGAAACGTGGAAGGGAGCTATTGCCTGTCTCGGTGTCGCAGTGTTCTTCGTAATGACCATTGGGATCATTTATTGGCAAGTGGTGGATCAGCCACACAAGAACTGGATTCTCAAGGGCGGTTTCAGCGGACTCATCTGGGAGAGACGGACCCACTCTCTTATCATACAGACACTCGCGGAGGATAAGACCTTTGCGGAGATCGACGTCGGAAACTTCCCGGACTCCGATGTGCCGTTTGTGAAAAACCTGTGCTGGCTGAACAAGACCGAGTTCTGTTACACGTGGGATGCCATCGCAGATCTGAAGATCTCCTTCGAATCCGATTACGCAGCAGCATCAGAATGCTACAGCATAAACTGGACGCCTCTGAATTGCCAAGTGGAACTCAAGGTAAAGTCACAATCGCGCAGATATCATTAGTCCAGTCAAAAAGAGGCAGGTTACCGGTGACTGTTGCCTCAATGTTTACGGCCACTTCAAAATAAAGAAATTAGTCATCGGTTATCATCTCTGTGTTTTCGATTTTTATTAGATTTCCGTGCATATTCTTTATTCACATGATCGTTGTTGTTGCTGCTGTTAATAATTTTATGATTGAAGTGTTCAGTTGATTTTAAGTCAGTAACTTGTGATACGCGAAATCGATCCGTGCTTGTCACGTCATTCGTCATTTACGTATATGTAAAATATGCTTTTTTTAATTAGTTTTTTTTATTTTTAAGTGTTTTTTCCGCATAGGCAATTTTGGTTTAAAAAATACCTATACAGACAACAGTTATCATTGTTGCATTTTACGACAGCTCCCTTTTATGAAACTAATAAAAAGATTGATACTTTTATGGCGACAACAATGCTTATAACTCTCAATTAAGTAACAAGTTAAATCATTTTCTAGAAACAAAGTACATAACCTAGCCCACTGACGTTAATTATTTAAGAGTTTTAGCAGAAATCTGAATTGCCTGATTATTAAACAAGGAGTAGCTATTGTCTGGAAGGAAAAAAAACTGCAAGGAATTAGGATTTTATTAATTAATCCCACAGTTGCGTAGTGTCGAATAATGTTTGTCATGTGCTGTTTTAAACCCCAAATTTACTGTTTGTTGGGATTATTCTTTTGGATACTGTTTACCAGGATGGATATATAAATTAAATGAACAATTTGGTGGAATTAAAGTGGGAAAAGAAAATATAATGCATGCAAGATGCATGGGTATTGGAACAAAGACATTTTCGAAATGTGCCCTACTTCATAAAAGTTCCCCAATTTTGAAAATTAAATATAATGAATAAAAAACATTTTCCGCGTGCGCGCATATATATGCATGAGTATATATACACATATTTCTGTGTTGTATATTTTTATGTTTACCAGACGTTTGTGTTGACGATCATTAACACATTTTCAGCCTGGGAACACTTGCAGTTTGAATGTTTAAAGCCAAGAGAAATAGCAAATTACCTTGTGAGTTCCAGGGGTACAATACAACACAGTGAATAAGTCCCTCTTAAATTGCAGCAGTTCAGGATAACTGTCTTGCCATAAAAACAAAATTCTAAGACTGATTTTACGACGTGAAATAACAATCGCAAAAGTGAAAAGAAGATGCACTAGAAGCAGGACGTTAAAAGCATCTTACAGTTGTCTGTAAACTCAAGCATGTGTGAGTATTTTACGAGATTTTGAGGAGAAACGACCAAGATCTAATAATATTTTGAAAATAGAGAATTCCTTTTAAAATTATTTGTTTTTACAGTGTTACAACACGTAAATGCTACTTAGTGGTTAAGTAGATTTGCAAAGTCTTGTCCTTGAGTTTCTGTTGGATAGGAAGAGGAGTGACATAGCACGTATTTGTTTTATTCATTTCTCTTTAAAAACATCAGACAGGAAAAAGTTATTTTTTCTGTTTATGATTACTTGCTTAGGTTACATCTTCGGAAATGTGGTCAGTGGTTCCTCTGCTGTCCGAGATGGAACCGAGTGGTTGAATCACTTGTTCCATTTTAATATGAAGACCGACAAAGGAAAATGTAGAACACAAAACATTTATTTCATTGTTTTAATCTACTACATTCAAAGTGCGGAGGTTTAAAATAAAAGCTTTTGGGAAAACAATGTGCAACGTTACTCTGCGTCCCGAATTGACCTTCATGATAATGATATACTGTAGGCCTATTTTGAAATTTCCCAGCTGAATTATTAAAATAATAGTCTCTAAACAAAACAAAGCGTCAGCATTATTCACCTTCCAAGAGAGACAAAATCATGATCGAAAGTACTTATCCTATTTACTTAATCCTTCACCCGCACTCCCCGTTTATTCTCCAGACTGCTCTGGATCTAAAGCTCATTTACTTTGGAATATTATTAGTCGATTTAGTATTTTATTGCGTGTTTTTTTCTCCAGTTGCAGACTCCTATTTTGAATTTTATTTTCTAAACTAAAACGTGGTGTAGGCGAGGCTGGATGGTCTTGAAAGTTCAGTGTAGTAACAATGGCAAATAGATTGGCTCAATATTTTCAGATTCAAGCTCTAAAGTTCAACTAACAGCTTCATACATTCAAAAGATTTTTCACGTAATGTGAA
The DNA here is from genome assembly GCF_040954835.1 of Lepisosteus oculatus. Lineage (NCBI taxonomy): Eukaryota > Metazoa > Chordata > Actinopteri > Semionotiformes > Lepisosteidae > Lepisosteus > Lepisosteus oculatus. Next base: position 12,975,710 of record NC_090716.1, read on the forward strand.
AATTGAATTTGTGTCAATGGCAGCTGTATGATAGTCATACTGTACATTTTGCTTAATGTAATTTAAATATTGTCTTGGAATTAATATTCTGCTTACCTTACACCCAGTATTGTCTTGTATAGCTTTGTTTTCAATAGGCAAGTGAACTGGTATAATTGTTTTTAAAAAGAAAAAGTGTCATTCACTAGTCTTCTGTGGATTGATGCAGTTATGTGCTATTTTCTTTCTGGTGTTTTCAATCTTGATGCTTGATCTTCCCTGGGTTTCTCAGCTCAAATTAGTGTTTGTGAACTGGCTGTCAGAGGAACGTTTTAAAGCTTCTGTTTTTGATCCCTGCAAACTTGATTTTGTAAATATCCTGATGTTATAAAGTGATGTTTACGCAAAATTGTAAATGCTGTCTATGGAGATGGGTCCTCTAAGGTCTCTATATCGCGATGATTGATCAGGCTTTTATTAGTTTAATGATGGTAATTTCCCATTGTTGTGTTAAATTCAGAAACAAGCTGTTGATTCCATTTTGAGCTACATGGAAGGATTTATTTCCCCAGTCAATGTTCTTTGTCTTGTGTGAACGGGTTTAGAGACTTTTTTCTCACCTATATAAATGCCTTTGGTGCCACTTGCTATCGTCTCTTACTAAAACATGAGAGGAAACTATCGTGAGCCATCTCTGCTTGCTCTTTGTAAAGTTCATTTTTAAATCACACTGTGGAGTGAGCACTGAAAGAAGAGGAAATATGTTACTGTACATATATACATAGTACCATCATTATGACATAATCTCGCTGTGATCAGGTTAATTCATTGATTTAACTGCAAATAATACAAATGTTATGTAAAATATTTTGTTTCATTTCACTAAGTTCATAGTACAGTTATTCTTTCAATAATCAAAATTTAATGTAACCCCATATAATCGTTAACCTTAGCGACACATCATTAAGGATATCTACTATTTTACTGCAGCCTAGTTATTGTAATTGCATGCGTCAAGCATGAGATGTCTTGGCATCAGTTTGCCAATAAATTACAGAACATGTGCTCTATTGATTCTGTATCACTCTGTTTCAGGACTGCTTTTCCATGGCAAATATTTCCTGGTATGGTGGAGCAAGTGTTCATGCACAGAACTGGCCAATTAACAATGTGAATGTTTCATTGCAACCATTCATTGTGAGTAACCTGAGAGACAACCCCACAGGTTATGGATCAGTCTTAGAACGATACTTCCTAGGATCAACAGGTAAGTCATTCTGCAAGCTAACCTGCTTGATTGCCAAGGTCTGTGTTCAGTTGTCTCGTTTATCAGTCTTCATCTGCAAGTGCAAATAAGTCCATGTTGACATGGAAAAAAGAGTAAAAATACATTTTGCCTTCAGCCTAGAATACTGCAGCCCATCATGAGTACTAAGTAGCAAATAACAATTGATCATGCAATCAAGATTTAGAAACTCTGTGTCCATAAAGTTTGGTTTTACAAACAAAATTGCAAACTATACAAGCAAAAGGCAGTACTCCAGGGAGGTTGATGTGGATGTTAGTTGCAAAGAAAATGTGTCTAAATACAGCTGTAGTTCAATTATTGGCTACGTTGTACCTGGGATACCCAGTACCTTTACAGCTATTGCCCGACTGCCACTGAATAAATTATAAGTTCTGTGTGGAATAAGAAGTTCTCCGTGGCAAAGTATTGTGAAGGGAGCTGTTGCACAAAAGGGATTGATTGATTGTTGATTGTTTTTAAGTGAAGTATAATATATTGGCTTGTACAGTATGTCAGTTTACACATGAATTAATTTCTTTTTCCTTCTAGAATACTTTTGCCCCTGGCATTTCTCTAAGATTAATCAGCGAAAGCTTTTCAATAGGATTTGCAGAAACATTAAAAGGGGTATTTTCAGTACTTCTGCTGTTAATATACTGTAAGAGTCGGTTTTGTGTATTCTAAACCAACAACGTGCAAAGAAAATATGATAACAAGCAGAATATTTTTTATAAAAGATCTTTTCAAATGATATTTCTGTTTACACCAGTCATACATTTTTTTTCCTAAATAGCACATCAAAGATATTTCAAGAATAATATTGCCATTCAATATTTTCAATGTACTTCATCCAAATATCCCTGTGCAGTCAAAAGTACAAAGTATATGAACTATAAACTGATCATGTTCAAGGTTTAGACTGCTGGTAAGCCTTGAACTGCAACAGATGATTCACCCGGGACATTGCTCATTGCAATTCGACAGTATGTGCACACAGTATCTTGCATATTGCATACAAGTGGTATGCATACCACTCTTCTGAGGTCTTTCTGTGACTAAGCATTTTTCTTTCACAGTATTTTTCAGATCCACAGGGCGTATGCTATTCTTGTGATCTAAATGCAGTGGAATAAGTAAAAGTTAATTTCTTGACCCGAAATCCAACACGCACAGGCCAAGCGTTTTTCAGTAATGAAAGAATAAAAGTAACAAGTGCTTCCATGCTGAGAGTTTTGTATTTAGATACAGGGCTCTGAGTATTCAATACCCCACACTCGATAAGGACATGGTACAAGACACAGCAAGACAACACAATTCTTTCGCAAACAGTGAAAAAGTGCTCATGATAAACCATAACCTACAGTATCTCTGGCTAAACACTGAGGAGAACACCCCAACAAGAAGATTGAACTCAACTTTACATGTAAACATTTTAAAACTTTCAAAGAATTTTGTAAATAAAAAGATCTTTTGCAGTTTTGAATATGTCTTGTCTTAAAACTTTATTGGCCACTTTATTTATTTTTGTTAAAATCTTGATACTTTAAATGTTTTACATGAATAATGCTATTCTTTTTGTGTGACAAGTATTTGTTTCAATATTTTATGTGCAAATTTAATTTATTGTTACAATTGTTCACGTGTTCCTGTTCATCCACAGCATGTAAAAGACTTATTAGCCTGCACAACATAACTAAAGCTTTTGACTGAGTGATTAAAAGTTCTAGTTTACACCACGGACACATAAGCCATCTGTGCAGATTGCAGAACTTTCCATTCTACTTGTTTAACCTGCTTAGCAATTCTCAGAGACTCTTTTTGCAAAACATTTTACACACACTTTAAGCTAACTCTAGGCTAAAGCCTGACATATCAATAAATGCTCTTTTTTGTTACATTATTCTTTACATAGTCACATCATTGTAGTATGTACGCTGTTTTTCAGTTAAAATTGAAAACCGTAATCCCTTTATATAAGACATTCGATTAATATAATCATGCATTTTATATAAATATAAGATGAAATAATATTAATTTCTATACCTTATAGCTATATAAGAGACATAGTTTTCTAAATGATTCTGTAACTAGCATATCAGTACATAAAGCATTAACAGATGCCAGTAGTTAATGCATTTAATTCGTCAAGCATCATGATAGCTTCTGGGGACTAAGTGCCCTAGTAGCACTGCAATGTTAGGCATGTGTTGCCTGCGCATCACTTCGGTCTGTGTGTAGCAGTTGGCTTGGTTAGGGTATATCTGCTGGTATTCCTGAGTGAGATCCCTTTTAATGTTCATCTTCAGCCTCCTCTGTGACTGCAACCTAAGCCTTGCCACCCTCAAACAAAGAATCAGAGCTTATGAAATACCCAGCATCATTAGAGTGTGTTTTAAAATAGCTTCAATAAGTGCTACGTCAAGCTATTGCACCAAGGCCAGTGACAAATATATTGAGCTCTATTCTACAGTCCTTCCCTGCTCCTACAAATCAAGCACCAAATGTGTCGCTGCCAGCATTTGAGAGGAAGCTCAACCGGCACAGCGGACCTGTGGACCGTAATCACAGCCCACTGGTTCAAGAATTCTTGAGCACCTCTTTCAAAACTGACTTCTCTCTGTGTGTAAAGTTTAAGAGGAAATTGTATATTCTGAAATATCTAGATTAATTAAAGATGAAGATGATGTCATCAGAAATAAAAGTTCTGCAGCCTTACTTCATACATATTATCGGGGAAATAAAAACAGATTTTATGGTGCATTCATGACTTGTTGACAGATAAAAAATAGATAGGTCTCAGGCAGCAGTGTATAATGAAATAAATACATTTTTCTAATGGCCAGACCATTTTATCTAGAACTCAGATTTATTTTCAAATTTTCTTTCCCTGTAATTCAAGCATTAATGTGATGCCAGAAGATAAAACCAGGAATTGATTGATCTAGTCTTTTTTTGTGTGCATTTACTTGTAAAGCTATAATCTAGGTGCTTGGAGTTTTTTGTGTAAGGCACTTCACACTCTTGTGAGTTAAATGTTTCAAAAACAATTTGTACACACCGTGGTATTTAAAGAGAGAGAATTCATAGAATTTTTACTAGCACCAAAAATAACCGAGCACAGCACAAACAAGAAAAGAAAGATTTTTTTTTTAATAGTAATAAAATGTAGTTCAATCTTGAGTAGTAAAGGTGAGTTGAACGCAGTTCAGCCTGAGATTCCCCAAGCAACGTTCACAAGTAGTTGTGTGACACAATATATGTATAGATTAGTCTCCCAGCATCCTCTTGGCTCTCTTTGGAACAGTCACTTTTGTGACTTGATGGTCACCACTGCTCCTCCAGTCACCCTGAGGGTCTTGCAGTGTGCTGAAAGACTGCAGGGCCCCAGGAATGCGTAGCTTGAAGAAACAACTTGTAACTCCAAATTTCTGCTCAGCAAAGATAATGTAATTGAGGAATAATAACTGACACTGTTCACCACCTTTTAAAAACATGGCCTTCCCGTTCTGAAGTTTAGGCAAGCTGGACGTTTGGGAGGACAGACTTCTTTGTGTTGTTTTTGTGGCCGGTTCATCTCGATCTCGTCCACGTAGGTTGGAGTGCTGGAGTTTGGCAGCCAGGGGAAAAAAGATGAAAGCACTAAGCTCTGTTCCCGACAGCTGTACTGAATGAGATTTAAGTCGGGGCATGACAAGAGCTAAAAGGCATAATTACTATCATGTGACATAAACAAAAGAGTATTATTAGGATTTCCTAGACAATTGTTTACAGAGACATTAACACTCTCATTTATGTAACATCAGAACAGATTTAGCTGAAAGTACTGCAGTTTTTAATCCATTTTCCACCTTCTCAAAGGTCATTGTTAGTTACTGGAATGTCTTAACCCTTTTTGTGCATCAATAAAGCCCACAAACAAGCAAAATGCAAAACAGTTGAAAGAAAATATAAGATTGTTCATCTCTTTGGAGAAGGGGAGACAAAAATACATCTCTGGACAAATAGAACTATGGAAAAAAGACAGTTTACTGTGTACCAGAATTCATGTTTAAGCCCTCCGGCAAGAATTTGAGAATATTAATTTCAAATATTTAATTTCCAAATATGCCTGGGCTGGGAGAAGCTCGCTTCTCGATATTGCTTAGGGCAACCAGGTCATTTGCATGGGTTCTCAGCCTCTTTTCTGAACCCGTGTGAACTCACTCAGGACACATCTCTCAAAGGCCACCAGTATTTCAACTGGGCAGAATCTCCCAATCTCAGACGGGGAATTGAGCAGATTTTTCAGGCTCTTTTTCCACTTATTTGGTCTCTGAGGTTGCAGCATTGCCGTGCTCAGACTACGTGCTGAGCTTTGCGGTACTGAGATGATAGCCTGACAAACATCTTTTTTTTCTTTTGTGTCCCAAGTCCTGACATAGCTGGGGTTATTCTGCCCTTGCTGCTTTTTTCTAAGCTTGCATGTCTTCAACCTTTTTTCTTTTTCACCGTGTCCTCTGAAGTTACGGCTCCACTGGCCTCTCCACTGCTGTTTCTAGACAGTCTCATTCTGCGGGGCGCCTTCGCTTTAATTCAGACAGCTTTAATGCAGCCAGCCTCTCTGCTGCATCACGGCAGCCTTTTTTCTCCTCAGAAATTCAGGCAGTTTCAATAAAGCCAGCCTGACTGCTGCATCAAGGCAGCCTTTTTTCTGCTCTGTAATAATTGGGACAGCTCCATTTTCAGTCAGCCTGCATTATTCACTTCTCCTTTAAGCCGCGCTCCCACTGGCCTTGCTGAAGATGTCCAAGGCTCTTTTATGAACCTGCGCTTGGAGCTTGGAGCTTGGCTTGTGGTTCACCACCAACCTGAAACCTCAGAGGCCTCAGCATAACAAAGAAGTAAAGAAACTTGAGGGCAAAATTAACTTAGAAAGAGTTACTAAGCACTTTTCTAATCCATCCGGCCATTATCAGAAATCGGCTTATCCTGGCGAGGGTCGTGGCTAACTAGAATTGTAATAAAGCTTCGGGTAATAACTCTAGCCAATCCATTTCCGCTTTAGAATTAATATTGTGTGACATTTGTTTGCTTTGTTGAATTTTAACACACAATGTTTACTGCTGAAGAAATAGAAAATTTACACTATCTAGGGGCACACTGAAGGTGCTCTTCACCACATTTTAAACACTCCACCCACCCCCATAAAAATACATGTAATATGTATAGCTAGGTAGCTCACACCAGTGCACATTCACATTAATTACAGTATAGCTGGTACAGGTTGTCTCTCACCATGCCCTGTCCCTCCTGAAGATTGTACATGCTCTCATATTTATCTCTGCCTTCATTAAACCACATTTTTAATACTAGTGATATAATATTGAGCACTTTTCACATATGCTTTTATCTCTGAACACATTACGTTTTATAGTTCTGCACAGTTGTGCTCTGATTCTCACAAAATTACATTTGCTTTGAGCTTCCTGACCCCTGTTTTTTCACTGCTATAAACATACACTTGCCAGCCTCATTAGTGCCCCTCCAATTCAGGTGCAGCCTATTGCAATTTTATGGCCCCCCTTTCTATAATCATTTAACACCCATTTTCAGAATGCCAGACTTGTAGTCATACTCTTGGTAAAGTCTAATCCACTGAAATCTAACTAAAATCCCTCTAACTTCTAGACAACTAAGTCTGAATTAGTTGTAGCCACAGTTTAGTTATGCATTTTCATTTTTATATGAAATGTATAAATATTTTAATTATTTTCTAGCCTTTTGAATATAAAGGACATTAAGTTTAGTTCTTTTTTAACTTATAATTAAGACTGTTCTAATTTGTTAGCATTTAAATCCATACAATAAATGTGTGACAACGTTTACTTTACAAGTTAATCAAATACCAAATGCAAATACCATAAGTCAGATAGGGAACCTTTACTGTTATCTTTTATACTGAAAATAAAAAGATCCATGAACTCATGTATACTGATGTATATTTAAATGGTGACAAAATCATTAAACAAATGTTAAAAATGGAGTTTGAAGGATTTATTTTGCTCTTTAATGGTCTGTACTGAGATGGAATTGTGCACTTTTTTCTGCTGTATTAAGGATCAAGCTCAGCATGGCCACATTGTTCAGCTGGGGGAGCACTACGTAAAGGGATGTTACAAGCAGGCACGAATCACCACATGAAATCACCTGAGGTCACTTAATGATCTTGGCTATTGACCCTAAGCCTGGTAGATGTTCATGCTGTTTATTTAGGATATAAGAACATGAGAAAGGTTACTTCCAAAGAAGACCATTTCCCCCATCTAGCCCATTTGGCTGTCAGTAGTTTAATGATCCAAGGACCCAGTTTGGTTGGGTATTTTGCCCTAGATCTTCACAACCCTATCTTCAGCACAGCTGTGATTTATTAATAACATTTGACAAATATTTGTTCGGTAAACCTCAGATCCATTATTTTTTCAAGGTGGAAATTCATTATTGAAATGATTTCCATATCTTCATTTGCCTGCCCAGTTGTGGGACGCAAGCACATACAAAATCAGAGCAAACTTTGAACTGGAAAAAAACGTCTCATAAACCTTTGACTCATTTCATTCCCAAGTTGCTACTGGGATCATAAATATGACTTTGTAAAGAGAACAAAGCATTTGGCAAGCAGCAGAAAAAGGCAGACCTGAGTGTTTACTGCTGTTGAAGCAGCATAGCAGAAGCAATAAATAAAGTGTAGGCAAAGGGTAGAGACTATTTAATATCTTTGTATATGCCACGATTCAAATTCTTGACTCTGATGAGTTTATCAAAATACTTAAGGAAGCAGAGAGAGATATAATGTGCGACACTTATTACATTGAAGTATACCTGTTGCATGTTTGCTTTGGCTCAGTTTCTTTGAATGAAAACTGTGGTCCTTGTGAAAACTTGTGAACCCAAATGTTTACTATGCAGTTTCTAAATAATTGTGTTCTTTTAAAGGAGTTGTTTAGTTAGGCGGTAGTGTTTAGAGGACAGTACAGTACTAAAAATAAGAGGCCCCGTTCTTAAACTTTGAAGGAACCCGTTTTGGCCATAACTCAAGCTTTTATTTGCTCTTAAATTTCACAAAATGACAGTTATTAATTCTCTCTCCGACTGGTTGGCCATATATTACACTCCATCTCTGAGTGGTTTCCAAGGTTCTGATGGCTATTAGCAAGCAGGTAGACGTTTGTTCTAACTTTTGAGTTTTAGACAGGATCAATGCCAAATGAACATCAGAAACTGGCTGCCCGATAGGGAGTGCACTACCTAATGCTTTTAAGAAAAAAATACTTTTCTTTTGTTTCCTTCACATCCACCCACCCCTAATTCCCAGACATGACAGACTGATTGCAGTGCTCATCTGTTATCCATCCTGCTCTATTCTAACTGGAAAATTAGCTGGAATTATGCAGTAAGGACTTGATTTTAGAACAGCTTTACTGTTTTTAAATGTTCCAAAAGTTTGATTTATATCAGTATGAGAAAGGGGGTAAAGAAACCCAGGGATTCTGCTGTTTCGGCATGCTCCCTGTTTCTCTTCACTGCACTGCAGAAAGCAATACAACCCCCCCTCTTCTATATAGTGTGCAATGCTGACTTTTTGCATAATCTGTATACAGTATGAATAGAGGGTGAAACAGTATCTCTGTCTGATGCATGTAAAAGCAGAATATAGAAAGATAGTATCAACAGCTGATCTCATAATATTGAATCTAATATTTAAATGCATCTTTGCAATTAACAACGGTCACAAAATAAACTATTTGCTCTGTACTGGCTTGCATCTGTTTTTTTTTTATGAAGACAGTGCATCGTTAAATTGTTGAGACTGACAGTTCACTGTACCTACCCCAGTATGTGAGGTAAACAATCCTCACATTCTCACCCCCCCCAGCCAATTAGCCTCACCCAGGAAGTCCCCATCAAACTGATTAGTGAGGCAGGTGCAAGTCCTGCCCTGACTCAAAATACTTTAACATTTTGAACTTTTTCCTGTAGGCTATATTATTAGACATTTAATAAGGTTGGCATCGCGGCCGTGCTTTGCTTCAATTCCCAGGGTGTGCTGTATGTTGTATGTTTTTCCCGTGTTCATATAGGTTTCCTCTGGATGCACCAGTGTCCTCCCACAGTCCAAAGACATACTCAGAGGTTAATTTGTTTCTGGGAAAATTGGCCCTTGCTGTCCTGTCCAGGGTGTGTCCTGCCTTGTGTGTCTTGCTTGTCTGGATAGGCTTCAGCTCCCCCACAGCCCTGTGTTGGATAGATGGATGGAAGTTATATAAGGACATTTTAGCTTTATTGTGCTTCTTTTTTCTGAACTACTAGAGGGTACATTTGCATGTTAAGAGCGCCTTTTGTGAAAATGTTTCTGCAATACCGTATGCTCTCAGGCATTTAGTGGCTGAGAGGCTTCGTCTGGCGAGTGCTTAACATTGAAGCCCCTTTAAAAAATGCACAGAACCTCAATATCCAGGGCTTCTGCAGCTTACAAGGCAGCTGAGCTGGCATTGAATGAAACAGCTTCATACAGGAGAACGACAAGCGAGCAGGATTTGGCATGTCGGAGAAATCCGAGAGGCTGGAGGGATTCCTAGGAGGGCAGCTACATCTGTGGACAAAATTATCTGGTTCACATAATCTCATCACTTAACATGGCTGCCGGGATGCCATAAATATAAACAGAGAGAGGGGGATACCACATTGGCTACCTCCTCACAGAAAACCTGAAAATGACTTCTGCTTTTTTCTCTTTCATCTATTACTCTTTAATGTTATGGTAGCTGCCAGACCCAGACGGCTGCTAAGATCAGCTCACCCTGTAGAATGCATCAGCCACCTAAACACCATTCAGTGAGCTACCTGATCATGAGTAAAATCTTCCCATTATCTACACACAACAAAAGATAAGCAAACGCTTTGAGGGAAAGGCAGCTGTTTTGGACACGGCAAGACCTTTTCTCAACATTCAGACAGGGGTCATTCAACACCTCAGGCCAAAATCAAAAGTGTGTTTAAACTTTTCGGCTTCCTTATTACTGAATAAGTAAGTCGGAGTATTATTTTTACCTGCGTAGTTGTGTTTGCCCTGGCTGCTGGGTTCGTGTTACTTCTGAAAGGGGTGTGAGAAGAGTTTGTCAATCTGGTTGTTTGGTTTTATAGTGTCATCATGGTGTGGTGTCATCAGATTTTATACTGCTGAGGCGTGTATCTGTATGATACTTTTATATCATCAGGATAGTTGTGATTTTGTTTACCCAAAGACACACATAGAGTAGTTTTAGAAGATCCATTCTAATTTGGCTTAAAGTGAACTTGTGTAAGTTTATGGATTATTTTAATTTATGTGAACTTTATCTCTGATATGTTCAGTCAAAACAGAATTTCCACACTGATCGTCATTTGTCAGAATAACAGATGATTACTTTTTTATCTGCACTGTGCGATACCATGTTGAATGGCCTTGGTGCTGTGCTGTGTGATACTAATGTGTCAAACCCAAATGATCTTTCCTTTTAAGTTGGATGAAGAACTAATGTGCTCCTAACATTATGCATAACCAAGTCTGAAAGCTTACAACAGTCAGATGAATAAAAAGCAATTTTACTATATGCACATATAGGCTTGCTCACTGGTAAATTATTCTGGCTAAAAGCCACCTTCTACCCTCTACTGTTTTTAAAGCAGATATACTCTGATACCCTCTAGATTCTTGGAACCTCTGTGATTTTACTGTATTTACCTTGGTGAATTTACTAGGTAAATTCAGTTGCACTTCCAGGAGAGACTGCCTGATGTTTCATTTTATTTAAAGCTATCTGGAGCAAAGTGAAAACCTAAAACCTGCGTCATGCTTCAGATGGGTTTTGGCGAGCAGCTTGCACCGTGAAATCTGTTACAGTTGCTGAGAGGCGGAAAGGAGAGTAGAAGATATGGAGTGTTACCTTGTCCAGTGGACTTTTCAGCCTTATTCTGAGCTGCTGGTAAAATTCCTAGATTCCTAGGCTGGCAATTTTATTGTACTATCAGGGTGAATCTTACTACTTATATCAGGGCAGTGTTTCTTCAGCACTGTAGAAAGTCATTTTGGGTTCACTTGAAAAAAATATATAGACGATAGTTTGCTCTGAAGATTTTTTGACCTTATTAAACACGCTTTAAAGTCATCAGATCTTTAGCAAATTGTATTTGCCAGATTTTAGAAGGTCATTCTTTTAAGTAAAAAAATGAACCAAAAACGTTCACTCATAGTACGTTGTAAGACTTGCTGTATAAAAGCAGAGCATGAAAGCAATGCTTAAATGAGGTTTACTGGTGTTCATTACACATCCAATGTCCTGCTTATTTACACCTTTATAGATATGCTCATCCAGCTGAATATTTAGGTATCAAAACATTTAATCATTGTTAGGCTTTTTTTCCCTGCAAAAAATTGGAAGAGAATCTCCACTGAGCTAGTTTTTGTTTCTTTGCACTTGCTGAACTTTGAAATAACTTTGAAATCCTTAACTTTGCGAATTCTTTTGCAGTTGTAAGTAATGTTTATTTTGATGCTCTGAATTCTTTTGAAGCAATGATCATTGTTTATGTTTCTATCTTACAATCATGTTTAGTTGCATATAGAGGACTTACTGGACTCTCCACTCAAGGCACTTTACAGGTGATGGGGTCTCCCCTCCACCACCACCAGTGTGTAGCTCCATCTGGATGATGCAACGGCAGCCAAAGTGCACCAGTATGCTCACCACACACCAGTTATTAGTGGGGAGGAGAACAGAGTGAGGAAGCCATTTCATAGATGGGGACTATTAGGAGGCCATGATTGGTAAAGGCCAGGGGGAAATTTGGCGAAACACCCTGGGATTTTTAATGACTGTGGAGAGTCAGGACCTCGGTTTTACGTTTAATCAGAAGGATGGCGTCTTTATAAATCACTATATGGTAATTTAAAATATTTTTTCACATTTGTTTCTTTACATATTGTTTTGGTATTTCTTAGATTTCTTTTTCTTCGGAGTTTACTGAGCCATGACCCCAGTTTGCTTGTCTTCACACAATGAATTTGTTCCAGACGTGGACTAAGGTTAACTTACTTTTCTTGTTTTGGCACTCTTTAAAATCTCACAAAAGTAGCTGCAGAACATAACACGAACATAACATTTGCTTAAAGCCCATTGCAGTACTTGGGTACAACAAGTACCTTACTTGTTACTGATCTCAGCACTCACCAAACAAACAGTTAAGTATCTAGTGCAGTGAAATGGATTTGAAGTCCCACGTTAGGTAGCCCTGGTGTGAAGTCATCCTGGCATTTTTATCACCTGCTCCTCCACCCTGTCATATTTCCCCAGGTGACCTGAAAGGGTAAAATCATCCCGTGCAGATGCTGTAGATCCAGAATCTGATGGGAGGAGTCTAAACGCCCACACTCTCCGGTTAATTGCTTGTTGTTTTTTGCCTCCTTTTAAAGGTGTAGCTTTGCTGGTTGCTCAGGAGGTCCCAGTGCACATTTCTATTGGCAGCCAGAGGCACTTTTGTTTGCAGACGCCGCCCAGTTCAGAGCTGGTGCCCCTTCAGTATATGGTTTGCGTCAGCAACAACATCAAAACCGTCCACCAGGAAGTGGGAAGCCAGCTTTCTGAGCATGAACGAGTGCTGCCAAACACTGACATTTTACGGTAATTAAATTCCGGCACAGCCAGTAATGCTCACCACTAGTGTCAGATTGGCCTCGAGACACACTGTGACCTCTGGCTGACCTAAACTCGGTCTGTCGCTGTTGCCATTCCTGAAAATATTTCACTCCAGCCTCCACTCCATACAGAAGGTAATATGCCTAACGAGGCACAGGGGTACTGTATATATTTTTTAATTACCCTTATTGTATTTGAAACACCCTTATTGAAAACTATTACCTATAGAATTTCTGTTTAAGATGAGACAGTTGTGTACATTAGAGAACATAAGAAAGTTTGCAGACGAGAAGAGGCTGTTCATCTTATTAAAGTTATTCATATTCTGAAGGGTTAGTGTAGCCTAAGTTCTATAATTTTTGTAATCTGAAAATGTGCTGTTGTTGAAAGCATAACATGTACACTTTTTCAGAGACTGCTGTTTTAAAGGAGATTTTCCAGGCATAGTGGAACAGAAAAAAAACAGGAAAAGTGTGTCATAATCCTGTTGTAATATGATACACATAGAAGTGTATGGAGTACTTACTATATATATATGAACAGAAATAATGACATCCACATGAAAGAATGATTTACTAATTTTAAATGTTTTAAGCAATCAAAAATTACTTTGTATAGGATTGGATCAGAATTGAGAACCACTTCTTTCTGAAACCCACAGATTGCCGTTCTGGAAGCTGTTGGTCAATGTGGATTCGGGGGTGAAAGTGGAGCGAGAGCTGAGGACGTTCCACAACCGGCTGAAGAGACACCGCCTGGGAGAGGGCGTTATCAGTATCGGTGAACATTCCACGATGTTGCTTTCTGATATGGTAGGTTCACGGAAATACACACTATTTCACACGGCTGGGAGTTATGTGCCGTAACTGGATCTCTTAAAAAGATGGGTCTGGGTCAAAACGCACACACAAAAGGTACAGAACCTGTGCTTTTTTACTTATAGGGCAAGAAAAAGAATCAGAATCCCTAAAACAAAAGCCTAAACGCTTCTTTGAGCTACTGACAAGACTTCCTCAGCGGACCTCTCTATAATTAGCCTGCTTACTGGTTTCCAAGCGCAAGTCTTTCTCCCAGATTCTCCCAAATATTTGCATCACTCCACAGGGCCCATGGTTTCGTTCTCTCGGCTCCTCTCTCACTACTCTGGCGGCACAAAGTCTAGTGAAACCTCCCTCTCTTCCCAGCTGGGAGATGTGGAACAATGTGGACTCACCACTTTCCTGTTTTTTCCTCAATCACCTGATCAGTTTTCTTCTATCTAGCTTTCTGGGGAGATGTTGCTCAGGCCAGTTTGAACTTGCTGTCCCCTCGTGACTTTTTAATATTGTTCTCCCTTTGTCAGGTGCCCTTCTCTTCCCATTTCAGCTGCTGAAATGCTTGTAACCGACTGTGGAAATCATGCAGCCATGCTATACTAAATATGAGCACCTTGACTTGGAGGCAGTACAACAGCTACAGAACACCAAGCACAAATTGAAACAGACACAACACAACACATTTGTACCTGCCAGCTTTATTTTAAGCATCAGTGCCTCCACAGATGATGGTGGAGAAGGCTTATTTATCCCTTGAGTGTAGACGTATTGGTGAAATATTTGGAGTATTCATTTGACTTATTTTAATATGTCAGAGATCTGCGTGTGGTAAAGAACATAACCTGATTTGTAATGACATTGATGCCTTTTCAGCTTAAAGATAAACTATAGTGGTTTGTATGTAATCAAAGGATATACAATATGGCTATTTCAGGAATTCATAAAGATTTGCTGAATCACAGACAAGGATGGCACTACGCATACACTGAAACTTAATCTCTTTTGTGATGGAAATTGGAGGTTGTAAACATTACTATGTACTTGGTAGTATCATTGTGGTTTGAAATGCACTCATCATTGCTGATTCATTATAACCCCAAATGTAAAAATAGCATTGCAGTTCCCCTTTAACAGGCCAGGATTTGTCATGCGAAAGATCTACATTGGCACAGAGACTGCATCCGTCATCAAATTGCAAGTTGTACTGTATTTATTGCTAACCTTTTTTTTAAAAAGGAAAAAAAAACAGTAAAACCGTGTCAAGTGGCCCACAGGGCAGTGACCTTTGGTGGTGTGTTTCTTCAAGAACCCCAACTGCTTGTGTTGCTGACCTTCAGTCTCAGCCTCAAGTTGTTTCACACTGTGTGGATTAGTCTTACAGCCGTCGCCAGGCCAAGGGGAGCACCTGTTGTGTGGGCCTCAGGACCGTCAACTGTAGTGTGAAAGGTTGGGGCTGAATGATTTATACCGGCAGAGCACTCAACTCTGAGCGAGCATAGATGACAGTCATATGGATTGTATTGGTGAACTCGAAGAACTTGGAAGTAGGATAACTTAGTTGCAGTGCAAAACAATGAAGCAATGTACAAGTACAATTATCACAGAAAATTAAATTCCAGGTAATACTGTACCCTACAGCTATGTAGTGTAAATTCAAAATATAATTGTGTCACACACAGCAAAAGAGAAGATGTGTGCTGTTTCACTAAAAAGGTTTTTTGTACATAGTTTTTATTTTAATGTTTTGCTGCACCTTTGTCATAATTTCTTTCAAAACCCTTTTAAAAACTACTGCTACTAGTAATACTGTATTTGCTTTAATCTCGTTGTTGCAACATACGTTTCATGGTTTTATATAAGTAATTCACAGAACTACATTAAAAAAAAAACATCTGATTTAGTTTAGTTTAGCCAGACCTGAGTAATGGTTCTATTTAGATGGATGATTTTTCAAGAATGTTTTTAACATTCTTTTTTAAGCAGTTAAAATAAAATGTTCTGGCATTGGTCAAAAAGCTACCTATCATATAGACAATATAATTCATCAAAACATTCAAACCACAAATTACCCCCCCACCACCACCACCACCATTAAAAACTTGTACAGGCTCTGCTTATGCTAACAGTGGCAGCAGTCTCTCTTATCATTGTATCCATTATCTACCTGGAGGGCCGGCATGACTTTTTGTTGCTTCACATTGCTTGTCTGATTTCTAGCTTGCGCATTCCAAGTTGCCTCTTTTAAAACCTGTCTTAATCAATGCCACAGTCTTAAAGTTCGGGAAAACTGATGTTGCTTTGATGCTTGAGAGTGGACCATAAGGGGTGACCTAAGAGCTTTGAAACTGCTGTGTGTCAGGGCATAAATATTACATATTAAAAGACACCAGCTGTGTTGTTAAGTTGGGTTTGACAGACAAAAGAGCTTGCAGTGGTCAGGGGTTTTCGGCTTGAAAGGTTTCGTAAGTGCATAAAGGCAATTGGTGAGAGCAGAGCATAACCTCCAAGTGGCTACTGAGCTCTAGAGTCAAATAGCTGTCTTAACTACTAGGGAGAAATAAGCAGACTGGATTTCCATATATATGTGCACAGTAAGTGTTTTAAATTTTTTGTAGCATTCTGGATATCATACATTAATAAAGTGCCTCACGTGCAAAAACATGTCTCAAGGCACTGGGCAATAGAGTAATTAAATGACTGAAATATTAAAAGAGTGATTGAACAAAAAGGGTGGCATGTGGTCCAATGATTAGTATCATTGCCATGCAGCACTTCATCCTTGGGTTCAATTTCGAAGCCAGGGTGCGGTCTGTATTATGTTTGTTTGCTCTCATATTGTGTGTTGTGTGGGTTTCCTCCCACAGTCCAAAAACATACTGGTAGGTGAAGAGGCGTCTGGGGAAATAAGCCCTGGTGTGAGAGCGAGTGTGTCTGTGTCTGTCTGCCCTGTGATGGACTGGCATTCCATCCAGAGAGTTACCTGCTTTGCTCCTGTTGGTTGCTGGGACAGGTTCCGGCTCTCCCATGTCCCCGTATTGGATAAAGTGCTTAGAAAACGATAAGATGGATGATTAAACAAAAATTGGGTTGAGCTGTTTATTAAAATCCAAGAAGGTTGTGCGTTGTTCCTGTCGTGGTCCAGAGCTATGTGGTCAAACCAGTAAAAGAGTAGGCATCCCAAAATCACTGTGTGCTGTAATGACAAAGAATGGCAGGGTCTTCTCAGCATAATGCTCAGTTTGGGATTCAGCACAGTTTGTGTTTGAAAAGATACAGAGGATCAAGACTATGCAATGCTTTTATAGTAAGCAAAAGTATTTTATAATCAATTCTTGAAGAGACAGCGAGTTAGGGAAGATCAGATAAGCTGCTGAAGCATAGTTTGACTAAAAAGTTCTAGGAATTGAATTTTGAAGCTTTGGGAGATTACCAAATGGTGTAGTTTTAACCAAAGTTCGATTTTAATCTTGGCCATCCTATGTATGAAAACTCACTGGTTGCCCATTTGCCATTTTAACATTTCTGCAAATCAACCCATGGCAGTTGAATAGATGTGGAATTTCTACTTTACACTGTAGGGGATGTTTGACCTGTAGACTGAATAGGGTCATTGGCACTGAAGGCAGTGTTGTTAACATGTTGCCAAATGGCAGAATCCTGCCTGCCAAGGTAGTAATTGGCTGCTACATTTATCCAGGTAGTCTGGAATGGTTTGAGGCTTGAGCAACTCCTAATAGTATAAAACTGTTTTGTGTTTTTGGTAAAATTGAATGCCAAGTTTAAAATGAAAATATTGGGAGAGAAAGCATGATTTATGTTCTAGAAAATACATCATAGGTTCTACACAAAACAAGTATCAAATGAAAGCGTTCGTGTTTTTCACTTGCATGTGAAATACTACAGAGATTCAAACACCATATTAAGTAACAGGTCCACTTAATACTCTCATTAGCAATGTGATCGACAGAGCTCTACCTTTTAATGTTATCAGAAAAGAAGACATAAGAATCAGTTGCCCATAAAACATTACACCAGAAAACACAATTATACTGGCTGGAATAGAGATTTAGAGGAAACCTGCCAAAACTAACTCTTTTCAGGTAAACCTGATACATGGTAATGTACAAATCTGCCAATGAGCCAGCTAAAGGAGTTAGTCTTGCTGGATAATATTCCAAATGGGTTGTCTGTTATATCATGGGAGATTAGTTTCTTTTCCATCCATTTGCATTCCTCAGCCTAGATTACTTATACATTTAGACAGAGAGGACAAAGAGGAACTTGGCTCTGCTGTTTTGAAAGTATGCTTTGTGGTCTTTGTCAAACTACAGAAAAAGCACACCTCATAATAGAGAAACAGGAAACATTTTAAATAAATAAATCTTATCAATATAAACTCCTCTTTATATTTTATGCCATGGCATTTACTTTCATCCCAAACATTTACAGATGTATAAATTATGGCTAATGCTATGTTTTCTTTTTTTTATTATTTGACAATCCAGTATCATGAGTTGGATGAACTGCTTGGCATCATCATGCTTAGTAAGAAACCAGAAGTTTGTTTTAGACACTGAATTGATTATGGTTAAAGTACAACTGGGCTAATGGATTGTTTCGCTGTTTTTATTTTATCAATTTTCTGAATAATGCTGACCATATGTCAAACATAACATGTCCCAAAACATACAAAAATGGCAGAAAGATGAAGTTACCAATTTAGAATAAACACTAGTTTACTTTGGGATTTTAAGTGAAATTGATACTATTTATACAATCTTAATTTTAGTCTTTTTAACTGGATTATTTGTCTAAAGCTTAACTAAATGAAATTATTCAGTTCAAATGAAATTATACATGGATGTCTGAAAGAAGGTACTTTGCTTTATATACAGTAATTCTAGATTTTAATGGAAGAAAGGACATAAAACACATCATATGCAGTGATCATATACTTGTATATTGTGATGCCGCTGGGGGTATGGTCATCAAACAGGTCGTGTTAAAGGCAGGTTTCGATACAAAACACCCCAAAAACATATTTAAATGGCATAACTTAATTTTATAAAGAAAATAAGCTAAAATAATTCCTAGCTTGTCTAACGTGTCTATCTCACTCTTGTTTTCTAACTATCAGGGGTGGCTGTAGTTGATGATCATGACAGCTCATTAACACAACAAAAAATATATTTGCTGTCTATTAAAATACAAAAATATAATTTTCACCCAGCTCCAAAAATTGTACAATTCGTGGTCTTGTTTTCTGCTGGCCTTTAGCGTATTCAATTCACCTTCTGTTCAGAGTCCACACTTCTTCGTAGTGTGTTGCTTTGTTTTCCTCACCCTAGTTCATGGTGCACTATGTTTTTAAAATCCATGTGACTTTGCTTTTCATTTTTCATTTCTCTAGGATTTAACAAGTTTATTCCACCAGACATCTTCCTAGCAGCTCATTGACCTTGCCCCTTATAGTACTTCAATATTTACTGGTGTTTTGAGAATCTACATCGAGCATTTAAACAAACGTTGTTACATACGACATGGTGCAGTGATCACAATTTGGCAGTTTCCACTTCAGTTCTCAGTGTTTCAAATTCGGGAAAGGATCTTTTTGTAAGGGTTAAGCAGTTGAACTGTCTGCAACAGGGTGCGCACCTGTGCCAAGTTCCAGATATTACGTCACGCCGCCATTTTGTATGCTGGTCTCTTTTCACTGCCATATTGGTGCAGTCAAAAGCATAACAAAATCCATGATGTGCACAGGAAAATACCACCTATCGACTATACACCCCCTAGTGGCATTACAATATTTGAATGGTGAATTTGAGTAAGTGAATGCATATTTTTGATTTACAAAATCTCAGATTGTTAATTCATATAAATTTGTATTGGGAAAAATGTCAGGCTAGTAAATCATTAAATTATATTAATTTCCAAACTCTTTTTAAAAAAGGGAGTTGTTTTGGGGAGGATAAATGGCAATGTTTTATTGTAGCTCCAGAAAATGTTATTTAACAGAAGTGTGGGAGGAGGGCAAAAAAACAAAAACAAAAAAAGTATACCAGAGTTGTGGAAGTCTAGAACAGGCTACCCAGCCATGTTGTCGAAGCTGATACCTTGACCAAGACCAATAGAAAAACTCTTTAATACTCAAGTTGACTTCCAGTGTAGAGCCAACATGGCCACTTGAGGTCAGGAGCTGTGGGGTTCAAGTGAAACTACTGCACGTGGCAAAGTCTCTATGTAGTAAATCTATAACTAAACAGTACATCCAGCTTATAGTACTATTGGGAAAAAAAATTGAGTAACCCACATTGCAGCCATGTCAGAGAAGCACCAAAGTGATTGTTAAGGAACAAGTAATAGGTTTATTCCATGCTGAAAAAAAGAAGAAAGAGAACACAACGTTTCGGCCGTGGAGCCTTCTTCAGGTGTGAGTGATTGTTATTTTCCTTTCTTTGTGATTGTTAGTTTCCTTTCTTTCTCTCTGTGATCAGCTCACACCTGTTAAAACAATTTAAGGAAATAAAAGCGCTGGTGGGCCTGCAGTACTGCTCTCCTGTTCATCCTTCCTCACTTCCAGACACAGATCACTACAGTATCCGTCCACATATTGATTTTCTAACCAGTTCAGGCTCATGGGGGAGCTGGAGCCTATCCCAGTAAGCAAGGCAGGATTCACTCTGGACAAGACACCTGTCCATCACAGGGCACACACAGACATGCACGCGTTCATTCTAGGGCTAAATCTCACAGAAATCTTCGGACTGTAGGAGGAAAGCACAGCACCATGTTCTATGCAAACACTGGGAGAATATTCAAACCCTACACGGATCGAATCCCAGCTCGGGGATTGAAACTAGGACCCCAGTGCTGTGAGGTAGCAGTGCTCACTACTGTTAATTTTCTATATGTATTCACACAATGGCAAAGAAAGGGTCGCTCCTGACTTACATAGGGTTTGGGTTTTGTAAAAACTTGAAGAACCTAACCCTTATGTAACCCTGTTAACGGCTGCATACATATTATCCTGTATAAACAGGTACCTAATCATTTGTGAAGCACATCAGTTGTTCATGTTATTCCTCATTGATGCATCCTGTCTCTCCATTTCTTTGTCTTGTTTCATAGCAGGACCACGAATCTCTCTACGGCAGGAAAGAAATGTCTTCACAAGAGACGAAGGATCTCTCTCTTGTCAAACTTCTGAACATTTCCATTACTCTTTCTCCGTACATGGGTGTGGACACTCGCCCATTCCAGGTGTCTTTACAGGATGGCACTGAGAGCTTCTGGCTCAGTCTTCCCTCTAAGTCACACTCCTATCAGGTAAAGTTTCTTATTGTTACCGTTCTCTTTTTAACTTCCTGGTTATCTCTTCCCGGATGCCAAGAAGACTACCCTGGCCTCTGGCCTAGGTTCTCCCATGACAGAGTGTCTAACAAGGTGTTCTTTTGGTCTTGTGGGTTATAGAACCCAGGTGGACCTAAAACTGTTGATTTAGTGCTGAAATCCAAACACTCATGCCGTCTGGAACTTTGTAATGGTTCCCACTGCAATATTATAAGGGTAGAGCCTGTCTTAATCAGTTTTAAAAATGGACATATACCTGCAACCACCAGCAGAAGAGCCTGAGGTACTCTGTCCTAGGCAATATATTGTGTGATAACTCATTTATCATGTTTTCTGTAAAACAGTGTCATTCGCTGTAGTCTTGGAAACTTAAAACGATTTTGACTCTGCGCTGACTTTCTTCCTCGGCTTCCCTTCTCAGGCTCCCCTCTTAACAAAATGGAAGGGCAAGTTTTCTGTGAAGCTGAACATCACAAACCATGCTGCGGTCAGCTGGTTCGTGGACCGGGTGAGCAGCCTGCAGTCTAAGCTGGGGGTGGAGTACATCACTTTGGAGGGAGGGGAGGGGAACCCCTTTGCAGAACAGGCAATAGCCCCTCCAAAAACCCTGGCGGGTGATGAATACATCGGCCTGTTTGCTGCTGTTGGGGCCCGGATAGGAGACTCTTCAATCGTCACAGCAGGTACAAGGTGCGTGTAGAGAGCGGCATTTTCCAAAGTCTGCAGGAGATTCTTGTGAGGGGTATTAACATTTGGCCCGTGGTCACAAAATGTCTAAAGACATTAGACAAGTCTTTATTTCATCAAAATTCTTAATTTACCCCCAAACTAGCATATCTGCTAGTATTGATGAGGGTGTAAAAAGGATTTTTTTTTGCTCCAAATGTGTATCTAGAAAAGTGGTTAGTACTGTATGTCTTGCTAAATTTTTTATGTTTTTCTTTCCTTTGTTTGTCTTGTTAATTGATAATCTTACATTTGCTATGCATTCCATATTCAAGTCATAAAATACTGAAGAGTTTAAAAAATGGTTCTGCGATATTTGAGGATGGTGCAGCAAATTTAGCAAGATATTAAATTTGATATTGCTGCAGTTTCCAGACAGCAGAATTTGCCTTCGCAGTTATCTCCCTGGATAAAACCTATTTAAAATCCTGTATCTTTTTATGTATACTAGTATCTAATGGGAAACAGCCAAAGATACTTTCACCATATGACATATCCTTTAAGATTACCGTAAACTAAATAAGAGAAATAGAATCCTTCCTCTAACATTCAAATACAGTTTACAGGACAGTTCAATCTCCTGAATTTGGAATTAACATTGTAAATCATGTTTATCCAGAATCTACTCGTATAAAGTTGCCCTTTGCAAAATATGTTTCACAGTTTGTCTCCCTGGTTAAAAACCTGTTTAAAATCCTTCTTATGTGAAAAACATATTTTTATTTTCCTTGGCTCTGTTGTTGGTACCATTTATCTTTATTTCCTTTCACTAAATCAGAAGCAATAATCTTTGAAAACTCAGATTAATGGGGTAACTTTAGCAGTAATTCCATGTCTGAAGGATATGCAATTCAGGTCTGGTAACTCTAAATTGTCCCCGCAGGGTTTGTCTCTGTGAGGAACATTGCTGGGCTCCCCACCTCATTACTTTTCTATGAGCCTCTCTTCCCTACAACTTATTCAGTAGTTCAGTTAGATCCCTGATGAATGTAACAGAGTGACTAATATATTAGAAGTTATTTGGTGTACGTTGCTCAGTGGAGAGCCTGACTGTGAGGATAATGTTGACCAATCCCACCCTCAGTTTCGTTAGGAATGAGCCAGGGAGCAGCTAAAAGGGTATAGATGGGGTGGTGAGAGGGTTGTGAAAGAAATGCACGAAGTGAAGTCCAGAAATTGAGATGTATATATACACAGGAGAGTAGAAGTAGACGATAGATAGTAGGGATTAGACTCTACCCTTCTGACCAAAACTTTGTTATAAAACTATAAAATGAAATAACTATTAATACACATTATTAATTAACACAGTTTTTCCCTGCATTGGACTGGCATTCCATCCACGGGGGGGGTGTCACATGCTCTCTTGTCCACTTAAAGTCATAGAAACCAGGATGAACTGTGGCTCAATGGTCATTCTGACACAGGTATGGACTTCACCCGTTTACCATCTGGAAACGTTCCTTCATTTAACTTCACAGTGACCTGGGTTTTTACACTGATTTGATATTTCCAGCTGCTGACTTTTGTAAGGTCTGGGCAGGAAGGAAATAGCTATAAAACAACGCACAGCCTTTAAAAGACACCCCTCAGTAACACTTGTTCCATAATTGCTTCTGTATTTCTTCCCCTGTGGGGCTGGAGTGTAAATAAAGATGAGGGAATCGTTCAAATAAATGACAAAAGTACTTTCTTTTCCTGTCTTAACAGATCAAGCCACTTGCCTCTATTTGTCCAGATGACACCACTGCAGGCCGACTGGAGCTACTCGGGTATAAAGGGGATTATTCCTTCCATTCTGCACTACAGTCTTCTGGGATACAACTTCTTCATTCCTGATGCAGTAGGTAATACTCTAGCTCACATCCCTTGTCCTCTGAGACTTTAGTAGGAAAATAAATCTTGAGGATATCCATAACATGAAACAGTCACATCATCTTAAGCAGCCTGGCAAAAAAAGGTCTTGATTCAGTTTTCTTTACTGACTCTTTTCCAGCCATTCCTTGCATATTCACAACCCAACTCTGCTGCTATCTAAGCAAAGCAGACCAGATCTGCTCCTTTCACAGTCATTGCTCTGTGTAGATTTGGGAGATTTTAAATCCTGAATTTTGCACGGTCAGGTATGAAGAGTGAGGCAGTGTGCATGCTAAATTTTATTACGATAATTAGCTTATTATCTAAGTACGACCTACTTCAATTTGCTTTACTTTTTACCTTAAATCTGGAATCAACAAGAATTTTTTTTTATTATAAAAAGCACCCAATTTGGACTAGACTAGCTGTCCACGTCTCCATCTCAGGAGATAGTCAAGCCCCTCCCACAAGCCCACCTGCAGTATAATACATATTGTAACAGATGAATTAAAACCTTGTCTTTTTTTAAACACAGTGAAGCCACAATAATTTCACAGTGAAGCCACAATAATGCTCTAAAAGTATTTTGTACAAAGTGATAATTATTAAAATTTCACCTGATTTGGGGATTTAGCAGTTTGCTGAAGAAGGTGAGAATTTAGAGCAAAACTTGTTGCAGAATAGATTAAATTTTCAAGGGGAGTACAGATCCCCAGATGAGGAAAATAATTATTAAGCTAACAGGCACAGAAGAGGCTTTTTCTATTAGTATTTTTGGAAAATACTCATGAATATGTATATATTTATATAAAAACGAATACATATTTTTGCCATTATCTTTTGTATAAGCTCACAGTGTATTTTGATATTCAATCATTAATTAGATAAAATCTCTTGATCTTTAGTTTTTAAACACATTATGAGCTTTGCACCTGTAGTAACATACAGTTTTTGATATTTTGACATTTCAGATGCATTTTATTTGTCTGCGTTGGCACAGTTTTAGGAGTTGATTATTTTGTTTTAATGTATAATTAAGGTAAAGTGCACTCAGAAAACTTTACAAAAATAGAAATTTTCCCATTCCTATTTCTTTCCCGATATAAATTTTTCTCCTTGCTTTACGTTACATTTATTTTTCTTTATTTAATTTTCAAAACGCAAAAAGTAGTATATGAACTTTTAAGGAACAGAAAGTATGTGAGACGTTTGAAGGGGCTCATGTTGAAGGTAAAATAAATGTTAACATAATACAGTATAAGAAAGATAAGGAATAATCAAGTGACCACTCTGCAGTATCCTGCTGGTCCCTGACTCAGATGTTGTATGGCGGGAGTTCTGCCCAAGGTGGCTGTTTCAGTGTCTGTACTTAGAGGAAGGGGAATTTGGCTGGATTCTTCGACTAGGCTGTCAGAAATCAAAGAACACCAGAGACGATAACTCTTCCAAACACTTACCATTCCAAAACGTATTCAATATTCTATTTCTAAACCATTTATGTTTGTTTAATTAAAATGTTTCATGAAAAAATGTTGTGAAAAGAAAGTTCAGGCAACGAGATATGTCCCTGCTGGTCAAAACCTGTATTAATTTTCCGAAACCCAGTAAGTATCATGCCCTCCCAAACAGAACACAGAGCCTCTCAACATTAAAACACAATTGGACGCAGGTGCTCAAAAGTCATGTGCCAGGTCTACAGAATCTATGGTAATAATTCAATTTCTCCATGAATATTGTTCGTGTAATTTCAAACTGACGTTACCTCCCTTTTCCTGTTTGAATAAACTGTTGCTCTTAGGATAACATTTTAAGGTTTTTGGACACATTCTGTCAGAGAGAGAAAAAAAAAAACAACATAATATCACAGAAGCCCAGACCTGTAGTCCATCTCTACGTGTTCTCTCTGTTCCAGGAGGATCTCTGTCCAACGAGTTTGTAACAGACGAAGAACTCTATATCCGCTGGTTGGAGATAGCCGCCTTCCTTCCTGTTATCTCCTTTCACACCCCACCCTGGGTCTGCGGAGAAGACAGGGTATGTGCCTCACATATCACTATCCTCCTCACTACCTCCTCTTATTATAAAAAGAGTATCCACTGACCTCTACGTTTTTTTGTATGAGTTCATCTTCCCTGGATCTATAAAAAAAACACATTAGATGTTGCAGCTCTGTTTTTGATCATTCCCCAGCATGTGAAAGTGTTGTTGTGGCCTGAGGTGGGCTGGCGTCCCATCCAGATTGTACCCCGCCCTGCGCCCATTGCTCGCTGGGGTAGGCTTTAGCGCTGCCATGGCCCTGAATTCAGTGAAGTGGTTAGAAAATGGATAGCAGTGGAAGTCATCCACTGCCAGTAGATACAGATACAGTAGATACAGTCCTTTTCTCCTTCACTTTGTTCTCACTTTGTTCCTTTGTTCAGAAATGAAGGAGGTGATTTAGGATACATTTCCGTGAATTAGCATTAGCATTCACAGCTATTTAGCAGTTAGTGTACATTTTTTGTATTACAAAATACAATACAAAAACTGTATTTCCACACCATGCTAGTATTGATAGCAGTAATAGATGTGAGCTCCAGAGTGATAAAAGCATGCCAGCATTTCCCCATCTAAACCGTATAACCATGTGGATAATGGAAAAGATGAATTTCATACCAACAGTAACGGTATTAGATTGGTAGCCATAGTAACAACCATATGCCCCACAACAATAAGATTCTGTTTCTTTTACCAATGATTTTCCTGAGCTGAATTTTCACATTTGAAATTTATTTGGATTCAAATCTCTTTTTACTGCATTGAATGCATTTCTCTCTTCTTGATACTTTTTTTTGTGGGAGAAATCCTTTATATGTTTTTATAAGCAGTGATCTACCGCGTTTAGTCTACCCTTTAGTCTTATCAGCTGTTAGACAATTCCACTAAGCTGTATGTTAACCACACTGTTTTACTGAAATGAATATCTCATGTGGCTATTGTTTGTGGAAGAGTGCACCTGATGCCCACTAATAGAGTGAACATTCAGAATAGCAGTGTCACACACAAGGCCATAACTATACTTTTAAGATTCTACCTTTTCTGGCTTTTTATATACATACACATTGAGTGAAGATATACAAAAAGTTAAGATATTTTGTTCTCCACATACAGTAATTGTAATACAAACAGAGACCTGGAAAAAAACAGTAAGTTCAGCACAGTTTGTGTCATTGGAAGGAATGAATGCTTAAAAACACTGAGCCCTACATTGACATTTAAAGTTAAACTTGCAAGTTTACATTTACCTGCAGGTCTCATTCCTTCTTGATATGGTGACTGGTGTTTGTTGTGTATTTTCTCTTTTGAAACAATTAGTTTTCTCTTTGGAACAACTAATGTTTTGTCTGTGTGGGTTACGATAGTAAGTTGTTTTTACATCAAGGTTAAAGATGGTCTTGTGAGTTGTAACAAAACTGTCTCCCTTTTTGCTTGCTTGTGTAACTGGAATATGATCTTTGTTTGTACTGGAAAGAATTATAAGTGCAAAATGAAAAAAAAATGCTCAGGAGCCAGAGTTAGAAAAATATATATCTATTTTAAGATATTGATATGTTTAAATTCATGGAAGACAGCTCAGGTTTCTGAGTAAAGGATCTTCTGGGGGTGCACTTTTTCCAGCCCGTTCTCAAGTAATTGCTTGGCCTTCACCCAACATCACCTGTGGTTAAGCTACCATCTGTTTTGCATTAGGTTTTGTTTTAAATTTATGATCGTCAATCGCAGGAATAATGAGAGGCACTCTAGCAGGAATGATAATGAATTTGAGGATAGGCTTGGAAAAAGACTTTATTATGACAATTAAGGTTTCCATTTTTAAACTGACAGAAGAGTGGCAGGGTGAAAAGACTAACCTTTTTCCAGTTCAGATTGTAAGCCCTGGCCTTCTGACCCAGATTTTTGCTACAAGCAAAATAAATAGATGATGTGCTGTGTATGTTAGCACTATGAAATATTGTTCTTTTGTTCCGAGAGACTTTGGTGCTATTGTTATGTTTCAGAGCTCTTATCAGTAGTCATAACTTGGGGCTGTCAAGAGTCCTAAGGGTTGAACTAGCATGGATTAACGTTTTAACTTGGCTGAATTATAAAATAAATGCAAGCATGAACTGGTTCTTATAAGGTGAGCCATATGGAAATTAAATATCAAGAATCTTATTTTGAGTTTCTTCCCGAAGACGTTTTTCAATTGGAAGTGTCCAGCTGGTGTCCAGCTGCAGTGTCCAGCTGGTGCGGTGCCGGCTCTGGATTTTATCCTCCCCCGACACGCCTCCACCCGTGGCCTCTAAAGCGTGTCACACCCCTCTTTGTCCCCAGGACCATCGTTTTAGGTGATATTTCTGTTTCTTTCGGGGAGTTCCACGCGGTATCCGTCCTCATTCTCTTAGCTGTGGTGCAACTCGCTGTCGGGTCCTGTTGAGCTTCCACACCAGTGCAGGTGACGTCAGGCTACTTTTACCGGGTCACAGTGCCTTCCTCTGCCCACCACAGGATTCCCATCTCCACCAGCTGGTGGCGCTGCCGCCACCTGCGCGCTGAAAAGCGTTCCAGTGTCTGGATTATATGCCGTTCTCATTCAGTACAAGAGACAACGCACATCTGTGTTCCTCCAACTCAATCACGCTATCAGACTCAAGCACACAAAGCTCCTGCACCAATATCTCTGTCATAGCAGGATTCTGCATTGGTGGGTAGGTGTTCCTTAAATCCTCTTTGGTTGTTTCAGTAGATCTGACCTATGGCCGGGTCCGTCATTTGCTCAGCCAGGCATGCTAACGCCAAACTCTAAAATATTAAGGACAGTATCTGTTTATATTCACTTTGTCATCTAGTGGTTATTTGTCCAAATTCTGTTGTTGAGTTAATTAGACATTCATAAAGCTGGGAACACTTGAGAATGTTGACTTCAGGTTTTGGAGTAGTTGAAAGTCAAAATGAAAACCCAAATACTTTCTGTAAGAGTAGACTATTTTGAGCTTAAACAAAAGGAAATCAAAATCAGAACCATGGCACAGAAATTGGTGATACAAATAGAATGGACAGATATTTGATAAGCTTCACAGTCCAAGATAACCCTTTACCAAAGTGATAGAAATGTTAAAGTTGGAAGAAACAGAGGAACTGCAGATCTACCAATAAACACCACCTCATCTGTAAAGCCTGGCGGAGATAATGTTTTGGTCTGGCCATGCGTGGCCACCTCTGAACTGGTTCCCTTACCATTATTCATGATATAATTAATGATGACATCAGTAGTATTAATTCTGAAGTGTACAGAAACATTTTGTCTGCTTATATACATGAAAACGCCTCCAGACTTATTGGGTGGCACTTCATACATAATAAGACATGATCCAAAACATGACCAATGCAAAAAAAATGAATTCATCAGGAAAAAAAATAACAAATCTTAGACTGGCCATATTAATCCTTAGAATTCAATTGAGAAGCACTTCAACAATAGGTAAGAACTATGGTATTGGCAATAGCTTGGTAAACCATTATTTAAGATGATTATATAAAGAGTTTAGTTAGCTCAATGGGTCTCTGTTTCATGCAGTGATTGTGTGCCAACACTTACGGTCACCTGAAATCACAAAGTATGTTTTTGTTAAAATACGATCAAACATATGCATGAAATTACCTAAATATAAAACTTATTATATTTTACTTATCATTTGTATTAATCTCATTATCATAAATACAAATTTGCTTGACTGTAAGGCAAAATTAAGTTTGGATTTTGCTGTTCTAATACTTCAGAGAACACCGTATGTATGAAAATCCCAATAGTGTTTAAATCAAATGTAATTTGACAGTTAGTTTTTTTTGTACAATTAAAAAAATCCTTATTTTATATTTTTAGGTGAAAATCAACAGTATATATTTGAAGTAAAAAGTGGCACAATAAATACAAAAGACTCAATATTCACAATTGTAAAAGGTGGTTGGCATGCGTCAACACAAACACAGTGGAAAGGTATGCCTGTTTTACATCAGCAAACACACAAATTAGGTCTATTACAAATGATAGACACTGTTTTCCTTGTGGTAGCAGTGCAGTGAACCTCTTTTCAACGGGATTACACGAGTACAGGGCTTACCCAGGCTGCTGGGCTCCTGTTTCTATTTCCAGGGTCAGGGCTACCTCAGGTATGCCTGGAACTGACATGCCCACAGAGCTGCTAAATATAAGCCGCGGATCATGTGTTGGAGGTGTCTTACCCTCCCGGCTCTGTTTTCCAACCTGTTTAAGGGCCACATAAACAAAGCATGTGTTGGTTGCAGACCAGTCCTGTCGCCAGGACTTCCTGGTGTGAGGCACACAAATCCCACACATTTGCTGGGAGTCAGCAGGTTTGGACAGATGCACACAAACAAAGATAACTTAAGACGGAGACCTCGGCTTAGTGGCCTGCCCCCTCTCCCCCTCAACAGTTTTAACAGATCCCCGATGTTTTTGTTTTTTTATTTCAAGATGAGAAAGCATTGAAGTTTCAAATCTGAAATTCACTTTGAGGGCATTTTATTTAATGCACTTTCTGAGGTCATTATGTCTGTGAACAGGAGCTGCCTGTAGTTCACTCGCCCGGGGCCCTGTATTTTTATACAGTGTTTCATCAATTATATTCTACTTTCTGATGCACATTAAAATAAAGGTAGCCATACTGCAGAAAATAAATATTCTACATTTGTACAGTAGGTTATTAGGTAATAACAAAATGACTTTGTCATTTAAATTTTGTTCTAGGTGCTCATGTTAGACCTTAAAAATGAGTGTCAGTAGTCTCTGCTTGTTTAACTTTTGGTTAAGCACCAGACTTTTGGAAATGAAGTGAACAATGAAATATTTCTGTTACCTACAGATCACTTAATGTGGAAGTTTTCAGTTGGAGGCAGACTGCTCTATGCTAAGGGGCAGGCTAGGCAGGTGGCAGTGTCAGACGACGGTGGGCCATTCACGTTCACAGATCTGTGCCTTTGCAGCCAAGTCGTCTCTGACACTGTTTGGTCTTTGTCTTCACTGGAACTGCTTCTCTGCCAAACTGAACAGAATATCTTCTTCTCCTTCTCAGCCTGAAAATGCACTTCAAATGAAATCCCAAACCCACTTCTTTCAGAGGAATGTACAGTGTCTTAATCTTCCCTTAGCATTTTTGTTTTAAATAACTTATTACAAGTTGGAGGTGTGGTCTGGGGTTAGTGTGCATTTTGTAGCGGATATTGAAAATGACTAGCAGATTAAGTAAATCCAACTTCGATTTTTTTTTCTTGTTCTAATTCCATCCCCCAAAATTTACTCCCTGCACTTTCACACGTCCAAAATAAGCCACTGAGATCCCAGAAATTCCACCAGGATCCTGTTTCCTGAGGTAAATCATTCTGCTTTCCATGTCTCCTGGAGCAATCTAAGATTTGGTATCAGTTTTTAAATACATCCATTTTTTCTTGGATTACAGGTCCTCAATCTCACCCGATCGTATATATCCAGACACCAGGAGTTCGTCATCCCTCTCGTAATTAAGTACGCAGAGGAGTGGCTGGCTGAAGGGACTCCTATATTCCGACCCCTCTGGTGGATCAGTCCCGATGACCTTCTCACCTTCACCATCGACAACGAGTTCCTAATAGGTGATGAGGTAAGACACTCCTTTGATGCTTCACATTCAACAATTGTGAGATTCTCTTTTCCAATGTTTAAATTAGATCTGCATCATGTATATTCATTCTTAGGCGTGTGTAGAAAATCCAGCCATGGCAAAGGTTATAACTAGCTGATTTATTTGGCTCACGCTGTTATCCAGAGTGATTTACCTGTGCCTCCACTCATACAGCAGGGTCATTTACTGGAACAGTTCAGGTGACCTCTGAAGGGCTCGTCTGCAGGGTCTCATCTGAGATTTGAACCTAAAACCTTCCAGTTATGAGTGCTGGCCATCAATTAACAAGTCCCAGCTCATCGTCTGCTGATCATCTGTACTAAACTCCAGGTCATCCACAGGCCAGCTCCCAAAGTTCAATGAAACAAAACGCTCCAGCATGGGTTTTTTAATAAAGAAAAAATGACATATGAAAGGTTGTTTTATAAAATGCAGTGCACAGACATAACAATAACTTCAGTGGGCTTTTGGAAAATAAGATCATGGCTGGAGAGCTGTCTGAGAAACCCAAACACCATTTTGATCCCAGTTTTGGAAAAGCTTGTAAACCCCAAAGCTAGCAGAGAGCTCTTATTTCTAGGTCTCAGCTGTAACTGGTATTTAGATGATGAGCTTTTTAAGGAACAAAGTTCAGAATGAATAGAATGAATCACAAACTCTTTAGCTGCTTCAGTTTCAAGGTTGGGATGATTGGTACACCAGTGTGCCCCGAGCTGGTCACATTAAGATTTTAACTTTTTTTCATAACTGCAGTGTAGTTAAAACACCAATAAAAGAGATACATGCTTTGAGTGTACTGCAAGATTTCTCAAAGGCCGACAAAGCATGCCAGTGCACAATTTAACGACGCTTCCCTCTTGGCATGCTTTTCAAACCCCTTATTTACTACGCCAGTTAAAGGAGAGATGCAGAAATAAACACAGTCAGCTTTTAAGGAGGCCCATAGCCACTGCTGAGTCATGTGTAATTTTGTTTTCACACATTGTCACAGCAAGTGCATGAATTCCCACCTATTCTGTTCTGCTCTACTATGCCCATCCTTCTCCATTTCTGTCTAAATTTGAACTCTGGTGCCATGTATGCTTGCTTCCTGTTGTAGTTACACAGAGGGACTTGGATAGCTTTTTTCTAAATGGGAAAGCTGCTGCATACAGTATTTAAACTAAAAGTGTGTAGAAAGAGGTGTGGATTACAGCTACATATATCAGTAAGGTGGCTGACATTTTGCTAATCAAAAGCAAGTGGTGCAAGAGTGAGAGAGTGAGAAGTGAAATATTTTAACTTGGAGCTTCTAAATCAAAATGGAAAACTGCTTGTGTTTTCTTTAGCGTCTTATGTGGCTACAGTATGTGCTGTTAAACACACCAAACCGAGTTTCAGCTGGCTGAGTGTTGCCTGGAACTGGTTGAGATGAGGGCGGGCTGACCAGAGGACATCTGGGTGTTTCACATGACCCCTCTCATAGTGTGGAGAGTGTATAGCTAGCTGCAAGAGGCTCCAAGTGAAACCTGAGTTGCACCATTTCTGTTCCAGAATCCCAGTGTGCAAAAAGGCAAACTTGAGAGTGTATTTCAGAGGACACTGGTTCTTCTGGGTCAGTATGAAGTGATATCTACTTCTCAATTCCAAGTGGGTTTTTTGAAAAAGATCATACTAATTGGTAATTCTAAGTAGAAAAAAATAATTTATTTCAATAGTTAAATCTATACAGGACAAGCCATTCAGGACATTTTGCTTATATTGGTTGCTAATGGCTAATTAATATCAGTACCTCAACCAGCAACATAATGAACATTAAAATCACAGCTGGGCAGCAGTTGAGCAAATATGCCCAACTTTCTATTTAAATAGGTGCCTCGTATTTTCTCTCCACTTCTTAATTTATTTGTTGAGCTTGAAGTAGTTGCCTATGATGACTATATGTAACTCTTTTGGGATTTTGAATTCTTGAAACATCTTCCTGATCCTGTAACAGTCCGTGTTGTTCAAGACTAAAGAGATATTGTTACTTCAGCATGCTTGTGTGTGATAAACCTTTGAGACCATCATGCTGTAGCAATGAAATCTGATGCCTTCTAAGTATTATCTAATGGGTGTCATCCCAACATTACCCTGTGCTGAATGCTTCAATTAGCCTTTGCTTTTCTCTAACTTGTGCAATGTAAGCTACAGATTTTTCCACCATTAATTTTGACATGAATCACTAACACTATTTCTAGACTGACCAGCTGTGTTTTCTACAAGATCTGTCCATCTAAGATCCAGCACAGTCATCCCCCACTGGCTGCCACTGCAGCTTTTTTCCAGGGGAAAAAAAACCCACATAAAAAGAGTTTTTAAATTCTGCCTCAACTAATCTTGTGAACATGTGATATGACCAAAAAGCCTAAAATGCTCTTCTATAGCAAAAACAAAAGTTCTCCAATTTCTCTGAGAAAGGAACTAAGGACTCAAGATTTAAATGTAAGTTTCTTCTTTCAGTCCAAGTCAGATTCTGTTAGTGGAGTGCTCTTCATACTGTGAAAACGTACCTGATAAATCACTGCTGATGTGGTTTTGATTTTAATGTTGTTTACTCTGGGGTGTTTTCAGGTCCTTGTCGCACCTGTGACAGAGAGAGGCGCTGTTCACAGAGACATTTACCTGCCTGGCAGTGATTTCCAATGGCAGGATATGAGCAACGCCCAAGTGTTTGATGGCGGGACGCTGTTAAAAAGTTACCCTGTCAATCTAGAAGAAGTGGCTGTTTTCTTACGAAGAATTTCTTAAAAACCTGTTAAGTTTTTTTCCCCACTCAGGCTATTCAGATTTGCACTTGTTTCAGAGACCATTGACACAGTGTCATCAGACAATCGTGAGACAAGTCACAGCCTTTTTATATAGCTGTATAGATATGTATTTGCACTTTACAATGACGTGATTTCTATACTCAAATTCATGTTTTTTATATCCTTTGATTCATATCATGACAGTACATTTTGGGGATTTTTATTGGTTAGTTCTTCTTGGGTTTTTTTGTCCTCCGAGCAAGCTGTGCATTTACATTGATCATACTTCTACAGTCCTTAACATCTACTGTAACTGCCTTCCCCCCCCTGACGGCAACACAAGTTAACCCTTCCTGAAAAAGAAGTCAATAAATAATAAAGAAGACCAAATGAGAGCAACGGTAAAGATCTTCAGTCATCGCAGTCAGGAAGACCCCTGTGAATGCAGTTGTGTAAGATGGTTAAGCTTGAACAGCGTTTTAAGTCAGGTGCATTAAAGGTAAGGATTTTACTTGAATTAAACTGACTCCAGTGCAGTTACTGTGCCCACATTTTTAATGTACCTCAGTGTAGGTATTCCATACTTTATACCTTACACAGACGTCTCTTTTAATGAATACTTAATACTACATGAGCATACCTAATAAGCATTGTAAGCATTTATCTTAAAAAATAGGGAATTTAAACTGTTCGAATTGGGTACAATGTGTTGCAAAAGACTTGCATGGGTTTTGAGCCAGGCTGTTCAAATCCAAGATATTTACAAGTGTGCTATGGAAGCCTTCATCCAGACTCAAAGCTCTCCAGGCTGATGGCTCAACTCCTCTTCTAGTTGCTTCACTCTACAGGTGGCCTGGAATATGCCTGTTTTTCACAAAGAACGCCATCCTTCAGAGAGGAATGAACCTGTTGAACTTTGGGCATATTGCTGTGAAACTGGACATTGAAAAAGCTACAAAATCAACAGCTTGGATTCATTGTCCCTATGGAAATGTATAACATGTTTTACTCTTTCGACACTGGGATGTCAAGTGGCCAGTCCTCTGTGTTTGCCTGAGAAACAGGAGACTTTCCGTTGGTCGATGCATACTGTGTATGATGCGGCTTCCCAGTTCACAATGAGCACCGTCTTCAAAGAGGTCGTGAATCTTTCTTCATGGCTCACTGAATACTCTCAGAAGTGCACTTAGGGAGGTAAAACGTAACTGCTTTGGAAACATGAGACTCTTTCTTTCTCTGTGGTGTCCATATCCAAAACAAAACTTTGCAAGAGTCTTCAAAAGTGTGACTATCAGTATGTAATATTGTAATCTTCTACAGTCATGGCCAAACGTTTAATATCACCCTCATAAAAATAAATGTTAAATAGTTATTTAACAAAGGATTTTACTTAAAGCTAATTACAAACTCAAAAGTACACCAACAGCTGCCACTGCAATATCATTGGCAATCCGATCTACAGTATGTTTTTATGTCCCAGCTGAAGGAGGAATACAAACAGGGTAAATAAATTGCTCTTGGTGATATAATTCCTTACACTTACAGTATATAGCGCTTTTCTGGACACTCCACTCAAAGGGCTTTACTGGTAATGGGGAATCCCACTTCCAACACCAATGTGCAGCACCCACTTTGATGATGCGACGGCAGCTATAGTGCACACAGTTTGCTTCCCACACATCAGCTATCAGTGGGGAGGAGAGCAGAGTGATGAGGCCAATAAAGTGGGTTTGTGGCAGAAGAAGGGCTTGATCTGGGGGAAATGTCTAACATGTATCCCATCATAACTTTTATATTGTTAGGGGATTCTAAAACGTGGCCACAATTGTAGATTGTAGAGTGTGGAGATTGGTGGGGGTGGGAGGGGCAGCTATTATTATGTGAATTTCACCTTAAACATCTGTGGCCTCTGAACACCAGTGCTGTAGCAAAAAACTAAGCATGTGCACTCTACACTGGTCTTGCTTAAATCAGTAGCATCATGAATCCTTGAGCAGTTTCATCCTGCAGGTTAAGCAGGACCTGACAGATGTGTTCAGTCGGGACTTCTGTAGATCATTTGGAAAGTAATTTTAACAGCCTCTTGCACTCATAGACCACAGATGGATCCTTTTTCATTGAATGTGGTTGTGAACCCAGAAATGGATGATTTAGGGTGACATTGGAAACTTGTAATATTGGTTGAATCCATGCAATTCCCCTTGGCTTCTATTTTACAATTTAAACTTTAAATTCACCTTTGAAAAATTGTTGTTGAAGAGGTAAAATTAGTAAGAGCTTTTCTGCATTTCAAAATTGAGTTTTTGTATGATAAACAGTATATTCAGTAATATACTGTGTATATATCTATAACAATACTACTGAGATGATAAGATAATTCATCCATTCAAAAAAGCTTTTTCACCTTTGCCTGGTCAATTTATCAGTGGACAACATGCCCTTAGTGGCTGATAATGTTCTGATGAACATGAAAACACCAGACAGCTCCTTCTCAGGGAAGAGGAAAGACTGAGCCAGATGAAAGTGGCCAGCAGTCTCCACTCTGACCACACCATTGTACTCTGAGCTTCAGATGAGTTCATTTGTGTACAGTTGTGTATCAGGAGGAAAGAGATTAAGTTGATCCTGTGATGTGCCTTTGGGGATTTTTCTTCCTAAAAACTATTAAGGAAGAAAACTGTGTAATTAGAGGGAATGCCATGAAATCACATTCAACCCATGAAAATGTGCTATTAAAATGCCAGAAGCGTTAAACTACCTTACAGCATAATAATTGATTGTGTTTTTTATGTTGTACTGTTGTATAATATTTTTTTTGGCATGAACTGGATATGTTTTGGTAATGACAGGCTGAGAAATTAATGAAATCCCAACATGTGTCTCTGACTGCAGCAGTAAATGTAGTTACAACGGGTCATACCAGGTTATCACATTTAGTTTTAAACATGAAATTGTACAATGCCGAAAAGATTATAGTCATTAAAGCCTGATTTATCAGCCTCTTTTTTCACAACGATGATTACACTGACTCAATATTTTTTAAGTGAAGGTATTCACCATAAAACACCTAACATCCTGTTTCATTATTCATATAAATAAACAACAGTTTAAATAAGCCTTCCAGATGTTAACAGAATATTGTAAAACAACTGATTGTGTTTCCTGGTAAGCAAGCATTATGATCAAATATTTTTTTCTGCTGCCTTATGTTAAAAAAATAAAACACTTTTCTTAGTTGTTTTCTAATAGGAGTAGTAAGCATGCAGAAAACTAAGAAAACTTTTTTTTAACAAAAGCAAGGCAGCATGTGTTTTTGTATAAAGTTAGATAAATGCAACTCATCGTTTGCTATCTGGGACCTCAACACGCATTTCTTAATCTTTATTTTGCATTTCTTTGAAGGAAAACTCAGGTCTACTTATGTCTTAGTACAATATAATGTTGTGTATACTGTAATGTCTTAAAGCTCTTTTTACAAGATACAGTTTCAATTCAAAATGTGTTTTAGCCACTAAATACCAACAAATTACGAACAGATTTTTTTTCTTTTTTTTTTAACCGCTGATAGGACCTAAGTCAACATCAGGTCATGTTTACTGAAATTATTCATTTGAAGTGCTATGAAAAAGGATATTATTAATATGAAAGATTACATTTCTATGTGCCATGAATTTATACTTATTAAAATTATGTGATAAACATTGCTTCTTTTTTTTTTTACTTCTTCATAATGCTTAATATGAGTGTCTGAAGTGGCTTCTGAAAAAGTATGACAGAAGATCAAATTGCAGTTTATGTATGGGAATGTTCAAGATTAAATACTTCTATTATTCATATTGTCCACCCTTCATAAGAGAAATCCTCATCTGTATTGATAAGCATGCTTTGTGCCACGGAGAGTTAAAAGGTATACAATGTACACCCACGCTCATCCTCCACCTGTCCATTTAGGCCTGTCAATGTGTATCGGTTACAGTGCTGGTGAGTAAGACCATCACTAATTCCAGTTAAACCCATTAAAAGTTATTTATAGCAGTTGTGGTAGACATGTGAAGAAGTTCATATGGGCAATGCTCTCACTCTGCCCTACCAGTTTAACAAGACTACTTCATGTGGTATTAAAGAGTACCCTGTTCATCCAATGAGAAATCATGAGTTAACAAGCTGATGGGACTTGAATGTATGTGGCTTGAAATCAAACTTTCTTATAAATAGTTTTTAGGCTAAAACAAACTAAAAGGCATAAAACCATCCCATAGTGTGTTCATACCCCATGGTACAAATGTGCATACTGAATGTAAAGCACTAGAAACCTTTTGTAAGGAATGCCATTTTGAGAGCGCATAGCTCCATTTTTAAGCACAATTCTTTTGAATATATAAATTAAATGTTTCCCATTAAAAGCTTCTGTGTTTTAAGAATGTTTTGTTTTTACAGAGCTCTTCTGTATCTGAATATATTTGTCCTAACAAGATTTGAAAGGTATAATCTTCAAAATAATGATGCAGTGAATATGCTTTATGTGTAAAAGAAAACAGACAATATTGTTTCAAGAAATGAAAGAAAACAGATTTTGCTAAAGAATGAATTGAAACTGAGTCTTGATTTTGCCCCAGCTGCTGTTGAAGGTATATTAGTAATGTCACAGTGACGAAAGAGTATTATGTCATTAGGTTTGTTTATCTGTGCCAGTGGTAGCACAATCATTTTTTTTCTGTATGTGATAATTTAAAAATCAAAATGTTTTACTTAAATTAATGCTGTGATCGTATGCATGAACATAGCCTGTAATCCAAAAAATGATGTATAATTTTAATTTGTGAAGTGAAGGTAATTAAGTGAAGGTAACCTCATGAAAAATATAGGCAGGCTTATCATTTGTCTAACTTGCCTATATGGCAGGTATCTGGATATTTGTATGTGTATATTTTATAGTAATCATTAATTACTTAAAATTCTTATATAAATATTATTATATTTTTTGTTTAAAAAACTAATGACAATAAATTTTATGATATAGAAATATCTTCTGTGAGTGTGTTACAATTTTTAAAAACATTCCAGTCCTATTTTGTCAAAATATAATTGTATATCATTGGTAGTATTTGCAATGCAGAAGTATAATGTTAGCCAATTGATTGTTTTACAGTAGAACTAACCATTAATAGGCAAATATAGATAATTGTAAAGACTTCATAAAACTAAACATTCTTGCAAATATAAGTCAATATGGTACAAAATATTGAGACAATAAAATATTGAATTTTCACCATATCCTGGTGTAAATGATGGCCAAAAGGTGTACTTCACGAGACAGATATGCCCATTATCTATTAAATATCAAATAGTTTCCCCTTTAAAATAGGGGTTCCCATCTCTAGACTTCAGAATCCCGAAAATGTTAATGTGTCTTTAGACTGTGAACAGTTTAAGGCTGAGGAGATTAAATAAACTGGAGTAGCTGAAACTTGAACTTGATCAATTTAGCATTTCTCCCAGGTGAAGAACTATTCATACCCTGTGGAGACACTGCAAACCTGCTGAACTGTGGACACCAGGACCAGAGCTGGGAAGCCCTGCTTTGAGAAACTTAAGGCATGATGAAAAACGCCAACAATATCACTGTGCACACGGCAGCACGGCAGTGCCATCAGTGACAAACTGCAGGCACAGTGAAACCTACAGCTGGCTACTTTTAGAAAGTGCAAGTCAAGGTTTAAGGTTTCAGTGTCTGGTGGAGCATTTCCAGCTTGGTAATTAGAAATGCAATTTAAAGAACATCGTATCAGGCAGCTTTCTATTGAATCCCCACACAGAAACTTATTACACCAAAGGGCTGGAAAAAGTGGGTAAGAGAATGTCCCAAAATTTAGAGAAATATCCTTTTTTTTTTTTGCTTTCTTTAAATATTAACACTAACATGAAACCACAATTGTATTTATGTTTTTCATGTGGTTTAACATTGATGAGTTTAGTAAGGTCATATATAGAACTGTTCACCTTGCTGGCCTTCCAAACCATTGCAACCTTCCACAGCCTGAAGAATTCTGGTAGGTTAATATTCTGGGATAACTGGCTGTGGTGTGAGTTAAACTTGTGTGAAACAGATCTAAACAAGGCTACTCATCTGATACGGTGCTCTCACCAAACTCATCGCTTGGTCCCATTCTTTTCACTCGATGTAGTGAGTCTGCCTGAACAAACTGGGGCCTGTTTCATGCTTGGAATTTTATTTTTATTTTCACTTTTATGTCTTTCCTGCACTAGACCACCTATTTGCCTGTTCAGCCAGGTGCTGGAGATGTGTCACAGTGAATGGAAATAATTAGGCACAGAACTATTTACTTTCCTCAGTTATTTCTGCTGTTGTACCCTGAAGTGTCAACACAGGTGTTTCATCCTCATGAAATCTACTGTGCCTCTCCCCAGTGGGGGCCCAAGGCCTGTTTGGCATACTAATACTTTTCATCTAACGCTTGAAATGCGGCATTGCCGATCCCCCCAGACTCTCCCACAGACGTGGGTGCTGGCCTCTTGTGAGTGGGAGTCAGCACACGGACAGCTGCAGGGCACTGTTCCGCAGAGAGGCCGCTAAGGGTTAAAAAGCAGGCCGCCCATGAATCTCGCATGCCAACCAGGCAAGTGTCCTGTAACGTAAGCCGCGAGACGGAAGCGAGGTTTCGATGGGTGGTGTTGGCCTATACGTGCTTCCTGCTTCCCCTCCTCCCATCCCTCACACTGACAGGTTTATATGTCTCCTTTTAATTTGGGGATTTAAATGTAGAATACTATTCGAATGCATGCGATTCCAGGTTTATTTATAAGCCTAAAAATGGAACTCTCTCAGGACTTCCATTTAAGCCCATGCAATCGGTCACAAGACGGTTCCTCAGGGGAACCGCTGCGGAGAGAGACGGGGTGAAAGTTAAGGCCCGTCGGCCGGACTTGGCAATTTGGATCCTGCATTGACGATTCTTGCATTAACATCTGAAAAGCGAAATGTTTTTAAATGTATATTTTCATTCCAATTGGCTTTCACCCTGACTTTTGTCTTTTTAGTAAAAGAGTACGGTGATAAAAGAAACAGCTTTATTGATCATACATAAGAATTAGTATTGTTTCGCCAAGACACTGCACACGGCTACAGCCATCAAGAGCAGGCTGATGATTTAATGTATTTCATCATAGTCACAGAACTTCCCTACACAAGTGTGGATTGGTGCAACTGGAACACTAAATACAAAGTGTCTTCTTTGCCCAAGTAATGTCGACGCACGGGATTTCTGAAATACATATTAAGAGGTCCAGGTGTTTTTAATTGTCCAGTAAGACACTATGGTCTTGGTCGCCATTTTCCCCAGATCTGGATCCCACTGTCTTCTTTGAGTAACAGGACCAAACTGGTTAGGGGAAATCAATCTGCAGATTAATATAATATAATTGCTTTTTGGGATATGAAGTGTACAGAATTTTTCTTTCACAGCTCTTAAAAAGGTGAGTGAGATTTGTAATTGGTATGACCTCTGATAATTAGTGAGTTAATTGTTCACTGACTGCTTTCATCCAGGCGTGCTCCCGGAAGTGCAACCAAGTAGGCTTACACCGAACTGACTTACAGTACTGTGGCAGAGTTATTCCTGCAGGGTCATTCCTGCCTGTCTGTTCAGAAATTTCTAATTATAAATATTATTATAATTATAAAGCTG
This sequence comes from Lepisosteus oculatus, assembly GCF_040954835.1. NCBI lineage: Eukaryota > Metazoa > Chordata > Actinopteri > Semionotiformes > Lepisosteidae > Lepisosteus > Lepisosteus oculatus. Next base: position 13,017,610 of record NC_090716.1, read on the forward strand.
AGGAGAGACTGCATCACGATCTGTGTGTTGACATTCTTGGAAATAACGCACTTATTTGAAAGCCTATACAAACGGGTCATTCATCAATGGTGTTTAAGCACCCATTGGAAACAAAAAATATCAGACACGGTTACTCTATTGCCATGGCTAAGAACCACTGCTTTAAGCAGTAGAATGTAAGGCACAGAGGGTGGACAAGGGGTCCCTCTTGTGGTGATCGGGGGAAATTATTAATTGCAGACCGTTTTTACTCTGTTACGCACACTGGAAGGAAAAGTACATTCCCTATGTTAAACAAATCCAAACTAAATATTGGCCTGTTAAATGCTAGTTGTGTTCATGTTTCACTTTATAACCTGAGCATGCTGTTTTCTCAGTGGTCTCATCGTGGTCTCTGAGCCCTTCTCCGACAGAAGAGGTCGGTCCTCCATCATTTCAGTCGAGAACTATGCGACTGTCAGCAACTCTATTTTTTTATATCTCCTTGACCAAGCTAAAGAGCCCTGGGAGCAAAATGTTGTGGTGAGTAGATGTCTTTCAACCAGCATATTTATCAGTGACCAACTGACAATTCCATTTAGATGGATTTATGAAAATTAAAATATCCAAATTAAAATGACTGTAGCATGGTTTTGAATCCATATAAATCAATACTAGAAAAAAACAATTGAGTTTTGGCAATCTTTATTGTCCTGGGAAATCTTACTTTTGGTTTTTGAGTTCTTGTACATAAGTTGTGAAATAGTCAGCTTGTGTAATTGTACAATCTCAGCATTAAATCCATGCAACAAGCACTATAGCCATACAAATGTGAAATCAGCAATAATATTCATGAATAACAACAAAAGGATGGAATAGCCTTTAACTGAAAATTCAAGTACGTTTTTCTTTTTAATGATAAAATACATACAATATTAAATCTGCTGTTAATGTTGAACTGCTTCACACTTCCAATCAAAAACAATGTGTCCTGAACCAATAACATTTAGCCAGACTTGCAAAGTTTCTCTTTATTCAAAGGGTTATCAGAACCATTGAAAAAAAAATGCAACTGTATTTAGTAAAAAAAATGCATGCATGTTTGTTACTGTATTTGTACATAATTTTAGTTCTGTTCATACTTTGTGTTTTGTCAAGTGTAACAAAATGATTCTAATAACACTTACCATTAAAAAAAGAAACAAATACAACAACAAAAGACACAAGCCTTACCATCATTTTCTGTTATCCACTTAAGTCTTCCCAACAAACAACAAGTGTAAAGCACTTCATTTTTTTAAAGATCAATATCAAAAGATGATAACTGTCCTAGTATAGAGGCTCTTAGGAGTCCAGAGAATGCAGGCTTCAGTCTGAGAAGACCTATAATTCCCATTATTTAATATCATCTGTTAATATTGCTTCAGCAAACAATAATGATGTACATCAACTCACCAATCCATTACAGAACAGATAGTGTAATTGATTTAAGGCTTAAAATTAGAAACATAAATGCCCACAAAATTAAACCAGTTCTAATATTGAGCTAATGCGATGGTCCTTGCTGAAATTTAGCTGGTGTAGTAACTTTGATCCAGACTGGCAAAGCTTCCAGACCAGTGGTTTAGGCAGCAGGACAGAACCAGGAGTCACCCAACAGTTCTGGGAGCCTTTTCTATGTGTGAGGCTTGGTTGTCAGCGTTGAGACCCACAGCGCATGGCTGGATTCAATCTAAAACTACTCCCTACACTACTGCAGCAAATGCTTTTTGCCTGACTATCTCACCTGACAGTGTAAAACGAGAGCTGTCCTGATGCATACCAACCAGCACAGCTACTATTTTCTGAATTGTGATTTGTCACTTCATCTACAGCTACTGGAAAACAAGTGTCATTGCTGCAATTTACTGCAAAACACCTAATGTGGATAAAGAGTTAAAAACCTGAGTGAGAACGAAGATAAACTATATTATTTCTACTTTAAATTAATCAAATAATATAGCAGCTTATACGGTTACTGCACACCCATAACAGTGCAAGACCTTTCATCATTCTAGACTGTAAATGATGTCACCAAATTCCCCAGTTTCACGTCTGATGTGACCCTTACCATCTTTCCCTTTCCTTCACTCTTCATTCCAGTAGAAAACTCATTAAGACAGCAGCGCATACAATCTTTTAAAACAGGTCTGAATATCACGTACGAAAACTGCTTTTATCCCACAAAATTTGAACATAACCTTGAACACAATATCAGTTTAACTTCTATTATTTTTAGCCTTTCCTTGTATTTTGTACTCATTACATTAGAATTAAAACCCAAAATACATTTGTACAAGTTTATGGAACAATATTTTTGGAGCCTTTCTTCTTTGAGCTTTTGCCCTGGCAGGAAGTGCATCACTTGACGGGCTTATTGTCCAGCTCAAAGAGGTTGAGGATGTCAAGCATGGCCTGTGTGATGTTGTTTCCAAAGCGATGGGAATCCTGTGCAGAAAAAAATGGAGTTCATGACTGAAATTCAGAAGTTGAGATATACCCTCCCCTGCTATGTGTAAATACGTTATAAACTAGACCTTACTGTTAAATACTAGAGCTTGCCAATATCTCTTGAAAAGGTCAATAAAAGTAACTCAGGTTTGTGAGCCTGCAATGAAAATACACTAGAACACTGTTGAACAGTCTCCTCCAGTGCAGGACATCTGAACACGTATTTGCTTACAGCTCTTTCCACGTTTTTTTCAGGATATGACAACTCATTTCTAGGAAAAATTGGGATAACGGATCACAAACCTACTCATACAAAATTTCATGAAACAGGTCATCAAAAGTCTTGAAACCTGCATAGATCAATTAGACGTTCCAACAAGTGTATGGACACTGTATTGGAATCCAGAAGACTGCTGAAGGGTCCCAGGGCAAAAAAATACTGAAATCCTGTGTTTAAATATCATTCCTGGACCATAATATAAATTTAATTCTTAAGTATCAAATCTCTTGCAGAAGCTGTTTTTTGAGGATGTCTTTAAATTCATAATGGTAAAAACGCTGACACAACAGTAAGAGTCATTAAACCCATTAAATTATTTATAGACCTGTGGGTCTTGAGGTCAGCAGTTTATCACCTGATCAAGTGGAAAAGAACACTGGAAAATTAGTCCTTAAGATAGATCACTGTTAAAGTGAGAGTGAACTTTCTCACAATTAAATTTCCAAAGTTACAGTGTTTATTTCAAAACAGCAAGTGATAATCACAGCCCTCATTAGAAATGTGCACATTGTGAGACTTCATGATTCATATCCTTTTGTTAGAGTGGCAGATGTATGACTCCACGAGGCACATATAAATAGGAATGTCATCTTGTGACTGCATTTTAGAAAAAAGTATTCTACCAAATCCTCTTTATTGTGTGAACAGCAAATGCACACAATATAGAGGATGGTTGCATTGTGGCTCTTTGCTCACCGTCTCATGACTGGAGAGTTTGCTGGAAATGTGGAAGTTGATGTGGTTTTCTCCAATAATGATGTAAGAAACTCCATATCCATCATCAGCAACCTGAAAAAGACAAGCTGTCTTAGCAACAGTTTCTTGCACAAGCACCTTCCTAAGGTAATCCATGTAGTCTCTATGTTTCCTGTGGGTGTGAGATGGCATATCATAGCACACGTGTCTTGGGCGAAATGAGGGGATACCAATGTGGACAAAAAAAACATTGACAACTACTATCACACAGTTTTTCTGAAAGTACAGTTTTGAAAGACCTGCCATATGAAAATGAATACCTCACCAAAAAGTGTGACTTTTTCCTTGCCTGTCGCATAATTTGATGTGACAGACCACCCGGGTTTTTTCATATATACCACTCAGTGTTGGAGACATGCCTTCACGTCATGTCATCCAGCTCTGAGGAGCACTATGTCCTCTGCAGAAAAGACTCACATGAGGAGGACGCGGATTAGCCCTGTAGTCAATGGTGAATGACAAAAACCCACATGGGTGTTTTGGTCTGCTCAATTTTGTGCTTTAGGTGTTGGCAAACTTCTAATTTGCCTGCTGTCAAGGCTGCTCATTGCGGCAGAGCTCCGGCAGTGAGCACTCACAGGTCCAAAGCCGCCACCACTGGTCACATGATTTGGGTTGTTGCGCAGGTCGAAGAGCTCCAGCTGCTGGTGGGGCGTCTGGCTGGTGGACAGCCTCCAGGGCTCCGACAGCACCTGGGGGAAAACCAAAGCACAGCTCCAGCACAGGGCATAACAGAACTGCCCAGTTAAAGCCCATCCATCCTTTGTCTAACCACCTCTTCCAATTCAGGCACAAAGGGGGAGCCGGAGCCTATCCTGGCAAGCAATGGGCATCAGGCAGGATTCACCTTGGATGGGCTGGCAGTCCATCTCAGGGCACACAGACACACAGACACACTCACAACAGGGCCAATATGCCTTTGGACTGTGGGAAGAAACCAGAGTACCCAGACTAAACCCACACAAACACAGGTAGTACCAGGTTTGGACCCCAGCCCTGTTAGGCAGGAATACTAACAACTGTGTCACACTGCTGTTCTCAGTCAAGTCAAGACGTTTTAATTCAATTCCTCTTCAACCTGTGGCGGAGGTTAATAGAAGGAATCAGACGATGCCTGAATAGACTGGGACTTAGCCTATAATGTAGCTCCTATAAATAAAGAATCTTCTAACTAGGATTATTATTTGGCATCATGAGGTAGTGAGAAGGCGGTAGCTTTGTGAGAGGGCCACCTGTTAATGGAAAGAAAACTGTGACAATAGGCACACCTGGTGTGATTGAGTAATTAGCACTCAGAGGAAGTGTAAGAGAGGCCCTGTGTGGAACTATTCACTCCGCTAATTAAAAGGCTCTATGAACTGCCAGAAGGCAAAAGCTTTCAGTGTAGAGGGAGGGAAACTGGGAGACAGAGAGGTGAAAATGGCCCATAGCTGAGAGAATAGTCTAGATGGCACAGGTTGCGTTTCAATTAGACTCAACAGACAGATATGTGGTCATTATGAAAGAAGCCAACAAAAAAAGCAGCTGCTGCTGCTTTGTCAGGGGAGCTAGAGTTGTTTACAGAGTGATCCATGGCCAAACAGGATCAGCCAGGATAGTTAGAGAAGAAAGAAGACGCCAGATATGAATGAAGATCTGATGCTTGGTGAAGAGTTTAAGTTATTTTAGTGAAGACTGTGATTGGATGACACAAGGTGAGTCTAATCGAAGACTCCAGTGTCTTGTGATTCATGAGAACTTCAAGTGAAGAGTTAGAGAAGATCAAGTGATGTGTTTGAGTAGAGCCAAGTGAAGAGCAAGTTGGAAAGAAGATCGTACACACTTCCCAGAGAGCTCTTAAACACGTTGGAGCTTTAACTGTTGTATTTTGTAAGTGAAATAAAATCCCAAACATGTGACTACAGACAAATAAAGAATAAAGAAAAACGTATTTGATCAATTAAGGTTTCAATTATCTAATGAAGGTGGGATGAAATTAAAACCGGCAGTTGTGTGGGTCACCAGGACTAGAACCCACAAAGGGAGTCCTGGTCACTATGTGTTAAAGACAACATAGCCATGCTCAAACCACACATGTTTTTCTATCTGGTAAGTATCATCACCTTTTAAGTTAAAACAAATTTATTGTAGGATATTTACCTGCTTGAGGAATGGGGAGTCAACTCCAAGATACTTGGACACAACATAGAGACAGAAGAGGTGACGGTCAATGCCTTTTCCAGTCATGGCCAAACGGTACATATGCTGGTGTTTTTCAGCTGCACGTTGAAACAGCTTAATCTTCTCTTCTTTCTTGAAGAAGAAAGCAAAATTAGTAAGCAACTGAAATAGCCAAGTTATTAAGACCATGACAAGAATGAACTTGTTACAACAAGCCTATACTTGAAAATCCTCACCATCCATTCTTATGTATACCAGGCATTGATAACTGTCTAAGAAATAGTTTCTTGCCTTAGTGTCCAACTGGTTTTTAACCACTACCATGTATACCCCTACATTCTTCTTTTTGAACTGAAGTTGCAGAAACTATCCATCTTACTATTCCCTTTACAAATCTAAGTGAAGACGGGTGCTCTGAGCAGATGTTTCGGCTGATCTGAAGGGTCAGGCTTCTCTTACCGTTGCAGAATTCATCATTGCACGTACAAACTCGCTGCTCTCCACTGTGCAGGAGCGCACTGTTTCCGTCCTCCCTTCTCGGAAGAGACGCGTCATTGAAGCTTCATAGGTCAGACAGAACTTGCCTTTGTCCTGCCAGCAAACCACACACTCCTTTACATTTAAGCAAAAGTAGGCTAAAAGCTGGGGTTAGTTGTTTTGAGCATGTCACACCTGAAACTTACCAGGGGAAAAGGCTTATGCCAAAAGGTAACCTAAACCCCCACCTAGCTGTCTAATAACTTACTGTACAAGCTTGTGAACTAGCTACCTTATTATTGTAACTAAATAATATTATCCTGAAGAAAACGTTATTTGACCACAACGACTAGTTTAGTTATAGAGGATTCATCCAAGTTGTGGGCTATCCATGATGCTGCCCGAGGAAGTGCTCTCTGTTGGAAATGAGATGCTATTTGCTGTTTTCTGTCTGCATCTAGTTATTACGGTGTTCATAAGGCTGTTCAAGCACTGTTTTATATTTTGTGCTCATTGAGGCAGTTAATCTGTTTCCACTTTAAAATTAAGTGACAAGTGATGAAGAGACACATATTTGTCTGTGACCAGATGATTCAGGGTTGAAGAAATTATGTGTTTTTTTTCTACATCTTACTAACACTGCTCTCAAGGGTATTCAAGCTGTGGAGCATGGCGTATAAGTTCCTTCTAGTTTCTCTTAAACACCATGGAAAATGTAGGTTCCTTTTCTTCAAAGTATGTAGATTCAGCTGTCTTACCCTGAAATGTGCCAGCTGCAGGGCAATCTGAATGAAGGCATCGGGGCTGGTCTTGCATTTCTTAATTAGCCCCTTCCCAAAGGTGTTGAAGGGGACGATGTGGATGTCAACGTCATCGGATAGAGCTTTGGCAACCGTGAAGGAACTGTCTATTACGCCCTGGCACTGGAACACAAGGCAGAGAACAGCAGACCAGTGGGTTAAGCAGTGCATCTTGGTTCCTCTACACTAGTAATGGTCGCAGGTGTACAATGCATGGTTAAACTAGAACAGATAAGTCAAATGTAGTTCAAAATAATGGGTGTGCTTAGAATAAATAACTTCTAACAATGTATTTAATGAAGCTAACAAACTAAACATTAAATATGAAAGGAACTGAATTCTCTTAGTGCAGCGTCGACACAAGCAAATAAAAAACTTCAAAATGAACCAAGAACACAAACTCCAGTCCACTTCCAGGCAAACTTGGTGCAGGAGACCTAAACTAAGTGTAAACAACTTGTATATAATGTATTTCAAGCCAGACCAAGAAGCTCCCTTGATACTCATGCAGTGTAAATATGCAATACACTGAGTATTAAAACAAAAAATAAATAGTATGCTTAAGGATCACCAGGGGGAGACAGACTACAGAATATGAAGGCCTAAATAGCTGACTTGAATCTTTGGCTCTGTAGTGCTTATATACTGGATTTTGCACAGATTAACCAAGAAGAACCTTGAAATGAGGATTTCCTTCAATTACCAGTCTAACACTGAACGTGCAGAACAGTCGAAACCCATTTTGTACTATACTGAATTATCTTTTGAACCTGGTTAAAAATACTGCTACATCGAATCATTTTATACCTATATATAGGTATATAATATATAGAACTATCCATAGGGCTGTCATGAGTCGACGCATTTAACAACAACAACAACATAGTGATACTCTGACTGAGTTACTGTTATTAAAGACATTTTTAAGAAATTAATGCAATAGCCTCCCACTAAAACAAATGTTAATGCTTCTGCCTCCATCAAGACAGATCTTGATCTGCACAGAGAATCGTCAGCTCCTTTATTAGAGAGTCCCACTTGATTTGTTGGCTACCATTCTTAAATGATCTAATGAGTCTGAAGAATCACAGCCTGTTTTTTCTGTCTCATTAAACGTCTTTACGGTCAAAGGCCTAGCAGTTTTTCCATAATCTGTTGCAGGAACAAAGTTCAGATAAGGAAGCAAGGAGCCTGACAAAAGGCCGTGACACTGACTCCTGTGCTCCTGATCTCTTTGGCACAGATTAAACAGCCTATGGCAAACCCATACACCTGTCCACCCTGCATGTCGAGTATAATAAGCTTTTTGCACTGATACGCCGCCACACATACAGTACATGAGACCATTGCTCCTACATTGTTTTGCATACTGTAACTTGGATCTCTCTTGTTAAAACGCAACTTTAAGAGGATATCTTGAGCCAAACTGAAATCCAACAAAAACTATTGAAGACACCAGATCAGAACATAACTGTAGTTGTTCGTAAGTGCATGCCCTAAAACATTACCATTACCCACTACTCAATTTTGCAAAATCAGAAGACAAAGAAAAGCTGTGCTTGCGTCCACCACACAATGCCACAATGCCCGTCCATCCAGATTTAAGAGCTCACCTCTTCTGTGATGTCCCACTGCAGTCTCTGAGGGCCGGGAATACTGGAGTTGAGCTCTCCTTTGCAATGCCCATCCTCCGTGTAACCGAGCTGGAAAGAATCGATTGCCAGGACTTGCTGCAAAACAGGAACAGTGCAGACATGCTCACAGATCATTTCTGTAGTAGAGTAACCCAGCATCACCAATAATCCTTAAGCCTTTAAAAATCAAGGCCTCCAAATAATCCACATCTATAAATTGCCTTCATCAGCCATCGCATCACCCAGGTGGGGCTGCACACTGGTAGTGGAGGGGAGTCCCCATTACCTGTAAAGCACTTTAAGTGGAGTGTCCAGAAAAGCGCTATATAAATGTAAGGATTATTATTATTACCAAGGCACAAAACAGAGCCGAAAACAAACAATTTCCTGCATTCAACTGACATTTAAGTCAAGATGGCAAAAGAGGAAGTAGCTCCAGAAATAATAGAAATTAAAAATAAAGAAGTTTTGTCATAGTATTAATTTTAGCTAATAAATGCATAAGAAAATACAGGATGCTTTCTCACACAACCATAAATCAATTTATAAATGTATAATGTCAGTAAAAATGTATAACCTCAAGTGTTCTATAGTGACAGTGTACTGTACATATGGTGATCCCATTCATTAAGACGTAGGCAAACATTAAATTAGCTTATTGGCAAAAATGCTAATACTCATTAACACAATTGCAAAAATGAAAGAGAAATCTCCGGATCAAGAAAATGAGCAAATTTGCTTAAATATTTAATGTCTGAAAAAAACTGATTGAAAAGGCCACTAATCACACATTTCTACACAGGTTCCTGTTTAAATGCATTCAAGTATTAGTTGAGCAGATGCGATTCTCTTTGCTTTGTGAGTGCAGGAATGGTCTTATCTGTGTCGTACCTCCCACAGGTGTCCTACAATAGGGGCATCAGCCCAGGAGTGCTCTGCATTCAGCCCCATGGTTCCATTCTTGTAGACAATGAAAGTGAAAGATTTATCAAACCACCTAATAAAAAAATAACAAATTTACAAAACACTTAAAAGTTAGCCAAGTCTTAAACACATTTTGTATAAAGATCAATGCAAATCCATACTTACATTAAAGTCATGTTACTAACTGACCTATTCTAAAGCGACTAATTCTGTACTTCAGCTGGGACGGTACAAAATTATAGACTTATCTATAGAGTTGGAAGATATTTTCTTATAAAGTCAGTTCCCATTGCGAACTCTTTTGATTGAGAAACAGTTGTCCTTACCTTTCATGACTAGAACTAGCCCCAGATCTCCATCCTGCTGAAATCTAATGGAACTAGTAAAAACTGCAACTCGATCCTGCACACCATTATTCATCATCACATCCACTGAAGGCTATCCTACACAAATAATGGGATGGAACAAGACTCTGGACACATGCTGAATCCTGTTCGGGATCCCTTTCTGCTCCCTGCAGCCCAACACAATGCTTAGCAGGAGTTCTCAATATTTGTCAAAAAATCCAGTTAAAGGCATAATTAAAATCAACTGGAAATTGGGAGAATTAAAGAAACAGGATGGATTTCAGAAGAATCAGGTCAATTGGTACACCCAGCTTATTCGTCAATTCCTCAACCTTACAGGACAGCAGTCTCTCACCAGTTGGCACCAGAATGGCTGCTGTGTGCACAATTAGGGCACAGAAAACCACAGGGAGATCCAGGTGGATTGTGACTGTACTGTGGCACACTTTCCGTAGACCTCACAAGCCTTTCAATACGAGACAAATCACATCTTTTGTGTCATTAAAATACACATTTCCTTTGTGACCTTGGCTCCATGAATAATTACATTTTCATTTGAGCCCGTCTAACAACAAACGACCCTGCAGGTGGTTGTGTCCGCAGTTGTGTGAGCATGTATACGCGCCCGATTCTTACATCTCACAGGCCCTGCAGAGACCTGCGGCTGTTCCATCTCTCTGTTTGCGAACGGGGAGCTCACCTGTCGTAGCACTGGCCATGAAGCAGAGATTTGGCATAGTTGCTCAGAGAATCCACAGGACTCTCCTTCACGAAGCCCTGCTCGCTATCATCCAGAGTCATGAAGAAGGCTGCCTTCTCCACAGTGTCCAAGGCTTGCTTATTCTTCCCTTTACTGAAATAGGCCTGACGAGCACTGGCCCAAGGCACTCTTGGAAAGTAAGTGAGAGAGGGCTTTCCGTCAAGCTCAATTCTGTTTTGACTTCATTCCTACTTTACAAAATATTCTAACAGGCATAACTTATTGTAACAAAAACACTCCTTCAAATCAAGCACTATCAGAGCACAATTATACTATTCACAACTGCAGCCCTTCCGACAAATTTCTAGAAGTTCTTAACCAATGTTCATTAGTGATAACGAACAGACAAGCCAGCAGTAATTTTGGTAACAGTAGATTCAGTAAAATCATCTGTGTTTAATGTGTTGGTGGTGTTAATATAAAAAAGATATTGACATTTATTAGAAGCAATTAAGTTGAACTTTACTTTACTTCCAGATAAATCACTAAGACAGTATTTTATCATTAGACACTTTACACACTGATGACAGGAAAAGAGGACAAGGTGTCCAAAGCAACCTCACCTGTCTCCTGCTGTCAGGGCAGCCAGTTTCTCCTCTCCTGGCTGTGGTTCAGACTTGTCTGCCAGAATTCTCTCCATCTGCTGCTCAATCTCCCTGGGCTTCAGCAGACGCCCATCATGATACATCCACACCTTGAAGAAGCGCCCCTTGTGGTAAACCACAATGTGCTTGCTGTCCCTCATGTGTTGAAGGGTGTCTAGATGCGCACACAGGGAGTGAAAGGAGTTTTCTGTACTTCCAAGCCTGCCACAGCTCTTCACAACACATCAGGCAATGGCTCACAGTCTTGGCTAGAGTTCGCTAAGACTACAAGCAAGCATTGCTTCTTCAATTTGTGCAGCAGCAGCTTCATTTCAGTGTGTGTGTGTGTGGACTGGCACAGAACCCAAAAAGTGCATGGAAACTTCACAGTGTTTCATTGCTCTTAGTTTTTTTTTTTGCTTTTGCTTTATTTCAAGACGGAGGTCTCAAACTCTTTGTGTCTTCTGGTTTTTGTTTCGTCTTGAGTAGTCAATTAAACAGGCCACCTAATTGTGTTCTAGACGTATACAGTATGGGACGTAGGTACTGTATAGGTACCTAACTCTGAGCCTAGTTGGAGGTATTGAAGCTAGTTAAATAATTTAACCAACTACATAGCTGAGAATGTGGTTGAAACAAAAATCAGAAGACACAAGGTTCTCCAGAATTTGAGACCCCTGTTATATAGAAACGTGAAATCATCCTGTGTTGACCACATAGTGGATATTTGCTTTATATTAGTTTAACAATCTGGAACATCAGGTTTTATTTTACATTTCACTTTACCGCAAGCCAAGTAATCATTAGCTATCTATCAAAAATCAAACAATGTGATGCATATATGTTATAGTGATCACAGAAATTGTTTTTTTTTCTTTGGCAACACAACTGCCAACAAAAGTGGTATCAATATTCTGTCAATAAAGTTCTTAGATGAAATACTGTGAAACCTCCATCCAATATTTTGAGTGCTACGTGTACTTTTTCTTAAATATTTTTTAGACATGTATAGACTTTACTTTTCTCTAATTCCAGAATTTCATGTTCACAAAAAGGCAGAGATTTCAATTTTAGTGAAAAAGAAAGCAACAGAATACAAAATCTGACTACAAACTAATGAGGGCTATTTCAAGGAACCAAGGAACGAAGAAAAAATGTTGATAGAATGATTTACAGAGGCCTAAACAATGTTGTTTCATGAGCAGCACTGACTGAAGAATGCTTTTGAATTGGCTCCTGGTTTTTGTTTTGTTTTTGTGTAATGTTCTAATTTTTTTAATCAAACTTTCCAGCGCTGCTCACTCGGTATGAAACAAGCTTGTAGCCCAGGAAAACAAGACAGGGGTTCGTGATCTGACACTCTTCCTCTGAGCTTTAGTCCAGAACTATTGTCTCGCACCCAGGATGTTTTGCTGAAGCTGATGTTTGAGAGTCACACTAAATAGCATTGTATCGTCACATAGTAATCAAGCCTAAAGAAAGGGACAGGTTTGTAGTTATATGAAGATAATAATATCTTGTTTCTATCAAGCGCAAAAACCTGTTCAACTAATCAAAAGCCAAGCTCTCCTCAGTGGCAGACTGATTCTTGCATTAAAGGGGCATTTAAAATAAGAAAACACTGCATTAAAAGGGCCTCTACTACTTGTAGACTTTAATCTTGATCATGAAAAATGACCCATAAAGTGAAGGAATTACTGCACACTGACTACAGTGAGAAAAACGGTGTACATGTATTGTATGAATTTAGGAAATGTCACTTTTTTTCTGAGAAGCATTAGCTCAACATACAGTATTCAACATGTTTTTTTTTTATATTTTATCACTGCTGTCACACAACATCATCTCTCCAATACAACGTGTTCTCTATTCCTCAAGAGCTTCCCACCAATTTGCTACAAAAGAATTTGTTTTCCTTTCTGCAAGGAACGTAAGTACAAAAATGTGAAGACTCGCCAGCTTCTGTGTAGTTAATTTCATTAGGCAAAATTCTATGGGCCTTGATTTCAGTGCCTTTAGGGAAGGGGTTTAGCATAGGAAACTGGGGGAATTCTCTGGATGAATAAAGCCCAAATAACATCTTTTAACACACACTAAGGAAAGCAGAAAGAACACACACAGGACCACAAGCCGGAAGAAGGCTCTCATTCTCTAACTGCAGAATCCAATGCAGTCTGCATTACTATGCATTAGGGTGAGCTGATAACTAATTCTTCTTCAATATTAAATGTAAAAAAGAAATTCATGAATCTCTCTCTACAGAAGCAGAAAAGGAATTATCTTGGCTTCCCTTCCTACAGTCAGTCTGCAGTGAAATTGTAATTTATACTGGCTTTTACATATACACCTATAAACATTTCTTCATGTATTCTATGTTCTACTACTACTATTAATATTGCACAATAATGACATAAACAAAACCCACTTCATTCGTCTGGAAAACACAATAGGTGTGTCAATTTGTTTTATTCTGTTTTGGTTATTTTGAAAACTGAAAGAAAAATGCTCCCATTCATTTAAAAAGGGGCAGACCAGTACATGGCTTCTGCTCCCTAAACTCCCCTACTTGATCCTGCCTATGCTCAGAGTCTCATGTTTAACTACACAATAACCTCCATTATCTACAAAACTGAGAAATGTCTTGCTTACAGTCTGTTAGCAAGACTAAAGCACTTTCATACATACAGTAGATTCTCGTTTAAATGTAATGTAAGAATTGTCTCAGTAATCAATTTTTATAACCCACCCTGTAACAGGAGTTGCAAGATTCTAAGTCAGTGCTTTGGCAGGACAATTATCAGCCAGGTGAGAGAGGTGATTTATTTCTGCATGACAGTTTTAGTATGTATAATTAGACTCATGTTATTTTGTTACAGTAATATAGTATTAAGATTTTAATTCCATTATCATTTTCTTTAACCAAATGCAAGGTATAAAGCACCTAGTGGTGAGGAGCCTTCTCCTGATTTCCTGAACTTTCAAAAGCCTTTCAGACGTGTCACCCTAAAAATCAGATCGGTTTTATATCTGGACTCTGAACTGCTAGAGTACTTTGTCTTAAGAGTTGCCTTGACAACTCCTGGTGTGGAACTCCAATTATGACTAAATTTGGGTTATCTTTATTTCAGCTATGCCATTATCACAGGGTTGTTGGTGAAAGCTTATTTATTAGACAGAAATAAGGCAGGTCATGATTCCTGCAACTGGGTACAAGGACACTGTCAATTTTTAACCCTGCAATGGCCAATATAAGAATAGAATAGTAACATGGAGGAAATACTGTGCACTCCATGACTTTTCTGTGGATCTGTTTTCCCACTGAAAATATGGAAACTATGTTCTTTGTATACAGTGAGAATAATCCACTCTGAGCTGAAATGAATATGGTCTTTTCAGTTCTTTGAGAAGCATATTACAGATTTTACTCTTTTCAGCTTTCATCCTCATATCAAGGTATCAATCTGAGACATTGTGTATATAGTTACAAAATTTCACAAATAACAATAATAATTATTTTCAGTGGTGAAAAGTATCTGCAGGTTATGAAGTCTAAGGATAAAATGAATTTTCCTTCTATAATTCAGTTATCAAAACAATGCACAATCCCTGAAATCCAATATTTAGCCTTCAGCAAGTTTTTCTCACACTTATGATAAAGTGTAAGACACTTTATAGACCACAGTTTGTTAAGAAACTGTGAGTTGTACAGTAATGTCATAAAATTAGTTACTCATGGGCTTGAAATGTCTGTACTTCCAGTTTCTTTTAACAATCTACATAAGCTAAAACAGTAAGAAAAATTTCAATCTGTAAATACAGAAAAAGTCAAAAACAAAAGTCATGAAGCCCACTCTTACAATTATCACAACTACAAAAAGTCCAGTAATGGTTCTCAGATCGGATTTGCCTTAATGTTTGCGCTTGGCTTTGCGTCTGTCTTTCTAGAAAAGCATGCAGAACAGCCACAGGGGTTGCTTGGTTAGAAGGAGCTAGATAGCACAAAGAGAGGAGAGGGAAGGCTCAGACTCTACCTGTGTCTACACCTGGGATGCGACTGGTGTTGAACATACGCTCATACTGGGACGAGCACATTGGAATAGTGTTTTGAACCATAAGCTGAAAAGGAAAAGTCAGAGTCAAGAAAAAAAAAAACTGAACTAAACCAGACGAACAGAATAAAGAAGGTCACCCGACAGGGTGCAGGGAGATGAGCTCAGGCTGGTGGTGAAGAGATTCCAGGAGAATGAAGACAGAGCAAGGAGCCTGCCAGAGTTTAGACACAAAGACAGGGAGGAGCAAAAATCAAATAAATTGTTTAGTGGGAGAAGGTTGCCTGCAGGTGGGAAGGGACCGCAGGGCCGGATTTTGGTGTTCGTAGGCCCTAGGCACTTTCACTCCAGAATGTGCAAATAGAGGGGTAAACGCCAATTGAATTACGTCGATTGACATGACGCACTTTAAACTATTCTAATGCTAAACCACGTGATTGATGGAGCGAATCGAGTGGCCCTCACTTCAATACTTCTAGTTTCTAGAACAGCTGCTAGATAGTGAATGATTATTGATTTGGAGCAACTAGAGTCAATCGCAAGCATGTTGTTTCAGCTCGTTTTTCGTTAGTCACTAGTGTTTCCCTCCTTCGTAGGCCCTAAAAATTTTGTAGGCCGTAGGCACTGTGCCTACAGTGCCTTATGGGAAAATCCGGCACTGAGGGACCGACAGAACTTCCAGAAACAAAAGGTTGGAAACAAGACAGGCCTGACAGAATGTCACCAGCTATCACACTGACGAAACCATCATGGGACTGGGATTGGGAAGTCTGAGTCTTGGAACACAAGTGCTAGTCTGACGTACTGTATGTCATAGGAGGGACTGACATTGGGAAGGTGCAGTCCTTCACTCAACACTTACAAGGGCCAGGATACACAGCAGAAAGCATGAATCACAAGCATTTCCAATCTGTTCACTATCCTGCTCTTGAAGTAATGAAACACTCAGTCAAGCATGAACCGAACAATAAGGAGAAATTAAGGGGAAATACATTTAAAGTACACTAACTGCTTCTTCCCATTCAGAATTGTTGGAGCCTGACCCAGCAAGCAACGAGCGCAAGGCAGAATACACCCTGGACGCACACCACGGGCAATTCTCCCAGAAGCCAATTTACCTATGAGCACATGGAAGAACTGGGCAAACACAGGAACAACAAACTCCACACAAAAGACAGTCCAGGTACAGAACCGAACCTAGGGCCAGTCTGTTATGAACCCCTGCTCCACCACTCTGCAGTGCTGTTTTTCTTTTAGCACATAAGGCACTGGAGATAATTATGACAGCACACTCCTGACATGATATTTTAAGACAAAGTTGGGCCATATGTCATGGTCATTAATGACTTGAGCTGTGACTACACAAAGTTCAAGACAAAGCAGCATAAGCCACATGGGAGAAAACGACTTATGAAGACAACAGCTTGTAAAGTTCAGAGGAGATCAAAAAGGACTGCGTCAGTGAAATAAAGAATTGAATATCCTAACCTGCATGTCAGAACACTGCAGCTAGTTTCAGACAGTTCTACAGGAATTTTCCCATTGGTTTTCGCTGATGAGTCTGCTGGTGACATTGTCCCAGCTGTCCAATTTCCTCTACCCGTAGACGCAGCAGTTACCCTCTTACCTGTCTCCGGGCCGGGGATGCGAGATGTATTGAACATTCGCTCCCACTGTGACGAGCAGAGCGGTACGGTGCTGCCCAGTGCGAAAATCTGTACCACAAGCACACACCATGTCCCGGCAAAAACATACCGTTGCATTTTACATGCAGGGTGTGACAGAGCGGACAGTAACAGTGCAAATGAAAAGAAAAGAACAACACAGAAACAGAAGAAAAGGCTGTTAAATGTGTTCAGAAGAGCTTCCACATTGCTGCAGGAGTTATAAACATAGCTGTTGTCAAGTAAATGGGGCAAGTCAGGTAAGATGGTCTCTTTTCAGTTTCTAAACTTTCATCGATACCTTTAAATTTCAAAGAATTATAGCTCTGAACAGGCAGGGAATTCTGATCAATTATATGACGGATTGCCACCACACCATGAATCTCAGGGACACATGCTGAGGTTTCAGAGCACTTCAACACATTGCATCTTAAAAGAAACAGGTTAGCGCTATGCATTATCCCAATATTATAATCTTAGTCTTCTATATAATAGCCACCTTTCCGGGAGGAATTGCAGATATACGTGCATTTCAGATTACAAAAGGCGCCTTTAGGTTTGGATTTAATGAGAGGAAAAATTACACTTTTCTCTAAGGTTCAGAGAAAACTTTAAAAAACACATACTGTATTACTTGTAATAGAAGACAATATGCTACGAAGGTAACACTGTGAATATGACAGTAACACAATTCTGATGTTGTACTAAATAATAACTTGGTAATGCTGTGCATTTATCAATCAGATGCCTAGGCTGTGGAAATTTTAAAATACAGAAATGTCAGAAACTCCATCTTCAGACTTAAAGGGCTTTAAAACACTAGGACCATCTTACCCTTGTTGGTATAAACATATCCAGGAAACAACTCTATCATGAAACCTGTAGAAACCTGCAGATGTGTAGCCCAGCTGGATGATGCGACAGGAGCCACAGTGCACCAGTACGCCCACCGCACACCAGCTGATGAGCTCCAGTGTGCTGCCAGTTGTGAGTTGCAGGGTGATATGGCTGCTGGCAATATGTTCATATTTCAGCTGCTTGGCTGCATCAGCATTATTTTCCTGATTTGGCTTCCTAGAAAAGGTTTCCTGTGGATTTTAGAATAAAATCCAAAATCCTGTCGCTGCCCTTTAAAAGGGCTTGCAGTGTCTGGCACCTGACTACGTCTGTGACCTGTTGCCTCTTTATACACATACACCTCATTTGTGGTCTTTGGACTCTGGCCTTCTACCAGTTTCTACCCTGTGTCCTGTTCCGCTGCTCCAGGGCCATGGAATGAGCTCTCATCCCATATTAGATCGTTCAAGTCAGCCAGCATCGTTAACTCCTGTCTTAAAACCTCACTTTTACATTCACACTTAAAATTCCCTTTATTATATTAAAACACCTATCCACGTGTTTTTAATGTTTCTGCATGAGATTTGCTTTATTGTAAAGTGCCTTGAGATAATGCGCCATTATATAAAATGCTATAAATAACCGCGGTTGGCACTAGCTCTGCAAAAAAGCCAAGTTGTTTTACTGTATTGTTTCTTGGCTATCATTCCAAAACCAAAATCAAATTATATCTTGCATTGTTAATGGCCGAATACTGCAGGTACACATACCACAGGGTAACTATGGACTTACTGGCTTAATCTCCTCTCTGTCCAGCTTTCTTCTGTACAGCATGATGGCGTGGATTGTGTTACCAGCTCTGGCCGCCTGCAGCCTGGTTGGAGTGACATAAAGAAAGTCCTAAGGAGAGAAACATGAATAAGATCAGTCCTCACTGAGAGCTGCTTGTTCCCTCGTCTGCCTGTTTCTGGAATGAGGACCTGAAAAGGCTGAAGTGGGGCTGAGGAGCAGAGCTGTCACAGGGTAGGCTCACATTACCCCTTTCTCTTTCCTGCTGCATTATTCTCTTTGAGGCTCTGATTACTGTGTAAAATACCCCACTATGCAACTTTCTAAAATCTGTCCTGTTTCTGTCTAAGGTATGTTGATCCCATCCATGTATCCATTTTCCAGCCACTTCTTCCGAGTCAGGGTCATGGGGAAGTTGGAGACCATTCCGGTAAGCCACTGGACTGGACAGAAAGCACCCCAGCTCCAGGACTGAACCCAGGGCCCCAGCGCTGCAAGGCAGCGATATTAATCACTGCGCTGCCCTCTTGTTGATTACAATAAAACCGAAATAAATTCCTACTGACGGAATGTTAAATCAAACAACATGGTGAGTAAGCAACAAATAAAAAACTGATGTTATAACACAAAAAGAATGTAAGCAAGTTACAAAAACAACAGGCGTGAAATTCCTAAACCTTATGTCGCCCTGCCCAGTTTAACAAAATGAAACTGCTGCATTCCCTAATTATATGTGTGATTAACCAGAATCTGAGTTTTTCTGTGGTCAGACATTTTCCCCTTTCTGAGCCCTTAACTCATGCGGTTTCCACACTGCATGTGTTTACAACGAAACATAGTGTTCCAGCCAGCGGCAGTGCCCTGAGAGAGTGACCTGAGAAAGGTCTGGTGTTGTCATGTGCTCTCGAAATGGACAGCGGTCAGTCTGTAGTCACACTCTCTCACATACCTGCTCTGTGATGCATGAACAGCAGCTCGTTTCAACCTCTTCTCTTAACTGAAGCCCTTTTCTAAAGGCTTTTCAGCAGGTCATCGACATTAAACAAACGTAATTGTAGTACCAACATTACAAACACCTCAATTACTCGAAATAATCTAGACCAGATTTCCAGTCTCTGACTAAAGAGCAATAACAGACCATCTCAGTAAAGATACAGACCACCAAAACAAAAGACTAAACTTCCACTTGATAAATTAGATAATGTAGACTGAAGGCCTGTTTAGAAAAGACCAGGACACACTTAGTGACTTGAATGTAATTTCCCCTGAACAATACCCTTTTCAGAACACCAAACAACAAAACGAATATTTAACAGCAGTTTTAAATGAATCTAGCTACAGGATGAATTCCATTAACTCAAAACATAGAACTCATAACTGATAAGAGGTGTTGCAATAATAATAACCTGCCTAAGCCAATTTTATATTACATATTTTATCAAATGTCACAAATTGTTATAATAAATTTATGTTGATGTATTATAACTGTTATACAGTGTATATGTTATACAGTGAGACCATATAGCTATATTCCATGAATAGTAACAGATGCAAAATGTAGGTCTAATGTCATTTATACAAGTATGCTGTCATTAGCCTAGCTTTATAAATTATATTAGGCCTAATAACACTGATATGACTGAAGGCATAAGTAAAATAAAACTTTTGCTCCAATTGTATCTTACACAACATCACTGGCCTTTTACCAATTTTCTATCATGTACCTGTGCTTTTCTGAAATCCGGGCTGACAATGTGCTCACGCAGCAGTGAATTAGTAAATAAACAGTATTAACAGGCTCCCTGAAAGTGGCAAAGGTCTCTATTATGTAATGCAAACACAAATAGAGCACATACAAAAAACAGACTTCTTTCAGGGTCAACATTAATTCCTAAATGTTTTTTTTGTTTGTTTAAAAATAAAAAAAACTAACATTATTTGACTGTGAGATGTGTTCGTCAACTCTCAATCCACAAAGCAATAAAACCCAGTGTCGACAAATGGCTCAGAAAAATGTAAACGTTTTCTAAGTCTAATGAGCTAATGAGCACAACAGACCTCATTTGTTTTCAGTGTGTTTGTGAAGTATATCAGTAGCAGAGACACATATATGGTACAAGCACAAACATGTGTGATACTACAACATATTTCACAGAGCACGGTTTTCTGGTGAGCTATAAACAATGAAGAATATGAGAAGTTCAAAGTTCACCAGAATGACTGCCAAACTTTAGAAGGGCCTTTAGCACTTGCCAACTTCACACTCATGAATGAAACACCCATGAACTGAATAACCCACTATAAAATACTGTTTTCTTATCACTCCAACAACACAGATGGTCCACGCCAAGAGCCATATCTTTCCTAATTACTTTAAGATATTAGAAACCACAGAACACAAGCAATTACTGGGCATGTGTAATCACAGATTAAAATCTGAATAATGGGAAACCCACACCCCTCTGACAACATTGTCAACAGGCCTTCCAACGAAAGGTCTTGTGTTCTTGTTATTGGCTTGTCTTAAAAAGTGTACTGTACACTTGTCCATTATTAATAGGTGAATTTAAGAATTAAAATAAATAGTAAAATAACTGTAGAAAGCATATCGGTATTGAATTTAAGACTATTTAACAGTACTTCTACCTTTTTACAAACTGTACCAAAAAGGAATTTCCTGGTTCTAAATAAATGGGATACAGAATAATGTATCTTGCACATTTTCTGGCCAGTTGTCTGTTTTGATATGTTCCAGGAAGAAAAGGTGATGACCAAACATAAATGAACTGAACTGAGCAGACACTTCCCCTTTAAAAAACATTTTCAATTTTAAAAACCGAGAACGAAAGTGTCACCTAATGTGTATCCTATATGTGCAACTGCAGGTTTCCTGTGAATTTCACTGATTCCTCACCATAGCGTAGTAGTTGCTGTTGACCATGATGGGTCCGCGCCCTCTGAG
The DNA here is from genome assembly GCF_040954835.1 of Lepisosteus oculatus. Lineage (NCBI taxonomy): Eukaryota > Metazoa > Chordata > Actinopteri > Semionotiformes > Lepisosteidae > Lepisosteus > Lepisosteus oculatus. The sequence goes on from NC_090716.1 coordinate 13,039,102, forward strand.
GTAGATGTACTCTTCCCACCAGTCACTCACCTGGAACACAAGGCAAAGCAATTAAATACAGACAAACATGGCTGCAGTGGGAAAATTTGTGTAAGCATTTCTCTACTGCTACAACTACTAGTACTACTACTACTTATAATGATGACTTACATAATTAGTGGCCCACCAGGATTTCAGATTTAAATACCACTGGAGTCGAGGGCCCAAGTTTGCTTCAAAATCCTTCGCTAGAGCCTCCATCCTTTTGTACTCCTCGTCGTCCATGAGAGGACGGGCTGACTCCAGGTACTGTGTAAGAACACACGCAAAGTGACACATAAGAAGCTATCAATCTCATCCTAAGTGGAACAAGACTTTCATTCAGCTTCTTCCTGAAGGAGCCCAGAATTGTGCTATAACCAATCCGAGGTGTGGAATCCTGTTACAAACACTTGGATCTCTTTGTGTAGAGTTTCCTGTTTTGTGTGCAAAGTGATTTACCTCTTAGTTTCCAGTTATGGCACTGTGCCCTTGATTTATAGCCCTGGTTTCCAGTAGCTCCCCAGGTGGAACTTTGTACACAATTGCTTAAACCATGCCAATTGGACTTCCTGCCCCTTAAGGTGACTCACTGTTTCTTGTCCATTAACCACTTCCAAATGAATGTGCACACATTACCTTGGACAGCTTTAAATTTTAGGAATTAGCCTTTTATGAGGGGCATTATCAAAAGCTTTCTAGAAATCTCTATATGTTATATACGTTATTAGTACCAAATGCCCTTGCTGCTTGATCAAAGAATTCTAGTGAGTTGGGTAATCAAGATCTTCCTTTACTAAAACAACACTGATTTTGAAATGTTTGGTTGTAAATATTATTATAGGCCAACAATGAGACAGCTTTCACATCCAGTTCACTCCATTGTGTTTCAACGCCTTTAAAGGTTAGACTTTCACAACGCAAAACTGGACCAGTGTCATCACCGTGACGTCTAAGACCACAAACCACACATAACAGCCAAATTACAGAAAAAAGGGTTCAGAAATGAGCCCTTCAGCAACGATATCGGTCATACAGATACTTAACCAGGTCATAAACTTTTACTGATTTCACAGTCCAAATCTAGATTTTCCTGCATCCGTTAAGCATTACTCGTGTGGCTCCTCACGACCTGATTACAGCCTCACAGTTTAAATTTGCAGACAAGCCTGACAGTCCAAAGCTATAAGAAATGATGAAAAAATTCAAGCACACACGGCCAAGAGGAGGGTCATCGTCACAAGGACCCTACGGCGGCACAAGCATTGCTGGGTTCAGAAACTTGCAACAGTCCGTCAGTGGAAGAAAGAAAACAGAAAGGTTTCTGGGGTTAAAAGAAAAGCTTTTTTCTTTCTTGCCCACTGAATGAACCAGCATCACGATGCTACACTCACTCTTCTCATGGTGTCCTTGACTCTGGGCACTGGAAGGCGTGGAAGGGAGGTCTGAAAGCTGTACAGCATCGGCCTCCGGCCGGAGAAGAGCTTTACAAACAGCTGTGGAGGAAGAAGAACGACACAGGAACGTCAGGCTGAATGGGCAACAGAAAACACCTGTAACACCAGTTACTGTTTTTGTCAGAAGCGGTAATGAGGGACCTTTTCTACAAGAGCAAGAGGTGTGACAGAGCACAACAATTCCTCACTTATCACCTCCTTACTATGCTGGTTACATTACACAAAGCAGAGGTGACCCTATACAGTCTGGTGTCTAATTCAGGTGTCAATATGAATACACAGTGTGGTATTTTTTACCCTCAACAGACCTGCCCCCCACTATGCCCCCCTCACGCCTGCTCACTTCACCCCCGAGGTCTGAAACCGTTGTAGGCAAACAAAATCCACGTGAAAAAAACAATTACAACTTCATTATTTTTCAATCCAAGGGGTTTCGCCCAAGGAATCGCGCTGCCCTACAAAAAGCAGAGCTGCAACTACAATGTCAAGGTAAAGAGAATCATCTTCTTCCTGGGAGGAGCCTTTATCCCTTTAAGGGACCTTTAATTAGTGTCCCACCCTGGAATGTCCACCTATAACCCACCGCTCAGACTGTTGCCCCATATTATAGCCATTGCTATCTAAGGCTCTTCAAGCACAAACTAAAGACAAATTCAATTGCAGCTGAGCCTTGCAACAACCTCACAGTAGTGGTCAATCAGGGGCTTGTTTCTTACTCACCATCCAGAATCGGGTGGTTCTTGAAAGTGTGCCATGCTGGCCGTACATCCATCCGTGCCAGGACAGCAGGGTCTTCAAGGCACTCCTCATGGTGTAGATCAGGGCCACCCACAGTCCTGTCCCCACCAGAACGCCACCTACTATTCTCTGGTTCCCATCCGTCAGGTACTTACTACAGGGGGACAAGAGGAGGTACCCTCACTCACAACTGAAGATCAGGTGTCTTATAGTAACAGTAAAATGATAAAGGCGTATTCCCAATGAATGGGGGCACACAGCAGTACATTAAAAAGGTCATCTGGTAAAGAAGTCTCAACAACTCTCCTTTCAAGCCTACAGCCTCTGGATTATTTTGGAAATCAAATGATCTCAGAATGATTTATTCAATTTAGCAGAGCTCAGCATCCTCAATGGGCCAGGCAGTTGCAGAGAAGGGAGACAACTCCTTTAGAATAGCATTTACAATCATTCTGTTCTTAGATGTGACAAATCTATTTCGCAGCTGATGAGTTAAGCAGTTTAATCTGAGACACAACTGAAGAGAAGTGCCACATACTGCAGCTTTTCTTTATGAAGAGGCAACCAGCATTCAGCCAATTCATCCACGGGATGACCAGTGTAACGAGAATGCACGTCTCCAAAAACACATTGCAAATGTGATGAGTTTTTAAAATTTTCATAGAAAAGTGCTATGGTGAAGAATACATTTAAAAAACAGGGAATTTCTCAATCTTAAATTTTTTGCAATTATCTTTTTATGACTGCCGTTATAATAAATACATCTTGCATTCTTTGCATATTGGCTTTTGGAAAGTTTGCAAAACAAAGTTCTCTGCAGGGTTAGATGAGAGAGTGGCTCTGCACCTGCAGCCTGTCTATAAAGTGGTTTCCTTCTGAAACAAAATGAATGTGCACATTACCTTATGGGAAAGTGAGCCCCTATTCTTGCCATCAGCCCAAATGAGGGATCCTGGCGCATGTATGATGTTGTGGACATGTACCCCACCACAACCACCAGCAAGCTTGTGGGGGTGCCTGGATAGACCCCAGTCATGATGCCATTCTGTAGGGGGAACACACACAGCAAGCACTGAATCCCTGAAGGGCACTCCAGTACACAAGAAACTGAAATTCAAAGTTAAAATCAAGATCTGGGTGATCACAAACAAAGCCGGTCCTCTCCAAAACCATCATTATTCAACACTGTGAACCTGGGAGATACATATTAAATCGTAAGAGAGATGTAATAAAAAACATGCATCGTGTGACATACTATATGGAAAATGGCCATAAAAACGCTCACATTAATATAAACCAGTTTCACCTCCTTCTTTTCACATAAAGAAACCATCCAGACCAAGTCACGGGGCCTCTACCAGATTATAATAATATAGCACTTTTCTGGACACTCCACTCAAAGCGCTTTACAGGTAATGGGGATCCCATCCACCAGCCCCACCTGGATGATGTGACAGCAGCCAGAGTGCGCCAGACCACGCTCCCCACACACCAGCTCTCAGTGGGGAGGAGAGCCGAGCGATGAAGCCAGTTCAGAGATTATCTGTGATCTGGTCTCGAAAGCTTTCTGCTCCAGTGCAAAGTTTCCTCTGCTCTCTTCAGGTCGGCCCTTTCAGGGTAACATCTCTAAAAGCTATCTTTCCGCCATTCTGCTCAAGCCACCTGCATGGCTATGAACATCTCCTCCAGACGCACCTTAAATCTGATGAACTTCTTCTTCCAGGAGTGCAGCCCCGACAGGTAGATCTGCCGCAGGGCCTCGTGGCTGAGCCGCAGGTCGATGCCATCTGGGGTGACGGTGAACTGGAAGGCCACGGCCTGATGAGCTTCTGCCATGCTTGCTGGTCAGCTACCCTGGAGAAGAAAACCAAAGAAAATAAGGTTTTATTATAAAACAGAAGGCAACACTGACTTAAGATAAGATCACTTTATTGTCCATATACAATTTCTTGTATTAGGAATTTGTCTTTTCACAGACCCCAGCTTCTCTCCATGAGACACAGACAGGGAGAAAAGCCTGGGGTCAGAGCGCAGGGTCAGCCATTTATACGGCACCCCTGGAGCAGCTGGGGTTCAGGGCCTTGCTCAGGGGCCCAATGGAGTAGGATTCCTCTGCCAGCCGCGGGATACAAACCAGCAACCTTCCAGCCACAGGCGCAGATCCTGAGCCACAGAGCCACCACTCCGCCCCGGACATAAGGACCTACAGTAAATGTTTTGAATATAAAGCCTATTTTGTTTACACTATTTATACAGTAAGAGATGGTTCAAAAAGTTGAAGGATTAATTAAAGATTAACAAAATATTGCTGCAATTTTCATCAAAGCAATTATTACAAAAGAACATATAATGACTTTTGCATCTAAGATGATTACTCCCGGTTCCACCTATTCATCTTCTAATGAGTGGGTGTCTATTAGGACTAGATGGGCAATACCGATTTCAGCTGTGCAGGGATATCTAAACAATTAAAACATGACAATAGAATCCAACATATGTTTTTAATGCTTACCTCTGTATCACTCAAATTATGAATGTACAGCATTTTCCTTATCTAAACCTATTGAAATGTAAAAACATGTACCATTACTGATGTACTATGTATTATCAGGCAAGTGGTCATAAAACAGGGGTAACAATGTTCTAATACCGAACAGTGGATCCTTTTACAAATGTTTTGTTAAATGACACCTTAGGTCTCCAATTGTCACAGGAGTATTGACTGAACTACAGTGAATTTGTGATGCATTAACTTGGGTTTATTCCCAGAGTATTATACAGCCGCAATACTGATGCTCAAATCTGCAATCTAGCAATTCATCTTTTATGAGAACCTTTATCAGAAACCTTCAGAAAATCTTTTCTGAAATACCCTTTGATATTCTCTGTTTAATATCTATTACTGCTGTTGCTTGTTCAACTAACTCTAAGTTAAGCAAGACCTGTCTTTTGTAAACCTTTGCTGAATATCCCTTGGAACACACTTTTCATACTGATCATCGTCTAGTTCTAATTCTCTTCTCCATAACATTACACATAATACAGGTAAGACTTATGAGTCCACGCTTGCTTTGGTTCACAGTTTTGTCTAATTCATTATTTAGTTTCACATAATTGCATCAGAAAGGCCAGCCCCCAGGTGAGTAAGTGGGTACCATTATAAAATAATGGCCTCTGGCTTTCTCCAGAGATGCAGTTTCTATTAATATGTCAAAGAACTCCAGGAGGACAAGAGCATGAGTACACACTTCCCACAAAGAAGGGTTCCAAGCCAGATCCTGTCTTGTTGATCTGCTCCGACATTATGCAAAAAAATCCCAGGATTTGTTCTGATTCACCTATTAACAAGATGTCCACCATGTCATCTTAAGATCATGTTTCCTCAAAAACAAACTGACCACCAACCATTGGCTGTTTATTTCATTTCATACAACAAGGATGACTGAAGTTTAGAAGTCAAGAAAACAGGAGTAAGAGTTCCAGCCAGGACATTATGGCTGAGAATGACTGATCACAATGGGTGGTGTGTCTGGTTTGACAGAAGGCATCAAGCCAAGTGCTTAATCAGCTCCTCCACATGCTGGCTAACATCACAGGACTGCAACCTTGTAGATCGATTACAGGTTACGAGACCTTGTAAATACCTTGTCATCTGGAAACTTATTACAGACAGAAACCAAACTTGTTTGCTACTGATCATATAGTTTAACCTAGAAAGAATGTATCTGTTTTTAACTGCTCTGCACTTTAACTATGGCAGTCGAACCACAGACTGCTGTACTGATCCTCACTTCCGCAGGAGAGTCCCAGAGAGCACGAGCTATAAAGAGGTGAAGAAGCTACCTATGAAAAGGACTTTCATTTCTATGTTGTGATATGAAGGTACTTATATTGACACATGCTTCTCTTCTAGACAGTGTACATAAGCAATGAGAAATGATAGTTAAAATGGTTAAATTTAATACTCCATCCATCCATCTGTTTTCTAACTGCTTTATCCAATACAGGGTTGCAGGGTCGCCAGAACCTATCCTGAGGAAGGCAGGGTATACCCTGGATGGGACGCCAGTCCATCTCAGGGCACACGCAGCCACAAACACACTCACACCAGGGACAATCTTCCCAGAAGCCAGTTAACTTACCAGTTTGTCTTTGGACTGCGGGAGGAAATCACTGTAACCTAAGAAAGTCTTCAAACAACTTCTCCCAGTATGTCGACTGCCGAGCCCCTAACAAAAGAACCCTGGATTTGTGCTACGGCTCAATCAGAGGGGTGTACAAGGCTACTGTGAAACCTCTGCTTGGCTCATCCAACCGCAACACCATTCACTTGATGCCAACCTACAGAACAGCACTGAAGAGAGAGACAGCACTCATGCAGCCAGTAGAGGTCTGATCAGATGACAGTACACAGCGTCTGCAGGGCTGTTTTCACCACGCAGACTCTTCTGTCTTTTTAGAATCTCGAAAATTTAGATGAACTCACAGTGGTATGTGGTTACATGTCTTTCTGCCAAAAAACTGAGATTCCTATGACACCTGTGAAAGTTCAAATAATTAACCTGGGGTAAACAAATCACTGAAGAGCCTACTTGTGTTTCAAGCACATTGCTTCACAACAGCGTAATGAGTCTGTTAAGAGGGAAATCAGATCCGAACTTAGAGCAGAAATAAGAAAAGCACAAATGCAAGGAAAGATATTGAAGGCAAACTCAGTTCTACTAATGGGGCTGAAGGACTAAGGTAATATTTCTAAAAACATAGTAAATATTTATGGTTTTAACACTAGCTAAGATCTGGATGATGAACAAAATAGTTTTTACTTTAGATCTGACAAGCATGGCTTTAGTGGAGAAATCAGGGAATTTACAGAGACACTGCTTCCACCATAGCTTGAATTTGACACATAATATTTCAGAATTTGACAGTTTCAAGAAAACAAAACTCAGGAAAAGTCTCAGACATTCTAACATCAGTTTGCAGGTACTGAAGTCATGCACTGAGCAGCTCAGTACTACTTTTCACTATATTTTCAAAATATTTGTGAATCAAAAGCACCCAAATCTGGAAAACAGGCTCTGAACCTTTCAGTTTGGGCTTGGTCACACTGCGAATACTAACAAAGGCTGGAACTTGCCCTAGATTGTTTGGATGAATGGAGGAATATTAATCTTGACTGCCGTCCAACACAAGTAGACTATGAAAGTGGGGGAAAAGCTTAGAATTAAAGCAGGATACAGTATTTGATAACAGTCACTCATCTGATAATCAAACTGTAATCCTGTAATCAAACCAGAAACAATGACACAATGAATGGTGTTTTCTGCATGTGTGTGGAGGTGGTTACTGTATATACTGGTGCCAGTCCTTGGAACAAGTACGATAATTAAATAAAGAACTTTAAGGACACTAAAGGAAACATGAAAAAACGAACTGTTTTTTTTTTATTCCAGAAAACAGTGGAGCACTATGTTCTGTATTCTTACATCTAAACTGGCTTGACCGTCTTTACAACGCATTGAAATCCGTCGCTCCTTTACTGGAAAGCATAGCGAGTTGTGTCACTGTACTTTGCCACCATTAACAGCTGGTGAGAAGAGTTTCAATGAACTTTTTTGCACAGGACATCTCTGCAATCAACCTGCTACATCTGGGTTACAGAACACTACGTGATTGCTGCATTTTATTTAAAAATGCGGTTCTATATTTTCAGCTAGTAGCAACAAGAGTTGTGTAGAGTAGGTGCAGCTTTTTTGCCTGTACGTTTAAATGTAAACTCTGCTTTGTTGATACTATTTGCCCTGCAGGAGTTAAACAAGCAGAACTGCACAATGCAGTAGTTGTAAGTGCAGTAAGGACTGGAAGTTTATGGGTTTCTAAATCTGTAATCTCAGATGCAATCCTATTTTTAGTGGCTTAGCGAATACTTGACATTTTTCTTCCCAACGGAAACACCACCATCGCGGGTGCGGAACTGCGTGTCCATAGAAACGTGTAGCGGGCAGAGCCGTGTGTTTCTGAGGCCTACAAACTGAATGAAGCGGGCCGCCGTTTGTCACCGACAACGAAATAATGTGGCCGTTTTACAAACACGCAGCCAGTGCTGGCCGGTTTCCGCACTGCGCCGCCAAAACTCAAACGAAAAGGGCAGGAAAAAAAAAAAGTTTTGCGTTTCCGCGGTCAAACGATGGCCGTGCAGTAGAGGTTAGGTCGCTTTGACTTCGCTTAACGGTGCACCTTGGGTTGGTGTTACGTGAAGGACAATCTTCAATTTCCATTCAGTGCTGTCTGTAGCCGTGTGTGCTTTACAACCTGCACCCATCCCCCCCAGCACAACGGGATCACATGACCAGCTGGGGCTGCTGGAAACTAGGGGAAAGGTTACAGAGCCGACGCTACTACGCAACTGAGAAACCTGCAATTTTATCACCAGAATAAAAAAAGGCATCGTCCTCCTAAAAGCTCTGAATTATTGCCGTGCAGACAGCGAGCTCTGCATTAGCAAGGTAATAACAAGCTTATGCGTAAATGCTGATTTAATGCTGTGTTAATCACATTGTTGTTCGGCAATTCTAAAATACAGTATTAAAAATCATAGAAACTAGAAACACATCAGCGCAAGGCCCCTATATGATTGCATACGATATCTTGGCATAGACAACTTAATTCACCTTATATAAATATATGCACCCCCTTAAACCCCCTTGGTCGTTTATCTGTCTTGTGAAGCAAAATCATAATCATTCCCAGCCTGTACCTGAAGGGCTTAATCGAGTGTATATCTGCCTGTAAACTGCGAGTTTTAAGACCTGAGAAAATCAGGAAGATGTATCTGAAACTTTCACTGCAGATTAAGCAAAACGAGTCCCCAGAACCTTTCTTCTCTCTAAGATGCGTAGCATTCAACGCGTTTTTATATCATTCCAACGCTGTCTGGATGATCTGAATTATGTAGGTGTAATAATAATAATAATAATAATAATAATAATAATAATAATAATAATAATAATACTTCACACACTACAAAAAAATGGTCACGTTGTGACTTCAGACGTTAAGTGAATAGCTTGAACCCTCGCCAATGTTGCTGAGGTACAGTAGGTCCTTTCCGGGCGCATTCTGGATACACTTCAAAAGCCAGTCTGTTTAAACACACACACACAGATTATTTCTGTTTCAAGTACGAGAGAAAATGGAAGCAGCACACCAGGCAGTAGGTGACCTCTCTTGGGACACTACACACTCAGACCCAGACGCATGGGATACGGTATCATCCCTTCTCCTGTAAGAGAATGAGCCGCCTGTGGCCCCCTGTTCACTCGCGCAGGTGTAAATGAACCGGTGCCGTGGGCTCCCTTGATTTTTCGCAACGCCCAGGCTCGACCCGCAGACGCAGTTCACCACCAGCCCCGGTACTGGGGAAACTCGCTTAGTCACAACCTAGAGGATCGGACTGTGTGCGAGCCGTGCAAATAAAACGTAAACAGGGGAATAACGCGTTTATTTTCCCCCCTCAACTTTCAAATCACTTTCACTTTTGTAGCGTTGCAGTGTGCAAAGTGAATCAACTATTGCCTCCTGAAGGCTGTATATGCATAAGTAGCGTTCATCAGCTGTACGCAACTCACTCTAGACTCTTTTTTTGTTACATGTAGCTAGATCATATGCCGCTATTTGTGCCAAAGGTCATTACCATTACCAGCAGCCATATTTTCCCCCTTCTAGCACAGACAGCCCGCTATTCTCTATACTAAGGAACAGATGAAGACGTCAGTGTCTTACCTGCCTTCTGTCTGTACAGTGGAGAACAGCCCGATCTCCTCCTCTTCGGCGGATTAAAAACTTCTGCGTTGTCTTAACAGTGAGCAGTAAGCTAATGAATGGGCGTGCAGTGACAGTGTAAAATACCGACCCCCCACCCCATGAAAACGTCACATCTTCATATAATTTATGCAAAATGAACTCGACCACTTTTTTTTTTTTCGTGTTGTGGAGGAGATTGAGGAAACTGCGTGTACATAAAGCCTTTGCCCTCCCCCGCCTTGTTATTGAGCTTTTCCTCGTATTGCCGACCGCCGCCGCCGGGTGTAGTTTTGACCCCACGGTCGTGAGACGGGGGTTTGCGGCTCTTTTCTTTCAAAGAAAACTCGTACCGTTTTTCACTTAGCCGTCCTTCACCCGATGATAACGCAGCATCAGCCATGAAAGGAGAGTTGGTCGAAAAATAAGATGACTTCTAAAATTTAAAACTTGGCTGAAAGCTTTGTAAAACCTGATTTGTGTGGCGCGGTAGAGATGACTTTCAAGCTACTCATATAGATTGCTTAGAAGCTGCCCAGATTATTGAACCGGAATAGGTAAATAACCCTATTTGGATACAGAGGTTACCTAAATCTAAAAAAAAAAAACATATATTACCGGTTTCTTATCTTCGGCTTGAACCCATCAGTTAATTTAATGGGAACAAATCTCCATTTTCACAAAGTCTGATTAAAAGTCACGTAAGGGATGTTACATCTTGAATTGCCGCAAGAATAATGACATTAATGCCTGGTGATGTTTATATATAAACATGCATGAGATACCGTTACCCACAACCTCTAAAGAAGGATCTGGTCCTCCACAGCAGCTTCTTGGGAATCGTGAGTCGATAGAGCAGGCAGTTATGGCCTCTATAAACTGATAATAATAATAAAATAATAATAATAATAATACATTTATCTGTGTGTGTGGGGAGCCGCTTCGTCTTTGTATATACAGTCGACTCGCAATTTACACGGGGGTTATCTTTTTTTTAGTATCTCGTAAAGGCAAATTGTACCCTATAACCCTTATATCTCCCCCCTCCTTCCGCAAATAAAAGTGCCTTAAATAAAAAACCTTAGATAAAAGTAAATGAGACGAATGTATAGACTATCTCTCGTAGGCGTGCTTGACGATGTTTTCAGGGAATAAAGTATTTTTTTCCAATATTTTGAGGAGCCGACCGCACAAGGCTGCGACCGCGTATCTTGAGAGCGCATTAGTTGCGAGTCAGGAGGAAGTGGATCGTGTTCATGGTGCGCTCCTTCTTGGAATTACTTTCTTACCCGATAACTAGAAACCACTTAATTATTAAACCGTGATAAATATCATGGCAACATTCCACTGGATTCCATATATTAAATTCTGTTAATCACCAGTTTTCCAGTGGTTTCAAAGTTCCTGATTATCTCAGATACTAATACAGGCAGTTCATTTTCTGAGCATTACATCCGAATTTATCATTCATTTGCAATGCCCTGCATAAGTCTGTTATGAGAGTGCAGAGTTATCCATAGGCTGTCAAGGAATATCCATCAATCCATGCATCTTCATCTAGATACAGGGTCAAGGAGGAGACAAAGCCTAACCTGGGAAGCAACTGTGGCAGCATAGGGTTCACCCTGACTGGGATGCCAGTCCACTGCAGGCCACACACAGACACAGACACACAACATGCACAAACTCACACAATGACCTGGTCTTGTGGGCCGCAGCTTCCCTTGCGCTGTGCTGTCTCGGGGGTGTCATGGGAAGAGGAGAGACCGCTCCCTGTTCGGGCTCAATTTCGGCCAGCAGCCGTGTCACCCTGCTGCTCACAACCGGCAGCCCACTGGAGCTCAGCAGGTGTGAGCCAGGCCAGTACCTGGATGCGAGAAGAGGTGTTGTGAGGCCAGCAGGGGGCGCTCACCCTGCGGCATGTGTGGGTCCTAATGCCCCAGTATACATGGGGACACTATACTGTAAAAAGGAGCTGTCCTTCAGATGAGACGTAAAACCGAGGTCCTGACTTTCTGTGGTCATTAAAAATCCCAGGGCGTTTCTCGAAAAAGAGTAGGGGTGTCACCCCAGCTTCCTGGCCAAATTTCCCATTGGTCTTTACCACTCAAGGCTTCTTAATGATCCCCATCAATGAATTGGCTTCATCACTCTGTTCTCCTCCCCACTAATGTCTTGTGTTTTTGGAGTGTACTGGCGCACTATGGCTGCCGTCGCATCATCCAGGTGGGGCTGCACACTGGTGGTGGTGGAGGGGAGTCCCCATTACCTGTAAAGTGGAGCGTCCAGAAAAACGCTATGTAAGTGTAAGGAATTATTTTTTTTTTTATCTCTTTGGTTAATTCACTTCAAGAAGGTTTAGTGAATTTTATTTAAGTTTGGGTCATTTGAGAGCTGTGAGTGTGCTGACTTTAAGGTGTCAGGGAACCTATCACTTCTTTATTTGGTTTACTGCTAAGCCACTCTACCCAAATTCTGGTAAAAAAACTCAGCCACCCCTCACACCTCCATGCGTCAGTACCCTGGGTGTGGCAATTCCTTGGAGGGTCAATGTGTTCTTAAATTGTTACAAATTGTTCCCTGCCTCACCTGAAGCTGAGAACTTTGGTGTATACATCGACACAAACACACAGTCCTGGCCACCAATACATTTTAATCACAGCCTGTTCTTCCTTCCACGGTATGCATTCTGTGACGCCACCACCTTCATTTGTCCCTTTTGTTAAATATCACGATGTGCTCGTTGGATTCGATTTCCCAATGTTCTTGATTGTAATCACTTTGTAGATTTGTGGAAGGCCACCATTTAAGTTTTGAAGATTTTCATTTGCTATTTTACTTTCTGAACGTGTTATATAAATGTTTTGGTCAGAGAATAACTACTGTCAAGGTTGCAGTAGTTGCAGCGAATTGTAGTGGAGAGTTAATCCCAAGGTGTGTGATGGATTTAGAACAAACACAGTAGTAAAGCGAATGAGGACCCTGTTGGCTGGGATCAATGCAATCAAAGATGTTCAATATAGCAGGAAGACAGCATTAATCTTGGAAGGGAATATTAGACAAAGTATACCAGATATGTCAAATGCGTTTATGTATAAATGTTTCTTTATATTCGCTCATACAAGCATTTTGGTACTACAACATATATACACGGGGGTATGGGAATTAGATTCCCGTTTGACATCGGAACATGTAAGGTGTTATCACGACAGAGCTTTGTATTGAATTTAAATTTCTAGTGAAGCAGAAAAACAAGACTATTATATTTTAATGAACACATCATTAAATACACTGCATGCGTTGTTAATAAACACCGAGTGCTCAGCGCCAAGTGTTGGGATACATTCAATATTTTTTTTATTTCCATCTCTGAGGTTTAGAACGCAAGTTTGCAGGCTGACCTTGCCAAGATGGCGCCAAACCACAGCCCTTTGAAAGACGGAAGTTCAGCAGCGGGCTGCTTCCGGACACGTTGTTGCATCAGATTCAGGCTTCAGAGATTTCATAGGATCGAAATGGCAGCAAGTGGGGATCAGGGTGAGTTCTGGTATTGTTATTAATTTGGACGAGGTAGCGGTCAGACGGGTGTGCTGTAGCCCTTTGCAGGAAATACCACAGGGAACCATGTGTAAAGGGTTGATTTTCAAATCGAAAACACTTTACATTCGCTACATCTCTCTTCTGGGTTTCATTTTTAATGCACGTTAGGCAGTTCTAGATAGGCTATACGTCTTTTTGTTAAAATACGATTATTTTCCAAACCAAGTGATTTTTTTTACTAAGCCATGCGTGGTTTTGTATTCGCAAGTAGTGCTACTCCACTTCATACCGACTCTCTCTTTAAGTTCAACCGCTTTTCCTGTCCTGGCATCCTTAGTGACATATGTTATCGTATTGACTCAGTGCGTCTTGCACTACCAGTTGCGTTGCACTGCCATCGCTTGAGCCGACACGTTATTTATGAAAGAGGCTTCAAAGTTGTCAGAAGCAAAAAAAGGTGAAGAACCTTTAGTCGTGGGGGCAATTGTGTGTTTTAGCGTTAAATGAGAAAGGATTAAACTGGGAAACGAGAGATTTTCAAATAACAAATCAATGATTTTGCTTATTGTCGTCCAGTATTCAGAATATAATCATAATAATAATAATAGTAATAATCTTCATTCATTTATCCATCCGTTTATTTTCTAATCGCTTCATTCAACTCAGGGTTGAGGGAGTGTCAGAGCGAGCAGTGGGCGCAAGGCAGGGTACACCCTGGACAGGACGCCAGTCCAACACAGGACAAAATACACAAGTACAGGCACATACACTCACACCGGATTCGGTTTTCTCAGATGCCAACTAAACCCACATACCAGCATGTCTTTGGACTGTGAGAGGAAACTGAACCACCCAGAGGAAGCCCACCAGATTATGAGGAATCATACAAACTCCACACTGATAGCACCCCAGGAATTGAACCCAGGGCCCCAGTGCTGTGAGGCAGTATTGCTAACTACTGCACCACCATGCCACCAAGTAGTAATCATCATGATCATCATCATCTTCCCCACCAGCACAATAAATTAACACTACATTACCCAATCAGGACCCATATCTCAAAGGACTGCATTGTGTCGTAAATCCTGCAGTTATCACGGTAGATTGTTTAGGACGCATGCTTGGGTCTCTGAAGACGATTTGTGTGCCCTTTGCTGCTGGAGGGACTACACCTGGCAATCCAAACAGAAGCAGAAACAAAGAATCGTCATCACCCATTAGTACCCTGAAAGTCGTGAGCAGTGTGTTGAAGGAGAAGGAGACCTCCAGCAGTTTTAAAACTGTGCTGTGCTGCGGCAGTATGAAGTAACCTGTCGTAGGTGTCTGCCCCTTTAGAAGCAGGACTGCGGCGCCTCAAGCCTCTCTGGTGTGTGTGTGTGTGCCCTTGTGTCTTGCAGCGTTTGACTATGGTTTCTTGCTGCGCATAAGCGAGGAGTCCTCCAGGGTGGCGGCCCTGAACGAGTACCTCAGCACCCGCAGTTACCTCGGGGGGTTTGTCTTTTCGCGAGCGGACGCCGAAGCCTTCGCGCTTCTCCGCCGGCCGCCGGCCGAGCCGCTCTCCCACGCTCTGAGGTGGTACAGGCACGTGGCGGCGCTCCTGCGGGACAGCTGCAGTGAGTACGGCCAGGGGAGCCCCCTTCCCTCCCTGCCTCCTCAGAACCCGGCCCCAGGGCTGTGCCTGCACGTCCCCTCGCTCTGGGAATCCCGATCAAAACCACTCCTAGACCGGTAATCAATCCTGTTCATGCCCTCCGGCACTCGTCCTGAGCAGGGTTCAGCTCGGGCAGTCTCTGTCTTATTTCGTAACCCCCAGTTCCTTAGTAGATGTTACTGGTCATGGCAAAGCTCCAGACATCATAATTCCTGTCCAGGAGTCTCTGTTCGGCTGAGCAGTGTCTCAGTTTCTGGTCTTCCAAATGTGAGCTGCAGTATTTATTACTCGTACTGAAGATTTGAGGTTCATTTTAATCTGAGAGGCAGAGGATGCAGGATTGATTTTTTTTTTGGGGGGGGGGGACATTTCTCCTTTTTTTCTCTTTGTCATATGTGCGCACTGCCAAATTGGCATTTTTCGGCAGCAGTGTGTGATCTTCAGTTGTGCTGCCATGTTGAGTTATTTTTGTTCTATTTTCTGTTTTTGGTCCTGCTGTTTTCTTTGCTCAATTTCTAAAGCACTGAAATATTTTAGGGAAACTGGACATGTCATGTGGTTGCCCTAGTTAAAACACAGCCCTGCCTCAGATATCTTGATCTAGGGAAAACCATGACTACAGTACAATTGCATATGACTTTAAATGAACTTATTTAACTCCAGCTGTGTAGCTCTATGGAAGATGACTTAATTCATGCAATATCACATTAAGGTATACTCTTTTAAATACCGGCCTCTAGCTTAATTTTGTTAAGTGTTACAAGCAAAACAGGACTTGACCCAATCACTACCGGGGTAGAGGACCTCTAAGGAAAACCCGGGTCCTGCCGATGCAGAATTTCCAAACCAGTGCCGTAGGATGTTGACAACTATGCTATAAAAGATGCTGTCCTTCAGATGAGATGTTAAACCTAAATCCTTACCTCTTGGCATAGTTTGTAAGTGTAGGAATGGGGTGTTCACCACATTCAGATCTACACAGCTGCCACAGTCGAGCTGATTTCAAGTTCCCTCTGAATGAAGCAGAAGTAAAACCTGACCGTAGCAGTGGTTAGGATTCTGGACTCCTGAACACAGACGCGGACACTGCTATGGTAGCATTGAGCAAGATCCTTTATCCACATTGTTCCAGCAAACCCAGCTGTAGACATTGTTACCAAAAGTGCAGTGCAGAAACAGCAGGCAATTGCCGTCTCTCCAGTTGCTTTGCATGAAAGCATCATGCAAATCAAATAACGAAGGGTTACAGGGGAGAGGAGGGCACGCATCCCTCTCGATGATTTGGTTCATAGTGAGTTATTGTCATCCAGCTGAGGCTCCCGGTCCGAGTTCAGAATGCACTTCCCTGTAGCTTGACCAGTTCCAGATCAGCATTATCTTTTTTAGTAACGTGGTGACCAGAGTTGTGCTCAGTATTATAAATGGGTTCTAACTAGAGGATTACGCAATTTTAGCATTCCTTGATTTAAATCGCACTGTGTTAAATTCCCACACTGTCTAAACTCTAGAGGGGTCCTGTCACTGTAGACCTTTTACGTCTTCTTCAAACGTGCTATTTGCCAGGTATTGCCCAGTCAAGAATCGATCTTAATTCATGACAAAAACTAAAACCTTGAATTTCCTTTGTCACTTCTTCAGCGTTTACTATTCCTCTCTTTTGGAAGGATACACTGTAGTGCAAACTAAGGATGCTTGAATCTTCTGACATTTGCTGAGTGGATTCTGTTCATTCAAAAGTGGCCGATGCTGGCCTCTGAGTTACTACAGAATGTCAGTGGTCACTGAATGTCCTGTGTCTGTTGTTTACAGTGTTATTTGGATTTGCTGTCCTACAAAACAGACTCACAATAAAGAAGAGAGTCAGCTGTGACTACTTCAGGAGCTGATGAAACTTCTTGTGTTTTCCAGCAAAGGGGAAAAGAGTTCAGCCTCCATGGACTCCACCCAAAGGAACAGAGCCACCAAAACTGTGCCTGTACAACAGCCTGACGCGCAGGAAGGTGAGAGTCACAGCCTTTCTGCAGGATGAGGACATCCCACAGCCTCCGCTACATCCACAGAGTAGGCTCAGAGTACAGTGGAACACACAGGGGCTCAGAGTGGAGACCAGGCAGCTGAGGAACTTCTCCAGCTCTGCAGACTCACCCCCTTGGTTTGTGCTGCTGGGCTGACAGCACGCCAGTCAGATTATAGCCCATGTTTTATGAGTTTAAGAAAAAATCCTTACATTTCCTGAAAATAACAAAGTAGTCCATGCAATATACAAATACCGTACAGCCTTTATTGTCTCTATAGTAAATATTCAGGTTTTTTTTTTGTTCTCTTTAGAATCAGTGTGGAGGTTTTTTTGTTTTCAGGGAACATGTCGTATTTTTATTAGCACTATCATGATTGTTAATTTGAACTAAAACAGTCTCTTGTGCAGAGCAGCTGTGCGTTTCCAAGCCCGGATGAGGTCTTTCAGTAGCCCTGTGTCATTGTGGTTCACGCCGTGTTGTTTTTCAGGAGGAGTTTGTTCCCCAGAATGGGAACAAGGTGCTGTGGTATTGCTGTGGACCCACTGTCTATGATGCTTCCCACATGGGCCATGCCAGGTAGTGTCATGGAGGAAGGCTGTGCTCTTTCCTCTGTTATACTGTTAAGACATTACTCTTTAGAACTGTTTGGAATGCACTGCTATGTCGTGAGTTGTTACAGATGTTAATAATAGCCACATTCTAAAGCTGCATACTGATAAAGTGTGGCAAAAAAGATGTTGGCTGTTGTCGCCATGTTACCTGTGTGTTTCCAATGCACTGCATAGTGATGTGATTTAATACATGCTGTATATGCAAAAGAAAATCACAACTGACTGTCAAATGGGCACCTTTTTTTGGGAATGTGGCTGAAATCATAATTGTGTTCAAAGGGATTGTGCCGTGCTCTCTGTAGCATGGATCGTTTTGAAGACAGTTCTCCAAATGGACACCTATAGATGTTGCATATAAATCCTGCAGAAAGAAAAAGTAATGTTAAAACTGCATGACAGCCTTGTACGTTAACGATAGCGCCTCTCTCTTTCTGTCTTTTATTTTAGATCCTACATCTCTTTTGACATCCTCAGACGAATTTTAATGAACTATTTCAAATACGATGTGTTCTACTGTATGAACATCACAGACATTGATGATAAGGTAGGACAGAGCTCCTCCAAAACATTAAACAAACAGAAGGATAATTTCAATGTGGAATCTGTCAGAAAAAAACAGTTGCAGTTTGATCTAGTGTGACCCCCACTTAATGTGAAACTGAGGTAGCTGCATGATTCAGGTGTCATTTTAAAATTAAAATTTTAAAGCTGTGCAAATTGAGCTTTACTGTAATTCTATGAAGGTTTCTTTATAATTGACTCAGTGACTCTGTGGATTTTTAACATATGTTTCATGTACTAAATTAAAGGTATAAAAGATCTGCCATGCAGACTAGAAGTAAGAAGGAGGAGTATAGTGTTGTTGAAGAGGCAGGGAGAACACTGAGTGGGTGACTTTTTTTTTGTGCACTGACCTGATGACTCGCTACGCAGATCATCAAGAGAGCCAGGCAGAACTACCTGCTTGAACAGTACATAGCCAAGAAACCAGCTCCTGCCCAGATACTGGAAGATGTGGTGACAGCAATGAAGGTGAGTTTGTATTTGTGCCGTCGCATAAGACATGCAGTGCCAGTATAGTCTGCCTAAAACCTCATAAACAAAGTTAGTCCATTTAGTCCATATTACCAGTGGTTCTGTTTAAGTCCTCCACAAATATAAATTCTGGTATCATGCCCGGTCTCGACATGGTGTTGAAATAAATATCTTTGGAGTTTTTAAATAGGTGATGGTCCTGTTGGTCCGCTGAGCTCCGCCTGGGAGAGGTGTTGTGTGTTCAGTTGAATTCCATGCAGAGGAACTGAGGGTTATGTACTCCTTCCTGGCAAACGCGTGTGGAAATGTTGGGAGCTCCCTGCTGACCTGCGTGTGCCCCATAGCCCTTCCAGGTGAAGCTGGCAGAGACCACAGACCCCGATAAGAAGCAGATGCTGCAGCGAATGGACACAGCAGTGAGCGAGGCGCTGGCTCCCCTGCAGGGGGCGGTACAGAGCGGAGCAGCGGTCACTCACAGCCAGGCTGAGGTACGTCTTTAAGGGGCAACGGCCACCTCACTCTAGAAATCATCCATAACAGCACAGATTTTGTAGGCGTAGATCCCCTAACTTGCAAGCGAAAACCCTTGGAAAGCAAAACGGCTGTGAGGCCCACACTCAGACTCCCAGGGAGTGAGAGCCCTGCAAGGGAGTGGGGCTACAGGAGCATCCCTTAATCCCTTCACCCCCCTCCAGCAGTGGAAGCTCTAGAAACGTGAACAATAAGTCATGTCTCTTGGTCTTTAGGGTCAAATCAAGTTAATCCAAATATAGTATAATAATTGCCATCATTATAGTTTAGCATTTTGTAAGAAGAGCTGAATGAATTTGTGAAACACCTTCAAGGGTTTTGTGGCTGAAGAAAATGAAGAGGATCTGATAGTCTCGTGTTTTTTTCCCGAAGGTTTTACTGGAAGAAGCCAAGGATCTGTTGTCTGATTGGTTGGATTCCCAGTTTGGCAGTCAGGTGACGGATAACTCCATCTTTTCCCTCCTGCCCAAGTACTGGGAAGGGGAGTACCACAAGGACATGGAAGCCCTGAATGTAAGAGCCTTTGCTGTAAAGCTTCTAATTGTAAAACTAGTCTAGTCTGTCATTTATAAGAACGTCTTTTAAAAATACACTGCCAGTAAAATGAAATGGAAGGTTATTGATACTTATTTGTATTGTGCTTTCTACCTGTGAATGTACTCTTCAGCAGTAGGCATCTTACACTGCAATATTATTATTTCTGCTACTGAATTATTCAGAGAGACTTAAATTTACACCCGTTTATGCAGTGTATAAGGGAAGGTGGATGTGTGTGCTGTGTGAGTACGAGCCTTAGGGATCCCCGCTGTCACCTGCCACTTCAGCAGCCCCTGTCTTCCCCAGGTCCTGCCCCCCGACGTGCTGACCAGGGTCAGCGAGTACGTGCCCGAGATTGTGGAGTTCGTGAAAAAGATTGTGGACAACGGCTACGGGTGAGCGAGAGGGACGGATTTTCATCCCGTCGGTTGTGATTGCACTTCCAGACACCGCGTGTTTGGAGTAGGAGGGGGGATCGCACTCTGAATAGTCTCGGATGTGACTGGTGCAGGGGGGTGCGTTTGCATTTTTAAGTTTCGGCTTCGCTACTTTTATATCTGACAAACTGTTCTTTTGTAGTCTGTGTCCTGTAATCGTGGTGAAATTCAGAAGATGTGCTTCTGTCCCTCTCCCCCTGCAGGTACGTCTCGAATGGCTCTGTGTATTTCGACACGGTGAAGTTCGACGCCAGTGAAAAGCACTCTTACGCCAAGCTGGTGCCGGAGGCAGTGGGGGACCAGAAGGCTCTGCAGGAGGGAGAGGGTAAGAGAGGAGAGACAGCGCACGGAACAGCGTGAAGCCCCCGGGCGGAACCCACAGAGCTGAAATCCCCCCTTACCTGTCCGCAGGAGACCTGAGCATCTCCGCGGACAGGCTGAGCGAGAAGAGGTCTCAGAACGACTTCGCCCTGTGGAAGGGCTCCAAACCTGGGGAGCCGTCCTGGGAGTCCCCCTGGGGAAAGGTGAAAGGGGTGTGGGGGAGGACCCCAGTGCCTGGGGGCGAACCCCCGGCGGGGTGCCCGCACTGTAAAACATAAAAGATCCACATGCTTTTTTTTTATGTCTTTTGACGTTCAGAAATATTGAGACAAGGCTCACAAATAGTCATGTCCTCCACCTGGGGGGTTTATTCGCTTCGGATCTTTGCAGAGTGCATCTTTCTGTGAATGTTCCAGTCTGTGCCAGGAAAATTTAAAAGAGCTGCGGCACCATGAGCTTTATACCTCGTGACACTGTAAAGTTTCTGGCATCCTGTCCAAAGTAATTTTCACTGCAGGGGCTTCTAGGTTTTTCTGTTGTCTTGGAAACCGGTATTTCATTCTTGCAAATATCCCAGGAAATCGCATTACTGAACACAGAAGTGACTCTCGTTGGTCTTTCTGAAAGGGACGGCCCGGTTGGCACATCGAGTGCTCCGCCATGGCCGGCTCGATTCTGGGAGAATCCATGGACATCCACGGGGGAGGGTTTGACCTCCGTTTCCCCCATCATGACAATGAGTTGGCGCAGTCTGAGGTAAGGCAGCCTTCCCTTGGAGGAGGTGGGCAATCCTCCTCCTGCAGTATCTCTGTAGGTTTTCTAGGCCTCTTCAAAGTGGCAGCACCTGAATAGCTCAGGGAGGCTGTTCAGTTAGTCTCATTAAGCCTGTAATGAGCTCATTGAGCTGTGTTAAGAGGCGAGTTGGAAAGAAAACCAGACACTGGCCCTACTGGACCAGGACTGCCCACCTCTGCTCTAGATCTAGGTATCTTATCCAGGTGTTGTAGTAAGCCAGAAAAGATTATGTGAGGTTATATCCGTTGGATTGAGATTGGGACACCTGAAGTGTTGTTTTGCTATCAGTCTAGTTGAGACAAGATCTTTCCTGTTTTTAGTGGGGGTTTTTTTCTGAATTCTGACAGAGAAATAGTTCTTTGACAAATCCACAGCAGTGTTACATATAATGGTTGACTTAACATATGACAAATGAATAAAAAGAGAAGGTGTACATGAGAACATTGAAACGCAGGTGCTGACGTTTTCAAATCTCTGTGCATGTGTAAAATGACATGAAGAGTTTCTGCATGTTAAAGACTTCATTGGCATGTCTCACAAACATTCCCTTCCCTTCCTTTAAATACGTGGGGAGATGAGATTATGCGATTGGCTGCAGAGGGCTGGGGTACAGTCTGGGGTGAGGTCATCGTCCAGATCCTTTGTTTCCACAGGCCTTCTTCGAGAATGACCACTGGGTTCGCTACTTTTTGCATACTGGCCACCTGACCATTGCAGGCTGCAAGATGTCCAAATCCCTGAAGAACTTCATCACTATCAAGGATGCTCTGGCCAAGCACACAGGTGACTCCTTAAGAGAGTTGTGTGCTCAGTGAGCCTGCTCCCCTGTGCATCTGTCTCCCAGAACTGCCTGGCTGCAGCTGGACCTGTATCAACTGCTGCTCCTTAACACACTTCTTTCAGCGCTGATCTCCAGTCTGTGTTTATGTGATAATTAGTTTTCCTTTCGTGATTTTTATTGTGATGTTAAAATGTAGCTTTTTAGCTTCTTTTTAAAATAGGTGTGGTCATTTACAGTATGTTATTGTTAGAAATGTGCCCAGTTTGGGATCAAACTGGTGTTAATCACACCTCATCAAGTAATCTGTGCAGTCAAATACAGTCATTGGTGGCGTCCTGTCCAGGGTGTGTGAGTGCCTGTGTGTGTGCCCTGGGCTGGACTGGCGTCCTGTCCAGGGTGTGTGAGTGCCTGTGTGTGTGCCCTGGGCTGGACTGGCGTCCTGTCCAGGGTGTGTGAGTGCCTGTGGCGTCCTGTCCAGGGTGTGTGTGAGTGTGTGTGCCCTGGGATGGACTGGTGTCCTGTCCAGGGTGTGTGAGTGCCTGTGTGTGTGCCCTGGGCTGGACTGGCCTCCTGTCCAGGGTGTGTGTGAGTGTCCAGGGTGTGTGTGAGTGTGTGTGCCCTGGGCTGGACTGGCGTCCTGTCCAGGGTGTGTGAGTGCCTGTGTGTGTGCCCTGGGCTGGACTGGCCTCCTGTCCAGGGTGTGTGTGCCTGTGTGTGTGCCCTGTGATGGACTGGCGTCCTGTCCAGGGTGTGTGAGTGCCTGTGTGTGTGTGCCCTGTGATGGACTGGCGTCCTGTCCAGGGTGTGTGAGTGCCTGTGTGTGTGCCTTGGGATGGACTGGCCAGGGTGTACTCTGCTTTGTGCCTGTGGCTCGCCCTCGACTCTGTACTGGATAAAGAGGTCGGAAAAGGGATGGATGAAGTCTTGTTCCCTCGTCTCCGCCTAGTTTCCCAGCTATCATGTGCCGTAGCCCTTTGCTCCTGCCATTCTGTGTTCTGTGTCTGTCCTGTACTGATCGAGTCCTTGCGGGTTTCAGCTCGACAGCTGCGCCTGGCCTTCCTCATGCACTCGTGGAAGGACACGCTGGATTACTCCCCCAACACCATGGAGTCAGCCATCCAGTACGAGAGGTTCATGAATGTGAGCAAATAGATCTTTCTTTCCCTTTGCCTTCAGGATCACTTCTGCAAGACACCTTACTACCACGGCCTAGTGCGAGATAATGCGTCTTCGCTTTCTCAGGGTCACTGTTCAGCTTCATTTGGAAATGTACAAATGGCCGTCTTGAATCTTCGGTGCCTTTCCTTTAATAATGCAACAAACAGAGTGCATGATAATAATAGCTGGTGCCTTGAATGCCATCTTCTGTTCCATGTGCTGTCTGATTATACTTCTGCTGAATTCTTCCTACCTGTAGGAGATTGAACCAAGGGGAAGGAGATCGGATAGTCTCTATAAATCCAGTGCTGATTAAAATTACAACCACACTGTAATTGCAGTACTGATCGAACTATGGTAATGATGTGGAAATATTTGAAACTTTCTCAGAGTGTCCAAAAGTCCCTTACATAGTAACTGACCTTAAACAATAATGATCTTTTTATGAGTAATTTCTGTTAAATTGAAAAATCTTTACAAACAAATATTTTAAAGACGGGAAGTTATATGACTGTAGAAGACACTGTTGTGCCGTTCAGTCTACAAACCACAGTAGCTCCACTAAGATTCACTTCCCTCTTACTGTTACTGCACTTCCTTACAGCAGCCCGTTGCTTGAAATTCAATATCTCAAAATAGGATAAATAGCTATTTATGTGACAAAAATAAAATTCTTCCTGATTCAGGCATTTCTAACCCTGCTTCTGGGCAGCCCTACTCCAGAAGTTATTTTTAGCAAACCATGAAATCACCAATTCACTATACACCTGGAACCATTTCATTGGGATCAATGGCTGGCGATTTGTTAAATTAATTTCAAAAATAGTTTGGAACATAAATGTGGCCCTCATGGACCAAGTTCCCATATTTAATCAATGAAGCAGATAATGTGCTCGATTACTTTTTTTAAAGCTTTCCCACTCATTAGAAACGGGTGATTCAGGATGACCAATAAGTCTTACTGTTTTTGGAGTTGTCTGAGACCATGATTCGCATTCCCTGCTCCTAGTAACCAGGCCGTTTGTATTCCTGTCATTGCTGTAGGAGTTCTTTTTAAACGTCAAGGACATCTTAAGAGCTCCGACGGACCTCACGGGGCAGTTTGAGAAGTGGGAGTCCCCGGAGATCGAGCTCAACCAGAGGTGAGAGGGCTGATGGACAAGAACTGCTCTTGATTCGTTAGAAATGAGATACTCAGACTTGGTCTTTAAAAAAACCTTCAGGAACTCTTTGCTGACATGTCACGGCCTCTGCGTTCTGTGTGCAGCTTCTGTGACAGGAAGGCCGCGGTACATGTGGCGCTGTGTGACAACATCGACACCCGCACTGCCCTGGAGGAGATGAGGGCCATGGTCAGCCAGAGTAACACCTACATCGCCAATAGGAAGAGTGCCAAGCTGGCACCCAACAGGGTGCTACTGCAGAGCATTGCCACCTACCTCACAGACATGCTCAAGGTGAGAGAAACCTCTGCTGTCCTCTGTGCCTCCTTTACAGGAAACAGTGCAGGTCCAGCAATGCAGTGTTCTGGGTATAGGTCTGTAGTATCACCCGTCATGCTTGCTTTAGCTTGGTTGGAAATCACTGTGTCCAGAACTGCTGCAGAACTACTGTAACAGCCTAGTCTGAGCCAGTTACTCAGTCAAACCAGGCAAAGCCACAGAAGTTTGAGAAGGTACCTGCTGACGTCAATCTCTGTTCCTCCAGACCTTTGGATCAATAGAAGGCACAGAACCCATAGGATTCCCGGTTGGAGGACATGGACAAAATGTGGATGTGAGTAAGACACGAACATGCCATTCCATTAGAGACAGGTTTTAGACAGCACATGTTTTGGAAAAATAAAGAAGGATTGATTTTGGACAGAAACCTGGATTCCAAAAATGTCTGTGAAGTCCAGGAGTTTTCTTAAAAGAAGGGTGAGAGTAGTTTTATAAACGGTAAATGGAAGCAATTTCTTATCGCTGTTTGTGTTTGTTAACATAAATTTCAATATTTATGAATAGTCTTGATAAAACTAGATTTTCCTTGAATTAAGTGGTCACTTAAATGTGGGGGAACAGGAGAAGTGAACCAAAGAAAAAACCCTCACAGCGCTACAGGATGGTACATGTTATTTGTGTATTCTTCTTACTTGCAGCTGGAGAGCACTGTCCTGCCGTACTTGAAAGTCTTGTCTGATTTCAGGGAAGGAGTTCGAAAGATTGCCCGAGAAAAGAAAGGTCTGTGGAAATTTGCTCCTCCCACGTGATTTTGTATGATTTGTTAATGGAAAAAATTGACAGGGGCAGCATGGGGGCACAGTGGGTAGCATTGTTGCTGTGCAGCACTGGGGCTGCAGGTTTGATTCGGGACCCGGGGTGCTATCTGAGTGGGGTTTGTATGTTCTTCCTGTGTTCACATGGGTTTCCTCCCACAGTCCATAGACATGCTGGTAGGTCAAATGGTTTCTGGGGAAATGAGCCGTGTCTGTGTTTGTGTGATGGACTGGGCTGCGATACCCTGTCTCTTACCTGTTGCTTACCAGGATAGGTTTCAGCTCCCTCTGTGACACTGAATTGGAAGAAGCCATTAGAAAATGAAATGTATGGATGGATTGGTGGATGGAATAATTAGATTGCTCCTTACCCACAGAACCGTAGCCTCTTCCATTGTTTCTGTTTTACATAATGTTCCTATCCCATTTGGTAGTAATTAATTGATGCAAGGATCTCCTCCAGCCAGGATTGCTATAACAACATTGCTTCCACACATTATCGAGAAGGTGTAAGTGATCTATCAATATAAACACCTTTGTCTTTTTCATAAGTAGTCTAGCTCAGCATTTCCCCTTTAGTATTTATTGTTTGCGATGACAAACCTTGCACTGGTCTACATACAACTCCATCTGCCAGAATCCAGATGTGAAAAGGTGTAAATCAGTTGTTATTATGAATCGGCAAACCTGATTTTCATTTCTAGTAAAATGATTGCAGAAATGTTATTGTGAGTCCGTGGGGGTTCAAACACAGTGGAATTAAACCTGAAGTAAAACAAACCGGGATATTGATTTGCATTTTTTGACCAGAAGGTGGCAGCGTAGCATACTGATACAGAAAAACTTTTCTGCCTGGAAAAACTTCAAAATTTCAAACTAAACTGAGGATAAAGAGAATTAATTTAGGACAGAAACTAAGAAGCCTTTACACAAAGATTGTACGGCTCTAAAATAAAGCTCTCAGCTATGGTGTTGAAGCTGATTCCCTGGAGTCTCTTGGGAAATGACTGGGAGAGATCCTTCAGTTTACGCGATGCCAGCAAAAGCTGCTGTAAAGGTGGCCCACATCCCCCCCGGCCTTTATAACCTTCTAAATGGTTACCTTCTACACAATATAACCCAGAGCACTATTGGTAATTAGCCTGCTAAATGTCAATTTTTAAAAATCTTCAGGCTCTAACTTGACAACACAGGCAGATTGTAAACTTGCAAAGCAGCATTTTAATCACTGTGCTAATCCCTTGAGCTGGATACAGTCTGCCTTGCTGTTCCTGGGTATCCACTGTGTTTTTGTGTTGCCTCAATTGTACAATATTCCAGGGCAGTACTGACTTGGCCTTGACCTCAACGTCACATTTTAGGTCTTAGGACCTCAAAGACCATCTTAATACCCCTGGGGAAGGACTAATTAAGATCTTAGTAAATGCAGCAACATCCTGATCTTCAATTAAAAATAGTGTAATTTTTTCTTTTGGTTTTCAGGAATAATGTAGGATTTCCTGGCAATTTTATTCGTCTTTTATTTTTGTAAAATGTATATATGTATGTAAAATGATTATGAGAGTTTTGTAAGTTTTGGACATTTAGGAAATTAAATGTGTCTTGTTTCTAGTGATGTGACGGTCACCTGACACCCCGGTTCAGGTCTCCTGCAGACTGGTAATGTGTAGAGTGTAGAGGCCTAGATGAGAGGTTATAGACTTACACAAGCATACGCTGCTGGTTAATGTTGTTATTATTATTAAATACTGCTACAGAATTTAATGTTACAAATTTATTTCAAAATACTAATTAAGATCTTCTCTTTTTGGTTCTGAAATATTTGTGGACTCCTTCCTTCAACATCACAATGACATAGAAGTCATTATGTAAGAACATCTCAGCACTGTTGAAAAGCAGTGAAATGAATCTCAGCACTGTTGAAAAGCAGTTGAATGAAAGCAGTTCTGTTAAAAAAGCTTCTTACAGCATAAAAGAGAATAAGAGAGAGACAGCAGTTTTGATGCTTAGGTGTCTAGCCAGTCTTAAACAGTAGCATTTAGATGACCCTGCTGCTCCTGGAGAACATGTTTCTGTTTTTGAAGCAAAGAGAATCTGTTGTCTTCACGAGCAAAAAAAAAAGCTATTGGACCTTTAACAAAAGACCAGTGGTTATATCCTGATGAGCTTTTGATTTAGTTTGATTGTGACAGAGTTGGTGAATTATTTCTTACTGGTTTACCTGGGTTAAAAAATGGGATTGTTTTAAGAGCTGTGTGGCACAGAAACTGCAGGAGGTTCCAGTCAGTGTGTAGACCCCCATGTGCTCACACGTGGATGTTTTTCCTAACTCTCCTTGACAGTGACAGAGATCCTGCAGCTGTGTGACGCGGTGAGAGACGACATTCTCCCTGAGCTGGGTGTGCGACTCGAGGATCACGAGGGTAAAGTCAGCAGCATCTCGCAGCTCACTCTGAATCCTGATATCTTGCACTGAGCAGGGTGTCTCAAGATAAGTTCAGCAAGGCCAGCATTGGGCTGCAGCAAGGAGTCTGCGTGTCAGATGACTGGCGTGGACTGTGGAAGCTAAAGGCAGGACTGTCCAGTCCTGGTCCCGCAAGGCAGTGTGTCTGTTAAACCAGCTGGTTACTGGCTTAACCGGACCACTTTAACAGCTTCTCCCAGATCTTCGGGGGCTGCTGCTTTAAAGAGACCATAAGCCATCTGCTGTTTCTCAGTGATTAATCCAGGTGGAGTTTCTCTAAATTAACATATTTACACAGGGAGTGACCAAACAGAACATTCCTCCAAGGCAGGGCCTTGTCTCAGTGTCTTTCGTTAAATCTTCTTTTCTTTTTGACAATGTTAGGTGTTCCTCAGCTAACAGACAGCTGCTGCGAGCGAAACAAAAAGTTTAAAATAAAAGCGGATTAATTTTTCCTGAAGGACAGCACGCTCCAGCCATTTTCTAGCCTGCGTCTCCCCTGAAGACTTAGTGTGCGAGTGCTAATATTTCATTACTGCCATGGATGGGCTTCCGATGTGTTTAGAGTGTAAAAGTGGAGCTTTAGCACCGTATGCTTACAGAACACGGTTTCAAAGACATGCTCAACGGTGCAAAGCTTTGTTTAGTGCTGACCCCCGGACAGAGGCGGCGCAGCCCGTCAGCCGACGGCGAGTAAGTGCTTCTGTGGTGTTTTGCAGGCCTTCCCACAGTAGTAAAGCTGGTGGATCGGGAGACTCTGCTGAAGGAGAGGGAAGAAAAGAAAAAGGTAAACTGACGTTTCTGAACATTGCAGCCAAAGCACCAACCTGTTCCTTGAGAAGGCCTCCTGCTGTAGTGATGGCAACACAGCCGGACTTTTCCCTGAGTCTGGAAGAACTGCTCTGGGCCAGCCTGTTTGGAAATGTGCAAGGATTCAAGGAAAGAGAAGGGAAAGCAACAGATCATGAACATGATGTAGGCATGGAAAAAACAATTAGCAGACTTTTCAGTGAATATAAAGGCACTTAAATGTCTGACGAAGAAAGGTACAGCTTTTCTGTTTCAGGTTAAAATTCCAAACCAGACTAAAGCCACTCTGAGTGCTGTTACTGGTTACGTAACTTAGAAGCACTAGAATATGCTACCTTGTACTGTAAATAACGCACCTTCACAATGAAGCATATAAAAGGTCACTGAACAGAAACACAATACTGTGCATTTTTATGAATAGACAGTGTCTGTTTCATTTGTGACTTTAGGTCTGTAGATCATCTTTTAGGAATTTCCCAGTACCTATTAAACACTATGTGTACACTGCTCTGGATTTTCTCTCAAGCATTTAAAAGATTCACTTTCCAATGGGAGGAGACTGAAAGTATACAATTGCTTCTGAATCTAATGAAAACCGCTGAGCTCTGGTCTAAGGGCAGGTCTTGCATTTTTCTGCAAAATCCAAAAGGCTCAGCCGTGCATCAGAAGTGACCTCACAGCTGCGCATTGTCAGCTGCTTTTCGGCACAATGTGTCAAATGTGTCCGTCTTGCCTTTCTGATTGGGAAACAGCTGCTGTAGCTTCCCTTTAAAAAGCCTGCTTCCGTGTGATCTTGAGAAGGATTGGAATCCCACATGCCTGAGCCAGTAAAATTACAGTAGGCGTGCACTACTCCTCCCTTGGAGACCCACAGTGTTAGCAAAGAGGACACTTTTAGAGAGGCTTTGAACTGAAGAGGGATAATAAAGAATTTCTAAGCTTCATAAAACAGGACTGGGATATTTTAAGGAAGACAGTGAGGGGTTGCCCTACTTGGCTGAATGCTATTGAAGTTTGAATGCTGCTGTGGGAGGTTGACTCCTTGGTTTGTCATGTAACTGTGCCCTCTGTGATGTGCCAAGGGTTTGTGAAACTGAAATGCACCACTCCTCCATCTGTTGGTCACTCTGCGACTCCGATGTGGAGCGTTTGGCTTTCCTTGGTCCTCCTTCCCCCCCCTGCTTGTACAAGGACATGAAGCACGAGATGAACCGAAGATCCGTTGGGGTTGTAGTGGGAAAGAGCAAGAAAGAAGAGATTTGAATTGCTACTTTCCAATGTTTTTGGAATAAACAAAAAGGGAATATTTTTAGCTTACGGTTGCAGGAAAATTTACGTAGTGTGAGAATGGACTTGCTCAAAGCTGTCAGAAGATAGGTCTCCGATTAGTCACAGTAAGGACTGACCTGGTTGTGTTGCAGATCTTATAAAGTCTGTCTGACGTCCAGTTCATTTAGTGGGAAGAAGGGTTGACTGAGGGTGAATCTTAAACTGTTTGACTGGAACAGTTGGAAATGCTGCATGCCTAATCATCGGATACTGCACATAATTCATAACTAATGAACGAGACCACTAGGATGTTAGGGGTGTTGGTAGTGAGTGCAGTTTCCCCAAACACCACCGTAATTTTTTGGATCCTTCACGATGGCTTCAGTACAACCAGAGCCAGTTAGAAAATGACTTCTGTCATCCCTAGGCTGTCCTTTGAAGAATATGATCCCTCTATATTCATTTTTCCCTTTCTTGCTATTTGCAAGTTTTCTTAAGTGTAATCCTGATTGCATTTTTATGTTATTGAAACTTAACATGAGGAAGGAGTTAGAATCTGACAGATAAACTTAGATATTTGATGCAGGTTTGCAATTCGAAAGGCAGAAAGATTTCAGACCTGCTCTGGGATCCGTGTCCAGTGAGGTGAAACAGCACAGCACAGGAGAGTGGCTGGTGACAGGTGAGACACTGCCTGGCCAGTTAGCTGATTACACGATCACATGTAACCCCTTGCCAAGCTGTCTGAGCACTCCCCACACGCATAGAGAGGTTAATTCGTCAAAATGTTGGTCCTTGGAGAAAACTGAAAACAGAAATTCTGAGGGTTCAGTGCGGTTATACATTTTGTAGTGGTTGTGATTAGGCAGTATTGGATATATACTTTTGAATCATGAGTTCAGATAATGCTAAAATTCATAAAATATTATTATTTTGCTTCACTGCGGGTAAATGTGCTCTTCAAATAAAATGACCTTTTCTTGAAACGAGTATTAACATGAATGGGCACAGCAGTAGCTTGGCGGTTAGTTCTGCTGCCACACAATCTGGTGCATCTGCTGTGTGCAGTTTGCATGCTCTTTACGCTGGGTTAATTATTTTAATTGATGCCCTGTATTCACGTGTTAGGGCCCCCGACTAGCTCTGTTAGTAATAATCTCAGGGTAGAGGGTTTGTGTCCACATCAGGCGCAAGGTCCTCCATGTTGGAGGTTGGGCACAAGGCTAACAAACCTGTCCTGTAAAAAACTAATGTTACTGAACCAGCAACAGGATGTACTGTAGCTGCCCCTGCGTGCTGGAAGGCATAACAGGCAAAACATCCATTCATGTGTTAGTGCCCCTTGGTGGGCTTGTGAATATTGCCTTGTGCTCATTGTCTGCCAGGGTATTGAAAATGGATGGATGGATTATCCTGAATGCTAGGAATGAAGAAGCCTGTTTTTTTTTTGGGGGGGGGAACCTAAACCACATTGGCACAGAAAGCACAAAAATTAGTAATTTGGAAAGACACGATTATTCATTTCCTTTTCAGAACTCTGCTTGTCTATTTTATTTTCAAAATATTCAGCACTGACAAGTGCCAGCATGTGTGAGACAGTGCTTAACGTGGGACTGGTATCCTGCACACACACATTTCGGTGTGTCTGTGCTGCCTGTGCCCTAGAGGTGGGGGAGGGGACTGTTAAAAATGCAGGCTTGCTCCAGCTCAGTGCCATCTGCAAAGCGGTGAGCCAGTGCTGCCGTCTGCTGATTTCTGTTGGTGCAGCACCCTGGGGCTGGCAGGCAGGATTCTCAGGGGTGGGGACGGGCTACGGTATGCATGACACAGGACACAACACCTGCGCTCCAAACCACCCTGCA
Source organism: Lepisosteus oculatus (assembly GCF_040954835.1). Taxonomy (NCBI): domain Eukaryota; kingdom Metazoa; phylum Chordata; class Actinopteri; order Semionotiformes; family Lepisosteidae; genus Lepisosteus; species Lepisosteus oculatus. Next base: position 13,071,192 of record NC_090716.1, read on the forward strand.
GTTCCAAATTAGTCAGGCGTATTGTATTGCACAAATGCAGGTGGTACCGGTCTTCCTCAGGTCTTGAAGACATCTGACTTCAAAGCTCATGTTGGCTTTAAAAAGTCTTAAACTTTCATGTTAAAATAATAAAAAAGTGGAGCCTGTAGAACAAGAAAATGCACATTGTGGAACAAAAAGTCCACATTCCTCATTCTGACTGACCAGTGAGAGACAGAGAACATTAGTAAGAATCTTCCCCTTTACTTCTTTCTCCTGCAGAGGAGGATGTTTGCTTTACACTATTACCAAATAAACAGTTGGCTTCAGGATCTGATGCTTTACTTTCAAATGCTCTACACCAATGCAAGGCATTTAATAACCTTGTTAATAGAGAATATGATTATAGTAATTTGTGTCAAGTCTGCTAAACAGTACAAAATTCTGTTACCCAGTTGCACTGTGGCTGTTAACTTTTTGCTTAGTGGGGCCAGAGAAAATATAATGTCACCGGTCCTGGGGTCACCCAGCCCATCAGTAATTTCCTCATTGTCTCTGGCAGGTGGAGGAAGAGAAGAGAAGGAAGAAAGAAGAGGCAGCCCGCAAGAGACAGGAACAGGAAGTGAGTGGCCAGCAGGCACAGTGCCACACACGTCGTAGGCCCTCTCCTGTCTTCAGCGCAGCGAGCTGATCCGTCTGCTGCTGGACTGGGCTGCGTCCAGCTTCGCCAACTGAAGAGAGATCTGCCTTTTCCACGAGAGCCTCTGTTCCCTTGGAGTGCTCCTGGTCTCCCGTGACCGCCCTCTGTTCTTTCCCCAAAGTGATACCTGCGTCTGGGGAAGCCCTCTCCATGTCCATTCTCCCTCTGCCACCGTCCAGCCTCTGTCCAGCTTGGACGCTTGTGTGTCTTTATTCACTGGCTGTGCACGGTTATATGAAAAACACTGCATGTAGCACAAAAAGCGACCGTTAGCTGGTATTTTCTATCACATTTAATGCAGTGTGTTGCTGGGCACAATCACCTCGAAACAGTAAATTGTTTCTGCCCTGTACTTGTATTGGGATACCACGGTTATGTGTTTTCTTTCAGATGGCCAAGCTGGCCAAGATGAAGATCCCACCCAGTGAGATGTTCAGATTGGAAGCAGACAAGTACTCCAGGTTTGATGAGACGGTAAGAATACAGTCAGAGTCTCCTCTCGCTGGCAGGATTTTCACCTCGGGACTTTGAGAGTTTATCTGTTTGACAAATCACAGAATGGCTTTCAACACAGCAACAGAATTCAGATATAAGTGAGAACAGGAAGAGGGAATCAAGCAGACAGGTTTCTGTGACGCAGAGTAAGCCATTCTATGAAGTTAACCCCCTTGCCACATTGTAATAAATAATCTATATATAGTGCTTTATAGCAAAGCAAAACATTAGAAACCTGTGATTACAAACTTTAATATCGTTTACAGTTAAGAAGTTACTTTTGACTGTCCTGCTCATCTGCTATGAGCTGAGACGTTTCGACATTGCCTTGGAGCAACAGAGCAGGACACACACTCTCCTAAAGTTCAGAGCCCAGTTTGGGGAACTGGTAGAAGACCAGAGTTAGAAGACCACAAATGAGGTGTATGTGTATAAAGAGGCAACAGGTCACAGACGTAGTCAGGTGCCAGACACTGCAATCCCTTTTAAAGGGCAGTGACAGGATTTTGGATTTTATTCTGAAATCCTAATGGGAGCCAGTGAAAGGTGTTTACGAGCACCTGAGTTATGAACATATGTCAACTTGTTTAGAACATGTCGGGATACCGCAGCAATAATCAAACCTGAAAAAACACGCACTTTTATTTGCTTCTCTGTATCATAATGAGGAGAGACATGGACTGATGCAATACCTTCACAACATTGCAATCTTCAGATGCAATGCTCAAATTAAAGGTAACATGGAGACTTCTCACCTGCGTGTTTAGACTGATTCCAACACTATCAGTAGTAAAGCTAAAGGTGACAGTTGTGGAGCTGATATAAAGAGCATGAGATCAGATTTGTTGAGTTTAGATGTACCAAGTCGAAAGTCATCTGACGTGATGCTGATGACTGCTGTGTCTAGTGTGTGCATAGCCTGTTGGTTCAGAAAAATACCACTTTCATATACATTTTTTTTTCATTTAAGAGAGTGCAGCCAAAATCTTTTGGCAGAGTTTTGCAGTTACCTTTACATGCCCAATGCAAAACTACACACCCAAAATATAAGTGTATATAATAAAATGAGGGAAATAAAACTGCTTCATAGTGCCTTTTCGTGCACTAGGAGATTTTGTCAATAACATCAAATTGGTAGAACGCCAGTATATTCAAGATCTTTTGAATAACTTGTGTGACATGTATGGTGAGATACAAACATTAAGAACAGCTGTGGTGTGATTTTACCTATACCATGTGCACTTCGTATTAGGCGTGTTCCTTAAGTGTAATTATTTCAAAGGAGTATTCAACATGCACGAGCACATGCAGTAAGTGGAGAATTGAATGCGTATCATTATTGTTATCACAGTATTAAAGATCCTGGCACCCTTAAGTACAAGTACTGAAATATTGCATGTACAGTTTTAGTTTGAGTTCACATATCTACAAAGTGTTATCAAACTTTTTCCCCTTTCTCCAAACGTGAGAGTTGATACGAGCTACAATGATCTCAAAGTGCTTTGATTTGTTTTCTTGCTGCTGACAATATATACTGAGATGTACATGCTGTTGGTTCCCATACACACTTATTTCATTTTAATACCTCTTGGTAGGAAATGATGGATCTCGTGTTATTTGTAAACTGTAATTTAATAAAGATTTATCAATTTGACCTTTAACGCTCATTTTATAAATTCAACAGGGTTTTCCCACACATGATTCAGAGGGCAAGGAGATCAGCAAGGGACAAACCAAGAAGCTGAGGAAGCTGTATGAAGCTCAGGAGAAGCTCCACAAGGAGTATCTGGAGATGGTTCAGAATGGGAGCAACAGCTGAGAGATGGATGGCTGACCACCAGCCTGTAACCGAGCACTGATCACTCTGTCCAGACCTGACGGGCAACATGATGCCCCATTAACCTGGCCAGGGATTTATCATGGGATTTATCAGGAGCATTCCTCACCTTTTTTTCTTCTGTAAAGTTTGTGATCAGAGAACTGTGAAGTAAATATGCAAAAGACGAGTGTTGGTGTCTATCCTTGCAAACACGTTTGACGGAATGTAAAATGAAGTGAAACCCGATGTGTTTCAGTATTGATTGTGCTGCCAAATATTTCTTAGTTACTAGAAAATCATGCTTTGTCATGCTTACCCGTCTACTCGGCGAATTGTGAACAAGAGCAGTACGAGGAACAAGAGGATATGTGTTTTTAACTTATCTGAGACCTTTTAAATGCAGGTAGAGAACCAGCTTTTTAAGGTTAAGCAGACACAGTCTTTGCCTATTTAAGAATCAATAAATGGATTGGTTTCACAATTTTAAGCATTGATTGTTGTGGGGGACAGTATATGAAAGATCATTTTTTAAGACGTTGGGTAAACATAGTTACCTTTTTTACTTGTCTGTGAGAAATTAGCTCTAAACAATATTTTCTTATCTAGAAGACTTCTGTAAAATATTTTAAGTAGTTTTCACTAAAGCTTTGTAGGTGTTGCTATGCAGGGAAAATCAGGAATGGGGTGAACGTAGACCAGCTGGTTTCAAAAAGAAATGTCATTCTCAGCTTCAAAGGTGGTCCGCATCTCTGAACACAAAGTACTTGCTCACAGTGTCGCAAGAGCATTGCATGAATCTTTGGGCTGTCTCTGTACACACTGACCTTGTGCACAGTTTTACTGCAGAGATTGCTGTCCAATCAATCATGTCATTGCATTTAAGTTGCATTTTTTCATTCCATCCAAAAACGTCTCTGACAAGATGGAGGAAACCCTTTACCACACGTTTTGAACAGTATGCTGTAATTATTTATACTTGTGTTTCAGTATCCATATGAGGTTCCTAAGCCTCACAGGAATGCACAGCTTTGCGGTTGAAAGAAAACCTGGCAGCTCTCTGTGATTTAAATTCTACTATGCTCTTTCTTGTCCTGTGAGCACATCTAGTTTTAGTTATCTAACTTTACTACTTCCAGCACTGCCATTTGGGTGATAGACTGTATAATCATTAAGAATAGAGCTATGCTAAAACCTGAGTTAGACAATTCTGAGAGAATTGAAGACTAAACCAACCCTTGTTAACGATCACATGTGAACGTTCCATCTGTTCTCTAACCGTCCTGTCCCACTGAGGGCTGCGGAGGAGTGGGACGCTATCCAGGTCAGCAGTGGACGCAAGGAAGGATACACCTTGGATGGGACGTCAGTCCATCAGGGGGCACACACGGACACAGTCACGCACGCTTAAGCCGGTTAAGCCTACCGGTATGTGTTTGGACAGTGGGAGGACACCCAAACCCCACGCAGATACTGGAGCACCCCAGGTCTGAAATTGAACCCAGGGGCCCGTTGCTGGCCCACTACGCCGGCCCCTCTGAGTAATCAATGAGTCCACATTTCTTGCATCGTGTGCTGAAAATTTGTAAAAGTTAACCAAAGTTAACTGTACTTCCTCCAAGTTAAGAGACGTATGAAGGTAATTGCATGAAATTAATGTTCCTCTAGGTCACAGAAATGAAAAGAAACTTGTCTGTATATTTTACATTATCTTTTTTGTTTCATTGTAATTGGAGTGAATGGGGATATTTTCAGATCTATGGTAAACTCGAACACATAGAAGAATTTACAATGAGGTATCCACTGGTATATGTACACAAAAGATGTTTGAGAAACCTTTGTAAACTTCCTGTTTTCATGGGTGGGCTTCTACATGGAAAGATGGGAAAACAATACAATATTCAAAATTCTTAAATAGGATAAATCTGTGAAAACTCCCAAAATATGGTGGCTTTTATATAATTTTTTAGATATGTTTCTTGCCACATAATAAAGACTTTTTCTCTATTATACCCCAAATTACATTTTTTAAACGTTTTTTAGATTTAATTAAAAGTTTTTTTATAGTCAATTATAACCTTTTCTAATATTCTGCATATTATCAAAAGCCATGCCATCGAAGGGTAAGACTGTTGCCTGCAGCAGCAGAAGGGTTGAAAACAAGCAGGCCATTAGGAGGAGTTTTCTTGCTAATGTCTGGGAGGGTGTGCAGAGCTCTTTATCAGTTCATGTTTCAGTGCCACATCCCAGTGTCAGTGCTCTGGGCTATTCTTGTTGGTTCTTTTGTGCGATCATGGTGATACGAGAAACTGACTCTGCACTTGGGCTTTAGGTGCGACTATTCATACAATGGCTTCACAAATCCTTCTGTGAGAGTGACTGGATATCAAGTCACACGGATTGTGCATTTATTCATTTTTAATTGCCAACTAGACGTTACTGTCCATTATTCGTGAAGCACAATGGATCAGTATCTTTTAAAAGAACTCTAGTATCCAGCTTTTTTCTCTTTATTTTTTAATCATCTTAAGTTATATATGCAATATTAAAAATGCATCTCAAGCACACTGTAAAAAATGCATTCTAGTTTTTTTTAAGAGAACGTTGTTCAAGAGTAAAGGAGAAAAAAAGCTAAACTTTTAAAAGACTGGATTGTTTTCCTTTTCCACCAGGTCATGTATTATATTAAGCCTTTGCTACATTTTTTCCTGCACGAATTAAGTAACCTAAAACTGACACTTTACCAATTCCCTGTTTTAGCAGTGTTTAGTGTTAATTTGTGGTTAGGGCTCTGGGTTACCACTGTAAGTTTGTGGGTTCAAGTCTCTTCTACAGAAGTTGTGGGTATATTTTTGAGCAAGGTACTGTACTTTGTTTTAATTACAGTTTGCTATCCAGCTGAAATCTAGCATTACCATCTGTAACCTTGTCACTATGGAAACCATGATAAGGCCTGATCTGATCTATAGAGATGAGTTTGGATTAAAAAAAAACAAGTTTTAGCATAGCACTATATCGCGATTTATCTTTCTTTTATTAAACTCCTAGAGCTCAAAAACTCAAGACAATTCAACATTTCTTTCCAGTGCTAATGAATCTTCAATCTTTGAAAAAACAATGTCTCATCCTGGAATATGTTATGCTTTTTTTGTTAGCCAAGGTTTTCAAGATGGACTCCACCCCCAACATATCAGCTTGCAAGACTCGATGTCTCTCCGTTTCCTTTCCTATGGACAGCTCTGATGAGGAATCGAAAAAGAAGCAGGCTGAGTACTGGTTAGAAAATGAGCCTTGGCCTTTCAACTAATCGGTCTCTTTTTTTGGTGTTAGTTCCTCTTTATCCCTCACCCACATTCATGTTCAAAACTAACAATCAATTGATTGTGCTCTGTGCTCCAGGTGCAAAACACTGGCTTTCCTTTAGCTTTCTCCGTCAATTCTCTTCCTTGCCGTCATTTGGAAGGTAAGCTTTGAATGTTTTCTTTCAAACCCCACTTTTTAGTACTCAATTAATTTATTTATCACAGACCTATACAACACATTTCCACAAAGTGCTTTACAGGTAATGGGGACTCCCCTCCACCACCAGTGTGCAGCCCCACCTGGATGATGTGACGGCAGCCAGAATGCGCCAGACACTGACCACACACCAGCTCTCAGTGGGGAGGAGAGCAGAGTGATGCAGCCAGTTCAGAGATGGGACTAGGAGGGCATGAGTTTATTCTGATCATCTGTATAAGCAAGCACTACATCTTCCTTACTTATCGCTTCTCCACTCTAGTGGAGAGCAATAATGCAACATTTATAAATGCTAAAACGCCATCTATCGCACGGCTCTCACACAGTCGCACATATGGGGGAGACAATTTAGAAACACCAGTTCATCTAGAGCCAGCGTGTTCTGGGAGATAACAGGAGCTTGGGGTGACGATCCACACGACCGAAGTCCAAACAGCAGGGCTCCTTTGTGCTGCGAGGAACCAACACTTACTGTCACGGCATACAGCCACCCTTAACCAACATAACCAGAGACTCCCAGCCCTTACTCAGTGTTACTTCTCGATCAGCAACACCCATTCGTTATTTACCGTACACGCCTCACTACCTCCCTCCCAGTTAGTGCAACTTGCCCGTTACTCAATTCCTTTCAGACCACTAATGACTGCGATGGCTTAGGCCTACTGCCGTCTTGTCTTTTAACCATCCGACGGCTTTAAAACTGCATAACACACAACACATAAACTGGACTAAGTACTCATCGCCGCCCTGCAAACATTTCTAATTTCGACTCCCTGCCTGCGGACTCCCCCGTCGCAGACAAGTAACCAATGGCGTGCGGCCTTGCTTGGAATTCCTCCTTCTCGTTAGGGCGCTTCGGCCAATCAGAGGCGGCGTTAGTGCGGGGTGAGGACCCTTCGTTGCGGCTGGAAGCGTGAGAAAAGAAGGCGAGCAGCTCTGAGGTAATACACAGGCAGAAAAACTCGATCTTGCGGGGGGGAGGAAAAAATAAAACGTCGTTGATTTCGGTGGTAAATTATTGTTCTGATTGAGCGGAGAGGGGACGTCAGCGGGAGACTAGATCAGAGAGAATTGCTGCGTAATGTTGGCGAAATTCCTATTTAGGCACATGTGGGGGATTTAAGTGAGCTGGAAAGAAACAGGCGCGCCTGTCACCGAGGGAGAGAGAGAGAGTGAGTGAGGAGGAAAAAAAAAACTTCAGATGGACACTGGCAAACTGACTTTGAATGCGTTGTCGGGAGCTTAGTCGAGATCAGAAACTGATAACGCAGTCCGCCGCCGATCCCCGTCCGGGTGCAGACGGGCTGAAGACAGGCCGTTTTGTGCTGCATTTGATTTAAAGTTCTGCGTCTTGAGTTACTTGGCTGAGTAAGACGATTTCACGTCGACGCAGTTCAAACCAGCCGGCGGACGCAGGTCGAAAATACACGACTCTTCCAGGTGACAGTTGCCAGTTTTTATATATAACATATCTGTTGTTAATTTCTGTTGGGGGGGCGTTGTTTATGCTTTTGAATCGCAAGGCAGCGAAGTGCCGTCCTCCTGTTTGACAGCCCGGCGGCGGGGGCTGTCGCCAGCGAGGGTGAAGAGCGACGCTTTGACCGCTGACTTGTTCATACCGAGCCACGCACAAAGTTTATTTCTCCATTCGAGTGAAAACTGGAAGCAGAGATGTAGAAACACGGACGCGTTGTCTCGTATCAAGCTGGCTGCGTTTGAAAGGCTCCACATCCGTCTTGTCATATGGCTTTTAATTAGACGTTTAATGTGTTGTTTAAAACTTTTTAAAAGTTAAATGCCGAGGGAAAAATCGTCAGAAACGATCTTGTATCCTTATTATTTTTTGCTGTCACCACCTCTTGGATGTCATTACGCGTCTTTGGTTTATTTTTGTATTGTGTACAACTTTTGTAAAAGTCACTGGTTTCACATATGAAGTGCTTGCAGTAGAAAATAGCGGACACACTGTTCAATAATTACGGAAGAGAAACTTTTATGTCCTAAAGGATTTTTTTTCTGCTGCTCAAATTGTGGTCTGTAACTGCTGTTTCCTAGTTTACCTGATTTTGTTTTGTACTTTTGACACCAAGGTTACAAATCATGCTCAATATTTCGCCTTTCACCCGTATATGAAATTAAAAATGTTTGAATATCACTGTAACCCAATTCCGGGTTGGTGAATCTTGTATGCACGGTTTTGCGTTGGTATTGAAAGTAAGATTTGTATGGAAGCAGCTCTCGCTGTTGTTCAGGAGGCCGGATCTGCTTTCCTCACCCGATTTCCTTGGCTTCAGCTGTAAGGATGATATTTTTCAGGAGGAAATGTTGTTGTACTGAAATCCCAAGTAATATTTTATGCTGCAATAACACCAGCAAGTGAGATGCACTGTACTATAGGAAAGAATGTTAATTGCACAACTAATAACAGCATGGGGTATAGGTCTCTCCTTTATGTACTGGTAGAGCATAGAGGTTGTTTTGTTCACACCGCTGATGAGCCTCGTCTTCTGTTGCAGTCAGACGTGGCCCAGCTTTTGCGATGGAGGGAGAAAAGAATGAAGTCAAAGGTAAATATTGCACTCGTGGGTGATCCTTCTGATTCGTTTTTCAAGCAACTGACAGGGTTCCAGCAGTGTCTGCCAGGTCCTTCCTGCAAAACCTTTTATTCCGGTCATGTCCCGGATGGAAAGTGGTGGTCTGAGGGTCCGAAAAGGTGCCGCTGTTTTTGTATGGCAGTGTCATTGAAACTGCATGAAAGGGGAGTGGCTGTCTGCACTGGAGCACATCTGGCTTGGAAAGCCACTGCAGTCTGTGTTGCGTGTTGCATCCTGCATGCGAGTAAGACAGATGAAGTCAGGGCTTTCTGATCACAGCAGTTCAGCCTGGTTTTTTTCTTCTGCACAGGATGATCTAAATCCCCGTGGGGTATCATCCACTTGTCTCTAACCCGAGCTGTTTTGAAACTTGCAGGTGGCAGTAGTTGTTCTCCCATCATTCCTGACCCTGACCCTGACTGTAGGTTCGATTTATTCTTTCTGAAATGTCTCATAGCAGGAACCGAGCCAAGTGTGGTTGCTGGAATATTATACCCTTTGACACAGAATAAAAAGCACATCTTACACAAGTCACATTCAAAATACCCAAATTTGCATGGATATCCTGCTGCAGCACAACCTCAGAGGAGTGATTTAATTCTCAACAAGTTCCACATGTAGTTCTCCCTGTGGACCCGTGAAGCTCTCTAGTAGGGATCTAGGGTTTCTGGAAGGGAATGTAGCAGGCTATGGGTGCCCTGCTGTGCATTCTCTGCCTAGCTGCAGTGAAAGTGCGAGAGTCTAGGCGAAGCACCTGTTCTGTCACACGCTTGTATAAGATTTGCCCAATCACTTTGGGTATTATTTCTTCACTTGCATAAGCCTGTGTTGTTGTTCCTGGAGGCTAGCGCAAATGGTTTTATACTATTTACTGTACTAGGTACCATCCCATGTGTTGCAAACATTTATTGTGTACCTACATAAGCATTTTTTTACCCGCTCAAAACAGTTTGGATCTCCATTGTTTTGGAGTATTTGATCGTGGGAGAATATCCTGCTCATTTGCAAGGCCTTCCTTCTCCTTTGAGCCATTGCTAACTCCACATTCCCCGGCCAGAGGACCTGCAGCTCTGTGGGTAACTGCAGCTCTGCAGGCTTCTAGCAGGTTAGCAGGCTGGGACTTTCTGTTGGTCACAGTTCGACCTGCTCTCCCAGCAAGGACGTTTACTGTGGATGAGCCCTTGCTTGGTGTTAAGACAACTTGCCTCGGTCTGTCCTGGTGGGCCATGCGAATCAAACTAACTCAGAGACTTATTTTATTGTTTTATACGGCTGCGACTGTTTCAGAGCATTAGCATAAAACTCGTAGTTAGTAATGGAATCCAATGTGCACAGCGTATTCAGGCAATAAAAAGACGCAATCCAGTTCCTATTGTGATATCTGAAATTTGGGTAAAATAAATAAGAGCTGCTTGTTTCTACTTTAGCAGGGTTTCCGGAGAAACCTGGGTTTCCCTGATGCCTCTCAATGTCACACGTGCCCTTACTGCAAACAAACAAGTGGATTTCATTATGCAGTCATTTCCCCAGAGGAGCAATTGCAGTACTGCTGAATGTTGTTGCAGTTAGTTAAAAGAGCTTCCTTAGAGCAGAGTCAGACTCGGCCTGCATACTCCTGTTAAAAAGGTCGATCTTGAACACTTGAAATTAAACATTAATGATACGCTGCCGTATATTTAGTTCAAAATAAACTGATTTTTGAATATTTGTTTGCTGCCTTGAATATTTTTGTTCATTAACCTGCAGGGATGTTCTCAACCTTTTAGATTAATATGAATATTGTTAGTCATCACTATCAATAAAGCAGTTTTGAAGTTGTTAGGCTGTGAAGCAGTGATGCTGAAGTTTGCAGTGTGCATATCAGAGACTCAGCGCACGCCGGATAATTTGTATATATGGAGTCCATTATTGATTTTCCCAATTTATGAAAATTGTTCCATTTCTGTCTCCATTGAACGTGACCTACTGTAGGTTAGGGATACTGTTTAAAGTACTGAGTAATTAAATGTCATTTGCGTGGTAAGCAGTTCATTTAGAAGCCTTGTAGACATGAAGATCGTCTTATTTTCTGGAACACTCGTGATGCTTCTTCCCTGGCAGCGCTGTACCCAGGTGTCATTGAAAAGGCCACCACTCTCCACTTTTGTGTAGCATGAAAAACCAGCAGCAGTTGACAAGGGGGCAGGTGGGGCAGGTGGGGCAGGTGGGTGACTAGGGACTAGCAGGTTCACCTCCTACACTGTCAGCCGTGCTGATTGTGTTTTGGGGTTTTTTGAGATGAGGCGGCCTGTGTAAGAGAGGATAGACCCTCAGGGGAAGGGGGGGCAGGAGCTGGGTGGTTAGACCTGTCAGGGAGCTGAACTGGTTTCTCTCACTCCCGGTGTGAACTGTGTTCATTGTGCAATTCTTTTATTCTGTTTTATTTTTGGATGAAGATGGACATCTTTTATGAGTGTGTGATCCTATCCTTTCCTCTTGTTTGGGTAGGCAAGGTGGGAGATCAAGTTATGCAGAATCCTCAAGCCCTGGCAGCTCTTCAGGAAAGACTTGACAGTGTGTCCCACACTCCTTCCACCATCATTGAAAGGTAAGGGATTCATTGTGTCACTGGTGAGCTAAACAGTAAACTGGTACGTCCATAACCCCTTATACAACCTGCCTGAGTGTTTCCTGAACACCCTATGGAATATAAAGAAACCTAGGACGTTTCCGAGATGAAGAACATGGTACCAACAAAAACTGTCAAGATGCATAATTCATTGTAATCTTTCTTTCTTAATGTGATTGAAGAGGAATGATCAGAGATGACAACATCTCCAAATCTCTGACCAAATCCTCAGTTTAGGAGGCACTAATTTCTCTGGAAAACCCCAGTGTTGAGCAGTTCTGGTCAGTTCACGTGACAGTGGGGGCCGTCGTTTTGGCATCTGCTAGCAGCGCTCACTGTTAAAGCCTGGCTATGAAGTCGGCACTGGGCCATCCCATTGTTTGTGTTGTGGACTTCAAACCCTCAACTCCCAGTCTTCCAACTCCACTGAATTACAGAGCGAAAGCTAGTGCTGATGTAAAACAAATTGATTTAGAGTGCAGTCTTTAAAATATATAGCTTTACTAGCAGTGTCAATTATACTGAACTTCTGAAACATGTCTCGTTTCTACTGTTGCTATATGGTTTATTTATAACAAAGCCCTCAAATCAGAAAGTGCCAGATTGGAGTTGTTTATCACAGGTTAAAGGTAAAAATGTGATTTGTGTTCCAGCTACAGCTGCGTCTAAGACAAACCAAGTTTATTTTTGTGCACACACTTGTCACACGCCCCGGAGAAGAGTGAACTTGAGATGCTCAAAATTCAGAAAGGGACTGACGTCACCCCAGTCTGTTACTTTGTACTCAACATTGGTCTTCTGCAAAAGAGAGGGAAATTAAGTTCAGTTCTTTGTATAGCACAGCTTCATGGGACTGTGTTGTCCTGAGCGTGTCTTTAAGTGATTGGCGGAGTGGACAGGAATAGCATGATGACACTGCACTCTGCTGGCTTCAGATTTATGGACCAACAATGCTGAAGACAGTCAGATAGGGGTGAGAGATTTGTCATCGCTGCTTTACAGACATCTGACCTAAAAATCCTGAAGAACATACTTGGTGTGGTTCTTCACCAGAGCTTACTATGTTTTTTTTTAAACTTCATGCCTTTTAATTAACCTTTCCTTTGATAATCCAAAAGAGGAAGAAAACAAAAAGAGCCTCTTGATTGTTTCAGCACTGGACTGTTCAGATAGGAATCACTGATGAGAATTTTGTTTGTTGTTGCAGTTTACCGAGGTCGGTCAAGAGACGAGTCAATGCCTTGAAGCAGCTGCAGGTCAAGTGTGCGCACATAGAAGCCAAGTTTTATGAGGAAGTTCACGAGTTGGAGAGAAAGTACGCGGCCCTCTACCAGCCTTTGTTTGACCAGGTAGGTGGATGATTGATGTGTCTCACATTTGCACTGTTGGTTAACCTTCTGGCAGCGACCTCTGACCCCAGGTTCCATTCCAGTGCTATATTCATCCCACTAGAACGAGTGGCCTGCTGCCTTACATCGAGTGTGGCTATTTCCACAGCTGGGAACAGTGCTAATGGAGAAAAACGGCAAATGCTGTAGGGTTACAGTAATCCCTACTATGCCCATTTTTTTTAGACGATAGACCAGATCTTTGGAGCGCTTTATTTTATAAAACATCATTGTTAATTTAAGATGGTTCTCCCCTGCTCTGCAATCTTCAACGTCTGTCATATGCAAGACGTTACGTCCTGAAGTAAATGTTTCTCAATGCCAGAAATTGTATGGTGGAAATGTAGTTCTCCGACAGCACAGTGCATGTTTGTCTTGCAGCATTAATTAAGAGAAGAATTCTGAAACACTGCAGCTTTTTCTATGAATGATCAGTGAAAACCTTCAGAACTACTGTTTACCTGGAGCTTATTGTTCTCCCTGGTGTCTTTTCCTGCAGAGACGAGATGTGGTCACTGGAGGAGTGGAGCCCACAGATGAGGAGTGTGAGTGGCACAGTGACAGAGAAGACGAGGAGGAGTTAGCTGTGAGTGTGTTAGACGTCATCCCTATCTTAAGGGACTTCTGGAAAAGTTGTATCAGTGGCTTCTGATTAAACATGTTAGAGTAAATCTGTATTTCCACAGCCTATATCTAGATGTTCTTATTGTGAATTCACTCTGAAGAAGGCTTCACAGCCGGAACGTTGTGTTTTCTCGCTTCTCTTTTCAGCCTGGAATGAACCTGTTACTTGTTCCCTTGCAGACTACGCCTGCTGACGCAGCTAAACTGCTTATTGGGATTTATATTAAACGGTAGTTGGCTCTGTTTTTGTAAGCACTCATAAGTGTCCGTAAGGTTAAGTGTGCAGTGTTTTTAAAAAAAATCGAACTAAGGTCGAAGCAGGCATTGATAGCAGCGCATCCTGCTGCTGACTGTTGGGAAGTTCTTGGAGGCGCTGGTGGAGGCGAAGGGAGCTGCGCGGTGACCTGCTGTGTTGGTTTACATGCGGTGCAGATCTGACCGCCTTCCTCTCCCTCCACAGGACGAACTGATGAAGAAAGCCACTGTGGAGGAGAACAAGGCGGATGCGGCCCAGGAAGAGGAGCCAAAGGGCATTCCGGAGTTCTGGCTCACAATCTTCCGGAGCGTGGACATGCTGAGCGACCTGCTGCAAGTAATTGTTCCTCGTCTCTTGAGCTTTAGTTTAAAGGCCTGAACCAGTCTAAACATACAGCGTTATCACAGAATGTTAAAGGGGACATCTTTTTGTAGGCAGAAATTGCCTCGGACAGCATTTTAACAAGGCACAACTGCTGTCGCTCTGAAGTTGGGTCCTGTTCCTTGGCTAACAAGTTGAGGATAGTTGTTTTAAAGAAGAGTCATCCCTAGAACACATATGACTGTACGTGTTGATGAAATAACATAAAGCCAGACTTCAGAGGAGAGCTGCAGGGTGATATGTGGAAACCCATTATTAAGTAAGGGGTGTGTATGCCGAGATCTGGCAGAAACCTTCAGTTCTTAGGAGACTCTACAGGAGAAAATACTTTGGGATTCTGTGTGAGAAAATTGGTAAGTTGGTAACAGAAAAACGGCGTGTTATGCAGTAAAAAGACATTCTGTGAGACTTTACACTGTTTTTCTAAATCAAAATGGAATTTAGAGATGTAGATAATTTGAGTAAATTGCCATGAATCAGTTGATTATGAAGTAGTATTTCCATTTTCTTTTTTGTCTGAGATGCTAAGACGTGTTTTTTAGGTTTGCCTGTCCTAACTCTGCATCCTAGTGTACTAAGTGTTGTTTCTACCCAATTACTTGATTGTTTTCCTCAAATTGTTACTGTGGAAATAGTATGAAGCCCTTTTTTAGACCAACAGTGACACCTAGAGGATTTAGTGTCAATGCAGACAGGACTACCAAAGTAAAGGCGCCCGTTTCCTCAGCTACAGAAGCAGAATAAAGAGTCTTACTGAACTGTCAGCAAAGCGCAGCTTTTTTCTTAAAGAGGTGATGAGTAAATTGATCTTAACGCATGTCTCACTGGTTTCCACCTTATCCTTATTTATGTAATTTGTATGATTTGTATCGCACAAAAACATTGGAACAGATTCCTTAAGTGAATAAAGGTCCAGCTCACAAGAATTCCTGATTAAGTAACATAAGTGTCAGTAAGGCCAGTTATGGAAATCATAATAAACAGTTGTCCACTTCTACGATTTGTCGTCTCTGCCAGTGACAAATCCTTTTTAAAAAAAATAAAAATAAACTTGCAGTCCTCAAATGGTCTTCTGTGGTGGTTCCAAGACTAGGCAGTCATATCGATTTCATAATAATCCACTTCAGAAATCCCTGCTTTTGAGAATTTTGTCACTGGAAGGAACTCAGTTTTATGATCTCATTTCTATTGTGTCTTTGTGTGTGCTTAACTGAGGAAATCTTAATTACTAAAATGTACAGTCTTCATTTTATCTTGAAGGTTCTTTCTTTGTAGTGTAAGAGCATTCACCACTGGAATTATTAATTTCAGTACATTTAGCTATATTTTCAAAATGCTTTGGCAGAAAGGTCATCAATGCAATAGATAAGAATATCAGTTGTTTTCCATTCTTTTTGTTAGGAACATGATGAGCCAATTCTGAAACATTTGCAAGACATCAAAGTGAAGTTTTCTGATCCAGGAGAGCCAATGGTAGGTGCAGGTTATTTCATAATAACGTCAAGCACTAGTAACTTGGTGATGTTGCTTAACTTTTGCATTTGCAGTTTTTGTAATTTTTTCGTCTTCATTATTTGAATGCCCGATTTGAAGATCCTTTTGCATAATTCATTTTTAAAATCTACAAGATAAGCCTTATAATTTAATTTATCAAATATTTTATATAAATCTAAAATAATTTGACAAATATAATAATATATTGACAGTCACATTGTTTGATCTGTGGTCACCATTGCACAGCTTGGTTTCGAGAACAATTATTTTGTTCTTTCTTACAAAAATATGTCATGGCTGTGTGTTAATTGTCCCGACCTTCTGCAGGGAACTTTATTCTTCACCCTCTCGTGTCTGGCCTTTCTTCGGCTTGCTTCTCAAACTGCTTTCTCTGTTGCTGATTGCTCTGTTCTCCTGCTGCCTCTGTCTCTGATGTGACGTATGTCCCCCAAGGTAATGTAAATAGATTGATGCGCAGCTAAACTTATTTTGTCTTTTTTTTAAGCATTGTAAGTTTTGTGACCCTTAACATGTCATCTTGGGTGAAGGTGAAACCAATCGGCAAATAATGATGAGAAGCTGTAACTCTTATGCGTTGTGTGGATTTTCTTTTTTTTTTTGCAGAGTTTTACCCTAGAGTTCCACTTTGAGCCCAACAGTTACTTCAACAACACTGTTCTAACAAAGGTCTACAAGATGAAGTCTGAGCCAGATCCTTCAGAACCATTTTCCTTTGAAGGGCCAGAGATTGTTGACTGTGACGGGTGAGTAAAGACCCGTCATTTCCCAGAGGGTGCCCCTTGTACATGATTCTCCTAGGAGTGGGCCGGGTCACCCGAGTAACCGTGGGAATGAAAATGTGTCTTGTCAAGATCAGTACTCAGGCTTCAGGAAGTGTCGCAGCGCAGATTGGCCAATTTGCAGTCACTCATGTTCACTTAATCCATGAGAGGCCATCAGGACTCTTTGATTTAACAGTGTTACAAACATGGCCTGATAATCATCCAGTTTTCCCATTGGATCACACTTGGACTTGTCCTCAATTTTGTTGGTCCTGGTGTACTCCCAGGACTCCCAGATTTATCACCCATAACACTCCAATATCCAGTCTTTTTGGATGTAAATTCTGTAAAGCTTAACATTGCTAGTCATTTTGGTTCATAGTGTCATAAAGTGTAAAGTTGCTTATCAGAATATTTTAGAGACTCATTTTGTATTTCTTAAATAGATTACAATCCATTCTTAGGATTGCAGTCAGTGTAAAGTGTGACTTTTTGTTCCTTTGCCTGTTCTGAGTGCTGTAATAACCATGAAGGTGGAGTGAGTAAGTTGTAACCAGTCTGGCTGTGCTCACAGCCCTAATGGAATTTCCCCGCTGTCCTCGCCTCCCCTGTTCTGTGCAGCTGTGAGATTGACTGGAAGAAAGGCAAGGACGTGACTGTGAAAACCATAAAGAAGAAGCAGAAGCACAAGGGCCGGGGCACAGTGAGGACTGTTGTCAAGCAAGTGCCCAACGACTCCTTCTTCAACTTCTTCAACCCCGTCAAAGGTACAGGGCTCCCAGTGAAGCAAAGCCAGGCTCACTCAGGCACTGCGCTCACAGTTCCTCCAACCCTGTGTAAAGGAGCACTTAAACGTACAGCTGCCTTGTCATCTACAACGACACATGACTAGTACATGACTAAGCGGTTTTAAATGGTCACCTTCATGCTGTTGGGTTATAATTAGCCTCTTGTTGAAATTGCCTTAGGCAGAGGTCAGTGGGTAGGAGACCTGAGGCTCCAGCTACCTGAATGAAATCCAGTTAATTTCTCAGTCTATGCGTATTGAATTTCTGTCACTGTTATTTTACTCTAAAGCTTATTCTAAGCTTTGTGGCACGTTGATGGCATTATACATTTTATCTTTTAATGTGTCATATTTCATATTGTAAAATATTCAGTATTTCCTTATTTATTTAATGGTCTAGAAGAAGGATATGAAGGTCTCCATAGGATAAAAGTGCCCTCCAGTAATTCGGTGTCCAGTAAGGAAGCAGTGTTCGTTTGGAAGGCTGTACCTGGTGATAGTGACCATGGCTGTGCAGTTATCTCTGCTTCTCAGTAAGTTCAACAGTTTCCCACATGGCTGCTGCCCAGCTGGCTTGTGAGGATTCGTTACTTTTCAAAGAGCAAGTCCTCTGTATACGAGTCCCTTTTTCTAAGTGACATGACAGAAGGTGGCAGCACAACCCCACTTTTTTATCACCATCGAGCCCTTGCCAGAAAGCAGCTTATCCCTGCTCGTAAGCCTCGCCCGAGAGGAGGAAGTGCCGGGCTCGAGGTGGGCCTACGCCCTCGACAGGCGTCCCGCTCCAGCTCACACACGTCACCGTGCCCTTCACACATTTTCTTCAGGTCAGTTGCCACACAGCAATTTAATAGGCCTGTTATACTGTAAAGTGACATCAGGAAGTGTGGTATTGGTGCCCAGTGGCTCTGTACATTTCCACTGAAGGCTGATGTAAATGAGGCGTCATGCTGAAGTTCAGAGATTATGATTTTCATATGACCTGTTATGGCATCTGTCCTTGTAGAACAGCACATACTTATTGGATAGTTACTGTAGCTCCTCCCCCTTACCTCTGTACAGAAGTAATCTAATGTAGTGATGCTGACATACAGATTTATAGTGACTTTCAGAGCACTTTGTGACGGTAAATCTTTGCATCCTTTTGTAAATCGCATTTTACTTGCTTCACACATGTTTAACATCATACAGTAAAAGACCTCTAATGCTCTTAATGAGTCAGTAGGTTTTATGTATTTTACATATGAATGATTGATATCCTCTTAAATACTTCCTTAACAGTTGCAGAAGGCTGAGGTTGCCTCTCTGTAGTGCCAAATTACTCTATATCTGATGATGGCTAGTGTCCCACTGTTGGCTAAGTCTTGTGTAAAAGCTGCAGAAAATACCTTTGTGTCAAATGTGCACGTTGAGTATGTCAAGGTGTCTTATTGGCAGCTGTGATTAGACCTGAGGAATACCATACAGAAATATGAGGACTTACTGGAAATGCGTGCGGTCACGTAATTCTGTGCCCTCACCTTTTCAAAGTCAGAGGAAGTCACGTGTCCAGATTGCTAGATACCTGGGCTCCCAGCCAGCATTCCTGCCCTTACTGATAAAGGCCTGTGGAAGGGGACTTCAGTCTTCCTGTCACATGAGCTCTGATTAGCTGAACTCTGAGAGCCTTGTAAGATACAGTTTGAATTAGGTTGTCGGATAAAAAAAAAAATTCTCATCTTTTTTTTTTATGGACCTCACTATGTGGACTCATTGTTAATTTGAAGCTGTGGTGGCTTTGACAGTGAGCACATGTAGCTGCTACTGAGCTCTAAACCATGTGGAATGTGGTCGGTCAGCTTTAAAGCATGGGGAAACTGTGACAGTTCAGAAATGACATTCATGAATTGCTCTCACTAGAAACCAAGCGGTCTTACAGATCTTACAGGATCTTTTGCTTACCGAACTTAATCAGCACATTTAACCTCAATTCACTAAAGTGAAACACTTTGTCATTACATAGAATGATGTGAGCTTTCATGTTCGTGTCTTAAAAATGATCTGCTTTTCTGATGTAGTATATGTTATTTTCTTGTGATTCCAATCAAGAATTGTAGAAAAATGTTCAAAAATATATTGAGATGCATAAAAAAAACCAACACATGAGGACTGTAATAGCTTTTATTGTGTTTTTAAAGCCTCTCACTATGTATGGAAAAACTGTTGTACCATAGGATGTGGGACCAAGATTCTTTTTATCTTTAAACAGTGTAGTCAGCCACAGTGTGAATTGTGTCATGCTTTCTTTGACAGTCACAGATGAACGAGAGACCGCTGTGTTTCAGCACTGGTCCCGTGGCTGAGAAAAGTCTACATATCTTGCAGTGGCGTGGATAAAACGAAGCAGTTGGTCACAAACACAAATGTAGATTGTCCTTAAGGTTGAATAGAGGTTGGATCTAAGATGACTGTTAGATGACAGGCCTTGGGTTTGATTTCACAGCGAAGAAGAAATGCCCTCTGTGTAGAGTTTGTATGCTCTGCTTGAATATGTGTGAGCTTTGTTCAGGTTTATACCCGCCTTCCAAAGACATTATTGTTGGCATAATGCTGTCCGGAAAGTAATCCTGCCTTGACCCTGAGCTTCTGGGACAAGCTGGAAGCTTCTGTCCCTTCTAAAACTAGGTCATGTGCTTTTTGCTGTATTGCCTCTACAACAGTTGTCTAACATTTTAATTTCTTATTCACAACAAAACAACACATTTCTGTCTTGCAGTGTCAGGAGACGGGGAAGCTTTGGTAAGTAGCATTTGAAAAAGTTCCTGAGTGGACTGTGTTTTATAGAGATTCAAACAGGGTGGTGGCTTGGGACTATGATTGCTTAACACTGGCACACCTTTTGGCATTCCTGCTGCACATGGATGTGTCAGCTATGAGGTGCATGCTGAGCGGGCTCTGCAGATCTCAGGGGGTGGCGGTAACGGGTCTTGGGTTTGATTTCATGCTGAAGGAGATTCAGTGTGAGATTCGCCCCTCTGGCGTTCACTCGGAGAGCCACGTGCGTAGGGCTGTCCAGACATCTCCGATGTCCAATTACAAAAAGTGGATAAATACTTGTTTGTGGGTGATTAAAATTACAACATTGTGAGTTACAATGCTAGAAACATTTTAAAGAGTTTAAATGAGAAAAAAACCCATTGGATTTGATGTTACGTTAAGCAGTTAATATGAATAAATGTTACCTTTTTATTAAAGCAGTTACACCCAAAGTGTAAAGTACACCCAAAGTATACATTGACTAATTTGATTTGTTGTTTTACTTTTAATGTGTTGAGTTTGAATAATGTTTATTCTATCTTTTGTAGAGCAGTTGTGATTTCTGTTCTTAAATGTGCTCATTGTTCTTCAAATTGATATCATGATGACTGTGGTTTTCCAGGATGAAGACTCCGAGTTCACTTTAGCCACGGATTTTGAAATTGGCCATTTTTTCCGTGAGCGGATAGTCCCCCGGGCGGTGCTGTATTTTACTGGAGAGGCCTTGGAGGATGAGAGCGTAGGTGTTGACCTTCACTGCACTTGCTGTTGTTGCCATTGTGTTTTCTGCAGCTGTCTGGGGTTTAACTTTTTTTTTTTTGCAGTTCGAAGAGGAGGAGGGAGAGGAAGGTGAAGAGGAGGTGAGTGCAACGGATTTCAAAACGTCAATATTGCAAGACTGTGATCTGTTTTATTTCTCATACCTTACCGATCAGGCGTGCATCTTCATTTAGCGTGCATCTTACGTGATCAAAATGGTAACCTAAACTTGGATTTATTTACTGCGTGCAAATTCATCACATGATAATAAATGTTAAATGACATTGTTGCTATTTCACTGTTTTTGCTGTAGTGTGACATCAAGGGTTACTTAGAAGTCCATCCAAGGGATTTCTTTTAAATCAGAAGCCTTGATGTTCTAGTCCAGGAGTCTCGGCAGTACATTAGGGATCTTTACACTGTACAGACAGCTGCTGCAGAAGTAGTTAATAATTGCTCAGACATTTTGCACCAGTGGTGGTGTTTTTTGAGGTGCTGTAATACCTCTTGATAGTCCCAGTTTCACCCACATAAAGCATAGCCTGAATTGAAACCTGTGATGTCTGGACTGCAGGCCCGAACTGCTTTTTTACAGATCGGGTATCTTTACAGACTTGCAAAAAAAATAGTTCCCCGACGTGATTTTCTGTTCGGATGATGTCATGTTTGTAATTCGTTACCAAACCTGGGTTTAGGATGGAAAAGCACAGTGTGGTTGCCTTGTTCTTCAGCTTTCTGATTATCTTTTCGAAGAGCTCAGTCTCCATAAACAGGTGCTACACTGTACAGTGAATCAGAATGTATTTTAATTCCCTTTTTTTCTTCAAACAGGACCACGAAGAGGAGGGAGAAGAAGATGACGAGGCCGACTATGATCCTAAGGTCAGTTTTCAAAGTGCTTTAATTTCCCTAAGCAACCTGGAATTTCTCCCTAATTTTGAACGAATTTCCAGGATTAGGCTGGTTACCTTTCTGATTTGGCTAAATATCCATTCTCCTGCTTCTATTCATTGTAATTAATCCTTATGAGAAAGACTGACAAGGTGTTATCAAGGGTTCTAGAATCATGGCTTTTAGGAAGGGCCAGTCAGTCTGCAGATGATGGAAATTTACTGATGAGTATATTGATTCCTGTTTTCATCTTTGTACAGAAGATTTATTCCTACTGAATCAGGAAGGTAGAAGTTGAACCAATTGTTACTAGTTGCTTTAGGTGGAAGAGATGGTAGCTACAGATGTGGATACAAAATATAGGTGTAGGAAATATGCTTTCTTAGCGTGTCTGTCCATCCTGCTTCATACCCCTTTTTATTTTTCTTCATCAGAAAATGTGTCCCAGTGAAATATGTGTTTCAGGACTGCGTAGATTGGTCATGTTATTTATGAATAGCTAAGCTCATTGCAGACATGGTTTTAAATCATTAGATAATTAGTTGTTTTGATTACATTGCTTTAGACTTGTCTGGTTATCGACAAGTCCACCAAGGGATCTCAGATTAGACAAAAGCATCTTGCAAATTGTGAGTAATAATAATGCAGAAATGAAATTATTTAGAAGACTACAGCCTCTAAGGCTTCTGTAAGAACACAAGACGGCAGTACGTAAT
Organism: Lepisosteus oculatus; assembly: GCF_040954835.1. Lineage (NCBI taxonomy): Eukaryota > Metazoa > Chordata > Actinopteri > Semionotiformes > Lepisosteidae > Lepisosteus > Lepisosteus oculatus. The sequence continues at coordinate 13,093,777 of NC_090716.1, forward strand.
TAAATCAATTTTATGGAATTGAAGTTTCTTTCATTTGCAGAAATCTATGTTGAAATATTTTTTCTTCCTTAAAAAATCAACATTCACTGATTATTCTATCTTTATAGATTGGTGTTCAATGATTATTTTTTCTTTCTTACTCCCCCTGTATAGGCATAATTCATTCTCACTTCATAAACCTATAGGTAAGGGAGAAAATGGACATCTCCGGTCTTCATCATTTCTTTGTCTCACCCTGTATCTGTCTGAATGTAGCTGTCCTCCTTGTGCTGTATCCTTAACAGCAAAGCCTGCATGATCAAATGGCATCACCCAGACATCCTGGTTGTAGTGCTGCTGTGTGTGCTGTTTGAAATTGGAAAAGCACACAGTATGAAAGGATTGTAATATTTGTGAGCCCTTTGTGGTTTGTCTTAGCTGTAATATGATACCACATTTAAGGCAGATATTGCCACCTCTTTTTCCCACATTTTGACCATTATGATTCGATTATAGTTTGATTTGCTGATTGGCAACGTAAATCAAAGTATTTTCCTGTCAGAAAAGATCCTAAGTGGCCAAGAAACCAAAAATCATTCTAAACTGGGAACTGAGAGCCTGTGTGCAACAGGTCTTTTTTTCACTTGCAGCTGTCATTCCTGGCTGTGCTGTCCAGGATGTCTTTTTTTTTTTCTAAGAGTGGAAGTAGGCATCATATCTCCGGAACAGTTTCTTCTTTCTCAGACTAGGAGGCAGTGTTTTCTCTAACAAGGAAGACCTTAAACTTTGTGGTGTTTTCATAGTGTCGACAAAGGTTCTCCTCTTTTCTTAGCTGCTTTCTGCGTCCTGTCTGAGGTGACAAAATGAGTGATGTCTCCCCTGTTTCAAGCTACTATTAACACTGTGGCCTCCTCCATATCCGCTTAAGCTTTGAAAATCCCACTCCTCCCATCAGCTTTCCTGATGATTTTCTTTCCTTTTCTTCCCCTTCAGAAAAAATCCCAACTCTTCCCATCAGCTTTCTTGATGAGTTTCTTCCCCTTTCTTTTGCTTCAGAAAGAAGCCACCCAGCCTGCTGAGTGCAAGCAGCAGTAAATTGGAGCTCCCACTGCCATGAGACTAGAGACGCCACGTCACCCAGATCCAACCCGATTCTCCAGTCTGCAGAATACATCCCTCACTGCAAAGCAATCGTCAAAATAACTAAAAAAGACACAAAAATGTTTTAAGGTGCATGACATTTTCCCAGATTATTGCAGTTTTTGCTTTACGTTGTACAGTGTAAACCTCAAACTTTGGGGAACTAAGGCAGTACAGAAGTGCAACCTACATCCTGGGTCACTTTCTTCAGATGGATTCACAGCACCATCACATTCCAGACCCCCTGTGAAAGGAATCATTTTAGCCTACTGATTTCCGACTGATCCACTTGCTCACATCAAAGGTTACTCAGGGGTTTTGTATGCTAAGAATCGATGTTTTAAAGTCCCACCTAACACGATTCTTCATGTCATTGGGATTGCCTACTTATATTCACTCATGTCATGTTTTTATTTTGAAATCCAGTGTTTCACATATTTAGCTAAAGTTATTTATGTATTTTGTTCCTAGTTTGGATTTTGTATTGATTCAAATGAGAACTGTTTTGCACATCTTAATAGCACTCTGGCAAGCGAGGGGTTCATCCACTGTTAAATCCAAACCATTGTTTTGCCCCACACCTTCCCCCTGTTAAATATCAGTTTCCATAACATGGAGCAGCTGCTTTGCCGAAGCATTTGCAAATAACTGAAACTGTATAAAGTTTTGCCAAATTATTTTTATTCTAGAAACTTACTTGTAAAATACGTAATGAAAAAATGTTTAGACTTAAACACAGGAAGGAGCTGGAACTGCACCAGCTGACGGATTGAGACGCATGCCTGGACTTGTAGACTCTCACATCCATTCACTGGTAAGATTTGGAGTGCTGTCGTACTCGGCATGAGCAGGTGTTAGACTGTGGATTGTTCTCCCTTCTTGACAGGATTGACAGAAATGGAGAGCTCATTCAGCAGTACCTTGTACAGTAGCTCACATTTACATAAACTGAAATGCTTGAATAAGAATTACTGTCATCTTTACTACTCGAAAGTGTGATGCATTGATGAATGGTAATGCATTATAATATCCCTTAGGTCTTTAGAGCATCTAGTTTTTTTCTAAGTCTTCTAAGGTAAAGTTTCTGAGTGAATTTAGGCCTAACCATGAAAATACAGCAGGCCTAGGGATAGCATTTCTCAAACCCCTACTGAAAGCTACATGCAAAAGTGCACCTTTTAAATTGTTTTAAGCAGCTCTTCCCTGTAAAAGAAACAGTTAAGCTAAGGCTGAAATTCAGTGGCTAACACCAGTCACAACACCATGCCCTTGTATGTAGACGTGTGTTTTGGCCTTACCTTGTTCTACACAATTTGTTACTCAATATGGTGTTTTCAATTTGTACAGAATAACTAGAATATTCTATTAAAAATTGTGCAACATGAAAATAGTCTGTTTTTTATGTGAATTTATGAGTGTGTTTATATATATATTTTACAAACTGAGCGTTGGTTTGAAATCTATAAAAATAATTTGTCTGATCTCACATTGGAGTATCACTTGTTGTCACATGTCCAGCTATCCACTTACTGTGTTTAAATAGCACAGAGAACAGGGCTGTTTGTATCGGCAGCTTTCCTAGGTCTCGGGTTCTGCAGCACCTGAAGAGCTGCCCTAAGGCTGCAGTCTTTTTATGTGCTGATTTGCAGGGGTTCAAGTTAAGAAAGCAAGATACTAGTGATTTTAAATTCACTTCATTCATAAAGTCAAGTCTTGTGTGTTTCTACAGCAGTTAATATTTGCAGTCCCACTGATCTTTCTAGTTTTAATTATTGCCACTTCTGTCTTGTTTCATTCAGTTCTGCACTGATGTCCTTTTTGTAGAATTAGTAAATACTCTAAAGCTCATAGGTGTTTGGCACAGAGCTTGAGCAATTGAAATTGCCTGTTCACACCTATACATGAGATGATATTAAAGACGTGTATTATCACAAAATGAGGGAACACATATCTGCATTGCTTGTGTTGTCTATGATTTTCAGATAGCTCCTGTTTATTTCTTATGATTTATTTAGTTGTCGCAGCATTAGTTTGATGGTAACAGTTTGCCCCAATTGCATCTGAAGCAAAGGGGCACAGATGTACTGGACAGGTGTATTCTTGCAGTAGTGGAGGAGAACAAGAAAATTCAGTTATGTCATATCCCAAGTTAAAACAGATTTTTAAAGAGAAATGTAACTATAGTTTCAATACTCATAAATTTAAGGAGTGTGCATCAGCCAGTGTAGTAGTAGGGATATTTAGCACAGTGGATTGATGAAGCACACATTAGTTCTCAATTCACAATTTCATCTCTAACAGAGCTGTGGAGTTTCTGGACAAGCTTGCCCATTGTTGTGTTGAAAGGAGGTGTTCTTCTCTGGGGATGAGTGGGAATGTGGCATTCAGTTCCCATAACCCAGGAAACATCCTGCAGGCCTCGGCTGTGGTCAGTTTTCCAGGAATGAGCCTGTTTTTACAGGCAGCGTTCAGATATTGCATTTTGTTGTTGAGGAATTACACACAGCCTGAACAAGAACACGATTGAAGCCCAGAGTGTGAAAGAAATAGAGGAAGAAAATGAAAAGTAATCCAAGTCAACTTGAATTAGTGATTTTCCCTGACTTCTGCCTGAAAGAGCAAGATGCCGCTAGTGCTGACATCTCTGATTGAGAACATGAAGATACCTGACGCTAGCACAGAATTAATGGCAAAAGAGGTGAGAAATTGAATGTTTGGTGCTATGAAATTTAACTTCTGACACCTCAATCTGTCCAAAAGGAGGTGTTTATGTGTTGCTATTAAAATGGTTAAACTGAACTTCTTCAGTGTGTACATTTTACATTAGGTACAGCTAAGTTAATCCAGCCAAAAGCTGTAGACCTATGCATCTAGGTAACTGGTTAGAGTGCTGTTGCCACACTGACTGAAAACAGAATTTCTCATGCCACCAGTAGGTTCTGCCTTATCCCAGGACCCACAGTTTTAAAATTAGATGTTTTGCACATTTCTCACAAGACCAGGAATCCTCCAGTCATAGACTCTCTTGGCCTTTCTGATTTTTGTCTGCCCGATGGTTTTATTTTCCCAAGCCTGGGAGAAAACAGTTCAACGTGTTACCATGGTAGATTTAAATGGCAGTCAGCCTAGAAAATAGTTAACTATTTAACATTAAGTTTTGAAACACTGAGCCTCTCGGAGAACTGAGAATATCGGAGTGGAATTCAAGCCAGAGGACATAACCTTGGAGGGTAGCAGTTTGATAAACTTGCCCTGAAGCGCTGGAGGCCAACACTGAACTTACTGGTGACTGATTTTTGCATTTGCCTGAAAGCTCGTACACGGTGGAGTATTTTCCTCATTTGTGTGGCGATTTACTCAGACCTTTGACTGCTCAAAAGATGCCCTGACATTGTGCATTGTTCTGCTCTTTCCACGCTATGCTTTTACCCTTTTTATGCAGAAACACAGCTCAGTCATCTGCTGAAATTTTAGCCACATTGGTAGGTCTGCCTTTACATTGCAATATGTAACCTTTTACCTTTAAGGGTTTGTAGAAAGGGACAAACTATGATGATGAGGAAGATCAAAAAATGAGAATTATTTGGTAAATGTGATTGATTACCACTACAAACCGTCATGTACTTTACACTGGCATTAATAAGTCTGTTATTGAACAAGCGGAATTTTGAAATGTTGCAGTCCAGCACCCTAAGTGGCTCCAGAACAGCAGTGGTATTGGTGCTTTAACCAGACAGTCATCAAACCTGACATAAGCTACAAAATTCCCCTGTGAATCAGCAGTAGAGCAGTATGGGTAGGGCCCAACTCGACACAAAGCAGACCATTTTCTAATTGTATCGTCTGTCTTTGTGCCAAATGTGTTTGTGACACTGAGGTACCTTCACCTATACATTCTTTACGTTTCCTTCGGGGGAGTTGGGTCCGTTTTTCATTACTGGAAACATTTAGGAAACACTGAATAGACACACACAGCAGCCCAATTAAAATTAAGGAGGTCGCAGCATAGAGTTTTGGTATGTTTTCAGTCAGTGACTTAAAAATTCAGAAGGTTGTCTGCTGCAACTTTAAGATGAAGCTATGGAAGGACTTACAGTACATAAACATGAAAGCCAAAAAAAACATTCTTGTTTAATTTTGTACTTAAATATAATATAACTTGAATGTAAATCTCCATTACACACGTTTAAATACTGATTGTTAAGGCCCTTCCTAATCACCTTATTCTATAGCATCACTGTGTAAAAATTAAAACGTACGTCCTAGGCTTCCAGATGACCGAACTTGTTAACATCCTCATTCTAAGAACAGGTTGGGCTGTCTGATCCAGATGCAACTCCTGTCAACCAGGATTTCTGCTGGGAGCAGAGTTGGAATTAGTTAGCCAGGGCAGTGCAGAGCTCTCCCTGGGCAGCTCCCAAGTGGCTCCAGTGAGCCAGGACAATCTGGGTCAGTATAAAAAGAAAAATGCGAAACAATGTTAAAATAAATGTCACAGAGTGTTTGATGAAATATGATTTCTACTGTATAAAGCACAAATCACCAACCAGAAAAATGTTTTCGGCTCTGTATGAACAGAATAAAGCACAATAGTGCACCTTTACTCCAGGATGAATTAGGTCCAGATCTTTCTGATCTCTTCCTATTAAAAACCTGTGGAAAATATTTGACGTGAAAGCTGCTGCATGTTAAAGAGACCTTTAATCTGTTTATACATGTAGTAGAAAACAGGGAGCGGACAGAGGAAGGTTTTAACAGCTCAGCACACTGGGAGCTGAATTTGAATTTCAGTTAAATTGAAGATATTGCAATCTCTTAAAACTGGGTTCTGCAACTGAGAAATACAGGCATTAGGCATTGCTAATACTTTTTGTAGACTGTATTCCATAAGCTGCTTTGACTAGGAAAGAAAGTAATAATCACAAGACAAAGTCTGTGACCACCACGTGCAGCAGGAGAGACCACCCTCTCTCTCGAAAGAAGGTCATTCCCAGATCACAAAGGGAAATTAGATGCAGACACCTGTTCCAATATTTGTGTGTCAGTTTGGATTTGTTTTCAGAGTTCAGCCAAGGCCATCCATCTGCAACACCCTTTTCTTTTTGTTCAACATGATATATTGAGGCCAATCAACACGCTTTTGTATTCCAGCTTCATATTTTATTTCAAACCAATTTCTGAAAAAAAGTTTGCTCATTCTCCAGGAAAGGAAGAATTGATTCAGAGATTTCAGCTTCAGCTGTCTGTAAATAAACATAACATAATGGTGAGTTTGTGATTTCAGAAATACATTATCTGTAATGAAACAATGATCAATTGTCCTTGCTTCAGTTGAAGCATGACTGCATTCATCTGCATCTTTTTAGATTAAAACCTTTTCCCAATTCTCTTCGGATTCTTGGAGAAATGTCTGGAGCTCTGATTGGATTGATCCCATATGTGATCTTCTGTCCCCGTTTTGCGGGAACATTGATTTTTAAACCCCCCTGGTGGGTTTTTCTAGAATTTTGTAAACAATCAAGCAGTGATCGGTTATGCTAAAAAAAGAAAGTTCTTTCTTACAGACCAGGTGTGGTTTCAAACGAGACATGGCATACAGGAGTGAATAAGAACATCCTAATGCTTCACTGATGTACTAGAAGATTTCAGACACAGGAACATGGGATTTTGAGGAAAGCTGAGCTGCACAGACAGTTTATAGAGCTTCACTGGGTTACCTAACCGGATGTTTCACCATCTGCTAACCAGGCCTCTGTGCCCTCTCAGGAGGAGCCTGTTTCCGACTGTCTGCCTAGACAGCAGCCTTTCCTAGGATCTTACTCTTGTGAGGGCCTCTTGCCTTGGCAGCTCATCAGTGATTTCCGTTCCTTTGAATTCAGTCCATTAACATTTAATCCCTGGGTTGTTATTACCACAGCAAGCAATTATTAGAGCTTGAGTGGGCAGCTCTTCACAGAGGGAAAGGCCCTTTTTTACATCTGCTTTTTATGCTTGAACACGTTACTGATCTTCTGTTTGGGTTCCAGGGCTGTGTGATCGCCATGGCAATGAAAAGGCTACAACACAGGCTCGTTCTGCCAAACCCTGAGTCAGGAGGAGTTACATGATAACACCTCCAATTTTCCAATTTTGAAATGAAAGGCTGCCAGAATAGCTGTGTTGTTAACAGTGATTCATGAATGGATGTAGTTTAGTGCTTGCTATGGGTTTGTGGCATGATACACCTACTGTAGCCCTGGAACAGTAATAAAGAAGGCATAAATCATTCTAGCTTCAATTAGCCCAAAAGACACAGGGTGGGGTTAAAGTCTGTGTGGTTTCCCTCCACTACCACTAACAATGACTTAAACATTTACAATTTTATCAAGGTCTGTACCAATATTTGCTCAACCATAATTTCAATCACATATAAAATGCCATGCCGTTTTTTTACTTTAAAGATTGCAATTAACTCTTTTTTTTTATAACGGACCATTTTATGCTTCATACTTTGGAACCACTAATTATTGTCCTGGCTCACCACCCAGGTACTGCAGAACATCTCCGCGAATGCGCACTGCACCAGGCAGGGACTTTAGCAGCAGCTACATGGGAGGCACATGTCTCACTGATGTCTCCACAAGTCTGCGAGGACTCGACAAGTCAGGCTACTTTTCCACCAGAGGGAGAGAAGGTCACGGCCAAATACTGCCCACATCACCCTGTTGGCCATTTGATCATTGTATCTTCCTCCAGGTTGGGCTGTGGGCTACAGGACTCGACCCGCATTCGGAACAAGTGCTTTTACATGCTTTAAAATTATGGTTCAATGCCAGCCACTCTGGCATCACACCACATACACAAGGAATCTGCGTTAGATATTTACGCTGACACTAAGGACAGGAAGGAAGGAGGATCTGTTCAAGGGCATTGGAAATGTTCGCAAAACACCCTGACGCCTAAACTCTCTACCTTGGATGTTGTTCCTTATTGTTTAAAGATAGTCCAGGCTACTCTTTTTGAATTATTTTTCAAATGTGTTGTTTTAATGCAAAACTATTCCCTGAGAAAGCTGTGAAAGTTCAGAGTTGTTTTAACCATGCCCAAGACTTTCTTATTGATCATTAGGGGAATTCTATGCAGCTTCCTTTCCTTTACGATTTAGCGCAGTGTAGCAGTGTTTAACATTTACTATCTTATTTCCGGCTCATGAATGGCAAGGTTATGTCGCTAACACTTTTAGAATCGCTAATGAAGTGCAGGAGGTAATTATGTTCGTGACAGTATCTTTGAATCCCATTCAATTTCAGTTTTATTGCATTAATGAAATCAGTAAAGAATGGTACTTCCTTCCTTTGATTATCCCCCTTGATTTATTAAAGTCATAACTCTTTGTATGTTCCCATTTGCCCTTTGTTTAATATCAGGGTAGGATGTGGTTTTGTAGACATACCATGAGTGCACAGTGCTAAGCTTTATCTCTCTAGTTAAAATTTACTTTCTTTATCAGAAGTTATATGGATGAATGTAAACAAGCTATTTCAAACGAGCAGTCCAGATGATTTGCAGTACAGGTTATTCAATATCTACCGCAGTTTCGTTTTGATAATAAAGGAATGCTAGCTGAAGCACCACATTCACAGTATATACTGTATGCTTGTTTCTGTGATAAAATATCTGCATTTTAGTGCGTGTGGCACAGACACACACACACCATGAGTACTTTCAACTGTTTTGAGAGTAGTTTTTTATGCATAGCTTAACTCTGTTGTCAGCAGGAGCACCAGACTTAAAAAAGCATACCCTCAGCAAAGCCTGACATTACCTGTGGCTTCTAACACTGGTATAAAACCACCTGCAGGACTGGCATACAGCTGTGTTTGTGTACCATCTCTCTCCCTTTGTCTGCTGGTCAAGGTCAGAGTTAAACACCTGTTAGTATGAGCTTAACAGCTGTACGTGTCTGAAACCCTTTAGCCATGCAAATCAGGCCCCCGAGCAAACAGCTTTCAACACTTATTCTTGAATGAACTTCTCTCACATAGATTGCTGGGTATGATCTTATTTTGTCAGCAAATTATCTCCCTTGTTTCTGTGTCAATAAACACAGAGCCAAACTGCCACAGCAACAGGGCGAGGAATTATAATGAGTTCATGGGCCTGCTCTTAACCACTAAGTGCTATAACTGACTCCTTCCCCCAGTCCCTGTCTCTGCTTCTCTTGATCCCGTCACCCTTTCTCTCACTGCTACAGTCAAAAACCAACACTGCCTTTGATTTATTTCCGTCTCCTACCATATTGTTTGTGATCTGCCCTTTCTTGACAACATGTGCATCTACCCGGTTCCTGGTCCAAGCCTTTGTTCTCTCTAGGCTCTACCAATGCAACTTTCTTCTAGTTGATTTTCCTGCATCACCTGCTTGACATCTCCAAATCATTCAAAATGCTGCTGCTTGCTGAATATTCTCCATGCCTTGCTTGTAGAAAATCCTTATTCTTACCTAAAGGCTACTTGATAGCTCCGACTGTTCCAGCCTCCAGTCCCTCTCCCCTCCTCACACCCTGTCTCATCCACTTGTCTTCTGCTGGTCGCTAGGCTGTTTCTTCTTGGCTTCTTGCTCAGTTGATTCTGGTCCTTAGCCACCCCTGTAGTGAGACAGGACACTATGGGTCATCTGGGCAGAATATCTTGCTGCACTTTCTTAAGATCCACCTGTTTATACCCTAACCTTTAGATGATTTATCATTCTAATTTCTTTTTTTTCCCCCTTAATTTTTGCAAACTTTTATTTTCAATTATTTAACTTGTTTTGCCATTATAGTCAAACTGTTGTGTTTATTAATTCATGTTGTTTATCCCTCTTAACTATATGTACAGTAGTTTTACTCTCTTTAATTGTCAGTTCCATTGTTCCCTAAATAAAGTAATAACTACTGCTGATTCACATGACAGTTACAGAAATTGTAAAATGTAATGTAAAGAGGATTCTGCTTTTCCTAATTAAGAGCTTAAAATATTTAAGTGTATGTCTAATATGTTAAAACTGCATCTGATTTGTCATAGTAAGGAACCAGTCAGTACTTGGGGATAACAAGGGATGGCCTGTTTGAACTTTGCAATATCTCAGATGCCTCACTCTAAGAAGCTGCTGTAGATGTGAGACAGATCTGCTCTTATTTTCATCAGTTTTATAAGGAGGCTACCGACTGTGCACATGCTGTTTCATCAACAGAAACAAATCATTAACATTTATCAGCAAGAATATTTTAAAGTTTTATACTTGCACATGTGTAAGTACACATCTATATAAATTGTATCAGGAATGCAATCTATGTTCAAACAAATATCCTGAACTTTGCACAGTCAATAATGTATTGGAAATTATTTTGCCTGTAGGTTTTAGGGTTCATTGACAATCTGTGTATCTGTTTTAAGGCTGGCACCTCTCAGATCATCTTTCAGTCTGGAAATGAAAAAGCAGGACTGAAAAATGACATTGAAAGGTGTTCTTGCTTTAAACTGTCTCTGACCACCGTAAGGGGAACTTCTGCCTGTTTTTGTCACATATTGTCAAATGTAGTTGGATTGTAATTGTTATTGTTAAGTAGGTGTCAAAGTCTGGACATTTTATCAACACTTAGCACAGCCCTTCAAGCAAACCCATCCATCTATTTTCTATCTGCTTCTTCCAATCCAGGGTCGCAGAGGAGCCAGAGCCTGTCCCAGCGAGTAGCACAAGCAAAGTGGGGTTCACACCGGATGGGATGCTAGTCCATCACAGGGCAGACAGACAAACACAGACAAGCACACACTCCACTAACACCAGGGCCGGTTAACCTGCTAGTATGTCTTTAGACTGTAGGAGGAAACCGGAGCAACCAGAGGAAACCCCATAAACACAGGTGGAGCATACAAACTCCACACAGACAGTGCCCCAGGTCCAGAAATGAACCCAGGACCCCAGCGCTGCGAGGCAGCAATGCTCACCACTGTGCCATCATGCCACTATTTCATGGAAACCACCTCCTACAAATTCAATATTTCAATGCTCTCAAAGGGGCTTTGGCTGAGGTGGCAGAACCTGTCTCAGTTTATATAGCAAGCACGACTTGAGAGCCAGCAGGAAAAGCAGAATGATGTTAGCCTGATAACAGGTGTTGTGAGTTTAAGTAGAGAGGTGGGGCATTCTCAGGCGTTCTGTTTAATTACGCTTCCCATTGTCTTCATTTCCTTGGTAGTGAGGCTTCTTTTCTTTTTTCTGTTTCCCACGGATGTGGTTGCCACCTATACATAGCTGAGGCGTATTTGCACAATAGTTAGAATAGTTTCTGCAAATCATGCAAGGACTCATGAAGGAATACTTGTACGCAATGCCTAGTGAAAGCACTGTCCCTGCTTATACAAATAACCTGGCTTACATAAAAGTCTGTTCAACATTACAGACTGTCCAGAAAAATGCCTTGATTTCAAGTCTGTGTGGTGACATACTGCAGATACAGATAGGCTGAATGTGTTCAGATGGCTGTTGTGGTGTGTGAAATATTTCAGCCTGTTTCATCTCTCTTGCTGAAAGCATGTGTTGTACAGGTGGACAGATGGTGCATTCCTATCAGAGCCTATTCCTGTGTGTGGTCAACAAGGGTGCGTTCTGACTTCACAAAAGGCTGTTTATATTGTGGTTTCCCAGGAAATAATGACACCCTCTCTTTTTGAAGGTGCACAGCAATTAAGCTAAAGTTTTAATAAAAGCCTCCAAAGACATGGTGGTAGGTCAACTGGCTTTTCGGGAAACTGGTGCTGGCGTGAGTGTGTCTGTGTGTCTGTGTGTCTGTGTGTCTGTGTGTCTGTCTGTGTCTGTCTGTGTCTGTCTGTGTCTGTCTGTGTCTGTCTGTGTCTGTCTGTGTCTGTCTGTCTGTGTCTGTCTGTCTGTGTCTGTCTGTCTGTGTCTGTCTGTCTGTCTGTCTGTCTGTCTGTCTGATGAGATGGACTGGCGTCCTGTCCAGAGTGTATCCTGCCTTGTGCCTGTTGCTGCTGGGTTTGACTCTGGCTACCCAGCAAACCTGTGTTGGTTAAAGCAGTTAGAAAACGGATGCTTGGAATAACATCTTCTCCAAAACATTGTACAAAATTGAAACATCATATCGTTTTAGATACCTGTACTTTTCAATAAACATACTAAAAAGACTTCTTCTTTTCCGTCAACAGTTATGGAGGAGGGAAATTAAATTATTATTTTTCAGTCATACATTAAATAAAGTCATTCTAAATCTGTAAGCTGAGACAAGTGGCCCATCAGGCTGCAGTTTATCCCAGTTTCCATGGCAGGAGACAGACAGAGGATGACTTTCCACCTGCCAGTTCAGCCCTGGGCATCTGCCCCAGCAATGCTTAAACATTCAGACAGAAGTGTACAAAATGAGCAGGATTTGTCTGGACATAGAAAAGGTGGAGCAAAATACTTTGTTTAACAGTAAGACTTATTTTTTACTCAAGACTATTCCACTTCCACCATAGTTCTGGTAACAAAAGCAGGGAAATGGAGAAGGCAATAAATTACCTGAATTTCTTCTTAGCACTGACATTTAACACCTACAGTGTAAATATTCAAGAAACATTTCTCTCAATACCCGGGAGAAGCTGAAGTGAAGGGAAGCAAAACTTTTCTGTCTTGTGTCAAAAGGAGGCAGAGTTTGCATACCATTTTGGTGTGGCACAGTGAGCAGGGCGTTGCTCTTAAAAACCTGGGAAACTGAAGCCGCAGAAGTGCTTTCACTTGGATTCAGTCCACACCTATTACCCAACCTCTTGGCATGGGGACAGACAGTGAAAGAGATTTGGAACTTTTCAGCTGGTTATGTCTGTGGCCATGGGAATACGACACCAGCAGGCTGTTTCAGTATGAGGGAGAAGACCCTGGTGATGCCTAGAAAGGTCAGTGCTGAGATGAACACAGGCTCTGACACAGGGGAAGGGCTGTTATTTGAAATGCTGCAAGTGTGTGAAAATGAAACTCAAGGAGGATGAGTAACCATGGGATGGTTCTAACTGAACAGAGAATTGTGTGTAACGACTTTACAATTACATGAAGATTGCAAATAATTACGGAGCATTATAGCATGAAATTAAATTACCACTACCGATGGGTGAGCAAAAGTTTTGTAATGACAATTAAGGAATATAATCCTTTTAATAGTTTTGGACAGGGCAATATTTGGACAATGTTTTTAAAAAGTGCAATCCTTTCAATGATAAAATTCATATTAAATTATTTTTTTATCCATGTAACAAATATTCATCCATTTTCAGATCCTGCTTTATTTTTAGGAGGTTACAGTGAGCCAGTCACCAGTCTCGTGCAGGGCACGCTCTTGCACACACACGGGGGAATTCACAAGTGTTCACTCTTCTCTAGTGCATGGCTTCAGACAGGGGGAGGGACCCAGAGAAAGGCCATGCAAACATCCAGACACCTTGCAAGCTCCACACAGAAAGCACCATCAAACAGCAGTGCTCACCACCATGCCTCCACACAGCCGGTCTCACAAATGTGTTTACCAGTAATTCCACTTGCACAGTTTAAAATATATATATATATTGAACCTCTGCAGGTGATTTAAAGCAGGAAATAAAATGCAAACAGCAGTCATTAATTCTTAATAACACCAATTAGACTCAGCATTGCTCAATCCTGCTGGGCGTACTTGTATCTGGAATGTCATTACAGGTTACATTTGCATGTGTCTGATCCAGTGGGATTACAGTAAATTGTTAGGAGAAGCTGGCCAGGTGATGAGATGAGATGACTCAACGGAACCTTAGTTCAGCAACAGGTTTAGGAGAATTAACTATGAACAACCTGCTTTAATCCAAGCTGGACAGGACCTGACAAAAGGAGACAGTCAGAGTTCGTACTTGCAGAGGCATGGAAATACTGGAATCGCCAGACCCACTTGGGTGGGGGTGGCTAAACCCCTGGACACTGACCTGTAGGCTGGGATTTTGTAAATAATGGAGAACATGATGCTTTAGCAACTGGCTCAGCTGTTGACAGGAGGGTTTTTGGAAACTACTGTAGATTAAAGGGAGTTTTCCAGGTTTTCTGGTTTCCTAAGTGTGGTTACCGGGGAGACTTTCACAACTTTGTTTTAAGGGAGAGGAAATGTTTGTCCTGTAAAAAGGCAGCTGTGTCATGGATATTTCATCAGGTAAATGATGACATTTGCTTCCACTCCTGGGTTAATGGTAAACCACAATTACAGGAGCTTGTTTCCATACGTGGACTCAAGTCTCCTTGCTTGCACTCAATCCCTGGCATATCGGTCGAAGGTGAGGAGCCAGACAAAGGGCGATCCAAAGCACACCCCCACGCTGGCCCCGTTGAGACCCGAGAGATCCCTGCCTGAATCCGGAAGACCGGGAGCCACCCTAGAAGCAGTGCTCACCGGCGAGCTCCTGGTGGGCGGGCCACCCACATGCCCCGTGTGACCACATGGCAGCTCACCATGGGGGGGCATGGGGGCCAAGTGCAATGCCTGGGAGGAGATGGGCATGGGCAGGGCATGGGCTTCTCTTCAAATACCGAGACACTGATTTGCTCGAGGCAACAGGTCTGATTTAGTCAAACTAAGTATTCAGCATATCCTGCATTCATTACCTTTGATTCTTGCTTCCGTCAAAAGGGAATGATTTAGTCCGTCCTTGGGCAAAGTGAAATTTCTGTCTCGTAACATGCAGGTCAGGATCTTCTTTGCAGTGCTTTTTGTGTTACAGCTCCAAACTTCTTGAATCCTGAGTCTTCATCAGTCTTGTATTGAGAAATTTGGTGAGATCATTTTCACCTGTTATTTGAGAAACTGTTCTTATGTATGACTGAAAACACAAAACCAGAACACATCTAAAAGTGACCCATAGAGCACTTAAAAGGGTTTAAACACAGCAGGACTGTAAGACTTCATCAGCTTGATTCTACCATGGGCTTTTCCGGAAGCTACAGTGTAGTAACAAAAAAAGGCTTTCATTAAAGCAGACTTCGTTATAACTAAGCTACCCAATGATAATCCAGAGATTTACACCCTGGGGAATTACAGTACTCTCTTAGAAGGCAAGCCCAGTAATTAAACAGAAACAGAGGTGTAGTGCAGAATACACAATTATGTAGCACTGCATAAAGAAATATTAAGACTTGGCAGCAGACAGGATATGTCTTCCTGAATCGACTTTTCCAAAAAAAAAAACAATCCCAAGCAAAGTTCCTAATGGAAGCCACACCTTGAAAGACAAACAGTCATTTTCACCCATGACTCATTCAAAAGAAATCCAGAAGCTATTTCTGTACCTTGCGATAACGTGCCCAGCAAGAGTCCAGGTAACCAACAGTCAATTCATCCAAACAAAGGGAAGGGTTTCTCCCCCCAAGAAGCTGCTGGCAGCTCTGCGGGTCTTTACCCAGGGCCTCTGCCTGTGCCCCCACATGGCAACAAGACAGCCCTCCCCAGTTCTCTGGATTCCCTGTTGGACAGACCTTCGGGAAAATCGAAGCAGCATTTGATAAGCACTGACAAGCCCCGTGCTGAGCTGAGGGCCTCTTGTTTGTAACTTTGATCATGTTCCTTTCTTATATGATATGATAAGACAGGTGAGAGGCTTGTTCTTTAGCACAAAAACAGTTCACAAGGAACAACAAGCTCCAGGAATCTAATACTTTGTGAATGTTTATTGAGTATTTAAGTAGTGTCCACTAAGTTTTGGCTTAGCCTGCCCGGTGAAGAGGTAGCCCCCTGGCCACAGGTCGTCGAGGAGGCTGGGACCCCCATTCAGAGAGAGGACTGAACCCAGACAGCTGCAAAGGTGGACATGGGGTGTTGGTCAGACAAATGTGACCAATAATGTGAGATGAGGCGTGTGCAAGAGTGATATATAGACAGAAATTCAGTACTGATTGTAACAGCAGGGTGCGATTGACCAGTCTGTTGCTATCCCTCCACAGCTTCAGTTAAAAACTTCCAGTTCTCAACAGGGCTGTTCAAAACAGCCTTCCACAGGCTTAACCCTACTGACTAAACGTTCTGATTATCAGTGCCTACAAGGGGAAGAAAATAATTGTAATAAAGTAATTAAGTAACTACAGTACATAACTACTCTACATAAGGTAATCTGTAGAGTTTGGAAGGAACAAAAACCCAAAGGTCTACAGCACTTAAAAGAGGTTTTGGAAAACTTTTGCACTGATGGAATTGTATTTCCAAGGGTACCAGGTGTGGTACAGGTTTACTAGTTCAAGATTTTACAATCCATAGACTTCCACAGATCTTACAGTATGTCATTCATAAAGAGCCTTTGCACGCTGTTTCAAGAATAATTTAATGTGTATCTAAAAGATTCATAAACAAAGGAAATGTAAAAAAAAAAACTAATAAAAATTATTCTTAATTTCTGCAAAGAAAGCACCTGATTCTGCATATAGACTACAGAGTTAATAGTAACAGATCAAAGCAAAAGATAAAATAAAAGCCTCTTCCATCGGGGTCTTTGTTTCCCTTTGCAGAAACCTGTCCTGTACAAATTCTGGGCACAGAAGCAAACAAAGTGAAAATCCCTCGAGATTATTTTCAAAACGGAGATTTTTAGCTCTTCAGGAGGCTCAGTGATAAAGGCCAGTGAAACAGTTTCTCTTCCGCTTTCTTGTAGCGACCTGTAGGAGGGGTAGCATTTAAAAAGACACAGTATCGTTCCCCCACCCACAGACTCAGCCTCCCTCAGACACGGCCTGCTCAGGGAGCGTCTCTTTCCTGCTGCTCTTCATGGGTGAGCTGCACCAACGCCAAGCTGCTTCTGCAGCTCAAAGTGCTGAAGGCTCAAGTGGGTGTTTAGAATTTCTCCCATGGAACTGGAACACAATCTGGCTGCTTGTCAGCACTGGCTTCCGTGAACTACACACCCTCTTTTATAAAGTAACCTTTTGCTTTCATGAGCTGGGACTCGGGATAATGGAGCAGACCAGTGCATCTGGCAAACGATGCTTTAAAAGCCTCATAAGTTATGGACACCACAACCTTTTTTCTATTGTGTTGGGTGTTTAGTGTTTTAGGATAATAGATTAACGAGTAGACTCCCCACTTTTTTCTTTCTTCAAATAATGTTCAGTCAGATTCCTTAGATTAAGTTATAAAAATATTGTTGATATTCTTTTCTGTGTCTTTTGTTGCCTCTTTCTAAATTCACCTTGAATTGAAACAGATATTTCCCTTGAGTCTCCTTCAACAGGACAGTGTCTTCTTCTGCTTGGGGTCAGTTTGTCACGGAGCCAGTCCTGGCAGGGTACAGTCTTTGCTGCATCGTTTTGTTTTCTCTCTCCAGCTTCAAATTTTGTTATGAAAACTTTACTAGTTACTATTTGGCTGACATTGCTACCTAAAGTGGGTAGCACAGTGCAGGAGTGGTCAGTATGGCCGCCTCACAGCACTGGTGCATTGCTAAGCACACAAGTTAAAAAGGTGTCTCTTTTAGGTGTTGAGAAAAATCCCCTTGCCATTCTCCCTCTTGGTAGTTGTGAGGCATTTAATATTAGATAGTGAAAATATTATTTTCATCTCACACACAAAACGGATGGTCAAAAGGCCTTTAGTTCCACCAGTTTACAGGTAAGTCAGTCAAGAAGAGTTAAGTAAATGATCCTCTGAGCCTGGATAGGTGGCAACAATAGCACATCGTGGGCAGACAGAATTAATAATGTTAATTCTAGGTGATGAACCCAGGGAATTGTGACTCTCAACTGTGAAAACTGAACTGAAAATCTTCAATGAATTATAAAAGATGAAACCCCCCCAAAAAAATTAATTCCTGGCTATTTTATATAATTACATTCCTACAATTTATAATTATATAATATTATACATAAATAAACATTGTTTAAAATATTTAATGTAATAAAAACTTTATTTGGTACTATCCACATCTGCAGAACAAAAAAAAAACAAGTTTTTCAAGTTTTTGAAAATCCAGTTCAATTTTTAATTTTGAATGTGGATATCTCCAAACCTATATTATCTAACATCTAATATTGTCTTAATCCAAAGGGAAAAGAAAAATATATTTTTTTACAATTTACTTGTTATATTTGTTACATGTTCTAAGGTTTTTGATTTGTGTAATTAAATAACTAAAATACTAGAATTAATTTTACATTTTCCATTTCATTTATCACCCAAAATAATTGTAGCTGGTGACTCTTCCAATTGTAAACCAACATCTATTGAATTAAAACCAATTTTATCCTTTTTAGTTGTAGCCAAAAACAAAATATTTCAGTTAATATTCTGTCCTTTTTGCAAGGACAGCTTGGAAGAATCAAGTGTGGTTTCTAAACAGCGACAGAATCACTAAACCAAAGTAATAATTCATTTTTAGCATTAACTGCTACATTTAACTTAAAGCAACAACATGTTGAGATGTTTGTATTGACTCGGATGCATACAGAGCTGGGAAATAGCCATCTTAAATGCAAAGAAAGAACCAAACTATTATGAAACTCAAAGATCGCAATGCCGTAAAAACATAAAAAAAGAAGCTCCTGGCCATCTCATTATAAACAAGTGCATCTCTGAGCTTAGGACGAGCCCTGTCAACCACACGTTGGTAATCTAGTCCATGTTATTTGTCACAATATACAGTATCCTTAGCTCTAGTGGCAGTGCAGAACTGCTGTGGGAGCTGATTGAGATGCCGAAGCAAAGCACTCTTGATATGCCGCACAACATCAGCCTTGCGACCTGCAGGACAACGTTTAGCTTGCACTTGAGCTGAGAAGGGCACACACTGGTCTTGACCTTGGAGCTCACGGGCACATTGCAAAATGGCAAGTTGGTATGGAGACACTCTTAAAGGTTTCCATTCCTTGCTTACTGGTGCGGAATTCTAGGTGGCATGCTGAACAACAATAGACAATTCCAGGTTAGGAGGGCTTATATACAGTACAGTAAATATAAACACTATAACTGGAGGTTTAGAAAAAAGCATAGCTTGTACACCAAGACTGAACTCACTTATGAGCTCTGTTAACCTGTCTGACAGGTCAGGG
Source organism: Lepisosteus oculatus (assembly GCF_040954835.1). Classification (NCBI taxonomy): domain Eukaryota; kingdom Metazoa; phylum Chordata; class Actinopteri; order Semionotiformes; family Lepisosteidae; genus Lepisosteus; species Lepisosteus oculatus. Next base: position 13,112,953 of record NC_090716.1, read on the forward strand.
ATTCATTACAAATAATCACATAAGGAAGTAAGATAATTATGAGGTCAGATTATTATCTTGGAGTTTAAATCCTGTGAAACACCTGTGGAGACGAGGGTGGGATTGATGGATATACAGGCAGGGCTCTGGTCAGCTTTGCCTGCCCTTGTTCTCGACCTTTACCAGGGGCTGACTCATCTCTTTCTGGCCTCTTCATTGAAAGGCTGGTGAACTGGAAGTGACATCATCAACTCGGCAAAAATACAATCTCACACCACACATGTCCTCTGTTGCCGTCATCTCTTCACTTGCATCCTGGCTCTCGTGTGTATCGGCTTTCACAGCTTTTTTGTCTCTTTCTCATCGGACTGAACAAAAATCCCCCAAACCTCTGCCAGTCATACTGCAGTCTGCCTGGCACCTCAGTAGTTAAATGGTCTTTAATAAAAAAATATCCTGTTGTGAAATTCTATGGAAGCTTATTTCCAACAAAGGACATGCCTCTCATAAATAAGTTGTCGAAACTCCTATACGATAAAGAAAGGTTTTTATAGAAAATCCCCCCAAATTAAAGGGAACTTCTCTGGAGCAACTTCATGATAAAACATACTTAATTCAGAGCCAGTTCAGTTGCTACTGTTAGAATAAACATCCCCTGAAACAGTGAGTGTTTAAAATCACACACATTCCTCCACATCTCCTTGTCACATTCCCATGAAATCCAGAAATAGAGCTGTTTCCCCTAAAAGCAGGACTGCAGGAGCCTGAGGTCTTGAGTCTTTCCCAGAAAGAACATCAAAACTGCAAGTCAGACCCAAACCTTCAGTCTGCGGCAGTTGCTGTGAATTAGGTAAATGATTTTTTTTACCTTTTTTTAACAGACAAAAAAGATTAGAGGTGTCTATTTAGGAATTCAAACTCTCGAAATGAATTGCCCCAGTCAATCCAGGTTGACATTCTCAAGATCACAAATGATACAAGATCTTGGGGACACAAAATTAGATCTGGGAGTATTCAGAAAACACATTTTTATGCAGAAAGTTATGGAGTTCTGGTCTTCATGTGTGTAAACAACTTGATTGGACTTTTGCCCATTTAGGTCAATAGCACCAGAATAAGCTGCATATCTTCCTTGCAGCTTTTCAAGCATTGTTGTTTTAGGTGTAATTCATCTGCAATGGCCAACATGCCTTTTGTTGCAGATTTGATCTTAGGTCTTTTTAACCGGATCACCTGACTGAAGTGGCAGAGAGATCTTCAGAACATGTATTTACAGGACTGGATTGTGATTAAAACTTACTCAATATCCTTTTTAGCATATCAGTAAAAGTCTAAGACTTTTATTGGGTTTATGATTCCCACACTTTTGGGACTTTCGGCTAGCAACAAGAATATGTCTGAGCTGCACTGAGTGTATCGCTAGTTAATGTTAACTGAAGAGGTCCCAAAGCATGAAATTGTGGGTTGATGTGAGGATTTATTTTGAGATGTGTAGACATTTGAGTAGGATGTTTGCACTTCCTGCTGAGAAACTCTTGAGAAAGGAACCTTCTGGATACATGAAGGTGTGGAGTGGCGGCTGTCAATCTTGTGAATAAAGCCTTTCGGACCAGAACTCTGACTTTCTGCTCTCTCTTTGCACTGCCAGTACAGCAGCTATACTGTTGTTGCATGATGAGCACACTATGCCTGATCAAGTCTTATTAGTGCATTGAATATTTTCACCATTACCTCTTTGTGTCCAAATCCTACACTTTTAACTAGACAGCCAAGCATTTTCATCACCCTTTTTAAGGCTTCTCCATACAGTCTAAATAACGAACACAGAATATTGACATAAACATTCATACAGCTTTATCCAGTCCAATATTTTGTATTTGATATATTGTATAAAATGAACAATCCTGTTACTTTGAACAATACAGCTTCATGTGATTACAACCTCATCCTCAGCAGCATGTTTCAAGCAGTTCTGAGAAGTGCAGTATTCCTGCTATGTTCATGTACTGTAAATCCGAAGGATTTGTAAGAAAGGCTTGTCAAGAGCAATATTCCTGGTTTATCTGTTTGAACTGGTCACAACGCCCTCTCGCCCCACCCAGATGTGCACACACGGCAGGTTAGGAAAGCAGTGCAATGATCAAGTCTTTAAAAGGAAAGCTTTCCAAGGGACACTGGGTCACGGGTGACTTCAGGCAGTTGTAATAAAGAGCTCTTTGTGAGTGAGTGAGTCACTGTTCCACTCCCTGAGCTTCTAGCTGCCTGCTTGACCATATAGACTGGAGAGGAGAAGGGGATTTCTCATAAAACTCTGAGAAGATACAGCTGTGGCTCAAGCCCTTAACACACCCACCCAACTGCTAACACTGCACAAGCACAGATACCTTCCCAATCTCGTCATCCCTCGGTACGAGAGTTATGAAATACAGCACTGGTACATTACAATCTTGAGGATAGGTCTTTTCCTCAGCTCTCTCAGATGGCAAGATCATCCACATTTTCCTCTCGTTTGTTTGTTGTTTTTTTTTACATTTATAGATATTTAGTCTGTATGCTTCTTTGTTTACAATTAAAGTGGAGCAGATTTTGGATTGGAACAAAAACCAAACCATTACAAATAACCGCAACCTACCCTTACCCTTTCCGTTTAGAGCTATGCAAGCTGTGTCCTAACCGACTTTATCACAGGCTAATGAGGCCCTTTGTTATTCTGGCCAGCCACAGATCTACCTGGAAACAAAAGAGATTAATATGGAGAAAGACGGACAAATGCCACCCATTTAGTTGCCATACCAGTAGAATGGTTCCATCCACTGCGACTTTCATTGCAGGACGAGGGGATTCTTTTGTTAAAAATGGCTTATTTCCTTCTCTTCGCCCATGATGATCTGCAGTACTAAACGACTAGTACAGATTTATGAGTGGCAAGTGGTTTCCTCATTTAAATTCAACCCACTTTTTGTCTGATTTAAAGGAATGGCTGACGCATCGTGTGGTACGTCCACCTGTCCGCCAGTCAGCCACCCCTCCTACAGAGAGTAGAGGAAATGCTGTGAGTTAAAAAATGAGTGTCTGCTGTCTCACCACAGTTCTGAGGGTAGGACTTCCCAGCCCTTGTCCCAGGACACCAGATTCCATTGAATTTCCTCATTATATTATTATGATGTTATTATAAAGCATTGCTTTTTACACTTTGTTAATTGCTTTTCGGCTCTAAATTAACATGGAGATACTTGTATTGTCTTAAGAGCCGTTTTAAAAAAAACGAATTTAGTAAATAGAAACTTTAGTCAATGTTCAATGAATGTGGAATGCCCAGTTAAGCTTCTGAAATGTTTATAAAGGTGATCATGAATTTCACTAGAGTTATAGTGCGAAATTAACACCTTAACTTGCACCAGGATCGCTAGCTTCACTTGTCGTTTTTGCAATTACATCTATGCCAATGTCAGTCGAGAAATAAATATAATTATGTTTCTGCTAAATTGTGAGGTGGACTAATGGATATGAACTACCTTACAGCTTTCAAGATTTTCAAAAAGCATTTACTGTCTTAGAAGAGGAACTGTTTAACGGTACATAGGCGCAAGTCCCTGCTGTCTGACTACAGGGGTGTGTGCGAGGTGGGACAGCGCATGTAATTTGGTTGGCCAGCAATGTGAACTGCTATAGGTGCATGAGCAAACCAGATCACATGCATATATTGCTATATATGGAACTTGTTATTGTAGCTGTAGAACTCTTGTAGTTAAATCCTATTATACTGTAAATATTACGAACATTAAACTTACATTTTGTGGTCTGACAGCGAGCCTTTGGACTGGTCATTACACGGCTGTACCAAGTTCCCACTATCTTATCGACCAACTGTAAACAGCCATGAGGTGGCAGTATGAATTCAAGCAGCACACAGCTGTGAAGAAGCTAGAAAGAACGATTTCAGACATGTCCATACATGTAGCGGATATTTGTTTTTCACCGCAAACATAAAAAAGTCTAATTTCGTGGCTCAAGAGATTTTCTTGGATAGAGCACGTTCTTCTTGTAAGATGAAACGCGAATCCTGTCCATCATTATTTTGCAGATAAGCGAGTGAGCTGTTGGAACCATTATACACTGTATTATATCATGTACTATATATACCGTATTATAATAGCATAGTCATTGACACTGTTGTTCATGGCAAGCTGTGTGCATACACAGTAATTCATGCGTTTTACTGAATCATAGCTCTGTGGGTTTGTGTCTCAAAGCATAACACATAATGTTAGAATAATAAACTGAACCTGAATTATTTAAAAATGCTTTCCTTATCTAGTTTTGAGAAGCAGTTTGTAATTGTTCAGGAAATATTAAATGTTTTTTACGTGTACAAAGATAGCATGGTGACACGTATGAACAGAACAGAACAGAGTAATGTTAGCCACATTACTGTAGGTGACGGAAGAGATCGATCTGGCTCTGAGCGAGATTCAGACACACTACTGACTGCTGAGACACTTTATCAAACTTGCTAACAGACCCAGGGCCCATGCTTATGAAGTATTAGTTGCAAGGGATGTAGTGCAGGTTTAACAAATATATTATTGTTACTGTATACGAAAGAAAGATTGTAAGTTGTTGTTTTTAAAACGAAACAGAAATGTTTGTTATTTCGGGGTAGCCTAAATAAACACCAGTTTGCAAACATGATTGTATCGGTAGTACAATCTAAACTTTCGCATTCCTCGCAAGATGACCCTTTCTTAGAATTTAAAGTGGGAACGAAATCTGTTCATTACGTTACTACTATACATTAGCTCACACTGAGATCTCACACGGCGTGATTATCGTGATCTTTGCGCACCGCCAATTTCTGCTTCGTAAATATATCCTTTCGTAGCTAAGGTTTCACGATTTTAATTGCAAAGCACTGTCCTGATGTGGTCTTTGTAAAGAACAGGATAATAATCATTTTGGCAAGGATATATTGTTCAGAACTTACTCTTCTGTTTTTTTATGTTATTAAACATTGAGATCGATGTGACCAGACTTAGGCTACAACTAATAAAAGTTTAGTCATGGCACATTTACTTACAAATGTGCCATGGTATCGTCGAAATGTATGTAATGGGAACAGTGGTTTTTTTTTTTTGGGGGGGGGGGTGGGCTTTTTGTCACATTCATTTTAAGCTTTACTTAAGTGTTGCTTCTACATAGGTGTGCACTCCGACAAACGTAAGGGCGCATTTTTATCCAAGTCTGTATTTCGCCGCAAACCTCGCCCTACCCCTTTCCACCTACACTGATTACTCAAGTAACTGGTGATGCATTCCTGGTGACGTCGGAAGTAGGGCGGGCGAAGGGGAGTGGGTCATTATAAAATTTCTTGGCTTCGCCTTCATTCAACAGCGTGGAGACCGGAGAGCGACGCGGGCGGAAAAGCGCACTTTCTCCGGGGAGTTGTTGGGGCGCATTCGAGCAAACTCGGGATCTATACTGTTATCTGTGGACTAAAAGTGAAACAAGGAACGTCCCTGAGAGCGAACTGTGACTATATGCTTTTAAAAATGAAAATGTCGGCAGTCGAACTTTCCCAGGTTTTAAAAGAAGGGGAGCTCGAAAAGAGGAGCGACAACCTCCTTCAGTTTTGGAAAAAGAAGACGTGCGTCCTCACGACGGACAGCCTCAACATTTACGCCGACAGCCAAAAGAAATCCAGAGGCAAGGAGCTCAAGTTGCAGTCCATTAAGAAAGTGGACTGCGTGGAGCGGACGGGCAAATTCGTCTATTTCACCATTGTCACTACAGACAACAAAGAGATCGACTTCAGGTGTACGGACGAGGACACCTGTTGGAATGCGGTCATCACCATGGCTCTGATTGACTTCCAGAACAGAAAAGCAATTCAGGACTTCAAATCGCGACAGGAGACAGAGATCGCCTCCCCAGGACAGCATGAAAGGCGAATGGCGAGGTCTCCCTGAGAAGTCCGCGACAAAAGACCTGAAACAAGTGGTGAGTAGCTCAAGACTCAATACCATTCATACTGTACATGACTAGACCGGTAGTGAACCGGTAATACCATTCATACTGTACATGACTAGACCGGTCACCGGTGGGTAATGATCTACACGCTGCTTAGTGCATCAAAAGTTGTAAAAATATACTTACAGTATGTGAAAAGATGTGAATGGCTTATGTCAAGTATCCCTGCCTTAGAGGAAGAATGGGTTTAGAATAATACAAAGTAAAGTCTTGACAGAATATCGGCTTCTGTGTTCTGCATTTACAAAGTCTAGAAATGTGTACTTAAACTATGATTGTTGATTGATAATGCGTAATTACTGTTGCATACTGACTTTTTGCCACTAACGTCTACAGAAAAGATATCTGGTTCAGTGCGTGAATTGTAACCTAATTTGTTTTATTTTATTTTTTTGTCTAGAATTTTAAAGTGGACCATGAAGAGTGCTTGGACCAAACGAAGACGTTATTAACAGGTCTGAAGATGAAGGAATGAGAAGGGCGGACACGTCCTTGGGGACTTCCGATACTGGAGCCGCGTGTGCCGGGCTTTTGAAAAGACTGAAGACTTCTTACCGAAAACCAAAGACTGAATCTAAAGACTCTCAAAGCTTCAGCACAAAGCTTTGGGTGGCTGAAACGCTTCGCAGTATCACATGTGTGTTAATTTATTTGTTGCAAGAAACCTCTTTTTTGCATATTCGAATTGTTTTAAGTTATTTGTATTTTAACTTGTATTTATTGTAATAAATATGATTTTAAAAAAATGAAAACGAATAGGTCCTTATTTTTACCCCCCTTGGGATAAACGGATTTTGTGGCCACCTCTTTCTCCAGTAACAACCATTTCAAAATACAAACACCAAACCCAAAGCCGTATATAAAAGAAGCTTTCACTAGGCTAACAGCTGAAAAAGTGGATGGGGAGAAGTGCAGTCTTGTGATGAATCTTGTACAGAATTGGACAAATCTGGATTTTTTACATCAGCCGAGTTCTTAAAAGGAACTAACTTCCTGCCCCTCCGGTGGCCTCTGTCCCCAATCCTTTTTTATGGTGCCAGCGGAGTCTTGCAAAACTAATTGGATTAGTTATTAGTCACTCTTACAAAACTAATTGGAACCCCTGTTGCTGAGGAAAGACTATGGAACTATTAGTGTTATTTTGGTTGAACACTGACAACTAATTTTACTACATTTATGTAGAAATAACTTTTTTATACAAGATGGGTATTCTGAGGTGGTGATTTTCATATATACAATAAGTTTGCTAAACTGTGAGATTCAAATCTGTACTCTTTATCGTGCACAACAGCCAGATGACATCTGAAATGCACCAGATGCTGGTTTGTCCTTTTCAAAAGAATCTGTTTCAGAAAGGTAGGATTCTAGAAATTTAGAAAGGAACACTAATTGTACCTTCTGCATGTGATATTTATGCATCTTGCAATTAAATAAGTATGGAAGCTAATCTGTCAGTATGAACGACCTGGAACACAGCTGCCTGTGTAAAAAATAGTTTTAAACATAGTAAAACAATGCTTACAGGAGATTCTGAATTAACAGATTAATATGTAGTTACAAGGCAAACAGCCAATCTAAACCTAACTAAAAGTGCTGGGGCAGTCAGGTGATTTCCACCTTTATAGCCTTTCTCAGAGATCACAGCTTAGTCACTCCTGATTCATTCATCAGGTAATATTTGATCTGATAAGGATTGCAGTTCCTCTGCTTACTTTTTTAGGAGGGATCCAACAATGCCTTTGAAGGTGGTTTTATTATTGAGGTAGGTCAAAGCTTTATAATGGTTATAACTGATTGTTGCCATGGTGATAGATTGTAAGAATGTGGAGAATGTGGAAGTTACTAACTGTATCACATCCTGTCATCTACCAGAGCACCATTCTGCAGTACACTGGCACCCCCCTTGCTTTAATTAAAGCAGCAACACTTGGCCCACTGTGCAGTGCGGGTTTATAGGTACAGGAATGGATGTGTGAAGAGTTGAGGGGAAGTGACTCCTGGGGATGTTTTTTTGCAGGGACTGTTGTATGATAACCTAGGCAAGATCGGTGTGGTGAACGTCTGACGACTGGTCAAAACAACAAAGCAAACAAAGAGTGTACCCTAAATTAGTCAATGTTCACAATTCTTTTACCACTTCTATGTGAAACATATATGTATTCAAAAAGGCAAAGACTGAAACAATGACATAGCAGACAACAGCCAGGTGACTATCATTCATGTGGGCTTGGACAAAAGATGTAAGTGGGGGTGCTTAAAATTGACGAGTTGAAATCCATTTAATAAATATTAAAGTAAGTGATATTCCCCAATTATTTTTGTCCTTTTCCCTCAACAAAATATGTCATTCGTCCTATAATAAGCACTCAGATATTAAAACAGAATTTATTCTGGACTTTCTGTTGCAGATGAACATTGAGATTCAGTTCCGTTATATTTCACTGTGAATGAGCTGTAGTGGTGCAAACTGGGAAAGTAACACATTTGTCATAACTGGGCAAGGTGCTAATAAACGTAGAGAAGGCTGCATCAGATTTATGTTAAACATAAATAAAGTTGACTGGCTGTAAAACTGGCTGGAGAGTGGTATGCAAAGAGCATTAGGTATACATTGTATAACTGGGACCTTACAGAGTTTACACAAGGTAATTGTGAAAAAGACAACACAAGTTGAAAACTTCAGCAAGGTTTCATCAAAATGAAACCACTTTTCTAAACATTTTTTCGATATTCTAATACTAGCACTCCTCATCCTGTTTTTCTTCCACAAGAACACTTTCAGCTGCTGGATTCCAGCCTTTCATGTGGCTGTGAAAACGACAGCAGCCATGACAATATTGACAACAGGTCAATACAGGTCATATAGTTATGGCTCCTCATATGTAACAGAAAAATAAAGACTGACGATAAATACATACAAAACACTTCATATTCTCCAGTAATTATTTTACCATTAGAAAATAGATATCAAGCATGATCAAAAAGGTATGTAGTTGGAAAACTTGCTTTGGATCTCACATTTCACTTGGTTAAAACACCCATGTGACATCTACAGATTCTTTCACAAAGTACTAGAAACCCATCCTTTCTTGTTTTTGTCCTAGGCTGTCCTCTCTGTATGGACCACATTTCCGCTCACAGTGGGGTTTTCTTCAGGATGAGAGATGATGTTCTCAAGACCACGTTCTACCTGAATCACCTCAAGTCCTAAGTGTGGATTGAGGAATGTGTCACATGGCCAGAGCTCGGAGGTGAGCTGGGACCTGTCCTCACACGTCAGCGGAAGGCTCTCACCCACACATCGTAATCAGAACAACCAAGATGCACGGTACACAGCAGCGTCTTGAGCAGCCATTATCACATTTAAAGGCAAATTTCAAAGAAAGGCCGCTGGTAACATCTGACAACTCATTACACTAAAAAAAATCGTGAATTGCGATTAGCTTGGTTTTCTGACCTTGTACCTGACACACTATTTCATCTGAATAATGTGAGCAAAATGAAATATCCTTCTTGTTTTGGTTTGTAGACCTTCAAGGCAGAGGAAGACTGTTTTCTCCCATCTACCCATTTTCTAACCACTTTATCCAGAACAAGGTCATAGGTCAGGCAGAACCTATCCTGTCAAGCGCCAGGCGCAAAGCAGGATACATCCTGGACAGGACGCCAGTCAATCGCAGGCCACACACAAAGAAGCCCATTAACCTACCAATAGGTTTTTGGACAGTAGGAGGAAACTAGAGCACCCAGAGGAAACCCACGCAAACACACTGAGAAAGTCCAAACTCCACGCAGATAGCAGCCCCGGGCCCCTGCGTTGCAAGGCAGCCAAGCCAGCCACCACGCGACCATGCCGAAATCACACGGCACACATCTATTTTTATGTCATTGCTAATACTCCAAAATGGCAAAATAAGATCAAATATTCTTTCTTGCTGTTGCTTTATTTGAAAAACAGATCACTTTCACTGTACGGAAGACACCCTGCTACAGGCTGATTCAAAATAAACAGAAATTATCAGGAAATAATTCAGAGGATTAGGTGTTTCTACAGAAAATGTGGTTTCCTTTACAAGTAATTGCTAAAGAGCCATGCATTGGTTGAACCAATGCAGTACTTAGTACAACACTATTTCTTCTGAGTTTAGCAAGGAGGCCTATTCAGAAATGTCTACGTAGAATTGCTATTTATATTTGGAAAGCACGTCATAAAAATATATCTGCAAATTGCAGGTGCAGCTCGGCCATCAATAAATTAGGTGATAACATAATGAAATGTTTTCCACTGCCTGGATGAAACCATAGAGGACAGTATTACATATATCTCTATGCATATTCCTTTTGAAAAGGCAATTTTCTGCTATAGCCAGAGGTTAGAAGTACAAATACATTTTACAAGCTAAAATAAAGAAATGTACAGTACTACTAACAGACAGGAATAATGGCAAGTTAACTGTGTAAAGTACTATAGTTCTGAACTAATACAAAAGGTTTTTGTCACATGGTAATTTTTCACAATAAACTTTTATGGATCTTAATGTTTCCTCATACTTGCTCAAAACAAATCTAGTTGAGCTGTTTTGTATGATAGTTCAAAAAGTAAGTGTGAAGGTGAAAATGTACATGGCTTATTTTGTTAAAGGGTGGTGTAACTTTTATTGCTGACAGAAAAAGTTAATAAAATCATAGTTTTGGGTTTTGGGACGGTAAGATTAGTTTTCCCATTTGTGTTCTATGCAGTAATCTTTTCCACAGGGGTATGTCTCCGTGACAATGAGAAAGGTTCACAGAGCGCTTGTAAAATGAGCTGGTACCCAGTCAGTTCTGAACCACGGAACAGGCTTTGAAGTAAGATCTGGCTATGAGCTGATCAAAGGAGCTGCCGATCTGAAGAGTTTTACTGGAATATGACAGGGTTAAAAATAACCTGTATTAAAGTTCCCTGTTCTTAACCACTTACCCTTCACCTCCATGTGCTTGGTGAATGTGGCAGGAGCAGACTACCGCAAAGCAACACCAGCTTTACACTTCTCCTGCATAATGATCAGACAGCCTGTCAAGTGCGACCCTGAGGCTCTCTGGTCTAACCTCTTCTTTAAGAGCTTTCCCTTTGTTCCCTTGAAAGACAGATCGACGTGAAGCATGGTGTGTTCAGAATCTGGTACAGAAACAGCTATAAAATACGGCCCTTTTTCACATTGTTTTTTTTTTGTGTGTGTGTGTATACAGTTCACTTTTATAAGGTGGAAAACACGGGGGGTTGAATTAACACCTGCAAAGAAGATTCGTTGTCAGTGTTGACATATCTTTCTCTTAGCGATGCTACAGAGCAGGGCCGCAGCCAGGAATTGATTTTTGGGTAGGCCTATGCAAAAGTGGGTGGCCCGGGCCCTGACTGACCGTCCTGCCAGCATAGGGGCACCCCTCCAATTTGCACTCCAATCTTCGAGCGGTATAATCAAACAGCCGAATTAGCGGCCCCTTTTGTATATACAAACTGTCCCTCTCACACACACTCAGGTTGAGCAACAATTACCTGGGCTGCCGAACGCTACTGTGCCACGGCGGACACACAAAAACGATAAGTACCTACCTCTGCGGTGAGGTTTTGGCCTTCTAGACCAGACACAGGCGTCGGGGTTTGGAATTGAATATGGCGATAATCTTGTCATTGTCTAGAAAGTCGGCAAATTCCCGTTCAAATGACAGCTAGTTTGGAAAGGTCTCTCATGTGAGGACTTTGTCTTTGGCTAAAGAAAAGCTGCAAGAAGTCATTTTCACTTGTTGCTTGTAACAGTCCGAAGTATTTCGTATGCCTGCTTTTAGATTGTTCAGTAGTTTTACGAGTTACTCTGAAGTGAATATTTTGTTGCAAAATGCGTCCGAAACACTGTATTTAAAATACCATCCGGGGTTTACCTTGCCTTGAAATATTCAGCGGACTTCGCGTAACATTCCAGAAGAACGTGCGCGCACGTATGGGTTTCAGAGCTTGGAGTAAATGCATCGCAACAAGGGTAATGAGTAATAAGTGAGAATAAAAACTGCAAAGGTAAAATATAAGGTTAAAATATTAAAGTATGAAGATCTTGTTTGATCCCTTCATGGTGCTTTTAAACTTGTATGAAACCCACGAAATTTGGTATTCTATTTTCGATGCCAAAAGACACCTAATTTGGAAATTCAAAAGCAAATCATGTAACGCAAACAAGGAAAAAAAAATCTTAAATTTCTTTGGATTGATTGGGTATGCCTAGGATCAATCAGGGTGGGCTACGCCCCTGTACAGAGCAGCAATAGAAAAACAGAACATTAGGATATATAGTTAAGTGCAGAATTCAATTATACAGAAATTATATCAAACTTGTTCAATGCATTAATAGAACATGATTTACAATGAAAATAAGATATTGCTGCTCCAGATTTGTTCCATATAAGAGTGATAAGGTATATTCCCAGACGTTCTGTAATGTCTTCACACTGACAGGTGAAATGACTCTTTTCAGTTTTAAAAAAGGCTACAGGGGTTCCTGATTCAAGTATAAAGTCTTAGATAAATTCAACCCAGTGGATTTCTTCAGGATCAACAGTGAAACATAACTCTGAGGACACAAGTGGAGACAACAGGGAAATACGTTTAAAATTGAATATAGGACTGGAACAGACATGTGGTGGAACTTGGTATCCTGGGTCCCTCAGGAAACAAGTGGACGAGATTCTTAACTGCCTACTAACAAATACAAATGCAAATTTTGCTCCTCTTGAGAATTCCCCTCATTTGCAACCTTTCCAAAACTTTTTATGTTTGAAGTTTTTGCAGAACAGAAACCCACAGATTCCCACCATTTCATCGGTGCTGTTTGATCCTAATGAAAGTGATCAGAGAGACAAAATACGTCCAAAGTACTTGGAGAGACCTGTTTAGCTGAGGACAGTTAGGCTGCCCAAACACCTGCCCCCCACCCCTCACTAACACAAGGAGTGAGCTGGGGAGTTTGTTGGCTTTAGATGGGGTGGTGGTGTGTGAGAGATACGTGGAGGAACGTACTGGCTGCAAGTGGAAGTGTGTGAGATTAACTGCTTTGAATCTGACCACTCACAAAACTGTTTCTAATACAAGACAGCAACCAATGCCACACTCACTGCTTACACAATGTAACCTTCTTGTGTATAGCAGACTTGGGTTCCTTTTATTGATGAGTGGTCACCTTTTTTTTTTAAGCAACCATCCCTGTGTGATTTACCACAGTAAAGACAGCCAAGATCTGAGGCGGAAAATTGGCCATTTGATCAAACCAACAGCTTCCAGACTTCAAGTAAGAATACTTGCAAATTAGAAACTCTGTATTCAGAATATTTCTGCACTTAAATCCCCTTAGGAAGAAATGAGGTTTAATAATAAATCAGGAATACAAGGACAAACAGGAAGGTTTTAATTTCATATAATCAAGCTGTTTTGAACTGATTTATTTTCCATATCTTCAGTACAAAATGTAATTAAAAATGTTTTCAAAATAAGAACTTCTAACACTTCAAAAAGAAAATAGATTTTGAAAAGAAATCTAACCTAATTAATTCTGACTATCACAAACACAAAACTAGGGTGATAGAAAAAAAAACGTAAATGCTAGGCTGTATTTTATCTTGCTACTGAAATTAGAAATCTCAGAATTATATCTTCACATATATTATTTATTTGCTAGACATTTAAAATTCTCACTGCTTCATAGTAGCTGACCTAAATTAAAAGTGTAATCAATGCATTTTCCTTTATACTGCATACGTTGAACTCCATGACATTTCTCCATGCTCTTTATTCTGTCTGGATTGTTATCTTATTCTGAGGAATTCTGCTTGTGGCTGAAGAAATTCCAGTTATGCTACAGACACAATGTGTGGCCACCACATTTTTAAACTGTAGCAGTAAATGAAGTCAATAGCAGTACAGATGTTTAATGAATTATTTGGGTTGTCTGAAGGGAGAATGACAGGAAAGAGCTGAGATACTGTATGATCGACTCCTTCATGATGAAGGAATCCCGTGATTGGCAGACAATAATATATATCAGATTTTGAGTGCCCTCACACATATATCTGCCAATTCAGGACTGCATGGTAAAGCTCTTGTAATGGCTTGCTCTTGCTCTGATTTGAACTCTTTACTCTCCTGTGAATTCGGAATGACTTTTTCACGTTGTCAGTCTTCTGTCTGTGTAGGAGTTCATCCCTGACGCTGTTCTGGTTTTTGAATGCCACTTTTCATGAGGTAGAAGAAGAGCAGTAAATTGACACCAAACTGAATGTGGCCAAACGAAGAGACACCATAGTTCTGGTAGAGGAATCCTCCTATAGTGGGCCCAATAGTGCGAAGGAAGGACTGGACGGATGCACACAATCCCAACATTGTACCTACGAGAAATGACATCTCTTTAATGGCAAATACTGCATTTCACTATGGAAAAAACCCACAAGTAGGAATTGTATTTGTCATGTTCATTGCACGATGTAATCACAAACTAAACCACTGTTTTAACAAGTGTTAAGTACTTTCAAAAGGAAGCATTGCCTTCTCTCCTTGTAACACAAGACATCAATAGCCCATAGGATTATGTGGTGCTGACAAATGGTCTCCAATGATCTCCATCTTCAGATGATCTGATGTTCTCTAATTCCTCTCGGGGCTTGCACAATCCGCTCCCCCATCTAATTTCCCCCTTACTTCAATTTCCCGCTTGTCCACCTGATCTGCGTAGCGGGGCTGCCCAGGTAGTCATTGTGCTTCAGGGATGGAAGAAGTGGATCTGTTCCTATAGTGCAGGTGAAGCGCTTTGTGATTCTTTGGGATGACAATTACCATTCAACACCAAGGCCTATATTTGTGAGATTATGTTTGTTTTCATTACTATTTCAATAGCTTTCAAACAACTACTGCCTGGTTTTGTGTGCAATTGCTTTGCGTCTTCTAAGGCCACAACAGTCTGGCCATGAGAAGGGGGCTATGGCATTCCTCACTGGATTTAACAACCTAAAGAGCTTCTGTGAAGGTGAAGTTGGGGTGGACAGAGTTTTATTTCAATTATAAAAACGTATTGTACATTCCCTACAAAATTAGGTATTGAGTGCACTGAACAGAACATTGTTCAATCAGAAGGGTCTGATTGAAGGATCTGGTGTCATGGAGAGATGACCACCATTTTGAGATTTTAAAGTTCATGTACTACTTTTTACACACTGGACTGCAGTCAATGTTAGGACTTTCAGGGATCAATGTAAAAGATTTTGTTTTATACATCTAATGAGACTTGATCTTTAGCATAATCCTATGAGCTTTACACTTTGTTCTTCAATCAATTAATACTATTAGGAAAACAGTTCACACTAAGCAAGTATTTGATAAAACCTTCAGAAATATGGATAATTACAAATTAAATGTGTCCTTGAAAACACTGGTTTTATACCTAGCACAGATATAAACATTTGGATATGGCTGTGCTAGAAACAAAAGTTTTTGTTAATCCTGAATGTGATTTATTGTGCATGTGTGTACAATGTTTATACTATCAGAGTAACTAATAGTTCTTTATTTAACCAGATAAATCAATCTTTCTTTGTATAACACAGCATTTAGAACAACCTTAGTAAACTGTGTGTAAGGGTACAACAGCAGTACCTGGTGATTTGAACCCACATGCTCAGAGTCCAAATTATTACTCCCCACAGCAGTTCCAAATTAAACACAGCAGCCTGGCTTAAACAGTCAGTACCCTGGTGAGCAACAGTCACCAGCCTTTCGGTTCACAGCCAAATGTACTAACTGATGTGCTTAAATAACAAGACATTCTAATCCTACATAATACATAGATAAAGAAATCAAGTCTACATTCCAATTTTCAACTATGACTGAGTGATAATTTATTATCTTCCCTTTGATAGATTAACAGCCCTGTACACCAGTGTCTGAAAACTAAAAAGGAATAAACGAAAATCTCTAACCTGAGTCAGAGGCAGGAACACTCTTTGTCAGCATGCTGTCAGTGATGACATTGAATGTGCTTAATGAGTACATCATTGGAATTACAATGAAGCAAAACTGGATCACATTGAACATGAAGGCCTGAAACAGAGGAACATTAGTGAATACCTGGACATTCAGAATTAAAACCCTAGACACACGCTTTTATACTGTAGGTGAAAACTGATTTGTTTACAAATTATATATCGTTTTTTGACCCAATTTCATCAAAATGGACCCATAAAGAATTCACATTTATTAAGAAAAAGTTCAGCACAAAATCATCAGATTTCAAACAAATTCAATCGTACGGCTTTCTTTAAGACCAAGAGGGGTTAGAGTGTACCTTTTGTGAAAAAGGTGAATATCTTAAAAAGACTCTTACATGTTGAGTAAAACAATAAAAAGTCCAGTAAGATGATGACCTTTTTCCTACACAGCATAACTGTTTATCACCTTTAAGTCTCTGTTACACCCAATGAAGGTTTACGGTTCAGGAGCTTGATCAATTAAACAAACAAAAGATCTTTTTGAGTTGGCTCAGCCTGCTTGGCTGAGGGAGCAACGGCCAGGCCACAGGACGAGACCAGTGGACCACTACCAGCAGTGGACAGAGCCAAGAGGCTGATGCAATGGTGGTTACCAGGGAGGGGGACGGCCAAATAGCAACAGCATTGGGAAGGTGTGTTAGACACCTGACACTTGTGCTTGCGTGAGAGTTTGGGTAAAGGAAGTAAGGAAATTTGGGGGTCTCAAGCCACCCAATTAAAACTCTATTGAAATTTAACAGCGCTAGAGCCTGTTCAGAGTTTTCAAACAGGGACTCAGTCAGACTCCTGTAAAGGCATTCTGAACATAAAGGCATTCTTTCAGCTCCACTATTTCCACTTAGAGGGGACATTCTTAATCCTTCCTCTGTCTCTGTTATTTCTTATCTTCTGCCAGCTTGATGCCCTTATTTTAATGGAATTTCACAAGTAGTTACATCATCCATATTGTCTGCTGCTTCATGGCTTTAGAGTCTTGGATCGTATGGGGAGGATTAGGATTAGGGATCAGAGAAATACCTCACCCAGGAGGGCTGTTAGGACAAATTGAAGTTCAATTTAGAACTGGAACTATGCTTTCACTGTGGGATGAAAAAAGTTGAAACCATGGAAATGGGGCCTGGAAACAGGCTCCACGTTAAGTACAGCAGCTGGAAGATAAGTTAAAGGGGGAATTAAATTCATCATGAGTGTAAGAAGGAATATCCAGATGGAAGATTTCCGTGCTAGAAAATAACGATTTTGTGACCTCAGCACAGCTGTTGTGAGCTCTGGCTATAGGAAACCGACTGTGACTCTGGCTATAGGTTTCCTGTGCTTGAGGAGATGGCTGGCAGTATCGTCTTTAAACACCAGTGATCTGAATAGTTAACCAACTGTCTGCCATTTGTTTCAGAGAGCTGGTAATTACAGACTAAGGACACATGACATCCTGCAGGCCTTCAGGGGGTGGGGTAATAACTGACAAAGGTTAAGGGTTGTGAGGCTGCTTCCTATAGCAACAGCTTAGCACAGCACATCAGAATGTCCGGTATGCACAATTCTTGGAGAAAAAAAAACAAACATGTGATCTTGTAAAAGGCTAGGTAACCCGACACTTACTGCCTTAGTTTCTTTAGTTCTTCTTTAGTTTTGTAGTTTGCTTTTTGCACTGCAATGGGTAGTAAAATATTTAGCATAGACACAAAGCACATTAAAAGAAGCCAACTTTATTGTTGAAGGCACTTCACTAACTCTTTTCCTTGTACCAGGTGACATCTGCCTGCCTTGCATAATTGCATAACTGTATCCTGGCATTCTACAAATGTTACAAATGGCATGTGAGCATTCAAGAAATACTTGCTGCATCATCTGCACGAAATACAAAATGATCTAGTTTGGTTGTTGACTTTCAGTGCAGTAACAATTCCAAACACTCACTGCTGCTCCTATTCCGCTGCATTGTAAAGGATAAGACTGCACTGCATGTGCACATCTCATCTATGACTAGAAACTCAGTCTTCTGACACAGGGTGTTTTGCAGTATACAAAAATGCCTTTTTATTAAAAAAATGGCAGAAATATATGGTCAAAAATCTGAATATTTTGAGCTAGTGAGAGGTGCTGTTATTTACAAAACCTGTAGAATGAGGCACACCTGGTGTGATTGAGTAATTAGCACACAGAGAGAGTGAAATTCCTCATGAGGGAAAACAGCTGGCGTGATAGATCCTGTATGCAGTTAGTCATGACTTTTGGCTAATGAAGAGATTAACAAGAACTGCCAAGAGGAAAAAGAATTCAGAGTGCATCTAGATTCCAGTGAGTAAGTGCTGTGCCGAAGGCTGGGCTCGTTAGTAATTGTTTGAGGTGGTTCACTGGCTTGTGAGACTCTGTGAAATAAGGAAGTCAAGAAAGTACAATTTAGGAATATGGGTCTCAGACTGTGAGATTTGGAGAAACAAGAACAAAGCACCTGCTGCTGTGTCAGAGGCGCAAGTTCAAGTTATAATTACTGAGTGGTGTCCCTGGCCAAACAGGATCAGCTCGAAGAATTGTAGACTGGAAAAGCTAGTGATTGCTAATGAAGATCTGGTGCTTGGTGAATAGATGCACTGTAGTTATTTATAGTGTTTATGAAAGTAAAGAGTGAGAACTTGCCATTAGATGATGAAATAGGGATCATAGTTTTTTGTGACTATTGCAAATGGGTGAGAAAGTTGAATTATCCAGTGTGTATTGACTACAATTTAAGACTTGTGCTTTTTATCAACAAAAAAAGTTGTAACTGAGTGAATTCAAAAGCACTAGTGTTGCTTGTGTGAGAGTAGAACAGTAAAAAAAAGGAGCTGAAAAGGAAGATGTTAGTCTTCCCCGAGGAGAAACCAACATTTTAATTCTAGCATGCCAGAGGGGGTCTGAAAGAACCAGACCAGTTTAAATGTGCAGAATCCAGAGACATGCTGGCAGTGATGGAATTACAGTAATGTTGGAGCTGGTGCCGCAGATGCATAGAGGCACGGTGAGCCACATGGCAAAAAGCGATGCCTACAGTAGGTGGCTGTTGGTATAAGTTGTTTTTAAAATGTATAAGAATACAGGAACATAAGCTGCATAATTGCACATCAATGTAATAAAAGATTTGACATTTTTGTTGGTTTTTGTTGGTTTATTTTAATGTTTTGTAGGGATTTTTTAGTAGGATTTTTTTTAAACACAAAATGCAGATTACTTTTGTTGATGACTATGATCCGATTTGACGATAGTTTAGACCCGACCTCCTTCTCTAGTATTGCTAGTCATTGTCTTACTAAGGTCTACCTTACTTTGAGCACCTACAAGTGGACAAAGGATTGTGCATAGTGAGTATAAACTGTATTAAATAAAAGCAGTCAGCAGAAATGTACCTGTGCCAATCCCACCAGGCTTGTGATGCTAATGGACAGCAGGAGCAGTGTGCTTTCAGAATACTTAGCTGTCATCCTTCCAATCACAGCACCCTGTATGACCTGCAAGAGTACAAGTGAATAAAGCAGAAGTTGAATGAGTGGGAAACTTTCAGTACCCAGGAGCTCTACAAGAAAAAAAAACTTAGCCAAATTGACTAACATGCACTGTCACTAAAATAGCTTGCCATTAATGGAATGTTCCTTTTAAAGCATAGCGAAAATAGCTGTGGGTCTCATCTCTGGCCCTGGGGGAATACTGTTTGCTGGTTTTCTTCTAGCTAAGCTCTTAATCTCCAGTGTTAAAAAGAAAACAACAGAATGTCTAAAAGAAACTCCATGAAATACCGTTTCTGAGTACTGATTTGATCTTTTTTTATTTTTTTCTGTCCTCACAGTCCATATATTAGGAGTTCCTGTGTGGAATTGTATTTATTGGTCTTCGATGACACCAGGACACCCAGCTGTGTTAACGGGATTTTACATGATAACATGTAACTGTGTTACATGACGCCCTACTGGCAATCCTGATGTTATGCTGCTGGGTAGCTATTTGCAAAGGGACCCTATGCAGATAAGATATCACAAAAAAATACGGAATAAACAGGGAAATCCGAAGTCAAAGTCAAAAGACTAGCAAAAGGTCAAGAAGCCAAAAAGAAGACTCAACAAAAGGTATCCAAAACAGATTCCAAAAATCAAGGTCAAAAGACAATCCAGAAATCCAAAAGCCGAGAAGAGGACCAGGGAAGATATCACAGAAGAGTAGCTCTCAAGGTATAAACCAACACTGAGCACTGTGGGGCCAGAGAGCTGGGTTTAAGTGGAGGGGGGCACGTACCTCATCCACGTACCCTCCTCCACTTAAACCCATACTCAGAGAATATGTACCTCATCCACCCAGGGGAGGCGTGGTGATGGGTTAACGAGGTCTGATTAACCTACGCCTAAGAGGTACGTACTCTCTGTTTGGGTGCCCTCTGGTGGCACTGGAACACCTGATCCTTCCAACCAGTAAGACTGGTGAACCTGTGGTGCCTTTTAAGTGTGCAGTCACCACCTTGTGCTGCTCAAAGTCAACTGTTCTAACAATGAAGTGAGAAGACAGTATGAAGTGCCACACAGACAAGATGTTTTATCATCTTATATTCAAGAGGAAGCGACAGGTTCAAGAAAGGGTCATGTGAGTTCTTGCACTTTATATAGCAAAATCACAATCTGTCATACTCAAACGAATCAATCTATTAGCACTGTGTTATTAATAATCAAGGGTGAAAGCATGCTCATATATATGAGGTGAAAGTATTGCCAAGTGAAGTGGAGTACTGGTGGGAAAATGGAATAGATATTTATCCACATAAATGTCAAATAAAGTCGCTGATATGAAGGCTACTTCCGATTGTCTGTACCTGCTTATCGTGTTCAAGAAAACACAGGTGAAACACATCACGTATTGATTACAGATGTTTGATTATCACTAGTGGATTTCAAACCTTTATATCCAAAATGTGTATGTAAATTTCTCAGATAAAAGCTGACAGTACCATCCTGATGAGAGCATGTCCGAATCCATACTGAATTTATGTGTTCTGAATGACAAGAGAACGAAACACATTTATTGAGCACTGCAGTGCGGAGAGGATACACCTTCTAAATGGTATGAGCCTCTACATCATATTAATATTGGTGGTGTTACCCAACAACCAGTTTTCAAAAGAGAAACAAATTTATGCTTTTAATCTAGTATTAAGACAGTTAAAACAGGAAAATTGTTCCAATCTTTCTTTTTATGTAAACCAACCCCACGATGAAGTCAGAGCCCACATCATGGCTTGTGTACTCTACTCAGTAGGGAGCTCTAGGAGGAATGTGACCTACAGCAAGGTGAGAGGTCTCTGCACAATGGACTGCAGATATGATAGCCATCTATTCCTCATCTAGAGGCTAATATACACCCATTTTCTTCAGGGACGTCCTGAGTCACAGCAGTCTATGACGTTGGTTTAGTTTTTGTTGGTTTAGTTGGTTGAAACAATGGTTTAGTTCTGCAGACCATTTACACAATTTCTAACGTCAAAGCAGAATAGTTTTAGAGAGCTCTGTTGACACAACCAGCCCAATCTGAGTAAATAGCTCTACTTCTCTTACTATGAACAATAATGTTAGCATTCTGAATTCTTCCAGGAAGCACTTCCTATAGAGTAAATAAAACGTGAAAAAAACTTGAGTGAAGACGAGTGACTGTAATGCAGGCGTCTGTGTTATGTTAGCATTAGATGATCACTCCCAAATGTGTATTGGCATTGCTGGTTTATTCTGCATTTTTCACCCATCCACCTCCTCCACTCTGTTGGGTATGATACACACTAGATGAAAAAAACTACACAACTACAAAGTCATAAACTTTAAACAAACTTTCTGGAAAGAAGGGCTGCTATGGAAGGCCTTTTCGGTAAAGTAATGTTTACGTGAACACGATGTTTAGATGGTAATGAATTTAGGAATAAACAATTCGTCATGCGTAATGGGCTGACGTAAAGTATTATGATTTTAATTCAGAGTCACAGGATGAACTGTAGACCTTACTATCACCAAGCAGAGATAAGACGACATCAAATAGAAACACAATTGCAATCAGTACATTTTTTCTAGTTCTTAAAGTGCATTTTCTGCATTTTCTGTGAGAAAATGCCTTTTACTCTCACCTGAGGAGATGCATTGTTGTACAGGGCTCTAACTGCACGCTTTGCTGTATAGTTCTCTGAAGCATCACCTGCTGATCCTGAAAGTAACTGCTCCCTAGCATGTAATTGGACCTTTCTGTATTCTGAGATGGAATGTGGGCTTTTATTTACTAGACAAAAGGGGGGAAGACGTTTACTGAAAAGCCAGGTAAAATATACAGCCCCTGCGTGACTCCAGAAACGAGACAGGTGAGCTTAAGGGTGGTGACAGGTAATTTCCTCCTTGGCTGTGACTCATGCTGAAAGACTTTGTGGAGAAGTGTGCTTCAGTTCTACAGCTACATGGCTGAATAAGGAACCAGCCACCATATCCTGAAATGCCTCTGAGCAACTGCTCAAGGCACCAGAAGACACACCCTCTAACAGTCGCCATGACAAATCATTAATGTATTGTTCTTATTCAAGCACATAATAAGGAGACTTTGGCTTGTTCTGACAGATGAAAAAGGACAGTTTAATACTCCGTTCATACAAAGCAGAGCATACACTGCTGTGATGTTCCTATAGTGAGGAAGACGCATATATTGTTATGTGAATAGCTTGTAGTAGTACAGGCCCAGGAGAGGATATCACATTATGGCCAGCAGTCTGCTACCCTTTCCTGCAGTGGTGAATGCCCAAGGGCCAATATATGATTTTCTGAATACTGTGTACATATAACAAAATTGTATATTTGAATATGTTCCTGAAATGGATCATTTATTTACATTAATATTCATGAACTATGCCCATGGAGCAGAACAGTGTGCGTTCAATTGAATGTTAATGACGTCTTTGAATTATTCCCAGATGGTACAAGCAACTGTGCTCTATTTTTTCTTTTAATTTCATCTATTGATTAAAGAAGTGCCATCTAGTTTTATTACAAATATGGCCCATAAATTTCAGCCATACAAAATGTGGCCCTATGGACAGTGTTCACTGACAGACGTGCCCTTTTATACCTCAGGAACGGCAAGTTTCCTGAACTGCAGCTGTAACCTCACTTTCCACAAGGGAATACGGCAAACCAGCACTATAGCATCTCAGACCTACTGCGTTAGGCCTAGGTCAGGCCATGTGACGGCTTGGATTATTTGAGATAGGCTTGGCTTAATCCTCTTGGTTAATGGGTATCTTCCTGGCCACAAGACGAAGAGGCTTGAACCCCATTCAGAGAGGAGTGACCCAGGCGCAGCTGCAAGGATTGAGATGGGGCTTTAAGACGAAATGTGAAGTGAGCTGCTTCTGTTCAACTGACAGAGCTAAGTTCTGTAATATTTGTGATTAATAACAGCTGTGTGCAATTCCCTTTCATTGTTATGCTCCCGAACTCCAGTTAATAATATCCAATAACTAAGGTGTGATTGCAATTAATCTTTTACAGGTAAATGGGATATATATAGGTCACAATTTGATTTTGGAGCAATCTTCCATGATAAAATGAAGAGGATTTGTCAATATGCTCCTCAGTAAGAGTTAAATCCCACTGAAAAGCAGACCTCTGTTGTTCTTTTGGAGATCCAAACACTTAATTTAACACCTTGGTGGCCTTGTAGTTTCTAAAACTAATATAACAAAAAAAAGAACACAGTCTATATGAAATGCCGTGACAAGTAAGAAAGGAGTAAAAGTGCTATATTTTAGGAGTAAAGACACTACATTACATGCTTGATTTGTTTTAAACGCATCCACTGAACCGTAAACACAGAAGGCTCACTTCCTTTACTCAACCTCACGCTTTCCCTGCTAAGGTTACATTTTTTGAAACTTTAACACTTATTGCATAATTTACACAATGTGGGAATGATCTTTAGGACAAAGAAAATCATACCCTCAGACCCTGGGGACTGAAGTGTCTCCATATTTTGAATGTATGACTCAATGTGCTTTGTCTTTTATTGCAGAGAAACGCACAAAAAATGTAGTGCATAAAAAATCCCCACTAGCAAGGGTTCTATCAGGAAGACAGCACATGAGGTTTTTCCAGTCTCATGAGTAGAGATTCAGGAATATTTGAGTTTAAGCTGCAATCATGCTTGTATATAGCCATATCCACTACACTTTTGCATAATGTACCATAGTAGATTGTATGTATGTAAGTCACCCTCTCTTTAATGACATCTAAAGTACTAAAACACTGGCTTTACAGTATGTTAATTAAAATAACAATGATCAACGAAAAGAAAGAACAGTAATCACAAACTTAGTAAGTAATCAGCTAAAATAAACAACATTAATCCGTCCTCTGCATCTACACTTTCCATCTCTGCCTTCACGGAGAATACGCTGCTCTGTGATAAAACTGCCAATGAGCCCTTAAAGCCATCTCTTGCCTGCCAGCGCCCGTGCAGCTGACACAGAACCTGGAGCGTTCAATACAGTACAAAACCGAGGCCACACTGAGCTGTGGATGCTGGGTAGTGGGGACTTATGGGCAGGGGGCACAGAGAGGCTCACTACCTGGATTCACCTCATGATCCCAGTCTGTTGTGCAGCTCCTTTGAAAACTGCAGTTCACAACCTTTGGCTCTGTTCTTCTTCAAACCAAGGCCCCATCAGCCAGACCAGACAGCGAATAAGTGAATTTGCTAATGCTCATTTTGAAGATGTCAGGACCCAGCTGTACATAAATAAAATAATAAAATAAAAAAATAAATTGGCTTATACATTTGGGTATTATCCAACACAGGAGCCGTAGAAAAGGAAGGTCAACCAAGGAAGGAATCGAAAATTATTCACTGAAAATTGCATTCTTACTCATTATTATCACATTGGAGTTCATAAATCACTGTTTATTGTTTTTATTGTCCATGCAAAATCTGAATGTTAGGGAAACATCTTTAGCCACATTTTAAAGCAACTAACTGTAAATGAATCTGGTCTCCTGTAGGCAGCTTTCCTACACTGACTTCTGCAGACTGTCCCAGACTCTGATCACTCGCTTGGAGGCCATATCATATTTCACAGCTGTTACAGAAGTCTTCATAAAGGGATGTCAGAGAGGGAAATGTCTGTGTCAGTCTCAAAAGTGGGAAGACGTCATCGAGAGCCCTGCTGGTGAGAATAAGAGAAGCTGCCTTGTCTCTTGACACCATAACAGGGTTAACGGAGACATGGGGGCTGTGTGGGTGTGTGAAGAGAATGGGTATCCTGTCACCCTTTTCATGCTATCATGAAGGCTCAACTTTCAGCAAAACAAAAAAAATAACAGATTAAGTTCCTAAACTGTAAAACAGTCTCTGCAAGCTTGCCAAGGGGACCTCTCTGCTTTTGTCTTTTTCTGCAGAGCTTATGGGATTCAATTATTATTGACGTAATGTGTATTTTTTGTTCTTGAAAGTAAAATCTTGGGTCAAATGATAAAACCCTTTCCCTGTTATTTATTATTTTGATGTAGGTTTAGGATTTCCTTCTTCAGGCTGGGGCTGTCATACATCTCCATACGTCAGTGCAATACAAGCAAACTAGACTTGGTCACTTGTCAAATTTAAATATTTAACTGTCAGTAGTTTAATGATCCAAGAATCATATCAACACAAATCTTACAGGATAAAACCACGTCAGCTCTCTGTGTAAAGTGAAAATGCATTTTCTGAATGGTCCTAATCGTAATTTCCAGATTAGGAGCACTGATTTGTATTTGGGGTCTTTTTATGTTGTTGATCTTGAAGAAGTCCCCTGGATTGACTTGGTCAGTGTCTTTTGGGACGTTGAATATCCGCATCACTTTTGTTCCAGGCTAAAAAAGATTTGGTTCCATTTGGTTCCAGTATCTTCAATCCACTGATTACTCTGGTTTTACCATCGTACAGTATTATTAGACCTTAATACTGAATAATAATGAAGGACCAAAACCAATGCTGCTTAGAGAAAAACCTTAAAGGATTTAATCTTGATTGCAACTAGAACTACAACAAAATAAAAAAACAAAACCAGAATACATAGTGTACCACAAAGAAGACAAGAGATGAAACTTGTTTCTCATCTGCCTGTGTGTGTTCTGTTTTGCTGGGTCTATAGTATTTGCAGCTAAATAGATCACCTGCGACTCCTGCAGTGTGAGTTTGAGTAAATAAGGAAATGGAAAAGAAGCAGGTTGGAGTTACACAGGCTTTGCATCATAACACCTCTCCCCACTCTATTTCAGAGGTTATTTTTACCACACTGTCAGAACAGCAGACAGCAGGGGAAAAAGCAGGTTCATGTGGGACATAAGTAATGAGATATTTACTGACGAATTTGGCCAACAGCATAGAGAATACAAATGTATATGTACATACAAATGCTTAATTTAAGGCCAGATAAAGTGAGCTGCTGGTGTCTTCTCTGTAGCTTTCCATCTGTCCTTGAGGCTAACTTAAAATGAAAGCAGCAGTCTAGGAAGCTTTGAAAATAATAAAACACAAAATCCCTAGGTGTATTGACTGTTGTGTTAAACTCTAATTCCTTAAGAACACTATTCCCAACACTATCTCCCCTTCAGGACACGAATAGATGAATCTTTACTGTCATACTGCGCTGGCTAGAAAAAGAAAAGGCCACATTCTCCCCATGGAAACCCGCTCTCCACAGATTGATGTGAGAGGTGACTTCATTTAAGACTGCAGAGGTCTGCAACACACTACTAGGCAATACTGGTCAATCAAGGACACCCCTGTAGTACCTCAGAGCTGCAATGAGAGGATTAATCAGCCTGGAGACTGATCAAGAGTGGGAACAATTTCAATAGACAGGTTCCAGTCATTACATCCATCATCATCTGTTGGTCAGTTTTTCTGTCCTTCCAACTACACAATGTAAAGAATTTCCTAGTTTCCATTTGTGCAAACTTACAGTATCTACAGTTCTCACTGCATGGTTTTATCAACACTCTTATTTTCCAAAGTACTGTACAAAAAGAACCTGAAAACCAAAGGTACAAATATTTAATAGAGCCATGGTGTGTAAAGTGTATAAGATCTCAGACTTCTAACCCGTAAGTTCCAAACATTTTCATTTTGTTAGGTTGACCCTATTATCCAAAGCAATTTCCATTCAGACTGATTGATATGGGAATTTTTACTAAAGCAATCTGAGAGAAGTACCATGCTCATGGATACAACAGCTGGGACCTATCCAGTACTCCAACTGCTTATGTACAACATTTGGGGTTTTCTTATCTTTCGATTTAGGTCATTAAACTGTCCTTATTACCGCTTCGGATTGTGTCTGCAGACGTATGCCTACCTTTCTGAATTTATGTTTCTCTTTCAAGACTGTTTACCATGAGCGACCCACTGCTTACTGTGCACTGGAATTGTTTACTACTGTAGATGCGTCATGTTCACTTTCATAAATCACTGAAGAAAGGAGGTGGGAGAAGTGACCGATGGTCAGTCTGTCTAAACTCCTCCAGCCTGCCTACTCACTGAGTCATGTGATAAGATATTTTTGTCAGTGAGGTGTTTTGACTGAAAATTGGAGAAGCCAGGTTCTAACTTTTCTTATCACGAGGTCATGTTCTCTTGTGGGGCCAACTCTAAATCACACTAATATTGGTAAACCACTATACTCCCAGCCAGAGATCAAGATAACTCCATTTACATAAGGGGGTACTTAACTTTTAAAGCACACTTACAAATTGTATTTTACTTCATGTAAATATATGTGAGGCAACATGGTTAGGATTGCTGCCTTACAGCACTGGGAACCTGGGGTCAATTCCAGACCTGGAGTGCTATCTGTCTGTAGTTTGTACATCCTCCCTGTGTTCACAAACTCTTTTCTCCCACAGTTCAAAAACATACTCGTACTGTAGGTTAATTGTCTTCTGAGAATTTAGCCCTAGGAGTGACTGTGTGTCCATCCTGTTCTGGACTGGCGTCCCATCCAGGGTGTACCCTGACCTGTGCCTACTGCCCTGACCTGAGCCAGACTCTGGCTCCCTCACGACCCTGAATTGGAAGAAGAAGTCAAAAAATGGACGGATGGACAATATATGTAAATGCAATTAAAAACTGGGTTGTGTGTGATGTACAGATATACATTACAGGAAAATACAAACATAAAACCATTTTAATCTGTAATTCAGAGTTTCCAGAAAACTGGATTAAGGTGATGACAGCCAGAGTAAAGGGAATCTTTTGTGTTTTCTGGGCTTATGACTAAGGAATAAAGCAGAAGTTGGAAAGTTTGGTAAAGTTCAGTGTCTTCTGAGTGAAGAATTTATCGAAAAGGTTGTTAAGATTAAGAAACCTTCTTCAAGACAAGAAAATTCCAAACAAGATTATGATTTTTTTCTCAGAAATATGGAAGCCTTCACAACACAACAACCTCTACATTCCTCTTTGCGTATGTTGTGATTAAGGCCAAAACAATACATAGTAACAGAGAAAAATGAAAATATTCCAAATTTGAGTTTCATAATCCCTCAAAATTATACAGCACAAAACACAACCAAGAACATACTAATGTAGGAGAATTCCTTTTAAGAGTGCCTTGATTTATTGCTCGTTTTACTGAGCTCTGAAGCTAATTACAGGCGTGAATGCAAGGCCACAGAAGCTACAGTGATTTTGTGTGCAGAATTGTTCCTGAGCCCAGGAGTAAAATAACTTTCATTGTGGATGGAAATGGTATGTTTCAGTTAGGGATAACTCCAAGCAAACTGTATCAACAGCACACAGAACCACAAACCTGAACAGTATGTACTATTCCATAAATGCTGGGAACCTGGATTATTTTCACTAAATTACAGAAAGTTTGACTATGTAATTTAGATAGTCTTGTGGGACATTTCTACGTTGTCTAATTCCTATAATTTAAACAAAAATCTTCCCTTATAACAATGGTTCTTATAAAGAATGAAAAATCTTTCTCTCAAGGAACAAAGCAGCCTTCGCGTCAGGAATAAAACAGTGAACATGAATTTTTACATCAATCACACATGGATTTCTAAATGGACTGAGATCATTTTTAATTAATAGATTGCTCAATGCATTCTCAGCACTTTGAGAGCTAGCTTTTCATCACTTCGGTGTTACCAATCTGTTACACCCAATATTCGTTTTATTGCTTAATTAACAAAAGCTATAACTTGGATTAATTATTACCTGGTCTTTATTCTTTATGCATGTGAAAATGTCTTTGAGAGGTACATGAGAGGTACTTAGAACTACCGACCATGCAAAAGAAAATCAGATTGCCAAGTTCTTACATTAAAGGAAAATGTTAACCCTTCATTTCACTCACCTCTATAAATTTACAAACTTTCAGCACAGCACATTTTCCAACATCTGCTACCACATATCATTATTTGTAAAACCCACCAAGCAAATAGTACATCAGGTTAATTCTTAACTCTCTCATTCTGAGACCCCAATCTTAACAATCATATCGCCATGCCAGGTATTACATTCAAAATGGAGTTCTCATGATTGAACATTACTAGACATGCTAACAAGAGCAGGAAAAGCCAGAACTATTGAGTCATTACTGTTTTCTTTCTACAGCTGGAGGACTGAAATGAAACCCCTTCCAGTAAGAACGAGCGGAGATGAAACCCTTCTTACCATCTGAACGACCCCAAAATAGGCCATGAGGTAGCCAGTCTGCTCAGCCTGCAGCTGGAAGAAGTCCATGGCGATGATGGAGAACATCACCTGAAAGACACCTGCACATGGAGAGAGGGGGATGAGTGATTGAACACCAGACACACAACAAGGGACATTCCCTCCACCACAGTCCAGAAGAATTTGTATTATACTGGTAAATATTCACACCTTCATACAAATAGTTTGGGCCTGTCTGGCCCTTAGCTAATTTTGGAAAATGTGGCCTCTCCAGGAAATCGATCTTAAGCAAGAGATCAGGAAGCAGACTGGAAAGATAATGAAAAATATTCCAGCTGCTGCATTATCCTTCATCGTTTATCGGATATACAGCAGGCAATCCCCATCTGTGGCTGGAAGTCATGCAGTAGCTCGTCACTGCCAAGCAAGCCAATCCTGCATTCTCAATCTGCAGAGGAAGCTGAAACTGCCCACCTTTGAGTCTGAGGCTGTTTGCAGTGAGATTAAAAACTTATATTTAAACATACTGATTGTACCCAGCATTCGTTAATGCTGCTGTGTCCCACTGTGTTATTCAGACGTATTTGTTCTTTTCTTTCTTATGCTGCTGTTATTCAAAAACAGTCAGTGGGCCACTTAGTCAGGATGTCATTTTAAAAGAGAATATGTTATTTAGACATAATTTTATCTCCATTAAATGATAAAGACAAGATAAAGAGAGTTAAAATACTTCATTAAAACGAAAACATTCACAGCCTTGTTCACAGCTCTGAATCTTTATGTACAGTATAACACAGGTGTATGGTATAATTTAAATCCTGCTGATTTCACCTTGGAGAATTGTGAAATACAGAAATAACAATCTTAGATTCCAGAAAATGTTTCCAACTTTTTTTCTTCATCCTTATTTGCATTCCTTTACAAATCTTTCAAGAAATCAAAACATCAGATGGAGTGAAACCGCATCCTCACTGAGGAAATAGTCATGTCTTAAGAATTTCCTGTTACTTGGAGCTCAAGGGTCCATTCTTTGCACTGAGAATGAAGTCCAAGAGTTTGCTTCAGTACAGTGAGGGAGGTGAAAGCAGTGTGGAGCTCTGAAGTTCGTGTTTTCATTATTTACAATGAAAGAGCTATTCTAAGCACAGTATGCCAACATCATGTCTACCATGAAGGATGCTATCTGGAAATAAAAACAAGAATGAAACTTTTTAGTCTTTCCAAAGCAGTAATTCATTCCTTCCTTGAAAGATTAACAGGAAAAAAAGGAAGATTTGTAGTTGAAAGTTGAAGCTCACATGTGTGTCAATTTCAGTGGTATTGCTGGCGACAGACCAGTACCTGTATTTGTTTTGTACATGTTTGTGTTAATATTTTAGGTCTTAAGAATGGCAATTTTTAAGTTGAAGACTGGTAAGTGACCTCAAACCTATGATTGCAGAGCACATCTTGTGGTTTGAGATTCAAGCGATGTGAGATTGATATACTGTATGCGATGATTTAGTCACAGACAATTTTGGCCTCCTTGCTCTACAGAACTGAAACCCTTTGCCATTTTTCTTAGATGCATTTTAAAGATTCAGTGTGTAGAAATAGATATCAGTATTAAATAATCAGGCAGCCAACGATCCAGGAAATAGTAAATGCAGAAAAAGGTTCTGCCAAAACGCAGAATTTCTTAACGAGATTGGAACAAGTGGATGGTAGAAATTTCCAAGTTCTTTTTACATGAAAAATAACTAGTCATTTTAAATGTTTGTGGGAAAAAAAAAACATTTGCAAATTATGACTAATCAAAACTATACACAAAAATCAATCTGATTTGAAGACCCTGAAGAATATATCATAAATGCTCTACAAAAAGAGCATTACTGGTTCTTTCTCACCTTGGGGCACTCCTGATATGATCTTGACTGCAAAGGTTTTGCGGACTCCAGGGAATTTCATGAGCCGTGTGATTTCACTCAGGTTAAACACTGAGCCAGTCCCAGCCTTCTCTAGAGCGACACCAACAAGGTTTGTGTATTATAAACAACAACAACGGAAGTGAAACCGATCTTAATGTTTCAACAACACTTATCAACATTCAATCGCAGACAGTTCACAATTCTGTGCTTGGTACAGACTGCAGTTTGGTGGGTTTGTGGTAAGTGACTAGAAAATAAAAGCTCAATTCAGTTAACCCAAGGAGATAACAGACTTTCAAAAAGTGAGATTTCAAAAGGGATTATTATAGTTTGTTTTTCTGTCTGTTTTTTGCCTTTGGGCAATTTTTTACCAAAGTAAAATTAGAAATAAAATGCAAGACTTTAATATAGCACCATGTATAACAAGCTCCTTTCATGAAGAAAAACAAAGTGCCCTAACATCTTTTTACAATGGACATAATATAATATTCATATGATATCATGGCCATGTTGATTCTTGGTGAAAGTAATACATTCATATCCATGTTAATATTTTTAAGATTCAACTGGTGTCAGCTTACTGGTGTAACATTTCCATTTTTAATTTCAAATTAGCTTGAGCCAGTATATGTCCTAAACATCACCTCACATTAGAGACACTGTTTGATTTATTGAAATGGTTATTACATTTTGTATAACTGTGGCAGACAATAACCACGAGGCGGACACTGTAGGAAGAAATAGAACAACTTAAAATAAGCTGGTGGCAACAAGGCTACTCAATTGCGTCTTTGTTACAGGAATCTGCATTTCATGTTGTGGAGCAGATATTATCAACAGCCATCATTTATGTGAAGAGCACAAACAACTGCCAGGGGCTGTACTAAATAAGTCTTCATTTCACTGCACAGATTCCCCACAAAATGCACAACTGTATTCTGTCCCTCTCATTGAACTAGTTCACCCGAAAGGCTTTAAAATATTAAATTACTGTAAAACATATTTTACACCACAGCTGTTGTTCATTTTAACAACAAGGCTTATCGCTTTCACACATGACATAATGATGGCTTTGCCTGAATATTCAACCACTGCAGAGAAAAAAAATAATATTCATGACAGCAAAGAATATTTTTTTCCCAAATAAGAGAAAGACCATGACAAGAAAAGACACAAAGAGAGGATGGAGCCAAGGATGTAGAGCTATACAGAAAACCAGAAACTGTTTACAATCTGCTCCAGAATGCATTCTGGGTCGCCTGTCTGCAATGAAGAAGTGTTTATCAGGGTAAAACTGATTACTAACCTTTGTGTTTTTTAATCACTGCCTGGAATAAAAGTCATAGGTTTACAGACGTACAGAAAATCTGGCGCATCTTTCATGCAAGAAAAGGTTTGTGTTTTCAGTCTAAACATTGTTATACGTCTGGATGGATATTTTATGCAGAGCAGATGAATGTTTTCCACAAAGTGTTTGCACTATTTGGAAATGGTGTGGCCAGCACGGTGCTGTGGGTTCCAGGTTCAGGTCCAGACCAAGGCTCTTTCTGTGTGGAATTTGCCTGTTTCCTCTGAGCCCATGTGGGTTTTCTTTGGGCACTCCATTTTCTTCCGATGAGAAGATGGTTAAGATCGTTGATGTCTTAAATTTTGGGTGTGTCCTGCACTGGACTGCTCCAGCATTCAAGGTGTAATCCAGCCTCGAGTCCCTGTACTTCTGAGATGCTCTGAGGTGCCACATCCATTACCAGGAATAAACATGTTTCTCATAATGAGTAGAGATAGTGTGTGAGCTCAAGAACAGCTGTATGCATTGGTAAAACACTTTAGTTTCTTATTAACAAAGCCTCAGTTGATCTTAAACACAATTTATGTACTAGGAAAACAGCTTGTTTGTAAGTCAATGTACATAACCGCAGTTATAAGGACCTTACTGTCAGTGAGACTCTGCACTCCAGCCTGGTTTTTAGTATGTTTAGGAATGAATTTCTGAACAAGGATAGTGCTGACAAGACTTCCACCGGCTGCCACAAATGCTGCAAAAGATTCCCTGAAAGACACAAGGCAATGAGACACTTCATTTTTCATTTACACACTGTCTACCATGTGAAAACCCAGGCTGGACTGGCATACAGGCCCATAATTAACCAAAATTAGTTTCTGCTGAATGAGAAGGGCTCTCATTACACTTACAATTATGTATAATTTTAAGAAAAGAAGAGATAAACAAGAGAAAACTGATATTTGGAGCCATCCACCGATACAAAAATATCCTACTTTGTAGGTCACAAAAACACAACAAACAAAAAAACACCAAAAACAAAGAGCAAGTCTCAGCCTTTTAATTTCTTCACAGTCACACTCGTACACACTCGTCTGATTGATGCTTTCAAATGCGCTATAAAAATGGAACACTCTCCACATTGGGCCCAAAGACTAGGACGGTCACTTACAGCTCTGAATGTTAGAGGCTACAAGTTCTTAAGCTTCCAAATAACTGTCTTATAGGGGGGTATAAGAACAATATTAGGGACCCTTTATGTTGAAAATTACACAACAATTACGAGGCTTTTAAAAAAGTCTCGAAAACAAATGTTAGATAACTAGTCTTGGAGTAGATATGGTCTTGGAGTCAACCAACGCCTATAATAACTGCAGCTAAGGCAGCAGCGATTCAGCCTGGGTCTATGAAAATTGAAGTCAGAGGTGATGGGGAACCACTGCCTCAGCCGGCGTGCTCACTGCAGCCCCTGGCCCGAGCTGTAACCCAAGCTGGAGGAAATGCCATTCCCTCCCACACTCCGGGCGCCTGCACAGGACAACAGAGAGCAGAGTGTTTCGCTCCGAGGAGGAGGAGGAGTGCCTCTCACAGGGAAACACTGGCGAGCAGCGCAGCTGGCACAGGAGCAGCAGAAGCCGCCCACGGTGCAGCCTCTGTCGGAGCCTTCCTCACAGGACGGGACAGCAGGGCAACGGGCTCGACACGGCCCCTGCGACAGAGCAGCAAGCTCGAATGTCGTGCGTCAGGCCCCCACTTCCAGCAAGGATGTGAAAGGATCAGACCCCAAATGAGAAAAAGAACAACTGCAATAACAGGAAGACCATATGACTCCCTGTATGACTCCCTGCATGCAGCTGCTTCCAGTCAGCTTAAGGAGGCAGCAAACTAAAATGGAATTTAAAAGCCTTGTCACTCCACAGTATTATATATATTATATTGGGAAACTTTTCCCTGCCCCCCCTCCCCCCTCACAGTTACTGTTCTGAGCACAGTATCAAGTGAAGAAGAAGTTGCTATAGACGTCTGACCCATATAAATTATGCCAAGTGATGACAGGATCTATTGTGGACAGCAGGGAAGGAATGCAGATGCACAACCTTTACTGTTTCTGCTGCTTCTAGAGGCTGAGGCTGCTTAGAAAAGAGAGGAATGCAGAAAAATCTGTTTGAAAACAATACTACAGTACAAAAATTGTGTACAACTTTGCCCAGATCTGCACAAGATAGTGTCTATGAGGAATCATGTAAACTCTGTGAAGAGTTAGAGCATCTTTTTAGGATTTTTGGATATTTACTTTATGTTATACTATGAAATTTCTTCATCTTAAATGCAGATTTTGGAGAACAGGAGAATGAATAGGAGAATGATTTCTGAGATTTAAGGGCAGAAGTAGACTGATGGAGTTTAAGATGAGGCAAACCTGAGGTGAAAAACCTAACGAGTGCCTAGTGAATTAAAAAGAGAAGGGGCTGCCAGTTCATACCATTGCTGAAGGGCTGGTACACAAAATCCAAACATTAATGAATCCTGAGGCCAAGCCCATGTGATTGAGAACTGATAATAAAAATTGCCACTCAAGCCAGTCATAAGCCTTCTCAAGTGTCCAATGTCAATTACAATGTCTACCCGTGCTTGTATAATGTCAACATTATCAGATGCAAGGCCCCCGTTTATAATATCTGAAAGTCTGTCTGTTTGAGGTGTACTAAAACATTCAGTACAATGTCTATACAGCAAATCTAATTGTTTTCTGACAATGACACCAAAACATATTCAAACTTTAAGAACTGAAATTTTATATTCTGAGAAGATGATGCACATTCTTTAATGATTATGGGTTTTGTCCATTGGTAGCTGGAATGTGTATTTGAACCGAAGAACAGTGATACCTGACACTATAAAGACGGTGATGATAACGATGATGTTGACGACGAACTTCATGACATAAACTATAATTATTATTTTTTACTTTTGTTCCGCGGAGCTGGTCTGTTTTTTCTGCCATCGCAATACTGGGCTACATTTTTCCCACCATTCAGAAATTTTAAATTCACAAGTGACCAAACACTTTTGGAGACCTCCGCTGAGAAACAAGTACCTCTTCTGTTACACGGGAAACTTAAACAAAAGCAAACTGCTTATACAAGAATGATAGAGACTGTAGCTAAGGATGTGCAGACCGTCAACATAATTACCAGTTTCTATTTTCTTTAAACCTAAAGATATGGAAAACAAAGACAAACAGAAACAGTATAGTGAGAACCACAGCCCGGGGTCACTCTTACTCTGTGACATTCCTTCCAAACTGTCTTAATAAAATGGTAATCAGCAAACATGTAATTAAAATAACAATAACTACCGACAAAATTCTATCTGTATCATTATTTGATCTAATTACAAGTCTGAGATGTCACACATTTGTCTTTAGCATGTTTCTTCAAAACCACAGGTGCCAAAACTTTTAACAACAGCACTCGTTGGCTTGTAGGGGAGTCTGCAATCTTGAACTACAGCGCTTCCACTGATAAGGAATATTTCAGGCGTCCCAGCAATCCAGGCAAAGATAAACTTCAGCTTATTTTATGTAGAAAATCAATGGCTAGTTTAACTCAAGATTCAAGACCTGAGCACAGAACAGATCGGTTTTGCTTCAGTTAAAGGGCCATCATATTTTTAAACATAAAACTACTTAGAAAGACATCATCCTATTATCCGACCAGCTGATCAGATCTATGTCCCAACTTGGCAGTCTGAAGTTTTGTAGTCACTTCAGTTTGCAGTTGATTCATTGCAACGTAATGCACAGAAGTAAAAGAATTTGATAAGATAAGATCACTTCATTGGCCATATACAATTTCTTGCATGAGGAATTTGTCTTTCCACATACCCCAGCTTGCTCTCCATGAGACACACAGGCAGACAGACAGGAAGAGAGAAGCTTGGGGTCAGAGCGCAGGGTCAGACATTCATGCACCACCCCTGGAGCAGCTGAGGTTAAGGGCCTTGCTCAGGGGCCCAATGGAGTAGGATTCCTCTGCTGGCCGCGGGATATGAACCAGCAACCTTCCAGTCACAGGCGCAGATCCTTAGCCACAGTGCCACCACTCCGGCCCCTGAGTTATCTATTCACTCACTTTATTCTAATTTTTTGCCTTGCCTGTGGCTTGTACTACTCTATTTCAGTAGCTGGCTGAGCCACAATTAAGGCAGAGAAGAAGTATGATTCCATTCATGAAATTTATTGGAGTAAATTGGAGGGCGAAGATGAGGGGGAGGGAGGGACGAGAAAACGAAACGCAAGATGCGTGAGAGTAATCCGCAGGCAGGCGGAGGTGGGTGAGATTAGGGTTTGACCTCTTTCCGTACTTTTGTTCAAAACTCCATTTCTTAGTTGCTCACCTACAGTATATCTTTTCTATCTATTGTGTCTTCCCCATTGGACAACCTCCAATATTTCCTAAAGTGTCTACCATACTACGTCCATAGTCTTTAAAAAATATCAACACAAATATTATTGCAAGCGGTATTTAGAGTATAATGCTATTAAAGGCCTTAAGGAAATTTAGTAGTTTAAGGCTCCTACCCAACAGAAAACCAGGTGATTCTGCAATAAAGGGCCGGAAATTCAAAAATACTGGGTTCAATGTCTAACCAAATATCACATGACTGCCAATACTGTCTTTTTACAATCGGCTAGATTACAACAGAAAAACAACTTGCATGGGGTTAGCAGAAACAGTCTAGTTAATTAAATGTATTAATTTGAATCACAGGGTATGATTTAGAAATTAACACCTGAAAAATCTGCTCTGCCTTCAAAAGGAAAAGATAAACCTTAACTCTACGTGACAAAAGATATCGCTTCCAACACTGGGCAGTTTCCCCATGTGTGATAATCTCTATAACCTCTATACTTGTGCCATCAATGCTCAATTATATTTATTCCCAAATTCAGCATCACCTGATAGTTTGGCAACGAGAAGTAAGATTACCCAAGCAAATTAAAATGTGAGTATTGGGCTAAATCAATCCCACAGGCAAAGAAAAGGAAAGAATCCTCTTCTGCCGGTTCTGTAAACTTCTCTAACAAAGACATTGTCTGTGATTCTTTCTGTGCCTGCATCAAGGCAAGGGCAAGAATTGCAAGGAAAACATGGATTCCCAGTCCATTGTGGTTTTCTTAGAACTGATCCATATTTGGAACTATGCCAATAAAACATTTTTGTATGCAATTCCAAGCTGCACATTGTCATTTTTTTCTGAACTATCTCAGTAAACCCTGGAAAACACATGGAGAACAAAACATTGAAATGGCACAAACAACAGGCAACAGGACAGGATTTAGGAATAATTTCTTTGTATTAAACTTTTGAGACAAACATATCACAGCCGAGAGAACTCCTTAAATAAATTCTTTAATGCAAAAAAGAAAGACACAACGCATGGCATTGGAATCATACTTTTCTACCTACAACACCACACATTACTCTCATATCTTTGAATAGGTAACAGCATGACTCATTCTGCCCTCACTAGCTACACCTGAGACAGCTGTCCTAGTAAGAGTGATTACTAGGACATGGTTTCATAGGAACACGCTACTGGCATCTGTGAAGCGTGACTGAAATCTAAATTATGTCCAGGAATTTTTCAGTAGGACGGGAGTGATTTGCTCAGACTTGATGTAAGGCCAGTCTGGTTACTTGGGTGGTTCTGTGTAAATGTGTGTGGGGCTCAGTATCAAACATTACTCACTCTATCCAAACACAGCCAGCAGGACTCCAGGCTTTAAGAAGAAAAAAAAGACTCCCTTATCTTCACCAAGTGCTAAAAAAAACCCAAACACTCCCATTCTGCCATTTAAAAGGTCATTCTGACCACGGTCTATGCTGTTATTCACTGTATTTTGTTTGTTTTCTGTCTCCAAGTCAAGAAGACAAGTCAATGTATGATACTGCATCACAGCTTGTAAAATAGAGACAAAATAAGATAGTTTGAAGTTTAGTCTTAGTTCTAATAAGCATCTTAAATCATGGGTACTTTTGACATAACTATGTTTTATATTGACAAATACAGGGCAGAAGGGTTATTGTTTTGTTCGGTTTATACCTTTCTTATAAATATAATTCCTGGCAAAAAAATAAAGACAACAAACCTATCTGAAAAAGGTCAAACAGATCACATGGCTTCTCCTGCACATTTAGAAGAAGAGTTCTTTCAGTAAAACAAATTACATAACATAACACAAAACACATTACTGG
Organism: Lepisosteus oculatus; assembly: GCF_040954835.1. Taxonomy (NCBI): domain Eukaryota; kingdom Metazoa; phylum Chordata; class Actinopteri; order Semionotiformes; family Lepisosteidae; genus Lepisosteus; species Lepisosteus oculatus. Next base: position 13,152,168 of record NC_090716.1, read on the forward strand.
GGCAGTAAAGGAAGGACCTTGCTCAAGAGTATCTCACATGGGATGGGACCCATCAGAGTCCAGAGCTCTTGCCACTACTCTACAGTGCTGCCCCATTTTTTTGAGGTGTGGTACTTCAGAATTAAGAGCAAAAACTTCACACCCTGAATAAAGATCACATTGAACTTACCACATTCATGTTTCATAGCCACTTGATAATAGTAATTATTGCCACGTACTGGAGGAACCCACGAACACAACTGGAAACCGGTTAAAGGCCAGGTTCACCCCACTTATAGAAAGTACATTTCTACACAGAGTCTACAGAAAGGATGTCCAGGATACATCTCTCTATTTCTGTCCAAGATCCTTTCAACACATTGGTCTGTCTGTACAAACAAGACCAGCCCAGCTGTTTTCCGCTTCATCGCACAGAGGCCTTCTGCTCGGAGAAACCACAGTGTAATTAAAGCAGCCCTTTAATAAATCCCTCAAATTGCACATCCTGCAGGCCACCTGCCATGCCTGTACCATGAGTCTACAAGCAGCCGAGAAGACAAGTGCTGTCAGTGTTCGGATTACAGGAGGAATGTTTCTCGGCGAGCACCATACTGTCTCTTCCGGTTGTCCATTATCTTCCACTGCACTCCATCCCAACAAGGTTTGTGGTATCATATTAGGTCAAACATGACACAAAAATAACTCTTCAGAAAAAATGGCAACTCTATTAAATATTACTAAACCACCACAATGAGTCAAAGATCAATGTACACAAAAAATAATTTCTTTACAAAACTATACATTCTAAGTATCAGTTTTTTATTTGTCATAAATGTGTATCTTTCTCTGATTGTAAAATTCTATTTGCTGGAATATCTCAGATTTGCCTGGTTTGGACTCTTCTCTCGTGTCAGCAAGTTTTCTGTGAAGGCTCTCTGGACTGCTTTCACTCTGCGAGTTCCCACAGTCCCCAGTGCAGCTGGTATCTACTGGAGAAGTGGGGTGAAGTGGCAAAGCCTGGACAGTAACAGATGATGGCTGGACTTAGGACCTAGGAACCTCTGAGGTAACCATTACATATCCATCCATTTATAATACTTTTTAAATCAAATGCACTGGTTTGCTAATCACCAAATTTCTTACAATTTTAGAGATATAAATCAGAACAGCTAACAGCCAACAGTCCAACTTGGCTTTGTATGTATTTGGAGTTTTGAAATCAGTGTTTCTGGCAAAACTGACTTTTTTGAGAAAAGAAATGTACTGGGACTCAAGGAGTTTTCTTTTGATTTATAGGACAGATCTTTAATGAGGAAGGAAAATCGCTTATGAAAGAATTCTAAATTTATGTCTTCCAAATATAGGAAGGGTGCAGAGATGTTTGTACATGCCCTTGAATGACCTTTTCATTCTTGATTACTGCAACTTGCTGTTTCCAAGAATGACTAATAGTAAAATAAATAGGTTTAAACTTGTACAAAACACTGCAGCTAGATTTGTCTCACGCAGCTGCTTAAGTCTATTGCTTATCAGTCTCTTTGTCAATTGACTTTAGTAGCAAAATTAGAGATCTGGTTTTACTGATTGGGAATCTTTTTGTTCTCAGTAATGACATATTGCATATTTTTCTAGCTGTTCCACAAGTTCACAAGCAGCATTTTGGTTAGTAATTCAAAGACATCCTCTTCAATCACCAGCAGGATATTCACCTCCCCCAAGTCACCTTGTATGTGTATTCCAGCTTGTGGCTTTTGGGATCTTTGGGTGTGATTGGAATAGAATATGAAAGAGAAACATCTGATGTAGGCTGTGAAATCTGTCATTTAAAATCATCCATCCGTTTTCTAAGCGCTTTATCCAAAACAGGATTGTGGGGTATACAAAATCACAAATGGAAAATTAAGATTAAAAGACATCTACACATTCAATATATCAGAAATTATTCTCCCTTCAATGACCACTTGCTATGATCACTTTCATTTTCTTTTTGTTATTGTGTCTTCAGCGCTTTCATGTCCACACACACTGCCAGCTTTTTCTTCTAGGGTAGGGACAAAGCCGCAGGATTCTGCGTTTGAGTACAAATCTGAATACAGAGGAAAAAAAAAATCAAAAGCAAAACACATTGCCTGCATTCAGGAAGCCAGTGCTGAATGTCAGCTCCAGTGACAGAAGGAAATGCCTGCTCTATGAGTCATTCTGCCTCTTCAAAGCCAGGCCGTCCTGTAGTGACACTAGGAATCTGTGTAAACAGAGCTAGGGGCTGTACAGTCTGGCGGGGGTGGTGAGACTGGAGCCAGCTACTTTGCACTGGGCAGAGCCTGGACAAGACCCCTTCCCCAAATTTACCACACTAGCACCGAGTGCCAATTCCTCACTTTCCCCATGGTTCTTTCATACCATTTGACAACTACTGACCATGATTGTGCTTGACCATGTGCCTACAGTGTGCTACCAATACAGAGTTTAATAACTACTATGACTTACTACAGAAATATCTAACTGCTTTTATTAAAAGCTTCACTGTACTCATTTATGGTATGATTACAAAACACTGCAGTTTTGGCAGGGAAAATACAGAAAAATAATAGAAATCCATTTAGCAAAAAAGCAGAGCAAAACCCCAGTAAAACTCACCCAGTGCTGCTGCAACCTTGGCAAAAACTGGTTAGTGTGTCACCTTTTCTAACCTCAAGCTACTGCACACCCTGTGAACACATTCAGAGGCCACATGAGTTCAATCATTGAAGACAGTTCCTTATAAGTTGCATTAATAAAAGTTAAAAATTCAGTTACTTAAATATTACATTAAAAATTAAATTTGTGACTGACATCATCTTCATTAGATCACCTATCTTCACAAGACCTTTACACTTCCACATTCAAATGAAATTATACAGTTAACTATAACAGGGCATGTTATTATGATGCTGATTATAATGATTTTATTGTTTCAAACTAAGTATTGCAGTATTTATTTACTGTACCCTTCCAAATCTTTTTCAAGCAGATACTGTATATTGCGTTGCGGTTGGCACATTGGCTAATTGCGTCTTTGCAGTGCTGGGGCCCGGGGTTAAATTCCTGGGGCGCTCTCTGTATGGTGTTTATATATTCTCCCCATGCTCACGTGCGTTTCCTCCCCCACTCCAAAGACATTCTGCTAGACTAATTGAGAAAACTGGCCCTAGTGTGAGTGTGTGTGTCTGCCTGTAACGGACTGGTGTCCTGTACAGAGTGTATACTGTCATGTGGATAGCCTCAGGCTCCCCCTATGACCCTGAATAGGATAAAGTGATTAGGAAATGGTTGGATTGGTATATTGCACTGTGGAAGTAAATACATGTTTTGCCTTAAAGTCTACCGCCCCTTACAGCACACAACACAAGCACATATTCCCCCAGTAAACATGTCCAGGTAAAAATGTGTGGTGGGAATAAAACAAAACCTAAATGACCACACAAGTAAAGCAAAGAGTCTTTTATGTCTAACAGAAAAAGAGTAGTTAACATTGTTGGTTTTGTAAAGTAACCAACTTGGACAATACATTCAGTAGAATATATACAGTATATATCATCTGTAGATATGTGAGGAGATCCTAGGTGACTGACACTTAGTAACAGCAATTTTAACATGTTTAAAAAAATTATAGAGGTTGATACTGATCACTTCATAAATGACGTACAGTAACATGAATCTAATGTTTTATACAGTGAGTCAAAACTACAGTTAACTATTATGGGAATTTTATTTTACCATATCATACAGATTCTCTATTAACATTATATAATTTATGTTTCATATTTCATGGAGTGCAGAAAATGCCAGTTTCACAATCACACTTTTGACTGGTGGTATGGTTCCATCTGTGATTACAACGCTCTTATCCATAAATCACTACAGGAAGGAGCTTACTGGAAACAGACAAGGATGTACAGCACAGTTCCAAGGCACAAGGTCATGTTTGAAAAACAGATCTTTGAAATAATACCCACGGGATTCTTCCAAGCCTTTGTGAGGCATAAACCATGGGTTTTAGTGATTGTCGTCTTTAAAAAGAGAAGCAGATGTTCAGTCGTCTGCTTCTGCTCACTAATGGGAGTGACAAGGGGCAAATGTCAGAGTGGCTAATTGCGTCTAGCCCTGGGCATTACAAATGCAAGTCTGGACATGTCACACAGAGGGACATAGACATTACATTTCCTAAATGGCCAGCTACAAGCAAATTGTCTGCATCCTCCATAAATATTACTACTGTTGCGTGCCTCGTAATTTGATGCTGTGGGACTTAACATACTGTGCTATACAGTAAGAAGCACAACCAACAACTGATGGCCTTTCCTCTCAGCAGACAAGAGCAATTTCGATTGTCATAAAATAAACTTGAGCTTCTTTTCTAAAGTTTTTCTTGTTCTTTACAGGTTTAATAGTTTCCGTTGTTAGGTCAAATGGATTATGCTTCAGGGACTGAGTCTGGAAATGCAGCAGAGATCAAAACTACTGGATATATGACATTATGTGCAGGAGCACTATAACTCAGATAAACACATCCCTTGCACCTGGCAGTTAAACTGAAATGGAGACTTAAACTCTCACTCTGTATATGGTATTTCCGTACACAGGATTTCAATCTCCCTGCTGGAGGACGCTGAAAACTAAGTTTATAGGACACCCTTTGTTCTTTATATGAAATTCCCTTTCATATATCATGTACAAAATTGGCAAGAATCATTTATAGCTGCAGGCCACAGGCATGTCTTATTTATCTAAGGTCTTTCAATATAGCCATGAATCTCGTCTTTGTAGCTGCAACTTCATATCATAAGGAATCTTCCTGTGTGGCTTGAACTCCAGGCAAATCCAGTGTTCACAGAGCCTTAACCGACTTAATATTAAACAATAAGCAGGGTGAAGAGAAACAAGATAATCAGGCAGGAATAAGCTGCCAGATCTGCACCCTGAGGCACAATGGTCCTCACAGCCAGAGCCCTACACTTAACCTCTGAAGGTCCGCAATGTCCTCAAACTGGAAAGGCAAATATATATATATATGGGTGACAGACTGCTGAACTTTTATATCCCTGCACTTACAGTAACATTCTGCTTATTAAACTCAGAACAGCTGTTTCATAACGGCAACTGTGAGGCATGGAATTGGGAATCATTAAAAGCCAGGCAAGGAGCAAATGGCGAGAGAAAGTTTCGCAAGCAGCTGGGATCTACAAAGATCCATATAGCACAGGGCCAAGATTATTCTCCAGTGACGAAAGACGGTTCACATTACAAGGACCACCGAGCTACTGGGTCGCAGCTCTTGGAGGTGAACGTTATTTATTATGAACTGCATCATATCTGCTGCAGGTACACTAAAGTAGGATTATGAAGGGCACATCAAAAACTCTGCAAACTTTAATAAGAATAAATTTAATTTGAGCACAACTTTGGTATTTTTAATATGCATTGTGCATATTATAATTAAGAGATATTGGACTACTATATATAGTAAACACATATCTAAGTACATTACCAGACCTTGTACTAAACCAATACGATCGAACAGTTACAGTATCTTTGAGTTTGGGTTGGTGATATAGTATCTCTGAGTTATGTATAACACAATTCAATTAACTATCAATTAACCTGAACAGAACTATTGGCCAGATAAATGAAAAAAAAAAACAAGATCTGCAATTTCAAAGGTGGCTGTGTTGCAATGCTTCAACAAAACAATTCACTGGTTTAGGCTGAAATGGAGAATGGAAGTAAAAATTAAATAAAAGCCTAAATACAGGCCAATAAATACAATTTTCAAGAACTATGTAGGAGGCTTTGATTTAGGTATTATTTATCTGAACTGTAGTATGGATTTCACTTAACCTTCCAGATATATTTATATTTGATTTTAATAAAATTATTTTGTAAACACAACACAAAAAAGGTGAGGGTCTTCATGGTAAGTGGATCACAGTGATAGAATAGAATAAAAATGCAGAAATAATGAAAATACAATATTGTGAATCCAGTAAATTGCTAGATTATGAATTGCAAAGGGGAAAACAGCACGTCCTACTCCTGCAGTACCATCAACAGACAACCAATTAACATTCCTAAGGGAAAAATGTTAACCATTTCCCCTAAAAACAATACCAGTAAGAAAAGAATTTTTACTGAGGCAGTATCCCATAATGAAGTGAATGCAGAACAGCCACCTAAAGATAAACTGGAGACACCATTCAATTAGTAGATCAGTGAACTGTCCATATCTGATAAAGAGTTTTTTTCTGTTATTTTGGAAAGGCTATTTGCATAACCAGACAAACTCTAACATTAAAATTCAGAACTAAGACCCCATTTCTGTCTCTCCCGTTATTGTCCTTGAGATAACGAAATACAGAAATGGGATCTTAGTTCTCAAATAAGACATCACTTCTTCTTTCATCTATGCACTGAAATAATATTTTTTTAGTTAACTGTTCAAAGGGCCTGAAATTATACACAATTTTTTTAATCCAAGCCATTATTCTGTGATTACTCATGTTTGTCACCCATAACCACTCTCAATATAATAATGGTATTATAAAAAAAAGGTTTGCCTGCAAATCCTAACAAACCGATTTAGAAAAAAGCGAAACAGGGGACCGGCACTGACAACAGTCAGGTGCTTTTGAAAAGCCCAGACGTGCTCTTCTGAAACTCTGAAGACAAGGGGTGATACTCTTATCTGAGTGAGTAAGTTTCTGTGCCCTCGGGGGCTGTTTCTTCACAGCAAGCCCTGACTGGCCCTCCCAACCACACTTTCAGCCTGTGTCGAACCCAGCGCAGCCATGCACAGCGCACGCACTGTTCTGGAGGTGTTTCAAAGTAACCGGGTCTGTCCACCCACGGAGGTTTTTGAGATATCAGACAGGCGTCTCAGCTGACTCTCCAGGGTGGTTTCATCACGCAGGCCTCGACAAGCGAGAGGCCTATCATCTTTTTTTAGAACGAAAGCTTTGTGGTTTAGATACCGCCTGGATTCCTAAGAAACCATAGCCCTCTGTGCAAGCAGATAAAAGAGGATACCCATGCTGAGACAGGTGGGTTGACCTATAACACTCACGCAGGTTGCCTGTGCTTCACAGAGCTTAGAGGGATCAGAGGGCTTGTTGGAATAAGAGCAAACACAGAGTGAGCAAACACCTCAACAGGGTGGTAGGGGATGGCAATTTCAAGGAGCTATGGATTCATGTCTTTAAAACAAAGGGATGCAGTTCTTCTTAAAGGAACTCCTAAATTAATCTGTGTCAGATTCTTGTAATCTGTGGCATTCTTGTAGTTTTAGTCTTGAAATTGCAAAGTTTAGAGCAGTTTTCAATGCCATGCCACCAAATACTTCTACTTCCTGTTTAGACTGGCTAATGCAGATTGGCCTGTGTCCTACTAATAGAGAACAAAGAGAACAACTATGGCAGTGGGACCATTCCCACAGGTCACCAGCTCAATCACTGAAGGATGAAAACAACTCATCATACAGTAGGTCATTATTGCAGCCCCATAAACAGGGGCTTTTAGGCATCATGTGTCCTGCAGTGAGAAACTAAGGAAAAAAAAGATACCAGTTCTATTGAGAACAAATGAGAACTAATACATTCAAGCCATAAAGGATAAGAATTTATTCCTATTCCTTTATCTTCACACAACAAAGCACAAAAAAGCTTTCTTTCCTATCTGTCTGATGTTTCCAGCATGTTTCAACATGTCTGACTAAGGCCAGCATTGCAAGGCTTTTTCACAAGCTTCCATGGCAAAAGAAAAAAACAACATTATTTCCCAAGGACTGCCTTCACCACAGTGTAAGCACAACCTTTATGTGCATATCCAGCGGAAGTTTGCTTTACTTGAGTATGCTGCTTAGTATGGAAGTAAGATTATGTTTAAGACAGATAAAGCGTCAGTCGGAAGTTCTACAGGTGGGGTTTAGGATATCAAAAGCTAGCTAATCTGCACTAGGATGTTAGAGATTCACAAATAATTTACAAGGAATACTCAAAGATTTCTGAGTTACCTTTTCTACATTAAGTTCATAACCTTTTCATACTGTGTCATTTTTTTCATTGTAGCACCACAGTTTTGACTTGTTGGTTCCTTAGCTACAAGCTCCTATAACAAAATTCCCAGAAATGCTCAAGACATTACTGGAAATTATTCACTCTTCTGTCACATTTGCCAAATTCTAGGTGTGATCAATAAATAGCACTGATGACTCTGTTGAGCCTCTAGTTAAACGCTTAACTATGATGTACCTCTACCTCACCATGATTCCTCATTAAATAAATATTTTCCTGGTCCAGTGCATTCCTTTTCAGTGCAATTCTGTCAGACTAAATATTAAATACAGCACTGCATCCATAAGGTAACTTGGCAGTGACCTACATATGATCCTTAAAAAACACATGAATCAGTTTCAGGGGAAGATGGGCATCTTCCCATTTTCAGGATGGGACACACCTGTCCATCGCAGGGCACACATAGACACAAACACACACTCACACTAGGCCAGCATACCTTCCAGCATATCTTTGGACTATGGGAGGAAATTCAGCAGCATCCCAGGAACTGAACCCAGGGCCCCAGCCATGCTGACCACTGTGCCAATGTGCCACCCAAAATGCAATTCTGTGCTGTGGATGATCATAAACACCCCTCTCCCCATTTGTTTCACAGAGGACTTGGAAGTGCAAAACATGAGGTTTCTACACCATGTTAACTTCTTGTCTAGAGCAAGCAATACACGGAAACTTTGTGCCAACTCTCAGCCAAAGACTCCTCCCACCCATATTGAAGCTGTACCCTAACTGAAGGGCTCTGAAGTCCTGCCACTGTAACAGAACACAAAGCTCCTTTCAGTTGCACAGCACATACGTCAGCCTTTACAAAATCACCCCGCAGTCCAGATGAATGCCTTGTGGGCTCAGTGTGGGATACAGAGACCACCCAAACACTCACAAAGGCCAAGAATTCCTCTCTACTCTCCGTTTTAAGGCCTGGCCTGTGACTTCTGTTGCTTGTCCTGCGTCACTGAGGCTTGACCAGCCTCGGAAGGAAGTGCATGATAACTGTGACAGGTAATCTTTAAAAGCCCCCCTAGAACTTATCACAAAGTCAATCAGGTCAAAAATGATCTGATAATCTAATTATGAATCTACTTAATCTCATTATTATTGCCAGCTGAAGGACCTAGATAAACACATCTATTAACACGTTCTATGTAGATTTTCAATGCATGTAAAACTGCAGTGTTCGAGATAATCAACTGAAAAGGAAAATAAAGGACATGTGTTGTACAATTAAAACAATTCTACATGTTATTTGTTTCCAGATGTTTTGAACAAAAGTCATTTTGTTGATAATGTATAAAGAGGTTGTGTATAAAGAGGATCACTCTGCAGTAGATGTGCACAAATTCTGAGTGTGATGCTGAGATGATGTCACATGAGAATGTTTTATCCCAGAGGCTCCAGTGTACGCAGTCTAAAGATACATTCCCATCAATTTTGAGAGGTCAGTAAATAGCAGGGACTTATCCAACCGAAAGTTCAGTAGTATGATTATTGCAACTGAACTGTTGTAGCTTTACAATGTAAAAGGTTTTCTTCATTTTGTCTACATACACTGCATATTTATCTGTGTATTTATATGCATCAACGCAATTGAAATTCTGCATATCAGTATACTGGATACCAGTAATATTTTAAGAGATTTTAACCAGGTATTAGGTAATTAGATATACTAACTGTAGTCATCCTGTCTACCTCAATGAGAATTCTCTAAATTACTTTAATTACTATTTGGATTTTCTCCAGCAGTTTGTCAGCTCTTATATACAGTAAATAAAATCAACCCTAACCACATAGCTACTTTTTATTATAGTACTGAAAACGAATTCCTCTCTGCTGGTTGACATGCAAACCATGCTGGGAATTTAGACACCATCACATTTCTCCAACCTTATCCTTGTCAGACTGTACGAGACTTACAGAGAACTAATTCCCTATCTCTGTTCATTTCCTTTGATTAAGTACATAAATAAAACGTGACATAAAAATCTCTTTCAAGGGCTCTGAAACCAATAATAATTGAAGCAATGTGCAGTTAAAACCTGAAGACTGAAGTTTTAAGTTTCTCTGCTCTTATTTTAATTTCTGTTGCTCTTGTCAACGTAGTAAACTTCAGTTTGACCTTAACAGTATTTCAAAGCGAAGCGCCGATGCACAGTCACTCCACTGGAATGGCTGAGGCGGCACACCGAGCTAATCTTTACTGCCCTGCCCGCACCCTGCCCTAAACCGCCTACAGTAAGTCACACAGAGGTGCCTTTGCACTTTCACAGCCGACCATTACCGATTCCAGCTCAAATATAACCCTCCCTATTCATAGCGCCACAGGGTTTTATTTTTGACATACTGTAATACTCAACAGGTGCATCATCACCTAGAGTTCATGAGAAACAAAGCATTCCAAAGGATAAGCTTGTACTGAAAAAAGCCAATGCAGTTCGGTGGATCTTAAAAATCATTATTATACTAAGTTGAATACTAATCTTTAGAAATCGTTTCTGTGTATGGTGTTATGAAAACACTGTTTTCATATTACTGCAGATGGTCTGTTAACTATATTTGTTGAGCTTATATTTAAATACATTTACTTTTTTTTTAAACCACCTCCACCCCCTTAACTTCGGAGGATTTTTTTTTTCACTCTCTGATTTTTGTTCTTATTAGACAATAACAAAACAAATCTTCACATTCACAAAAAATATTCATTAAAAAACTTCCTACTAATATTCTACTAAATACATTTATTTTTAAAATCTGTTCTAGTGCCAATTAACAGCTGAATCCATGACACTAAGTGATGCCTGATTGTATTCAACATTTTTCCAGTTTATTTCTGCTTCAAACAAATACAGTTACTGAAAAGAGATAAATCCTTAATAATATTTAGATCATGTTGTTTTACAATTGTTATATGCAAACCATTTAAACTAAGTACTAAAAACTTAGCATGTAATGCATCCTATTAAAAACACTTACATAAATCATAATGTATATACAGACTCAAAAAAATGTAAAACTGCACTCTTCTGTGAATAATGCTCTTTTGTATACTTCAACTCCATCTCCCTTTTGTCTGATTTCTTTTCTACTTTTTTGCCATTGAAAAAGGTCAATGTTAATGTTAATTAATGTTTTAGTTAATGTCCATTGTTAATGTTTTAAAACTGCTGTGCCAAAGTTCTGAGGAAAAAACGTTTCTTCAAATATTTCCAGAAACCAACAGAAACTTGAAAATGACAGATCGTCACACTAAAAATGAGCAAACATAACTTCTTGTAAGAGTGTAAAAGGTACAGAAGTCCTTTATGAGACTTCTGAAAAGGCCTAGCGAGGACTCACTTGACCCTTAAGAAGAAAAATGTCAAGTGTCCTGCTCTCAGAAATGACAACAGCACTGTATGAGAAGACTCCACTCAACACAACAGCAAGACCCTGACACTGACATGTCACTCCCGGTAACATTTCTTTGAAAAGAAAATACACCTGACAAATAATCACAAATGAACAACAGAATCCTTTTCTGTATTCTTCCCCAATGTCCCCAGCCCCCTGGACCTTTCTTGTGTCCCCAGCAAAACACAAGAAAGGTTAAAAAAAAAAGTTTTTTCTTTTAGCAGACAATTTCTTTTCAGCAATCCAACACATACTTTAAATTTTAAAAAAATATATTTTCATTTTCAAATAAAAAGCCAACTGATTTCCTTTTCTTTGAGACTGTGAGAGACCAAGAGGGCAGGGTTATAGATTGTACATGGAGTGTTAAAAAGTCTCTGCCCCCATACTGTATCGTTGTTTGAATCATAATGATAATGTGTGCAGTCTTCCCACGGAATCAGAGCATTTACAGTATAAACAACTATACTTCCCAGTGAGCAGAAGGGGGATTGTTAGTCAATTTCCTAGGTCACAGCTGTTGTCAATTAGCCTGTTACTCAGAGAATTAAAGGGTGTGGCAGCTACAACTCTAGGTCTCCTGTTTGGAGGACGTTTGTGCTATGGTGTTGTTTGACACATAGAGGAGTTCGACATTAAGGTAAAAAAGCAATTAGAAGCACAGAAAAGAAGACCTAGGTTAGAAATCTGCATGTATTCTCAGGGCTCTGAAGAAGACGATCGGTTGTCTTAGGAATCAGTACAACATTCTGGGACTTGGCGAAACACTGGGGAACTTTAAAGAGCACTGATGGAGCTCTAGTTTGCCCGAGGACACAAAGAGACTAGGCCAGACATGACATGGCACCCCTAGCGTCACATAGGACATAAATGCAATTTGCGATCAAGAAAATGATGGCAAAATTGAATAAGAACACTGTAGACCGGATACTGAAACAGTACAGTATGTGCTCCTAGCAACAATGTCAACAAGAAATGCTTTTTTTCCCCAGTTACACTTAAAAAGGCCAGGAATGTAGGACGAAAAATTACGGTGGCTGCCTTCTTTTTAAAAAAAAATAATCATTTTTTCCAGATTTGTTTTGGAATCCAGATATATGTGGATAGGATAAGCAGAATGGAGGAATGTCATCTTGGATTCCTTTGGCAGTCCTTAGTAGGCACTACAACAGTTGTCTCATCGCACCCAATGTTATTCTTGCCAAAACGTGTACAATGCTGGGACCTACAGTAAGAATGCAGCAGAAGACTGCAGCTTTCTTACAGCACTCTTATAGATATGGGGCATCTACTGTACTGCATGTTTCTAGCACACATTGGCCCCCTCACCAACAAGTCCTGTCACCCAACCACTCACAGACCCCTCCTTGGTCCCGGGTGGACTGAGCTCTATATGCACACGCTGGCTCTGTTTCACTTCACAGTCAGAATGAAGACGTCGGAGATTACTGACCCAGTTAGGGCAAAGAAGATCCGGTCGAGACGAGTGTCCTAATGAAAGTTCTTCGCACAAGCTGCCTTGGAAACAAAGTGGAAAAAAGGCGTTACAATCCGCATAAATCTTTTTTAGATTTTGCTCAAGGTTTGAAATGAACACGTGTGTCAGAACACGAAAAGGGAAATGAGACGGTAATTTGACATCCGTTTATCTTCTCACTGCTGTATCCGACACAGGGTTACAAGGGGTTACAAAGCCTGTCCCAGCGAGCACCAGGCACAAGGCGCACAGACACACATATACAGTAGCCACACCAGGACCAATCCTCCCAGAAGCTGACCCACACTAACACAGGTGAACCAAATCAAGCAGACAGCACCCCAGGTCTGGAATTAAACCCAGGGCCCAGCGCTGCAAGGCAGCAGCGCGAACCACTGTGCCACCATGCCACCCCTTTGTCATACAGCATGCATTAGGCCTGCCAACACTCCTGTGCTACAAAACACATTTCTTACACCTCCTTAAAATAAGGCAAATGTAGCTGATAAATACATATACCGTCTAATTTCATGATGACTAAAAAAAGATCAGTTCTCCTTCTTCAGTTCTTCCAGTCCTTCTTCATAACCTCCGGACTAGATTAACTGTGCTTTTCCACAGCCTGATGATTTTGGAATTGTTATTCACAACAAAGTTGGTTTTTCCAGGTGTACTACATACAGTAGGTGTAACAATAAGTTAATAAAAAATAATACATTAATTTCTTCATTATGATTTGAAATATTGTTAATACTAATTCCTTGCAATAATATATGAGCAATTATTTACAACCCAAAGGATCGCACAATATCTTACACACAGGAGACCCGTTTCATCCATCACTGGAGTGCAGCCCAGGCAAGAGGAAAGTGAAGTATCCAGAGGAAACTCTGCTAACTCCACAGATGAGGCACAGAGGCTGAAACTAAACCCAGGACACAAGCACTACCTGCTGTGCCTCTCAATAACTGAGCAATACGGACCATCACTCTTTCTCAGTTTATTTATGCGTACATTTCTCAAATGTGAATAATACAAGACAATCACCTGCTGGTTTTCCATTCAGGCTGAGCTAAATTACTCAATTGAAGCCTGATTAGAACATTTGTAAGTTTTCTTTCGACTCAAAAGTTAGACATTTTTAGGATACTTACAAAATATCACAGTTAGAAGACAACTTCCAAAATGTTTAAGAGCACAAAACAATCAAACAATTCAAATGAATCCTATTATTAAGTGAATTAAGGGTTTAATTGTGTAACTGAGAGTTGGGCTGAAACACAAACCACCAGGTGTGTGGGCGTCCAAAATCAGGATTGGGAACCTGTTCTGCACAATCTATTAGAGCAACACGAACGAATTCATTCTTCCTATAACTTTATTCTAGATAATTGTCTTTCTTTGATTTCCAAATATTGACCTTAATCACTACTCTTGCACACTTATATGTTTCAGAACATCTGTGTTTAACTTCCTTAAGCCTTTATATGAAGTTGATTCGTCCTAGAACAGAAGAGAAGAGATGGAGCACAGTGATGCCATTGTTTGGCACAGTCACAGCATTCATATTTTGCCCTCAATGGGACTGCACTTTGTTACAGCCACTCGCTCAACAAAGTAGTGATGGGGCTATTTACATTGCTGTGAAGCATGAAATTGTCATCCAGTAAAATAAGAAAAATAACAAAACAAGATGTAAACAATTACAATAAAAAGCTGCATGCAGGGGAATCCCAGAGGAAAAAGAACCCAAAAGACCGACATTTAATTTTGTTTCTTTTTTTTAATATAGTTCATTAAAACTTTTCTGCCCTGAAACACTCAGCTTGTGTGCATGCCTGTACATACAGTAGCTCTTTCTATAAGTGAGCCCTTAACTGGACATTTGCTAAGAAACAAAATTGCTCTTTGACTGTTAAACATGGAGCGCAATAGTACAGAGACAATCTCCAACATGACGACTGAGAGGGGTGTCCGTGTAAACAGCAATTTCCCTACAGCCAGCTCACCCCCTGTAAAACCTTCTGTGACACCTGGCAGGGTCATGATTCATCTATCGGGTACTTGTATGGGAAACAACCCATTTCCCCAGGAGACATACTTTTTTGTGCTGCCAGTAAAAACCATCCCAGCAAACATCCTGTGCTGTGATATTATCCTCATTGATTCACACGGGGAACATTTTCTTTTACTGGTCAGTTTAGCCAGGTTCATTAGTTCACCCATAAGCCAGGTCTAATACTCATATACAGTAACGGAATTAAACTTGTTCTGAGGATCATTTATTCTCTGCGTTTCTTGCAAAATCATTACAAGTAGGTCAATTTTGAATGCAGGTTTCCTCATATACATTTACTTTTCAGATGATGAGCAGAACTTTGTAACTTGTTCATACAGGTGTTAACAAACAAATTAAGCGCTATATATGTGGGAAAGAGTACGTAGAGTCTCTACGAGGAGCATAACAGAAGCAGACTACACTCTGACATCAATATTGCCCTGACAATACTGATAAGGTGGCTTAAAAATACATAACATTATATTAATTTAAAAGAAAAACTTTATGTTGTTACGACTGAAAAGCATACCACAAGATCGATAATCCATACACCACATGAGAAGTAAATTAACTGGCTCCTTTTTAAATATTCGTCTGCCTTCATGCAACTGATGACCAAAATTTCTGAGGGTGAAAGTATGTAATTAGATTAGTCTGTGAATTATCGCTGTAAAAGGAGAGATAGCCAAGATACAGCATCAGCTATGAATGGGAGCCTCACTATGGCAGCTTGGAGCCTTTTGGAACTCCTGTGGCTCAACAGCACCACCTTCTGTCACACATGTAAAAATTCTTTACCTGCCCAATTCTGAAATTCACAGCTTGATCCTTAGAGCATAGGGATACAAAGATTAAATATTACTGTTCACAAAAACCTTAAGACTCATGATAGGTGTATTATACTGCAAATACTTCATGTATATATTTTTAAAAAAGCGAATCAAACAGGTATCAAAACAAGAAACATGAAAAATCGAAAAATTCTCTTGAGAGTACTCACCTACTTCTATTAAGAAAGGATACACGTTTTTCAGAATTTTCAAATTCTGAAGCATTATAGATCAGAAGTCTTAACCCAAAGAACTCAATTTTAGGGATTGCAATTGTTTTTCAATCTAACTTGATATTAAATGGAACTTGAATGTATTTTCTTTTTACCAGTGGTACATCTGTATCAATTTGTAACAAAGTGTGTATACTGTACATGATGTGGACTTTCCTTGCTCTTACAAGCGATACCAATTGTAACAATGAACTTACATATGTTTCCAGAGCTGTGATGTTTAAATATTATGATATAAATATTATGCTATCATATTGATAACATTACGTTATTGTTCTAGATGTTTGTAAATGTTTTTGCTTTAGCGGTAATGTAATTCACTGGGTTTGCCAATAAAGGTGTTTGAAACTGAATTTACAACCGAATTACATTGCTGATCGCTTAGCCTGCAGTACCTTCTAGAGGAACATAAAAAATCTGCAAGGCCCTTGAAAATTGAGCTTGCCTTCCAAACCAGTGCCTGGCAAACCACAAGCACTGCAACTTCAGGATCCACAAAGCTCAGCACTTACATAAATTCACCATCTTTTCTTTTACACTTACTTACAATTACTTACTACTCCTAGATCAACATCGATTAAATATATCTTATTAGCTGGAGACACTTCCACTTTCATACAAAGCAATGCGCTTTAGTTTGATAGTTTAACACAATTTTTAGCTCCTCTGGCAAACCACAGTACGGGTCCCAGTCCCAGGAAACAACTGGTTTAGCCTCAGAGACTGTGTCTTCCCTGTTGGCTACAATGATTAGAAGGCAGCAAAGTGTCGGGCCCAGTCCTGCCACAAAATGATCATGCAGTGTCAGCACTGTATAGTGGCAGTTCTGGGGGTGTCCCAGGTAAGAAAAAAGTTAAATCAAGTTGAGTGTGTCCCGTGGCCTCACTGAAAGCAGTATCAAATAAGACAAGAAGCATGATAAGACCGGGTCTCTGACCTGCTTCTGTTTAGTCATGAACTCACGTGATCGCCTGTCTGTAAATCCACAGATTTAGCCAAGTTACAGAGCTACACTACAATTACCTTTGCCCTCAAGGCACTAAAGCCCTATCCTAGCTAAGCAGTGAAGCAATTACTCACCCTGTCATCCCAGCAAGCAGCTGGAAATCAAACAGGAGGCAAGGTTTGATACAGGCCTCAAGCATGGTTTAAAATACCTCCAAGAATCCTTCTATAGATATTAGACTTACTGCCAATGTAAAATTTCAGAATTTGTTAATTGTAGATCAGTTATCAAGCAGGTTGGTGCAGTGGAAGCCAATGGATTTTGTGGCGCTGTAGGCTAAACAGAAAGGCACTGTGCAACAGTCCCCTGCCTGAGCTCACCCAGTGTATCGTTTCACTGAGAAGACCTGAGACCAGATCGCTTTAATAATGCTCCGCTCTTTCGTTTTAAAAAAATAATCTGCTTCAAATCAGGGGAAACAAAGGGAGAGACACATCAATGGCGATTACAGAAACAACAACAGCAAAGACACGCTGCCATGCCTTGATCAGTGTGCAAGTCTGCGCCACTGGACAGAGCCCGAAGTGAGAACCACAGCCTACCCGTAGTGTGTGCTGAGAGCGCCCCCCAGCGAGGAGCCCACAATCATGCCTATGCCAAAGCACAGGCCCAGCTTTGCCAAGGCGTCAGCTCGCCGCTCGGGCTCCGACAGGTCAGTCACCACCATCTGGGCTCCTGCGAAGAGGGACATCGCATCAGCTGCAGTCGCCAGAAGAGCGCCCTCGCGGCCTCTCCGAGACCTGCAGCTGAGCGGAAGGGTGAGCAGAAAAGACATCCAAGGGTGACACTGTGCTTAATTCTATCACCCATCCTTCCTCTGCAAACAGGAAGCAAAAGTCTGACTTTATAAATGAACAAGTTATAGGTTTATTCCATGCTGAAAAAAAGAAGAAAGAGAACACAACGTTTCGGCCGTGGAGCCTTCTTCAGGTGTGAGAGAGACAGGGCAGTAGGCAAAGGTAAAGTAGCGGGAGAACAAAGGTTGGGAGGGAGGAGGAGTGAGAGTTTATAAATTGCAGCTTTACCAATAGCTAGATCCTTTTATGGCTCAAAACACAGGAATGTTAATGAATACAAAGACAAAAACAAGAAACAAAATAAAGTTAAATAAACATAAAGGATTTAAAACTAAAAGGACAAAACATAATTTCATTACTTCTAAAAGCAACCTGGCGATGTCCTTTGCTAGACCTCCCTCCATCAGGACAGAGCAATAGTCCAATACGGCAGATCTGCACAAAATGATTTTACTGGGTTGACTTGTCTAGAGGGGGCAGAATGTTACTGTTTAAAGTGATTTACACAGAGATCTGAAAAACAAAGTCAGCCTGTGGGAAGCAAAGGATGTCTTCAGTCAGACCCATGTTAAAATTTTACTGACTAGTGGTACTCGTCCAAATCAGGGGGGTTGTGTGGTACTGGTCATAACTACAGTAAATTAAAAGAGTAAATTTGATACACAACCGCAGATGGAATAACCTCCAACCATATGCACTAGAACTGATCATCTTTCTTTCCTCCTAGGAACCTGTGCCTGGGCGATGCAGTGACTCTTTAAGCAGCTGTACTTGGCCCACCTGGTAGGATGTGCATAAAGACAGCAGGCAGCTTGTGGATGAAGAGGAGGGGCACACTGCTGGCAATGCCCAGGAGCAGGAAGTATACCACCGACGCCACGCAGGACATGGTCAACGCAGCCCGCGCTCCAAACAGATCGGCAAACCTGCGAACAGCCTCACGTTAATTATCAGCAAAAACCACCGGAGCCTGCCAGCATTTCTTCGAATCTTCTTTTAAGGGGGGCTGATCACAGCAGGCCCCACCAGACACAGATCATACATGTAAAGGGACATACAGTATGTATTAAAACTGTACACTCTATTCTAAGTGTTCTCTGGCCAGTGAATTGTATAAACACATCATCATTTGTGTTACATTTTATGCTTTTCACTATTTTTTGTTGTTTCCCTGCTTTGTCCAGATAAGGACATTGGCGAGTCTACACAAACACTTTCAGAAACAACTTTTTCATAACATGTTTCTATAAGATCAATGCCTCCTATCTTGTCTGTTTTTCATACTTGCATGCAATACTCTGCACTTGACTACACATGGTGATTTATTAACATACTGACAACCTTTACACACAGGATGTTAAAGAAGGTATTGACAGAGCACCATCAACTCTCCATGTAGGCATTTCAGAGTCCACACTTAAACTGCAGAGAGCACACACACTCGATCAGAGACTGTGATTCACACAACCACTATCAATTTACAGTACCTGTATGTGTTAAACTGGCCCATTCCTGAACAATCAAAGAATAAATATAAAAGTCAATACTGCTAAGTTCTTTAGAACTAACCTTTAAATCAGAATCAGACATGGGCCAAAGAGAGGATCACAATCTTCTTATCACACGTGTGTGGTACAATTGCTAAATTATTTTCCCAATGGAACAGATACAGCACAACTGTTCAAAGTCTGCCATTGTGCCATACCTGCCAAACACAGGTCCTCCCAAAAGCTGAATGACTCCCACTGTGGTCTGCAGATACCCAAACCAGATTGTGTCGAAACCCAGCCTTTTGGCCAAGTACTGCAGAAATAAAAGAGAGCACACAGACAGAGAGAGGAGATATTACGCAGATTTAACAACTAAAAGTCTTTTTTTTCAGACTTCTACAAAGCACTGGTAAGACCTCATCATGAATACTGTCTTCAGCTTTGGTCACCATACTACACAAAATATTTTATAGCTTAAAAAAGTGTTCAAAGTAGAGCAAAACATATTCCTGGATTCAGAGGACTGTTGTATACATACAGGTACTGTACATAACACCTGTATACCTGTATATCTCTTAAATACAGTATAGAACAGCAGAGATTTCATCCAGGTATACTTAATCCTAAGGGGTATAAATTGGGTATATTTTATGGCTATAAGAGTATATATGAACAAATAATGGTTGTTCTCTATACTTACAGGTGTAATAGAAAACTGGACGAACATCCAGGTTATCTCCAGTGCAGCAATTATGTACGTGATGAAGATAACAGTTTGTGTTTTTGAAGCTACATGCTTCTCCAGCTTTTGGTTAGACATTTTTATTGGAAACCAGCTTCCTATCCCTGTTTTCCTGTTTCACTGAAGACAGGCATGAGGCTAGAGGTGGGAAACATGCAAAAAAAAATGGGACATAAAAATTTAAGAATGTCAGAAAGGCTACAAATGATCAATTTGACACAGTGAGATGGTTTTGTAGCTAGCAGGTAAATAATCTGTGGATTACAACCAGCCATTAGCCTAGATATAATTTTTGACATTATGGCTGGGTAACTTATCTCAGATTCTCACAACCCCTTTGTGTAAAAACTGATTTTCTCCTGGTCTCATTTTTAAAATGTACTTCCCCATAGATTATATAAAATGACAAAATCAGACTCTTTAGATTGAGTCTACATAAAAATGCTTAAAGAAACTGTGTGAAGAAGGTTATGTTAATAACTATGTACTGTACAGTATATTAAAAACAATCTAAAAATGGTCTCTTTAAATGCTTATGAACATTAACTAACCTTGGTGCTCTTGTTCCGGGATGATATGGCTTTTCTGTTGTAGTTAACTATTCTTTTATTATCTTGCTATTTCACCGTCTCATCTGCAGTTGCCAATACCACAATAGTCCCTGGATCACACATCTTAAATGGGATTAGACCTGTTCTTTCAGTCGTCATTTTCATCATGTCGTGACGGGTTTTCGTGTCTAGAAGCAATGATTTCCTCACCACCTAATCCGCATCTACAGTTCATTAATATGTGACTGTAAATTAATGTCTGTAATGAATCATACTCTACGTCTGGGTTTTAACGATAAATGATGCTGCAACGGCGACACTGAAAACACTGGAAATCATTGGCAGAAAATTACCAGGTCCCACTTATTTGTGTGATAATAAAATATCCCTCATGTCGAGAGTAAATATTAAATATTGTAAATATTGCGGTAGCACATTTGCGGTACTTCCCATCCCCTGTTAGACTACGACAGATTACAACACAGTTACTAATATGGACTGAAGAATTTAGCAATCACCACTGTTAAATCAGAGGTCTATTTTGTGTCCGCCTGAGTGTTTTTCTGAGCCAGGCACTGCTGACCAAAAACTACTGAACTACATTTACACGAGCCTTTAAATTGAATCCAGTACTACACATTTTGACATACTGTATTGTACAGCCTAATTTGAATTTATTTGTGCGCAACACTGCACCCACAAAAGATTAGAACGCATAGAAGTATTGTACATTAGCAACGAGTTTCCAGATGTCAAAACTATACAACACTCCTTTTTTACAATTCGTTGCCTGAATATGAATTAGTGGAGACAAATGTAAAGTCCTTGCGTTTTTAAAATTCGAAATCCTTAAAGGTAAGAATGTGTTACTTCACGTAACAGTAAATGTACTGCACCTATCGACGTTCACATGTTTCATTTTCTCTTTGAATGTTCAAAGCAAAATGCTTCCGCTCCTTAAGCCAAACTGATTCAGTTTATTACACGCAAAATAAATGTTTTCTTGGTTTCTTTATATTAATAGATTGGTGTTCTTGAATATTAGACGCAGTATATAAAGATAAAAATTCAAACAACTCACCCGACAGGACTTCCTACTCGATTCTGGCGTAGATTTCCTTTCTTACGCTAGGTGGATTGTTATATAACCTACAGTAAAACTCGGGAAAGGTTTTAGCTGTTGCTGTCATTTTCAGGCAGCTTTAAAAGAAGCAAACATTTTAAGAGATATCAATCTATACTGTAATGTCCAGTGTCTGCCTTAATTGCCCTTGGCTATCTCCTTTTATTATTATTTTATTGCACGTTTCACTGGACAGTGGGGGAACATAGCCAAGTAAGGTCGTGGTTTTCGGTACACTCCGATCTTTTCTGATTATGGTATTCTCCATCAAGACATTTGGTACCACTGTTGGTTTTGGTTATTCCGCTTAAAATCAACGCACCGAAGGGTGTTCTGTCTGGATCAAGGAGTTATTGTACAAACGCAGAAAGAGGTCGGAATGCAGTCATTCTTCAGAAGATGGGGTGTCAAGAGAAAATAGATACCTAGATTGTCTCTGCCTTGTTCCTTCCTTAAACAGTAAAGGAATCCTTCGGGATAATTGAGTGAACTAAACCTTTTTAGTTGTTTTTTTTTTAGTTGCTAACTCCTCAAGCCGTTTCCGAGGAAAATAAATATTAGTAGTTCCATACAACTTCCTGTGCAGATTCAATCGAGGTAACCAAGTCCTAATGTCCTAATCCTGGATAATATTGGTGCTATGAAACTTTAAACAGTTCGAAAAAGTACTTTCAACATTCATCCTCTGTTGTGCTGAGATAATTAAAAACCATATGGAATACTTGTTTTATCCGTGGTAGGGTATTGCTTTGTGAATACATGTATAAAATATTTAGTATTTGTCATTCATTCCTAATTAGCTATGAATACTCCATGACTATGTTTACATAATTCACCTTGATTGATCGTTGATTTATGTTAAGACTGAAAAAAATGGTCTTTGTATCAATCCCAGCCCCCATAGCATTTTTGTAGGACATATATACTCTAAGTGGCTATGTACAGTATTCACTGATGTCCACATATTTTAGATATATTTACTTTGACTTAAATATGTTTAACGGAAACAGACAGAATATTACGAACCCTCACTAAAATAAACTGTCTGGCTCCCTGGCAGAAATTGTGTGGCTGAACACCCCTTTCTCTAGCCAGAACAAAACCCAGATCTCAGTCCTATTGAAAACACTGGTAAGAATCAGGTCATGCAGCTTGATACCACTCTCTGTTACCTTCATGACTTCACGTGGCTTTCCTGCTCAGAGAGTGGGGTGGAACTAGTTGAAGGATTTGAAAACCTTGTGGAATACAGTACATGCTGAACCTTGATCAAAGAGTTCGTATTGCTTTCTCATTTGTGGCCTGTATATATGTATATGTATGTTATACTGTATGTACACTGGATTATATCAACACTGGTATAGTATGTTGTACATTTCTCATGGGCTCATCATCATCTTTTTCTTTCCCACTCGATCCAGAACGATCCAGAGTTCTTGAAGTTCAATGTTGGGTGTTTGATAATAATAATAATAAAGTAATAATAATCATATTCCTTACACCTGTATAGCACTTTTCTGGATACTGCACTCAAAGCGCTTTACAGGTAATGGGGACTCCCCTCCACCACCACCAGTGTGTAGCCCCACCTGGATGATGCATTTTCAGTCTCTCCAGGAAGTACTGCTGAAGGTTAAGTGCCAGCAATCTGAAAACACACCACTACACACGATATTCATTACAAATACATTTACATTTTACATTTATTAATTCGGCAGATGCTTTTATCCAAAGTGACTTACAATGTGTCCAGTCAAGATGCAAAGGATGCAGATAACAGTAGCATATATGAATATACAGAATATGTAGATAAAACATAAATTTTCCATTTACTTAGATGGCAGTACGTTTGTTATCCAAAACAAGTTAAAAAACTTAATTTTTTATAAACCAAACAGCCTCTTCGTTTAAATCCAAAAGTACCAAAACTATTTGTTTTCATTTTGCTCTTCGTTTTGTGCACTTTTTTGTGTAGAAGTATGTGTACAGGATAGTAAATGAAATAGGATGAGAGTCAGTATGAAATCGCTCTTGATTAAAGATGTGTCTCTTGCTTTGGCCATATCGTCTTCAAAAAACACACACACCTAGGATTGCTTCATTGCATAATTGTTCTTACATTTTTTCCACTGTAGAAGGAAATGGTTCGGAATATAAAACTGTTATGAGGCATAACTGTAAAGTGCACTGTTTTCATAATGTGGTGCTTTTTTGAAATGGTTATAAGCTTGGCAGGGCAAAACCACATGATGGTGAAACAGTATTTAAAATTCCATGTGCTGCAGTCTGGTCGCTGGCTCACACCAGCATTCAAGTGATTGTGAAGACTGTGCTGATGACCTCTTGTTTGCATTAGCAAAAGCTGACTGAGTCACTCTGAACATATCAAGGACACAGCCTTAATTTGCAATCAGGAAAAATGCAAAAATTCACATATTAAAATGCAAATGCTAATGGGAACAAATGTCAACAAAAACTAAAGCACAAACATGAGTGGCAGAAAAAAGTGAAACCCAGTCTGAGTCAGTCTGCAAATGATTTAATTAGCACTATACAGTGACTGAGCACAAGATTCTGATTTATGTTTTTAAATTTTACAAGGACCATAAATTCAACCTTGTGGGAAAAGGGTATTTAAAGCTGATATAGCATCCCTCCCTAAAGAATAAAACTTTCAGATTTTGGAGTTGCTAAGTCTTGCTGTGCATGTATCAGCTTCCCTTAATGCAGAAGCACCAATGAGGTGAAATAAGAAGAATCAGCCACAGTCTCCCATCAGCTTCCATTTGTTTTACCCATTTTTCTCTCAATTTAACCTGCCATGACCCATTAAGAGTGCATTTCATTGCAGCTAAAGTCAGGGGGGCTGAGTAGGCCTGTCCTTTTCTTGCTCCATGAACCCCTGTCATGTGAACACCTCAAATATTGTGAAGCTCAACACAGGCTGTTCTGGGTCAGCCAGATCATGGGCTAAACAACCCTCCTTAAGGGGGTTTAATCAATAAGTTCCCAAGTCCCTGCTTAAGATTGCTAAATGCAGGGAAGCTGCTTCAGACACATAACCCTGACCAGACTACTCTAGATCTCGCATCTTGTGGTGTCTCAGTCATAAGATTGCTCACAATGGCTACACAGTACTGAAGAAGGACAGGACATGAAACAACAGCATCTAATCCAATCCCTGAATTGTAGGAACTACAAGCTCTGTGTGGGAAGCAACTGATGCCAACGTGTTACTAAGTATTTTCCACATACAGAATCAACTTAAAACTTGTAAACATGTACTCTTCTTAAGGATTATAAATACTGTTTTGGTAAGTCATCATTACTGAAAGATGAGACCTACTTTATATGTACAAGTTAATATAAAACACAGAATTGCACAATGGAAGTATGTTTTGCTTCTTTTTTTGGCTTTAGCATTAAGGCCCAAAGTTTGAAGTGGAAAAGGGGGACAGAACTGTGAGTGTTTCCTACAAGAGGCCCCAAAATCAGTATTGCAATGGAGAATAAAAAAGTGCACATCCACTATTACTGTGAAGGAGCTCTAAAATGCCCTGCCACACATCTAGAAAATAATGTGTTTTTCATTTTTAATAATTCATTGTTGTTTTTTTTCCAAAAGTGCTTGGTGCCTCATCGGACAGCTCCTACTGGCATTCCAAATCTGACTGGTGGCGGTTCTTTTATTGCTGTGCAGAAGTGTCTGTCATTTGAAGACAAAGTTGATGAAGAGCTGAAACAGCAGCAGGATACACAGAATGAGACAGTGCTGGCTGTTCGCTTTAACGCTCTCCCGAGAATGTCCTCGCCGGAACATTTGTTGACTCAGGCCGCACAAGTTCCTGAAGGGGGTGGGAGTTATAGAAACGACAGAAGACCAATTAGTTATCAGACCGGTGAGACACGAAGGAACAGAAAGTTGGTGGAGAACCTCACAAAGTATATTTACCTTTGTATATCCTGTTGGGTCTTCTGTATCGATGCTATGGAAGCCTCAATTTCAGCAATATCCTTGACTTCTTTGTTACATCTGGAGCATTGGGTCATGAATGCTAAGAATGACATGGCATGTATTTAGATAGCAGGTAAGGTAATACACTTAATATACTGTATGTATAGTTCTACCTGTGCCAGCTACTGTATGTCCATTGCACTATATACCTTAGTTATATGTTTGCAATATATACCTTAGTTATGTGAAAATACAAATGATATGATGATAAACTTTAAAGAACTTCATCTACTGAATTGTAAAAAAAAAACAACTGGTAACATATGATGAGTTTCCTAGCATGGTCTTCTTGGTTGCAATTATATTTTGCTGTTGAGCTCTAGTGGCTCCTGACAAGCAGCGAAGGAAAAGGCCGAACCTTCGTTGTCGGAGGACTCATGGTGGGGCTCCGGTGTAGTGCTGCTGCTCTCCGTGTTCTGACTGCAGCTGGACGGCTGGCTGCTGGTCTTCCTGCGCTGGCTCTCTTTCTGGGCCTGAAACACAGCGAGCCCTCCCGTCAGCCTGTCTGTCCCACAGCACGTCCCCCCGTCACCCTCTGTCCTACAGCTCTCCCTCCCGTCACCCTCTGTCCTACAACACGCCCTGCACAAATGATCCATTCTGCTCACTGTACGGTTGCAGCAATAACTGGTATTCTGTGACTTCTTGACCTCGAAAAATTATTAAGGTTCCTTTGCCTCTCTTTAGACCTCTTCGCTCTTTCATACGCACCAAACAGGGCCACATACTGTCTATTCATGCTCACAGCCTTCTGGCCATCATCTGTGAGGAAAACAATCATTGCTCTCTGCTAAAGCATTCTGTACCCACCATTGTGAGTGGGAAATAAACATGCTATGATAATGAAGTTGGCAGATATCCTTGATTGTGAAGTTGCCTAACAACCATCATAAAAGGCATGCAATTTAATAGACGCCAAAACAGAAAAAAATTGACTTATTAGATTTTGTATTAGCTGGCAGTGTAGGGCATTTTTATAGCTACAGTAGATGCTGGCTGTGTACCTTTTGCTTTGCTGCTCGGTTCTGAATGTATGTCAGGCCATTTGGCCTCTGAGGCTGCCTCTCCTTGGTCTGGATCACCCCATTCTTCTCAAACTGGACCAGGCTGGTCTCAGGATCCCAGGGCCTGATACTGGGGAGGCAGGAAAAAAGTCAGACATCAGCCTAACAACTGAGATAACACAGTCAACTAAGCTGAAATTCTGTCATCTCTCACTGAGCCCTAGTTACATGTCCCCCATTTGCAACATATTATTTGCCTAATTACAGAATTCCTCATTTTGACCCAGGAGTGACAAGGGAATGACGTGAAGGTCCCATTGTGTGGCACCAGCTAAACATATGACACATTACAATGGACATGGCTTCTGTTCTGTGGATCCTCCAGGGTGGAATCAGTCCCAGGGCTGTGGTGTGTTTAAGACGTCATGCAGAATCAAGGCTGAAGCCAGAAAAGAAAAGCTTGCATAACAGCTGTGTCATAAAGAGTCACGTCACAGAGCATTTCACTGGCTTCACACTGAGTCGCTGGGCACTGAATATGAATATGTCCAGTGCTGGATCCTCACACCAAAGCAAACGCCAGACGTACTCGGCATATTTGTAGCGCCACTCGTTTAAGAGGGGGTCGAGCTGGAAGAGCTGTGGAAGCCACTCCTTGTCTTCCCTCTCCTTGGCCGCCTGCCGCTGGGCCTCCTCCAGGACAAACTTCTCCTGAGTGGCTTTGTGCTGGTCGTGGCTCTTTATCGCACTCGTCACATGTTGCCACAACCTGAAGCACAAAAGCACACGGGGCCACGATGCAGAGGATAACCTCAAGGAATCTGTGAGACAGCACTGAGAACAGGAGAGCTTTTCAGGGGGCTGGTGGAAGCAGTTATCACTGAGTCCCATGTACTGTATGTTGTATATTAGATCGTTCAGTGATTTTAATCCAAAACCGAGTCAGATTAAAAGGTGAATGGGTAAACTCTTTTAATTGTGTCATTTAACGTGCAACTAGAAGTATAACTGGAGTCAACATTTAATGGTTCTTGTAACCCACACCCTACCCTGGCCTGAAATGCTTATTTATTTCAATACCATCTTTACAGCATTTTTCAAACGATTAAATTTTTGCCTAAAGAAGACTTTAGACTTTAAATTATTCCGAGATAATAATTTTTCAATGGTTTTGATTGTTTTAGACTCATTTTTTGGTTTGAGTAACATTTTCCAATCTGATAACTGGAGGGCTGGAACAGACTTGTCACGGACGTCCAAAGGGACTAACCGTGGGGAGCAGGAGACCGGAAAAAGACCCATATGCGTAGCGGCGAGACGGGAAAAAGGCCCAGGCTCATTAGTGCAAAGAGTTCAGGAATGCCGTACAGAAACCTATGCCCTCAGGGAGCGGGCGTGGGGCGCCCTGGTGCTAGGCGGGTCTCAGGACATCCGAACATCAATGCTGAGCCAGGACAGAGTGCAAGACCCGGAAATATATATCCCAAGGGAAAGAGAGGGACAGGAAGGACAGCTGACCGGAAACTAGGGACAGGACAGAGAAGGAGCGCCCTCTGGCTGCAGAGGGCGTGACAAGACTGCTCTGTTGAAGCCCCAGCTAGGGTTAGGGTTAGAATTCCCACACTACGTAGACATTTTTTATGCTCAGTGGTGGATTTTGGGTCCTAAGGGAATTTTAGGATGAGTGTTAATTAAGTTCCTATCTGCAATGTTTTTCAGTCATTTGGGTGCCTACAGTACACTGTTTTATAGCTAACACATTCTTGTACCTGAAGGTTTAATACTGGATTAACACAAAGACCAATAACACGAGAGGCTCTTAAAGCAGGAAACATGACTTTTCATCTTGTGAAAGCTTGAAAACTTATCGACAAGGTCTCAGTAACTACAATAAAACGTTCACCTGACAAGCAAGGGGATAGTTCACAGTTCATTCAATAAAACACCATGTAGAACTAATAAGTATGAATTAAAAATAGTGCCAAAAAACTGCACCTGAATACCTTTAGGTAAATTAAAGGATACTGGGAAACTACCTTTAGTGGGCCAAAGTATTCCTCATTTAAACTGAGGTTTGCAGGGCTAATGTATTATATTGTTATTTATACAAGAAAAACCCCAGCACTGCTTTCAAAAGGCGTGTGCTTGCTAAGTGGGCCGACCATACCTCTCGGACTCAAACTCTCCCTGCTGGTCCAGCTGGACCACCTGTCTCTTGAGGCGCTGCCTGCGCACCTCGGGGCTGGGGTTCCAGAACACCTCGTGGTGGCCTGTCTTCTTCTCGTGCAGGAACACCTCCCCGTCCTAAAGTGGGCCCGGGAGGAAGAGAATCAAAACACCCCACGTACATGTGTGAGCTCACCGCAAGCACGCAAGCACATCCACACCTTAAACCCATCCATCTGTGCAGAATGTCTTGGTACTGGAACATGCATGCAAATCAGGATTTCATCGGACTCGTGCATATGACAATAAACAGAACAGAACGATCCATTTTCTAACCATTTCATCTAATTCAGGGTCGAGGGGAAGCTGGAGCCTAGAGCCTATCCTGGCCAGCAATGGGTGCAAGGCTGGGCACACCCTGGATGGGATGCCAGTCCATCATAGGGTAGACCCAGACTCGAAAACACCAGGGCCATAGTTTCTCCTTTCCAGTACAGTATGTCTTTGGACTGAGGGAAGGAACCAGAGCACATGGAGGACAGAAAACCAGGCGAACGTGGGGAAAACATACAGCATCAATTCAAAGCAGATGCTGTAGGTCCCCAGGTCCATAGATGAATTGGGTGCCGCCATGCTTGTTAGGTGAGTTAAATCACATGAATGCGCAAAACAGGTTCATAAACCAAGTGTTTTAAGAGTCAGCCTTGATGGTCCTGATTACGCACATGAGAGAAAATGGCAGCAGTAATTAAGCCTTTTCTGTTTTGCTCCTTTCCTCCTCTTTTAATGTGGACCATGGAGACACTGTTGTTTCACCCGCAGTGCACACGAGTAAAGGGTGCACGGTCACTTACTGGAGCAAAAAATAATGTCAAGCTAAACACTTGTGAACCTGGTGCTCAAGAAATGTGAGGGTGAACAGCATTAGCCAAAACCTGATGCCCAGATCCGTGTCCACTTATAGGTGTGCAACCTCCCATGATCTGCCGATCATGAGCAGTTTTCATCTTTGCTTTGTCGTACCCAGTGTCCATCGATAGTGGCCAGCACATCTTCACCTACACGAATCTTTCCTGAAATCTGGTTCACACTGCTGGAACTGCCGAGGAAAGGCTAGGAGAAAGCACAGTGCTCATGGTTTGACTTTTTTTTCTTAACAAAAATTTTTATTCAAAAGCATGGCATTGAAAATAGCCCTAAAGATACAATCTTTCTGAGGTACAAAATCCAAAATCTCATGCACAAATGCTTGCACAGTATTTAACTGTGGTGCAAGCAATTATCTAATGATTAACAGCATTAATTGCCACATTCATCATAAAAAAGGACTGGTTTGATGTTGTTTTAGGATTAATTTTGTTTTGACTAAAAGTATGGATGAGGTAGAGAAATTAGGTACAGTAGTTCAGTTACTGCTCTCTGCTGCTATGTGATAATAATGCTATACTGTACCTCATAATAGGAGACCTGACAAAGCACCAGTTCCTTACAGTTACTACAGAACAGCCAACAGTTTGCGAATTGTGAATAAAATCTGTACCTTTAGTTTAAATTCCAGTTCCGCTATATACTTGGTTTTCTCACAATCAATAGTTATTTTTCCTCCTAGTTCCATTGTCATTGTGCCGTATAAAATACCTGAAAATAGAAAATAAATAAAAAGCAGAGAATGATGAGACGACTGTTTTTGAATGTACTGATTCTGGAATATGATTACTGCTCCTTCCTGGGATAGATTTGGGCATTTTGGCCTTTTGGATTCTGAAATGTAAAGACATGGTAGTTTCCTGGGTGTCTCATTTTAGTTGGTAGTTTGTTCACCCGTCTTTTAAGAATAACAATAATGATAGATTTGGTACTTCAGATCCCACTGAGGTGTTATTGCTTCCAAATGCAACTGATTAAAATGCAGAATGTTCTCTGAAAGGAACAACAGTGTTCTGAATATTCCTGAACAAATGCCCTTAGAGCAGCTTCAATGCCTGAGAGTAGGACACCCCTCCCTTATTGCACCATTTTTGTTGCTTTTATTATTGCTTTATTATTCTACTGTAGAAGCACTTTTACTCGCTCAATTTGTGATCATTCATCTGTACAGTATTCTGTGCGAATGCAGAAGCACTGCAGGAACTGTTTTATAAAGAAGGACAACAGCTACACAAAAGGACTGCAGCCCCTAACGGCGACGGGGCGACACACCTTTGCAGTGTGCGTAGGGCATGGTGATGACGTATTCCTCATCGCGGGCGAGGAACACAAGCCTGGCCTTCCCATCCAGGATGGCAGATAAAGAGTTGCCTGGAGAAACAAAAGCAACAAGGTGTTACACCACGGCCTTCTCCTCTGCCATGAGGAGGGGAAGAAGAAGAGGCACACCGTACCATAGAACTTGGATTTCGCCAGGATGCTTCCGTTGATGCAGAACCCGTCTTTCTTGTTGCAGACGTAGAAGGCGGACACTGGGGGGTGATGGGAAACCTGGATGGAACATTAAAAAACGCTGCCTACTGTTTTGTGGAAAAATATAAAGTATTTTTACAGTTATGAGATAGGACAGAGAGAGGGTTGAAGGACAACCTGCACAACAAAAATTCTCAGGGGCAAATTATTTATCATAAAGCAAAGTACAATCAGCTAATCTTCTTTGGACTTCTTCGGAGGGTCCAGGGAAGTCAATTGGAAAATAAGCTGAGATGAACCTGGACTCAAAGCCGCACGACATGAGATGCCTGCTAGTTCTACTGCACTACACGCTGGGCATCACTGAAAGACACCTTCCACGACTCGCTGCTTTCTAATCTGTACTGGTTAGTTCCCACTACCGTTACCGTTACAGTCTTTCCTTCGGCAGGAAGCAGACCTGCTGCCCATCACCTCTGGGCTGGTGTGCCAGTAAAACTACTTCATTCACAATACCTCTTCCATATTATATATCATACATATTATATACTGTATGAACAGTCTCACAACATGAGAATTCAGAAGTATATAGGGACTTAACTCAGCTTTTTGTTCATTCAGGGGGGCGTCTCACCTGTTCTGCAATATAGAAGGTGCAGCTGTTGGTCTGGGGGTGGAGCCAGCAGCAGCGGAATGTCTCCCCGAGAATGGGGTTGTACGGCTTCTTCAGTCCCTGCCGCGCAAAGGGAGCAAAGACCCGTGAGAGCTGGCGGAGTCCCAGGGACTACAGGTGTGAAAGCTTTTAAAGATGTCATGTTTAAAAGAAAGGGTGGTCAAGCATTGCTGCCTTGCACCTCATGCCTCTTCCCCTCTTTACAATGAATGGAAGGCAAACCTGTCAAAGGGTTATACTGCATGAAACTCTGCAATTCGTAATAGGACCTTAGACTTAGCCTTAGAATAAGTCCACCAACAAAATGTTTGGCACTAAAGAGAAGGCGCATTCAAAACCAATAAATATTTATAAATCAATGAGTATATAGTAAATCAATACTATGAAACTACTGAAGTGGCTGTTAACCAACCCCTATCCATAAGCATAAGATTTGCTTAAAAGGCATTTACAAGGCATCGTTTTATTTCCAAGTAGGTAGCTGGGTTAGCTGCAAATGAACAAGTAAAGTTTATTCCATGCTGAAAAGAAAAGAAAGGAGAGACAATGTTTCAGCTGAGGAGGCTTTCTTCTGGTGTGGTACCTTCAAGTGTTGACACCTGAAGAAGGCTCCACAGCCAAAACATTGTGTCTCTTTTCTTTTCTTTACAGCATGGAATAAACCTTTACTTGTTCCTTTTCATCAATTTATTTCCTCACAGAATACAAAATATTCTGCATTCTTTAATACTTTAATAGAAGAAATCTGATGTTAGGAAACCCAGTTAATGACACAACATAGTGAGGATATAATCTTGAAAACTGCAGGGATTCCAAGGTACATTTGGTTCTGGATCTTACCTTTGGCTTCTTATAAAAGCCAGACAGATACCACCGCAGGACCTGCTTCATCCTACAGTACGGGCTCTCTTCTGTGACAGCTCTGAGGGAAGGAGACATCAGGCCTGTTAATCTATCTGACTACCCGTAAGTAGTCAGATAGATTAACAGGCCTTAAAACTAAATGTGCGTCGCACCACCTGTAAGGTGTGATGCACGTTTCGTTTTTGAACGATGGACAAACCTGTTCAACTGGTTCAGTTAAATAATAATAATTATTTGGAGCCAGAATGAGAACATTGAGCACAAGCCTTCCAGGACATCTGGGAACCCTCACAGTGCCAAGAGGTTTTTATATCAACAGTGAAATGGAACGGCCCCGTCCCAGAGGTTACACACATTTGCAGATCTTCTGGCATGGGTCCGGGGCTGGGGGAGAGCAGGAGTGCTTACTGGGACAGGAAGTCGGCGTGGTAGTAGTAGTCGGACAGCTTGTCCAGGAAGGAGCGGGGCTCCAGAATGAATGTGGGCAGGACGACGCGGGACAGGTCCATCCCGGGGCGCAGCTGCTTCAGGAGGGTCCAGATCAGGCCCTTGTGCTCCTCCGAAACGGTCTCGGTCTGGGAGGCCTCCCCTGCCTGCACGAGAGAAGGGGCAGCGCAGTCTGTCAGCACAGCCTGGCAGAGCTCCACCTAATCCGGAGGACTGCAGGGTCCCCCGAGTCCCGGCCCACTTTATTTCACTGGGAGACTTTCGGAGTTGGCTTTTCTTTTCTAAACACAGCTTATAGTATATTGACAAAAAGGGCATGTATAAAATGTAACAAATGGGAAATAATAGTATTTGTGCATTTGTAATACCTCCCGGTATATTTTTGGGTCTGATATGTTAAAGTGAAAGTTAACAGGAAAGAACAGATAGATTTGACAATAAAATATTTCATCAAAGTCAAAACCACTAGTTTTATGGTAAATAATCACTACAGTTTTTTGTAAATATCTACTGCTACTAATATAGTACTACTATAATATATAGTAATATAAAACTGCATAAACAAACATGGGCATAATCATTTTTCGGTTTACCTCTGCCATCTCCTCCTGGGGCTGTTCAACATAAGCAGTGGCCTGAAGGCCGGGGGACAGGTCTCCCAGCGTGTCTGACTGGTCTGTGTCACTCTCTTCCGTCAGCCTCTGCCCATTCTCATTAGCCCCGGTGTCTGACTCCTCGTGAGCCTCCCTCTCTGACTTGTCAGAATAGCCATCGTTTTCCATGTGGTGATTTTCCAGCATTGACTCATTCAACCTTTCAAAAGTAAAAGCAAACACATACGTGAAACACCATCTTGGTGCAGAAAGTACACAGGTTGTCGTCTGGCATTTCTAATCTGTGTCTGCACTTCAGCTTGCAATTTCCTCAATAATTCATTAGCATGAGCAAGGACGGCCTTTAGAGAACTTGTGTCCTGTCATGTCTCATCTGTCTTTCAGATGCTTTGGTAGATTCTCCAACTGTGGCCAGTGATGGTAGAAGAACAGGATTTTAACTCAGTTGGATCCTACCTGTCGAGAAAACTACCGCTTCAGGAGCTGATCTGCTCCAAATCCAGTACTTTTCTCTCCCTAAGTAACTTTACAAATGGCAAAACCAAACACGTTCACTCATAAAGTCAGTTCTGACAAAGATCTCCTTCCACACCTTAAAATGTTTGTTTATACTCATGATCACTGTTAGGATTAGAAAAAAAACATGCTCTGTATCTGCAAAGCACTGTACTGTAGTTTTAGAACCAGCTGTATTTCTAGCTTCAGTTGGAACTCTAAGATTATACTGACCAAAGCATTATTACATCATGTACCTGTCAGAACACACCCCACAGTACAACAAAGGTTTTAGCAACAACACCATCATCCAGTACTCTCTTTATTAACCATGACACAATCCTGAAGACATCATTAAAGCCATTCATAATCAATTACTACCTTCATAACTTAATCATAATTTTAGGTTTCATAGATGTCTTTTTCCATCTGTAGCAGAAATGTTGCTAGGCTTTATGCAATTGTTATCCTTTTTAAAATAAATTCAATAGCATAACCAATAATTATATAGTTGTATGCAATACACAAGAGATAACCTACTGGAAAGCTTGTGGATTAATATATATATAGGTAAAACCTGAAAAAGTACAGTAAAAATACAGAACATCAGCTTTTATTTCTGGATATTCTAGTGCAAACATGTTAAACCATGTTAGAATGTTTTTGTATTCAATCTCCCCCAGTTTTGGTTCAGAATAAGTGTGGGCACAAACTAAAACAAAGTAAATTAACCTTGTGTAACATTAGTATTTGGTTGCATGCAATGACTGCTTCACGTCTGTGACCCATCGACATCACAAAACTCTTGATATTTTCCATTAAGATGCTTTGCCAGACCTTAACTGCTGCCACTCGCATTAGGTTCCTGTTCAACAAGTAAAATGCATACTTAATAGGTTTCAAATCAGGAATTTTGACCTGTTCAGTTCTGGTTTCCACTTCATTCTGGTGAACTCCCTGGTTCAGTGTACTGTATGCCTTTCCTTGCTGCAGGGTGAACTGCTGTCCAGCAAGTTTGGGGGCATTTTTCTGCCCAAGCCATGACACTACCTCCACCAAGCTTCACAGATGAGGAAGTGAGTTGTCCTCTCTTTCTCTGCTCTTTCGCCTTTACATCACTTTGATAAAGATTAATCTTCATCTAATAAAACTTTGTTTTAATTGTAATTTTCTTTACTCTCCTCTTCACAATTCCTTGCTTTTCCATCAGAGAAGCAGACCCAAATAGTCAACTCCAAAGACTGGGCCCAAGGCTATACATTCACAGCACTTATAGGTTTTCACAACTAATGAACATGGAACACCCAAATAACTGGAAACACCTATCAGCCATTTGTCCCAATACTTACGCTCACCTGAAGTGGGGTACTGACCACAACAATTCGCATTGTTCTAATGTAGCAGAAACGTGCATGCAAAATAACAGCAAGAAAAAAAAGCTGGGGTTCTATGCTTCTGCCTCATATTAATCTTTTGATCTGAAATACAAATTTCATTAATGCACAGCATAATTTACAAGTCACTTCACTATATATATAAAGCTATCAAATTGTCTTAATAAGAAATCAGATTAATTAATTGCTCAAAAATAAAATAAAATTGTTTGTTTTATGTGAGTGTTTGCAGATCGTTTATTTAGTGGTGACAACAGGTGCATTAATTGCATGTCCTAACAAACGTTTCCTAAGAATTCTTCGTGTCGCTTCCTTTCTTATCCTCTGCATGAAAAGTAACACATTCAAATTTGGCAAAATAGCAAAGAAAGGTCTAGAGGCAATCTCAGCTGAGCACGGTAAAGAAAATAATCAAATCTCCTTCAAATTTTACATGGTATTATCCTATCAATTCTCCCAAGGTCACATGTACAGTACTAGATGTTCTATTTCACACTTTAAATCAAAAAATATTTATTTTTACCATACCCTAACCAACCATATCATTCAACCCTGAAATCTTTGTTACTGTCGTTCTTTAAATATTATTTTAGTAGATACAAAAGCTGTCACTACAACCTGTAATTACCTTCACAGGAAAGGGCATGTTCAAATCCAGCACGTTTTGTCACCTGCTTTGTTGTGTACACCACAACAGAAATGCTTTGTGTTGTCGGTTTTTCAAAAAAGCCAGTTTTTTAAAAACATGTTGAAGCTCCTGATCTGAACAATATCAGCCATGAATCTGATATACTGTATGCCTTGCATTTAAAAAAAAAAACAACAAACATGCCAGCACATATTGCTTCGCAGCTTTGTCGCCAGAACAAACAAAAATCTCATGCATCACTGATAACTGTCAATTCTTACCTCAGAAACAATACTAATTCCAACAGCAGTCTGACAAAAGCTTATATGAAAAGCAGGAACACCAAAAGAAGGGAATTTCTTTTCATGTATTATTTGTGATATCATATTTAGAAGAGCAAGGATATCCTAGCCATTTTCCTTCTCTCAGCCCCTTTTGTGTGTGAAAGGCTGTTGCTTGTGTACAGTCCACATTCCCAGCCCTTCCTGCTTTAATGTGTACCACATGACAGCTGAGAGCAGGAGCCAATGGCTGGGTGGACTGCAGTCGTACGTAGCTGATAACAGAGCAGCTCTGTTACAGAGCTGGGTGACTGCTGTATTTCTGGAGGACCAATCTGAGTAGCAGTCATGTCACGCACACAAGCTAGAGGAATAATACAGCAAATCTTACAGGTTAAAGATAAGGGAAAAATATGAAGGAGATGTTTTACTTACATTTCTAATGTGTTATTGTCTTTCAGTTATTTATATGTATATTTCAGTATATGACACTAAGGTATCTAGTAAATAAACTAGACAGATTATTATTAACCTCAATTTAGAATGGCAGGATATATTTGCCAAGATTGAAACATTTATTACAATCAAAGAACCTTCTGATTTTACTTTTAAATTGGTTAACTCTTTGTATTGCCACATAAAAAACAACTGATCACTCTATCACTGTCTCTAAACAACTGTCAGTCTGTCACTTGCCTAAGACCGTTTGTTTCACTTGGTAATTAAAAGAACTGCACTCTTCAAATGCAGGTCTAAAAACAAAAGAGAAAGTTATAAATCCTGATCAGACAACAACATTATCGTGGTACTGTAAATTAAAAATAATAACATTTTACTTTTTTTAAACAGACACACGTTAGACTGTCTGAAACTAAATAAGGACTAAAACTGACAACTACGTTTTTCTAATACTGCATAAGCAAAAGACCAGTGAAGGATGAACTATTATCTAATGCCTATTAATTGAGCACAGTAAATGTCAAATACACTGAATTCCGCTATTTGTGCTGCTGTTCATTATGAATTAACTCAATAAAAATGAAACCCACTCTAGACAACATTTTACAGGAAACAGAGGTGCGTCAGATACACAAATCAACTGGCCTGTGATATAAACTGAAAAATGCCAAGTGTAAATGAAAGGGTTCTAAAATTATACAACACACTAGTAAAACCTAATCTACAGAAGATATTGCAAAAATATATTTGCGCTGTAAGCAGCTCAATGACATGGAAGGTTTATTGTTTTAAAAGGTGTGATACTTCAGACAGGTTTGATAGTTTTGCATTAAAAATCATCAAAACACTAATGAAGTGAGCCCATGGATAAATAACTTCAAGGTGATCAATTACTTGAGGCCTGAGGTCACAAGCAGAAACTAAGACCAGTGCATTCAGAACTGAAAATAGGGGATTTGTTTTTACAACAGCCATGTCGCTACACAGCGCACTGGTATCCTTCATGAAATGGCTGTATTCTGTCATTTACTGTATGATGATGCCTGAAACGAGTCTTGTTTACAAGCTTTCTTATATCCGTTCTCTTTCTTTGAAGTAACCAGCTCTTGTGCTTCAGGAGATCTGGCTTGAATCAGAACTATACAGCGAGTCGGCGTCTGTCGGGCTCAGGCTGGGCTCCACTTACTGGAAGAGCTCGTGTTCGTACAGGGTGGAAGACTGCAGCAGGCCGAGGATGTGGGAAGACTCGGAGGAGAAGCTCAGGTCCCCATCACGGCTGGCTTTGGAAGCGGTGAGCTGGTAGAGACTGGAGCAGCTCAGGGCCAACTCTAGAGCATCCATCCAGCAGCGACCTGCACGGCACGCAGACGCCGCAGCGGGGGGATACAGTCAGCGCTTGCGTCGCACTGCTCCCCTCGTAAGCAAGCACAGACACGGTAATCCAACACACAGTCGCACACTCATACAGAACCAGAATTTCCACACTGCTTGTTATAAGCTACTGTACACCTCGACTCCGCCACACACACTGGCAGTAATAAAACCCCCACTGCTTCCAAAGGAGCTTTTGATGAAGCACAGAGATAAGGATTAAAATAAAACCGAGACTGGCTCACCATCAGACTCTGACACAGCTCTGAAGATCAGGTAGCTGCTGGGGAGGGGCTGGGTGATGGAACCCACATTCTCTCCTCTGGGACCCTGCAATGGCAGACATAGAAGTCATTGCACAGTATTACTGCCAGAAAAAAACTACTCCTTGTAACCTTACACGGTAATTACAAGACATTGTTAGACTAATAAAAATCTAGCACTTATTTTGATACTGTCCAATGCTCTATATTTCAAACATCAACGATGTACTGACCAGCAGGAGACCCCAGGGATAAACAAACAGACACACAGAAACAGACAGAAGCACGTATACTTTTGTTATGCAAAATAACATTGTTTTGTGGAAAACATTACAGTTTACAGAAGACAAGAGCATGAAAGAGGCCACAAGTGTACAAAGACTTGACACTGCTGTAGGTTCCTCAAGCGCCCAGTCCTTTCACCTCCAGCCTCACCTTCATGGCCCAGATGGACTTGTCCAGGGGGTGGTAGAGTTTGAAGCAGAAGCCGTCCTTCTTGGAGGGCCTCTCGATGAGCTTGCAGGCATTGAGGAGAATTGTCCCCACCCAGTGATCCACCTTCGGGGTCTTGTAGATGAGGAGAACTCCGGGCTTCAGCACACACCACAGCCTGGTCCAGCTCTTCAGTGTGCCACGGATCTGCGGGACAAGCAGAAGAGCTCATTTCATTCTCTGCTCTGCGGTGAAATCTTCTCTGAATGAGTGTGGCATTCTCTCCAGACCAAGTCTGGTTGGCCTACTTTGTACTGCTTCCAGAGCAACAGTTCCCAACCTTCCTGATGGTGCTGATGGTGCTTTCTTTACCAAACATTTAATGGATCACCATGTGCTACTAGTTGCGTTTTGTTAAATATGGATTTTAATGCAATAACAATAAAACCATCCACCCACGGTAAACATTCATAATGTGCACACTTTAAATCGTGAAGTTCTTATTCATGACCTAATAACTAATATCTGGAAATCACAGCAGTGCAAGTGGGAACATGTGTACTGTATATTGAGTAACATGAGGAAATAGTCTTTGAATTGAAACAACATCTCCTATTCGATATTGGAAATATACATTCTCGCATCTGTATGCAATAGCCTACATTTTGTACATTAAAATGAAGTCCAGTTGTCTCTCAATGTCTGAATTTTGGTTGTTGGCACTACTGATATGGTATTATCTTTACAAATCTGACAAGACCTTAGTCTTTTGATATAGACTAAGAAGAACAGTGGTCCCCTCCTCCAGCAACCTCACTTCGGGCTGAGGTAAAGTCCTCGTCACCTACACATGACCAAAATCTTTATCCAATTGGGATTCCGACAGGTTTTACTTGAGAGAATGAGTCAAAGTTTTTCATAAACATTACATTCTGTGAGTCCTAAGGGTATTGAACACTTTACTGCTTTATAATAATACAGCCTCGTTGATATAAGAATATCAGGGTCAGCGGTGAAAGGCAGTGATGAAAGGAGGAGAGTTACAGTATGTTCATTACACAGTGTGGTCAGTAGGAGTAAATCCTTAAGCCTCCACTCTCCTACCTTAAGCCAGCTGGCCATGATGACAACACTGGGGTCCTTCAGAGCGCTGAACAGTTCCTTTGCCGCCCTCTTCTTCTCTTGTCTGTAGTTTTTCTTCTGGACCTGCAGGTCCAACACAGGACAAGTGCTGAAACAGCTGACAGCAGTCTCCTGACCTGCAGGATCTACACCGAGTCCTAGTTCTCCACAATGACTTAAACTGCATCTGAGCTCCTAATCACCACACTAAATCAGTTATTGATTTGAAATGCCCTCATTATCACTGCTCTCAGTTAATTAGCCTGTCAGGATTTTCTGTTTCATATAAACCCCACGGTCATCACAGCCATCCAGAAGCAGGAGGTAATCCCACTGATGAAATACTGGATCTTCCAGTACAAAATCATCAATCATCTCTACCTTTAACACTCAGTTGTGGGTTTGCCTAATGATATTCAAGTCGATTGCCCACTGTAACACCATCCCAAGAACCATATTGGTAAAACACCTCCTACAACAGATTGACAGAAAAAGAAAAAAACAAATCTTCTAATGTCTCAAAAGAATCATATGGCGATCTGTGAAGTAAACTCTCAGACCGGACGGAAGTCGTGTGACATGTCTCACCTCATGGGGGCATTACTGAGAATACAATGGAGGGCTTGCTTTCTGTCCATGATTTTGTTTAATCGTTAACTGTCATTAAGTTATAAACAACAAAATAAAAAACAACATAATTGCCATGTAAACAATAAGCAATACCCTATACATACTTTATAGCACTTTTTTTACATGTGATTTCCCATTTTGAAAGGAACTACAGTATAATGTCCTGCAGTTAATACTGATGACATTTCAAGGACCTCATTCACAAACGATTCTTATGTGCTAAGGTTCACATTATCCATAGGCTTGTCACAGGGAAACCTTTTGAGAATGCGTATCTATGTCTATGATACCATGGTACTGGCACTAGGTGGAGCCATAGTCAAAACTACCACACATTTCTAATGACACAGCACAAATCAATCCAGATTAGTTTAACCTACAATGAAAGGGTTGTTTTCACAGGGTTAAAAATCCACAGCTGCACAGTAAAATGCCAGTCCAAATGAAGTTGATGTATTACATTAACATTTTGATAGACTGTTCACCCTATTCCATATTACTACCTATCAGGCTGATGTTCCTGCTGGTGCTTAACAATCAGATTTCAATTCTTACAGCAGGATGGTGGAGATTCACCTTGAAAATGCTGGTCTTTAAATGGGAAATCAGTGACTGCATAAACTAGCTTCTCTTTACACAAACACTTGGTTGTTGCGATTTCCTCTTCTGGCTCTCCATAGAATCTGCAATCGCCATCTCCTTTTCATTAGCGTCTGTGGCTAAATGAGGATTCTCGGCTGGGTCTGATAGCCTTTCCACTCTGTCCCGTCTCTGTGCCTGGCCTGCCCCCCCCCGTGCCCTCAGGAGTGCCTACCTTCAGAGACTCTTTCTTGGCCAGCCTCTCTGTGGGGGAGGTGCATTCCTTGTCATGGCCATTGAAGACCTTCGACTCAGCCTGAGAGGCAGTGAGAGAGGCAGAAAAGAGAGCAGAGCGGATGACTGCGAGGTACGGAAATGTCTGTAAACGTCGCATTATTAATTGTACTTGCTTTGGCAACACTGGAATTCATTAGTCATACCAATAAAGCCCTCTGAATTTGAATTTTCTGGTCTGCACCTTTTAGCCTGCTTTAAATCTTTAATTAAAGGGACTTAATAACTAAGTATAAAACCTGTGAAGCCTTTGTTACGGGAATTGA
The DNA here is from genome assembly GCF_040954835.1 of Lepisosteus oculatus. NCBI lineage: Eukaryota > Metazoa > Chordata > Actinopteri > Semionotiformes > Lepisosteidae > Lepisosteus > Lepisosteus oculatus. The sequence goes on from NC_090716.1 coordinate 13,194,341, forward strand.
TGCCAAGGGCTGTGAACAGTACTGGTCTTTTGGCACTCTACAGCACGCCATATTTATCTAGGTCATATCAGTTTTAACGTGGAAATTCCCCTAATGGTTTAAGAGCTCTGGTCATTTAGGAACTGAGCTGCTTAACTCTGCTTCACATTGCCTTGTGATGTGTTGGTTTGCATTGTTTTGGGGAAATACTAGAGAAAGCCAGTGCTTGTGCTCTGTGAGGGAGTGGAGAAGAGCTCAGAATCCTGCAGGAAACACAAAGATCGGTGCAGATGTGCTGGGAAGGTCAGCATCCAGACTTACAGTTTGACATAAGATTCTCCTCATTGACATGCAAGACGGCTACACGCAGCTACTGTGGCTGCTGAGCACACCAGCCGAGTGCTCCAGCCATAAACCTGCAGATCCCTCACACTGGGAAGAGCGCCGCATGGAAATGTGCTGCTGTGTGCTTGAGGAAGAAGAACAGCAATGCGTACTTTAAACACTACTTAAGGTAAAAACTGAGTAATTTTGTGTCAACCTGCTCAAATCAAACACCCAACAGTGCCTCAAAATGACCCTGCCCCTCGGTAATGCTATTCAACTATAGCCTAGCTTTCCAGTGGTTATTAGAACTGGTGTTCTTCCACAGTTAAGTATGCAGGGTTGGGCAGCCTAATTCATTTTTCTCATAAGCAGGGAAAGGGATGTGGAAGGGGATATGACGCTCTTTATCAAGAGTCAATGCAGCAAAATTGATCGATGGTGGGATATGCCCAGGGCATCAGGGTCAACCGCAGAGCAAACAAGAATGGATATAAACAGAGCAAATGACTTCCTCCTTCCGGAATTCACAATTAAAACACTTGACTCCAGTCAGACTGGTCATAGTACTGTAATGTTTGCAAAGTCGTGTGTGTCTTCAGATTTATAGATTGATTGTTCACCAGCCCATTGGGTTGCTATTGCTAACAAAGTTCTGTCCAAGACTTTTCTTTCTCTATCATGATCAAGCCTCCATTTTAGGGGAAAAGGAGCCTGAAATTTATGCTCAGAAACACAAACCAGGCAAGATCTTCCATTTGCATTTCACCTTCATGCCCGCTTTGCTTTATTTCTGTCTTGCACTCTGGAAACATGCATGATTCAATTCGAGAGTTTGATGCAGACCACAGCAATCTTTTCAGATCAAGATACTCTGGTGCAGCCTTTTCTTATTTTCTCCTGAGTATATTACGTCCTACCTTGGAGGAACAAAGAGAAAACTAGATTTCCTCTAAATGAACTGTCTTACTATGACCGAGCAAAGGGCTTCATATTGATTCGCAGGGCTTATCTTTCTGCTGATCAAATGTTAGCTGATAATTTGGCATTGATTAGCCATGTGCACCATGTATCAGGAGAGGATCAAGCGCACTGACCCCTGTGAACACTCTCCCTTCCTTTGCCCCGATGAGATTACTCTCTGGATTCGAATTCAATTTCCTTTTCTCTAGTGACAGCTGTCAGAGCCAGCCTTCACAGTCTGAAAGGATTGATCATTTCACACAGACACCTCACACTTCCAACAAGCCTACAGCAGCTCCCCTCCATCAGAGATGTCTACCCCAGGCTGGTTTATTAGTACACAAGCCACCTTCAGCACCCGCAAGTTCACCAATTAATTTTAAAGTCAACCTTTACCTCGCCCATTACTGCACAGCCTCAGTTAAAAAAAACACTGAAAAAGTTCAAGAAATGGCCTGGGATAAAATGTTCTTTGATTGTCTCGGTTCTTGCAGCACTGAGAAACAAAGAGGACAAGAGAATAAACCACTAGACCTGAGACCATGATTGTTCTACAGTACACCTTCATCTTTTTTAACATACAGTACTTCTCACATTTAAATAGACAAAAGATATATCTAATACTGTATATTTACCCTTAATCATTTTAGGATAAAACAAGAGAGAGAAGCTATTGCTTCTAGTGCAACTACTGTACAACATTATCAAATATATCTTATATTACAGAGTCAGGTGATGGGAAAGAATAACTATAAAATATCTTGTGAATGACAGGAGCCTAAGAGCAATCCAAACTATCAGTTGTAGTCACAACAGCAGTGGATACATTGTGGTAAAAGGTCTTACAGGGTGAAGTCACACCTTGGACAGGCTGCCAGTCCATTGCAGGGCACACACAGACTGACATACGCCAGAGCCAATTAGCCTGCCATTATGTCTTTGGACTGTGGGAGGAAATGGGAGCACCCAGAGCGCCAGAGGCAGCACTCCTGCTCCAGGACTGACTGTAGGGCCTCAGCAAGGCAAGGCAAAAATGCTAATCCCCGCGCCACTGGGCCACCTTAACACGAAGATCCTTCCATTCCATTTGTTTACAGTACACAGGCATCTACATTTTGAAAAAGGAACTTAAACAAGTAATGTACAAGAGTGCTCCGCATGAGGTCAACATCACTGAAACTGCTTGCCTGCACGCGTGCGAGAGAGAGTGCTCCACTCAGACTTGAGGCGTTTTCAATCATACGGATGGCTCAGGTAAGCTCACGAACCCAACTTCAGCTTTCAAGAGCTGTGTAATCAAGACTGAGCACACGCTTCACAAACACAACCCTCCTGAACCACTGGCAGCGCTGCAGTAATTACCATTATTACTCATTCTGTGGAGGCGTGAGTTATATGAGAGAAGAGTGTTGATGAGCTTCTGCAATTTCAAGTGGAAGACTTTTTTTTTCCCCATGGAAAGTGTCACACTGCCTGAAAAGTACTAAGGTGTTTCCGCTGAACCATGAGTCCATGTTCAAAGCTTATTTCCACTGTACAATGCTGTATGTCGTCAATATTAAACAATAGCAAAGAATTGGAGTACGAGTATTACCTTGCTATTGGGTGTCTGAGTGGGGCTGACGTCATCTCTCAGCACCGGCAATCCATTCCTCTCAGTATCGCTACCTGCCATGAACCCACACAGAAATCTCTTTAGAGAAAGACAGGAAGAAATGAGTGGGCCACAACAACCCTTTTTTTCCTGCACAGAGAATAAAGAGATCAAGAAGGGCAAAGCAAAGAATTTCCACATAACAACACAGTTGTGACCCTTAAGTTTGAGTAGAACTCAATCCTTCCCTAGCAATTAAGTTTCCAGACAGAACAATGGCAGCAACGAAAAACCCTAGAAATTCCCATCCGTCCACAACACTCTCTTCCCAGAACACAAAGTCCGGCAATCACAGAAATTATTGTGCCGTGAAGGAGCCAACCACAACTCTGAAAAACTAATTGATGACAATCAGCAACACAGATCAGGCTATGTGGTAGGCTGCTCAGTGTGCCGCCTTGTTCAGCTGAAGCTCAACACTGTGTGATCAACGGTTTGCACTGTCAGATGTCTTATATCCATCTATGTATATATATATATCGGCTGCTTGTCTGTCATGTCTCTGGCTCTATGCGATCTTGTTAAGGCCAAACATGACGTGCCAGTCAAAGAACAGTTTTGCCGTCCCTTTGCAATTAGAAGTCCCAATAAAGTGCCGAAGCAGTCATGAAAAAGAAATCCAACTTGTGTCTTGTGTCTCCTTGAGTCTAAGGAAAGATGAAATAGGATTTAATTTCTTGCTATATAACCATCCAGGGTGGATTTACAATAGAGACGACTGCAAATTCTCTAACTAAAGCAGCTTCTTAGTAACAATATATCTAAAATGAATATTAGCTGATATAACAATTAGCTAAAAGGCATAGCGGGGCACTGATTTATGAGCACTTTCCCGGCACACTTCTTCAACCTTCGCCTCAGTGAGGTTTACTTGAGACTTCCTTCATACCAGAAGATAATTCTTCTACGGAAATGAGCAGGGCAGAGGTTCCGAAGGGAGCGACTGGCTTCAGGCTGGGCTACTGCATGTCAGTGGCTGACTGGCCTTCCCAAGTAGAAGCAGATAACTGACGGGGGTTTCAGGCAGCTTATTTCTGGGGTTGGGTGGATTACAGTAAGTCGGCCAAGAACGCCTTACAGTATATCAGTGTTAAATCACTGTGTTTTGGGAACAGAAATATTATTTATTTGTTCTGAAAACTTTGTTGGTTTTCTAGAAAATCGTAAGAGGGGACAGAACTGGACATGAAAGTGAAGGGCCTTGTTTTGTTTGAATGCAGTCTTGCCGTTAATAATACTGAATAAACAATATTGTAATTTTCCAAAAGGATCACAAATGAAGAGATTTTAGTTAATAGCTTTTTTAATAGATTTCACTCGTATAGAGCTTTTCATCCCAAACACCAAAGGACAGCAAAGCACTTTACATATACTGTAGCAGGGAGCATTTCAGGCATGCATGTACCAGCACCTACTTTACACAGCAAAGCAAGTGGAGAAGTGAGAAATTAACAATTAAAATTTAAAGATGCCAGACTGTGCAAGCCCATGCTTGAATTTACTACCCTTCTGTATGAAAATGTGAGATGGGATTATAATGACCCAGTTGTCAGGACTTTTTTAAAGTCTCATTTAAAGGGCAGAGCCTACTACAGCACAGTAGTTTAGAAGTTCTGATGCCACCTATTGATACACTAATACCACTTCCAATAACAGCCTGGTTTCTCTCAGAGGTCAGGAGTGACCAGGCCCAGCCTTGCTTAATCCTGACAAGATAGGGATACAAGATGCTATTGCTTGCAGTCAGGACATGAAGCCAGTGCATGATCATGATGGTTAAAGAGGAACTGCAAGCCTATTTTTAATATTTCAGGGTTAGAAAGAATCGGCATTGATGGGTGAATTTCAAACGGCAACAACTCAACAATGTGGGAGACTATACAGTATTCTCACAAAGTTCCTGTTGTGCTTAATTCAGAATTTGTAAAATTTGGGATACTGCCAATTAATTTATTTAGTTTCTGAAACTTACAGTAATGTCAGTTCCCCTTGATGATTTTTGCTCGGGAATAAAATAGGTATCCGGTTACCTGTTAAAATTTAAACGGTTTAAATACTCACAGTAAAATATAATAGTCATCACAGTAAACCTTATAGCACGTGTTAGGGTTACAGCTGGGAGTATGGTTACTATCGGGAATGGGGTTTATTTGTGTTACACATGAAATAAAGTTATAAGCAAATCACATGTCCTGTACATTTAAGGTGTATCAGGAAAGAATAACAATTTTAAAGAAACATCTCTCATAGATCAATACACAGCTTGTATAGGAAGCTTGACAAGACACCTGGGCTGAGAGGGTAGATGTCATTGTCTCCTCCGAACGAGAGGTTTCTGGTCAGCTTGCGTGGGTCGATCTTCTGTGGGGTGGTAGTAGGTGGACACAGAGAAAACCTCCTCCTGAACAAGTTCCCCTCCTTCATCGTGTCGTCTGTGGTAGTCTTCTAGAGAAGGAAAGAGAAGCCATCAAGGGGACAGCTTTCACTGCAAGCGGGCGTAACCACAAACCAATCCACACACATCCATGCAGAATTATTTCTGAATTCTATTACACTTGGTTGACCGGGATTTTTTCTACTTTAATCTGGACAATCCGTCAATTTTCCAACCTCTTTTTCCAATTCAGGGTCTCAGGGAAGCCGGAGCCTATCCTGGTAAGCAATGGCCAGAAACACAGGGTACCTGCTGGACAGGACACCACTCCACCACACCATGATCTTCGAACTGTGGTCCAGAGTCTTGTAAGAGCCAAGTGGAGCACCCAATGAATACCCACTCAAACAAGGGGAGAATATACACAGCACTCCAGTTCCCCCTGTGCTGCGAGGCAGCCATGCTAACTAACCACTGTGCCACCATGCTACCAAGTCTTGATGGTCTTTACTATAATATGAGTGGACTGTAGTGCTGTATGTTTGTTCTGTTCTTCTCAGTTGTCATCAAGACACTAGACACCCATTTTAAATGGAAAGCCAGGTAATTATCACAAACTTGATGTAAACAGAGTAGTATCAGTAGGTTTGGCTCAGGACTGAGGACAGAAGCTGCAGTCAAAACTCTTGTGAAACAAAAGTTGTCAAGATAACAGAGATTGAATTACTGGTGCAAAGGAGATATGCCAAATGTAAGCTAGATTACACTTCTGTTCATAGCATAGTATATAGTATATATTACTATAAACCCACAGAGCAAAATGCACGAGTACTTCAAGCCTTCACTGAAAATGCCATGTACAATACTTAAAAATACAAATAAAAAATAACTAACAAAGGACAAAAGGAGTGCACATTTATTCAGTAACCCATTGTTTTATTTACAGTACAATAGTCCAAAATAGATTTAATTAGTAGAACAGAATAAATTAATAAAACTAGGTTACAAACAATCTCTAGGGAGAATATTATCCCAGCTTTTGGAACCAACTGATTTTTCAATTCACATGTACATTAAATTTTGTTTTTGATGTTTTTGTCAATGATAACACCCTTTTATTAAGACAGGAGGGCAAACACTGGTTCCCACACAGTCTTGTTAGCGTTATTGTGTTCAGCAGTCTATTTGCTACTCTTTTTTTCCCTTAAATAATGAACTACCCTGCTCAATGGGATCAGTCTGCGCACAATTAACCTTACATCACCACTGTCATGGCATTCAAAAAGATCATCAGCCTATAGTTCCATTAGGCATGAAAGAAAGGAGCCATTCAAAAAACAAGAGAAAGCTGCCTTCACTCCCACTGCATTTTCACTAGGCATGCAGTGTGTCATCATGAGCTAACAATTCATTACCAGCCCCTGCCCACCTCCTTCTGCTGCCTGTCTCACATTCAACACTTCGGTACAAAAACAAGAGCTAAAATTAGTCACAAGAGTTCAGCAAAGATCCACGCCTGATGAACAGTGAAAGCAACTTCTAGGATAAGGAACAGCAAGCCAGTCCATTCCAAGGGCTTCAGTAAAGCAGCAGCCCCAGCATGTTAGGATTAAGACTCAGGGCTCTTTCGGGTCAGGAGCTTTGACCTGTTATTGAAGATAAAGGAAACTAATGCAATGCAAATTCTTAAGGTTGAACTGAGACTCAAATATGCCCTTTTCTGCCTCTACAAGAGAGCCTCTCCTTAACTCCATGTGAGATGGGATTATTCTTTCTGCAATGCAGGGAAACAAATATTTATTAATGACTAAATTAAATAACTTGCAGCATAGAATACATGTTTATGTTTAACTACATAAGTCTTAGGCTCTTGTGCAAACTGTACAGATGAAGTAGAAATCAATATTGAATATGTTTAATATCAGCTTAAATGTTTAGATAAATTGTTTATCCATTTTAGTTTGGCATGTATTAATGGCATTTTGTTTACTATTACTTAGATCTCCACTGTAAGGCCAGAAGATTCTGATCAAAATGCCTTATGCAATACATACCATCAATTCCATCTACCCTATTGCAAATTAATTTAAAATAATCTGTCATTGACAAATAGGCTGCAGTTTTGCTAAGATGTTCTTCGAAAACTGTGAAGTCTAAAAACAAACCTCTCTAATACTCAAAGAGGTTTCAAGAGCAGCTTTTCCTGGGGCGCCCGAAGTTTAAAAATACAGACTGGATTTATATGCATTCACCACATAGCAAGCAATCTGCCTTCAAACCCAAAGCAATTTAGCAGGATGTCTGCCATTGTCTATTTTTATGAGGGCTTTTTTAAATGACATGATTAGAGCTACGGATCATTTTTCATACATACCTTAGATCTCCACTGTAAGACCAGAAATCTCAGGACATACAAAAAAACTTATCAAATGCCCTGCACAATAAATTCTACCAACTCCATTTGCACTACTTCCAGATTAATCTGCAATAAGATCTAAACTAGGAGCAACACAAATAGTTGCATGTCAGCCGGTGTCTATTTGTACAAGGCTTTTAAGATGACATGGTTAAAGCTTAGGATCATTTATCTGCCATGGAAGTTGTATCCCATTTCCCTATTGGTGAAATCTATTATAGACAGATGCGCTATTTTAAGAAGGAGAAACATCATGTGGCCAGTAGGGATATTCAGGTCACATTGTGAAATACAAATGTCTGTGAGCCATGTTCTAACTCCCTCAGTTTTAAAAAAGCTGCTTGTAAATAGCTTTTTCTCCTTTTCTGCCTATTCTTTCTCATTAGAAAACTGTATGCTGCCCCACGTTATTTATGGGTCTGGTAAAAAATGGAAAAGGGGTATGGTTTGGAGAGTCTCTTTTCGATGGTTATGTTCTCAAAGCAGACTTCAACTGGCCATCTTTTGAAGTACTACTGTCAAAATGAGGATAGTTGCATTTCGCAGGCAAAAAAACTCTGCATTAAGGTCTGCACCAAGTAAATACTATTACAGGCAGATGTCATTAGTCATAAATCATAGGCACAGATTAGATATGCTGCACCAAGTTACAAATGGTCTTGGTCTTGAAACAATAATTCTATTTGCTCTACAAGATGTTGACAGTGACATTTTTATTGCTGCAGATGTATTTCTTATGAATGGGCATCTCGTGTTCACATCTGCCTTAGACAATACATCTAATGCTCATGCTTCTTTCCTTTAAACAGTTCTTTTATTTCTAGGTCTATTGACAATTTTCTAGTTTATCCTGGAATATATTTTAGAGATGACCAGATCCCTAACAAAGCAAAGAACCAGTATCCAAGTTCAAATTCGAGGAGCTTGATTGGCGGGGCCAATGAGTAAGTGTTGCCAAAGTAATAGCAATTAACGGAACAAGATACACACGAAGTCTCATAGATCTCGCTGCATGATGATATCATAAGTCACCTATATACAGCTGAGTGTCTAATACACAGCAGTCAGCTGAGCCATACACAAGTTGCCTTGGTAACCACAAAGAAAGCACGAATACCCTGGAAAATCTCATAGTGATATTTACTTATACAGTATCATTTTTTATTGATGTACAGTATAATGCTCTCCTAAAGTATCAGGACAGCAAAGGCAGAACTGTTAGTCTTGCTCTACAGTCCAGTGATGTGCATTTTTGATGATGAAATGAATACGAATCTATGGACCAGGACTAGGTTGCAGGGGGGCTGGAACCTGTCCTGGAAAGCAGTGAGCAGAAGGACAGATACACTCCACTGCGGACAGCAAAGTTGAGCCTGATCTTGTCAGATCTCAGAAGCCGCGCAAGGCTGGGCCTGCTCAGTACTGGGAAGGGAGATCTAAGAAAAACCTGATTGCCGAGTGGCGTTTGTAGACATCTACCGTAGGTGGCGCTCTTCTCTCTGGCCCCAAACGTCCCAAACCAATATGCCCAGCATGGTGGCAATGCTGTGCAGAGCGTGAGATCAGGTGGGGAAAAATAAAAAGGAGGGAATGCATTGGCATGTGGTTTACAGTGTACTGTAAAGCTGAACTTTCGGTTGCTTTCTCTGACTGTCCTGCTTGTTGTGCATTTTCCAGTTGAATCCATGTGATTTTCTGTTGCTATGTTACAGGCTGCCAGGTCTTGTGCACTGTTTGTGTAGTGTCTGCTACTGCGCAGTGATTGTAATAAAGAGGTAGGTCAGCGTCAGTCTCAACACATCAGATCTTATAGGTCTCTTACAGGCCTCTTTGATCATCAGCGTGCAAAGACTTGGAAAACAAGAGATCTTGCCTTAATATTAAATCATTTTAGTAAGTTAACACAACTAAAGATGAAAAAAAGTAAGGAATGGCCTACTCTAATCCTTCAGAGTTACAGGGCATTAATGTTTAAAATGATCTCTTAAGTGCTCTACAGAGCAATCTACCTCCTTGGATTGTCAAAATAAAAGTGTTCCAGCTGTTCCAGCTGTGGTGACACGTGGCTCTCCAGGACTCATGCTGGCTACCCTGGTCTACGTGTTGTAAAGAAGACTGCATTTCAGACACACAGAGCAAACCTGTGTCCAATTATCTGACACCATGTAAAAAACTCAGAGAGATTTTGTATTGATATAAAAATAAAGTAACATACAGTAAGTGTTGAAAAAGTGAAAGTTTCTTTTTAGACCTGTGACGGCTCACAAAAATATACTAATGATATTGTTGTGCCTAGCTCTATGTTCTTGTTGCTTATAAATTAGTTTTGCTGTACAGTTTTAGTCCCTCATCATATTAAACAACAGCCTCAGTGAAAAACAAGAGACAATCTTTGGTATGAATCTATGGCAGAATTCCAAATACAACTCAACATGAAATAATCTCTATTAAATATCTTGGTAAAACACAGTACCACATGTAAAACACAGCTTGAGCATTAAAAGTCATAACAGTCTAAAAAGAACAAAATTAAGATGACAAGAGTCTTCCAGGCTCAGAACCATAACAGCAAAGGAAAAGCTCTGACGAATTAGTCTGAAAAAGTTAAAGGGTTTTATAGTAGCAGCTTGATTACCGGGAAAGCTTTTTAAAGCCAAGAAGTAGCAGAAAAAAACAGATTTTTCTTTTCATATCATGGCAGTTGGTAAGTTGGAAGCTGTTTTGGCAAAACCCTCCTGTGAAATATAGCAATTGTTGCTATGGAATATGCTGGAGTAGGCAAAATAAATTTGCTTCTCATACATGCACACAAAGTACAATCAAAGTATAGGACTTCCCAGAAATGAAATCAAGGTGGACATTTCTTTTCAGGTTTTTGTACACCAATTTACTCATGCTGATAGGGTGGTAAGTTTCTTCTTAAAGCATATCTTTTGGTGCAGCATTCATACTTAAACTTCTTACTAATGGAGTTAGCATTAAACAATTACAACAGCATTTAACATAAATAGTTGTCATTCAGGCCATGTAGTTGTTGTGAAATCCCAAGACAGCAAAGAATATAATATAAAATCTTTCAGTGTAACCTCTCCTTTTGGGGGTGTGTCAAGTGTAAAGACGAACTGTATATTGAAATAAATAAAGTGAGTGGTCCTGAAAATTCCGTTTACAAATAGGAACCATAAAGCCGTTACTTTAATCCAGTCAACTTGTAAAATTTTCTGTCCCAAGAATAGGTAGTTCACAGGATTCAAGAACAGACAGGGTTTAGAAACTTTGGTCAAGACGTCTGCATGTACTGTACAGTAGCAGCAAATAAAACAGAAACTCCAGTATTCTCTACGGAATACAAATGGTTTTGGTGCAAGCAAAGGCCCAGCCCTAGCCTTATTCCAAGTTGGCACCAAGAGGTTTTAGTAACCTTTGCTGGCATTCCGATGTAACAGCAGCCCATCACACAATAAGATGCTGTTCTCTCACACAAAGGCCCCTCTGCTGCAAAACTGCAGATCTGACAGGCTGTCTGCCAAGTGGGCATGGAGACCCTGTGTGTAAAGAGCCTGCAGCAGGCCGAGGGTCATGCTGGGTTATCTTACGATAAGGGCGGTGGGGAATCAGCAGCACACACTCCACACAGAAACCAGTCAACCGCTGGGTTTGGGAGGGCTGGGATTAAGACTGCCCTCTCTAATCTGGCATGATCCACACCCCATCTGCCTATTCCCAACCTCAGAGATTATGGAGGGATCAAGCTTCTTTGCAGCATAAATTCTAGCCTGCCAGGATCATCTGACAATTCTGATTATTGCTAGGAAAGAAAAAAAACCTGACAGATCTGCCTCCAAATTTTGAAAATTCGTTTACCAGCAGAGTCCTCTTAGTTGAATCTATAACTTATGCACAACACAGAAAAACACAAAAAAAAATGACTGACTCGTTGACTGGGGACACAAACCCACATTAAATATTTGGTGTAGATAGAAAATAAAGGAAGACAGAAAACAATGCTGAAAAAGGCTGGTTTTTTAAGTTACTGTCAGTGTTCTTCCAGGGGGCTGTCGCCTTAGTCACTGCGCCACACCTATAGTACTTCTATGCTACTAATTAGTGTACTGCAGGAATGAACACACAGTTCAGTGGGTGTGGTATTAAAAACCAGCCTTCTTTATTAAAAGGACGAGGTGCTCTTAGGCAGTACTCACTCATTTTAATTCTTCCTGCAGGCTGCTTTAAACAAATTCCACTTTAACTCTACCATGTTGCTAGTTTCTTTTGTAAATGGCAAAGGCAGGTACTGTGCATTAAAACCCTACGGCCATTCTCTGGTTTTGCACTCCCATCTGGATGATACTCCCAAGCTATTAAAAAAAAATGTATTTAAAAGCATGTAATGAGTTTTTTTGGAGGAGTGAAAAATGGTGACTGTACTGGATTGTGCACGGCAATTCTCATTTTTCAAGAACGGAAAAATTGACTTAAAATAAACTAACGGCACTGAATTGTCCAGAGATTTAAAAAAAAAAAAAAAAACAAAGTACTGGATTGACTTTTTTCCCCTCCTCTCAAATATTTACTAGATGTATGCGACTGTAAACATTTGAAGTTGGCTGAACAGACATACTTTGGATTTTAAACAGCTGTTGTTGCTCTCTCCAGCCCTGGCAGAGGGAGATTCCCCAGCCTGTGTCTGATAATAGGACGGAAACACTGGGACACTGCCAGTCCTTCGGCGCTGCAGTGCTCTCCCATTCAATCCCAAATCGGCCCTTTTAACAAATATTTGCACTGTGCCTGAGTGAGGAGCCACAGGCCTGCCAAATATGGGGGGTGCAAAACAAGAGGTTAGCAACATGAGCAAGTTTGTTTTTTTAAGAGAATGTTTGTGAGCTTTCAAGGTAACTTTACGTCTTGCCGACTGTATTTCAATGCCCCTGGAACCCTGGAGCTCAAGGTGACAGACTGCACTGTACGTAAACCAGAGACTTTTCCACAGCAATTACCTTGTCAATTTAATTTAATCCGTTAAATTGGAAGTCTTTGTGTTTTCCAATGCTTCCCCATTCGTCATGCTTCTGCATATCCCTGTGTTCAGCTTGGTCCACGCTAAATCAAATGATGTCAGTTTGTATCGAAGAATCACAGAGCCACTTCCCATCCCTGGGTCCACATTCTGGATCAGTGTTTAGCAAAGTCTGTTAAATAGCCTGAATTAAGGATGAAGCACTGTAACACCCATGTTTCTGCTTTGTGAAGGCTCTGCAGTTGAAACGCTGTGCGTTTGTTTCTTTTCTTCAGTGTGGAGTGATCCTCCGTTGGTCTCTCTGCAGCTCACATTCCACAGGAGCTCCCCACTCGATTCAAAACTCCAACTTGTTGTGCCCGAGAGTCGAATTGATTAACTTCTGTTTTGAACCAGGGCTGTCAATGTTGCAACTGGAGAAGTGCTGCAGGACTCCAGAGGGCTGCAGATTCAAAGCCCAGATGGGATTGTGATCTTGTAACCCTTAGCAAGGGGTCTTACCAATAGTAGATTGCTCTGGAAAAATGTCCACTGTATAAATGTGTACTCTCCAGCTTGTCATTGTGCACCAGAATTTGTTCTTGATTTCAGGTTAATAAATGACTTTTTTCACAGAAATAAAACAATGTCACTGAGTACATGCAGTACTACAATATAAATGGACAACCCCCCTTAGTCAATTCCAACTGGAATTCCAGTTCCAGTTCCAAGACAGGTCCCCTTTTTGTTTTCCCTTCTAGTCCTTAGAGCTTATTCAACAGTGGTAAAAGCACTGAAACAGAAGCAAGTTATGCAAAATAATTCTCTGTATTTCAATGTCACAGTTGTAAATATCACGCTTATCAACGTATTAATATGTATATTATAATCCTTCTCAACACCAGAGTCAGCTGTCAGTACTTCTCCTGACAAAAGCAAGCACTTCATTTCCCTTTAGTCATCTCTATGTCTAATACGAATAAGCCTTACACCGTCATTTTAAAACTTTGGTCACACTCTTAAAGATTCAACAATGCTGTGCAAGGGAAAGGGAATGTAGATGATTTCTCTTTAACTTTCCAGTGGTGGAAATCAGTCTGTTATATTGAACAGTGGTTTGACCTGTTTTCATTTTTTACAAGATTTTTTGTACACAGCCAAGTGCCAGATGTTTCAAGCACACTGCCTTAGTTTGAGTAAATCTGCCTTAACAGACACAAAGTCAAACAGCAACTGTATCTGCTTTTCATCTTTTCATCAACTTGAGGAGGAGCAGAAGTTTGAAAAGTACCCAATGGCAATGCAACTGGAATATTATGTTCACTTTTGCATCCAGTGTAGTATCAGCTTTCCTGGCTTTTTATGAACTTTAAAACAATTCTAAAATGTATCTTAGAAACTATTTTGATAATGTTGTAGAAACCGTGGTTTAGCTTTTCACAGTGGAGTTAATGCCTTTCAGCTGCAACTGTGGTCAAAGGGCACCTACACAGAGAAAACTTTTTCAACAGCCCCAACACACCAAGTTCAGTGACAATACAGAATCTCTCTAATCCTGCAGTGGGACTGCTGCTGTAGATATTTGGAACCGGAAAACTTTCCAACAGTGTAGGGGGTTTTAGATTAAGTAATATTAAGTCTTTTAAAATGTTTCACGGTGAAAATATGTTCATTAATGCTCGGAACTACCAGTGACAGCACAGTTCACCCAATGCTTAAATTCCATAAAGAAAGTGATGCAGAGGACTACATTTCTGTACAGGCCCATAGACAATGTAATTAGATTTTTCTACATTAAGAGACAGTGGTAAGGCAGTGATTTTGCAGGGAACATACAGTTTTGAATTACAATAAAAAGATTAAAAACCATGCAACCACAGTAGAATGGAACATGGTGTGTTATCTCCTGGTTTTGTGAAATCTGAGCAAGGCAGAGCTCACCCTGGATTTGACCGAGAAGGCATCTCTCCCAGGAGCACATCAGCGAGTGCCAGCTGTTCCCTGACAAGATTCTCCTCGACAGATCACCCCCGACACCATGATTACTGGGTGGCCCAATGACCTACTTTATTTCTAATGCAACAATCACGTCTACTCTCAAAACTCAAAAATGCTTGGATTTCATGATTTCGGATTATTTTTTAAATAAATCACTTTTCATCCCTCAAAGTGATTCCAAATACTTTAGTATTCAAAGACCTGTGACAGTTAAGTACTGTACATCCCAAAGAACAATTTCCAGTAAGGGAGTAATAGCAAACAAGACCCCTGACAAATCTGGAAACTAGAACACAGAAAATCAGTAGACAGCAATTTACTTCATGGAACAAAAGAGGAAAAAAAATGTATATAATCTAGTCATGTAAGATACAGTACATGTAGAAAGATCAGTCGTCCTGGAGACATATATATCTAATGTGGGAGATAAATACCAATTTATTAAATTCTCATTTACAGTATAGAGTATATAGTAGGCAGAAGAAAGTCTTTCAATATTTATAGCTCTAACTCAACTGCAGTTGGGACCTCAGATTTTGCCTCACTGCTTTTATAGTCCATGATGTCGAAGTGATTTACAGATTGTCCTCGAATCTCCCTGCCCATTGACTGTCAGCCCTCACCCTATATGCCCATCTCTGGGCATCGCAGGTTAACAACTGCAACGGGCTAGACAAGAGCCACTCTCCTGTATTTCCCTGAAAGCCACATTTTTCTCCCTCCGTACGTCACTTACGCCCATGGACGCCACTGTCAGTTTGTAGAAATACAGGAGTATTTGTCAAAATGCACTTGGAAAGTAGAAGGAGGAAACCTTTCAATCTAAACAAAAACCCAAAGCAGTCGATGTCCTTGATAGGGCACGCGAACCTTCTCTTGACGACAAGTGTTGATGTGTTTCATCAAGTACCCACAAGATGAACCACCTTGAGACATGTACCTTATATATATATTGCAGGATATCTAGTGTTTTTCTTTTAAATAGAATTAGCAGTTATTTCATTTTCACTAGATCTCAAATCACCAACACTAACAATAATTCTTTAAAATACCAGTTCTATTTATTCCATACTCCACACAACTCTGTTTTGACTCAAAAGAATATTGTCTCATTCAATAACTGGCTAAAAATAAACGCATAAACGAACGTATAAATCCATGTAACTAGTAAAAGGTCTCTGGCATTAGTGATCAGTGTCACCTTCTGTACAACTGCAAACTCCACCTGAAGGATTTATTAGGCAGAACATCCAGCACCTGGGATGTTAAGTTTAAAGCCTTGCCTTGTTTCTTAATTAGCAGAGTCTTACCGTTTTTAACTGGGAAACGGATGTAGCCAAAGGCATGTTAAAAGCAACATCCTGCGACAAAAAAATAAACCCTCACAATATGGAACACATTTTGATGTAGCGCAGCTCGTGATAGAGGAAACTTGATGTCGTACCAGGGGACTGTGATCTCAATCTGGGGATCAGCTCAGAAAGCATGATCTGCATGTAATGTTGTCACTAAGACCAGTGTTGCATGTTTATTTTAAACTCGAGAGTTGGCTTGTGGGGGGGTCGGTTATATTTTAAGGGTGCACGTCGTGGGAAAGAGTAAAAAAAAAAAAACGATTTGTCCAGCTGTGTCTGCTCGTTCAACAGACTCCTGGCAAGACCCATGAAAGCACTAGACTCAGCTGTGTGCAGAGCTGAATAAAAAAATACATATTCCATCACCAGGGACAGGAGAACTCTCAGCGGCAAGGTCAGCTGGAAACGTCCTGCGACCTTCTGATCTGCACTGGTAATTCTGCTGTGACCTCTATTTCAGACAAGGCACAGAAGCTGCTCTAACCAGTGTCACTCGCCCAACCAAACACAGACAGTCACCGCGTGCTTGCAGCACAGCTAGTCCTGAAATGAGGCTATTCAGGACAACAGAACAGTTTATTCTCCTGTCTATTGTTGAGGATTTCTAAACTAATTTACTACCACAGCAAGAACAAAATACAGATATAAAACAAAAATACTGTACAATCTGAGCCTTAACAATGAGAATAAAATGAGGGCAGAGCTGGGGAGCAGCAAGTGCAAGTAACAGCACTACAGTATGTACTTAGATGTTTTTTGATAATTATATTCAGAGGGGGATTTTGCATACTGATACTTAAAAAAAAATTCTACATAATTCACAAGTAAAAAATGTAAAGTGTAAAGAATGTATAGGGGCCTACTGTATGTGTAGCATACCACACCATTACAATAATACTGAATGTAGGCTAGCTAAAAAAGCATTTCGTTATAAATCAATTTAAGTTGTGAAAACTGGGTTATAGAATGCCGAACATTTCCTGCAGGAGTATTCTTAAGGCACTTAGTTACAGTGTTTCCAATGGTGCTATCAAATTAATATTGCCCTACAGAGTGGAAGTTTCAGCTTGTAGTCACTGAGCCACAAATAACACACATCCACGATCGCTGTACATGTACATGACTGTTCTTCGATTCCAAGTGTGCTCCAGTTAAAAGAAGGAAAGGGATACATCTTCCTTCTTTTGCACCTGCTTTTTCTACAGAAACCAAGAGCGTCGCACACAGCACCTTTACACACAAAAACTATCCCAGAGAAAACATATCAGTGAGTGAGGGCGATACATATTTACACTTATACTAATAATTAGGGTGTTCTTTGGAGGCCAACTCTGTCACTGCACATTTCTGTGTCAACATAAGAAAGGATACAAACAAGAGGTGGCCATTCAGTAACCCTTAACCACTACTCCTGACAGCTTCTGAACTGTGGTAAATCAGGTCTGTAGATATACAGGGCAGTACTTTCTCTCTGTGGTTACTGATCCAGTAAAACTTCAAACACAAATTCAGTCACAGTCAAACTAGCAATTTACTACTGTACTCCATGTCATTCAAAAATAATTTAAAATGACAGACTGAATTGAAATGGTACAACTATTGGTATTCTTTGATGTTTCCTGTGAGGTCTTGGCATTGATACCAAGCCATTAAATAAACTTTTTAAAAAATTACTGGTCCACCTAGGAAACACTTCAGATGTAAAAGAAGGTCTATTTTTGTCAGTCTAGACAATGCTGTTTCAACTTCTGTAAGTGAGAATTTCACACACGATTTCTATACTTGTTTCTGTTCTGTAAAGTTGTGCCCATTGCCCTTTCATTGAAAAATCCATTATTTCTCTGTAGAAAATCAGGTTGCAATAGGGCACATGAAAACAATACAAGACCAAGACAACTAATCAAGTTTCAAAGAATTAACAAAACAATATTACAGTACATGCATTGAGTCTAACACAGACACACCTATTTCAAATTAGCCAGGGGTATCCTGCCATGTTCACTTGCCTGCTACAGCATGACTTTCAGCTGTCATCCAACTGCATCTGTTCTTTCTGTTCACACACACATCCATCTTGAACACTGGCCAAAGCTGCCTTAAAAGGAGACCATTTGGCTCACTGAGCTCATTTAGTCCCACTGCCAGGACAGTGAACAGGTATCTCATGCCCTTGGCATCCCCACACAGAACAGGTAAGTGAAGCCAATCACACCTAGCCAGTCTACCTGTGTGCGGACCCTCACCACCACCGCTGTGCCACTCTTCTCTGTGAGACCCCCAGACTGGGTTTATTCTAGGATGCGTCTTTATCGTGGCTCATTGGCTTCTTCACACAGAAACAGGCACATGACACTGGCAATATCCCCACTGCCCTGCTGCTTACAGTAGAAATGTTTTCAGTTTATATCCTGGTGTTCATTCTGGTAACCTCCTGAAAGCAGTAATGAGTGAGTAAGGCATGTTGCGACAAAGCAAATGGTACAAAATTAAAGTGATAAAATCCTTCTCGGTGTTTAGGGTGTGTTAGAAGACTCAGACGAGTGCAGCTCACCTGTCGTGGTAATTATGGTGTGAGCACTGCTAGCTGAGAGCACAAAGGGGCACTGTAAGTGCGAGTTCCTTGATCTGACAGTGGAGGTATACCATCAAAACCACCTGTCAAGCAGCAGAAAATGACAACCATCTGCCACACAAGGCTGATCTTACAAGTCCCAGCCCTGTCTTTGAGGGCACAGCTGTGACAGGGTCCTGCTGTACACAGCGAGAGGAATGGATCCTCAGCAAAAGAAGCCTTATATCCTTAGGAGATGTTCTAATCTAACAAGCATCCTTCCTGACACAATTGGATCCTTATTCCCAAGCGATATGTATTCCAATGGTGATTTCTCCCAGACTCACAGGATTGAAGAATCCAACTACCGAGCCTTGAGTTCATGACAGATGTTCAGTTTTTGTTTTTAAAGCAGGATAACTTCTATTTAAACCAGAATACTTTGCGGTTTATAAGCACTGTTAAGCTTTACAAAACGTGGAAAGTAATAAGATTAAATCTTTGCTCCTGGTTCTCTTTCTGGAACACTTTTTTCCATTTATCATTCAGCAATGGGCCTAATTTAATACAGTCATTAGTATTTTTTAAGTGTACCTGGGCAATATACAGTATGTTTAAAATAGATATTACATGACCTGATACAGTATTTAATACAAAACGTAATAATAAACACAGACCAGTTTTTGGAATCTGAAACAGGCAGACCTGTCTCACTCCTGTGTAGCTGCTCACTGAGAGCTCACTGAGAGAGCGGAGCAGCTGTTTACTGCTAGCATCCCTTTGCTCAGAATGCACATTCAACTACAAGATTAGACAGCCAAACAACTAAGGGGTGGGGAGAAATTTAAATCTAGTGCTACATGTCTTCCAGCAGCTAAATGAAGTACAGCTAAAATTCAAAACAGAATCTTTTGCGAAGGAGATACAACGTGTTTGATCTGCTTACAGGGGTTACAGGTATCAATATATCACATTTTTCTAAAATACGCTCCTCAAATCTCAACAGTGACGTGAACTTATTCTGTCTGTAAAAGAGGCCAGAAAGTATTGCTTTGTAAAACAGTTTGAGATGACAATGCATTTAATCTAAAATTAAATTTAGACTAGCTGATGATTTCCTCTATTTCATTCACAAATTGCATTTGACCACTTCCTCTCATTCCTGCTCACTGCAAAAACTAATAAATTATTCAGTAGATGCTTACAGTGACTTTCAGAGGCTAGAAGGTGACCTATGCATCAGAAACCACAACAGGAGCTCTGTCTAAATTCCCACTCAAAGGAAAGAAGGTTAACTAGCTTAGTATCATACTCAGGAAATCAGTGTTGAACTGGAGCTTTGAACTGGGAACCCCCTGGTATTATTCTTTGACAATGGATAACTTCCTGATCTCTGCATTACACCACGCACAAGCCTAGACACACCTTCATCAGATTGTTTGAAAAGGGGATTCTAGACCAGATGTAGTGAAGCATTCATAATAGACTTGCCATGGATCTCATATTCACTGGTACTGATCAGTCCAACAGGGTCTGGAAAGCGACAAGGAGTAATATTTCTCAGCGAGCAAGACCAATTTTCTTTGGTGACTGGAGTTCCCAGACTGTAATAAGCATCCCACATATGGGCAGAAGTCTGCTGTGGATTAGTTCCGTTGGAAATCCAGTCAGGACTGTATTTTTATATTATTTTAAACTACAGTCATAACCACAGATAAAGAGGACTGCTTTTTCTCTGCCTCTCCCCAGCAACACTCTCTTCATGGTCCATGAGCTCCATTCTGTCCTCATTCTAAATTCAGAATGGAAAGAAGAAATGTCTCCTGAAAGGCACCGCTGCTCAGATGACAGGCACATCTTATGAAACAAGCTTTTAAAACTTTAGCCAATCGGAGCAGAAAAGTCTACAGTATATCCATTTTGAGACGGCCCTAGTAACAACCTCCTCACTAACATGAAAAAAACGTGCAGAGCTTTTCCAAAACTGCACTTCATTATGATGATAAGATCGTGTCTTCCATTCGCTTTGACCAACTTATGTTGCCAACTGACAATTAGAAATTATTTGCTAATGCTAACAAAAAAATCAAAGCAGCCCATTTATACCATTGTACTGCTGGTTTGAATGATCTCATATAGTACCAATCCATAAAATAGGACAGCTTACAATATCAGCCAGTTCCAAGTGCAGCAAAAGACAAGATCACATGTGCCAGAGAACACATTTCAAACCGACTAAATGGGATTAGCAGTGCTACTGTAGCAGTGATTTGGCAGTGTTTTGCTTTCTCTGAACATCTGGTGAATTGGCAGCAAGTGCGCAGAAGTAGGTACAGTAGATTGATTCATCTAAATGGGTGACTAGTTCATCATACAGTACCTGGTGAAATGAAAAGACTGGAAACTCTGCTTTGTCTTTTATATAAAAAAGTTGTGATCTCTCCAGATTCAAATACAATTCAACTAGAGACTTGGGAGGCGTAAGGTCTCACTCACTGCACATTCACTATCTGACAAGGTCTCCTTCAGTAATCTGGTGACCTAGAGATCAGGTTGTATCCTGCCTTGCTCTGGCCTACCCACAACCCTGTACTGGATAAAGCAATTAAAAAAAAAATCAATGGATGGATGGTCCTCATCAACAAGTGATTTTTGGTGAACTACAGTACAAGAACAACTGAATTGATCGCTGCATAACTTCCATTACATTTTTAGTGGTTTTGAAGTAGACTTTTCTATTTACTGGTACAGTTTACAGTATGGAAATGTTTAATTATGCACTGACATTAGTGAGTAAACAGGTCTATCTAGTCCCATTGTCAGCCATTAGGATCTAGTTATCATAGGATTTTCAATGTTAGCTTGACACTGGATCCTGTTAAACTCCTCTGGTTACTACTGAATATTTTAATAATTTGCACAACTGAAACATTAAATAAATTGAGTTACTTCATCACCTACATGGGCTACTAAAAACCCACTTTGAACTGAAATACATCAGTCAAGAACATAACTTGAAGGAAACAAATTGGAAGTGTCTATATTTTTCATACAGTATCTCAAAATAACAATATAGTTTTAACTAGTCCAAAACAGGAACTTTTTGAGAAGGTATAGTACATCATTTCTCTTCTTGGATTCAGACAGAATGTCATTTCTATAGCTGTGTATTACCTTTAAACGTTGTAGATTTATTATGCATGAGATTATACATGTTCGATGCAACACCTGGAAGAGCAGTACTGGATGGTGACAGACTATTTATCATACTCAGATAGCAGATAAAGAGAGTGATATGAAACTGAGCGCTTGAGAGATAATTAATGAGACAAAGTGACTGAATGTATGTGCAGCACCGCACAGCATTTTTGCCCTAACAAAAGACAATCACTATTTTCTGAATAATTCTGATCTCTCCATCCCAAGTTCCACTCTGCCCCTCTCTATCAAAACCTCTTGATGTGTGGCAGGAAAATGAATCACCTTTTCACTGGGCCTGGATCAGCAGAGGTAATTACAACGATAAGATGTGCCTTTTTAAACAGGTAGATCTCCCACAAAAGTGTGTGGTGTCTGAAAATAACTATTTTGCATGAAAGCAAGATTGTATGTGAACTCAAAATGGAATTAAGGCTACCAGATCATCATTCATTAGGTTTGTAAGGTCATATTGTTTTCCCCAAAGCTGATTATATTATATTATAAAACAAAATGCTTAGCAAGCTTTCAATTTCTGATTTTTTGATTACAAATTATGAAGCTTTTTTTATGCTACATAAATATGGACATTGACAAACTAAAATATTACAACAAATCTAATGTACCTAATAAATATGGATCGGATTTTATTTTAGCTCAACAGATGTGGATAAATATTCCAATTACAGCTCAGTATCATCTATCTCCAGTAGTACTGCTGATCTAAATTAATTCAAAATAATCCATTAACATGGGAGGTGCTTACGTAGCATCGTGCGCTTAATCAATGATGCAATATCTATTCGTGTGTCAAAAATATCAAAACCTACAAGAATTAGGCATTAGATTTACAAAGTGTTTATCTCACAATAAGTTTGCTTTAAATAAGAGCCCAGGTATGAAAAGCAATTTGAATACGGCACTGTTCCCTAAAGGGTCTATATCCCAGCCAGTCACACCAATTCACATAAATCTCTCTCAGCAGCTATTCGCATTCATAAATTTTGAGAACAAGACGCTTTAACATGGCATGATTTTTCATCCTCAAATAAAATACAAGCTAATTTAATCTCTCTCCAGTAAAAGGTCAGGACTTGCCCAGGGGAGTTTTCTGCCTTGCAGAACCTATGTTTTACCAGCTTCTCAGTGTGGCGCCTATTAAAAGTAAGTAACCTCTGAAAAGGATTTATGTTTTCATGTTGATTCATCATTTTGCACATCTAGACAATGAGGAGGATGCAATAAGAAAGACCAACAAATATGAGAGGATATATAACGTAAAGTGCAGAATTTAAACCAAGTGAATCAATGTTAAAATGATATAATATATATGTCTCAAGATGCAATGTGAAGCAGGCAGAACGAGCTGGGCATTACTTGGTTCTAGGGCTTACATGGATCATTTAAAAAACTGCCTGGTCTCAAAGGCTTCTCACCTAAAGGTGTTCATCTTGAGCTGTGGAAATTCAGAGGACACCTGAAACAAGTATTCAGAGCCCTGAGAGGTACTGAACACACAATGTCAAAGGACAATCTCAAGCTCAACAATGAAACCAGCACTCCATTATTATAGTGCAAAACCATAAGTGTAAACATAAATTATTTGATAAAGTATTCATTTTTATCAATTCTTTTGCCGAGGTGTTTCCGAGCTGACTGTGATGGATGTTTGTGAAGCTGTCTGGATTTGGATCTTGGTATGATAAACTGCATTACTAATAACAGAACAATCAAGATGGGCCCAACTGCCCCCTCTTGTGTTGTTCCTTATATACTCATGAAATAGAGTCCCTATATGCATCAGAGGCATGGCAGAAACTACGGTTGAAGTATTTTGCATTTAATTTCCCTTTAAACAGCAGTTTGTGGCAAAATTGGTCAGAAACGTTTTAACCCTGAACACCACCTATCCTGTATGCAAGTTGAATGCAAAGTGATTCAAAGAGAAAGAATACCGAACCTGCCAACAGGAAGTGAATTGCAATTAGTGAAGCTTTGAACATCATAATCACCATACTACAATGCTGTGGAGAACACACACTGTATATCTGAAAGATATTCAATACTGTGCAAAGTGAGACAATCATTTCCATACAGTCCATCAGCCAAACATCTGTTACCTATTATACTGTTCCTCTTTTCCATTGTTTTGCATTTAAATTTTAGTGAAGAAGCTCGAGTGGTAAAAATGTAGTATTTACCAGTTTCAGATTGACTGTTTGCCTCAAAATGAATACAGTATATCATTCAATAATTTTTAATTATCTAATAACATAAATCACATATAGACAATATTCAAACCTAGAAAAACTAGATACAGAATATTAGAATATATTCTTATGATTCTAAGAAATTTACAGGGGTCTTTTCCTGGAAGCATGACCTTTCAAGGAGATAAAAAAGCCTCTTCCTGAGGACTTCTTTCCTCTGGCATTCTGCTCTGAGGAAGAACGTGGGACAGGAATGTCGCTCAAATACAAAATCCACTCAGTTCCCAGCCAGAACGATCTGTGCTGCATTTACTAAATCACCTGACAAAAACAACCTTGACACTCCTCCCCGCTCACAAAGATGTAAACAATCTGCAGGAGAGATGAGTGATGACCTCGTAGAAGAACAGCAACTAGTTTCATTTCTAAACTGTGTGTTTCAGAGGTGTAACACATGAAGTACTGCTAAAAGAAGCTGACAGTGGTCTAAGTTATTCCTTTATGCAAAACCAAGCAGTGTATGTATTTTGTGCATTCTCCTCCATTGTCGTCTATGTTAGCTGCTGCTGGGCTTGCAAACAGTTTCTAAAGGGACCAATAACGGTGTGAGCACCATGTAATGAAATCAATTCACTTCTGCACCTCGCCCCTTCTGAAAACGGTTATGAAATGAAAACAGCATGCACACTTACAAATCTACTTGTGCTGCATTTTGACTACGAATTAAGATTAAGAGATTGAGAATGAGACAGTCCTTCCATGATCTACAGCAGATCACATCGTAAGGTTTCGTCTCTGGCCAGACAATCCATACCTGTTAGCCAGAAAAAGAAAAGCAAAAAATGCATTTTGCTGTAAATGTATTTGACATGCTACAACAAAGCTTAGGATGCCCAAGTACAACGAAATGTAATTGTTCAGGTGTAATGTCAATGGGATGTCATGTAAATGATCATTGTTTAATAATACACTATAATGTATGTAATACAGATGGATATTGAGGCCATGATTAGATCAACTCAGAGGTCCTGATGTCAAATTACATAACAGAAAAAATTAATCATAATAGAATTAATAGAAAGGACACTTTAAATGAGGTAGGAAGGCACGACATTCATGCAGGCTACAAGTGTTTTCACATTAAAAGGATAATGTTCTGACTGGTACCTTCTGTCCTGCGAGGCAGCATTGCTACCAGCTGTGCCGCTGCGCCACCCAGAATGGGAGATACTCATTTTCTGATCAAGATGCCCGGCCAGAACGTTCCTCCATTGGTCTTCAATGACACCGACGCCGAGGCGCTGGATTCCAGATTGAGACCTAAACCTCTTCTGGCCGATGTTCTGTACCATGAAAAGTAGCATCCAAACCAAGCTCTTGGATGACACAGCCTCAACACTGCCACGCCTCTGATGACAAGCCACGACCTTGGTCTCGCGTGGAGCCCTTCTCTCTGAACGCATCAGTACTGAGAGGACGAGGCGCTGGCTGACTGCTTGACTCAGATCCCAGTCACACTGAGCTGCTAACAGCCGCATATGCAGTCATGTCCATAGGGTGGAGTAGGCCAGTAGCAATACTGCCACATCGATGCTTCATGCTCCTGGGCTTGTGCACCGAGCACTGCTATGTGACCTATAGCACGTTTACATCAGAGGTATATACTGTAACATTGGCTACAGTCATAGTTATAGTAGTATAGGATATAGTTATAGGAAAGGAAATCGTACAGTATAGGGCACTCGAAACAGCTAAGACTCTTATCTATACTGTAGCAGTCTGAGGCATTTCAGCTTTTAGAAGCTATAGAAAAAATGAACAAATATGCAATACATGCAAATGCTTTAAAATGAAGGCCAAAAACCTGAAATGGCCCAAACCTAACAAGGGGTTATAGAGCAGCATCTTAATTGCAAAAAGCTACAATACATCAAATTAATACTCAATGGAATTCTTATCTTTTCCCCTTAAATCCTAACAGGGAATCACGAATTGAAGAAAGAGCGTTTTGAAACACTGCCATTAGTGCTTACCCTCACAGTGCTTTGTAGTGCTTCCAAAAATCAATCTTACAGTGAGTCATATATTCTGTTAGGAAAAAGTCAGAGACACAATTGGCAATCATACTTATACACAGTCCTACCAGAGCAATTTATCACTCTCAGAAACACATCAAACCCTTTTAATAAAAGTATCAGGACAGCAGGTTTCCTAAAGAGCGCTATTCTCTGATCTTTAAAACAGTGCATTGAATATGACTCTCATTTCAACTGTAACCAAGGGAACCCTGGTTGTCGATGCTTTGTTGATTCTGGAAATTTAAGGCCATTCATTCCTCTCAAGGATGTTTTGTCTTCATTGGGTCTAGACTTTAAAAATGCTGATAGCACTGGAAACTGTAAAACCAGCATTTACTGTATATGTAGTTTCAATAAGTTTTTTTCAGAAACTATCTACTTTAGACGCTAAGCCTATATACAGGTATTACAGGAACATTTTAGGGCTACATTTTCTACATATCGAAAGTTAAAAACATCAACATTTGATGTGTTGAATGAAACATCCAACTGCACAATGTCCACAGAGTGCTGAAGTGAAAAACGGGCTTGTTGAAGACTCTTGATCTCCTCACAGTCTGTAACTTTCTTCTTCATCACCATTGGCCACGTCACACAGCATAGCTCCACATGTGCTGTTTCAGCACTGTATTTGCTCCTCTGCAATCATGTCTATCACACTGGGCTGTGTTTGCTGTACAAACTGTGAGCAACCCTTCCAAATAGACCGGATCTGACAATCACCACATTTGCATTGATGTTCCAATGAAGATGGAAGTTTTCTAACTCATTTTCTAATTATAAGATAAACATTTCTCTAAAAATATAATAAAATTACAGTACATGAGAATTTAAATGAATGACAATCGAGTGTCCCTTTTAATCTTCCTAATTATAGTTTCATGTTGCTTTCTTGCTTTTCAAAATAATTGCAAGCTTCTATAATATATGCCTCAAAGCAAAGCTACACTTTTCTTATTACAAAAACCCAGTAGCAGGCATGCATTAGAAGCATTCTGTTGTATACTTGAGATCTTGTAGATGACTTTTGGTCCTTCTGAGTTTGTCAGCAAGTTAATAAGATAACTGGAACACTCTGCTTTTGTTAAAAGCAAGACTATATAAAAGCCAAGATTCCAGCAGGATGATATCGGCCAAAACACCAGGATGCAGGATTGGAGCTAAAAGCAAGAGGATCCTGACATTTACACATCTTGGACAACTTCAAGATTGTACGATATGAAAGGAGATAGCTACAGTAAGCAAATGCCATCATAAGGAAAATCTGCAAAGATACAGAGACAACATTCAGATCTTCAGAAGAAGGAAGATGGTGCAGACCAAAATGATAAAGATCAGCCCTGACACTATTGAATCCCTGATGCAAAAACGGTTGGCAACAATACAGAAGGTATCTTCTCTTCACAAGAGTCAAAACCAAGGCAACAGATGAGCATTTCATCATTTCAAGTAAACTGAACTAGGAACTCCAGCCCTAGACAGACCAGATTTCACCTGTGAAATCAACAGTATGCACGAGTGCCATAGAATACCTCATGTACATGGAGAGCTTCAACCAAAAGCACCTGGATGCAAAGAACAACAAAACCTTCTACAAGATTCTACACAAAATACATCACTTAGCAATGTTAAAAACTATATCGGTTTGTTAAATGGAACTGAATTGACTTTATTGAAAATACACTACTTAGGGGTTGTAATTATTGTAATTGTTTTTACAAGAGCAACGAACACAAGTTTCAAAGTGAACATCCCATTTTAGAAATCACTACCCCAATGCATTTGTAGGGCGCTCAACCGCATAATTGGGATAAAGGCCGGCGCATTCCCACGACCCCTGTCAATCAGACACCAGCCCGACCCAATTCCCGAAAACGACAACGCACAAGCTAGTCCTCCCATCACATCTCTCGCCTCTCACCGCACCTGCTACTTAAACCTCCTCAGCTTTCACTTCACTGCTTAGTATTAAACAGTCTCTTCTGTTTCCCCGAGCTCTTCGAAACCTTTGCGATCCCTTTTTGTCTTCAAGCCTCCTGGAAATGACCCTGCCTGCAATTCCAACTCCGTCTTCGCCTTGGACTCCTCCGCTCCCCGACCTGCATAGAGTTCTTCACACACTGTTACACACTGTAGATTTTACCTTCAATGTCATAGAATTTGATGATTTTCTCCTTCTACCTGATGCAATGAATGCCAATTAGTGGAACAATAAGCCCTAAACGGCACTTTCACTTTTTAAAGGCTCTTCAGCAGACAGGTCACGGCGATCTCTGCCCTTACTGCTACAGCCTGGAGTTAAAGTGACAGCTGGTGCTCGGGTGCCATGAGAAGAACGAAAAAATACTAATAAAGTAAAAAAAAAAGTAAATCTTGTTTTCTGCAAACTAGAAATGACTGAAAATGAGTTGAGTACAAAGGACTGTATTTACATGTTTATACTTATAATCATGATACCCAAAACAAATTTCAGTACTTTTTTAAATCTATCTTCGGGCATAGTTTATTAATGAAGTACATTACACTGCGATTCCAAAACAAAGGTTTTAAGAAAGCACTTTATAGGATTATTTCTTAATATTATTCTTTAAAAACTGAAGAAATCTGCTTAAGTTATTTTATCCATGGCTTGTGTAAAAGGTTAGATTTCCTATATAAATACATTCCTGTATAAATCTGCAACTGGGCCAAGTTATTTTCATGGGTGATTACGAGAGACTAACAAATTCCATGTTGGAACTAGCTGGGATTTCTGCCTCTTAACAATAAGAAAAAAAAATAAAAAAACTTTTTAGGCATATTTTTTTCATTTAAAATGTTAACAAACTAAAATTAGGACTAGTCCGATCGGAGGTCCAGCGCATCGGGAAGAGTTCTGTCACAGAGCCAACGAGAGGCATTTCCTGTCTGGAATTTAAGCTTTTAACGCCCCCTGCAATATTAAGAAAGGGTGGGGAAAACTGGGAAGATCAACAGAACATAACCTGGATAAAGTCTCTAAGACCTTCACCTGTGCTTCCTGAGAAATTCTGTAATTGTACAGAAATGTCCCCTCAGACTCTGTGATCTCACTCGTGATCTGTGCCCATGGAAGTCTCAGCTCAGAAAACAGTGAAGAGCTACCTGTACACACACTTTAGATTCTTATATCTAGAAACACAGGTGAAATAAATAAAATACTTCTTTACCATAAGCACTTTCAGAGACAAAGGTTTTTTTTTCTTTTTCTGTCCCTTTCCATTGGGTTCAGTCCTGGGATACATTCCCTCTAGTCAAAACATGTAGGCACTTAATTTTTCAATTAATCTTATAAAGATAGGAGCACTCAATGGACTCAATGGATAGGAGCCTCATAACTGTAATATATTTGTTTCTTGTTGTTTTTATTCTTTGTTGGGTTTTTTGGTACATTGCAATTTTGGAGATTAACTTTCAAAATCCTGAAGGGTTCGGTAAATAGACAAGAAAGTCCAGTAACGTCTTTTTTTAAGCTTACTGTTGTCACATCACCCTGTTACCACTTTCAGCACAACTGACTGACTGACAACATGAAATCTGTTACTAGAGTAGTAGTACCCGTACACAGCAATCTAGAGTACAGAGTTCACTCCTTCCAACTTCAAGTTTAAAAGTGTTTTACAAGACTCATACTTGCCTCAGACATCAGACTGTCATTCTTCTCTTTCATCTGGTACATTTACGCTCATGTATGGCTTTAGCTGGTCATTTTCAGCCTAACGTTAAAAAAGAAAGGACATTTGTTTTTTAGAACACTTACATTTAGCCAAAGTTTCCAAATTCTTCTTGGCTTCTATACAACTTTTGCTGGATGCTTCATTCATTCTGTGACAAGAAGGAAGCCTAACAAGCAGGAATGTTCGTTGGAGTGTAACTACATTACCAGGAATCACTAATTAAGGAGACTGGTGCTTACAAATTGCTTAGGGGAAATGGGCACTGCTCGTTATTTGTACAGTATAAACACATACTGTACATGTGGCATATTGCAATTTCTGTATGTTGAAATTCTTACAGCTCCAAAACAATTCTCAAAACAACCATGGCCTATGCAAACAGCATCCAGTCCCATCCCCCACATTAAATAATGACAATTGTGTAGAAGCACAGCAGGTTATAACACTTGTGATCAAGTCATACATGTGAAAGATGCTCTGAGATTAATTTGAAAATTTCAGATGAAACACGTTTCTGAAAAGCAAATGTCATTCCCTCTCGGGAAGAAAAGTCTAACTGCTGTGTCTTACCACAGCTGAAAAAACATTACACTCCTCTCACTATCCTGTCATTTTTAGTATTTTTTCCCAGAAATCCTCTGTTATAGAGAAATGACGTTATTGAATGAGCTTCTGATCAATTATGAGCCCCCAACTGCTTCCAGCTAAGTTTAGCTGGGAATAGAATTTGATTACCTGGCTGAAACCCTGGTCCAAGTTTAATGAAGAAAGATTTATTTGCAAATGGATGCCATGAGCAGCTGTGAAATAACTTAAGGAACTTTTTGTGAAAGAAAAAAACTTGATGCTGACACCAGAGAGCAACTCTTAACCAGCCCAGGAATACTGTTGAATAAGAAGTCAGATCTATGTCTAGACTTCCTAATATTCACATCGAAATGTGGGATATGAAATAAAGAAATCAATTCTGAATACAGTACACTGTATTTGGATGTAATGCTTGACATTTGGTTTTTACCTACTTTGGAGTTAAATTCTTAAGGGCTCATCTTAGAAGAGAAAAAATGTTATAATGTAAAACTATGTGAAAATAGGGGGGGAAATAAGGGAACTTTTTAAGTTACTGTAAGACACAGAAAGAAGCATGAGTTATACATCTACTTTCTGCAGAAAAAGATATAAAAAAGACACATTCAAGGTGCAATCGAGATTATAGAATGTCTTTTTATTTCTGAAGCACATTTAGTTAAACTAAAGTCTTTTCACCCTGCAGCCAATGAGAAATGTTGTGAATGTACAGTTACATTAGAAGAGCTCCTCACTACCCCTGTGATTTGGCCTCCCAACCGCTTTTCCTAAAATTGATATTTTTCCACAAGCACAGCAGTGCTGCTTTCCTATGCCACTTTCTGTGAAGCCCTGGAAGACATTTAAGCATTGCTCTGCTCCATTACCCGGCTTGAGCTCGATCTTCATTAGCATGTATTTGACAGGCGGGATGACATGGGAAAGAGGGACACTGTCAGGAAAGGAAGATCATTCCAAAGCATTCCGCTTCTGCATTCTGCAAAAGGACCCTAATTATCTTCAACAAAGAGAAGAGGAGGCTAATTACAGGTATTCTGATTTTCCTGAAAGCTACGTCGGATGTATCCTCAGCACAGCCTATTACATAAGTGCTTGCTATTCGCTGTGATACTCTTCACTGATCTGCTCATTCATGCATTGCATTCATTTGTTTCAACAGGGTAGAGGAGCAACAGCAAATATTTTAAATGAAAAAAAGTGTAGGAGAACAGTGTGAGCAGACAATAATATCAGATGTCATATAGGTTTGCAACAGCCTAAGCAAGTCTAATGGAATCCGTTTGATTTGTCAAAAAAATGTCACCCAGTAAAACTTTGCCAAGCTTTTACTTGGAAAAAAAAAACACTTCAAAATTAAAATACTTGTAAGACATGCAGTAGGATAAATTTACTCTGCAATGTTTTTAGTTAGGACCCTAAAGTAAAAATCTAACTTCATACAGTACAACTTCATATCTTTAAGAGTCACATCTTAAACCTCAGTTGTCTTGTTAGACTTAAACAGTTAGAAATTTAGATTGTGGACATGACCTTAAACATCCCAGTGCAAAGCTTTGGCAAAGCTTTTGTTTGTTTTTTTTGTATCGCGTCCACAGTGCATCGGCGAGCTGCAATAAAAAATATATTTTCCTGAACCGCACAATTCCAACAGGAAACGCAGTAACAGGTAAAACAGACCAGCCTGCCTATTTGTGAAAATCAACCTCGCAATACATACTGTAAAAAATTATTCAGCATGAAAGCGGGTTAGCAGCACACAAATGAAAATGCATCAACTGACAAAACGTTCTGAGTAGCAAGTTCATAAATATTATATGCAATGACAGAACTGTGCTGATAAGGATGAAAGACTTACAAGACTTGCAGAAAACCGCAGTGAGTAATCCACCTCTACAGCCAATTTATGCTGGGATTTTGGAACATTGGCTATTCCAAATTCTTCTTCCTCCAGTCAGTGAAGAGACAGGTTTATATCCCAGGCTGGAGTCTGGCACAAGATACCTTTGCTATGAACTTGCCGGCAAGTCAAACGAGAGCACAATAGACCGTTTCGCAGACAGTTAAATAAAATCCCAGTTCTATTCCAACGAATGTTAACAGCACTATGGCTTAATCTCCATATACTATATAAGAGGCTCAGGCCAAAAAAAATCAAATTGCCTATCAAAGTAGATTATCTCTTATAATTTGCAGTTCATTTCACACCTTGCACATTAGAAAGGCCTGAGTGAAGTAATACAGTAGGTCAGTTACAGCAGGTCTTAAACACAAATGCCTCTGGGATATGGAGCAATAGCTGCTTCAGTGCAGATGACAAACACAAATACTGAGCTCTGAAACTCGTTATCCTGTTCACTATAGGAAAAACAAACTAAATAATGGAAGCTGATAACCCAGAGCTAAGGTCTTCAGGGATAAATCCCAAGCTTACTCTTGATTCTTGCACAGATCATGAAAGGAAACCTCGTCTGTGCAATGAGGGTCACGGATCTGAAGACCAACCGTTAAAAGCCTGGTTTTAGTACTGTACATAGCATCAAAATGGGGCTCTCAGATCTGGGATATTTGTTTTTGCCCACATTGCCTGTGACAATGCAAGTTTTTGAATATCAAATACGTATACAGTCATAGGTGAGTTTGCATACAACAGTTCTTCCACACAACAGAACAGTTTCCATCATGCTGACCCCTCTGCTGCAGCTTGCACGTCATGCCTGTAGGTTACAATGTCCCCTCATCTCCAAACGGCTGGCCACTTGTAACTATTAGGTAGTGTAACTTAATAAATCTAAACCCCTTCTGTTTGGCTGGTTTTAAAATATAAATGTCAGTTTCCTTCAGGCAAAGTGCATTCCTATGGTTTTCATGGCTTACAAACCTAATATTAAATACCACCATCTGTCCTCACTCAACCTCAGATGTGCTTTTTTATCCTTAAATAAAAAAATCGCATACTGTACTTAGCTGTAGACTGTGCTTTTTAAACAGCCCGCGGCAAAGGAGTAATGAAGTATTTTGTCACTACTTGAATCAGTAATTTGAATGTATTCATCAAAGTTCATTATAATACTGCAGTTTATTTTCACTGAAGTAAGCGTATACAATTAAAAAAAATATTGTGATGCAACATTAGAAATTTGCACAACCCGATTGAAAGAATTGGCTTGGCTACATCAGCATTTAGCATACTGTTAAGAAGAGAAGAACATAAAATGACAAACTAGAGGAGGCTATTTAGCCCAGCTACTGCAACTTGTCTGGGAGTTTTTTTTAATTATCAAAATTAAGAGCACCTCAAAAGTACAAGAACTTGAAGTTTATTAAATATTTTTTTTCCCCAGGACAGAACTGTGCTATTTTTTTTAACGTATCTTTCTGAAGGAAAAAGTAAAACTAACATGCTACAAAATACCAAGGGGAAAATAAAGTACCAGAGCTGAGAGCCTGTGTTTTAAGCCGGTGCTTTCATGTCTCTACAAGACAAAGCAAAAAAATGAGTTTTAAAGTCAAATACCATTTCTCAAAAATGAGCACAGAAAAAGCAGAACTGAATATAAAGAGCCACTCAGTATTCTGTGACTGCTACTATACACTGTGGCTTTCAAAAGCAGCATTATTCTCAAGCTGCAAGTCCTAAACCCAACACTGATAAGAACAAGACCTGCCTGTTTGGCAAGGTCTTCACACAGTCATGGATTAATGTGCTTCTAAACCAACACAAATATTTCTTAAGCCAGAGTCCGAATAACGAAACGTACCTTTCACAACAGGAAATGCTTCACAAATCCTTCAGCTGCTACAGACTACCACACAAGCTAGTTGTAAAATTAGAGGTTTGAAAATGGTCTTGGTAACATCAGACTTACTAAAACCCCACCCAGACATTTTGGAGGAACCTGGCTTGCATACAATTATGACTCTCCATGTGAACCATGCATTGGTTTGAAATATACAGTACTTTGGTTGAGGTGAAAGCCTAAACCGATTCGGAAGCACTAGGAATGGAATTATGAGTGCTTTCCTTAACTCAGGCTTGTGTATCTCGTTTTTTCTGCAAAAGCAAAAAAAACAAGAACGTAGAATATTTATTGACTGATAGATTGGTTATGTTTTGCATGGTGCATGCCCTCTCAGACTGTTGCTTCTAGTCAGAATCAGATAGAGCAAATAAAAAAACAGACCTACTGATATTACTTCTCCTGAACTGAATTACTTGGAAATGCTTTCTGTGCCTTTAAATTCCACTGTAAATACACGTGTGATTACAGATGAGTACCCCTAACCTAGATGAGAAGTGAACTGAAAGTGACACTGATTTGCCAGCACAGCACAGAGAGAAACAGCCAAAATGCATGCATACTAAGGTGCCACTAGCTGTGATGTTACACAATGCCAAAAGACTGCTTGTGTTCAAATGGACTGAACTAAACTGGGACACAGCTACTGCTTGGCTGGCTTTCCTCTTTGTGCTGTTAAACCATGACCTGAGATTTATTCAGACGTGAACCGGAAAGTCTCTCAAAGACACCTGTGAGACACTGCTTTCTTGGACTTGAGAAAAATAGTTTGGCACACTTTCTGAGCACAACTTGTGGCCCCTTTACTCCATCTTCCAACCACAACCATGTAATCTTCCTCTAAATATGAAATGTAACACCTGAGTTGGCCAAGTTATAAACAGGATACGGCTGTTTATAAAAATAGTGTTTACGTTTATGTTAAATATAGGAGTAGCATTGAGGGCCAGATGTACTAAGACAGACCAGTTGCTGTGCAAATATGACAGAATTTGCTGATGTATTCTGATACTTCACAAAGTACACGTTACATCCTACTGTAGATCTCTTGTGATGCTCCGGCAAGGTCAGAAATCCGTGAGCTTTGCGAGAGCTTTCAGAGCAAACACCAGTGACTGTGGTTATAGGACACCTCCGCATGCTGTCGAGCAGAAACAAAGCAATGTCCCAGAGGCTGGACAGAACCTGGTTCTGGCAACGTAAAGGAAAAACATTACATACAGTACATCCATGGTTGTGTTTAAGAGACATAAACAAGCACAGAATACTTGGCTACAATATTTTTACGTTTTAAGATTGAATCACATGTCTATACTGTACATTCACAGAAAAGTGTGTTTCTTATTTCTATACAAATGCTCAATATGAGATGTTGGTTTTAGTATATTATGTTCAGTCAGTTACCTCCAAAGCATTGCATTCATAATACAGCTATACTGGAATCAATGCTTCTGTAACATCTTCTACCCAACACTTGGTAAACCATCATGAAGCAGTGTAAAAGGCCAATAATTCATAACGCTTATAATTAAATGTGTATTTACAGGGGATTGCAATTTCTTATTAACATATACTAAGCCCACAGGTTTATATTATATTGTACTGTATTACATTGAAATATCCATCTAATACAGAATGTATCCATACAGTAGATATAGTACCTATAATATTGAATTTATCAAGGCATTCCATCTTTCCAAAATAAAAATCATCATCAGAGGTGACTGTATGTTATTCAGTCACAATTCTGTTATATAGCAAAATGGTTAACGGAGGCTGAGATGCTAGTGATCTGGGAAAATCAAAGATTTCTTCCACAGACGGCATTTACTGTCCTCAACAACTTGAACAGTGTTGATTACCAAATTTTGCTAGAAAATCACTTTGCTAGCAAAGCTCTCCCTTCTACAGTACTGTATAACACAGAAAATCCTGCCTATACGTCTCAAGAAACAAGTATTATTCCAAGACGGCAAGGGAGCTGAATTCTCAGAGGAGCACTGAGCTCAAAAGGCATTGTTAGAGAGGCAGGCTGACTACAGTATATTTCCTTGTCTTTGCATTAGCAATCCCAAAGCATCTTCTATTAATTGGGTTTGTTTTGTTTTCAGCAGAATATGATTTAACTGCCTGTCATTTCTAACTTAAGTAAAATCAATTTATATCCATTTATACAGCACAATATTTTACAGGAGTAATCTGAACAAGATACAGTACCTCCCTCAAAGGTACCAGAGCAGTGAATACATCCAGGGCTTGAACTCACAACCTCCCACTTACAGAGTCCAGATCCCAAACAACCTCAAACTGACAGACAGCACTATAAGGGTACTACAGTATGTATCAACAAGTGATCCCACAATCTAAATTTAAAAAAACTCTGCAAGGAAACATGGTGTCAGGAGCCTAGCCAAATCCTAACCTCAGGGTAATCATCACCAGGCTCATATCAAAAGGTCTCCATCAGGACATAAATTGAATCCCCCTGATACAGTAGGTGCCCATAAACTGGAGCTGCAGCCAAGCATGCAAAGTCAGGTGCAAGGAGGAAAGACCTCAGCTGACTCTTAATGCATTTCAAGAAACACCTCAAGAAAGGGTCCATCCCAATCTCCTGAGACTACCCAGAGTGGAAGAAGAATGGCGATTAAGATCACTAACTGGTACTGCATGCCAGAGTAACATAGAGATGTCTGACAGTGAATAAAATTGTATTAAATTGCTGCAGAACATCTGGGGCACTGTGTTCTAATCACACTCTGAAGAAAATTCTATCATGTTTCTGCTCGCGTTCACTGAGCTTACGAATCTCTTCAGACTAAGGCCTCTTGTTTCCTTGCAGAGACGGTGGACCCTTTCTTGATATCAGTTTAAATAGATTGTCCAAGTCAACAAGAGCAATGCTGGGCACAAAACACCGCCTCTCTCAAGGGATTCAATTATTGCTCTCCTGGGACACCAGCACCTTGTGCAGAGGTAAATGCTGCAGGTTCATTAAGGCTTTTAGAAGTTACAACCCTTGGGAGATCAAGTAGAGGAAAATAATGAGAGCCCCACCTCAAAAGGGATGTTGCCAAGCTTTCTCAGATTAAAGCTAATGCATTGACTTCTTAAAGATTTCAGCGCAATTGTTTAGACTCAGCTAATTATTTTTCCTTGCATTTCCTCAATGGGGCATTTCTTGCTAGTTTTAATGTTGTCCCTAGGGCCAAGATGCTGTTCGTGCACAGATGTGATAAGGCTGGGTTTTGTCTATAGATCACAACAGTGCTTGTGAAGAGCAAATTAATAGCTAAAAACATAAAGGCAGGAA
Organism: Lepisosteus oculatus; assembly: GCF_040954835.1. Classification (NCBI taxonomy): domain Eukaryota; kingdom Metazoa; phylum Chordata; class Actinopteri; order Semionotiformes; family Lepisosteidae; genus Lepisosteus; species Lepisosteus oculatus. Next base: position 13,231,833 of record NC_090716.1, read on the forward strand.
GGTTTGGAAGAGAAAGCGAGTGTGGCTGCCAAAGGTGCATTTTCAGTTCAAGAAAAAATCCGGATGTGATTCTTGTGTTAATGCGGTTCCTGACGTTTGCCTCGGATTCAACATGTTCAGTCCCAGACTTCATTCAGGGCAGCAGGTTTAATGCACAGTATACACGGCTGTTGTTCAGTTCATTCGAAGCCAAAACTTCTCTAAGGGGCAACCCCGTTTCCCAGTACAATTGAGAGACCTCTAGCGTACATGTGTGCTGGGAGCAGTAAGTAGAACGAGTCTCTTAAGAGCTGTGGAAACAAGCGACGTGCAATAATGAGGTTTTTTTTATCTATGGTATTAGCTAATCAGACCCAGAGTTTAAAAACAAAAGAGTGTTTTTTAGCATATACAGTATATGAATTGGAAAAATAACTGTGAAAGTTGACCAACAGTGATACAGTCCTTCTTTTCTTAAAGATGAAGGTGGTAAATGCTAAGCAGGGCCTTTTCAATTTGCTTTCACAGCCTGCTGCTCCACTATACTGTATATGCTACTGTAGCTAACACATAAAACTACTTGCAAAACTACCTCCAAGGTTATTTAAGGTTTATAAAATCAACACACTCTGGCCTTCCACATACTGTATCATGGGGAAAAGTGCTTTCAGTAATGGTTATTTTTTAAAGGAAAAGTATACCCTTCAAGCACACAGGATACTTCATTTGTCACAGCAATTAACCCTGATTGAACTGCACATAACCAAAAATCTTGCTGGTGAGCAAATAACACTCAGAGATTTTTTTATTGAACAGTCAAAAGCTTAAGATTCAGTGGAAGATAACTAGTGTAATTTTATCACAGCAATACACAATTTCTAAAACACTTTGGTAAATCAGACTGTGGTTTTGTGAAAGTAAAGAAGCCTTTTTAAAGCCTTTGACTATGTACTTATAATGTATAGAATACAGTATGTCATATATAAAGTGTCTATTTCAGTATGGAAAATGATCCCAACATCTTTGGTTTCCTTGTGACAGAATCTTTATAGTTGTGAGGTAATATTCTACAAAAAACACTTTTGGTCTTGTGGAATAATCTCATGCCAAATCACATCTGAAAGTAGACTCTTATCTATGCAGGTAGGAAATATGCATATGGTGCTTTTTAGCATTTGTATGATGGATTTAACCGAACTAACAAAACACTGTGCACATTAATAGTAATTTTACAGTAACTGACACCATTCTGAGATGTTAAAATTGTCTTCCTTCTTGACATTCCAAGAACTGCACATGAGAAGAGTCTCTGAAAAAAAAGCAGGCCAATACTTAACATACTATAACCACATTATAGAGTATATCTTAAAAATAATCCTCAAAATACATCTCCAATTATCAGGAGATTTCTGATGTAGCACTAGGTGATGAGAAAGTTCACAATTATTTCACATACCCTCATAACACATTTCCAAGAAAACAGAAAGTTCTGGAGAAACAGGCTAAAGAACAGCTTGGTACATAAATTAACAAAAGTGACACTCTGTGACACTCCAGTTTAAAGCACAAACATGTCTGTGTTTTTTACAGAAAGCACTGTTCCTCTGCTAGAAAGATGATAACCAGTTGCAAGTATTTGGTTCAAAACAAAAAATGTGTTCTCTTGAACTTCAAAAAAGGACATTTAAATAGATCACAAATATCCATGTTTAAAAAAAAAGTTATATAAAATTAAATTAGGACACAGACTAATTATATTACTTTGCCACCAACAGCAGTTAAACATCACTAAATTTAATTTCATGTGGTCAAAGATAAACAGAGGCAAATGTAATACAATACCAAGAAAAAGTATGTGAGCTCCAAAAATAAATAAAGTTTTACCATGATATCCAGTAGGGTTAATAGTAAATGTCTCTTTAAACAAAATGATTTCTGAATTAAACAATTAGTAATCAAGATACAGGGAATGTGAAAAAGAAAGTGAATGCCTTTCATTAGCTCAAAAGGAATCAGATGGACATTAATTAGGTTGATCCTGGAAGCTGAGTTGAGAACTCCTCACCCTAAATAAAGAAATATTGTGAGTGTGGTCTTCACCATAGAGGTGTGGGAGTGAAAAAAGGCATGCCACTATCTAAGGAAATCTCTGAAAACCTCAAAAAAAGTTGATGCTCATCAGTCCCAAAAGAGTTACAAGATCAATTCTAAGGATTTGGGGCTTCACCAATCCAGTGTCAGACAGTCTACGAACTGAGAAAGTTAAAGACCAGAGAAAAGTTACAAAGAATCTCAGAGCATCATGCAAGAAACTGCAGGGCACTCTCCCCTTGGCTAATTTGACTGTGCATGACTCAGCTAGGAGAAAACAACTGGACAAGAATGGTGTTAATGGATGGATAGCAAGGAGAAATCCCCTACTGTTCAAAAAGAACACTGCAGCCTGTATGAAGCTTGTGAAAGAGCACACAGATGATCCATAAGACATCTGAAACAATGTCCTCTGCTCAAGGGGTATCACTAGTTATTGAATCTAAAAGGCTCATATACTTTGTCACACATGAATATTGAATGTTGCATCATTTGAGGATAAATACATGTTGAAATAAATTCTTCCATTTGTTTCATCAGGTCACCTTCTGCCTATTAGGGCCTAGATAACAATCAAGGTTTAAAATGTGTTTGAAAAGCATTGTATATTATGACAGAACTGCTCAGCCTGGATGTACTAGGGCTGCCTAAATACGGTGTGAGGGGCTGTGCAAGGTCCCAGGCTTGCGGAGGCCGAGTGAGAGGGATGTTAGAATCAAATAGGCCAGAGAAAGCCTGAGACTTGTTGTCTGGCTGGTGTGTCACCTACACCTCTGATGTCCAGGTGCTGTTCAAATGACAGTGTTGGCAAACTGTGGCTTTTCCCCAGGCACCAATTACTGCAGAACAGTAGAAACTTCACAGGTTCCCTGACAAAACGCACCAAGCTGTAAAGTGTCAGATTAATTATGTCTCAAAGGACCAGACATGCTCAAAACTGGACGAGTTACTTATTAGGCTTTATGTGTTAATGTGCAGCAGGGAGAGCAAAGCACAACAGTAAAGTCTGTTGCACCATGCGAGACACACTCGATTTCCTTTACACAAGCAAAATCTCCATCATGTAGCTGTTTGACCCATTTCAAATTTTATACAATGCTGCTTATCCAAGATATTTCCAGCTCATGACATAGCTTACACTGAATAAAGTCACAGTACCTTTATTCAGAAATCTCAATGGCATGTTTAATTGTCAATCTGCATTGCAGTGTATCTTGAACATAGACTCAATACAATTAAGACATTCGTTCATATGGATTAGGTTAAAAAAGCAAGCCAACAATTACAGGAATCAAAACGATCCCTAACTGGCTTAAAAAAGCTTTCAGTTAATAGACAGCCGGATGATATTTTATAAGAAAGATTACTAAAAACACTCTTCTGGGAGTATGTTCTACATTCAGATTAAAAACACCCACCACCTGGAGAGATTCAGACTGAATCTCAACAAAAAAAAAATGCGGTCAATGAGCTGCTGCCAGAAAACTTTTACTCAACTTGCATCACATTCTACCAATGTTCCCACAGTCCCTCAAAGTTAATTTTCCATTGTTTACCAGACACGTTTCTGTTATCATGCAGTCTTGCAATTATCCCTTATAACCAATGAGCCATCAATGCTTTGTAGTTTTTAAACTTCACATTTTCATATACTCAGTCAAGCTGCGAGGTCAGAAAAGCACCATTCACCAAGGCTTTTTACTGTTCTTCTTGCAAACTTGCCAAGGGTCTGCTGTCCTTCAGTGAACCACCTCTCGGCTGACCTCCATTACTGTAAATTGCCACCACCCCTCCCAAAGCACAAAGAAAGAACAAAGTCACGTTTCTGCCAGGCATGGGCTCCTGTTTAGGGTCCCAACGGTGTGTACAGTGTTAAAGAGCAAGAGGAAGTTACTCACTTCGTGTTTCTGCTTTACTTCTTATCTGTATGACCTCCCTTATGTAACAAGGAATATGGAAAAAACAAAACATTTTATATATACACATTTATGTTTCTTTCAGTCCTGATATGCACATTCTATCCTCAGACTGGCAGTCAGAAATAACCTTTTGAAACAGAAGTTCTTGCTTGATTCTGATGTACCAAAACATCTGAAGAAAAATCTGATTATTCAGATTTCACATTAACAAGGCATCTAAACCACTAACAAGAGATGCTTGAGAGATCTACTGTAGGCACACTCAGCTTCCTTCAGAAAGAGATCTCTGCATATATTACGATGCTGGACATGGACATACACCTTATGGTCAGAGAAGGTACTGTAGATAGCATCCCTTTCTTAGTTGAGTACAAGTTAGATGATGGGCTATTGGTACTGTATGCTTCTGGGACTCTGTGAAATCCCAGCTCTGTGGAATTATGCTCAACAACTCCAGTACTATAACATGGAAAAAAAATGAGTGAAAAACATTTGAAAAACACAAAATATTTACAAAGCAGTATTACATACTCTAGGCTGTTCTAATTAGTTCTAATTAGTTCCTAAATAACAGAATAAATAATAATAAAAAAATAACCTACAGATTTTTAAAATGTATTTATCGATAATAGGTTTTGACCCTTGCTTTGGGATGTTTTTAATTACAAATGCAGAAGACTGGGAAAACAAGCTGAGAACTTAAACACAATCGTGGATACACATATAACCAACCTTGCTTACAAGAAACACTTCAAGTGGCTTGGGTGGGTGCATTCTGCCACAGACAGAACGAAGTCTAAACTGTGATCCCTAGAAAAATCATTGGTCTCTTATGCGTGTTGGAATGTATAAAGAAGTAATAACTGGAAAAAACAACTTTGAAACCCTGACTGCCAATCTGAGTGCTGGTTTCCACTGCAGAGAGATGCTGGGGAGAGTTTAAATTCCCCACCTCACTCTCTCCCTTTCTGCCTCCTGGAGCTATTAATTAGCTGTCAGTGCCGATCACACTCAATATTAACACTAGAAATAAACCTGTGCATTCAGACCTCCCCCAATTAAAATGAAAAGTGCCACTATTACAGTGCTTCTTTCCCACACGCGCACAAAGCAATCAGTCCTTGCATGGAGAGAAGGGACTGTGGGCAACTCAATTACTCCCAGTGGAAAGTTCTCTTCCTGCAGCAATAAAAGAATTGGAGGCATGCTTTCATTTCTCTCTCCCCTTACTGTAGCTCAAAGGATGGCATGTGTGGTTGCACAGTGGCTAACACCCAGGCAGAAGCAGAGAAGATTCATCACAGTTTCTAAGTGAGGACGTCCCGTCTGAATTATGGAAGAACCTACGCTTAAGAAAAAAAAACAATCACACAGTGCCAAAGGTTTCCTTACAAAACAGAGATTTCTAACCTCATGTGCAGACAGGAAACGAACTTGGATTCCATCCACTTCCACTGAGAAATCAGCTATCGTAAGTGCCAACACAGGTCGCAGTGCAGAAATAACAGTTTTGACTGAAAGGGGATTGTGGCTCAAGGCTGACAGGCTTGTTCTTGTCGCTTTCCCCAGGGCAGCCCACACATTTCATCATTTCATTTCCTAAAAAATGATAAAAGCGCACATGATGTCCAAGGGCCAGCCCACCACCTTCTCCAATAACAAACTGCAAACTCAACAGTCGACTTCTCTGCCAGGCCTCTTACTTTACTGCAATGAAAACCTGCCACTAAGGAAAGAATATGTCACTGGGTGGATCATAATTTTGATTTCATCTGGGACAAGAAATGCAACAAAAGGAAAATGTTCACTGTATTTTTCAGGACCTTCATTTTATAACCTTTAGTTAGTACGTACAGGCTCAAATTTCCACCCTACACCGACACAGCTTCTCCTCACATGGATACATCTCTGACCTGAAATGGGTAAGTCATTTGTAAGACCCAGAATTTATGTTAGAAAATTCAAACTGCACAGACATTTCCTACTGCACCCTGATTGATTAACTGCAGTGACATGGTACATACAACATGTGTTAGAACGAGTAGTAGGTCACCTTAAACAATGATGTCATGACCTCCAAGACTGACTTACCTGCCTAATGCGGAAAATCAATATCTGCATCAGCCAACATAATAATCTCAAAAATACAGGATGCCAGCAAAGCAGCACTGTCTCAGCTACTGGTTTATAGATCATATGTTTGTAACCCCTGATCATCATCATCAACCATACATTTTTACCATAGGGTAACCATCTGCCCATGTATAACCCTACAATGTTAAATTATTAAACAGAGGCTAAGTGAATAGGTAGCACCTATTAACTTTTGTAACACCTTGATTTACTTGACTACGGCTTCCATAAAGTAATTACAATTAAATACAAGAACACAGGAATAAAGAAAGTGATGGACCTTTAGTTTTGCAACACTGTAATCTATAATCACCCCACTGTCTGAATTCCACTGAGCAACTCCACTATACAAAGCAATGTTTTCATGAAATCTCATTTTTAACTTCATTTTTCCTTTTTGTAGTTCAGATTACATTGTTTTGGGCATCTCTACTATTGTTCCTGTATTCATTCTCACTGATGACAGACCCTTAATTGAGATATCTAGAGATAATCTAACATATGTAATACAGCTGTGACAAAGCATGAAGTACAACAGTGAGTAAAAACACTACTGCTTCTGGTAGGTTGTAGAAGACTGATATCACTAGAAAATCCCTTGAAAAGTGGATACTCCTCTTATTTTTATAAAGGCTTTATTTAGTGCTACAGAATCCTGATTGGGGGGTGGGGGGGGTCTTTGATACAGGATATGCCAGGGGGAAGGCTATTGCTGTTGCACTGCCCCTGTGGTTAATGCCACTTGCACAGGTTTGTGTTAATGACCCCCCTGTAGTTTTTCCCCCTGCCAAACAGTGTATTCATTGCAAAATTAAATTTTAAGCAGAAAGAAGGAATTGAAAAAAAGGCACATAATTAGAAACGACAAAACAAAGCAAGAACAGGGCTGCTATGTACAGAAACCATCTCACTACGAAAAAAAGAACCAGCTCAATAATTTCAACAAACAATGCCACCGTCATAGCATAGCATACGTGCAGTGCATGCAAGACAATGAGCATTGCAGACAGCTCTGTCCTTGAACATTATACAGTATACTGTACTATACAAAGGCTCACAATGACATCGACACCATAGCAATTAAAGCCTTTACCAATATCTACCCATGCATACTGCATTGACAAGTCAACAAGCAGCTAATTACAGCTGAGCCACAACCCTATCAGGGCTGAGACTTACATAGGAAATGGATATCGAGATTCAAGTATGTTTAACCACTGTTTATCCTGTACAGTACTGTACTATATTTCATTGGATAAGATGAATTCTCAGAAAACGTCTCACATTCTTAAAGTGTTGTTTTAATATTACAAATCTCTTATCACCCTCATTATCTGTTAACACTTTCCAGAGTTAATTTTTTCCTAAAGCTGGCTGTTTTAGAGGAAAACTCCACCAATTCCAGTAATCTTTGTTTTGATTACTAAAAGAAAGGATGGAATTTGTTCACTGCTCAAGTTAACGTTCAGCTCACATAACTTGCAGATTTTATATCAAGTAAAACAAAATTCTGTTTGCTGGAGATAAACAATCATGTCACCAAGGCCAGAGAACTGGGAGAGCACAAACAAGAATAATCAAGCATAAGAGTCACTTTCTAAGGTCTCCTTAGCACACCTACTTTCTAATCACCTACTGATAAGCAAGGTCAACAGCACAGTCTTAATACTCACATGTTACTATTGTCTGGTAATAGCAAACGTGCCTCAATGTTCTTATACAAATATTTAAAAAATCAAAAAGTAAAAAGCGTGTTTCACTGTACTACATTATTCTCTGTCTAGAATCTAACTTGGGACAATCAGAAAGGTTACAAATTTACTAAATTTCACAATCCCAAGGATACCTCAATGTCCCTAAGGTTCTTTCTTGTTACCCTAAATCTCAATACGAGACAATAAAACCGTCAACCCCATTTCAAACATCTGTCTCAAAGTGTAAATGTAACTTTAAAATATATATTTGAATGAGAAACATCTAGATAAAGATCAGAAAATGGAAAGAACACTGTCAAGTACTGTACTGTATAAAATACATTTTCTAATGCACATACCGTACAGTTTTGTAGGCTTTTACTCATACAGAAAGGCTACACAGTATATCGTGTATACACACATTTTTATACATTCATACACTGTGCAACCCTCATCATACTCAGCTTACCAGAAGAATTAAATATACTGTAAATCAGTGATCTGTGCAACTTTTCATCTTTCCCTGTGCAGAAAAACGTCTCCACCTCAGTCTCGGCTCCAGCACATCTGTAAGCCAGTCTGACAAGATTCAATTTCTACCTGGGGATTATAAGGAAACTCTGAACTTCAGCCAAAGCTGGTTAGTTCAGACCTGACAAGTTAACACTCACTGCAGGGACTGGGACACGCCTCTCAAAGTTAAAGAAATACCTTGAGCAACCCTTTTCCCTCTTCATTTTCATTTTCGCCCTGTATAGGCTCAGAGCATACCTGGACTTTCCATTTACAATTCCTGCTACAATGACCTCCTCAGTCCTGATTGTGAGGAGTGTGGAGGGGACGTTTAGTGTTGCTGCACAAGCAACAGTGCAAAAAACAGATGCATCACGGATGACTCTATAACCCTGGTAAAGCCTTAACACCTTGTAGAGACACCCAAATCCATAAGAACCAAGATGAAGATGCCTGCTAATGTCGGCATGAAGCCTGGTCATGTTCCCTTCCTGACAGATGTGCCTCTCTTGCACACAAAACAACGAATCCACTACCTAGCACCTCTGTTCGTCCCCCACAGCCTGCTTTAGGCAGCGGGGGGAAAGGAGAAGTGTAGCAACAGGGAATTGGGTGCAGGGTTTCACTTTGTACCAACAGACTTTGAGCTCTATGTACTGTAGACCCAGTTCACTCTTCACCCAGAGTGAAGAAATGCCTTGCCAAAATCTGTGAAGACATTACTTGCATACAGCATTAAAAAAAAACAGCCAAGAGAGCAAGAGAAGCACTCACTGAGCACATAATAAAAGACGAAAAAGAGGAAAAAGATGGCACTAACAACTGTGCTAGTGTTCTTGTGAGAGAAATGAAAGCACCAGCCCTGGCTGTCCCGGAGCTGAGATGGGAAATACCCTCGTACTAAGCAACCTGCACAGAATACACTGCAGAAGAGGAAAGCAGGAATCTTCTCAGCAACAGCGAGGCAGTAAAATTAAATCACACCTGGTTAATAAGGAAATCAAAGCTGCTCAAAAGCAACTTTTGCAACTGAGGTGTCAAAGTGTGTTTGTTGGTGGGGGAGGGTGGGGGTGAGGATGAATGAGGCAGCCAGAAACACCAGCCAGGAAAAAAAAAGGATGAGGGAGTGGCAATGAGAGACACTGAATCATTTTACTGAGTTTCACTTTTGATTTCCTAAATCGTGAGTTTCACATTTGATTGAGCTTTCATGTAACAGCCCAAATGCGCAATCCCTTACTGGTACCAAATGCACATACACTGCAGTATTACACTGTTCTAAACATCCAGCACTACAGCAGCAGACAGACCACAACCTGCAGGTCCAAACACAGAACATGTCCTTTTCCCAGGATGTGAAATAGAAAGAAAGCATAACAAATGGGTTAGTGTAGTGTGTGTTGGAAATCCATTTTCCATTGGGTTGGGTAACAAAGACAGATGAGGACAAGTCTGCCAATGTTAGGATTTTGCTTCTCTTAGCTTCAAGACTGTACACGCAAGGACAGGAATAACACTCTCACTGTCTAGGGCTGGAGGGGCTCAAGCCTTTATTCTCAGCTCAGCTGGTAAGATGCCACTCTCTACCTAGGCAGTATAGCAAATACAAATCACTGGGAAAAATAAGAATAACACAAAAATAAAAATCAGATTTCCATGTCTTCTGGAAAAGCTCATCTCCTTGTTTTTCTAGAAATCCGTACTTCATTCTTGACCTACAACCTCTGACAAACCGTTATGTACTGCTGCAGCTGCAGCATTTAAGAGTAACTTATGAAACCAAGATTTTGACACTTGTACATACTGTATGCACAGTATACACTGCAGTAAAAACAGAATGCAGAATAAATTATTGTGGGACCCACAAGGCACGGTACTAAGATTTGGCATTTCAGGCTATTCTGCTGAGTATTTTGAATATAACTGGGTGGAGAAAAGCTAAGGGCTACACTAAGAAAGTACCTACTGTATATTATTTGTAAATTATGGTCATAGATATAGGAGTCTGTTGTGAAACCTATCGTATAAGCCAAAAGACTGAGAGTCCACCTACCAGAGGGATCAAGACCAGACGAGGTGATGTGAGGGTTTCTTTCTCTTTGTTCAGTGGTGGATGGATTTATAACACAAAATAAATATGAAGAAATGTGACAAATAAGATGTAGCCTTTCAACCCATCTTGCTTGTACGGATTTTCATCAGAGATCCCAGGAATTTGGGATCATGACTCCTAAATCGTTAGGAGTTCTGAATGTAATTGCTCTTGAGTGTGTTGTTTTGACCTTATTCATGTTTAAGAAGAATTTGAATATTTAAAACAGGTCTTCTGGCCATCACCTTTGCTCACAACTGCAGAGCTACGTTTTCCTTTAGCCCACACTTAACTCTAATCAATCTTCTCTTCTACTGTTACTGTACTTCCCTTAGATTTATTCTAAAAGTGAAATTCTTGTGCTTTTATTGCATCCCAACATTGCTAAATCGAAGACTGGTATCACTGAGGATTCATGATCACAGAATGATGCAGGGAGATTAAAAAACACAGAAACTGAAATTCTAGGTTGAATAAGTTAAAATAAATATTTGCTGATGTTTCCACAAACAAAATCCCCTGGGTCCTTGTGCGCAGCAGCAGGCTGGCTGTGAACAGGAATGTAATTGAAACGATATTGGGGAACAAGAGCAGTTTACTTCCTGTCAGGGCTCCAGCTGTTTAAGTGGCCTTTTGTTATGGACTTAAAAAAATAAGCAACCGTTGGCCTGGGTGGCTCTACAGTACTATGTGTGTGTGTATACTGGAGATCATTTGCTGCTATTTCATTCTGCCTCACTTCACTTGGGTAATCATCAATTCTGGCAAAAATGCAACCTGCAAAATAGTCCTGCAGGGCACTGTATGACTCTGGGCATCCACTCTCCTCTCAACTACACCCATTCCCTGGCCTACGCTGAAGTTTCCATTCCGCACGTCTTAATATAACCCCCTTTTCACTCAAGTCCTACATGATCCTTTCTCAGCTGCAGCGTGAATACTACCATTTCTGATATCTGACCATAAAGACATTTTTGAAAGAAAAAAATGGTTTAGTAAACTCCAAATTTACCCGAAAAGTAAAAAATATACATAATACTATAGTAAATGAAACATTGGAGAGAGAATGACCTTATATCAAACTTTTAAATATTACACATTTCTTTACCCTATACCGTACAGTTCAGTAACTAAACACAAAATAAAGTGGCATGAAATTTGACAAAAACTCAAATTTAATTATGTCAAGTCATAAGTAACACAGGGAGAGGCTGTACTCAATTTTACTTTGCTTGAGGACACTAAATGAAGCCTTCCTTCAAGAAGTGAAAACTGATTTTTATTTTCTAAACTCACTGGCAGAGCAGGTTAAGAAGGCCAAACATCCAGGCCTCAGAGACTTAATCCCCAGGTGAAAGGTCATTTTTTCTCATTATGTGATGAAGACCAAGGGTCAAAATGTCATTTAGTTACGAAGCAGAAACAAGGATTTTCAGGGGCTTTTGTTTGTGCATTCTCCATCTGTTTTTGCTTATACTCTTCCTCTGGAATGAAGAAGGATGTTTTCACTAAATTAAAAAAAAATCAAAACAAAACATTTCAAACAGAAGATACAAACTTATGTTAAAAAGTCAAAAGTTGCGTCTTCAATAGACTATGGCTACATCTGTCCTGTTTTTAAACTACACAGAACACAGGTACAAAAGTGTTAGTTTACACTACATCTGGTAAAAACACGAGCAGGCTGACAACTATTAACAGAAATACTTCCACTTCCAAGGGTTAACAAAGCAGAAGGTGTTTATAAATACAAACATTCAAAATAGTGTCTTACAAGTGAATGCACTCACATTTCCCATGAAGAAACACTCTTATTATTAACTGTTAGGAAATACACAGCAACCGTTTTTATCTAAGTTAGATTTTATTTATTTCTCTATAGCCCTATCCATGCCCACCGTAACTCTTTCAGCGTCGCCCCACAACCAAAGGCCTCATCCATGTGAAAGATTTATAAGCCCAAAGATAAGAGTCTGGTAGGTTTCAAATAAAAGGCAGGACCTGGGGGCATGACACACCATGCAACAGAAAATTACAAACCTTGTGCTTGATTTGATGGCAGGTTTCCTTTAGGCAGAAGCAAAACGTCTCAAATGAGCAAAAAGTCATCGTCGTCTATCAAGCGGTGTGTAATTTTTGATCGCCAGGGGTGGTTCTCAGTCATAAATCAAAGGAGATGCAGTAATAAGTTTTATAAGAGGATCATTATCCAGTGCATTTCAGCATCACAGACAAGACATTACAACAAAGATGGCTGTCAACAAGAACAGCCTAATTAAAGCACATTTGAAAAACAACATTTTTACACCATATCATTTGACCTGTCAACAATCAATTGAGCCAAGACAAAAAACAAAGGCAAAGTCAGGGAGGCACAAATCCAGCCGCCACCAACACACAGTGCCTTGCAAACGTACGGTACAGTATTCATTCCTTCCAATGGTGCCCCAAATGTGTAGGCTTTTTAAAGAGGAAAGATATTCGGACAAAGTCGGAACCCTTTGCTCGAAACACAAAGCGTTCCATTCTGTGTTGGGTTTGTGCCAGACTTCATCGCGGCAAACCCTGTTCCTACAGCCAAGCACAGGGACTAGAATATTAAAGGCCTGGAATATTTTTGCAAGGCCAATAAAAGGCTTTATCAACATCAATCTGTGGAATAAACCAGGCACGGATAGCAAACATGCATCTGATTCATGACAAAGAGAAAGCTTCAAATCCACTACAGTACAGTGGTGGGATCTCCTCCACTTGTTTCCCCCCGGTTCAGCAGAGCAATGCTGCAGTCCCGATGAGTCGTGTCTGCTGTATCATTTCTCAGACACCAGGTTTGTTGGCAGCATTGCTCCAGCCACCATAAAATCCATAAAGCGCTCCCACCTCCTCCTCTGCCTATGAATTCTTCACAGTTTAATTTTAAACTCGAGGGAATTCTGAGCCTTTGGAAAGACTCCTTCATGCCTTTTGCGCTGATATGAAATGTTTATCTCCAATTTATGACCAAAGCTCCGGGTAGCCCTTCATATGTTACAGAATACGTGAATATGTGAACAGAATGCACACATTGTTACTATTATCACAGCTTTCAGAAATTTACCGGAAATGCTCCTCAAGTAATTTAGCTGGTCAGTACAAGCGTGTCTCACACAAACAACAACCAGCCTCATGGACTGAATTCTTAACCCAGATCCTCAACTGATTTTAGCATGTGTAGAGCAATAAGCCATCACTGCTAGTCAAAATGCAAAATTGTCAGAGGTTTTCATTTGATTTCAACAGTGGAATTAAAAAGTTGAACAGCAGAAATCCCACTGTCTTCATGAAGCATCAGTGCTGACAGGCAATGGCATGTTTCGAAAAATACATCTGTGTAGCATGTGCCCAGACACTCTTAAAATGTAAAGATGTCTTGAGAAAATTACTACATATATATCAAAATGAACTAGTTCCTATGCAAGGAGCTCATCTGGTGAAACTGCAGTGTTTTTTTCATCAAGGGATTTCACAACACTGTAGCCACGGACACAGGTGTATAAATCCCAGATGAATCACAGTTCGTTATTATGCATCAATATCAATTTGTGAAATTAACCACAGGCCAAATAAATCACCCACGCACTGCCAATTCATGTATGGTACATAGACGCACACAAACCAGGTACAGCTTAAACTGATACGGGAGAAAATCTGCTCAAACTCAAGTTGCGTATATTTGCGACAGATGTGATATTTCAAGATGCTACTTTATCTTCTGTACTCAATATTCATATCCATTCTACCTTCGATTTTTGTCCTTCAAAGCTGGCAGTATACAAAGGCAACCTCAAAAGAGTCAAAATAGAAGATAATGCAGCAAATCAATTAAAACAGCAAAAATGAAGCAGTAAAATATATGCAGTTACAGGTGTTCCAGTGCTCAATGACGCTTTTTTATTTTTATGTTTTAAAGCATAGCCTATACTATTACTATACATTACAGTGACTCCTCCCTAACCACTACTATAAAGCAAAAATGAAGGTCTATATGAAACTATGGACAGGAAACGTAAAGCCAAAGTTATGAAATATAATCTTGCACAAAGCCAAGGGCAGAAAATGGTATTTTTTCATTGTGGTTTGTCAGAGCTGAGGCTTATTATTGTTCTGAATAATGAATACGATATATGCTTACCATGCTGTTGGTTTGACTAGTTGGAGAGGAAGACAGAAGTAAAACAGAGAAAACTGTGAAAGGGAGGGAGTGAAAACGGTATGCCACAGAAGAGGGAGGTAGTTTAGGTCAGAGTCCCAGGAGAGACTGATATTTTGTCTCCTCCATTAGCAATACAGTAAGTGTGAAAATTGATTTTTTTACTCCTAAAATCAAAGAATACCATTTGTGCACGGAATAACTTGTTTGTTTTTGGGTGCTTAGACTTCTTAATCAGTTATAAAGGAAAGTAGGTCTAGGCATTAAGTGTTTTTCTCTCAAAAGGTAATCATTTTCTATGCAGACTCAAATACGATAGACATTGGTTATGAACAATCCACGAGTTTCAGCCACAAAGGGCCGCTGTCAGGATGTTTATGTTGATAGGCATCTCCCACTTGTCACAACAATGCAGTATCTCCATCTCAATAACATTTTCTTAGTTCCTCCTTAACTTCTGCAAATGCAATGGCTAAAAATAATTAAAATACAACATCCCAGATTTGAAAACAGATTTATACTATGTAATGTGCATTTAATATTGTAGAGCAAACTAAAATTCTCATCTAAGAAAATCACATGCTGTATGTTCTGTACTGTACACTGAAGCTCAGATAATCCCAACAAGAAAACAGTCTACAGACAGACCAGAACAGAAACGCAATGTATTTGGTGAACAAGTCAACATTACTTCACAGTACTTCTGCTTTGACAAAGCCTACAGTTAATACAGTATGCTGACCTGCCTTTCAGCTTTTAACAGTTGATAACAGCAGACGTATTTACATCTTACACACAGCATGTTTTGTTTGGCTTTTACCTGCCAGTACTGTAGATGGTCACTATAGAGGGTGACCTGCTCAAAAGGGGCCCAACAGTCAGAAAATGCCACACCTGTGCTGAGCAGCGTATAGTAAACATTGCATTGTAGAAACACAGCAGGAACGCCGGCTGCTCATGTTATTGGGTCTTTCTTCTATGCCTCAAAGTACAGGACGGAGCACACTGGACAGAAGCTCCAATAATGCTGTAGCTCACAGGCCATTATTTTGTGAATTGTATTGTTCTGTGTACACCCTTTACAGGATAACGTGGCCACTTTAATTACCAACATACTGTTCCTACAGTCATTGCACTAACGGGGTCTGTAGAAATTGTACTCCTTGTTGTACACTGGACTGAAGGCTGTAAGTTTTTTAATCTTTTCAGTCTCAGTAAACAACATCTGAGAGGAGATCCAATGTAGAATCTGAATTTTAAAGGGAATAATTAAAGATGATCCAATTACTTTGACTTATTTCAAATTGCATTCACTGAAACTATACAGCGAAGGCATTACTGGAAACATTAAAAGGATAATATTAGAAAACATTTCTCATACATTTTACTCTGTATACAGTAATGGCATGGAATAGGCTCCCGAGACATTATGAGGAACAGTGATTACTTTCTGAACTATTCTGACATGTGAAAGTCACTTTGCATAATATATCAGAAGCTAATCTGTTCTGATGGTCAAAATGGCTTAATTTCAGTTTTATTAGGATCTGTCCTTATATTCCTTTTTCTTTTTTGGATGGCTCTCAATGAAGTAAAGGAATGTTTTAAATATGGATAAATCCAATAATTAAATAAATCTTACTCTCTCCATGACGACCTCATTTCAATCAATAACAGCAGCACTAATCTCAAATGATATGACATACTGTATGGCACTGTTGTTGATTTCAATATATAGGTCTAACATTCACGTTCATCTTGGGCTTTACTTGCAGCATAAAATAAAATAATTGTAATTTAATGTGATGAAAGGGTTACTGTATATCATTGGGCCTGAATTTCACAAATAATCTGTCTGGACAGCTCATCTAACCTTGCGCTTTCACTGTAAACAAGTTCCCTTTTCTCACAGAAGGAGTCAACAGACAAGGCTTGAACAAAAAAAGTACTAAACCTCTCTGTTGTGACAATGAGAAAAATTCGACACCACGGAAAAGTCAGAAAACGCATTAAGGAGAAATAAGTCAAAACTGACAGAAATCAAACATTTCTGAAATTCTATCTCCACACGTCCTTTTTTTGTATTCATACAGTACCTACGTTGTTGTGTCCTGTTGAATGTTTATAGTGCTTTTTTGGCTGTGATTATGTTTGTATATTAAGTAGTATCCCGTGGGACTCTTGAGACGTTCGCTGAGGGCTCCCCTATCTCAGTAAGCAAGCCGTCTCATGCGGGTTTGAACATAAGGGTGTAATCATCACTAGAGACAGGTGCCAACATCCTGTCTCTAATGCTCTGTCGACAAGTTAGCGATAGCAAGTGGACACCAACTCCACGCAATAAAAAGCAGTAATTCAGTTATAGTAATTACTATAGCTCCTGCAGCAAAGGTTGACATATATAATAATAATAATTGCTTACACTTATGTAGCGCTTTTCTGGACACTCTACTCAAAGTGCTTTACAGGTAATGGGGACTCCCCTCCACCACCAGTGTGCAGCCCCACCTGGATGATGCGATGGCAGCCATAGTGCGCCAGAACGCTCCCCACACATCAGTTCTCAGTGGGGAGGAGAGCAGAGTGATGTAGCCAACTTAAGATGGGGATTATTAGGAGGCCATGATTGGTAAGGGCCAAGGGGAAATTTGGCCAGGACGTCGGGGTTACACCCCTACCCCTATATAGATTAATGTATGAGGAGATGCTGTATTTAACACGTTATTTCATACATACTGTATCTTCCAGGGATACTAACTGCATCTCAGACCCAGGCTGCTGGAAATCAATCAGATGAAAGAAGAGAAACAACTCAGATGGTTAACTACGGTTTGCTTTATGCGCCAATAAAACCGAATTCATTGAAACAGTCTTCACCTGTTACAAACATATACAGTATCAACAGAGCGGACTTTGATCCTGCATGCAGTCGTACAATACAAAACATCGCCAGGTAGAGAGAACAGGCAAGTTTTTAAAAGGAAACCCCAGCACTAAAATGATCCCGATTTGACGTACTTATCGAATTCACACAGTACAGACACTTCCTAATGGATATGGAGGGATGCCAATATACAATACATTATAACTAACAAACGTAATGTTTCACTTTTAAATACGGATTTAATATTAAGCCAATCCGGTTTCATTGTTGCAAATCTTCGTTGCACCGTGAACAAATCACAGAAAAAAATAGGTGTAAGACGATTACGTGAGTTTGCAGTAGCCAACAGTACAGTATTTCACACCCGGCGCAGTGTGATAGCTGCTGTGAAGATTCTAGAATCTCCTCTGGCATCCCTCGTCTTATGCATAACGCAAATATCACGCTTTTTAACACCGTAATGTGGGTTGTTTTAAATGCTTCGTGAATAATTCGCAACGGAAACAAAATCACGACACAGATGATTTCTCTCTTCCTTCTAAAAAAAAAAAATAATTCCCCCCCCCTGCCAGTTCGTGTATAACGAAACGTCACGAAGGCACAAAATTGTTCGGGTGAACAGGGTAGAGGCTGAGCGCAGCCCCGAGACGCCCCTGCTGCTCGGGAAAAAGAAATGTAGCAAAGCTGGACAGTCACTCATCCCAGCTCATCGTGTAGCTGCTGTACACGAAACACATCACCATCCCTCCAGGTCTCTTCACCTGTACCCACACCTGCCTGACCCACGAGTCCCTTTGAATGGGTATTTTATTTTGTAGGGGGACCAAGGTACAGCGAACCAGGAAAGCAATTTGGTGTAGGATGACATGCCCGATACGACTAGCTCCTACACCTGACGGCCACAACCAGTTGTTGAGAGTTAGGTGTGCTTATGACGGCGTTCATGCGGCGTCTTCTCGTGGCGGAAAAATGCTCCAATTCCAAATATTTAAAATTAAAAACGCGTGAAAGACGCCTAATAAGAAAAAAAAAACATGAAATGTAACCGGAATGATAAATTACTTCCATATCTGTTGTACATGTGTTCACTTGGTACTGTATAGGCAGATAATTTGCACAAACGGTTCAAATGCATTTTAGAAACGTAAATATATTTGAAATTTGAAGCATTAAATGTCGATATTAAAACATCATGTCTAACCAATGTTTCATCCCTGAGTCATTCAAATTCACGGTATGCCCACAACATAAAACTATACACATTTTACCTGCAGAACAGACGTCCTGTGTACTGTATGTTTGGAGAGATGTACCCAGTAACTGTCTTCAACCAAAGAGACAGCTGTATCCAAATAACTTCAATGCATTTTTCTTTCAGAAACACAAAGTTCTATTGGAAGCATCAGTTTGTCCCACGTCTGGCCATCAAACCGAGAAACACAGATAAAGAAAATACAGCCACCTTCGCTTGCTGTCTCAGCCGACCTCAGCGCCGGGGTTATCGCCGATAACGAAGACCACCGCTTGGATCAGTCATTGCCTTTTCGCAGGACAGCTGCCGGCTGGAGGGACTGGACGTGATTCATCAGCACATTGATTGTTCCCGCACCCTCAGCTCTCGACTCCAGCTGTCCAAAAATAAGAGAAGGAAAACACGGAGAACCCAATTTTTAAAACCAAAAAAAAAAAACCCCAAATGAGGCGAGCAATCCCTGCGACGAGCCGGAGAGCTGGGCTTGTCTCCTGGTAGCCGGGGCTGCGTTTGCAACAGTGGCGGAATGAGAAAGATAGCGGGCCAGCAAGCACTCACACCCGAAAGCCAGGGCAGTACAGCTGTTCTGGGAGGCAATAGCAGGAAATACCAGAGAACTTCAGAGGAGAGCGCACAACACTGTGGAGCGGAGAAGCGCTGCAAACGTGGAGCGGAGCACGGAACTGGCTTGATTTATTAATAAGCCACGCTCGGCTGGAGGGCGTAATGCAAAGCGCCGTGCACGCCGGAGAAAACCTCCTTCTTTTCCAGAACTCTAACATTACGTTTCAAAAGGTAGGGAGAAAAAAGGAAGTGTATATATAGTATATTGCATGCGAATGCAACAAACAGTACCACCCAGAGACAGTCTATCGCGTCCCTTTTTTTAACTGAGGGATTTGTTTGGATCAGCGCTTCTTACAACCGGTTTGTCAGCGCTGCATTACGAGGAGCAAAAAAAAAAAAGTTTTCACACTGTTTTGAAAGTAAGGTGAACTATTTGTGCAGTGAAATGGCGACGCAAACCTTCCTGTTTATGAACTTCGTGAAAAACAAAAACGATTTGCCAACGTAAAGACATGACCTAACAATACAATAAAAACACGCGTTTGCGGTGTTGGATATCTAATTTTTACAAACGTTTGACATTTATGACCTAATAAATAATTCCTTTGTAAAATTAACCTTTAAATGAGTTTAGGTTAAGCCTCCAATTTATTTTTATCTCCATCATTTACAGTCTCCCGTTTCTATGGTAACAGCAAGCTAGGGGGCCAAGCAGAGATTCCTTACTATCAGCAGTGTGGGTCACAGGATCGCAACTCTGACCTTCTAGAGCCTGAGTGAACACGGTCTTGTACGGAGGACCAAGAACGATTCTGTTTTAAAATGTATACTATATCTGCAAAACAGCATTTTAAAAGTAGCATGAGATATTTCCTCTGGTTGTGTGTGGCTCCGTATTACAATAAATATACTGTAAGTTTTGCAAAAGTACCAGCTTCAGCGTTTAGTAATGAGATGTTTAACAGTCTTTTAGAAGTTCTCAAAATTGCATTGAGCATTACTTTTTTCATATTTCCTTGCGGTGTGTTGTGATCCTGCCATTGAACACAGTTTTTTTCCCCGGACAAGTAGTTCCACAGACATTGTGTGGCACTATAAAAGGACTGTGCCAATGTGTTGATAGAGTAAGAAGATCAGAATCAGCAGTTCAGATTATTTTATTCCTTAAAATAATCTGGAGTTGGACCATTCTGTGCCTTATGTGTGAGTAGAAGAACGTTAAAGTTCTTCCATATTTCACCCGGATGGAAGTTTTGTTGAAGCAGAGTACGTCTTAGTGCTTGTAGCCTATTAAATACCTTAGGAGATGGCATTCTAAGTAAAGTGATAACAATCTAATCTTCATTAAATAAAGGCATGCATCAATAATTTGGCATCACATAAATAAACAAAAATCTTAACCGCGCAAAGTTATGCAAGCAAAAGAAAGTTGGTCTTGTGACATTCCTAACATGTGCTTCAAATTCCAGCAGATGGTCAAATGTAACACCAAGCAAGGATTTTAACTTCAAGGGTCTATTAACAATGCCATCCACAGCAACACCAAATTCACCAAATTTGGAAAGCTAATATTGGGAGCTTCCGAGCTTTTGAGCTTCACTCTTACCATAGTTTAGGTTAGGTGCTGTTAAGTGTTATATCCGTATAATACAATCAGATACCCATAAAGTTCAGAACAGGCAGTACAGCAGAGAAATCCAGATCCATGATGGCAAATAATCTGATCAAGAGGCAACATGTGAAAACTATTAGTGTTGGATCCAGCACAGAATACTGTGAAACACTCTGATTAGTGTACTGTAAGTGTAAAACCATCAGATTTAAAACACTGAAGGTTTACTGTACAAACTGGCTCCTGGTAGACAGTCAGAAGACACATCAACAAAGCAAAGCATCAGTCGTCACCAAATCATTTCCCATGCAGTTCAGCAGGATGACGTCATTGACAGTTTAAAATCCATACTTAGGAGAGCATCCAGAGAAGTGGATGACTTCAGAGTCACTGAAGTCAGAAGCTATCAGAAAATTAAATATTTTAAAAGGGACTTTTTCAGTGCTGTGTTGCTAAACCCTGACTGAAAAGGTATGAACATCTCATGAAATACAAAGATATAGGAAGTGACTTTTATTACAATACGTACAGTATGCAGTATATCAGGATTTTACCCATAAATTAATAATCAAGATTGAAATTTGATTCATATTTACTGTACTGTTCAGCCTATATTTATAGGAAACAGGCAAGCTTTCAGAGACAGAGGTATTACACTGCCCTCTACTGTATGGCTGCTGTTAGATTCTGCTCTCTAGTACCATTTTTTAAAATTAAGTGACAGTCCCAGCAATTCAGCTGCTGAATACGAGTGAATGTTTTCATGTCCAGTGTCTCCCTGATTTTGATGTTCTTAAAAGCTCACAATGGTACACTATTTTGTAGGAGTCATGCTTCAGTTATGTGGAAACATAACTTTACCATTCGTAGTAACAAAGTGTATAGTAATTTGTGCATTACACATTTTGTGTTTTGTACACAGCTCATGTGAGCACAAGGAATCCTTTTTTGGTTTTGTCCAGGACAGGGTTTGCATTATTAACCAGATTTTCAAGCACAAACAGGATCTGTAAATGGTTTCAGGGCTGAATAAAAGATAATGATGGGGAAGTACTGTAAGTTAGTGGCAGCCAATTTTAAGAGCAGGAGCTCAATCTGGAGCATCAGGTCATGGTAGAATTCAAATTCCCTGTGCAACACTCTCTAGAAGAGCCGTAAATATCTTTACATAAGTTGTTTTGGTTCTGGAACACTTAGGCTCAAGGTTCCATGTTTGCACTATTAAAATGTATTTGTGACAAACGGCTGTTGTTAAATTCATGTGTGTATTGGTCGGTTCCAGATAAACTAGACTAAGTGCTATACTATGACTGCCAGTCAAATCGAGATAAGCCCCATTTAAGCCAGAGGTGAGTTAGGGTCTATTAACACAAAATGTTTAAAATAGACAGGAAATAAGAATGACACTGTGTATCCACAACAAGTAAGGCAAATACAAACAATAACCAATACACAAATGACATTAACAATACCTGTTTACAATAACAATGGCGATGAATATGCAAATAAAATATCTAGTGTTTTATATATCCTGTATGAAGATAAAGATGAAACAGGTAAGTGAAAAATGAATCAGAGTTTATAAGAGACCTGATTAGACCACGGTGCTAAACAGGCAATTTATGCAAAATGAACTCTGTACATAGTAACAGATGATGTGGAAATATTCATATGTCTAACAATATTGCATTTTTACCTCTATATCTCTATATCTATTTTTAAAGTATTTTTGAAAACTAATGCTTTAAAAAATTAGAAATGTCATGCATGAAAAAGACAACCCAGTTTGAAATGCAGTTTCTGTTAGTCAGCTAAATAAGTATGAATGGAGAATTCCCATTTTGTAGAAAATAAAAGCAGAGACTTCCACCTTCTTCTTGTGCAGACTACTATTTCTTTAACATTCTCAGCAGAAATGCAACTTGAAGACTCAAGACAATGTTATTAAAGTGTTCAGTTTCCTTGAGAATAAGTCCCCTGCCTGGAGGAAGAGAGTGAGAATCGCAACTCTCTATCAGAGACATAGCACATCAATATATGCATTATACCTGCGATCTTCAGGAGTGACTGAAAACTAAGAACATTGTTTCAGCCTGAATATTTTCCATTTGGCTTGTCTTGGTGTGGTGTGTAGTAAATAATCACAACTACCCAAACTTCTGTACTGTGACTGAGTGCCAAGCCATCCTCCAGCTGGAAAACTGACCCCAGCCTATCCCAAAAGAGTCACATAGCTAGTTGACTGTAATCAGTGCTTGCCAGTAACAGCAGGGAGTCATACAATTTAAATCATAATTACTTTACCCTCTATTTTTAATTGCAATGATATACCTTCCAATCAAAAAATGTGCTCAGCTTCACCATTTTTAGCCAGACAATTGGGATAATTGTCTTCCATTATTATCCTATGTGAGAAAAACATTGACAGTGACAGTTTCTTTTTCCCCTATACAAGCAACTATCCAAACTGGAAAGCAAAACAGGAAACATGAAAGGCAAATTGTCGAACTCTGGTGTCTTTACTTTGAGGGACTGGCCACTACTGTAGCTTATCCTTTAAACCCAGTGTTGCAATAGACTTACCTGTACACACAAGGCCCCATTAATATGGCACACTGATCACAAATGAGACATTATGGCTGGGTTCAGTGGTTGCAGAAAGTAAGCAGGTCACCACTGGAGTTGTGTCTAAAAAAAGCTGATGATTTCACTTTAAATTTTCATAACCTGAAGTGTTGGGTTCTCCTTTTTCAGAAATAGGGTGTCACACATCTTGTATACATTTTATGAATATTGCCCTTAAACTTTAAGACAACATACATACAGATCAAATGCAATGTCTTCTCCAGATAGCTCATGGCTTTTCAGAGAAGACATTGATATAGTAAAATAGAAAAGAGGAAACTCCAGCCATGTCCTTATCAGTCAATTTGCCCTGTGCTTTCATTGGACGTTAAACTACTGATCAAGCTACTACTGTATGTAAAGTATATTTTAATAAATTAATAACACAGGAACTGTTAGGGACTCTTTGTATAATACTCATGTTAACTCATATATAACATATTTTTAAAAATCTACAAAAGGCCACAGTTAAACAATGCCTAGTTCAAACTGCTTTTGTATAAAATACATGTCAGAAACATCCCCATACAATATTTTAGCATGTACACACACCGAAGTCACAAATGCTACAATAGATGACCTCCCTCCATCCAGCTATGGAATTATAACATCCCCACTTGCCACATACAACCTATTCTTGGTTAATTCTTCACTTTCAGCACTGTCTGAAAAGATTTATGTGCTTGAACTCAACACATGCATCAATTTTTAATGGCTGCATAACTTATGGAACCTCTTAGTGGAATTCATCTGTCATTGCTTTTTCTCCAGTATTCACAGCAATTCCACAAGAGCACATATAGCTGGTTTCACACCATCAGGTGCTATCAGATCAGTCTCTGTCCCATCTTGTGCCTGCCTCCTGTATGGAGTTGTCAGGCAGGAACTGCCTGCGTTCTTCCGGTGATGGATGCTCTGTTATATATTCATTTTGAGTCTTGGTGCAACGATGCAGACCAACTCTTCAACTGCCAAGTTGAAGGGTGAGCACAGTTGGTTTTGCTGCACGAAAATGAGGATGAAGCAAACTAGGATTCATATACAGTATCAATGAAACAAAGCTACCCTCTCCAAGTTAAAGGTTGCCTTTTCTTAAAATGGACTCTTAATGTGCACATTAAGTCAATCAAACCACAGCAGAGCAGGATAACTTTGCACTACAGCATCATCTGGCTTGGGAAAGTGGAAGAGTGGTGAGAGTCATCCCTCACGGCTTTGGCAAGTACAGTACAGGAGAACGTGTAACTGATCAGGCAGTGAGACTTCCAAATAACTAATTTGGAAACAAATAACTTTTGCAACCCTTCCAGTTTGTAATCTCTTACCTGTTCACTCAGAACAATTTACCAGAGTATCGGAGAATGATCCCTACAAGCTGGGAACTGTGGTTTAACACGGCAATCTCCACTTTATAAGCAAAATCCTGTGCAGGACAGGTGGCAGTCTCTTCCATCATAATACACTACGTACAAGGTGAAGAATAAAGTCTCCACCTCTTCTATTATGGAGCTTCGGTATGCAAATGACAACTCCATCATTGCCCACTGGAGAGCAGACCTGCATGATTTAAAGCCCATCATGCAGGTAATGTTCCCATAAAGGGAATATCAGGCCCTGGAGGCTGACGGATATTCTGATTTCTGTTCCAAATGATCTCCAAATTACCTAACACGGCACGTACTTAATTAACCATAGTTAAACTATTTCAGACTTAGAAACTGATGATTCAAATGCTACTGTACTTGTGAAATACTGTAAGCTGGATTTGGGGCTGTCCAGGACCAGGGTTGTATAACCCTGCTTTACTGCTTTACTGCTTTACTGGCTGAGCCACGCAGGGCGCGCTTTTATCTGCAGGTTGACACCTCTTTAGCTAAACCAGTCTCAAATTGTGTTAAATTGACTCTGACTAACAGGAAAAACATGCCATTTACTGAATGAAAATTCATGCAATTACCTAAATTCTGCATTTGTGGAGTTTTAAAACATATTCACTGGCAAATCAAGCATGGCCTTTAACAAAACTGTCTTTTTGTTAAACACTGTCTTTTTTCCGTGTGCAAAAAGGCACATTCATTCTTTAATGTCAATTCTTTATGGCTGCCTCGAGAATGACACCAGACTCAATCAATAAGAAGCCAGCTTCTGCAAAGTCAGTCTTTTTCTGAAGCATTTTATTTCCTTACTGACACACACAGGGTGGTCATTTTTTGTGGCATTTAAGAAGTGTCCTGTGATTACTCCAGGGCTGTTTCGAAGTAAACAGTGAAAAACAGTACTTCATCTCACTGCTTATGATAAAAGAGAACTATGATTCATTGTTGTACTGTTATTGTTTTTTCACGGGATGCACTTTTATGAGGTTTAATTCATTTTCCTTGCAAAATCGGTTTGTTGAGTGCATTATCTACAAGGAGCTGAGAACAAGTTGCTAATGAGGCTATAGTGAAAAAAGGTACTGTGTCTACAGCCCTGAGCTTCTCACTCAGACATGACAGGTCTATTAGTAGTTGCATCCTTCCTCCTTCTTTTAAATCATATGAGACACAGCAAGTTTTTTTTTTTAAAAGATTGTTATTGTACTTATTAGGATTCTGTTAGAAATCTACCACTAACACTGAAAATCTGTATCACAGTACTTTTTAGATCGTCTTATAACTTGCTTGATTGGTTATTTCCTTGAAATAGAATCCAGTTAAGTCCAGTGTTACATACGAGGTTGTACATATGCATCTTTAACATTTAATTAAAACATACAGTACTTATATTATACAGAACTAATTTAATAGAGAAGACTTACACCTTTCTGACTGTGCTGAAGTCAGTGGGAAATAGATTGTGGTGTGTAATTGTGTGAATTACAGAACAGTTTTATGGATCAGGCAATTGTCTAACTCAGGCTCCTGTGTGGTGGAAGTGCCTCACATTTAACCCAGGAGCATTGTTAATAGTCCTTGATGGCAGCAGGCTTGGGGTTTTCATCTGGCGATATGTTTCACTGATTAAGGGAAACAATGAGAAAGCTATTCATATATCTATTAACTAAAGAACTGTCAACATTTCAATGTTAACAACGTGGTATTAGGCTTTCATTGTGTACAAGGACAATACTAAATGTATTTTCTGACATTCAGAATATCTTTTATTTTTGTTCTGTTTTGGACCTTGTTGCACTGAGTCTGAGGGAAATGAATATAAGCAACTTCAGATTTTTTGGAGAGTTTTTGTTTTGATACCATACCTTGGGTCCCACGTGTCCTTGAAACCTTGAGTGGGTCTGCAGTCACGAGGACACATGCCAGCTGATGGAGGACAGAGCAGGCAGGCCTTTAGGCCTCTAGCTTTAACAATAAAGAAAAACTTTTAAAAACTCACTCAGCCAAAATATGCCAGTTACGGAGCTTGGGAGGGGACATCAGTAAGAAAAAAAGTTATATCATTTGTTAGTAAAAGTTTAGTAAATCATTCCCTCGTTTTCTTTAATTCATGCATTCAAAATAACATTTTCTAACTCTGTCCTTCAGATACCACATAAATGCCTAATTACATACATGTGAGAATGTGCAATTCCACTCCTACTCCCCAATAATGAGATAATTGTCACCCAGTGTAGCTATTTACAACAATTAGAGGGCATGTAGGTCAGCTGTATCTGCAGCCCAGTCTTAAAATGCCATAGTAAGTGAGAAAGACCTTGTATTTTTTACATATGGGGTACTGATTTTTGATACCTCTTCTTGGTAAAACTTAAATGTCCAAGGCAGTTGGAATATTGGGTCATAGCTATGCTTACGATCTTAAAGGAAGGCTCAGCCCTTGTGTTTTCCAACACCACATTATACTAAAACTGGCAACTCTAGAACACAAGACTGGTGAATGAGGGAACAAAGTGTATATAGCTACAGTAAGTGTAATCTAAATAAATTACTGTGTAAATTAAATTGTATGTATGCAGCCGAAAACCTAATGCACTAGTAGAGGATTTTGGCTATGAATTGGACAAAAACTGGATGTAAAACAATATTTTCTGCTAAAACTAAAAGATCATCCTCAGACTTTGCATATCAAAAACTAATGTTGTGGAGCAGTGGAAACCCAGATTAAACTGATAAGACTACAGAAAGCATCTTTCTGAAATCTTAACCTACATCTTTTCCCACATGGGTGGATAAAGTATGTCCACAAACTAAGAAAAAGGCCTTTATCTATTGAAATGCCTACAGTACAAGCCTGGTTTCTGTTGAATGAAAGCCCAGTGCTATTTTCCATATTTCCTCTGAAGTTGAATTTAATTTCTTTAATACTCTTACCAGAGCATCATGCAGTGAAAACCACCAGCAAATAGTGAAGGCTTCAAATAAGAAAAATAGATTGTCATGTTAACCTTTTGTGTGGTTGCTGGCAGTCATTTAATGTTCCACAAATTCCATCCAAACACTATTAAAAAAAATAACATTTGTATAAAAGCTCACAATTTACAAAACATTTAGCACAACATAAGTTCAAATGTATGTATATCCTCTGAAGATCAGGAAAGCCTCTTATTTGTATAATCTCTATCTAATCATATCCCACTAAGTAACCCAAAAAAATATTTTCTGTTCTGCACACAAGCTTGTAATATCATAGATAATTAGAATCACGTAGTCACACACCTGTAGTTGCAGTATTTAAGATGATAATCCCCACCACTTTGTGTTATAGCTCAATTCTGTACTTGTTTTACTGGCCTCTAGTGGAAACATTTGCTGACTGCTCAGAAGTTTAATTTAATTTCCATATCATATTCCCAGCTCCAGCACAGCAGTCTGGGAAAAGTAAGAGGCAGTAGATAAGGCAGAGCTTATAAATACAGAAACAGGTTCAAAAGAACAAAATGAAGATTAACAGTACTTTGAGGACACCACAAGTATATTCTGTTTCCATGTGACACTATAGATTATCACCAACTGCCCTGCTCAGATAAGAAACTGAGATAATTAATGATATAAAATGAATTGACCAAACCGATGATCTGTGCATCTTTGGGGGTATAAATGTATTTGTACATGACTTTGAATAATGTTGATTTGTTGTTTTTTTTTGACAATCTGAATACATTTATGTGTAAATGGAGATAGCTGCACATTGAAAGACCTAAATTTGAAAGTGCTGAACATTTTAATACAGCCGACAGTCTAAGCAGTTAAATGGATCAGTGATGTATACAGAATGCTTCAGTGGAATAAATATGTAAAATCTTTGAGGGGGTAGCTAAATTTTAGTTAAATAGATCTAGTAGCTGGACGCACATTTGTGAACAGTATGTTCCTCGACACTTGGTTGTACTGTCCTTGAGACAATAGTCATACAATTTGTGAGAGTTAAGCAGACCCCAGTGCTTTTCCTCTTTTCCATTAAAAGATCAGCTAACATACACCAGAGCAGGATTCCCCAAGGCCACATTTACCACTCAGAATATGGAAGAGAAATAAATCTCTTAATTAATTACAAAATTGAACTGTTCATTCTAGCTGCATCCAGATAATTGCCCAGATTGTTAGGAGGCTGATGATTTATCACCTTTTAATTAAACCTTGCTATTAGCACAATCCCAAAGGACGTAAAGGCAATATCTCTTTTCTTCAAGGTTATTAAGGAGCTATGGATATTTAAGCACCAGGTTCGGCTCATCAGGGGGACAACAGCAAGAGCTCTTCGCAATCACCTGCAATGAGTGGAATTCATCAGTAGGATGAACTTAATTAATGAACTGGTGATGATGGGGTTTTTCTTTATAAGGTCTTCACTTCACCATTGTTGTTTTGTGTGGTTTGCAAGATTCCAGCAGTAGAAGATCTGAAAAGAGGAATAGGATTGTGCCAGTAGTAGCAGGTGATTTTCAGTGGAATGCGTGGAAGGGAATTGTAAAATTATGATAATGAATCTTCACTATGGAAATTACATTACCATCTGCACAATTTTACTGTGCTGCTCTTGAAAACACAGCCTCATATTGTGGTAACATACTGTGATTTCACCATGTTAACTACACATTTTACACAGTTACTACTGAATATTACAAGCAAGGTTTATAAAGGGTAACTTTTTATTTTTTCTAAAATAAGAAAAATAATGTATGTATGATATCAAAACACAAAAATGATTAACTGAATATACAAAATGAAAGAAGTAAGTTTGAAAGAAGAAAAATGAGAGAAAAACAAAACTAGAACAGTAGATGATACTGTATGTACAGGAGTCATAGCAGTATCATACTGTATGTTGGAATGACAACAAAATGACTGTATATTTAAGACCAGTCCAAGGAAATGGCATAATCATGTCACAAATGAAGACTTCTATTTGTTTGCAAACATTTTGTTAGACTGTAGTAATATTTCAAAGTTTTTTTTAATTATCAACTCTGAGGTAATGAACTGCTAAAAAAGATGAAAGAATCAAGTGAAAAGTCATAGTCTCATTTCAAAAACAGGGCACACACACCAAGAAAGAATGAAAAATCAGTCAAAACACAAATTCAAAGATAGAACATTTAATTCCAGGTTCTGGAACGTTTACCACAATATTTTGTACATTTAAAAATAAAATCCTTCATTTATTGGTATTCATATTGTACCTTCGACATCACAATTTTCTCAGAATTTAAAAAAAGTCATTAAGCAACATGTTTTTCACAATAATATCAAATTGCAATAGGTGCCTTAAAGACAGAATGTCATTTGGAAAAGTCCAAGCTTGCAGATACGTATCTTATCAAAACAATTTAAATAGTGCCATCAAACCAAAACTCAACAGCAGATTTGTAATAACAAAATTCACAGGCTGACTTAGTTTTTCCAAAGTATGGTCTTCTTTCTTTAATAAGTAGATTTGCAGTCCCTTCTTAAATTAAAAATATATAATCTTCTTTTATTAAAGCTAATACTAAACATTATTATTTAAAAAAGAGGTACTGTACTTCCTGCAACTGAGTACGAACATGACTACAGAAACATACTGAGGCAATGTATGTACAGTAATTTCAACTAAAAGTCCCTTTTTTGCATAATCTTTGGACATTTTAAAATGTACAAGGGAAGATGTTTATTTACAATTGCATAAAATCAATAATTTTTAACACATTTCTAGTTTTAACATTTATTGAAATGATCCAACCCAGTGTTATTACACCTAGAGAGGTCAATTAAATTTCTCATTCATTAAATGAACCACAATTTCTGTAAAATTTGACAGACTTACATCAGCTACAATGTAGAAATGGATATTTGGCCTCTGATAATCTAAATTTATGAAAAGAACTTGACAAAATGGTGCATTTTCTTTGCCTTCATTTACACACTCAATATTTCAGCTTACAGATATTCTTCAGCATCGTAATTAATAATGCTCATTTGTAATAGATCTTAAATATATTAATTAAAAATGCAACCAGTGCATCATCATAATTAGAAAAGTCGATCATTGTGGCAGTTTCATAATAAGGACTTTAAAATTTAAACAACTCTGATAGTCAAATAATATACAGTGTATTGCTTTTCATCTTCACCTCAAAACATTGAACTCTAACCAGTGCCATAAATACCAACTGCAGTATACATACACAAATATTTTTGCAATATATTGTCAACCTTTGGAATATGAGCATTTATTCAGTTCATCTCAGCAGTGGAATTCCAAAGGTGGTTCTCTTCTTGCGTGTAATGGAATGAGTTACCTACAGCATTGTTTTGATACACAGTACTCATTTGTGCAAAATTGGTCATGGATTCATACTAACTTCAGTATTCAGTGTACCACATCTGCACAGAGAACATCACATGGAGGATATCACTTCATGAGAGATCACTGCTAAGAGGGTTTAAAAAGGAAAGGAATGCTGTTTCAACAGCAGCACAGTGTACTATACATTGGATGTTCCCAGCAAACAGAGACAAATGTACTTAGACCAGTAGGATACTGCAATAAATCATATATTAAGGTGCAGTAATAAGAAATGGTCAAGATCCTGCTTTATCTGACATTTTAAAATGCTTCAATTCATGGTAAAAGAATCTCAGGATAAACTACAGTTACATGTTTAAATAATGATATAACATCTCTATGAATGAAACGTACACAAAATATTTAACAGACTCTTCTTTCTTTTAAATACACACACAAACACTTCAAAAATACAAATTAAAAACAGAGCTGACCTGAGCATAATATCTTTCATAAACTACGCAAGAGTATGAAAGCATAATTCTCTAACCTGAAATATTTACAGTCAGACACCATGTATTGCACTGATAATTATAACCTTACTTTAGAAATATTAACCTACTGTATATTAGGACATAAAATGAAACTCTCTTTATAAGACCAAAGAGGACATTTGTACAACTCAGACTAAACATTTTACTCAAGTCTTCAACATTGCTTAATTGTGGAGTCTTGACTTCGGAGAGCCTTTCATGTTGTTCTATATTTCATAAAACTGTTGACAATTCTCGATTTTCTCGGGGACTAAAAATATTTTTCAGCTTTTGACTGTATGGTTATTGCTCATAATCCCCTGAAAACTAACAAAGAGTAAAGGAGGAAATGCATTTGTCAGCTTGGCACGTTATTCAAGGCTTGTCTTAAGGCAATACAGAGTCTTTCAGCTGTGTTATACTCTTAGGAGGTTTCAATACAGCATTAAGGCACTTACAATTACAGCATCTGTTACACGAAACATTGTTCCTCTCCCTTGTCTAAAAGGTCTTTTCTGATGTGTATATGAACAGTCAGCAGGATTTTTGTTACATACTCATTTTGTAAATATACTTTTCTACAGCAAACATTATTTTATTATTTATGGTTTTGTACTGTATATGTTCCCTTACAGTGCCTTTTTTAAGTATCTTCTCTGTACAAATCACTAAATACATTTTATTGTCTCCGTGGAAACCACTACATTAATTTTAAAGCTGATTAATTTGCCCTTAAATCTTTAATATTGCAGTATGTCCACATACATACATGATAGGCCTGTAAAACTATTATTCCTAGTGCTTCTGTACACTGACGAGCCAAATTGCTAAAATGTGTTTACACTAAATACAATCATTAAAGTCTGGAAGAAGTGTTTCCCTTTTTTTAAAAAAGGTAGTTTTTAATAACATAATTGCAGTGCAATCTTTACAGTATTGTTCTGTCTCTGCTTAGTAACCATTCTTTCCTTTAGATTTTACAGGATCAAAGTTCTCATATATGCTCAGAGCTGCTGTGTTTTGGTAGATTAAGTCCACGTTAGTTCCAGTTCTTGATCTGATAATGTCCATGGCACATTGGTTTAAAAACACGTATTGGTCCTGTAAAGACAAATCAAAGACAAAACCCATGAATGCAGGGCTCTCTTAAACCCCAAGAACACCTCATCCTAAGAAGAAGAGCTTCTAACTGAACACCAGTGATGTGCTGCAGGATCCATTTTAGGTCATTTTAGGTTCTTTGCTCCTCCTAAAATATATCAATGATTTTGATTCTGACATAGAAAACGGGTTAAATTTCCCAATGGCATAAAAATAGGAAGAGTGGCAAAGAGATTCAGTGGCACAAGAATTTCAAAAATATGTTCAGGGATTGTATTAATTTATTTATGGGCCTGGATATTACCAGACGATCGTATGAGAGCAGGCAGTAGAAGTGTGAACTTCTCCGTACCTCTGTCTGGACCATTAGCGGGCGGTGCATCCGAAGACTATGGACGATGCCGTAGACATCCACAATGCCCTCCCGCTCAATCTGGTAGATGATGGTGTCAATCGCAATGAACGTTCCTGTTCGCCCAACTCCAGCACTGATTTCCAAAAAGGAAAATAAACCAAACACACTTCACGTAGGAAAATTGCAAAATATAAGTCTCAACAATATTCATTTGCTGATGAAACCGAGACAGTAAACATGTAGAATCTGTCTAGTATTATAAACAGTACAGTAACACTCCTGTACTGTGTGTGGTTACCAAGGTTCGCAGTACAGAAGGCCAGTCTGTTCTACACATTGTGCCACACAATGACTGCTCACCTGCAGTGCACTATAGTGGGAGAGTTTCTGGAGAACTGGTCCATGTGTTCTCTCACGAGGTGTCTGAAACTGATCAGTAGCTCTGTGGTCTCTGGCACGCCATGGTCTGGCCAGGCAGTGAAATGGAAATGGCGCAAGTTGCGAGTTTCAGCTGTCTTAGTCTGAGACGGACAGAAAAAACACATTTATTTCCATTACAAGGTGTAAAAAAACAGAGCAAATTAATTACTCTGTATCAAACATAACATTGTCTGAAGCACCATTTCTGTGAAATTAGGGAAATGCAGATAAGGTGTAGAAAGAAGCTGTGATAAATATGAACACACCTAAATATCTCTCCATCACAACCACAACTGTTGAATAAAGTCCACATTAAATCAGCAGGGATCTGCTTAACTATGTAAATGTTTTTCTTACTTTAACACATTTACAGTATCAATTATAATGTTTTTGTTAGAACAACATAGTTTAGCTCTTAGGAAGTATATGCTCATTAAAAAAAAAAACATCATGTTGTAGAAAATGGAACAATGTCTCGAAAAAAGATCTTACATTCTAGCTACTAAGAGTTCGAATAACCTAATCTCCAGAGAGCATTTTAAAATCAGTCCATACTCACATTTTTTATTTTAAAGTCTCTAATTGTCCAGTCTTCTAGGGGGATTTCCGAAGTCAACGTCACTGTTATGTTGCTACAGACCTTTGTCTGAGAGGGCCAGTATTCTTCACATTTCACCTAAACAGCAAGAGATTGGTTGAATATGAATTGCTGAGCTAGTATTGGAGTGTTACTGTGAGGTAAAGGTCAAATTCACAAATTCACTGTAGAGAGATCGTTCTTTTAGCAGGTTCCCTTACAGGTTTTTTAGAGAACAGGAGGTAATTATTCTCCACAGAGGGGGAAGGATTGTGGGAGTCTAGAACAAGCTACCCTGTCATGTTGACACCATATTTTATCTCAGTAAATAGCTGGAGGAGATCATAGGACCAGTTAGCTACTACAGACCATACAAGTGGTGGCCTAACAACTTCCTTCTGTTTGAGAGCTTTAGGTTCTTTTGTCTCTACTGATAAGTGAAACATGCCTGGTAGGAATAAGCTCTGTTCAGATGTAGCAACAAGTTTCCACGTTGACTCACCCGTCCCTGCTCGTTGCACCTGGTCAGCATCACCAGCGTGTGGACGTTCTTCTCCCAGATCATTCTCCAGAAGTCATTCACAGTCCCCGGCAAGGGCCCTTGGGCGGCGATGAATTCCTTCTTCGAGTTATAGCCCTGGGAACCCAGAAATGTCATTACTCTTTATAGTCCCTTGTGATTATTATTTTATTTCCCCTTCAGCCACAGTGGGACTGGTCAATTAAATAATTGCATGAACACGGTATTAATGATCCCTCTGCCTATTACAATAGCAGATTTCTCCCACTGCACAGCATTAAAATCTATTTTGTGCTGTTCTTTTTTTTTAAAAAGTAAGGTGGCAACAGTTTTTCCCTAAAATAAATCCACTTGAACCAGAGCCATCCTTATTTTTTAAGAGACAATCCACAGTCATTAAAGAAATATCTTTAAGGAAATTAAATAATCTTGGATTAAATGCTTCTATGTTTCTAACTTGAAATCTTTCTCAAAACAGAACACTTGACAGGATGTCATCTTTAGGACAGAAGACCAAGGGACTGTGGGATGGGCTACAGAGAGCACAGAGTTGGCTCATGCAACATAAATATATAGCAAGATCTGCCCACTCTATGCCGGACTGTGAGGCTATAATCCTCTATATTACCAGATGCAGGTATGAGATCTGGCAGAAACTCTTGGGGTACCTTCTAATTTGTGGTAGTCATATTGTTTAGTTTAATTAAATTGTACTTTTTGCTCCTCATTTTTAATGCATTAAGCCTGCCCTCCCTAAATAGCACTTCTGCTTTTTGTTCATTAAGTACATTGGCAGAATGATTACTCTTAGCACTGCTTATTAATCAGTAGAAGTAAATTGGTTAGCAGGCACTATGGGGAAGTGTAATGCATGAGTAAGCCCGCTCTGCAATGCTCTGTGAGATATCTCTAGAAAACAGTGCAAGTCAGCTGCTGTTTCTAACTGAGTCATCTACAGTAGCTGAGTCTTCTATGGCAACTAGCAAACATCAAACATTTGAGAGCTTCATCTGAAAACTAATGACAAGGAGACACTTACAGGCATGTAGTTGGCATTGATATAGTCATCACAAGGATTTCCTTGAACAGAAAGCTTGACCCTGCTGGCGTCATCTGGGTGAAAAACAAATCGGAATCTCATAAGAGAATAAATACGTTTATTGAACATGGATGTATTCAGAAGAAAGATGCAGTACAGCTCTCTTTATGACATAGGAGAGTATGAAAAATGTTAGTGACTTACATGGCAGCACATTGTTGTAGCGGTTCTTTGGTTTGTTATCTGGTTCTAGGGCATGATTCTTGAGCTGGATTGTGCCCACGGGTCTAAGATCCTAAAGCACAAAGCATGATGTCAATGCAAATCTACTTCTTGTGCGCTTTCAAACAGACGCCCATCAACACCACATACAGTATGGGATCACAGATTACCTTCTGCATGTGGAGAGCAGTGTAAGAATGCAGTATCTACAGTAAAGAGGTTTGGACAGTATGTGTAACAAACTGGTTTATAGTACATTTGGCTGACCAGGGCTTTTTACTCTGTACTCTGCTAAATGCAACCTCACCTTTCTGAGGAAAAAACAAATTGAGTTTCAAAAAATGTAAAAGACAGGAGTCAGAAAACTAGATAAGGACAGTCAAAGGACAAAGCCAGTATGAGTATATGAGTATAATATGAGTATTTGTCAAGACCTGCCTTTAGAAGTGAGCCAATAAAAAGTGAATTCTCATTATTCTTTTGATATAGCCTTTTCCTATCATCTTCTATTCAATTTTTAATTTTACCTCAAATTCTTCCGCAAAACCGCAGTTTGAATCAGCCCTTTGCTTCTTGTAGTACGTTTCATAGGCCTCAACTCTTACAGGAATGCCCCTAGACAAGGGAAAACATGGTATTTCAGTGCAGTTTCTAAATAATGAGAGTTTACCATTATTTCCAAAAACAACTGAAGCATTCGCATAGAAATAAAAAAGAACTTATGAAGGATTTAGAACAAGAACAGTTTGTACCTGCTTGGTACAATAGCTTAG
Source organism: Lepisosteus oculatus (assembly GCF_040954835.1). Classification (NCBI taxonomy): domain Eukaryota; kingdom Metazoa; phylum Chordata; class Actinopteri; order Semionotiformes; family Lepisosteidae; genus Lepisosteus; species Lepisosteus oculatus. Next base: position 13,268,627 of record NC_090716.1, read on the forward strand.
AGATCCAAGAACTACTGTACATTATTGACATACTGTATTTTCATCTTAATATGTTTTGCAGCTTGTAAATTGTAAATATATCAGGAACATGCAATAGGCATTTTAATGAAAGTGTGAAACCAATGAATGCAGTACAATCCCTTCTGCACTAGTAAGATGACATGAAATAAGATCAAGGTTATTTTACATGAGTAGTTTGTGAGCACAGAAATTAAAAATGATTAGAATAGTGTATCATAGCAGCAAATTAACACACAGGCTCATTAAAATAGTGATGACAGAGTTTCTAGCTCATGAAAAGTGTCAAAAATGCTGTTATTTACAATGTATAAACCGATTTTATCATACAGTACTTACCACATTGCTACACTGAAAAAGAACACTGAATTAATGTTTACCCTATTGATATAAGCCCATGAAAAATCAGATTACACTAGAGCACAACTGTCAGACAGAAATGAAAATAAGTGTGCATGGAGATGTATACTTACACTTTGGCTCTGTAAAAAACAGAAAGAAAAACAATTTTAATCTTAAAATGTAAATATCTCTTTGAAGCATGACAAGTTTTAAATTGCACTAAAATACAGAAATGTTTGTTCCAATGTTTGTTCCAAAGGCTATACATTAGGAGAGATCCTATAAAATGCAATTTTATCAAACTTTTTTTTTAATTATGCAAGTTTGACTTTAAAAAAACTGCTGGTAGGTTCTGGGACCAAAGCAAGAATCATATGGAAAGCTTCTTGTTTGTTTCACACATGGTCACAAAAGTTCTAAAAACTCACCTCAGAGATGTGAAAGGGACATCTTGAGATTTCTTGTTGGCCCGTCTGCAAAAATATACATAGAAATACATTCAGTTCAAGAATGTACTGTATGAAAATCTATTGTTTATATATGTCGATACTTTGATATCCTACTACTACTTGCTCTGTGATTAATTTACTTTTTCTCCATTGTTATTCTGTTTAGAGAAACCATTATCACTTTGATTTTATATTCAGCAGCGTCCTGTAAATAATATTTCCATGTCGTAGGACACAAAATCAGATAAGCAAATCATGAAGTGGAATGTATTATAAACTCCTACCTAGTATTTAACATTGCAACGAATCACATCTAATCATCATGCCTGCAATGTGAGTGAGAGTCTCTCACGTGGTAGACCAGGTATAACAACAGCACAGGCCACTTTAACCCTACAATCCTCTATTCTTTGTAGAAGGGAAAAGGCCAAAGATCATCAGTTTGTAGTGACAGGCATCTGACTGTAATGACCAATAAAACTAGACATAGTCATATACTGTAGATCTCTGTAGAAGGCCTGGTATATTGTAAAATAGAAAAAAGGGTAGTAAAATATTATTTTATAATAATTTACATGTATTGATATCTGATTTTAATCTATAGATTCTGAACTATTCTAATTGTGTATTTTTTTGTTATATTCGGTTTTAGTTTCATTTTCTTTTGTAAACTTTTACCTCTTTGAGGTAAAATATTTCCTGACAAAGGCTTCCCATCAATTTCCACTGATTTAATCAATGGGCCTGCAGGTTAAGACAGCTGCTGTCACACTCACCTTCTCCAGTAGATCACTAGGATGATGGTGATCAGCAACAGGATCAGGAAAACAGACAGGGTTCCTCCCACAGCCCCTCCAATGACAGCTGCAAGGAAGACAAGAAGAACACAGGATATGAGGAAATTGGAGCGCCTGCAGGAAACTCATAAAAAAGGGGAGGGAACATGCAACCTCCACACATAATAATGAATAATGAAGCTGCAATCAAACTTGAGGCTGCAAGGCAGCACCATGCTAGCCTGCCTTCACTCTTTTAGGAACAAGTAATAGGTTTATTCCATGCTGAAAAAAGAAGAAAGAATGAAGTGTTTTCTTTCTTCTTCTTTTTTCAGCATGGAATAAACCTATTACTTGTTCCTTTGCAGCCTACGCATGCTGACGCAGCTCCTGAACCTGAACTACTTCACTCTTTTTATAGTATTTTTTGTTAAAATGTTTTATTTCATGCCAGTGAGAGTGATAACAAGTCAGACCAAAAACAAAGGGGAAACTCATCTTGGGGACAACTTGCATGAACAATTTTTTCTAAAAGAAGGAAAATTACAACATTTAAAGTATCTTGTCCTACAAAAATTTAGGGAGTCATTCTTGACTTTAGTGTTTGTCAGTGAAAGCATTGTGGTACAGTACAGTATATCACAAACACTTTGGTGAGCCTTGTATGAAAAAGAGAACTGTGGTTCAAAAGTTTTAAAAGCTGCTATTCTAAAGATTTGTCCTAAATGAAATACAACAAGATAGTGATCAGTTCCATGTGCAAAACAATAAGAGGATAATTTGCAAGGATCCATGTAAATCTTTTAAACACTTTATGACTGTATAGGGATGTAAAGTGAAGGTGTAAGGAAGCAAAGGTTTAAAAGTTTTCTTCACGGGCAGATGTGAAAACAAAACTGAGGGAAAAGTGGAGCAAGACTGGCAGATTTCAAGTGGATAGAGATTTTGCAAAATGCTAAAATGTATTCATCACGTTCATTGAGGTTATATACAGTATATATGAACTTCTCTGGGCATAGGATTTTGACATGTTCCCCAAACCAAAAGGAATGAGTGGGAACCAGTCAAGACCACTGATCGAAGCTCTTGCATTTGAATGAGATTCAGTAATGCTTGGTTAAAGCTTTTGATCCAACCGACTCAGTTTTGGGATAGAATTACAGCGCAGTGCACCGCCACCTCCAGGCCAAGACAAAAAAAAATTCAGATAGGACGTAAAAACCACTCGTACTAAACTTTCATCCAGATCACTAGCAGGGCTTACACATTTTCAAAGGGTGCCTATTAAATGCAAACATGCTATTTGTGCGTATGTACAGTATTGCTGTACATCCTAATTACACCTTGGTCAATATCATGATCACAGTCCTTAATAAAAAAGCATCAGTGGAATTCTAATGAGCATGACAAAATACAGCAGGAACTGTAGAAATTCCACTGAAGTCCATACCTGGATTCTCTGGCAGGACGATTATATATGAATATGGTGATATTGACAGCAATGATGTTTGTTGATTAATTAAATTATCTGTTATTTGCAGTTTAGTAAATGCAACAATGGCAACCCTACAGAAGACAAAAATACAACAAAAGAAAACTCCATTATTAGTCATTCAGTAATTTGCAAGAGATGGTCATTTCTACAAGATTTTGATTTATATTAGAAAAGATGGGAAAAGACAAATAATTATCTGGTATTATACTTGTTACAACATGTTATAACTAATTTAAATAAGATTCTCAGGCCTCTCACACTTTGCAGGCAAATCGCCAGATTGTATTGAATTGAAAGCAAGTCTTTGTCAGATCTATTTACTTGCTAATACATTTTCTTCTTCCGGAGTGAACCAGTTTATTCTGCATTGCTGCTCTAGTAAGTTTGATTCTGAGTGGCAGCCATTTCTTAATTTGAAACTTCTGTCAACTATCTGAGACACTTTTGTTTTTACCCTCTAACATTTTTCTATCTTCTGTTTTCCATTTTTGCCTGTCAGCTTTAGTTGTCATTCATTAGGATCAGTACTTCTGCCTCCACCTACTGTATCTGATCATCTCTGCAGCATTGTTAGCCAGACCAAGAGGTGCTGACGTAAGGGCAGTGTTCTGAAGTGTGAATCACAGACATTTAACAGTACTGCAAAAAGGAGAATTTACAATTGCCATTTTTTTCACATTTTTAATAAGCCTTTGATTGGTGCTCAAGCATAACTAAAGTCAGTATGTTGTAGGAGAAACATTATGAAGTGTGGGATCTGAACCCATGCATTTCTTTGACAATATTTACCTGTATTGCCCAATGCGGCTCAGTGGTCCATTTGTGTATCCATACTGTTTTGACCCATCTCCTATTATAACACTGTAGGAACCAGCTGCTCGGCTTCGATGCGTTGCTCCAATTACTGTTGCCAGGTAAGTCTTTATAGATCCACTGTAGGTACTGGATAAATCCGTTTTATTGGGTTTACCTATAATGAAACAATTTGGATGCTTCAGTAAGTTTGCGCAAACTGTGCAGAGAGTATGTTTCCGAGTCAAAGTACTAACTTGATTCCAATTGAAAGTTTAAGGTGAGGCTTTAAAGTCCATCAACTCCAACGAACTAGTCAGAACTGGAGCAGATTTGCTACGAAGAAAGCACGAGAATACAACATTTCCCTTTATGAGACTGGCAGAGACCAGTCAATCCATTCTTTGCTACCAAAGGTGTTTCTACAAAGTACTGGCCAAGGGGGATGAATACTGTACTTATGCAATCAGTAATTTTACTTTGTATTGTCTTTTCTTTGTAGGTTTTGCTGATATTCAACCTCTTTCACATATGCAGTAACTACAGTATGTTTAGTTTGATAATTGCAGTTTTTTTTATATCATAAATATATTACTTCACATTTTTCCAAATTAATCACCAATATCAATATTGGCAGGGAGTGAATACTTTTGCAAGGTACTGCATTCCAAAATCTTCTGATAAGATGGTCAAGAGAGAGAAAGTGATACAGAAATGTAGTTCAAACAATAAATGCTTTAAAGCTTTTTCTGTACTTTTGACTTTCTGTAAATTTTTACACTTACTGACTATGCCATTATTTTCCTGTATGTCAAGGACCACTGAAACCCCTTGGCACTGTGAAACACCAAATACGTCACAGCACTTATTTAACATGTTTTTCTGTGGTTTTATTGTTGTTTTATGCTACTGTTTATTCACATTTTGACCAGTTGTGATTGTACAGTAAATCACTTTGGATAAAAGCATCTGTCCACTAAATAAATGTATATGAAATGTTAGTCTAATAGTAGTAGCATACAAGAGGCTTAGATATTAGAGGCACTGGAATCACTGAAGATAAACATGTCCAGAGCATAATAGTATTCTACCAACCTTTTAAAGGAATTGAAGGATTTCATTTTTAAAGATACAGTCGGTTAACATTCATTGACAGGAATATAGCACTAAAGCAGCATCTATCCATAAAAAGACTGTGATAAAAGTAAGTCAAATACAGTTTTTATTGTCCAATAAGTACCATGTCTATTACATGTAAAGGTATGGAGATGATATTTAGAAATAAACTAAAGGATCATCTGCATCAGACTCTAGGAGTCTAGGAGATATTCAACATTGGTTTAAGAAAAGGAAGGTTTTGCTTAACTCATTTGTGAGACATCTTTGAACAAGGAAACAGTCGTAATTGATAAAGACTATACAGTATGATGCGGTATACAGTGTTATACTTTTTCAGGAGACTGCATCAAGTTCTTCAAAAAAGATTAATTGAAGACTGAGCTTCCCATGTAATGCATGTATTTTTATTATTGCTTTACTTCTGACAGCAAATTTCAAACCTATTCAAAATAAAAAGTACCTAATCAAGTCTTCTTGATTCATTTCATGTCCATCTATTATCAAATACCACATTTTTAACTCTACACGGTCAGTTTGTGAAGACCTAATGTGGACCTTAAAATTAATTTAAAATCCATAATTTTCTTGATGAAAATATTGAATTAATACATAGAGATGTGATTAGGACTATTTTATATCTTCCAGATTAACCCTAATACCATAACTACAGAATATTCTTGTTATATATAATCATGATTTTAAAGCAGGTGTTTAAAAAGCAATAGAATTGAAAACCTACCTTGTAAAGCAGAGGTTACTAGTATCCCATAATTTGTGATGGGTCCACTGGAGTCATTAAAGAGGTCCTGACTGAAGGTGACAGTGAAGCGGTCAAAACTTTTATCAAGAAAGTCTGCCACAGGAATATCAGTTCTTGCTGGAGGAGGATCTGGAAGGAAAAAAGAAAAAAATAAGTCAGTGTTGGGATACTTCCACTCATACTGTAAGAAGGAAAACAAGCACTGTTAACCGACACTGTCAGACGTCAGCTTGCAAGAAAAGTACAATCTCTAAACATTGGCGGGAGGACATTGAAAATCCAGCCAATGTGTGTGTGGCTGCTAATCTTTAGCCACCAGGCTGTGTCGATGTAGCCCCACTTGGATGATGCGACGGCAGCCATAGTGCGCCAGAACGCTCCCCACACACCAGCTCTCAGTGGGGAGGAGAGCAGAGTGATGAAGCCAATTTACAGATTGGGATTATTAGGAGGCCGTGATTGGTAAGGACCAATGGGAAATTTGGCCAGGACACCGGGGTGACACCCCTCCTCTTTTCGAGAAACGTTCTGGGATTTTTAATGACCACAGAGAGTCAGGACCTCGGTTTTACGTCTCATCCGAAGGACGGCGCTTATTTACAGTATAGTGTCCCCGTCACTATACTGGGGCATTAGGACCCACACGGACCGCAGGGTGAGCACCCCCTGCTGGCCCCACTAAAACCTCAAATAAAGTAAGTTAAAAAAAAACTGAATGTAAAAGAAAAGTCTCTGTTTCAATGGATTTCAGAAACAAACGGATGGGCAAACCAAATCATTAAACCTCAGTTTTAACCAAAAGCTAAAAAAATGAAAGAGGAGGGGGGTGCACCCCCAAGTGCATAGTTTGCCTAGGGTGCACCCCCCTTAATTTAACTTGCCAACTGGCAGCTATTCTTGCTCTTGGCTGCCATCACCTGGCCTGATTAGGTAATGCAAGAAGAGGGTTTACATTTCATTGACAGATACAGTACCTGTGATTCCCGTGCGACAGGTAGAGATGAAAGGAGGGCTATTTTCACCACATCCTTTGGTCTGGATTTGAACAGTGTATTGAGTGCTGTAATTCAGCTGTGTTTTATTGAAGAAGGTCTTCTGAGAAGAAGTACACGTAGAAAGGTTGTTTTCAGTCCCATTGACTTGCACCAGAAATCCTGTATTCAGACCTACAGGGCAGGTCCAGTTCATTTCTAGGATTGCAGGCCCCCCATTTGGTCCTCCACACATGAAGTCTGTTATCACTGCAGCAGCTTAAGAAAGAACAAATCAGACATTTTCTTTTAAATGGATGAGAAAAAAATCTACATCTTCCATGATGAAAAGAAGAACTTGTGCATTTCCAATTCAAATTAATTGTCATTTAAAGAATCAGGCCTTTTAAAAAGACTGTGGGAAGTTGATTGTTTTGTAAAGGATGTGTCTGTTAGGCACCAATTGAAAAAGCAATTTTTTTTAACAAATTTAAAATTAACACAATAAAGTCTTCTACTTTTTTAAACAACTGTTTAAATTTGTAACAACAATACAGTATGTATAAAGAACTGTCTTTCATTTATTTTATGATTAACATTGCTATACAAAATAGATCTTTTGCATTGTTCTAATCTTTTCACACCTTTTTCAATGTTTTTCTTTCTCTATGCAAAAATAATGCTATGGTGATCTATTGAAATTGTAGCCATTATGTTTTAATCCAATATTTAATCCTGGTTGATCTGTATTTTGCAGTACAAAGAAATCCTTTGGCTTTTAGGGGTGTGAAGAGAGGAAGAAATTATATTAATGAAAATGAAAACTTGACAATGAATCAATTAGATTTGATTGGTAAAAACAACGAATTAGCTACTAAAATACTTCACATTGGACCAATACATATAGTTTACCTAGAGTAGGTGTGATGGCGTTTTTGACCATTGTGGATTAAAGATGACTTAATGACAAGCTTACTTTCTTCTCACCTGAACCAAACTCAGTGACAGTCAAAGTTGTAATAATAGTTGAAACTGCTAGTGGAGACTTTAAGTAAAGTGTTGCTGGACATTACGTACATTTAGGATTTTCGGTCAAGTAGTAACAACAAGGGAAGAAGCCAATGAGTAGTGAGCCGTGGAGTATTTATATATAAGGGAGCAACAGTGCAACATTGGAATTTGACCTCCCTCCAGACTTCTGTCACAACACCATATGTAACTTTTGCCTGTGTCTGCGTTTAACGTTCTTTGAACAGCATTGTAAGTATTAATGCAAAAAGAAAGAAATGGCTGGCAAAGGAGATGTTTTTACCAAAGAACCTTCCTATTAACAAATGTTGACAATATGCCACGGACTATGATCCATGTGTGATATGCCATGTTTTATCCATCCATCTGTTTTAGAGCAAATTTATCCAGCACAGGGTCATGGCGGAGCTGGAGCCTATCCCAGCAAGCAATGGGAGCAAGGCAGGATACAACCTGGACAGGATGCCAAGTGTCACATTCATTTCATGATATATAAAATACAACAAGAAGGCATCTGATGCATCAACTGTAAACACCACATTCTGACTTTCTTCATTCTTTAATTCTGGCCAGCAGTGTGGCACATTGGCTAGCATTGCTGCTTCACAGCATTCCAGACCTGGGCTGCTATCTGCGGATAGCACAGTCCTCCCACAGTCCAAAAACCATACTGGTACTGTAGGTTAATTGGCTTCTTGGAAAATTGGCCCCGTTGTGAGTGTGTGCTTGTTTGTGTCTGTGTGTGCACTGGGATGGACTGGTGTCCTTTCCAGGGTGTATCCTGCCTTGCACCGGCTGATTGCCATGCCAAGATAAGTTGTGGCTCCAATGCAACCCTGAATGTTGGCTGGATGATTAAACTTATTTTCCTTCAAAAATGTCAGCACCGAAGGCAGTGGAGGACTGACGTGAAATACTTACTTGTACAGGAAGTAACTGATGCAGGTGATGCAGATGTATTATCAGATGTCAGTGTTGTTACGTTGAATGTATAACTTGCTCCTTGAGTTAAGCCCATAACTGTACGACTCTCTGTTGTTTGTGTCTCATTTGATACCAGGCTTCCATTGTTGCTTTGTACAGTTACTCTGTATTGATATCCTTCCTTATAATCTTTGGGTTTGTTCCATGTCAGTATAACTGAGCCATTTGTTAAAGAGGCTGTTGTAAGAGACTCAACACTCAAGGGTCCTGTCAGAAAGAAAATAATTTTAATGAATTTTTAAGAGACTGGTACTGGTACAAAACTAAAGGTACAGTACTCATCAAGATTCTGAAAAGGATAACACTGAGCAGCATGGGGTACAGATACAGAATTACTTTTAAGATGCCCTTTTTCTAAATGAACACTAAACAAAACATGATTGGAACAAACTGTCACAGCTGTCTACAGATTGGTGAAAATAAAAACCTGTTCTTGAAACATTCTTTCAGGTACAAATTTGCATTTGCAATGGATGCTTTTATAGGCAGAGGCTTTGTGAATCTGGTTGCATAAAAGTTACAGGAAGTTATTTCTATACTTACTAGTTGTAACCAAATTATATATAACTGGATCACTCCAAAAGTCCAACTGTCCGACTGTCACCACAGATATGTTGTAGGAGGTCCCCGATTTCAGCCCACTTAAGATAGTGTTGTTTTGATTTTCATATTTGGAGCTATTTTGATCTGGCTGCAATTTCACGTAGAAGCTGAAAGGAACGCTGTCCATGTCAGGAGGTGTGCCCCATGATAATGTAATGGAATCGTTTGACTTGCTCTCAATTCTGATTTTTCCAGGCGTATTTGGACCTAAAGGATAAAAATAAAATTCTTCTAAGCAAAATGTTATCAACTTATGTCCCTGAAAAGAACTTATATCTGTACCCATTTATACATCAAGCCTGTTCCAGTTTGTGTGGAATGTTTTGCCAAAACTGCTGCAAGAATGTAATTTCCATTCTTACATACTGTAACCACCTGTATATGTGTGATACTTTGAACCTTATAGCAGACCGTGAATGGAAAATAAAGGCAGTGGAGATTTCCATAAGAACCTGGAAGTCCTAGACTTTGGTCACATCCCTACTGAAGATGTCCATGGCATCATCATACAATGCACTGGGGCATATGAAGATCTGAAGACTTGTGATCATGACAATGTGAAGAACAACCTTAAATGCCAAGGCCATAAAACCTTCCAGGCTCATTCCCCAGACATTACATGTGATGGTAAGTAGAGGCAGGAAGAAGAAGCTGACTAACAGCATAAACAAACAAACTAACAACATAAAGGCTATGGGCCTTGTAGAGACTCATGCACTTACTACCAGATTGTGTGCAACAGAGACAGATCCTTGCTCAAGGGTACCACAGTAGTGTCCTACTACTTGGGGTTTGATCCACAATTTTGTCATGAGCCCCGCCCACTCCTCCACACTACGGCTTGCTTGACAGACGATATCGTATGGTTGTAGTGGTGATAGTGTACCCTGCTTTACAGGAGTTTGATCTTAAGATCACAGGAGAACATTTTTGCTTGATGCTTACGTGTAGCATTTTGAACCACATCGGATTCTTCTCTAAAGGGACCACTGATGGTTGTCACTGTGACATTGTATATTGTTCCAGCTTTCAGGCCTTCAAATGACACAGATGTGTTGCCATTTTTTTGAGAAACTTGTCCAGAACTGTTTCTGATGCTGACTATATAGTTCTCCACATTCCCTTGTGGAGGACTCCAGGTGACAACAATGGTCTGATTTGTACCATTGTTTGAGACGCTGATGTTCGCAGAGTTTATTTTGTTTGGTACTGTTGAAAAAAAAATGGGGAAACAGTTGTGCAATTTTTTAATCCAGCATTTGTAGCAAAGTCAATGACTATTCACGATGAAAATGAGTAAACATCCACAAAAGGCAAGTAACTGCACTGATTTGAAAACGAGGTTTTTTATTTAATTTGCACTGTGGAAGACCCTACAAGACCAAGGTCCTGGGTTATTATTATTAAGGACAAGGACAAGGTTCCAGGCTCCCTACCGATCTTTGCAATATGTCCAAAAAAATGCAGCTAGACTTATATCACACACCAGGCACTGGCTGCATATTACTCCTGTACTTCTATCTCAACTTTGGTTGTTTATAAAGTCACATATCCAATATAAGATCTTGTTTCTGACTTTCAAGGCTCTAAACAATCTGGCTCCATCACACTTCTCTAAACTCCTCCAGGTTTCCACTCCCTCGCTGTACCTAGGACTGCATCTTGGGTTGTGGTGACTGACAGGGGCAGGAATTCGATTTGATATGATATTTTAAAGACAAATACCACAGTGCAATTTTGACCAAATTTGGAGGCAGAAATTGAAACTGAAAAGGTACAATTGAAAGCAATGCCTTACAAACTTAGAAAAAACATTAGAGGACTGAGACAGAGTCTAAAGGAAACTGATTCGGGTAAACTGTACGTTACAGTACAATTAAACTCATATTTTTGGTTAAGAATTCAAAATAGAATAAAAAACATTAGAATAAGCAGGCATACTTGTGTAATTGGAAGCTGTTCTTGGTTCTGCTCTGCTGTCACCCCCTGCCAGGGTAAAGACTCTGAAAGAGTAGTTTGTTCCTGGAATCAGGCCTGTGATCACAGCTGTCTCATTGACGACTGTTGTATTTGGTCCTCCAATGGTCTCAACCAAATAAGTATATCCATCCTTATATTCATTCGGTTTGGTCCACGTCAGTACAACTGCAGTGGTATTGATGGTAAACACACTTAAATTGCCTACAGGCAATGGTCCTACAAAGAGAAAACATAACATAACATCCAAATGGGTATTTATTCATAAATAAATCAACATTACACTTATATAGTGTTTTTTCTGGACACTCCACTCGAAAGCTCTTTCAGGTCATGGGGATCCCCTCCACCACCATCACTGAGTGGCCCCCAGCTGGATGATGGACTGACAGTGTGCCTGTATGCTTAAGACGGCAATACAAGGGTGTAGGTCATTTTTATAAAAAATACATTTCAATGGCATAAATATACAAGCATATATACATAAATATATTGCACTTACAGTACACTGTAACTTCAAACTAATCAGAGGCCTTCTCAAAGTGCGATAAAAATATACAAATATTTGGTGGCACTGATCACTCTAACTTAGCAAAAAAAGTTCATGGATGTGACATCATGAAGATTTCGCGATTTTCTAGAACAATTCATGCCCCATTTACCATTGCAAGCATACTGTATATTGGACTTACTTGTGAACGCTGAAACAGTGGCGGCAGAGGATTCCGTGCCATCTTTGGCCAGGGTTTTCACATTAAAAGTGTAATTGGTGCCCGAAGTCCACAACTGGACTGTAATGTTCTCATACCTCACTGTGTAATTATCGACTGAAATGGTATTGGAACTGTTCAGTACTGTTACATCATATCTATACTCCTCCTTGTAGCCATCAGGTCTCTGCCAGTTAAGTAAAACCGAGTTGGTGGTAATGTCAGTAACGGTAAGGGCCTGCACAGGGTTGGGTCCTGGAAGAAAGAAAAGAATATTGTTCTCAATCAGCTGTGTTTTCTGGGAACGCGTTGCTGCCACCAAGAGGAAAAAATGTCCCCTTATCTTGTAACGACAAGATTCTTTTCTCGAAGTACATCGTAACGCAACGGGGGCTCAGGCGGGCGCCCTTACCGTCGTCGGGGGCTCGCACCCGGGATTCCCGCGTCACTCAGCAGGGACTGGTGAGCCAAAGAGAGATCTCTCTACAGCCCAGTAGCTGTAGTGCTGCTATCACAGGGAAGGGCGGTGAGGTCACCGCTCTGGTACGCCGGCTCTCACACACCCTGATGGCCGTATGCATTACAGTATATATACGAGATAGCAATGATTACCTCAGTGTTGGTACAGTACAACCTGTTATGTTGTGCACTGAACGCATCGAGAAGCTACCGTGAGCTTGGCTGGCACTTTCGGTTTAATGATGTGTCAGTGTCCAGCGCTGCAGGATTTGTACAGATTTACTTTCGAGTGGAGTTTAGTCATAATGAAATCTTACATTTTTTAGCAAAGATGAACGGAATAATTTTAAGCATGAGGACCTGTTGTGTGGGATGTAGAGATCAAAGCAATTATGGTTCCGTTATTAACAGTTATACATGCAATCGGTTCCATTGCTTAAAACTGTGAGTCCGCACGTAGGTAAATACAGATATTATATGACAATTGTCATAAAGTACGTAATTCCGAGATAATTTTCTCATTATTAAGAGATAAGGGCGAGGGTTTTCTTTCCTTGGTGAGGAAAAGCGCTTGTAGTTTTTGTCCTTCTTTTCATACCGAAGCAAATTCTGTACTGTATAGAAAGATCATTATCTCCAATGCGCCGCTCATGCAGTCCAAAAATATTTAGGAAATTCTATGTAGTTCTTATGAATAGAAATTAGAAAATAAAAAGTTAAGACTTATTTCAATACAAAGATGTGCTGTGTTCATCTGATGTTAAGTTCTATTATTTTCATTAAGGACTGAAAAGGACTGAAACAAATTCCTAGATGTTTTATACTTTATACACTGTAGTCACTGATTCTTATTCTATCTATAAAAAACAATTAAGAAATAATCAGAAAAATTCACTGAAAGTCTGATTAATGAAGATAAAGTTTGATCTTTTGAAAATAGTGAACCATGTGAAAATAGTGAAGATACACTACCTTGATTTACTGTGGAGACTAAATTATCAGCCCAAAGGCCGATAATGGGTGGAGAGGGTATTGTTAGAACCGTGGCCTTGAAATACTCACTGGTATAAACTTCTGTAGTGACTGGAACACTCTGGAGTGCCATCTGTCCCACAGTAACCACTGAAATTATGTACTGAGTTCCAGACTGCAGACTGGTTAACGTGGTGTTGTTCTGAGTGACATTGTTAGATGCCCTGTTATTGGAGGCCGACAGGAACGTGACAAAGAAGGAATGTGGGGTATTGTTCATATTAGGAGGCTCGCCCCAAACGATAGACATGGAGTCATTTGCTTTGCTTTTTATTTCTATGTCTCCAGGTGCAGTGGGATCTGGAATGAAAATCAAGAGACAGTGACTGCAGATTTAGGTTATAATTGTTCAGATTTAGGCATTCTGTGTTGCTAAGTTTTTACAACTCCCCCCTACGTTTATGCCTGAGTGTCTGGGGTTTTGATTTAAAAAAAAACATTTTCGCTGCATTCCATTGACATTAGTCAGCAAAGCAATTGCCAAATGCTTGCACTTGATTGATGATTACTCACGTATGGCACAACGTACACAGGCATTATTTAAGAGCCAGCAGAGACCGTATTTTTAATTTCATAACAGCTGTCCTAGTGTTGCTTTTCATTCTCTGAGTGTAGTGCTTCCTCTGGTCAGTTGCTGTCGATACTGTTCCAGCACTAATACACTGCGACCTAGTCATTTAGATAGCATCATTAAAAATTACAGTCCCTCAATACTGAGTCACCCCAGAAAACAAAATAAACATGCACAGAAGACTTTTGCAACTTCAGACCCAAAGATACAGTTTTTGTTTGATTTGACAATATACTGTATGTAATACTTGGGGTAAATAAGCCCCATCCCCATTTAATTCAGTTAAATTTTTGTTAAAATGTGAATTGTATACTGCAGTGTGGGAATACTGCATGTTTCAAATGTTACTACATAATGTCACATTTAATTTGACATACAGGTAAATGTACTTTTAATTCTTTTTAAATTAGCTGGTTTCATTTCTGCATTTAATTGTACTAATTGTTATTGCTGTAATCACTGAGGAACATGCATCGTAAGTAATTACGTGCATATATTTTAACAGCTGTGATCTGCTGAAAATCTGCCTTTAGCAATGGAAACTCATATGGCTTTTGGAACTTACAAGTAGCATTTTGAACTACATCAGAATCCACATGGAAAGGTCCGCTGATCGTTGTCACTGTAACATTGTAAATTCTTCCAGGTGCCAGGTTGGTAAATGTTACAGATCTGCTGTTGGAGGTGATTGTTGAGCCACCTTGGATCGTAATGTTATATGATTCCACCTTTCCAGCTGGAGGATTCCAAGTTACTGTTATGCTGTTAGTTGAACCATTGCTTGAAACCTGAATATCACTCGTTTTTATCTTTTCAGGCACTGAAAATTCAGAATAAGAGCAGATACAGTATAAAACAAAAATTGTACTTTTTAGACATATGATTTAAATGTCAGTTTTGGAAAGTTCACTTGTGACAGAAAAAAAATACAACATAAGTTTAATAGTTTTCATTTGACAATTAAGAGCACTGAAAAAATGACTGAATATTATGCCCAAAACTCAAACAAGTTAAAATCACACATCACATCATCTTCCTAATAACAAGAAAATCCAGAAAGCTGACCAATAACTCTTTAAGGAAACATGAACAAAAGCTCTGGATGCCACATTTGTGTAATTTGAAACTGTCTCTGCACCTCCTGTAGTCTTATTTTGTATTTCACTGAAAACCTGAAAAGTGTATTTGGTTCCTGGTGAGACCTGGGCAATGATGGTAGTCTCACTGGACTGTCTTATCCCTTGAACTGTTAAATTTGGAAAAGTCTGAATCACATAGGAATATCCGTTCTTGTAGTCAGACGACTTGTTCCGTGTGAGCTTTATAGCTGTCGAGTTCAGGGTTTGAGCAGTCAAGCCTACAACTTTTGTGGGTTCTTAAAAAGTAAAAGAAGGATGTCGGCATGTTTCACTACGACTGTACATTATATCACAACATTAGAACATAAGAAAGTCTTCCTCTTTGGTTGCTGGTAATGAATTAAACCAAGGATCTAATCCAGCAAATGTTTTTAAGGAATCCAGGGTATTGGCTTTGGCTAGCTGTGTGGAACATCTAGTTCCACACAAAAATACCAAAAAACTACAAAAACATTATCTGGATCAATATAAAAAGGAAAAACCGAAATAGAAAAACGTCAGAGCGTTTTTACAGTAAAGTATAAAAAGGCCACAGGCACGACTGAAGACTTCCAAGCAAGTGCCAAGACATCAAAGCAAGTGGAGCAATATGGAAGTGCAATTAAAAGTGAGAACAGAAGGTATTGCTTTAGAAAAGGCTACCCTGCCGTGCTGCTGAAAATGATATCCTGGCTTCTCTCACGAAATGGCTGTATGAGATCCTCATACTGTATCAGTACATTACTATCCACCAAACAATCTAGATTTGGCCAAATGTCCTCCTCTCATTCATAATCATTTATACTTTTCTAATTGTATCATTTATAATCACAAGTCCTTATGCTTTATTCTCATGAATACTACAGCAAAGCTTGGAATGACGCCTGTAAAATATGAAGCTGATCAGTTACACAATGTTGTTTTAGTTGGTTTTCAAAAGTGTTCAGACACAAAAGGAACAGCAGTACATCCTTAGGTGCAGACACCGTCAATACAGTGATGTTGAAGAAACTCAGACTCATCAATCACGTAACACCTCTATAGTAGAAAGACGGGTCACCCAAATGAGACTCCTGCTTATGCACAGACACTATGCAGACCCACTCCTTAATTACAGTATAAATCTTCCCAGGGATACTACAACAAGTGGTGAGAGGGGTGTGTTCTGATGGAACACCCACCAGAGAAAGATTAAGAAAGGTTAAGAAACAAGTCTTACTTGTATACTGAGAGAGGCTGACAGGGGCTCCTGCTGTTGAGTTATCTGCAGCCACTGCAATGACTGTGAAAGTGTATCCAGTCCCCGCAGTCAGATTACCAATATTAAAGGACTTCCCTGTCATATTTTCACGACTTTGAGTCAGAGAAAAGGTTGAATTTGTCCCAGTCTTCAGCACGTCAACTCTAAAGTAGGAGCTTTTTCCCACAGGCTCAGTCCAGTTCAGAGACACAGAAGATGTGGTGACTTGAGTGACAGTGAGGTTCCTGATGACATCAGGCCCTGTGAGTGCAGGTAAGGGGTTTGGGAAGAACAAGCACAAACATTAGCTGGGTGTTGTGATCCTTTTTGGAGAAGTACACTCTACAAACAATAGCAAACACTTATCATCTCTTTTAGACCTGTCTGAAAAGACTGAACTGAATCAAATAAAGGAAAATTATTAAATTATAAGAAAATTCCACCCATCCATTTTCAAACCTGCTTTAACCAAGTTGCTGGAGACCCAGAGTCAAACCCAGCAGAATCTGGCACAAGGCGGGATACACCCTGGATGGGACACCAGTCCATCTCAACTCACACAAGGACAAGGTTTCCCAGAAACCTTTTAAAATTCCCATACTGTATGCCTTTGGAATGTGCGAGCAAACTGGAGCACTTAGAGGAAACCAATGTAAAACTCCCTTCTGGAGTTGAACCCAGGGCACAAGCTCAATGAGACAGTAATGCTAACCACTGTGTAATTCTTTATTATACAATGCGCATATTAAAAAACACAACAGTCAGGCAACTGCAGAGAAAAAATGTGATCTAGTGTCTCAGTCAAGAGAACGCAATGTCTTACTTGTATACTGAGAGAGGCTGACAGGGGCTCCTGCTGTTGAGTTATCTGCAGCCATTGCAATGACTGTGAAAGTGTATCCAGTCCCCACAGTCAGATTACCAATATTAAAGGACTTCTCCGTCATATTTTCACGACTTTGAGTCAGAGAAAAGGTTGAATTTGTCCCAGTCTCCAGCACGTCAACTCTAAAGTAGGAGCTTTTTCCCACAGGCTCAGTCCAGTTCAGAGACACAGAAGATGTGGTGACTTGAGTGACAGTCAGGTTCCTGATGACATCAGGCCCTGTGAGTGCAGGCAAGGGGTTTGGGAAGAACAAGCACAAACATTAGCTGGGTTTTGTGATCCTTTTCTCAAAGTCATATCTACAAACAATGGCAAACACTGATCAACAAGCCTGAGCCTGTCTGGAAAGACAGCACTAACATCAAATAGTTAATGTCATATAATAAAACCTATTTGAGAATTCATATCTTGAGAAATGTAACATTCCAAGACTAAGAAATAAAATCTTAGTAAAAATACCGTAAATGCACAAAACAACAAAATGGTCCCCAGCCAGAAAAATGCCATGAGTTCTATAGGAGACAGTAACTTACCTCATTATAATCTGAGTAAAGACGATGCTCATTTAAAAGAAAAGCATAATGACATTAAAAATCCAGTTGAGTTCAAACTGTACATCTGACAAAGGGGCATATACTGTAGCAAGGGATGAAAAAAAGTGATTGTGTACTGAACTGACAAAATAAACTAGAATTGTCTCCAATTGAAAACACATAAATTGATGTTTAAGTCTGAAGAAGGCAAAGTCTTACTTGTAAATTTAAAGAGGTGGATAGGGGCTCCTGCTGTTGAGTTATCTGCAGCCACTGCAATGACTGTGAAAGTGTATCCAGTCCCCGCAGTCAGATTAGTAATATTAAAGGACTTCCCTGTCATATTTTCACGACTTTGAGTCAGAGAAAAGGTTGAATTTGTCCCAGTCTTGAGCACCTCCACTCTAAAGTAGGAGCTTTTTCCCACAGGCTCAGTCCAGTTCAGAGACACAGAAGATGTGGTGACTTGAGTGACAGTCAGGTTCCTGATGACATCAGGCCCTGTGAGTGCAGGTAAGGGGTTTGGGAAGAACAAGCACAAACATTAGCTGGGTGTTGTGATCCCGTTCGCAATGTACATTCAAAAAACACCTCTCCACTCTCTTAGAGCTACCTGAAAAGACTGAAATGAAATCAAATAAAGGTAAACATTAAAATGATGAGAAAATTCCAACCCATCCATTTTCTAACCTGTTTTATCCAGGTTGCTGGGGACACAGAGTCAAACCCAGGAGCAACAGGCACAAGGCAGGATACACCCTGGACAGGACACTACTCCATCTCATCTCACGCACACAGACAAGGACACACTCACACCAGGACAAGTTGACCAAGAGCGTTTTAAAATTCCAATACTGTATGCCTTTGGATTGTGAAAGTACACTGGAGCACTTAGAGGAAACCCATGCAAACACAGGGAGAACATACAAACTCCTTGCAGGAACTGATACCAGGGCTTCTGCTCAATGAGATAGCAATGCTTTCCACTGTGCCATCCTTTAATACACAATGTACATTAAAAAATAACAACTTTCAGGTATATGCAGAGTAAAAACGTGATCTAGTGTCTCAGTCAGGAGAAGGCAAAGTCTTACTTGTATACTGAGAGAGGCTGACAGGGGCTCCTGCTGTTGAGTTATCTGCAGCCACTGCAATGACTGTGAAAGTGTATCCAGTCCCCGCAGTCAGATTACCAATATTAAAGGACTTCTCTGTCATATTTTCACGACTTTGAGTCAGAGAAAAGGTTGAATTTGTCCCAGTCTCGAGCACCTCCACTCTAAAGTAGGAGCTTTTTCCCACAGGCTCAGTCCAGTTCAGAGACACAGAAGATGTGGTGACTTGAGTGACAGTCAGGTTCCTGATGACATCAGGCCCTGTGAGTGCAGGTAAGGGGTTTGGGAAGAACAAGCACAAACATTAGCTGGGTGTTGTGATCCCGTTCGCAATGTACACTCAAAAAACACCTCTCCACTCTCTTAGAGCTACCTGAAAAGACTGAAATGAAATCAAATAAAGGGAAACAATAAAATGATGAGAAAATTCCACCCATCCATTTCTAACCTGCTTTAACCAGGTTGCTGGGGACACAGAGTCAAACCCAGCAGCAACAGGCACAAGGCAGGATACACCCTGGACAGGACACTACTCCATCTCAACTCTCACACACAGAGAGACAGACACACTCACACCAGGACCAGTTTTCCCAGAAAAAAATCTTTCAGGTATATGCAGAGTAAAAACGTGATCTAGTGTCTCAGTCAGGAGAAGGCAAAGTCTTACTTGTATACTGAGAGAGGCTGACAGGGGCTCCTGCTGTTGAATTATCTGCAGCCACTGCAATGACTGTGAAAGTGTATCCAGTCCCCGCAGTCAGATTACCAATATTAAAGGACTTCTCTCTCATATTTTCACGACTTTGAGTCAGAGAAAAGGTTGAATTTGTCCCAGTCTTGAGCACCTCCACTCTAAAGTAGGAGCTTTTTCCCACAGGCTCAGTCCAGTTCAGAGACACAGAAGATGTGGTGACTTGAGTGACAGTCAGGTTCCTGATGACATCAGGCCCTGTGAGTGCAGGTAAGGGGTTTGGGAAGAACAAGCACAAACATTAGCTGGGTGTTGTGATCCCTTTCGCAATGTACATTCAAAAAACACCTCTCCACTCTCTTAGAGCTACCTGAAAAGACTGAAATGAAATCAAATAAAGGGAAACATTAAAATGATGAGAAAATTCCAACCCATCCATTTTCTAACCTGCTTTATCCAGGTTGCTGGGGACACAGAGTCAAACCCAGCAGCAACAGGCACAAGGCAGGATACACCCTGGACAGGACACTACTCCATCTCATCTCACACACAGAGAGACAGACACACTCACACCAGGACCAGTTATCCCAGAAAAAAATATTTCAGGTATATGCAGAGTAAAAACGTGATCTAGTGTCTCAGTCAGGAGAAGGCAAAGTCTTACTTGTATACTGAGAGAGGCTGACAGGGGCTCCTGCTGTTGAATTATCTGCAGCCACTGCAATGACTGTGAAAGTGTATCCAGTCCCCGCAGTCAGATTACCAATATTAAAGGACTTCTCTCTCATATTTTCACGACTTTGAGTCAGAGAAAAGGTTGAATTTGTCCCAGTCTTGAGCACCTCCACTCTAAAGTAGGAGCTTTTTCCCACAGGCTCAGTCCAGTTCAGAGACACAGAAGATGTGGTGACTTGAGTGACAGTCAGGTTCCTGATGACATCAGGCCCTGTGAGTGCAGGTAAGGGGTTTGGGAAGAACAAGCACAAACATTAGCTGGGTGTTGTGATCCCTTTCGCAATGTACACTCAAAAAACACCTCTCCACTCTCTTAGAGCTACCTGAAAAGACTGAAATGAAATCAAATAAAGGGAAACATTAAAATGATGAGAACATTCCAACCCATCCATTTTCTAACCTGCTTTATCCAGGTTGCTGGGGACACAGAGTCAAACCCAGCAGCAACAGGCACAAGGCAGGATACACCCTGGACAGGACACTACTCCATCTCATCTCACACACACAGACACAGACACACTCACACCAGGACCAGTTGACCAAGAGCGTTTTAAAATTCCAATACTGTATGCCTTTGGTTTGTGAAAGTACACTGGAGCACTTAGAGGAAACCC
Organism: Lepisosteus oculatus; assembly: GCF_040954835.1. Lineage (NCBI taxonomy): Eukaryota > Metazoa > Chordata > Actinopteri > Semionotiformes > Lepisosteidae > Lepisosteus > Lepisosteus oculatus. The sequence goes on from NC_090716.1 coordinate 13,289,646, forward strand.
ATGCAAACACAGGGAGAACATGCAAACTCCTTGCAGGAACTGAAACTAGGGCTTCAGCTCAATGATATAGCAATGCTTTCCACTGTGCCATCCTTTAATACACAATGTGCATTAAAAAATAACAACTTTCAGGTATCTGCAGAGTAAAAACGTGATCTAGTGTCTCAGTCAGGAGAAGGCAACGTCTTACTTGTATACTGAGAGAGGCTGACAGGGGCTCCTGCTGTTGAATTATCTGCAGCCATTGCAATGACTGTGAAAGTGTATCCAGTCCCCGCAGTCAGATTACCAATATTAAAGGACTTCTCTGTCATATTTTCACGACTTTGAGTCAGAGAAAAGGTTGAATTTGTCCCAGTCTCGAACACGTCAACTCTAAAGTAGGAGCTTTTTCCCACAGGCTCAGTCCAGTTCAGAGACACAGAAGATGTGGTGACTTGAGTGACAGTCAGGTTCCTGATGACATCAGGCCCTGTGAGTGCAGGTAAGGGGTTTGGAAAGAACAAGCACAAACATTAGCTGGGTGTTGTGATCCCGTTCGCAATGTACACTCAAAAAACACCTCTCCACTCTCTTAGAGCTACCTGAAAAGACTGAAATGAAATCAAATAAAGGGAAACAATAAAATGATGAGAAAATTCCACCCATCCATTTCTAACCTGCTTTAACCAGGTTGCTGGGGACACAGAGTCAAACCCAGCAGCAACAGGCACAAGGCAGGATACACCCTGGACAGGACACTACTCCATCTCATCTCACACACACACAGACACGGACACACTCACACCAGGACCAGTTTTCCCAGAAAAAAATATTTCAGGTATATGCAGAGTAAAAACGTGATCTAGTGTCTCAGTCAGGAGAAGGCAAAGTCTTACTTGTATACTGAGAGAGGCTGACAGGGGCTCCTGCTGTTGAATTATCTGCAGCCACTGCAATGACTGTGAAAGTGTATCCAGTCCCCGCAGTCAGATTACCAATATTAAAGGACTTCTCTGTCATATTTTCACGACTTTGAGTCAGAGAAAAGGTTGAATTTGTCCCAGTCTCGAGCACCTCCACTCTAAAGTAGGAGCTTTTTCCCACAGGCTCAGTCCAGTTCAGAGACACAGAAGATGTGGTGACTTGAGTGACAGTCAGGTTCCTGATGACATCAGGCCCTGTGAGTGCAGGTAAGGGGTTTGGGAAGAACAAGCACAAACATTAGCTGGGTGTTGTGATCCCTTTCGCAATGTACACTCAAAAAACACCTCTCCACTCTCTTAGAGCTACCTGAAAAGACTGAAATGAAATCAAATAAAGGGAAACATTAAAATGATGAGAACATTCCAACCCATCCATTTTCTAACCTGCTTTATCCAGGTTGCTGGGGACACAGATTCAAACCCAGCAGCAACAGGCACAAGGCAGGATACACCCTGGACAGGACACTACTCCATCTCATCTCACACACACACAGACACGGACACACTCACACCAGGACCAGTTTTCCCAGAAAAAAATATTTCAGGTATATGCAGAGTAAAAACGTGATCTAGTGTCTCAGTCAGGAGAAGGCAAAGTCTTACTTGTATACTGAGAGAGGCTGACAGGGGCTCCTGCTGTTGAATTATCTGCAGCCACTGCAATGACTGTAAAAGTGTATCCAGTCCCCGCAGTCAGATTACCAATATTAAAGGACTTCTCTCTCATATTTTCACGACTTTGAGTCAGAGAAAAGGTTGAATTTGTCCCAGTCTTGAGCACCTCCACTCTAAAGTAGGAGCTTTTTCCCACAGGCTCAGTCCAGTTCAGAGACACAGAAGATGTGGTGACTTGAGTGACAGTCAGGTTCCTGATGACATCAGGCCCTGTGAGTGCAGGTAAGGGGTTTGGGAAGAACAAGCACAAACATTAGCTGGGTGTTGTGATCCCTTTCGCAATGTACACTCAAAAAACACCTCTCCACTCTCTTAGAGCTACCTGAAAAGACTGAAATGAAATCAAATAAAGGGAAACATTAAAATGATGAGAACATTCCAACCCATCCATTTTCTAACCTGCTTTATCCAGGTTGCTGGGGACACAGAGTCAAACCCAGCAGCAACAGGCACAAGGCAGGATACACCCTGGACAGGACACTACTCCATCTCATCTCACACACACAGACACACTCACACCAGGACCAGTTGACCAAGAGCGTTTTAAAATTCCAATACTGTATGCCTTTGGTTTGTGAAAGTACACTGGAGCACTTAGAGGAAACCCATGCAAACATAGGGAGAACATGCAAACTCCTTGCAGGAACTGAAACTAGGGCTTCAGCTCAATGATATAGCAATGCTTTCCACTGTGCCATCCTTTAATACACAATGTGCATTAAAAAATAACAACTTTCAGGTATCTGCAGAGTAAAAACGTGATCTAGTGTCTCAGTCAGGAGAAGGCAACATCTTACTTGTATACTGAGAGAGGCTGACAGGGGCTCCTGCTGTTGAATTATCTGCAGCCACTGCAATGACTGTGAAAGTGTATCCTGTCCCCGCAGTCAGATTACCAATATTAAAGGACTTCTCTGTCATATTTTCACGACTTTGAGTCAGAGAAAAGGTTGAATTTGTCCCAGTCTCGAACACGTCAACTCTAAAGTAGGAGCTTTTTCCCACAGGCTCAGTCCAGTTCAGAGACACAGAAGATGTGGTGACTTGAGTGACAGTCAGGTTCCTGATGACATCAGGCCCTGTGAGTGCAGGTAAGGGGTTTGGAAAGAACAAGCACAAACATTAGCTGGGTGTTGTGATCCCGTTCGCAATGTACACTCAAAAAACACCTCTCCACTCTCTTAGAGCTACCTGAAAAGACTGAAATGAAATCAAATAAAGGGAAACAATAAAATGATGAGAAAATTCCACCCATCCATTTCTAACCTGCTTTAACCAGGTTGCTGGGGACACAGAGTCAAACCCAGCAGCAACAGGCACAAGGCAGGATACACCCTGGACAGGACACTACTCCATCTCATCTCACACACACACAGACACGGACACACTCACACCAGGACCAGTTTTCCCAGAAAAAAATATTTCAGGTATATGCAGAGTAAAAACGTGATCTAGTGTCTCAGTCAGGAGAAGGCAAAGTCTTACTTGTATACTGAGAGAGGCTGACAGGGGCTCCTGCTGTTGAATTATCTGCAGCCACTGCAATGACTGTGAAAGTGTATCCAGTCCCCGCAGTCAGATTACCAATATTAAAGGACTTCTCTGTCATATTTTCACGACTTTGAGTCAGAGAAAAGGTTGAATTTGTCCCAGTCTCGAGCACCTCCACTCTAAAGTAGGAGCTTTTTCCCACAGGCTCAGTCCAGTTCAGAGACACAGAAGATGTGGTGACTTGAGTGACAGTCAGGTTCCTGATGACATCAGGCCCTGTGAGTGCAGGTAAGGGGTTTGGGAAGAACAAGCACAAACATTAGCTGGGTGTTGTGATCCCTTTCGCAATGTACACTCAAAAAACACCTCTCCACTCTCTTAGAGCTACCTGAAAAGACTGAAATGAAATCAAATAAAGGGAAACATTAAAATGATGAGAACATTCCAACCCATCCATTTTCTAACCTGCTTTATCCAGGTTGCTGGGGACACAGATTCAAACCCAGCAGCAACAGGCACAAGGCAGGATACACCCTGGACAGGACACTACTCCATCTCATCTCACACACACAGACACAGACACACTCACACCAGGACCAGTTGACCAAGAGCGTTTTAAAATTCCAATACTGTATGCCTTTGGTTTGTGAAAGTACACTGGAGCACTTAGAGGAAACCCATGCAAACACAGGGAGAACATGCAAACTCCTTGCAGGAACTGAAACTAGGGCTTCAGCTCAATGATATAGCAATGCTTTCCACTGTGCCATCCTTTAATACACAATGTGCATTAAAAAATAACAACTTTCAGGTATCTGCAGAGTAAAAACGTGATCTAGTGTCTCAGTCAGGAGAAGGCAACGTCTTACTTGTATACTGAGAGAGGCTGACAGGGGCTCCTGCTGTTGAATTATCTGCAGCCATTGCAATGACTGTGAAAGTGTATCCAGTCCCCGCAGTCAGATTACCAATATTAAAGGACTTCTCTGTCATATTTTCACGACTTTGAGTCAGAGAAAAGGTTGAATTTGTCCCAGTCTCGAACACGTCAACTCTAAAGTAGGAGCTTTTTCCCACAGGCTCAGTCCAGTTCAGAGACACAGAAGATGTGGTGACTTGAGTGACAGTCAGGTTCCTGATGACATCAGGCCCTGTGAGTGCAGGTAAGGGGTTTGGAAAGAACAAGCACAAACATTAGCTGGGTGTTGTGATCCCGTTCGCAATGTACACTCAAAAAACACCTCTCCACTCTCTTAGAGCTACCTGAAAAGACTGAAATGAAATCAAATAAAGGGAAACAATAAAATGATGAGAAAATTCCACCCATCCATTTCTAACCTGCTTTAACCAGGTTGCTGGGGACACAGAGTCAAACCCAGCAGCAACAGGCACAAGGCAGGATACACCCTGGACAGGACACTACTCCATCTCATCTCACACACACACAGACACGGACACACTCACACCAGGACCAGTTTTCCCAGAAAAAAATATTTCAGGTATATGCAGAGTAAAAACGTGATCTAGTGTCTCAGTCAGGAGAAGGCAAAGTCTTACTTGTATACTGAGAGAGGCTGACAGGGGCTCCTGCTGTTGAATTATCTGCAGCCACTGCAATGACTGTGAAAGTGTATCCAGTCCCCGCAGTCAGATTACCAATATTAAAGGACTTCTCTGTCATATTTTCACGACTTTGAGTCAGAGAAAAGGTTGAATTTGTCCCAGTCTCGAGCACCTCCACTCTAAAGTAGGAGCTTTTTCCCACAGGCTCAGTCCAGTTCAGAGACACAGAAGATGTGGTGACTTGAGTGACAGTCAGGTTCCTGATGACATCAGGCCCTGTGAGTGCAGGTAAGGGGTTTGGGAAGAACAAGCACAAACATTAGCTGGGTGTTGTGATCCCTTTCGCAATGTACACTCAAAAAACACCTCTCCACTCTCTTAGAGCTACCTGAAAAGACTGAAATGAAATCAAATAAAGGGAAACATTAAAATGATGAGAACATTCCAACCCATCCATTTTCTAACCTGCTTTATCCAGGTTGCTGGGGACACAGATTCAAACCCAGCAGCAACAGGCACAAGGCAGGATACACCCTGGACAGGACACTACTCCATCTCATCTCACACACACAGACACAGACACACTCACACCAGGACCAGTTGACCAAGAGCGTTTTAAAATTCCAATACTGTATGCCTTTGGTTTGTGAAAGTACACTGGAGCACTTAGAGGAAACCCATGCAAACACAGGGAGAACATGCAAACTCCTTGCAGGAACTGAAACTAGGGCTTCAGCTCAATGATATAGCAATGCTTTCCACTGTGCCATCCTTTAATACACAATGTGCATTAAAAAATAACAACTTTCAGGTATCTGCAGAGTAAAAACGTGATCTAGTGTCTCAGTCAGGAGAAGGCAACGTCTTACTTGTATACTGAGAGAGGCTGACAGGGGCTCCTGCTGTTGAATTATCTGCAGCCATTGCAATGACTGTGAAAGTGTATCCAGTCCCCGCAGTCAGATTACCAATATTAAAGGACTTCTCTGTCATATTTTCACGACTTTGAGTCAGATAAAAGGTTGAATTTGTCCCAGTCTCGAGCACCTCCACTCTAAAGTAGGAGCTTTTTCCCACAGGCTCAGTCCAGTTCAGAGACACAGAAGATGTGGTGACTTGAGTGACAGTCAGGTTCCTGATGACATCAGGCCCTGTGAGTGCAGGTAAGGGGTTTGGGAAGAACAAGCACAAACATTAGCTGGGTGTTGTGATCCCTTTCGCAATGTACACTCAAAAAACACCTCTCCACTCTCTTAGAGCTACCTGAAAAGACTGAAATGAAATCAAATAAAGGGAAACATTAAAATGATGAGAACATTCCAACCCATCCATTTTCTAACCTGCTTTATCCAGGTTGCTGGGGACACAGAGTCAAACCCAGCAGCAACAGGCACAAGGCAGGATACACCCTGGACAGGACACTACTCCATCTCATCTCACACACACAGACACACTCACACCAGGACCAGTTGACCAAGAGCGTTTTAAAATTCCAATACTGTATGCCTTTGGTTTGTGAAAGTACACTGGAGCACTTAGAGGAAACCCATGCAAACATAGGGAGAACATGCAAACTCCTTGCAGGAACTGAAACTAGGGCTTCAGCTCAATGATATAGCAATGCTTTCCACTGTGCCATCCTTTAATACACAATGTGCATTAAAAAATAACAACTTTCAGGTATCTGCAGAGTAAAAACGTGATCTAGTGTCTCAGTCAGGAGAAGGCAACATCTTACTTGTATACTGAGAGAGGCTGACAGGGGCTCCTGCTGTTGAATTATCTGCAGCCACTGCAATGACTGTGAAAGTGTATCCTGTCCCCGCAGTCAGATTACCAATATTAAAGGACTTCTCTGTCATATTTTCACGACTTTGAGTCAGAGAAAAGGTTGAATTTGTCCCAGTCTCGAACACGTCAACTCTAAAGTAGGAGCTTTTTCCCACAGGCTCAGTCCAGTTCAGAGACACAGAAGATGTGGTGACTTGAGTGACAGTCAGGTTCCTGATGACATCAGGCCCTGTGAGTGCAGGTAAGGGGTTTGGAAAGAACAAGCACAAACATTAGCTGGGTGTTGTGATCCCTTTCGCAATGTACACTCAAAAAACACCTCTCCACTCTCTTAGAGCTACCTGAAAAGACTGAAATGAAATCAAATAAAGGGAAACAATAAAATGATGAGAAAATTCCACCCATCCATTTCTAACCTGCTTTAACCAGGTTGCTGGGGACACAGAGTCAAACCCAGCAGCAACAGGCACAAGGCAGGATACACCCTGGACAGGACACTACTCCATCTCATCTCACACACACACAGACACGGACACACTCACACCAGGACCAGTTTTCCCAGAAAAAAATATTTCAGGTATATGCAGAGTAAAAACGTGATCTAGTGTCTCAGTCAGGAGAAGGCAAAGTCTTACTTGTATACTGAGAGAGGCTGACAGGGGCTCCTGCTGTTGAATTATCTGCAGCCACTGCAATGACTGTGAAAGTGTATCCAGTCCCCGCAGTCAGATTACCAATATTAAAGGACTTCTCTGTCATATTTTCACGACTTTGAGTCAGAGAAAAGGTTGAATTTGTCCCAGTCTCGAGCACCTCCACTCTAAAGTAGGAGCTTTTTCCCACAGGCTCAGTCCAGTTCAGAGACACAGAAGATGTGGTGACTTGAGTGACAGTCAGGTTCCTGATGACATCAGGCCCTGTGAGTGCAGGTAAGGGGTTTGGGAAGAACAAGCACAAACATTAGCTGGGTGTTGTGATCCCTTTCGCAATGTACACTCAAAAAACACCTCTCCACTCTCTTAGAGCTACCTGAAAAGACTGAAATGAAATCAAATAAAGGGAAACATTAAAATGATGAGAAAATTCCACCCATCCATTTCTAACCTGCTTTAACCAGGTTGCTGGGGACACAGAGTCAAACCCAGCAGCAACAGGCACAAGGCAGGATACACCCTGGACAGGACACTACTCCATCTCATCTCTCACACACACAGAGACACAGACACACTCACACCAGGACCAGTTTTCCCAGAAATAAATCTTTCAGGTATATGCAGAGTAAAAACGTGATCTAGTGTCTCAGTCAGGAGAAGGCAAAGTCTTACTTGTATACTGAGAGAGGCTGACAGGGGCTCCTGCTGTTGAATTATCTGCAGCCACTGCAATGACTGTGAAAGTGTATCCAGTCCCCGCAGTCAGATTACCAATATTAAAGGACTTCTCTGTCATATTTTCACGACTTTGAGTCAGAGAAAAGGTTGAATTTGTCCCAGTCTCGAGCACCTCCACTCTAAAGTAGGAGCTTTTTCCCACAGGCTCAGTCCAGTTCAGAGACACAGAAGATGTGGTGACTTGAGTGACAGTCAGGTTCCTGATGACATCAGGCCCTGTGAGTGCAGGTAAGGGGTTTGGGAAGAACAAGCACAAACATTAGCTGGGTGTTGTGATCCCTTTCGCAATGTACACTCAAAAAACACCTCTCCACTCTCTTAGAGCTACCTGAAAAGACTGAAATGAAATCAAATAAAGGGAAACATTAAAATGATGAGAACATTCCAACCCATCCATTTTCTAACCTGCTTTATCCAGGTTGCTGGGGACACAGATTCAAACCCAGCAGCAACAGGCACAAGGCAGGATACACCCTGGACAGGACACTACTCCATCTCATCTCACACACACAGACACAGACACACTCACACCAGGACCAGTTGACCAAGAGCGTTTTAAAATTCCAATACTGTATGCCTTTGGTTTGTGAAAGTACACTGGAGCACTTAGAGGAAACCCATGCAAACACAGGGAGAACATGCAAACTCCTTGCAGGAACTGAAACTAGGGCTTCAGCTCAATGATATAGCAATGCTTTCCACTGTGCCATCCTTTAATACACAATGTGCATTAAAAAATAACAACTTTCAGGTATCTGCAGAGTAAAAACGTGATCTAGTGTCTCAGTCAGGAGAAGGCAACGTCTTACTTGTATACTGAGAGAGGCTGACAGGGGCTCCTGCTGTTGAATTATCTGCAGCCATTGCAATGACTGTGAAAGTGTATCCAGTCCCCGCAGTCAGATTACCAATATTAAAGGACTTCTCTGTCATATTTTCACGACTTTGAGTCAGATAAAAGGTTGAATTTGTCCCAGTCTCGAGCACCTCCACTCTAAAGTAGGAGCTTTTTCCCACAGGCTCAGTCCAGTTCAGAGACACAGAAGATGTGGTGACTTGAGTGACAGTCAGGTTCCTGATGACATCAGGCCCTGTGAGTGCAGGTAAGGGGTTTGGGAAGAACAAGCACAAACATTAGCTGGGTGTTGTGATCCCTTTCGCAATGTACACTCAAAAAACACCTCTCCACTCTCTTAGAGCTACCTGAAAAGACTGAAATGAAATCAAATAAAGGGAAACATTAAAATGATGAGAACATTCCAACCCATCCATTTTCTAACCTGCTTTATCCAGGTTGCTGGGGACACAGAGTCAAACCCAGCAGCAACAGGCACAAGGCAGGATACACCCTGGACAGGACACTACTCCATCTCATCTCACACACACAGACACACTCACACCAGGACCAGTTGACCAAGAGCGTTTTAAAATTCCAATACTGTATGCCTTTGGTTTGTGAAAGTACACTGGAGCACTTAGAGGAAACCCATGCAAACATAGGGAGAACATGCAAACTCCTTGCAGGAACTGAAACTAGGGCTTCAGCTCAATGATATAGCAATGCTTTCCACTGTGCCATCCTTTAATACACAATGTGCATTAAAAAATAACAACTTTCAGGTATCTGCAGAGTAAAAACGTGATCTAGTGTCTCAGTCAGGAGAAGGCAACATCTTACTTGTATACTGAGAGAGGCTGACAGGGGCTCCTGCTGTTGAATTATCTGCAGCCACTGCAATGACTGTGAAAGTGTATCCTGTCCCCGCAGTCAGATTACCAATATTAAAGGACTTCTCTGTCATATTTTCACGACTTTGAGTCAGAGAAAAGGTTGAATTTGTCCCAGTCTCGAACACGTCAACTCTAAAGTAGGAGCTTTTTCCCACAGGCTCAGTCCAGTTCAGAGACACAGAAGATGTGGTGACTTGAGTGACAGTCAGGTTCCTGATGACATCAGGCCCTGTGAGTGCAGGTAAGGGGTTTGGAAAGAACAAGCACAAACATTAGCTGGGTGTTGTGATCCCTTTCGCAATGTACACTCAAAAAACACCTCTCCACTCTCTTAGAGCTACCTGAAAAGACTGAAATGAAATCAAATAAAGGGAAACAATAAAATGATGAGAAAATTCCACCCATCCATTTCTAACCTGCTTTAACCAGGTTGCTGGGGACACAGAGTCAAACCCAGCAGCAACAGGCACAAGGCAGGATACACCCTGGACAGGACACTACTCCATCTCATCTCACACACACACAGACACGGACACACTCACACCAGGACCAGTTTTCCCAGAAAAAAATATTTCAGGTATATGCAGAGTAAAAACGTGATCTAGTGTCTCAGTCAGGAGAAGGCAAAGTCTTACTTGTATACTGAGAGAGGCTGACAGGGGCTCCTGCTGTTGAATTATCTGCAGCCACTGCAATGACTGTGAAAGTGTATCCAGTCCCCGCAGTCAGATTACCAATATTAAAGGACTTCTCTGTCATATTTTCACGACTTTGAGTCAGAGAAAAGGTTGAATTTGTCCCAGTCTCGAGCACCTCCACTCTAAAGTAGGAGCTTTTTCCCACAGGCTCAGTCCAGTTCAGAGACACAGAAGATGTGGTGACTTGAGTGACAGTCAGGTTCCTGATGACATCAGGCCCTGTGAGTGCAGGTAAGGGGTTTGGGAAGAACAAGCACAAACATTAGCTGGGTGTTGTGATCCCTTTCGCAATGTACACTCAAAAAACACCTCTCCACTCTCTTAGAGCTACCTGAAAAGACTGAAATGAAATCAAATAAAGGGAAACATTAAAATGATGAGAAAATTCCACCCATCCATTTCTAACCTGCTTTAACCAGGTTGCTGGGGACACAGAGTCAAACCCAGCAGCAACAGGCACAAGGCAGGATACACCCTGGACAGGACACTACTCCATCTCATCTCTCACACACACAGAGACACAGACACACTCACACCAGGACCAGTTTTCCCAGAAATAAATCTTTCAGGTATATGCAGAGTAAAAACGTGATCTAGTGTCTCAGTCATGAGAAGGCAAAGTCTTACTTGTATACTGAGAGAGGCTGACAGGGGCTCCTGCTGTTGAATTATCTGCAGCCACTGCAATGACTGTGAAAGTGTATCCAGTCCCCGCAGTCAGATTACCAATATTAAAGGACTTCTCTGTCATATTTTCACGACTTTGAGTCAGAGAAAAGGTTGAATTTGTCCCAGTCTCGAACACGTCAACTCTAAAGTAGGAGCTTTTTCCCACAGGCTCAGTCCAGTTCAGAGACACAGAAGATGTGGTGACTTGAGTGACAGTCAGGTTCCTGATGACATCAGGCCCTGTGAGTGCAGGTAAGGGGTTTGGGAAGAATAAGCACAAACATTAGCTGGGTGTTGTGATCCTTTTCACAAAGTACACTCAACAAACACCTCTCCACTCTCTTAGAGCTACCTGAAAAGACTGAAATGAAATCAAATAAAGGGAAACATTAAAATGATGAGAAAATTCCAACCCATCCATTTTCTAACCTGCTTTATCCAGGTTGCTGGGGACACAGAGTCAAACCCAGCAGCAACAGGCACAAGGCAGGATACACCCTGGACAGGACACTACTCCATCTCATCTCACACACACAGACACGGACACACTCACACCAGGACCAGTTGACCAAGAGCGTTTTAAAATTCCAATACTGTATGCCTTTGGATTGTGAAAGTACACTGGAGCACTTAGAGGAAACCCATGCAAACACAGGGAGAACATACAAACTCCTTGCAGGAACTGAAACTAGGGCTTCAGCTCAATGATATAGCAATGCTTTCCACTGTGCCATCCTTTAATACACAATGTGCATTAAAAAATAACAACTTTCAGGTATCTGCAGAGTAACAAACGTGATCTAGTGTCTCAGTCAGGAGAAGGCAACATCTTACTTGTATACTGAGAGAGGCTGACAGGGGCTCCTGCTGTTGAATTATCTGCAGCCACTGCAATGACTGTGAAAGTGTATCCAGTCCCTGCAGTCAGATTACCAATATTAAAGGACTTCCCTGTCATATTTTCACGACTTTGAGTCAGAGAAAAGGTTGAATTTGTCCCAGTCTCGAGCACCTCCACTCTAAAGTAGGAGCTTTTTCCCACAGGCTCAGTCCAGTTCAGAGACACAGAAGATGTGGTGACTTGAGTGACAGTCAGGTTCCTGATGACATCAGGCCCCGTGAGTGCAGGTAAGGGGTTTGGGAAGAACAAGCACAAACATTAGCTGGGTGTTGTGATCCTTTTCACAAAGTCAAGTCTGCAATCAATGGACTACTGGTGAACTAAATGAACCTTTCTGAAAGACAGTACTAACATCAAATTGTTAATGAGAAAAAATCCAATCTATTAGAAATTGTGTATCTGAAAAATGAGAAACTTATAATAAATCCTTGCACTCCAATGAATGCACTTTAGAGTCATGTGGACTCCCCATCTGGCTGATGTGACAGCAGCCATAGTGCACACAGTATGCTCACCACACATAAGTTAATCAGAGGGGAGCAGAACAGAGTGATGAAGCTAGTTCAGAGATGGGGATTATTTGGAGGCCATGATGATAAAGGCCAATGGGAAATTTGGCCAGCATGTTGAGGTAACAACCCTACTCTTTTTGAGAAATGCAGCGGGAGTGTTAATGACCACGGAGACCTTGGTTTTACATCTCATCCGAAGGACGGCGCTTTTTTACAGTATAGTGTCCTCATCACTATACTGAGGCATTAGGATCCACACAGACCACAGGGTGAGCACCCCCTCCTGGCCTCACCAACACCTCTTCTAACAGCAACCTTGGTTTTTCCCAGGAAGTCTTTCATCCAGGTACTGACCAGGCTCACGTCTACTTAGCTTCAGTGGGTTGCCAGTTGTGAGTTGTAGGGCAGTATGACTGCTGGTTACAAACTAAAAAACCCACAGTATTTAACAATTTCTACTGCATCAATAAATGATTCCCCAACATTGGAAGCATAAAAGTTTATGTCAATATATTGCATTTGAATCCAATCATAAGAAACGTATGTTCTTACATTAAGTGCATATATATTATTTGATCTGATTGTTCTCAGATTCCAGCAGTAATCTAAGTACATGTTAAGTTGTTTTTCCAGATATTTGGAATGTGTATATTGTCTCAGCACCAAAGTATATTAAAAGATTCCAATAAAATTAGCTTTTGAATGAATACCAATATGGCACTAACAAATTGTCTCTATGGCTTCGGTAAAAATAATAAAAGTGCATCTACACTTCACTTTATGAGCTTTTTTTCAGCCTATGTTACACAAAAGAAATAAAAAATACATTGAACAAAACAATAAATAAAAAAGAAAATTGTGTTCCTTAATGAAAAATAAAAGAGAACAATTCAGTGGCTGAAAGACTTTTGAGTGAAAAAATACAACTGAATACAAAATGTGTTTTCACTTACTGTAGTTGAAGATATTACTGTAATAGAAACAGACTCCAGAAAGTCTTATTGTCTCTTATTTGGAGGACTTACTTGTAAAAGTAGAAATCAGAACTCCACTTCCTTCAATTAATTTATCTGCAGGTAATGCCGTAACATTGAATGTATAGTTGCTCCCAGCAGTCAGCCCAGTCACTGTAATGTTTGTGGTGTTTGTTATAGATTCAATCCCAGTCTCCACCACCTGTACTCTATAGAAAGAGCTATTGCCTTCTGGTTTAGTCCAGCTGAGAGAAACGGTTGATGTTGTGACTTCAGTGACTGTCAGGTTCTTGATCATATCAGGCCCTGTGCGTGCAAGGGAGTGGAAGAAGATAGTCTCGTGAGCCATTTAAAATACAAAAAGAAAGGAAAGGTTCCATTTATCAGAAAGATGCGTTTTAAATGATAGATTGTAAATGTCTTTTTGGTCAGGGAAATGAGTGCATTTTATATTTAATTTTATATTTATATAAATATATTTATATTTTAATCTGCTCTACTGCAAGTCTGTATTCAGCAAAAACAATATCTATGTGCAAAAAGTAAACGTTACTTACTTGTTGTAAAATTCAGGCAGCATGAGCAGTTTGTTTGTATTGCATATGGTGTTCCTGGATACAGACCGTTGATCTCAGTTGATGTAGCATTATAAGATTCACCTCCATTATTAATTTGGCAGCTACCATTAGTAAAATGGAATTTAACTGTTCTCGTTCCGATTTCTGTTATGTTAACCGTGTCCCCTACACAAGGATGGCCTAAAAATTAAAAAAAAAATCAGTAAAATACACGTATATTTCCTTTTCTTTTAAAAAACATAAATATGCTAAATGTGAACCAGTGTTTAGCTTTCTTGACCAATTCTAGGAGAATGGTTCCAAACTTAATTCCACTGTGAAATGAGCTTGTTCTGAAACTATGTCAAACTCTATAGCTATTTCATGAAGATGTCTACATACAGTACAATGACACACTTCAGAAAAGCAGCACTTTTTCCGTGGATTGATGAAAAACATTTGCATGTACTGTCTCCTAAAACACAACATTTTATGAGCTTAACAGAGGCCTGTGAGACATGTTTAAGACATACTGTAGGAGTTCAGTGCAGATGATCGCATTCTACACAGGAAACATGTGCTGGGTGAGTAAAAGGCATGCTTGTTCCACTACAGATATTGCATTGTTATGAGGCCACATGTCAGTGATCCTGAGAGAGGCTGTGTTGTGGAAATGCTGATAGAGGGGATGTCAGCCCAGGAAGATGCTAAAACGTTTAGTGCCCACCTGTCACCACCATCTCATGACTAGCACATGACCAGCAGACAGGCAGTGTCCATCACCAGCTTTGCTCAGATCATTCAACAATAAAAACATTTTGTCAGGATCACCTAAGGGATCTAGTTTATGCAGCTGCCACAACAGCTGCAAACATATGTGGGACAGGTAATAGACAATGACATTCCCATAGTTTTGGGATGCAGATGTCTGTAAATTATTAACATCTTAAAAGAACAATATCTGCAATGTGGACATGAGCACACATTGATCTGCCACAGACACCATATGACAGTTACCACTAACCTGGGGAAAGCTTTAGGAAGATCTGTGCACCACCAGCATCTACCTCCTACTAAGAAATGAATGTCCAATCATGCATGATCACTGTCGGGCCCACAGTAGTCTTGCATGAATGGAGATTCATTCCTTTGGACCATGTACATCATCTGCCTGCCAATGCCAATAGCCTGAGCACCTATATTCCTGCTAATGGAGATCACACTAGATATTGAACATTTTTCAAGGATGCCTGATGTGATGTAGTTATGACTTGACAATATCCTGTTGCTACGTCATGGACACATTCTTAATATGTGAAACAAGTTTTCTTTGAGAAATTTTTCCACTCTAGTATGACACCTTGCCTAACATTTTAATTGATTTATAGTGGAAGGAATGCAAGCACTCTCTGTATAAATATGTGCTTCATTTTGAGGAAAGCCATCTGTTATTTTAGCTGAATGAAACTCCTAACACCGCCTTTCATTATCAAAATGTTTGCAGGAAAATGATCTCTAGCCAGCTTTGATTCAGGTTTTATCGTACATTTTCTACTTACTCAATTACACAAACCATTGAGCCTATACCGAGCCTATACTGAGCCTATATTGAGTCTATACATCCAGATGTTGTCCAACATTTTGCCATGACGTCCTTCTGATGTCTGAATAGAGGGACAGGAACAGGCCCCTAGGAAGCCCCTTCGCCAGCATCACCCTCATCACAACAAGCAGGGACCAGAGGAAGGCCCGGTCCAGACTGCGCTGACGGAGCACGCCTGGCCCAGTCTCTGGAGAAGACTGGACCCCCGTGAGGGCAAGCGCCATAGACCAGCCCGGCTCCTGGAGTACCCTGCCCGGCCGAGGTCGGACCCCTCTGCCCTGCGATGCCACCTGGACGGACCACAACTACGGACTTTGGGGGCTCCTCCCCATCCTGCACCTTCTACTCCTGCGCTCGTGTGGGACAGTTCGCCTGCCTGCATCCTGGGCAAAGTCCAATGGGCTGTCCACTACCCTGCGCAGTCCCTTCTCCAGGAGCCCAGCCGCAGGAATCTGGACCGGATCTGCCTCCCTTGCGTCCGGACCCTGGCCACGGACTTCTGCAGACAGTCTCGCCTCAGGCTGGCTTTGCCCGAGGCGCAGAGAGACGGCCACTATCCCTGGACTGTGGTGCCCCTGCTCTTGGGTCTGTAACACCTGCATCATCCGCCCCATTCCCGGGGGACGGAGCTGGTTGTAACAAGTGGGTCATACTTACAGATGCAGGGATGACTCGTGTTTTAACGACTCGGTATTGTCCCAAAAATGATGTAGGTATCACATACATACAGTAATTTTTTCACATAAAAAAACACTGCTTTAAATTCTTCAAAGACAGAAATAACTTAATTAAGGTGAAACCCGATCCACATGGATGCTGAATTTGTAGAGATAAAGATTTTTACAGTACATCTTTATAAAGAAAAGGAAAGTGTTACCTATGTGGCAACCAAATAAAAAACAAAAGGCATTACCCCTGGTTAAAAACATTATTATTGAAAACCACAACATGGATGGAAATACATTAATTTTGCTAAAAAAGTTTTTAAATGAAAACAGGTGTACTTACATGGATCACATGAAACCTACAAGGAAAACAAACAAAAAAAAATGTAATGATGTTGCAAATTATTCATGTTTGATTTTGCAAAATATAGAGTACTGTATAGCCCTTATTATACAGAGACTACTGTACAACATGATTTAAAATGCAAAGATATATTTGGTAACACAAATTTCAAAACAACCAATTAAAAGAGCAGGAGAAAAATCTAAGGACACATGACAAAGGTTGATGAAATAACATTAAAACCCAACTTCCATCCATTGATCCATCATCTAACCCCTTCATCCAATTCAAGCTCGTGAGGGAGCTGCAGCCTTTCCCAGCAAGCCATGTGCACAAGGCGGGCTACACGCAGCACGGGATGCACACACAGACATGCACACACTCACAGCAGGGCCAGTTTTCCCAGAAAGCTCTGGTGGAGCAATATAAATATGACAATTCCATAGCTAATTTACAATAAATCTACTATATTTAATATTTCATTCCCTGCACATAATAAATATTTATTTATTTTGTGGGATCAATCAATAAATGGATATTTGTTTTATTGAGATCAATTTAAAATTCAAAATTAGTAACCTGGAGCATGATTAAATTTGACAAATTGTAGACACAGAACAAACCCTGATTTAATCAGATCCATTGAATAATCCTTTATTTAACCAGATAAACCAACTTCTCATCCTTGCTCATGGGCGTAACTAGATCAATCATTTGCCACGTGCGATTAGAAAGTAGCCACAGATAATTTAAATCGAAAATCATAAACTACACTAAAAAGATCATTATATTAATATAAACAACAACAGTGCCAATTCACAGATACAACACATTTAAACTTATTATGATTCTACAGTCATCAGTAGACAAGCGTATTCTTAATCTATGGATATTTACATATTATATTCTCACAGACATGGTTCATTTCAATCCACTACACTTTTAAACCTTTGAAAGATATACTGTACATTAATTTGAATCTACACAAAAATATTTGCAAAAGCATCATATTTAACCAAGACATTTGAAAGAACTATGCAACTTATCAAATGTCAAATAACTTCAAAGTCAATTCCCAAAAAACTAAATGAAACTAAAATGAACTGGCTTCATCACTCTGCTCTCCTCCCCACTGAGAGCTGGTGTGTGGTGAGCGTTCTGGCGCACTATGGCTGCCATCACATCATCCAGGCGGGGCTGCACACTGGTGGTGGTGGAGGGGAGTCCCCATTACCTGTAAAGCGCTTTGAGTGGAGTGTCCAGTAAAGCACTATATAAGTATAAGCAATTATAATCGTTATTTTCTATTTAAGCCATCCATTCACTGTACTATCAGGTAGTAATGAAGTTTGTTAAACATAACCAGCTCTTCCAGCGGGGAATATTGTAATAATAACACTAACTGTCCCATTCGACAGATTTTGCGTCTAGAACATGCCTAGCTTTTGGTGAATTTAAAGCTACTCAATGAAAAGCACTTAGTTGTACAATTGTTTTGGGTTTGATGTTGGCAATCCGTTTTTCTAAGCATGGCATAAAGTACAGTACATGACAATAATAAGTTACATAATATTATCTGAGGTGCAGCTTATAGAAGGATTCATTTTATATTGCTTTTGGGAACACAGCTCTTTTGATCACACGTTTTTTTTTCTAATGTAGTAGATCAGCCTGGCTCAAAGCAGAATGAAAACAAGGTGCATTTACACAGGGTTGGCCACAAGAGGGCGTGCACAAGCAGCTCTCAGCAGAGCAGAGGCAGTGTTGTGCAGCTTATACTGTACAACACTGACCAAGGCAAGAGGGAAAGACTGGCCAGTTCATTGACTAATCTAGCTAATGAGTCCCACAGGTGTGCGAAAGAGATGAACCCCCTTCTAAAGAGTGATCTTCCACAATCTGAGGCTCTCATCAAGTCTCAGCACAGAAGGCGTAGCTCTTCCGTAAAAAAAACAGTGAGATAAGGACTCATGTGACTCTGGTCAGGACCCTAGTGATATAGCGTGAGTCAGTAGACATCTCTTTACACTGGATAGGTCAGTGCCTTGACTTTAAAGAGGGAAAAATCTCCCATAAACTAGCTCCACCTCAGGGTAGTCAGTGCTCTGGAAAAACAAGAGAACAGATCTTGGCTGGAGTTGGAGCATTTAAGGATATATTCAAACTGGATTAGTTTCAAACCAACTTGATGAATCTGTATGCTAGCCGTAACTTATCTGTTACAGAGACCATTTGGTAGTGGGCTGGAGTCAGGTTGACTTGCTAATTTTAAGGAAACTTAGCTTGCTTGTGCTCACACTACAATAATCAAGTAAACTCTGTTTTTTACATTATGCCTTTACATTAGATTCCTTAATTTTTTTCCATTTCAAAATACATATGGTATTTTTTTTTACTATGACCAGTGTTGTTCACAACAGTTGCATCACAACTCCTGGGTCTAATTTGTGAGCTGTGGCGCCTTCTGTGTAGAATTCGCACAAACCCCAATATTTGAGTGTGTTTTGTCCTGGTGGTCCAGCTTCTATGTACTTTTCAAAGACATGCTGGCTAGGGTAACTTGTACTAGAAAAGCACAGGCTTCCTTTCCAGGCTGCAGACCTGCCTTGTGCCCTGTGCCCTATCCTGAGACAGACTTGGTGTCGCTGCACCTATAACCAGGAAGTGGCTTTCTGATAATGGATATTGGCTAATCCAACACAACAGAAAGCAAAAGAAAGCCAATAGTGTACAGTAAATCCTGTACAAACAGATTGCATTGTCCCTAAAACAACCCATATTGGTTTCTTTTGTTAACATGCTTCTATTTCAAAAGTATACATTCCATCTCAGCCTTGGTCTGGATATTATCTTTTGCTAATACACTTTTCAAAGCCTTGAGAACAAAGGGCTCAGGTGTTCTGAGACGTTGTTATGTGAAATGGGTGACTGGTTTCTTCCTGGATAAACTAGCTAGGAATCTGCTGTTGTTGAATAAACTCTTATCTAGGTCATAAATAGCCTGATTCCTGGAAATGTCCCCTGCATTTCAATCCTGTGGATTTCGTGTTACTGTCAGAAAAACAAACTTACAAGCTGAAACAAGGTTTGTACTGATAATTCGTAATATAAAAAATTAATACAGTTTCTGAACATGTGCTCTACTGCAAAATGAACATTATTAGTGCTTTAAAGTATCCAGCTTCAATAGCATAGCACGATAGGGCATTACATTTCCTAAATATTTATTTTTTTCATGAAAACAAAAGCTGACATTTTTGCAGGGGGCCACCTTCATCGGCCTGAAGTGGAGTTTCATATGATTGTGTTTGTGGTTTTAAGGACAGACTATTCCTACAGTTCACCCCTTCCTGGGTTTTAGACAGTCAACCGAGAGCAAGGTAACAAAAAGGCTGCCAAGGACGAGTTGTTGGAGTAAGTGGTGTTGATGGACCAGTGAGTGGTGCTCTTTCCTCTAAACCCAAAGTTAAAAATCCTATGCTCCAGTATAATGACTGAGGACACTGTGTTGTAGAAAGAATTCTCCTGTGGATGAGATGTGAAACCCATGTCCTAAGAACCTCTAGTTTGAAATTATTTGTAGGAGGAGGAGTGTTAAATTGTTCAGCTCAGTAATTCTGAGCCTGGAAAATCTCTCCTCCCTTAATTCAACTGGTGAAAACAATTTCCTAATTTGGTGTGTAATGGAGCTGCTCCTCATACATGATAAGTGCTTTCGGATACTTTGATATTAAAAGTGCTACATAAATGCATATAATTAATTAACAATAGTTCAAGTAGGGAGCTGCATCAGCATGCGTAGGCTGCAAAGGAACAAGTAAATAAACACAATGTTTCATCTGTGGAGCCTGAAGAACACCTGAAGAAGGTGCCCTGGCACAAGGAGAAATGCCAACGGGATGGGGTGTAGATAGCATGTTGAGCTGGGGAACTGTAACACACCATGAGACTTCCTTATTTAGAGGCCTATGGGTGCCTGACAGAAGCTCTGCTGTGTTCGTCCACCTCTTGTGCAGCAGTTTTATTGCATTGTTCATCTGCCAAGCTTCCCTTCAGATGTGATATTGAGGAAATACTTTTTACTAACTTCAGCAAAAAGAAAAATGCACAAAAAAAGGAACAATACCCCAGCGCTAACATGATCCCAACATGATCTTTCAAGCTCAGTTTTGCTGTTAAACTAAATTAATAGGTATTCATGTCACAGGAACGTTTTTCACTAAGACCTGTTTGGTTTCCTAATTTTTGTGATAGTTACAGCTCTGGTCTCTTTCGCTAGCTAGCGCTGACTGAGGCTTGGCACTTGCTGCAGATCTTATTGCTGTGCTCTGAAGAGAAGGGGCATGTCAGAATCTACAGAGCTTGAACATTAATTAATGAGAGGGTCACTTTTACAAAAGCAACCATGCATGTTACTATGCCTTCTGTTTAGATTAGCAGAATCTGGAAATTACTATGCTTATCAATGCTTATTAGGTGTGTGTCATTTTAAGCAAGTAAATCACACCTTTGGAAGAGGAACGCCAAGTTAAAATGAAAAATGACTGTCATTACATATAGTTTATTTACTGTGCCATGAACAAGACTCTTACAAGTGAAACATGAGCACAGCTTCTGCTCTGTGTGTTGATGCATCAGAAACGCAGTTCTGCCTACAGTTTGAGAAACAGGAACAGTAAGCAAGTGAAGGAAAGTATGTGACAGCAAGCAATTCTATGTTATATGGGCTGCAGCAAGCACTTGCAAAACAAAATAAACTTCACATCGCGCCTACAGAACATGCTACAGAACAGGAAAGACACGATCAAGTTATTTGTCAAGTGTAACAGTGTTCAGCGGAATGGAACCTATAACAGAGGTGACATTATGAAGCCTTGAAGCCTAGACAGCTCTGCATTCTCCTGCAGAAAAGGGACCCAAAGAGGACCCGGTCTTCAGGTGCACTGGAGCATGCACTGGTGCAGCCTTATCTCTACTGTTGGAGACCAGCTCTAGCTGCTAAAAAGGGCTCACTCTGAGACACAATTCCAGCACAGCAATATCTGTGGGCTTGTCTGGTTCTTGCACGTAAAGTGTGTGCAAACACTGAAACACTGAAAGCTCTGTAGTTCAGTGTGCAGTCTCCCTATGGACTGGGATACCCCTACAGGAAGGTGTGTGACCACACTACAGGTCCTCATTGCAGTCTAAATAGAAGGATGCCATTTATATAATATATACTAGATTTTTTCCAACTTAACTAGAGATGATAACTTGTCAAATAATAAACAGTGATGTCTTCCTTTAAAATGACTGATTCCATTACATATTCCCACTCATGCTATTTTAAAGATACTTAATTATTTTTAATAATTAAGGGCGGAGCGGTGGTTCTGTTGCTCAGGATCTGCGCCTGTGACTGGAAGGTTGCCGGTTCAAATCCCGCGGCCGGCAGAGGAATCCTACTCCGTTGGGCCCCTGAGCAAGGCCCTTAACCTTAACTGCTCCAGGGGTGCCGTACAATGGCAGACCCTGCGCTCTGACCCCAAGCTTCTCTCCCTGTCTGTGTGTCTGTGTCTCCATGGAGAAAATCTGGTATGTGAAAAGACGAATTCCTAATGCAAGAAATTGTATAGGGCTAATAAAGAAACATTAAAACAAATTAACGTAAATCTATACTATTTAACTTTCTATAAATATACTAAGTACTGAATGGACGAGGGATGTTTAATCCCAGGTTTTCTAAATCTCAACAAAGCACAAACACCCGAAGATCTGGAAGACGCTGTTAATTCTAGTTGCAAAGAGGTTCTGAACTGGAATGATGAAGTGCAGATGGACTGGTTCTCCAGAACCAGTTTTGCCTACCCCTAGATGAACAAGACTGAGAAATAAAACTATGAAAATGTGGTCTCAAGATGAACCAGTTTCCTTTGTGCTTCCTGTGTTTTAAAACGAAACGTTGAAGAGGCTGTACTAATAAAGCAATCTAATTTACATACTGTATGAAGTTCACAGTACATAGGAAATAAATGATAAGTGTGAAAAAAATTGACTTTTGTTTTTTTTCTCTGTTGCAAAACATGAAAAAAATTAGTAACATCCATTCTTACATGTTTTCTGCTGGTTTAGACTGGACCGGTGTCTTTGCTCTGCACAATATAAGAAACACTTCTAAAGATGCAACGAATCCATCAGATGGGAAATTCCACATGACGTTTAGCAAAACAGGATTCACAGGAGTGTAAACAATAGCTGCAAATTACTTTCTTTTCAGATTTTCGTTTTTCTCTGTAATAACTCACCTGCATTAAAAGGCACATTCACAGGTAGCAGAAATCAAATGACAGCAAAGTATGGAAATTTAAAGAACAGACTAAAAGCCATATCTTTTTAATTTTCTGTGTCAAAATAACCACAGCACTGAGACTGAGCAAGAGGTGTCTTCCGGGTTTAGTCACAATTCATTTTCTTGCCTCTTGTGTGAAATGAAACTGTACCCTGGTTCTTTGAGCAAAGCATAGCCACACAGACTGGGACATGCCAATACTGTGAGCAAGATGCCTGAAGGGCGGTATTCAGAAGGACAAATCTGTTACCTGAGAAACTAAAAAGGATCTATCCTTTCTTAAGCAAAACCTAAACTGTATCTGTGGTCCCCTTGCCCCCGAAGGATCTAGTTTTGAGGCTTATATTTGGTGTGACAGTGAGTTTCTCAATTGTACTGCATAGCTATTGAAAGGTACAATTAAAAAACTGAAACCTCATGGGGTAGCTACAGTACATAGCACAAAAGGCTTTATTCTAACATGTTATTTTTAAAAATGACAAGTGAGCAAAATGTAAAATTTGTGTGCTTGTGACATTAAATGAAGGACTGAAAGGAGCTCAGTACCCTTTTTCAACATCCCCAGTCAGATCTGAAAACTAGTCATGAACGCTAATCATCACACAGATGGGCTTTGTGAACTAACTGCTAACGATTGTGGTTACTTAACCATAGTACTCTGGAGCTGCTAAACAGCTATGGAAAATAATCAAATCAGCAGCTCACAGAACACAAACTACTGTACCAAACAGCCAAACGGCCGCCTCTCATTAGTAAGCTTCCTTATGTTCTTGTGATCCACATTTTTTATGTTCCTATGAATATGATGGATTTTAAAGCCCTGCTGTTGCTTTTGTTTTTACTAGATTTGGGGCTGCTAATATATTAAATAACCACACAGCCAGTTAGTGAGAGCTGTTTTGAGATGAACTGCACACTTCGGAAGAGCAGCGGACACACAGACACCGCTCCCACGAGCTGGTCGGAAGACCCTTCACCATCTGGCTTCACGCTCTGCTGGGCCCAGAGTGCTGGCACTGATTGGAGGGAGGGCGCATGTCTCGCTGATGATGTCACTGCATGTTTGCAGACAACAGGTACAGTAGCTCAAAGGAGTCAGTCAGTTGTTGACAGAAAACGAAGACATTTTTCATCGTGTCAATGTAATTACGGTATCACGCGTCAGCATTTTTACTGTGCGTTCCTACAGCTGCAGCAGATCGACTGTTTCCTACTATCTTAAACATGAACTCACCTTTGTTTTTACTGTTGTAGGCTAGGGTGTGTCACTTAGGAAAAAGCAGGCAGGCAGGGTCTCCTGTCACATGAGATACTGTCTCAATCAGTACTTGAAGCATAAGATGTTAACCCAGCTTAGTTCCTGAGGTGTGCCTGTGTGTCTAATTCACAAAGTCTGTATAAGTACTGTATATTTATCATGAAGGTTTAGCTCACAACAACATACTGTACGTTTGTAACAGATACTGAGCTGTAAGAATGTACGGAATACAACAGTGCAAAATGGTGCAGCAGAAATATTGTAGGAAATACTATATGAAAACAACACAAGACTGCAGAAAACAAGCTGAAGGATTATGGTGGCGCATGAACATGAAACCAGACTCGACAAATGCTAGAATAGAATAAAAGGTTTGCCAAAGGTGGCAGCAGAAAGATGGTGATCTTAAACAGTGGGAAGGATGATGTAGCACCTCTGCACAGATGACACAGTTCATGCATTGCAAGCAGATCAACATTTGAATTTCAAATTGGAAGAGGAACAAAAAGTCGGAGAAAATGGCAATGGAGATTTCAATAACAATGTGACATTATAATGCAAGTTCTTCCTTATACACTTCTCACAAATGACATAGTGTACTGGTGTCATCCAGTTACATCATGGACTGGCATGTATGTTGATGGAAAAGAGAGATCAAAATCACAGCTCCTTCTTTATTCCTTCTACCAGTGCTTTTGCATTGCTGTTACATGTCACATGGTGTCATACACAGTTGCTTTTTTTAATACGATCCACAGCCCAGAACTAGGTGGCACATCACCAACTGCTGGAGACTGAACACAGATACAAAAAAAGAGAAGTAAAACTCAGAACATTAATACAGAGAACCATCCTCTTCCTCTAGCTGTCAGCTGTTATTGAACACATGCAGAAACTGGGATTTAATTCTCCTGTTATCTGCTTTCTCATCTGGATAGATATTTCCTTAACTTCCTGATAGCTTGCAAAAGCCCCCATCCTTTTATCATTTCTGAAAAATCAAAAGCAAACATTTCTCTCAGAAGTCTCTTATTCCCATTAGACAGTACTTGGTTTATCACTGTATAATAGTTACATTAAAACACACAGAAAGCATCAGAGGATGAATTTTGTTTTTAGAAGAGGTTTTCCAACTTTCATAACCCTCATGGCACTAGTCAGTGGAAGCCAGCAGGCTGTTTCGTGTATCACTGATGTCAAGTAATTTCTTGTGGAAGCTGTGGATGGCCTCAGATGTGTTGTAGATTAGTCATTCTTCATCAAGATTCAACAAAATGTTGTTGTGACACTGGTTAAAAAAACTATGTCAAGACATATTTCTAAAATCTGAGAGTTCTATAGCTTGCAGATGTTAGCTATAAGTCTTTACTCCTGAGACAACCTAGCGCACGTAAAAAGGTACTATGTAATTGATTTTTTTAAATAATTACATTTACATATTACATTTCATTTGGTGCTAATGCTGTACCATGTTGTACTGTAGGTTTTTATGGCTGGCACCTTCTTTAAGGTGATTAACAAACTTGAAAAATAGTCTACACGTTTTCCCTCCTTATGACAGTGCAAATGGAAAACCTGAGCTGGTTTTATGTTTTAAATGCCCTCAGGCATTCCAATACAAGAAGAATATTGAACAATGCCCCCACTTCTGATTTATGTCATTTAACTTTGATGTACTGTATGCTGTGGGATACTCTGTGGCTCTGTGGTTTTTTCCTTGCTACAAAACTCTGAAAGTACTTCCCCAAGGTGAGTGAGATAAGTTACAGAGAGGAGTGTTTCAGTGGTGCACAACAAGGTCTTATCATCTCTTAATACTTTACAGCCCATAGCCATTACAGACTGAAGATATTAGGTTTTAAAGTTAGCAATATACACAGTAAATTCACAGAGTACACATACAGTATATACATAAATCCTTGTAAAATACTGCAGGTTTCAGGACTTTAACTTCAAGAGTTCATCACTAATACACCTCAGCAGCTCAGTGACCTGGAGTTATACTGTACTGTACTGTACCCTTCTGAAGCACATTTGAAAACATGTTCAGTTTACAATATCAAAGGGTGTATTTTTGCACTACAGCTACATTGGAAATCCAATATTGTACAAACGTATTTTAAAAAGGCGTAGAACAAGTAAGTGATGGAATAACTAGACAGAACTACAACTAGCCAGAACGCGTGAGGAACAAAGAGAAACACAGCCCATGTCTTCTGTACAGTCTGGCTTAGCAAAGACAAAGAGCATTAAAATACAGAATACACATAAAAATTAAGTCTGTAGATGCCTTTCACCCAAGTTAAAATATTTGAGGAAACCAAAAATTATTTACAGTTTTTGAGGCTCAGTGAATAAGGGTGGAGAAGATTTTGTAGGAACCTGACTATGCCATCTTTAGAACTACTATAACCACATTGCAAACGCTGTATTGTTCCCGTAAAAAATGTATTATTAACAAATGGGAAGGAAAATAAAGTGAAAGGATGAATAAACAGCCTTTTTACTTCCTTTTTTTATAAAAATGCCTTTTCAGTAGTGCTTCTCAACATAGGGCTATTGACAGCAAAGTAACATCACACACACACACAAAAACACATCTTTAAACAGCAAAGCATTTTAAGGATTCGCTTTGGCTTACTACAGTCTTTTGAAAACAATAAATAAAAAAGTACAAAAACCTGTGCGAAGACTTTATCTGATTCAATTCAACGATCACTTTTTCAAGTCGGTCATTTTGAGTGCATCACACCAAAAACCTCTTTGTCAAATTCCAATTTATGCAAACTGAACTTGAAAATAATTTACCCTCTTGCCAGAGAGATGGATTTTTAATCATTTTAAATATCATGAATAACACGGGGTGTCAACTGCCTCACTGTATTGAAAACTGTACCTCCCCGTGTGCATTTTATAGCTGGAAGCACAATTTTGAAAAACGTTTCATAAGAAAACAGATGTGGTTCTGCAGAGTGTTCAAAAAATGTCAGTGTTAGTGGCATTTGCTCAGTTACTTGTTTTCTTCTCCGTT
The DNA here is from genome assembly GCF_040954835.1 of Lepisosteus oculatus. Taxonomy (NCBI): domain Eukaryota; kingdom Metazoa; phylum Chordata; class Actinopteri; order Semionotiformes; family Lepisosteidae; genus Lepisosteus; species Lepisosteus oculatus. The sequence continues at coordinate 13,316,792 of NC_090716.1, forward strand.
TAGCTGTAGGGGAGATATTGAGTGGGCTATCATCTCGAAAAGTGTCTATGTTACAGTACAGTCATGCTGGTATCTACTAACACCTCTGCCAGCTGCTTCTCTTTTGCTCCACGTAAATTGCTGCTTTCAAACCCAAAGCTTGCACACATACCGACAGCAGAGGACAAAGTAACAGGGAAAGCAGAAAAACACAAGCAAAATTAAGTATAGAAGCTTCAGGAAGAATACAGGAACCTTCTCTGCACACAGAAAATGGTGCAGGTCTGAAATAAACTCCCCAGCCACGCTGCTGAAGCAGCCTTTACGATGCTGCAGTTTCTATAACACCAGTCTCATTGATCAAAAGGAATCAACATAGTTCACGCAGGACGGTGGCTCCCTGAAAGTTTAAAGTAAGCACAGTTTTAAAGTATTAGATGGAAACTGAAATCTAAAATCCAAATACTACATATAAAACCAAAGGAGAAATACAAAAGGTGCATGTGGCATACTCAGTTCTAAATAATACATGATCATTGTAAACAAGAATTGTCTTATTCTGATTTCAATTTTTTCCCAATTATTACAACACAAGCAATAACCAAACCATGACACTTGAATTTTGAGGTGTTGAAAAGATATACCAGCATCCTAAAATTCCTTATTTCTGCATGGCTTCTTAAAAGCAAGGAGTCCAATTGCTAACTGTTTAGCCAAGTATTCACAATGCACTTACATAGTCAAAAAACTGCTGCAAACACTGTTTTATGCTAACAGAATAGACAAGAAACTTCCTCTTTTTTATTCTCCAGAGAGCACTGTGGGTTTTGCATGGTTCTATGTGAAATGCCTTTTTTTCTTCTTTTTCTGACACAGCCACAAGTTAAATATAAACTTTTGAAAGTTTCCAGAAGTCAGGGCCAAAAACCCAGTGCACAGGGCATGGCTGTTTTGTAGGTGGTTCAATGAAGACTGATACAGAATTGTCAAAGCCTGCAACCCCTGTGTTAACGTGATTCATTAATGATTAAAGGACCCTTAACTGCAAAACCAAAGCATGCCTTATGTGGTCATCTTTGCAGAGTAATGTTAATATCAGCTTTCAGTGTCCATCTGCCTACCTTCTGAAATGCCCAAGGCTAACATAATATTCTCCCCCAAGGAAGACTGCAGTTATGAAATGCCCTTCTATTTCTGCATTTGTTTCTGAGTGGTGATGTCTCTTTCAACAGAACAAAAGATCTCCTAGTTGATCCTTTAACCTACTGTATGTGGGCTTCTGAAACTACTCAAAACATTTGGTACCAAATAACCCCACTACTTTTGCACAGACTGTACACTGCTAAACAAAACAAAACAACAAACAAAACAAACACTGCTACCAGCTTTCATCATATAACAGGTAATCAATTCACAGATTCCAGAATCTTAGTTTAAAGATTACTTTAAAAGTTTTTTTAAAATCTTTTAACGATTGTAAAATTAGATTTTTTACATTATAGGGACACACCTTGTTTTTAAAGACAAATTCTACTGTAGCTTCAGTCACTTTCAGGATGATAATTCACCTCCAGGTTAATACATAATCATGTAAAAACTTTACGTGTAACAAGCCCTGTCAAGGGTATAGGGGTTTATGAAAAAAACAGGGAATAATGCTGAACCTTTGCAGAATGAAAGTAATCTGATTAACTCTACAGTTCAGAAAGCATTGCGTGCCAATCTATCGCAGAACTAAACTCAACTAATCTAAGGATTGCTTTGTTGTGAGGCTGGGAGGGGAGTGTGTTTATGCCTTCTGTTGCCTTTCTCAAATGGTGAGTGGTATCAAAAGACTGGAAGACAATCAAAAAACACCCAACAATTTAGGGCAGCTGATACCGTTATAAATTCAGTAAAGCGTGAGTTATACTGATGGGCAACTGCATTCGCTAGCTTAAAAGGGTACAAGAGACGCTACTGGCTCCAGAGTTTCCAGAAGAAAGGCCTTATCAGGCAACACAGCCGAATTATAATGGAGTGGCGTTCTGTGGCAGGAAGAGATCCGTACAAAAAATGCATGGTAACACTTCCCCCCCAGACCTCCTCAAGGGAGAAGCGTTTCAAAGGGAAGAAATTCTCTCCAAGCCCTTTCCTTATGCTATTCATAACAATAACATTCTACTCCAAACGATGAACTCAAACCAAATGCTTAAAACAGAGGTCACATCTAATACAGCAGGAAGCTCCCTTTGTGAAAGCTCTACTTAGTTATGTGAACCCTGAGGCACACTTTCATCTCAAGGTGTAAATGTACAGTAGACAGCAATGTGGCCACCGAATGTTTCCCTCTCGCTCAGCTGTGTTGACAGCATAACAGTTGTCCAGAGCAAGGTACAGTCAAGTGATGTACTGTAGTTGTGACACTCTATTTGTCCAATAACATTAAAAGAACCTGACAGGCAAGAGTATTTTACCAATACGCTCCCACCTACTTGCTGTATTTTAGTAATCAGGTTGTTAAGTTACCCCTTTTAATCTTTATTTGTAAAAGTAAGAAACTAGGCAAAGTAGCAACACTAGGAAAAAAGTTTCTTGCCCAATTAGGGAAAAGTGCTATATTTGTGCTGTAATGCAATTGTGGATCCACACCTTGCTCAAGGTTTGGTTTAAGCACTAGGGCTTTAGCCACAGTGGTGGGAATAATATTTGAATCAGGGGCTCAAAATGATTTTGTTGTCAGAGCAAAGCATTGAAGGTTTAAAATGGCCTCCTTTCAGTACAATCCCCTGCGCCAAGAATTCTGCAGACTATTTTGTGGCTGATGTCTGGTCAGCAAACTTCTTCTCCTACTCTACATTGACTGGTTTAGCGTGAACATTGCTAACGACAGTACATGTCATCTGTGCTGGAAACCGCTTTTTGTTCACAATCTCTCCAGCACCAATGCCATGACTGTGGTGCCCCTGCAACCAAGCTTACGAAAACTGGGACACAGTGTTGCAAACATGGCTTTAAATTTGAAAATGCATGCGTTGTTATTACTGGTTATAAATTACAAAAAAACTAAGGAGAAAGAAAGCACTTCCTAAAAGGATCATAAAAGAACAGGACTAAATTCAAGAAAAGGAATGAATCCCCAGAACAGGCCAAAAAAGATTTTTTATCAATATTACAACAGCATAACAATAACAGATGCCCATCTATGAATGGGAAATGAAACAATGTAATGAAGTCAATATTTCACCAAGGTATTGTGCAACAAAGGCAACATAAGAACATAAGAATGGTTACAAATGAGCCCACCCAGCCAAAGCTCTATATTAAACGGTGTTACACATACTAGAAGCACTTACTGTACAGTAAGATAAATAAACCTCCAGAGTTTGATGGTATGTTACCAATTGTACTAAAGGAAACAAGAGAAGCTATTCAAAAGTCATTAACAAAAGTCTTCTGCCAAGTCTCTGGAGACAGAGGTAACACCCATTTACTGGAAAAATGCAAACGTAGCGCCCTCCCTTACAAAGAGAAAGAAAATGAAATCAAGTAATTATAGACCAATAAGTTGAACGTCTATTACATGTAATATGATGGAAACAATAACTAGAACTAAACTAGAACAAATGTATGTAAAAAAAGGGATTATAAGAAATAGGACAGAAAAGGTAGGTCTTGCTCATCTAACTTGCTAGATTTCTTTGAACAAGCAACATCAAAAACAGAGAACAAAAAATAATGCTTATTTTCGCAATGAGCTTGATCAAATTAACCAGAAAAGAACACCCAGACACTTTTCAGGGCTTACTGGAATGAAGAGTGAGTCTAATGACCCCATTAACCCTGTGGAATGTTTTCATACAGACAGTATACAATTCCATACAATAGCTTTGCCAGCCTTACACTGCAAATATGACGTAACGTAAGGGCGCACAAACCCCTTGTGAAACTCACAGTTTACTAATACAGCTCATTTTTCACTGTCATCCAGGGTCTCTACTTCTGCTTGGCCCTGTCTTTGCTTTCCTGCTTGGTACGCTACGCATGCGGTACTTTTCCCTCATTAATTATTTCTAGACGCTCTTCACATAACGCCACAGGAAATCGCATGCGTGTCTGAAGTAAATTCCAGCTTTCATTGTACATTCTCACATGTTGCAATTTAGGGTAAGACTGTGTCTCAGTTCCTTATCCAGCACAATTTATACTAGATCTTCACTATTTTTTTTTTTGTTTAATATTGCTGCTGCTGATGCCTGAAGAAAACCTTTCAGGTCTTTTTTTTTAATTGGGCACATCAGTATGACAGAAAAACATTCTTACTTTTTCTTTTTTTCTGGAAGATGGGACCTCACTATTAACATGTCACACTAGCAGGAGCTGAACACTATAATGATTTTTACCATAAATTCACACGACAAACAAAAACAAAAAATACCAAGAAACCTCCCAATGAAATGAAAAGAGTAAAATGATTCTTTAGCCTTCTTAATTATGCTTATACAGTACAGTATGTATGTATACAGTATATATATATAATATATAACCAATGTGTATTATTTTGTACATTACAAGCATATTCCTATTGTTATCTCACAATTACAGATATCACATTGTATTCCGAGGAAAGCTTCTGCTGCTTGGGAAAGATGTCTGGAAGTTTATGCCCCGATGTTCTTCAATATCCAGGGATATGACATGCGCTTCTGCTAAAATGTAGAAATGAATCTCACTGTCTCATTGTCAGTATCACTAGAGGAAAGGTCTGTTTGGAGTAGTCACACAGCAGACAGGATTTAAATGATCAATTGCTTAAATCGTTTTAAATCTTTTTAAATCTCCTACTGCAATGTGTTTGGTTTCCTGGCAGCTTCCAAATTTAATAATCAAAACTCTAGTTTTGAATTGCAAGTTAAAATATTTCAGTGGGAGTTTGTTGGTTCAGAGAGTAAACAACTGAAAGGGACCCACCTGCCAATTCCTGCATTTACTATGGGCTTGCAATACCCTAAAATTGCTTAAGGGTGTTTTCTGTGATTGAGAAATTAAAGGGTATAGAAATTAAGCCAACAAGGAGACAAGAGAAGATAAGGCCATACTAACCAAGTATATTCTGCCATTCTAAATATCCAATATGGCTTTTAAAGGAAAAAAAAAAACTAAAGTTGCAGAATCACAATAATACATTAAAACCTGGTATAGGGAAACCTAGATGTCCAGGGAGGTTCACGTGACAATTAAGAGAGAATAAACAATCCATCCACTCCTCCATTTTCTAACTGTTTCATTCAATTGAGGGTGGCAGGGGGAGCCTTCTAGGCAAGAAAGGTGGGGTCAACCCGGAAAGGACGTCAGTCCATCGCAGGGCAGACACACAGAAACACGCACACACTCACTCAGTCCACTCACACAAGTCTGTCTTGTGAACATGGGGAGAACATACAAAATCCACACTGCTAGTATCTCAGGAATTGAGTCCAGTTATCGAGCGATGTTAACCACTGCATCACCGTCCCACTGTGAGATTAAACAATTAAAATTGAAATAATTTGAAGAAACTAGATATTTGATTTCCCTCATGTCAGATTAATGTCCCCAAGCAAAAGGTCTAATTGAGTTGTATACAATTCAGGATCTGTCCTCTCTATGTGCCCTTCTAAGTGTCCTAACATGTCAAATAACAATAGCATTCACTATCTTTCTTTACAGATTACATTGCTGACCAGAGCTATGAGTTATGAAGTTATGAAGCTCCCCAGTAAAAACATGTTATGATCTTTCATTAATTGCAGAAAAAACACCCAAAGCTGCTAACTGGATATTTTTGGATGCTGTTAAATACTGTTGGTATTTTCACATTTGCATTTCAACTCCAAACAATGAATCTCATTGATGCCTAGTGCTAATAATAAAATTAGAAACCCACAGGAGTACAGCATCAGATAAAAATAAAAACACAAGCAGAGAATTCACAAATGTGACCGTTTCTTATGTCAAGCAGCGCAGAAAGTATGCCAATAACATGAAAAGACTAATCCGATTTAAGTCACATTTGGGTTTTTTTATGTTCTCACTCATGGGAGTTATCGGTTATTTTAAAAAAAGCGTTAACAGCATCTTTTGAACACAAGCTCTGCATCTCAAGAATTCAGCTAATCTTATATTGAAACTAAAATAACATCCTCATTCTTTCTTCACAATAAAGAAATAAGAGGACTGACGTCTAGTCACTGTTGCTACACCCTGATAAGAATTTAAAAGAAAAATTAGCATTTATTTTCCACACAACACCCATCCAAAAACCACAGACTTTTAATTTGCTACTGTAGAAATATCCAATATAAATAATTTTTTGAGAGAATGCTGTTTGACAATAAGAAGACACTCCCTAGTCAGAACAAAAGGAAATTTACATTTAACAGCAGAAATGTTATACACATCTACTGTCATCTACTTCCTCCAAGAGTCAGTTTTACTACCTCATTTTGAAAAACTCTATTCATTACTTTGCCTTTTCCTATCTATCTATCTTATTACTGAGAGGTACAAATATTAGTCTATAGTAAGAGGTATCCTATATCCATAGTACTCATACCCAATCTTTGACATGAATGTATGAATCTAAAGTAATATACATGACTGGACGGAGAAATATTTAATGTACAGAAAACTGATACATTAGCAGTGATAACTCTAGATCTTTAAGGTTATAAGTGAGTACCACAGGGATCCGTTTCAAGCCCACTGCTCTTTACAGTTACACAATGATCTAGATTCTGCTACAGTCTGCAAACTTGTCAGACTTGGAGATCACAAAAAAAAAAGCTAAAGGTTGGTAGGGAGTCCCTGTCTCTGTCACTGTTCCAGACATACAGTAGTGCTCTGGGTTGGCTTCGTTAAAAACTCTCTGCATTTGAAACAGCTGACTTGGGGAGAGGTAGCAAACACGTTCTAAACACCAAAAGCATTACGAAAAGAGTAAGACTACATTCCAGGACAGGGCAGAGAACTGACAAATCTAAGTTTAATGCAGACAAGCGCAAAGCATTCCACACTTGTAGCGTGGATATACATTAGAAATACAGTACACAATGTGTGGTATCTGGTTCGAGAATAAAGGGGAGTTTTGTTTCTGTGTCATCTCCTTACCTACACAATCGTGTGAAGCTGTGAAAAGAGCCAGCAACAGCCCCTGCCCCCTTTATTTGTGTGAGCTTGCGTTTCCTACAATTGATCATATTCCTCCGTTTTGTTCTATTTTCAAAATTCATTAAAAAAAAAACTTTGATCCAAAAAGCAGACCAACAAAAGCTGGTGATATATTGTACTGTGAAAACCAATAGTAGAAAAAGTCACGCACACCTCTGTACACCTCATTATGGAAGGACTCCAGTTACAAAGAAACTTCGAATTTGGGAATCAGGAGAGACATTCCTTTCATATAGTCTTCCTGTTCCACAATTACTCAAACGTCTTCACCTCCTTTCCAGTTTTTACTGTGTACCTGAAAATGTTATTTTTCAGTGTAAGTAATTTTTGAGTTTTCAATCTTCAATCTCAGTTTACATTAATGAGTTTTGGACTAAAAGCACGCGTATTCATTAGAACATCAGGGAGCCTGCTATACAAGTCCTTACCATAGATATTGTATAGCATAATGGCAAAGAAACCTTTGAAATAATCAATAAGAATTGACCTAAAAAGTAGTCTCTGTCATTGGTCTCCATGGTTTTTACTCCTATTAGAGGAGCTATTATATTTCTGTTGTACAGCTGCCAAAATGTGTCATACTTAGTCAGAGTAAAACACAAGGAAGTGGAGAAACCTGTGGCTGGTGGTGAGTTTTCAGTTAATTATTTATTCTCCAGGAAGTACAAACACTAAAAAAAACAACATTAAAATTGATTTTTTTAAAAAAAGCAGCAAAAATGTCAAATGAAACTCAACGGAGGAAAGGATTTAAATGGTCCACTTTCCTCAGACAATACGCTCTATGACCAATGTTTATAGTCACAACAGATCCACCGAACTGCCCTTCATTTGACCAACATGTGACTACACTTCAAGCAAAGAAGTAGGCCTCATCTCCAGAGAAAACCTCAATTCACATTTTCTCATCCAGTATCCCTCCTAGGCTTGAACTTGAGAATTCAAAAGGAAACCCTATCCACAGCTCACAAATTTTGACAATCGTCTTCAGTGCACTCTAGATGCAGGTTCTTGGAAATTCGACAGAGTACAAGGTACACTCAATGCCTGGAAGGATAATGTTGAACTTTATCTGTAAAGTGCTGTACTGTAGTTTGAGTATAGCTGGGAATTAATTATCTGACATGTAAAGCATTTCATTTGCAATAATAAGTTATAAGTTAAAACGCTTTTAATAGTCCAAAAGCATCTAGACAATAATGCTTTCAGATGTTTGCAGAAACTTGCACTTCGGCAAAGACAAATGTCCAGTGGTCTCACTCTCACAACAACCCAACCGGTCACAGTATTACCTCAGTAAGCACAGCAGCACTGAAGCACTGTGCCATAGTTCAGATCACGCACGATGAAACAGTAAACAGACATGACAACACTCTTTCAGTCACAGACTGAAATTTGCATACAATTTGCTTAGACGTTATTTAGTAGATCAGAGCTTTATTTCCTGGAAATTGTTTCCTTCAGCATACTTCTTAAAGTCTCTAATATACAGTATTTCTTTATTTAGTGTCCTTCAGTGCCCATGGCACCAAGGTTAAATGGCAAGAAGCCTGCCACCTCTTTACAGTTTACATTGCAGAAAGTGCTGCATAATGTATGAAGCAAAACATGACAGTCTTCTCACACGTGCAGTGTTGAAACCTGCATTGGTAAACACTAGCTAGAAGCCAAAGACAAAATCTGATTCACATACATATTAAGTTTCCTCTGCTCTGTTGTAGAAACAACATTTAAATCTGATTTAAAGGTTAGTAACAGAACAGTCTTTCAGACAAGTCCAAGGGAAAGTACAAAAAACAGTCCACCTCATTTACTGTAGCTTGCAAAACTAAGGAAGTTCCTGCCGCTGTTATTAGGAAAAATCATTTCCAAATAGTAAAATGTAATTAAATCAAATGTATCAGTATCTTCATGTTACTTTTAATCTGTCTTCACTTTACGCATAAAACTATTTTTATAATTATGAAGAGTCTGATGGTGATCACTGCTAGTACTGGTATACTGTTTATCTCCCATCACACCATCACATCACTTTCACTGACCAGCTGCCCTATTTATGGGAAGCACTAGGCACATGAAGGGATACACCCCGGACCCCTTAGGAGACGCAGGTCCATCACAGGGCACACACAGACACAGACAGGCACACACTCACACCAGGGCCAGTCTCAAGAAGCCCATTAAAATCTCAGCATGTTTTTGGACTGTGGGAGGAAACAGGAGCACCCAGAGGACACCCATACGAACATGGGGAGAACATAAAAACTCCACACAGAGGGCACCCAGGGAACCGAACCCAGGGCAACCTGGCCGCGAGGCAGCAATGCTAACCACTGTGCACAACGCCTCAGCCTGACTGTTTATCTAAATAAACATAATGATAAAATAACGACCTCAGATCATAGCAGTTCCATATTGGATTTAGGTATTGTAATTTTTGGAATATTAAAAAGTAAATGTTCTACAATCAGAAGACAATCCGAAGTCCCAAACTGAGAATTCCAATTCAATTTTTTATGCCATATGCCATTAAGGTATATGTAACTCAAGTCACTACATTTTTACAAAGAGAACATTGTCATTTTCTCCAGTTTTAACATTTATGCAGGGAAGAAGAGACATTGCCCAAAGCCTGGAGTTCTCCAGTACTCAGATCTGGTGCGCCTCTGCATCTGTCATCTGAGCTGGAAATATGAAAATCAGCAGTGATAATTACAGCTGAGCAACACTATTTCCCTAGCCACGTACAGAAGCTCAAGTTTTGACCAACAACAGATTGTTATCAGTTATAATTGTAGAACTTGCCTCCCTGTACTTCCTGCTCAGCTTTCAAAACCAAATATACAGCCAAAGCCAAGTTGGTGCGATGATTCTTAAAGAGGTCGGTCCCTGTGTTCCCGGTACTCTCTGTGTCTGACCTATGCTGCATTTCCTCATAAACTCCCAGGTCTGCCAGGCACCCAGGAGCTCTGATTTACCTGGCGGTTAGACTCAGTGGGAAAGATAAAAGAAAACATGTCTGGGTCCCTTTGTTCAATTCCCAGCCTGGGATGGTATCTGGAGTTTGCATGCTCTCACCATGTTTGTGTGAGTTTCCTCCAGGTACCCAGTTTCGAGTCACAGTCCACAGACATACAAGTAGTCTAACTGGCCTCTGTGAAACTAGTCCTCGTGTGACCGTGTTTGTGGCTGTGTGTGCACTGGCATCCCATCCAGGATGTACCCTGCCTTGTGCCCGTTGCTTGCTGGGATAGGCCCCAGCTCCTCCGAGACCCTGAATTAGAAGAAGTGGTTAGAAGATGGATGAGTGGTTTTTTCCCCATCGACCAGGCTCACCATACAAACCTGCAAATCACCACCTGGAGTCGCATGCTTCAGGTGTCTGGCCCCACAGGCCTGGCAAGTCTCTTCATCACCATGTGGTCCAGGACTGTGAAAACCCACCTGAGCTAGCCCACAGCTCACTCAGTGAAAGAAACCTGATCTTTACAGCATCCAAGGATTCGGGTTTCTTCTGGCTTAACCCTCACACAAGGAAATTCACTAGTTCTGAGATCTTTCTGAAGAAACAACCCCCTTCTCAGGCTAGCTCACAGTACCAGCTCTGTCCAACTCAAATCTTTATACACCCACTTCCCTATATGTGATGTGCTAACACTAACCTGTTCTTAATTGGAATACAACTAAGTTAATTTCATGCTCCATGTGTGTCACACACACCTGAAGACGTCCCAAAGCTGAAATGTTTGCTTTACTTCTCAGCGTAGGATTAACTGTTACTTGTTCTTCAGCAGCTTAAAGACTGAAGTACCCACATCTATTTCTAAAATTTACTGTTTTTCAAAAATGAAGAGTTCCTCTCTAATTCAACATAAAAAAACAGAAGCGAGGGGGAGAAACTGCTAGAGCAGGGTGTTGGGATTCATCAACAGGCTGATTTTCTAAAAGTCTTTGCTCCACTTCTTCCAGCTTTTAAAACTAGCAGGGTCAGTATTTTGCCCGCACACAAATTGCCTGTTCCACAGTTAATGAATCAGATAGATAAATAGCCCACAAGAAAAAAAAGATCCTTACTACTTCAGTGAGAGGCAGTTTGTAAAGCCACTGGTACAATTTCCCATTCTTTCAATAGCTGAGTCAATAAATAAATAAACTTGTGCTCCTACTGTACTGTAACTTCTTTCCTTGTATTTGTCATGTATTGGTATTCAAACATGCAACTGCAGGGCACTACCTCTCTGCTCTGCATTAGAATGACAGGTGTTCCTGCTTTTTATTTTCAGTAGTTTGCCTTGGCTACATAGCACTACATCATGGTTACGGCCATTAAACCAATGTACGGTAATCACACACTTCTGAAATGCCTGCGAGATGACTGTATGATTCTTTTAGAACACTAAAGTCATTAAAACATAGTGTTATCTGCTATACAAACATACACTGTATCTAACACCTGTGATTGTTTTTGGTCCAGCACAAAAACTGGTAACACGTGGATAACTACAGCCATAAAGCAACCTAGAACTAAGAGCCTATTCAGTAACACAGGCTTCAAGTGTCAGACTCAAGTGAACAAGGAGAAAGAGTCTGAAGAGAACAGGAACATTTGCCGACGCAGTAAAATTCTGCTCGCCGGGCTCCAAAGTTTTATTAACAAATCATCCACCCCCAAAAAACTGTTAACAGCATCTTAACCCCATGAAAAAGAAATTGTTAACACAAGCTCAGATCTCTGGTTTCGCAAAATGAAGGAATTTTTATGAAGCTGCGGAAAGTTCATTGTATCTGTTCCCGAGAAGTGAGTGACACGCAGGATGTCAAAGCTTACTCTCCTTTGTTCCAAGCACCAGATAACAATGCCATACTTCATCATGGAAACATCCACTGCATTCCCATTCAAACAACCCAGATTCCACTGTCACAGAGCTCACGAAACCCAAATAAAAACACTGATAACTAAATGCCACCCTTTGATGCTCACAACACTGCACACCTCTCTCTAAATGCGTAATCACCTCTGAGCAGACTGATTCTGAATTAATACCAGTTTCTCCTGTCTTTTACAGCTCACTGCATTGACCTTCAGCTGTATTCAGCGGCTACTGATATAGTGATAGTCATCTGGAGACAATAAAGCTATTGAGCACTGGAGAAAAGACAGATTCTTAGTGACATTGGACATCCTATAACTCACTGTAACTCTTTGTGCCTGGAATTAATATGCAAGATTCATTATAAGGCAATACATTGCGCTCTTTTTTTGCTGGGTTAAAGATGCACATGGCTTTTTATTTTCTCCGTATGGAACACAACAGTGTACTTCATGAAACGAACTGTGCTCTACCATTGTGAACTGAAGATGAACTAGGAACAGACTCTTTCCCAGAAAAAAAACAAACCATATTTGACTACTGCTTTTCCCATGCAGACTGTTATATCATTAGATCAAAAACTGTCAACACCAATAATGACTTAAATCTTTAAAACATACTTGTATTAAGAAAAGATTTGCAAATTGACAATTTCTCCTGAAATAATTAGACATTTCTTAACAATTAAAATTGTTCTACTGCATTTTACTGAATATTATACAGTATTTAATTTTCTTAATAGAGATACAACTACAGTGTATGGACCATGTGTTTACAGTTTCTGTGCAGTGTAAGATTTAATGTCCAATGTAAGGAGATCAAAACCTAGAGAAGATGTAATACTTAGCTGTACGAAAAAGTATGATCAGACTGCAGACAGATTGTATAATGTCTGCTTTATGCAATACTAATGTCACAAGACATGAGAGGAAAAGAAATCACATGAACAAAACAATTCAGTAAAAACATACAGCAATGACCTCAACCTATTAAACACAAAAAAATTCTGGACACTAACACCACACATTATCAGCTGACAGACATCTGAAACAGGCCTGAACTATGTTCATATTAGTTACCATAACTTTAAAAAGGAAATAAATTGTTTCTAAAAAATAAAACACAACATTTTCTGTTGTGGTAGAACTCAAAGGAATTCAGGGTATCCGTGTATCATCGATGGGCAAGACAGGGCATGTAACCAGTTTGTAGGAACTGCAGGTGTACTAATAGAGCAGAAATCATTACATTTCATATGTTTTAAACACTGGGCACAATCGTAAACACACATAATTGCGTCACACAAGTGTAATACATATCTGTTAATATTTATTTAAGCATGACATCCAGTACATGTTTACTGAGCACTCCTTCCTTTTAGAAAGCAGTAGATTTCTAGCGAATTTAGTCATGAAAGACACAGCATGTGAGAAATCATTTTTGCAACAGCCTGCAAGAGCAGAGTTTTGGGGAGACAGTGGAGGGCAGTGAGAAACGGGGAGTCCTGATGGTTGCCCCCAGCGAGGGAAGAGGCAGGGCAGGCTGGAGGGGGAGAGGCCACAACACACCAGCCAGCAGGTAAAAGAGGATCTAAGGCGAGGCAGGAGAAAGGAGGGAAGAAGCGAACGGTACACCGAGACAAGACCTGGAAACAAGCAGGTCATGCAAACCACTGGAGAGTCCAGTTCATACACATTTAGTCCAAATAGCTGAAAATACTCAGAGCGTGATGAAGGTTTGCATAACATCCTAAAATTTGTCAAAGCCCCAAAACGACGGAACTCTTACAGACTTTAAAATCTAAATATACAAAATCTAAAAATAAAATTAAACCTCAATGTTAGTGCTTCACATGGCCCTGACTGACTGCATAATTAGTTGACTTTACTCATCCACCTATCAAAACAACTGAGTATGTTTAAACGGTGAAGCGTGAACAAGACGAAACACGTGAAAACTACATACAGTAGGGGTGCACTTAAACAGAGAAGAGGAGGCACTTCTTTACTCAAAGGCTTGCAAGGGCGTGGAACAAGCTTCCCAGCCATGCTGTTGAATCTGATAATCTGGCTTTTTTAAAGGTATAGCTAAATGAGATACTGGGATTAATTAACAAGTGATTTAATTAGTTCCTTACTTCCACCGTAAAAAAGCACCACCTACTGTAGCACTGCATTTCTTTTTAAAACCTATCCCCCTGCTCTTCCTGGGGCTTTAAAACAAGCCTCGTATGAACAAGCTGATAAGCAAATAAATGATATCTAATTCTCATCCTTTGAAACCTTATTTGACCCATGTGTGAACAACTGAGGCTCGGAACTCCACTTTAAAAGGAATAAGGAAAAAGGACTCTTTTCCTTGTTCAGAGATAGGTGTGCAATCTATACAGTAGATACAGTAGATGCCACAATCTTTTCCATTATTAACAGAGTTGCAGCCTACTGGTGCTTAATTGCATTAGATTGGTCGGTTTATAGCCCAGCTATAAATGTCACATTCAAACTTCAAATAGTAGCTTTCGACACTTTGTATCCTGAAAATACCAGTGTGTATTGGACATCTACTGTATAAATGCTGCTTATACTGTAACTGTTTACGGTTGCCCCACAAACCACTTGCTTCGTAGCCTGAAGCGGCAAGATAAACTTGTGTTCTCTTTCTGGCAGTTGTTTCTATACCAGTAGACTTACATTTCTTGAAATGGACACAACAGTAGAAAGTGGTAGATCACGCCTTTTGTGAATACTGTTATAGCCAGCCTTCAAGCTGTAGAGGACAATGCCTGTTTGCCTGCAGTCTTCAGAGAGCTCTTAACCTCACCCCTGATGGTGCATGACACTACTGAATGTCTTCTGTGTATCAGCTCCTTTTAGATTGCAGGGAAACAGAGAAGTGTAGAGTGTAACTGTAAAACTTTGAAATTCTTCTACTGCTAAACTGTAATTATGGGTTACATTCATGTAATAATGTGCTGTATGATTTACTTTTTAAGTGAAACACACAAAGTTTTTGTTCTTATTTCATCATAAATGATGAATCAATAAATCTGGAGTTCATTGTACCTTTTCTTTTTTTAAGAAAGTTTGTATACATTTTTATTTGGGGGGGGTTCTTATCAATACAAATGTGAAAATACCAAAACATATCAAAAACCCATAGGTTTTTCTATGACATTCTGTTCCTGTTATAGCATTTCTGCTGCCATCACTACACTTAAATCAAAATGTTGTCAAAATGTAGATACTGTATACTGAAACCACAGGCTCAAAAACCGAAATGTTTTCAGTGTTGAATTAATCTAGCTCCACACTTAAGCCTTATCAAAATATTTTCCTAGTTAATAAGGACAACCTCATTGTAGTTTCATTCAGAGCTCATATACAGACCATTCTGATTTTAACATTAAAATAAAGGTTTTGAAGTATTAATGTTTTCTGAGGGTCTAAATGTGTGTATTAAAATAACTATCAGGAAGATACAGTAAGTGAGTCTTTCTCAATGAGTTTAAGAATGGATGTTAAGCCCAGTGAACAATGAAAGTTCTCCATTCTGTAGTCATACATAAAAAGTTTGGTTAAACTGATAGACTAAGGTTTCTAGTATTTTCTTAACTTTTCGAGAGGATATATCAGATAAAAGTGTGGTTTGGTGTAATTTGTGCCATACCTTTAAATTTGGCACATACATTTATGTCGGGAAGTTTTAAACTTCTTATTGTTCCTTATTCCCTTCAGAAAATAGTCATGAGTTTGATTCACATGATGTGGAAACATATTAGGCCAGATGGAGAAGGAACATTTTATATCACCTGATATCTGCTGTTATTCAATGTATTAATGCAAGTTGCATCATTATGTATTCCACCACATATGTATCTATTACAGTGTATTTTACATGATATCATATATTATTATATCTCTATTCCAGCAGAAAGCAGCTTCATAAAGGCACACAAATGTCAATAAGAGGAAACAGCAGGGGAACAAATGTCTGTATTACTTCACCTTTACAATTTCTAGATCACAACTCACTTCATGAGATCAGAGAGTCATGCAAAGTATATCAAAAGGATGTGCAGTCAGTGCCACCAAAAATAACAGGAAAATGCAAATGACTGAGTACTCCTGTAACACCTCACAGCTAAAAAATATCAACAGTTGAGCTACCACATTAGTTTCTCATCAAGTGAGTTTCTCATTATGTTCCATTTTCTATGCAGTGTGATGGGAGTTTATATAGCCTTTTGCCAAATATTGAAAAAAGCATGAAAAACCATTGCTGTTGCATTATTTCTAGCCCATGCAATGCAGACCTAAGTCTTACTTATGCTAGTGCCACCCAATTGTTAATACCTTAAAGCACAAAGTTCTTTAACTTTGCTCTCTAGTGTTGCATAATCACAAACCCTAGTGTTTGGTTTTCACTGTACAAAGACAATACACTGGTACAACATCAATGGTTTCTGATATTTCCTTCTAGATTAGGTTTAGATAACCTTTTACATCCCCATTGCACGTACACAGAATTGTGTGCCCCTGCTTCACTTCCCCTGAGCAATTCCAGTCAACAAGCTTTGGAAAAGTCTTTTCAGAAGACAGAGTACCATCACGGGAGAAACAAAGAAGAATTGCAGAAATGTATAGAATAAATTTAAGCAGCAAGTAAAAATTGAGTAACAGGAAACAGGTGACAGGTGAAACATAAACTCCTTTTATGTGCACCCAGGAACCCAAACTAGCTGGGTGAGAAAACAAAGCAGGGTTTAAAATGCTAGATACATTCAGAAAAAACAATGATATTTTAAAATGTACACAAAGCACTCTCAACATCAGCATTGTGATTTTATAAGCCTTACCAAGTTTAAATTCAGTGAGCAGGAAATGTGGTGGAAAGCTCAGAAATTATCTGTTGTGAATGGCACAAGTTTCACCAGACAAATGGTAAAATGTGTAGTCTGTCCTGTAACTTTCATTATCTACTCACTATTGAAAGTTGTTTTCTAGCACGAGAGGAACAAATTACAATAAACTGCAGACATGCTCAGTTTAAAAGTCCTCCCGGGCATTTTCTTAATGACTGGTTTCTATTTTCTTCTGGTTTTTTCTTTGTCCTGCTGAAAAGGGCTCACACTGACGAGAAGCAGTCTGCTCAGGTCGCCACTCCGACGAGCGGACTCCCTTCACTGCAGCAGCAGGCACATCCGCCGAGACAGTGGGCTGACTGCTCAAGACAGCGCAGGAAGCCAAGCTTCAGTAAGGAAAACTAGCACTTGAACCAGGTATCACAGCTAGTAACTCACTGCCCTACATCTGCAGACAGGCTGTGACTGTACAGTGTGCTCTACAGAGAAGCAGACTTACTTCAGTGAAGATCTGGATGTGTACAGAGAATTCGAATTCCTGTTTGTGTTGACTAATCTGGTTCTATAGAAAACAAATGTAAATGATGGATATGGTGGGAATTATATATGTGAGTCTTCAATTTGCCTTCAAGACTTGAAGAAAACAGCACCTTTTACATTAGCAGTAATTAATCATCGCTGGCTTTTTCTTTGTGTTATAACTGAACTGACAATAAGCACTGTAACTGGCATAATGCCTTACGGAATATCAGACATCTCACACTCATCATAATGCTCACACATTGCCAGTCATGTAAAAGTACCACCTGTCCACAATAATAACAAATAACAATTCAAATAACATCCATGTACTCTTTGCAAAATCTAGGATACAAATACAAAGTGTGTTTGTGAGCACAATTAAAGGATAGAATCACAAGCCTTAGCTACAGGCCTAAAGGACCAGTGGAAAGGTACACGTTTCTTAACTCTATTCCACCCTGAGATTGCAGAGGGAAGAACCTCTCTTCCCTTCTTAAAATCGGACAGTTTTAGTTTTGGTTTTGGTGGGTATCCCCACACATACAAGATGCACAAGATGGGTTCAGAAATTACTGTTGAGAGCACATCAGCCTCTGGAACACATTCGCTTCTTGGGAAACTGTAAACACAACCCACCCTTGCTATCACACATACACAAGCGACTAACTGACAGACTTATTGACTTTTATAACTTTTTGGCTCTGGTGTAAAATTCGCTTTAATTTTTTTCCAACTGCAAATATCACTGCAGAGAAATTTTCACAAGTTTAAACATAAAAATATGGTGATACGGTACATACTATTTTCACATCTATCTAATCTTATTTGATTTGTAGCAAGTCTTTTCCACTGAGGGTGGCTGAGTAATTGAAAAAAAAAGAAGCAACACTTATCCAGTCTTGTTGCAGTTAATGGTTAGAAGCAGATGGTTCATTTAATCAGGGTCATTAACGAACTGAATATCGAGTCACTTCACTAAGCGAATCCTTTAGTTTTCAATTCTGGTATAAAACGGTTAGTCTAACATGATAAAAATGTAACAGTCATTAAGCAATACAGGAGCAACAGAATAGACTGAAATACTGCAATACTAAAAATATGTTGAATTCACTATTGATAATCAGAGGTAATACATTACCCATTTGGTCTGAATTGCTTTGTTATGAATATAGAAGAATGGCAGAATCACACAATTTTACTGTCCAAAACTTAATGAATATATCTATTTTGAATGAATGTATTTTAAAGCATATATTACATACGTATGAATTAAAAGGTTTGTTTAGTGGACTAAGACCTGAAATTGTTTCACTTTTGACATTTGGCACAAGCCTGCAGGTTGTTAGAAATCCACCCAGAATGTGAATATTGACTTTAATAATTGAATGTAAAAGAAGCGGTTAGTTAATAAAACATATACAGTATATAAAAAATAATCTAAAAATGTGATACATTAGCCATCCATCATCAGGATTGTGCCAATACAAGGAAAACCTATTTAATATTGCCAGTTCTGGTCAATACATATGGTAAATTCTGAACTTGCATGCTGGTCTCTCAGAGGTGTCTGGTCCATAATCAAGTGTTGCACAATGGTCTCATACTGACCATACATACTGAGAGTAAACAGAATAATTGGTGTTTAGAAATTACATGGCCAAACAAAAATTAATCTTAACACAGGAGGATTGAAGACCAAGAGGCTTGCATAATATATGCCAGATTTAATATACCAGATGGAATTCCAGACAATAATATTCAAGACAAAGACGTTTTGAAATAACATATTTCTTCCGGCACTCATGTTACAGATCTAAAATCCGTTCTTTTGTGTAATGAGAGAATTATCTGTCATCCTATCCCATTTCAAAGGTTCTCTTCCCATAATTTATTGCATTAAAAGTGTATGGCTACTATCGCCAAATTCAGCTATAGAAAAAAAGCATGGTTTTCTCTGGTAAAGGAAAACCATGTGATCTTGGAAATACTTTTCGAGCACAGCACTGATATACAGTAGCTGTCTTACTGTCTGAAGAGCAGTGAGAGTTTGAATATATCCAAGCTATGAAGAAACCAGCAAGGTCAAGATGAAACGATTCTTTTTTAAAAACCTTTTGCTAAACATCTTCAATTTTAATGACATATTATGAAAATATACAGTATATACATATTGTATGAAATATAGATAAGAACATAGAAAATTATTATCTGTACGTCATGAGCTTACTATTAAATTGACTGAGAAAAAGCATGCCCTTAGCAGACACACACTGCAAATTTATCCAAGGTCTTAGATAAATACTAAGTGTATTATTATTATTATTGTTATTATGAGCAATAATAATGACCGTATAATATTATTGGTGCTGATGACAACAACAGTCCATCCATTTGTTAGGTACTTCATCCAATTGAAGTCTAAAGGGTCCACCAAAAGGTGCAAAGAAGGATACTGTACACTCTGGATGGGACACTAGTCCATCGCACACACTCACACCTAGGGCCGATTTTCCCACAAGTCAATTCACCTACCAGTGTGCCTTTGGACTGTGGGAGGAAATCAGAGCACCCAGAGGAAATAAACACGATCACCGGGAGAACAGACAAACTCCAGGTCCGTAATTGAACCCAGGGCCACAGCACTGTGAGACAGCGATGCTAACCACTGCCGCATCCAAAATAAGTCATATTAGTAATAATAACCATTGTTGAAGAATTCTGAATAAATACATTTATCCTATTTACAATACAACGCTCTTGTCATTTCAAAATTCTTTTAGTTTCATGAAAGTATCTTAAGTTCTTTAAGCTGATGAATGGCCTACTGTCTACTCAGATGTGTACAAAGCATTTCATGAACTGAAATACGAACAATAAAGCTGCACATACGTTTCTCCAATTAGCCTTTACATTTCTGCAGTTACCATCTTGTCTGAATGAGACATTTTGCTAGGGCGCAAGTTTCAAGCGTTAAGTTATTCTCGTACCTTCAGTCCACAGGAAAGTGCCGGTCAAAGCACAGACATAAAGTGAAGTGAAAAACGCGAGTTTGGCAACAACGCTTTAAAAGAAAAAAATGAACTAAATGACAGAGATTGTCACGTAGAGGAGAGAACGCTACACATGCAAAAAATTACCTTCAGTTACCTCTGCAACAGGTGCAACACACGAATTGTCACTTTACAGACACTGTAACCATGACAAAGTATTAGACGAGGAAAAGAACGAGGAAAGTAATAAACCGAAGGTTTGTCTTACCGGTAAAACGATCATCAAAATAACCAGTAGTTTTAGCTTAATGGTTTTTGTCAAAGTTAGTTGTCCCATGATGTGGAACAAATTGGAAGTTACGATTGTGTTACTTTTTGGATCGTCCTTGCATGTCATCTGTATGCGTCTTTTTTCGTTTCTTTCTCTTCTTTTTTTAAAAACAACACATTTTGAAAATGATAAAATAAAATGCAGAACTGTCTTCGCCTCGCGATGTCTTCGTCTCTCGCAATTCCACGCTAGTAAGGAGAAATGTTTAATTTGAGGAAGAAAGTTTTTTTTTTGTTGTCGTCTGGGTGGAGCAATGACAGTCTCGAAACGTCATGTTAAACTTACTGTTTTGTGAATGTCAATGACCCGCCTCGGGCATTATTTTTTTTACACCCTCATCCCTACTTGTTTCGCCAGTTCCTCGTTCCTGTGAAGCCAAAACTAAACTACGATGTTAAATCAAGCCTTTCGCCGGGAAGAAAACGTGCCTCCTTGGTTTACATTCCTAGTGGACTTCAGAGGAAGTTGGGTCATCCCACATTCTTTCACTAACTTCATTAAATTCGGCCAAGACAGCGCAGATCACAAGCATCACTCTTTTAGAACACACCGCTTTACAGCCCGGTCGTGTTCATCTCTTGACTTTGTGCAGTGTTCGCCTGCAGTTTCTTAATTGAATTATACAACATTTTCAACGTAATTTCCTTTCTTAGTATCGCTGCCTTTTCCCATTTTTTTTGGAATTCCTTTGGAATGCGAAAAAAAAGATTGTTCCCTGTTTTGCTATTTCCTGTTCCCCATCTTGCAATTGCATCCAGTTATCTTTGTTATTTATTTACCTTTTATTATTTTTGCTTTTCACACATGTGCATAAACATGTTTAATAAAACAAGCAAAAATGCATCTCAAGTTAAGATCAGTGAGATGGTCTGTAATGCATACTGTACATTGATATCAGCACTTGGTAGATACATTATAAACATTGTGATTATATACAGTACATCCAGTATGAGTCTACAGTATGTTGGTGTTCACATACTGTACAGTTGATATCCTGCTTTATTAATTAATTGTTCTTGAAAAGAGTTCTTACTACCCCTCCAGAGGTGCTGTAGTGAATGAGGCTATGTGATTGCACTTATTATGAAGAAGCAATTAACAGAAAACTGTTTAAATGACAATGATCTAGTAATGTGCCACACCATCTCACAAGCCTGTAAGCAATTGGGTCACAATCATTTGGGTCAGACCTAAGTGTCGGTCAAGATTCAGTCATGCATGGCTGGATCACTCAGTTTATAACAGCACAAGGGCCTTTGAGGTATTCTATCTTTTTTATTTTGACAGGCAAAACTTTTGTTATACAACACAAGCATATAAAATATAAAAAAGTTTTTAAACAATCTGTCAAAGCGTGTCATTGAAAATTCAGCGTATTGAGTATTTTGAATACAATGCTGCATTGTGATATTGAGTTTTGAAAATTATGCGGCATTGTGAAGCACTATTGCATGTGAAAATGATGTGACAATTCTTCCAGGAACTAAAAACTTCTCACCCTTCATAATAAATATGATGACTCCATATGTGATACAACACATCAAGATCATTTCTGAACTTGCAGTGGTTTTAAAGTCTGACTTTATGGTTGCTTTATTAGGGCTGATTTCTAATGTGAAACCTTTTGTAAAAGAAAAAAAGAATAGCATATTTTTGGAGGGATACATGCTAATTCATCAAAACAGGCTAATCCAGGGACTCTGGCCAAAATTCAAATTCTCCCCCAGAGAGTGACATTCTCAGATCAGGTCCAGTGTTTCTAGGATTCCTTGCAATACCAAACCTTCTGCATAAATCCTCAGGACTCACTCACGTAGGAGAGTGATGTATCTTTCTGAGTTTCAAGCTCTGCTATTTGAGAAAATATTTTTGAGTTCCAATTCACTGAATCTGGGGCCTTTGTGTTTGGATAAGAAGAATAGTCTGCAAGCATTCAGTATTTCAGAAGTATATGTGCAAAGCCCATGATGAGCTCATGAGGTTCATTGCCTGAGTACACCCGAGGTTCAACCAGTCAGCCGCAGGTCAGCTGTCTTGGCTTGATGGTTCAGCTGCAGTGGTTTAAAGATGAAAAAACAGAAAAGATGTAGATACATACTGTAGACCTGTATATACTGTATAAACTAAAAACATTGTCTTCTTTATTGTTATTATTTGGACAGATTGTTTTAACCAGACATACAAATATCTCAATGTAAAATACAATGTGCTGCATTGCCAGTAAATTAATAAAAAAGACCTGCTGCAATAATACACAGTGCTGAATTGGCATATGAAGAAGTCCAGGACACAATGTATTGTAAGTAATAAAAATGAGAAATCATGCATGCATGATACAATCATTCAGGGACAGGCAAAGTCCACAAAGTGGTAACAGAAGCTGATTCTTTCAGCTGTAGGGCGTGAGCTGGATTCCCTTTCCTAAGTTAAAGAGCACAATCATTTTTGTGTGTTTGTCCTTGGGGTCAGATCACAGTGATGTGTTGCGTTATAGGAAACTATCCATGTCTCTTAAGCCCTCCATCCGTAGGTTTGGCAAGCAGAAATGTACACAGCCTGCATGAACAGACACAATTCTGGTTCAAGTGACAGGAACGACATTGATTGGCTGAGGTAACTGTGATGATACAAATTAGCAGAACAGTTTCAGGGGTACAAAAGTTATTTTTTAAATATCTAATTTTCATACATTGATGATAGTCTTTATCTCCCAAACTTCAATATTGCCTTTCTACAGTTTCTATTTCTCAGTCTCAAGTTGTGGAGCTAGAATATGTCCATATGTACACAGCTGGATGAAAAACTGAGTTAATACCCTCTAGTGGTCAAGAGTGAAATTTATGTTTTAACTATAACATAAAACTGATTTTACCATGTCTGGTTACAGTCTCAGTGGGATTTATGTCAATTTGAAACACAGGATTTTAACCAAATATTTTATCAACTTTCAGTGAAGTCTTACTTACAAAACAATATTACTTTTCCTACCAAATCTACTCTTGATTCTGTTTAATAATTCATCCTTGGAGGACAACACCTAAATACCTACAGGTTGCGTTTTTTGTAACCTAAAATCTATCATTTGTAATGCCGTTCACTGTTTTTGTGTTACTATTCACTGTCGTCAGTGAAACCATTATAGAAATATGATTTGAAATTGCTGCTAACAGACGTTTCAAGTCTGGCTACTGTTCTTGAAATAAGATAAGATCACTTAATTGGCCATATGCAATTTCTTGTATTAGGAATTCGTCTTTTCACATACCTCAGCTTTCTCTCCATGAGACACACAGACAGGGAGAGAAGCTGGGGGTCAGAGTGCAGGGTTGGCCATTTATACTGCACCGCTGGAGCAGCTGGGGTGAAGGGCTTTGCTCAGGGACCCAACAGTGTAGGATTCCTCTGCCGGCCGCAGGATACAAACCGGCAACCTTCCAGCCACAGGCGCAGATCATTAGCCACAGAGCCACGGCACTCTAGTGGGCAGTGGGCAGATTCAGTTTGAAATTTTAAATTGTCTCCACTCAACACATATCAGAGTCCAAAATCCTCTCATTCAAACAATCTCGTTATGTCCCAAATCACTCCTGACCTTGGTCCTCAGAGCCCCTGTGTCACATACCGCTCTGTCCAGTTAGAATGCAATTTCCCCCGTCTGGACTGTAGTCAGATACTGCAGCCTTTGTGATTCTGGTGGTTAGGAGCCTGAGGCGATAGAAACATGCTGGATTAGACGGTTCCCTGGATTAAAGACTTTATTGAACCTAAAATGTAGAGACAAAATATCAAATAAAAAAAAATTGCTGAACAATACTGACATGACTTAATTTAGTGTCAGTCGGGGAGTGTGGCATCATGGCCGTTAACAGTACCTCTTCACAGTGTTGGGTTGGACTCCAGATTGAAGTGCCTTCTGCGTGGAATTTGAATTTCCACCTCGCGTTCATGTGGGTTTTTGCTGGGTGTTTCATTTTCCCCCTTTCTTCCAATCCCATGCTAGCGAAGTGAACTGGTGTACAGTATCTTAATTGTGTGTGTGAGCACTGTGACAAACCAGCATCCTGTCCAGGCTGCAACCCTGCCTTGGGCTCAGTGCTTCTGGGACAGGTCATGAGAAGCCTTCTGCTAATGGATGGAAGAATAGTAGAATTGTCATCACATGCTTAAAATGTCCTTGCTCTTAAAAAAGTTTTGTTTCTTCAGTTTTCAGACAATGTTAGTTAGCTTCTGTTTTTCTATTGGGAAGTGGGTATTGAATTGGATTTACCCAATTTTGCATTTTGAAAGCCTGTGTATATATGTTGTGCCACAGTACCTTTTGCAATAATAAGATGAAGTAATCTCAAATATTATGATAATAATAGTCAGTGACACACAGGTCGTTTACAATTATATTTAGTCATTTTAAAAATACTAAGTGCAGTACTTTAAGTCAAACTGTAAGACCTCTCACGCTGCCATGTGCAGTTCGCTCTGTCACAGAGAAAGCACGCTCTGGTACTGAGAGGGTCTGTGTGGAGAACAGGAAATTACTCTTCAAAACCGCAGCAAACAAACATCACAATAGAGCTAACAATGACAGAAAGGGGGAAACAATACTGCAAACTGCTCGGGCCACAGAGAAAAACAGCATTAACAGCAGCAATTCTGATATGTCTATTGAAATCTGACCACTTCTGGGCCAAGACTCTTATTTTCAGAGTAAAAACTTTCATATTCCTAAGAAATGTTATTCATATAATATTTTATGTCATGTTAAATTAAACCTCCAGATGTCTTTTGTTTTTAAACTAACTCCCTGTACTGACCATTTCAACTTCCTCTCCTATGAGATTAAACTCTAATGACATTGAAGGGCCATGAACAAGAAAACTGCATTGTCTCTATCAGGCAAAGCTGAAAAGACTGATATTTTTTACAGTCTCAAGGTGAAGAAATCTGTACAAAGCATAACATTTTAAAACCAACAATGCAGATAAACTGTAACAAAGGAAACATGCCTTACTTGCAGAACACAGGCCATAGATATGAGAACAGGTTATCATCCAGGTCATCTCCATGCTCCAACTGAGCGCACTAATAGACTTTCAGCCATCAGTCAGAATAGCGTATGTTGACCCACAGAAACCGATGACTAACCACTTTGCTTTAGTAGCATCATTTTTACTCTTATGTATAGTGTGTCACCCATACAGCATAATTCTTTCTTTTGCATTTTTTGTATATTTTTATTATTTGTCTAAATCTTTTAGATGAGACAAACATACTGTATATTTTTTTGTAAAACCAGAGAAATTGAATTGTATACTGAACTATTTCCTTTACATTTGAGTGTCCAGAAAAACTCTATATAAGTGTAAGCAATTATTATTATTATTATTATTATTATTATTATTATTATTATTATAATTACATGGATATGAAATGTATGACTGTTCACTGGAAAATATAGAATTTTGTAAGCATGGGATTTTGGAGTTTGAGAGCAAGAGAGGAGGTGTCTATTAACTTTTCCAAAGTATAATTCACATAACATTTTAAATTTAGCTTGAATCTACAGTTCTATTCGACTGCATTCATATCCTTTGTTTTAAGCAGGTTTGAAACAAAGAGAAAGGTTTTTTTCTCAGAAGAGCTTATCAGGAAGTAGCTCTTAATAACCACAATACTAACCACAGAAAGTCATTCATTAGCTTGCAAGAGGTTATATTTGCCAAAAGAGAAAGAAATGGGTTCCAAATAAAAAAAACCTGTACATAATAAATGATCTCTCCTTCACCTCTGTATGGGTATTATATGAAGCATGCTTAAAGTTTCTTTATTCATTGTATGAATTAACCACCTACTGCTCTGTACCATATTTTTACTACTTGACTTTCCCCAAAGAAAAATTTAGACTACAGAACTAAATTATATCTACTGTATGCACTTGGTCCCAATGTAGAGGATCCCAAGATCAGTCATTAAATGAATGATGAACAGCTTTTCCTGTGATTATTTGTGTTGTTAATCTCCACAGTGAACTTCTGTGAAGATCGTTGAGTTGTGCTAATACTAGTTGTGGTAGCAATCATAATCATTTCTCTACTAATAATTCAAGTAATTAAAACAAAAAACAACAACAGGCAATGACATCTGTAGTTTTTTTCATCCTCACAAATGTGTAAATGATTTGGTTTTGGAGGATGTAAGGATATTTTGTGGAACATAATTGATTGTGTCAAGGTTCTCTTTTATGTACAGTATTTCACTTCTTGTTCCTCCTCTTTTACAGATGAGAGGCTAAAAGATGATCGAATGAATTTGCTCCATTAAAATTATTTAATAAAGATTAATTAAAAGGGACAGTTAAGGATTATATTTATCTTATATTGCATTTAAATATAATATAGATGTGGAAAAATCTTCGTCAATGTTAATATGACAGAAAGTAATAATCCTGCGTTTAACCATCTAAATCATTTGGGAACAAAGCCTCATCTGTCACAATGACATGGCCATGAGCCGTCCACCATTGTAGCACTAAAGACAAAGCAGTGATTTGAACAACCTGATATGCATTACATAAGATGACATTCCACAGGACACGGTTGTGTTAACAAGAGTACGTACAAGGCAGGAAAAATTTAACCACACACTGAAAACACCCTCAGATATGAAGGTGGGCCATTGCAGCTTACTTTGCAGGTTTTGCTCCACTCAGTGTCAGCAACAAATTGAAATGACTAGCGACCAGAGTCAATAGTTGTTTTGCAGAGTACATCTTAGATTGTAGCATAGTACAAAAAAGTACAATACATTCTTAAAAAAGTGAAGTATTTGTCTAGTATGCTGAGAAAGAGATTATCAGTTAAAGAAAATTAGAAATATAGAGGGTGAAAATTAAAAACATTATGGCAGAATAATATAGGACATCAGGTTTGAACTATATCACTACAGTCTAAGTCCAGTCCATGTGGAATACAATCAGCTGAGCTCATTTATAACTGATGGAACATTTGACCTATATCAAAATAGTCTAAGGTGTCTAAAGGTGACTAAAATAGTCATCTGAGCTCATGTATACCCAGAGGAACATGTGAACTATATCACCATAGTCTAAGGTGTAGAATACAGTCAGCTGAGCTCATTTATAACTGAAGGAACATGTGACCTATATCACTATAGTCTAAAGTGTGTAAAATAGTCATCTGAGCTCATGTATATCTGGAGAAACAATTAAAACAAGTTCTGATGCAGTCCCAAATGCAGAATAAAAAATATCACTTGAGATGTTTTGGGGAATGTTGACAAACGCATCTTATAAAATGACTCTCAAGACTTTTCCAGGAGTGAAGTTTAAGTCGCCTACCAAAAAAATCAAAAAGGTTCATATGTTCTGCTGAATTAAAAAAGTAATTAATTTAAATGTCTTAGATTGTCATCTTAATATGTTTTGGATGGGATCTGTACAACATTTATAGAGCCCAAAATAGCCAGAGATGTGCACTCACTTAATGCGACATGAAATTATAGATTGATAGTAGAGTTTCACACAGACTGTTCTCATACGTTATGAAGTGTGGGCACAACCTCATTGAACGCTACATACATGAGCTTTAAATTCAAAGTATTATAAGGAAATGCAAGAATTATTATGTTTATATTTGGCTGCAGTTGCTCAGCAATAGAGTTATTTTCAAAATCTGTCAGAAACTGAGGGTTAAAGTCCTTTCTGAATCACATTTAGATAAGATAAGATTACTTTATTAGCCATATACAATTTCTTGCATTAGGAATTTGTCTTTTCACATACCCCAGCTTGCTCTCCATGAGACACACAGACAGGGAGAGAAGCTTGGAGTCAGAGCGCAGGGTCAGCCATTATACAGTGGCCTGGAGCAGTTAGGGTGAAGGACCTTGATCAGGGGCCCAACAGAGTAGGATTCCTCTCCCAGCCATGGGGTTTGAACTGGCAACCTTCCAGTCACAGGTGCAGATCCTGAGCCACAGAGCCACCGCTCCACCCCGGGGCAGAGTTTCACTACTAGGGTGGAATTTTGTACTTCCTCTTACAATTATATTTTCAAAACAGAGGCATAAACAGATGGAACAAGGTCATAATTTACATATTTCTGTGTATTTCCTTTTGGTAATTGTTTTGATTAGTTTGGTGAGTCACACATTACTAATTTATTTAATGGACTCATCTGCTTGAAATCACAGTTAATAATCAAGTAATTTAGTTATTGGCTGCATATCTGCATAAAAGCCTTTCAGTTTCCTACAGATTAAATTACCTTTTCTAGAGTCAAAAAGTCTGCCCAGTGTAACTGAAAGGAGAAGATTTATCTGTGCAGTTTGTAAGATGTTGTTGTTTTTGTTGTTTGTGTCAGTGATGGAATTTGCTATCATCTTGTCAGTGAATTTAAGAGCAGCACCAGTTTAACATACAATATTATCACTAGCTGGAAATTGATTAAAGTGCTACAATAGATTGCACTATTTATCAGCCCTTCTGTCACAAACTATTTTAGGTGTGCATGGCTTTAGCTTTGAGAGAGAGAGAAAAAAAGAGAAAAATAGCAATAGCATGTCAGACAGACGATTGAATGACTGCTCCGGCAATAAGGACCAGCTACAGTACCTTCTCCTGCTGGTCAATGACACACCGTTGTCCCACTTGACCAGAGCAGAAGCCAGTCTAAACTAAGTCAACGAGGAGCCCATTAACCTCACTACTACAAATAAAAAAATGTAATTCTCAGTGCTCGACAGATTGATGTGAAAAACTTTGCTGAAGATGACATGATAAAGCGTAAATCCTAGTAAAAAAAATGTCCCTGTGCCCTCATTTCCTTCTGAGTAGATTGAATGTATGATCAAAGCAAATACCTCATTTCAATTTATCTATCATTATACGTCCTCAGCAAACACACACAATAGTATAGCCTGTTCAACGCTACTGGAGAAACCTTCAATGTTCACTTTCAAAGATCTCATTGTCCAGAAATCTGATATGAACACTGAGAAATTTGAACCCAGTAACCTGGAATTCTTGTTTCCTCCAGATTAATCAATTTATTTATACTTGCTGTGAGTCAGCAATAGTTTAACCAAAAAGAAGTGTTGTATAGAAGCTAAATGGGAAACACAAAAAAACAACAACATTCACAATCAGCTACATAGAACGTGATCCACTGTGTTTTCTTGGCTCAACACTATCATTTAGCTGCTCTTGCATGCTAGAGTTTTATAAGTTAACTTTATTGGGCTTCAGTCACTGTGATCGGCTTCAGGCTCAAGCCACTGGCAGATAGTTAATATGAGCTTATGTGGAGGGTATCTGAATATTTTCCAGTGGTCATGACAACACCCTTTTTAATCAATGGTGTTTCCTGGTGAAGTTCAGCCTTGTCTGTTTTACTTTGTCTCCTGAACCACCTCTTAATGGGTACTGAAGTTGCTCTAGAGTTCTGGCAATCTTACCATGGTAAATTTATCTTAAACTTCCGTGACTTATTTTTGTTTTTTATCCTGTCTTAGTTGCCAGTAATATGATGTACTACACTGGGTATGAGTTACTACAGAAAAACCTCTTTGTGACACATCTATTATAGTGCATTATAGGCATTTTTTGACGTAAACCTTCTTAAAAGTGTATGCTACAGGTATATACATAAATTGAGCTGCTTTCATTCGTTGTATATAGTGCTAAGAAAATGTAGGTGAACCCAACTCCTAGATTGGTCCTTCCTCTGTAAAATATAGTAAAATCTTTACGAAAGTCCTAAAAAAATTAAGATAACATGATGCATTAAATGCCTTACACAAAGAAATAAGATATATGATTAACAAAATGGTCCAACGGTAAATGTCATCATGTGAATTAATACGTGAACCCTAGATGCAGAAATTGGCGGCATTTCCTTCAGCAGAAATAGCTTCAACTAAACATTTCCTGTAACTGTTCTTCAGTCGCTCGACTTTTGTGGATTTTGGCCCATTCTGACTTACCAGAACTGCGTCAAGTCTTTCAGATCTCCATGGGTTCCCATGAACAGCGCACGTCAGGTACTGCCATGACAGTTCAATGGGGTTTAGGTCCAGGCTCTGACTTGACCAGTCCAGAATGCAAATCTCTTCAGTCATTCTCTTGTGGATCTGCTTGTATGTTGAGAATCATTGTCTATGACTTTCAGGTCAGCTTCAGTGGACGAATGGATAGCCAGAACGTGCTGATACAACACTGAATTCTTGGTTCTATCCATGAAGGCAAGCTGTCCAGGTCACTCCACCACGCTTGATGGTCAGGATGAGGTTTGTCTGTTAAAAAGGCGGTGTTTTGCTTTCACCACATAGGCATACTGTACATGTGCTGTGAATCTTTAAGCTTGAATGGCTGGT
Organism: Lepisosteus oculatus; assembly: GCF_040954835.1. Classification (NCBI taxonomy): domain Eukaryota; kingdom Metazoa; phylum Chordata; class Actinopteri; order Semionotiformes; family Lepisosteidae; genus Lepisosteus; species Lepisosteus oculatus. The sequence continues at coordinate 13,347,920 of NC_090716.1, forward strand.
AGATATGAGACAAGTACAATTTTAGCCAAAAGTTGTTATAGTAGCCTTAGTTCCACATTGAAGGGATTGATTTGGAACATGTCTGGAGCTTGCACCATAGACCACATATTGCAGATTGTATACATAAAAGCACAGCCATGGACACATGTGTATAAAACAACCAGCCTATTTATGTAATTTGCTGTGCTTGAGAAATAAAAACACTGCCACAGACAATCCAGGAAATTTGTTCAAATACCAGCTAAGTTTATTGGCAATTTTAATAACCCACACATGCACTTATCCCTACAATAAAAGATCAGTCACAAGAGATAAAAAGCTTGGGTTTGTTTAGAGGTGTGGTGCAGGTCACGTCTGCTTCTACTGATTCACGGTTCCATGTACATTGCACTAAAGCAATTCAGTCCATTGTCAGATGACTGATTAAAGTGTCCATGTATTTCCAGTATCCATGGTCAGATTGCTTTATTTTCAATAGGCCTTTGAGTCATTTCAGTACTAATCTACACAAACAAACTCCTTATCCTAACTTCACTTTAATAAACTTTCTCCCTATCTTGAATGAGCCAGAACTACTTCCAGATATCCCCTCCCCACAAAAAAAAACACTTGCCATTCAATAACAATTACGCAAGCTTGGATAGTCTTGCTTTTTTTAGCTCACATACCCTTTCTCTGCTGCTCTTTTCCCAAGGAAGACAACCCTGTACTGTTTCGCAGGGTTTATATAGCGGCTAAGCCCCACTCTCCCTGCCTACAGCTGTATTACTGGGCTATTGGTCACCATTTTGGCTCAGCGGCTGCCCTTGTTTCGCAAGTGAGCCAAAATGGTGGCTCACACTGGTGGGTACACAAGCCTCCCATGGACACCTCAGCTCTATAGACCATCAAGAATGTAGAGTCCCTCACATCCATAGTACTGTTACATCTCAAAGGAAGTGTCACGATTATAGTCCCCCCTCCTTAAGGGTGCTCCAGCCCTTTCACTTGAGACTTTATTCTGTGCACCTGCTCCCTATTCCCAGCCCACCTTAAAAGCCAGGCGCTGACGCTCATCCAGGCTCTGCATCTGATTTCCGTATCGTGCGAGTCCGGGACCTGGAAGCGCCTGGTCCCGTTAAGGTTTTAACCTCTGTTCCCGTTCCTGTTCCCTGTCCGCCGGTTCCGACCCGGCCTTCGTGGTTTTAACTTCGTGTTCTGATGGATCTCCTGGTTTTTGACTTTCTCGTGTGTTTTTGGATACTCTAAGGATTACTCTTTTGGATTGTTCGCCTCGGCCACACCTCCCCCGTGCACCAGCGCACCCTGGACACGCCCCCCTGTCTTCAGCCCCGTATTCCTGCGTGACGTTTCCCCAGTGTTCCCCCACTTCGTCGGATTGTGTCGTCCGCATAGGGTCCGGAAAGAACTGTTCGTTACAAGAACTGATTGGGGAGAACCCATATCCTTTCAGCTAGGGGTCTATCACCTTGACACCACCCTCTGCCTCATCTCTGAGTGCTCAGTGCTCATGTTGCAAGTTTTATACTGCAAAACATCGTCCAATAACATGCAGATAAAGACAGTGTGTGTTGAGAAACAAGACCGTGTTTCACTCAATTCCCATTTGGACGAGATTTCTGATTTGCGGTTGTTCCTTCTTAATTTTCAGGGAAGACTCAGTACTGGGCCTTCATGAAACGGAGAGAAAAGAGGATAATAAAGCAGAAATGGTTATCTTCTTCAGAAACTTAATCAATTTAGTTTTAAGCTAACACTTAATTGTGGTAGATCTGTGTTTTCTAGTAGTAGTAATATTAGGGAACACCTAATAATGAGACTATTTTGATTGATAAATGTGAAGGATTGGCTACTGCAAAATTAGTTCCTTGAGTTTTTGACGCTTTAATTATTTATTATTGAAATGACAAGGTTGCTTTATTCTCACCCAGACTTGGTAATCAAATAGTCAAAGTTAATATAATAGTAAAAAGTAGTAAATTATTAATGACCACATTAATAATTTAATTATGTCAACATTATATAGACATAAATATATTGACCTTGAAATACAGTATGAGACCTACAAGACTTTTGTACACCGGTGTAGTTATCCAAAGCAGTTTAGAAAAACAATGAGAAAAAAAGACTCAAAACACCATATGCCTTTTATATAAGAAACACATTTTCCCACCTTCAGTTTGGGTTCATCAACCACTGCCAAGAAAGATTTGCATAAGTGGATTTTAGATGACCCCAGAACTTCGACTGTTTCCCTCAAAAAGAATGAACAAAGAAGCAAAAGCTGTTGGGTTCCAGAACAAATAGAAAGACAATGGAATTCCCTAATTGCAGCTAAATTGGTATATTCATTGGCCCAGTTCCATTCAAACAATCTCGAAATACAGCAGAACAAAGAGAGCATGCAATGGAATCAGCTCAATAAATAGCTTGAAAAGGACGCAAGCCTTTGATTCTTTACCACTTTCAAACTGGTTAGACAGGTTTGTAGTGGAACATGATATCCAGTGCTTCGTTTTCTCCATTCGCTTAATATTTTGAGTAAACAGAATAAAACACCCATCACCCATGACCTTCTCGGTCTCGACTTCAATCCTATTGTGTGAAGTTTTGGATTACATGTGAGACTTGTGCCATTACACTTACTTTAAGGCATGCATACATTTATTTCTTAAACGCACTTGAAATACAGTATGGCTGAATGTTTAAGAGATCTAGTACTTGTGAGGCACATTGAAGAGTGGGTCTTTCAAAAGCATGCTGGGCTCCTTCCTTTGTGAATACACACACTTGTTCACCTGCTTTTGGTCTGGGTGTGTCCAAGAAATGATCAAACACTCAGAAGAGATAAATAGTAAGGCCTCGTTGTTGAAAGTAGGGAAGTCAATCGATTTACACATTTCACAACAATTTACAGCTCGTTCTTGAGCAGCTTCTTGAGCATTTCAAAGCTGTTGGTGCTATAACGCAGGGGTTTATTGTGGTTCTTGGCAGGATATGTTTACAGTGAGAAGTCACCTTAGCACTGATCTTTGCCTGCTGTCACACTCGTCAATTTGATGAGAAATGTTAAGCACTTTCTCAGCACTGCATCGGAACCACTTAGCCATGATCTCCAGATGAGTTTAAAGTAAAAGCAAAAAGTAATCCTGCGTTTGTAAAGAACTTTCGTTGTTTTTTTGGTGTTCTTATTGCTGAATATTTCTTTGAACAAATACAAAATAGCGGGTTACAGGTATTAGTTTCATTTGTTTTTCATTTCACTACTGTAACCTCTATTTTTTCATTCCTCATTCTCCTCTATATTTTCACCACTTCATTCCCCTGGGACTGAGGTGCTTTTCGTGTGGACTTTTTTTTTCTATTTTCCTCGCACGTCCCAGGGACAGTGTTCCAGCTATTCCAGCTCTGCGCCCTGTACTTTCTAGGATAGGTGCCAGGTTGTCATGACGCTCAGCAAGAATAAGCATCATTTTTGTGACAATGAGTGGATGGTTGGTTTACTTTTGTTGAACATACATACATTCATAAGAAGCAACTTGCATGTTAAAATTAAAATAATTAATTGGGATTTAAAAAAAAACATGTAACTAACCAAACCATTTAGCTAACAAAAGATTTTTCTAGGTTTTCTGGATGTGTCTTTTTCTTTTGAAAGCTTTGTTTGAAGTTTTTTTTACAGAGGAAAATATGGTGGTTGTTCAAGTAGGCCTCTGCAATCTAGGGTGGAGAGTTAAGCCTGTTATTTCACCCCAGGCTGAAAAAATTGTGCTTCCTGAGTTTCTCTTGTTCGTAAAAGAAGTGTCATGTTATTTCTGGGAAATTGATAAAATCTACATTTATGACTGAGGAAATTCTTCAAGCAAAGGACCCAGCCCTTGGTGCTGTCTTTGTTTTCCAGGTGATTAAAAAGTCTAGTTAAGTTCATTATAACAACACTTGAAAGTGGAAAATGTTTTTATAAGAGACAGAAAATCTTCTGGTTGCAACACCAGGCTTTTAATTTAATTTAAATATACAGGTCTGTGGTAAACAGTGTGATTGTCCATGTTCAGAAAACAGGATTAAATAAATTGTATTTCTCCCTTCACAGTTGAGTACTATTGCTATACTTGTGTGAATACCTTACTGCCATTTGTATCTAATCAAACAAGTGATAAGAATCAGAGATAAGTCTTGAGAAGCTGATACATTTCATCATCAAATGCCCCAAAGGGCGATTAACTTAACACCAAGTGCGTACACCTCTCCAGCTTATAGGGGTTGCTTCGAAAAAAAGCACAGGTGAGAAAGAAACATTATTTGAACCTCAACAGTTCTCTGATCATTTCGCTAAGCTGTCTGTGAATTCAAGCAACAGGAAGCTCTCCAGCTCTTCTAGCGTTTTTGTTTTTGACTATTTAGCTGATCCCAGACTCTCACCCAGACATTTTTTCGAGAGAAGCCAGAGTATGAGCTTTAATGACATACTGAAGCCAGACAGTTTGTTTCCCACTCCCCACACTCTTTGTGTAAGAAGTGCCTCCTATTTTCAGTCATAACTGCTCTGTCCTGTAATTTCTACTTGTTTGCTCTGGTTCATGTTTTCAGGACTGAGCAAACTGAACAAACATGTCTGTGACTTGAGCTTATTGTTCAGTACATTCCCTCAAACATCAATCCTGTTATAGCTGTAGCTATGTACATAAGCAGATAACATACAGTACAAAGAGAAATAAGGAGACAAATATGAAATATGAAAGCAAAGTTTTGGTCTTATAAATTAATTATATTAATAATTATAATATAAAATTATATTGACTTTTTTATTCACTTATTGTTGTATTTCTCTATTTACCTTATGTAGTTATTTATAAAGCAAAAGAAATCTGAATCAATACACATAAATGAGTAAATTAGTATAAATTATTACAGACTTCCCAACTCCCATTAAAAAAAAGAATAATTGAATCCATTTTATTTTTAAAAATCCCTAATGCACTCTAACATGTTAAAATGCTAAGTGTATTAGAAAGTATCCCTTTGAATTAAGGACCCTCTGCCTGGGATGACTTTCAGTGGTGTCTGAGAGCACAAAGTGACTCATGAGGCAAATAAAAAAATAAAATAATAACAAAGCTTACATAAAATGTACAGCAATGCTGTTGCAAATTCTTTGGTTCTGCAAAAAGCAATCCTTTTAATTGCAATTTTAATACTTGAAGCTCTAGAGAAAGATGAAAAAGTGGAAGTGAAGGACCTCAGGGGACACTGGCTGCCCCCAAACAGCTCCTTTGCATGTCTCATCATTGTCCTGCACAGGTCACCATGAAGTAAATTAATGTATATCTCCTTAATCAGAGTTTTATCTTTTTTTTTTCTCATCTAACACATCTATGCAGGTGTCAGTCTGGTGGCGAAGTGGTTAGCATTCCTGCCTCTCAGTGGCTTGGGTCCAACTCCAGGGTGCTGTCTGCATGGAGTTTGTACATTCTCCCCTTGTTCGTGTGCTCCGGTTTCCTCTGGGTGCTCCGGTTTTCTCCTACAGTCCAAAGACCTCTTGGTAGGTTAATAGGCTTCAGGGAAATTTGGCCGTGGTGTGAGTGTGTCGGTATGTTTTCCTGTGATGGGCTGGTGTCTTGTGCCTGCCAGGGTAGACTCCAGCTCCCCTAGATCTCAATAGATAGAAATCCTGTTAAGTGTAGGATCCTAAATCCTATACTTACAAGTATTCTGACAATATATTTTTACAGTATTTTTACAATGTTATATTGTCACCACAAGATGGTGCAAGAGACAGTCAGGCAGCCCTGTTTTGGAAGCATCTCCCTGCATAAGCAGCTGAACATACAGTATACTGTACATGATATAAGATTTACTTCTATTGCAGCACTCATATCATAGTCTGGGAAACACTACTTTGGTAATCCTTGTATTTCAATTTATAAGTCTAATTCAGGTCACCATGTTCATAAAAGTTGACATTAAAATTTCCTGTGTCCCACAATGGAGAAAGAGAAAAGGATATCACATGTTGGCAATAAATAAACATCTAACAATCTATTCTCAAACAGAAATTGCAACCCACTCTGCTTTAGTGGCATTGCTGTGTGTATCTGATGATGAATAACATGTCTATGTCTGACATTGGCCAGCATTGCTGACCAAGGAAATTGACAGGCTTTACGCAGCAGCACAGAGAGATGCCAAGCCCATGCCTGTTTCATGGAAAATTAATTTCTGGAGTAATGGAAAATAACACATAGAATCAGAGCTGGTGAGCGAAAGGAATGTGCTAGTGCAGTGTCTAGTTGTTGTTGCTACGGCTGCAGGATCAGGGATAGCAGACCTGGAATGTTTCTGCAAGAGGTCGAATGCTACAAGCTGGATAAATGTCCCGGGACACCCAAGGAGTTTGCAAGCCACATATTTTTGCCTCCAGTGATCATACGGCAGGGCAGTACAGGGTCACAGTGGTTTGTATGCACTCCCTGTGTTCGCATGGGTTTCTCCCAGGTCCTCCAGTTTCCTCCCACAGTCCTCCATTCCAGGGGGAAAACTGGCCCTGGTGTGAGTGTGTGCCTGTGTTTGTGTGTCTGACCTGAAATGGACAGGCATCCTGTCCAGGACGGATCCTACCTTTCATCAATTGCTTGCCAAGATGGATATAGACAGCACAATAGTTCTAGGCTAGACCATGAAGAGGCTTAAGAAAAAAGCAGTGAACAACTTTACAGCTATACCTTGTTGACTTGCAGAGCTGCACTACTGGAATGTGGGTTATTTCCTGCAAAATTTCCTTATCAGATGTAAGTTGCTTACAGGACTTCCACTCACTCAGGAAAAAAAAACTGCAAATAGTTGAAAAGCAGATGCGTCTAACTGGCAGTGATCCATGAGAGATGTGATAGAGCATCCAAGATCCTGCAGCCACTTCAAGGAAAGGCTGTGATGTGAATTGAGGACATGGAAACATGCAATAGAAAGGCAACTGCCTCCACACAATGTCAAGATCCTTCAACATCATGACTTAAGTTGGATAAATATCGTAGGAACAGAGAAGGGACCTGTTAAAAACTGAGATGCAGTTGCTAGTCGCTGATCGATCGAATCATTTCACCTGGCCTCTTCTAGAACATGGCCAAAGTATCAGTTAAAAACATGGCTGGTAGCTTTTTCCAGACTCCCACAAGCCTCTGTGTGAAGAAGTATTAATTGCAGGCCTGTAACAGTGGCATATTTTTACATTTCAAAATAAAACACTAAATGTCTTGCAACTTCTTACCTCACTAAATTAAAGTTATTGGGTTGGTATCAGTCTCCTTTTAAAAAAAAAAAAGTAATTCCGTCCTATTGAGGCTCCACATTTTGGTATGGATAAAAATAAATCTACAATAAAGACAAAGTCACTGTATAGCTCTGAGAACTCCATAACAGGAGTAAATGCTGCGATTGACAGCGATTTTGTCAACTGCAGTTTCTTAAGACAGACTCTATGGTTTTATTCATGTTACAAGTGATGTTCTTAACACACAATTGGTAACACCGAATCAAGTGTGCTTGTACAAAAATAATTTATTGACTATTCCATGCTGTTCCCTGTTTGTAGCACAAGATGGTGCAAGAAACACATTTGTAGTGTGAGTTGCAGACAAAATATAAAAAACACAGTAAGTCCTCTTTAATAGTTTAAATAAATATATTTGTATTTTTTAAAGAAGTATCCACCATATTTTTGTCTCTGTACTCATACTCCTGAATCAGAGCGCTGCTTTGTGGATTAGAGTATGTCTGGGAATTTGTCTACAGTACCCTTTTATACCTGCACACCCTTTCTTCTTTGGAATGTATGATGCTAAAATATTATATAAAAGGGTAAGAAAGGTTACATAAAGAATGAGGAAATTGGAGTCCTCAAGGCATTAAATAGCAGCTAATTGCTTCAAGAACTAAATTTAAAGGATCCCAGGTTTAAGCTGTTGATTCATTTTTTCATTCACTTTTTCAATGCCTATCAGGATTTTCAATATCTCTATTGGGTTGGGACTAAAGAAGTGACATTTTTATAGTTTGTCTGTTCAAGACATAGCTTTTATCTAAAAAATGAACCTAGTTGTTTCTTTGGTTTAGTTACAAAGCAGCTGTCTTCCCATAATCCCAATGGCTCTACTGGAAAGGTGCTCAGTCTACGTGCAGGCTGTGCAGGCTGGGTGGGTCTGTGATTCAGATGCTGTGATTTTGAACCTGGGTTATGTTACTAATTGACTCTGACTGGGCTTCCTCAGCTCGGGACCCACAACTGGCTCAGCGCCACCAGGGGCAGGAATGGGATTAGTTATTCAGGGTTATCTTGACTCCAGGCAGATCAATGAGCTCTTCTACAGTCCTCCCTGTGCACTTGCATGCTTGTGGTGATGTCAGTGAGGGATGCGCCACTCCTTCAATCTGCACTGACCCTCCTGTGAGGCGCTATGGAGCCAGTGTGTCAAAAGCTTCATGGCTCGGTGGGTGGGTCAGAGGAGCCTGTTTGTACTTCTTCATTCTTCCCTGTTTCATTCTCTACAGGAGCTGAGATGTGAAGACGCAATTGGCAGTTCCACATTCCCATTAACTATGTACACAATAATGTATATACAGTAATAGCTAGCATAGCTGCCTTGCAGAGCTGAGGCCCTGGGTTCAATTCCAGGCCCGAGGTGCTATCTGTGTGGAGCTTGTATGGTCTCCCTGTTTTTGCCTGGGTTTCCTCCCACCATCCACAGACAGGGTGTATTCTAACTTGCTCCTGTTGCTTGCTGGGATAGCCCCCAGCTCTCCTGAATTGGAAGCATTTACAAAATGGATGGATAGACGGAAGTATACAATATTCCAATATTCCAAATGCCTTTTAATGATTAGTACAATTTTAACCAACAGTCAGGCCAGGCGAGGAATATATTCAATCTTGGCAAATAGCTTTAAAACAACAGAGGTTTAACAAGTCCCAGCTTCATCATGTTGGAATTGATGACGGGGTCAAGCATATTTGCGATCAAGCAGGGAGTCCTGTCGAATGAATTTGAATTTTTGCTCCCACATTCCCCAAACAACAAAAATGCCCAGCTGATACACACAGACCTCCCAGCACACTGCCCCGTAATATGTCCTTAAATATTAAAATTACATACTTTGAAAAAATACATTTTTGGTGTGAGAGCTTGCACCCTCTGTGTGTGGTTCAAAAACGTTGACTGCTCGATCCCATTTTTCACAGGCCCCTGTCCTCAGCCGGCTGACACGCTCAGGTGAGCTGTGGTGGCGCAGTCCCAGAAGGCCTGAGTCGAAAGGCTGGTAATCATGGGGTGGGGCCTGACAGCAGCATGGCGGGGTGCTGGAGAGCCCACACGAGCCCACACCCACGGGCTGCGAGGCGCCGGAAGCTACATTGTCTTCCAACCTCATCCTCCCCAGGCCGCATAATGAGCGCGATGAGGCCGCTGGGAGCTGCCGGAGGATTGCCAGGCAGCAGACTTGCGACGTCACCTCTCCCTCCACAGCTGCCTCTCCGGCGCGCTCACCAGGGCCCTGGTCAGCCCTCTTAGCGATCCCCTTTCTTTTCTCTTTCCTTTGTGGCATCTGGGAGCCTATGTTTTGTTTTGTTTTTTTAACAAAAGAGTGGTATCCAGGATACGTCAGCTACAGTGCACCTTTACGTTTCAGTGAGCCTTTTCCACCTGTGTCTGAAACGCAGAACGGGTGTCATGACTGATGAATATTCATGCGGTGTGCTTCATACTTTGCATAGTGTACAGTGTGATCTGCATACCCTGCATTGCGAAAAGGAACTGAGCGTATTTATTTTTCTCTTCCTTGCGCAGAAGTATGGCAGGATAGTAGGTCAAAGCATGCTGTACATAAAAGACAGAAGTTACTTCACCTCTTCACTTTACATTCACTGTTATCCAAAGCAACTTACAATTTCAGCCACTCCAGGTACAAGAGTCCATATACTGTAACAGTAGAATAAAACCACAACAGTGAAGTGCTGGACACTTCCCTTCCGCAATCGAAAAAAACAAGCTATCATTTAAAAGGACATTATATATTAAATGGAATGATTTCTACACATGTACTGTATAGCACTTTACAGCCCAAAATAACCTGCTTACCCCGAGGGGCTGCCCTTTCCTGGATGAAAGACACAGGTATTCCGCACCAGGAGCTCAGCTCCACAGCAGAGCAGGTGGCTATGATAAAGCTGTTAGAAAAATGATGGCTTACGTGGGATAACTTTCTTGTGCAGGTGGTTCAGGGAGATACTAAGGACCTGTTGCAGGGGAAAAGGGTCCTAGCACCCTTGAAGTCTCTAAGTGTTGTAGTCAGCAACAAGAAACAGTATCCTCCATTGCGGGGTCATCTATCTGTGACAGTAATTTAAGCCCATTTTCTTCCATAGCCCACAAAGCTGATCCAAATGCCCTGAAACAGGTAAGGGGGTCAATGGGTTTGATCCTATAGATGATCTAAAAGTTAACATTTTTTACAGAGTGAGTCTAATCACTGGAGCGGAGGTCTGCTGGTAAGGTAAAGTCGTGCTTGGAGGAGCTGTGATTAGCTAGTTAGCATAGATTAGCTGTCTATGAATGGAAACTGAGACAAGATGCTGTAGAACATCTGATAGTGGGGTGTCAAACATTGTCTCTCTGAAAAACCTGTTGCTGTCATAAACAGTACTACCACAAACTGTGCTTCAGTATTAAACAGCTGGAGCTGAGCTGCTCTCTTATGTACATGAATTCAATTTAACATCTATCACATACAGCCACAAATTTTGGCCACCAGCAATAGATAAGATTTTGACTGCCAGAGTTGACTGGGAGTCCAGGCATGGAATTTACAGGTGTATCCCATGTGCACTAAATTTCATTCTTGAATCTGAATCATGGCAGACCTAGTTATCTGGTACGAATTAGGTATGCCATGAACCTCTTCAGCTACAGTAGGTATCAATTATTTATGACATGACAAGCTGTGTGATGATTAAAATATTGGATAAAAACTAGAAATGGGAACTACAATTGTGATCGGAACTGGCACCTGCAGTGCCCAGCAAAGCATTTTAACTAGGGCTCAAGACCCTATATTGTTGTCTGATCTTGCTTTTATGAAACGTGGAAGGATCTCCTGGTGATCATTAGTTAGCGTGAAACCTCGCCTTTGCAGTGCTATCCGGTGAACAGTTTGCACATCGTTTAGTAAAATGGGAAAACAATTTCGCTCGAGAGCTCTAAATAAAAGACACGACCGGGGGACTTGCGGTATTGAAGCCTGTTGAAGTGTTGGTTTTAAAGGGCAGCCAGGGCTGGAACAGGAAGAAGAGTGTTCATGTGTTTGTCAGTCTGGGGGGGAGGCTGTGAAGAGCAGATGGGGATATTTTATTATAGCCTTTTACAACCCACACACGCACTGGCACAACTTCAAAGAAGCAGAGGAGTGTAAAACTGGGGTTGAAAAAAAACATCCCCTCCCCTCCCACCAAAATAAAAAAAAACATATACGAACTCTATCACTGCTTGTTTGGAACAAAACACTACTAAAGCACCACAATTAAAATGAGTTTCAGTATTTGGTCTCAGTAAAGTGTTTTCATTTGACTGACCTCCCCTTCGTTTCCTACAAAAATGTCATCCAGTGTATAAAATGAATTAATTACGTGCCCAAATGTGATTTCTGCAAGCACACATCACATCTGGAATTACAGATGTGGGTAGTTACAAAAAAGAACTCATTATTGGGGGATTGGTGCTTTTGCTGTATTAATGTAATTCATTACAAATAAATCTTCAGTGTTGTAACTCAGCCATAGTGTTTGAATTGTTGTTAAGAAAATTGCTACATAAGTACTACACTGAGGTAAACAAAATGTCTACCTTCTTAAAAAGCACACTCTCAGCCATCTTTATCCTGTTTCTTTTTCTGACTCATTGAAGCCTTGAATATAGAAACAAATGATGCCACAATGATGCCAGCAGCATTGATTAGCTCCACCAGGGGTCTGGTGTTTTTCCTGTCTGTCAGTGAAATCTATTGACTTGAATCATGCCTTTGACTCAAAGCAAATCCCATACTTTGTGAATCATTAAAATAATTCACCTACCCTCCATCAATTTACCTGTAGTAGGTATATCATTTGATCCAAATTATTATTAAAACAACAAGTGCTGTCCCATTTTGGGACCAAAAGGTGCAGAAAATGTATACCACTAGAGTGGTCATATTTATAGTTATTATCCCCAGGATGACTGCAGTTAGTGGAAGGAGCAGATTCTTTCTTTCTGCAATAATTGTTCATAAATACCATTTTCACACAATAATACATATTTCTAAATCTGTTGTTGCAGCCTGAATTGAATTCCTCTGCAGAGATTATAGTCTTATCTCCAGTAGCGCGTTCACATAAGTCAAAAGCACTTCGGAAGATGAATGATGCCTGTACTGGATGGGTTCGTAATTATTATATATGTATTTATGTCCAGTACTGGTAGAGGCTTTGCCATTTGAACACACATGCCCCTTTCTGATGAAACTTTATCTTCTTTTTCAGAATCCTGTCAATCGCACCTCACCCTCGAATCCCAGCTGTTTCATTTTAAGTGATCCGGCAGTCACTATTTTTGGTTTTAAAATTGCTAAATGTTACTGTACATCACAGTGGATTTGTAATCAAAAGGAACCAATATAGAGAGAGTTTGCTTCAGAAAACAGTGTCCCAAGACTGATGTTAAACAGCTCTGGCAGGGTGCGTATGTAGAACAGTACAGCCTGGATTAACTGTCCTTGCATTGATTTCCCAGATGAGTTCTCTTATCTGTTTGTGTTGCAGTGGCAGGGCTCCTTTGCAGAGTCTGTCTAAGTGGGTCCCCTCCTGGCTAGATAAAAAGTAATGAGTGAACAGGGCTACCCATGGGGAATTCGAGCTGGAACAGCCAGTGATGAATTCTTACACTTCCTCTCAGTGGTGATGAAAGATGGGATTTGAAGATGTCCTCAGTTTTGACAAAACTGGGTGTAGTTGAAAATAAAAGTACTGTTGCATTCTCTTACACTTAACAACTTCAAACTGCATTTTGTACTCTGTTCACTTAACAGTACCTCCACCAATACTCCTGCCCACTCCATGTCTCATATCCTTGTCTTTCACACACCACTTCTGAGGGCATTGAAACATATAAAATATCTCCTTTTTTTCATCACTTTTCAACAGTTCGTGTCACGGTGCTTTTGGAGGTAGGCTCTCATCCAACATCCCAAAAAACCTGTACTGCGGAGGTACAGCTGGAGAGAGGGGGTACCACTGTACATCCCTGCTGTAGTGCTGAGAAAAGGGAATTTCACAAAGTGTTACATTGCAGTTAAACGTCATTCATGTAAGGGAGAAATTATTTTAAAAAGTTTACAGTTGCAGGGATTTACTGTATGTGTAGAGTTGGTATGCAGAGTATTACCTTTCTTTTTAAAAGTAATTTCCCCCAGTTTCTTATTAATTTATCTTACATAGTAACTGAAACTGATAGAGACCCGAATTTTCTTTTTCGTTGCAAAGCTGCCATTACAGGGGAATGACATGAAAAGATGAAGTGTCAGTTTTTATTGGAGTGGAAAGTCGATGATGTGTATTGACCATATTACCAGAGTCTCGGAAATCCAGACAGAATGGATCTCTCTGCAAGATGATTCCTTTCTATACAGTACCTGGGAGAGATGTGCAGTATGGCTCTCCAGAGCTCTCTCTGGAGGAGGATGTCCTGAGCCAACTACTGTAGACATACGGTACACTGAAACCAGGATCCCTACTGCTATCTGGCCAAAACTAGGTATTTTTACAAGTAAAGATGAAAATGTTTCTTTGTGGCCCCTAATTCATCCATTTTGCCCAATGCTTGATTCAGAGAACGACATATTCCAGGTAAACTGACAAATCTCTTTACAAATTCAAACCAGCGCTTACTGTTCATGTTCCTCAAAAATAGAAAGCCAACTTGGTAAAAAAATTAAGTCGTTTTGTGGGGACTTTTAATACTCATTTTAATATTCAAGTCAAACTACAATATCCGAGGGGAAGAAAGCAAGCGAGACGCTTTTTAAGGAGGCTGACCAATCTTACTGTGGGTTGTCCCAGGAACCCCTCAGAAACAGATCTCTGGGGGTCATTCACTCTCACCTTCAGCTGTTGGAAGAGAAGATCGCGGTTACTTTGTCACTTGTTGAAAGAAGAGACACGGAGGTGAATACTCTGCAGGTGACACAGCACCAAAACCTCTTCAGAGAGTTAGAGAAGTGGATAAGGCTACTTAAATTCCTACTGGGATAACTCTGAGAGAGAAGCTGCTGGTTTAACCTCCTGGGGACCTCCATAGTAACTCAGCCATTCAAGCCACTTGCCTGGCGTGCAGGATCAGTTCTATGATTGCAGGTTCGAGCCTGGATCAGGTTGCTAGCTGACTATGACTGAAACTCCCCGTGTAGCAGTATAAAGTAGCAGTCATGGAGAGCAAGCTGGGGTATGCGATAAGATAAATTCCTAATGCAAGAAATTGTAAAGGGTTAATAAAGTGATGTTATAAAAAGACAACAACTGAAGGGCCAAGGGCAAGGTGAGATTAGTAGGCCAGCCTCTCAGATATGAGCAAAACAGCGACCCCCTCTGGCCTCTCAAGCACTTGAAGGATTTGATTGGATTCTGGAGCCAATACGCTCATGGCGATTTAGGAAACTTTAATTAAATATGTTTCAGGATCTGAAGAAGCCTTGCTACTCAGTCTTACCTGGTGAGAGTTCCCATTTATCAAGCAGCTGGTTAGTAGTTTCGAGGGCGGTGTAGCCTTTTATCTATGTGACTTTTTCTCTCATTTGAATGCAGTCCTCTCCCAGTTAGCTTTATACAAGATAGAGAACTAGACAAGAGAGTGACTTTGATAGGGACACAATCTTTTACAACTTTCTTTCTCTCTAGTAATTTAGGATGCCAGCTAATTCAATTCAAACATGCACAAAGAAAATCCAGAACACTATTCTACCCTTACCTCATGAAGATTGCTCCTGACCTTCTCTGTCACATGTACACTCAGGGCTTACCCAGTACCTGCTTTCACGTGTTCTGGGGGTGGGTCCTGAGACAGAGCTATTTGTCCCAGTTTACAGTGTGTGTGATTAATGACGGGTGAGACTTCGCAAATGAGCCCTCAAGTGCTCGTTCTCAGTGACAATTCTCACAGTACTGCTAATCTGGCACCTTTCTCTGGTGGGTATAACCGCTGCCAAAATATCATATTACAAAGATGGTTAGGAATTTAGTACCCTTTGTTTAGATATACCATAGAAACTGACACCTGTCCCGCAGGCTAAGCAAACTAGGCCTGGTCAAAACTGGGATAAGAGATTCCCAAGGAAAGCAGGTTTTTGCTGGAAGTGATGTTGGTGGCGCATTTAAAGACCCAGGGCAGTGGTCCTAAGACTAGGGGTATTAACCCCAGAAACCTGTCTAAATTGCACTTTAGGCCTGAACACTCTGGCCTCCCTCAAATCCTCCATAATGCAGCTGGTGATGTAATTTCTCACTTTGACGTTTCTGTGTAGCTGGGCTGCTGGTGCATAATGGCTGCCCTGAGTCAACCAATGGATGTTGCACTTCAGTGGTGGATAAAGAGTCTCCTGTATGTGAAGCCTTTGGGGCAGGAAGTGCTATACCTGCTATAGAAATACGTATTATTATTATTATAATTATTATTTGTCAACCAGGTAACAATTTGCTAATTAAGTAAAATTCCCATATTACATTGCTGATAGCAGTCTCCTTAACTGATCTCACTACACATCCAAAGACGCCTCTTTGGAAATCACCCAAGAACAGGTCTGTGGAGCTAAAAAGCAAGCGAGTTCAAGAAAAACCCTTGGTAAAATGCTCTTTGGAAGCAGCCCCATGTTGCTCTACAGTTTTGTCATTATCTATTATCGTATGGAAGTCTGAACTGTCGGATTAGATTCTTTAAGCAGCTGAGAGGCAGGAACAATGGATCTGCTATCTGTAAGTGTGCTTTCACCTTGAAAGCCCAGATTTCAATGATAAAGCAGTCTTCATTAGGTTCTTATTCTTCCGCTCTGTTATACAGCATTATGCGCTCTTAAAATGTGTAACATTGCCTGACAGGTGCTAATTATGATTATTCCCATCGTTATTTTGTTTCTGTTATTACTTTTATTAATAATAGCCGTCTGAGCCTTATCATGTTTATGATTGGCAGTGCCGCTTTCAATTCCCTTTGAAAACAAACGGGGAATAACAGCCCTTCGGGGACGAGCGAAGGGAGAAGCTGAATGAACGGAAAGCGTGTGTCGAGGGGCTGCAGACCACAACCACACAGACCTCTCTGTATGTGTGCAGCCGCACACACCAGCGACACACTGAAGCAAAGCTCACGTGGAAGTGGATTGCACTGAAGCTCTGTCCCCAAGGCATTGCTGCTTTCATGTATTTTTCATTCATGTTTCCCCCCCCCCCCCACCTCTTTTATTCACAAGAGAGGAGAGGGAGACAGAGGTCCCCACACACACGCAGAAAGGAAGAGAGAGGATGAACGTGTGCCTGCGTGTGTGAGTGGGTGGGGTTTGAAAGGGTTTCTGTCAATCAAACCGGTGAGCTGAAAAGAAGATAGTGTGGAGGGGGGGAGACGAGAGTGAGAGAGACGAGAGAGAGCGAGAGTGGGGAGGGGATGCAGCCCACACAATTTAATCAGGGAGGTGGGCGGCCAACACTGCAGCACTGTGCTCGGGTTCAGAGACGTGCCGTGATTTCTGGAGCGCTCTTCCCTTCTCCCCGTTCCCCTCTCTGGTTGTCAAGGCTACGAACAGATACCGAGCTACCTAACCAGCCTACGGACTAGCCCCCCAGAAAACAACAACAAAACCCACCACCGCCGCCGCCAACGGCGAGAGAGAAATAGCCCGTCAGACCCGGGGTCCAGCGGGGAGTGTGACCTGAGCAGTGCAGTCATAAAGGTTTGCTGCCTTGCTACGGCACAGCATCATCTCCCTCGCCTCCGTGCCCTCCACCTTTTCATCTGCCCGCTGCTCTCTGTGATGTGAATATTAATTATGTTGCATGACCCGCCGTTTTCATTTCCACTATCTTCTCAGTGTGGAAAGGTAGGAAACTGTTGATGCATGGTTTTTCCAGCGGCTTTTTAAATCAGAAATGATAGTTATTGGTTTTCTTCCAGTGTTGTGTGAGTGTGTTTGTTTTATCACGCCAAATAGTAGGCTTTCTGTCATAGAGGTATGTACATGCATAGAAATGTGTATGTGTTAAATATACTCATACTATATCTAGGTTTACATATGAATGTGATTACATATAGGGTATATATGTATATACGTCAGAATCATGTAAATGAGTTCCTTTACTATTGTATTTTATGGAAAGTTGAATGAAATAAGTGCTGGTAATTCTAAAGCAATCATTTTCTACTAAAATAATTTGTACATCTTGCGCAAGTAGTGGTAGAAATCAGTTGAATCAGTGGCTTCTGTTTTGTCGAGAAATAATCTTCATGTGGCAAATAAGTTTAGGCATTTACAGTTTTAATTAGTAAAGAAGATAACACCCACTGAGCATCAGTTTGACTGTTTTAGCTTGGGCTTGTACTGTATATCATGCTTTGGCTATTTATTTTGGTTTTGAAAAATCAATACGCCAGATGAATTTAATTGTAAAATATGACTGCATCTCATCATATATTCTATCCCTGCAGCAGCTACAGTACAGTCAAGGTATGTGTTGTATATTCAACACAGATTTATACTGTATGCCATTCTGAATGTACAGTACGTGATGTGAATTTCATCAATAATCACTCCATACTTTACTAAACCATTACAGAGCACATGGATATACACACTATCCCTGTGCAGTTTTTTAGGGAACATTTGTTTTCTAATATAGGAAGCTGCAGTTTTAGAGATGTTGCTGTTGCTGCTGCTTTCTTCTGCCATTCAGAGAGCTCAGTGTACAGCAGTAACTCTATCTCAGCTTTGGTTACTTGACAGACAGGTGATATGGTATGTATTCAGTGTGCCTTTCTTTAGATTTGTATATGCTTTAAACATTCTTCAGTAAAGTGTACATGTCCAGCCACTTGTTCATTGACTAAACCAAACTCCAGGCTGTTTCTTTTTTGTGGGGCAGAAAATATAGAGGTTCAATGTACAGAACATATCCAAGAGTCTACTGAGCAGTAGTGTGCAATTTACCGAGTGCCCATTAGTGCAAAGGAGGCTCATTAAGAAAGCTGGAAAGGTATGGAGAGTACAGATTCAGGAATTGTGCTCAGACAATCAAGGCAGTGAGATTATTATTTCTTACAGAGATATTAAGGAATTTATTGAATGAATCTGGGAGCACCACAGAGCTTGCTTAAAGACACACTGTACGTCATTTAGCAGAGTGAAAGTTTACAGGTTAAATATTTTTAAGTGGTTGTGTTGCATAATAGGTTAAATCAAAAAGTTGGAAATTAATTTTAATTTCCAGTCCCCACACAGTAGAGGCCACATTTCCAATGAAGGTGGTTAAATTGTTTCACTATACATCCTACAGTACATACAGAACCAACAGTGTGAATCAAAGCATAAAATACCAATACAAGAGTGATATCTTAGAAAATGCTGGAGCAAATTCAATTGAGCATAATCACAGAGGGTGTGTGTATGTGAGGAGTTCCTGGTTTCACAAGCAAAGAACCTCTCTACTGAGTTTGCTGCCTCACATCATCACTACATTGAATGTTCTCCACTCAAGAATTATATTAATAACGATCAAATTCAGTGAAATACATCTTGAAAAAGACGGTAAATTTTATGATTTTCCAAGGTTTCCTTGAACAGGAGAATACAGTAGATGCTGATACACTGGATAAAAACTGAAAAGAGGTACAGTAATTCAAAATGGCACTGGCAGGTCATACCACAAATGGCCTGGGTAATAAGACATTACTGTGTTCTAGTACCTTTTCTTAAAATCTAAATGTCTGTTCTATAGGATGGTTCTGTGTGATACCATACAAGTATCATCATTATCAATCTGAAAAATGTCCAATATTACTAATATTTTAAATGTCATTGTGGTGTAAAGCTTAAGTGACAACATTTTGTAATGCAAAATAACAATTGTAATAAAAAGAGCATTTAAAAAAATCCTTTAAATGTTAGAAAGCCACAGAATATCCTTAGTGTTTACAACAAAGGTTCTGTTTGAAAAAAATCGCAATTTGAGAAAAATCAAGAATTTAGGGGTGTGTAGAGTTCATTCAGTTATTGTGTTGTTGTTTTGCAGAAGCACTTTCAGAAATATGTTTATTTTTAAATATATACAAAAATATATACAGTATGTACTAATTTAGAGAAAAACAAGTAAAGAGTTATACTGTAGGTAAAAGAACCTTGAATATAGAGCTTGTGCTCATCGTTTATTAAATATTGCAAATGTGGAAATATTTTCAAGTCTACCTCACCTCCCATCACAGATAAGGCACATTCACTAACACACCAACACAACAACTCCCTAGATTATCGGTGGATTTGCTTGTTTGGTTGCTGGCTTCAAGGGTTTATTAACAATTGGGCTGAAATGATAGCAGTGCTTAAAGCTGTCATCTTGCCCCAAGATTTCAATGAACTTGGAAGCATGACTGTAGAATTACATTCCAGCTGAAAGATGTTAATTTGTGAATTTGGTGTTGAATTACTACATTGGAATTGCTAAATTGGATTTATTGTTTAATTACTGCAATTTACATTCCAAATGACCGTATCTGGGGTTGTATCATTGTCTCCATTTTACAATTAACCCTCTTATTTTTCTTTTGTAAAGTGTGAGCATAATTCACAGCCACAATCTAAATCTGTTTATACTGTATACATTATATATACTGTATATTCATAACTGTTTCTCTTACCCTTCAAACCAAATTATAAGGTGGTCAGTTGATCAGGATGACAACTTTGAACAAGGGAAGTCTGGAAACATTTGGGCAATACTAAAAAGGGTGACAAGATTTATTCTGCACACAGCTCTATAAAACATAAGTTACTTCCAAAGCAACAAAATCAAGAATTATGTGCTTTTCAGTTTCTGAATATCCTAAAAGACTACATGATGCTACTGATGCAACAACAATAGTCAGTAGCAGTTAAGCAGAGGTTTTACAACCGGTTGCATATCACATTTATAACTAGATAATAATAAATTATTTGTATTTTTCCACACGGAACACTGACCATGTTAACTGAATGTTAGGACCAAAACCCTGATAATGACCATAGGCTCACAAATTCCCTTATCCTTAACCATTAAATATTTTTCTAATGTTTATAGCATTATTAATAGCATGTTTATGGAATGTTTACTTATACCTATAATGGTGACCTAAACTGAAGTATTTAAAACTAAATTTAATCTCATGCAAGTAATTATTGTTACAGTTCTATAGCATTAACAGAAAGACACAATAATCTTATTAGTAACCAATAAGGAAAGAGTGAAATGCACTTGATAAAACTGAACATATGCACAAAATCAAAAGCATACATTTAATATTCTGTTTTGAAGTTAAGGCTCATCTTTTAACCCTTGCCCTGGCTGTGGGCCTTATGAATCAGTTTGCCGTTTTTTATTTTTTTAAATCGAGCTGTTTACATGTTTGCTTGTTGTAGGACTGCAGGTCTTAAAGAGGCCCATACTCGTCACAGTGAATTGCCCCCCTCATTACTGTACAAAAAACAAAAGCGATTTCAGAATAAGCAACGATACAACCTCTCCGAATACAGTACATGCGCAAGCAATCTGCTTTTACAGATTACGCATACTGGAGGGAGGAGAAACCTCTTGATTTGCAGTGTAGATGTGAGTTAAAACAATAACTTTATGGTAACAGTTTAGAAAATGTACTGTTAATTAACTCGTTCCAGTCGATAGTTATTGAAACTGATAGCTGAAGTGTCTGTGTAACAGGGTACAGTGCTGAATAAAAGTTTGTACGTCTTTCCCAACTAGTGGCAAATTCTAATACTGTTAGTGTGGTTCTCTTCTTCTCCGCACTAAATCTAATTGACTTCAGCTCCTAAGGAAAATTAAGCAAAAACTATACTAAGTAGGTAAACATTTACTTGCTTTAAAATGATTTTGTAAAGGAAACAAAGCTTTCATGGCAGTTTTATACGAGACATTTGCTGTATGCAGCGTCTGTCACTGTTCACAGTTTTTTCGGATAAGTAGTCTGAGCTTTTTGCCATGAATAATAAATCATTCTCTTTATGACAGATAAATGTGAGACCCACTTTAACATGGAGTGTTAATGCTGCTAAGTATTGTTACAGTGGCGTTATTTTAAACAGACGCAATAATCCTAATCTAATCAGTAACCAATAAGAAAAGAGTGAAATGCTCTCGCTAAAACAGAGCAAATGCACAAAATTGAATGCATATATTTTACAGTATAGTATATATTATATATTTTAGCTAAATGCAACAAATTAAACTAAGCCTTTTAATACCTCTCCAAGCAAAAGCAAGCTAGACGTTAACACGTACAGTATCGGTGTTTCGCAATAATAAATACGCATGACACACAAGTTTATCCTTACATAGGATTCCACAAGTGTGAGGCTAGCATTCTTAGTTTGTTCAACAAGTCGTTCAGTACAAGTTCCACAGCCTGGGTATTTGCCAGGTTAGAATACGGGTTGAGCGACACTTGCTCGAAGCTCAGTGTGATGACGTGTGCTGTCCTGCAGTGCTCTGAACACCTGAAGTGGAGAGCAGTGCACTCACAAACGACCTCTGACAATTTTCCTCATTCTGTCCCTCAGTCGGTTCCTCCCATCAAGTATGGTGGACGTTTTGCACCACCACATTTCAAACAGTGCCAAACCAAAGTCGACAAAAGCAACACGCACGTCCCCGAACATGCAGTATTGAACGAACCCAGCACTGGGACAGACGGACAGGAAGAGGCAGATTTCAGCTCCTGTGAAGAGGTTCGGCCGTGTCACGTTGCCTAGATACAGAAAAGCGATTTCTAATTTTTAACACTTTTTGGAAAATGATTATATTTCTCTAAAAAAGGGCTCGGACTGCAAATTATATTCTATTGCCATATGGTGCCTGTAGTGCAGATGGAAGTCATTGGAAACAGAGCTCCACACAATAGCTTTTGATTTCAGTCTCGGTGCTAGAGGAGGGTGACATAGTGTGCTGACTCAACATGACTCAATGTTGATCTCACTTGCACAGTAATGGCCATATTTTCACTGCAAATGCTCTGCCTGTTGCATGAATTAAGGGATTCATTACTACAATAGGTTTATTTTAAAGAAAGGAGACCATTATTTAACCCCCCCGTATTTTCTATCATGGAAATTCACCTTACAGCCATTAATCACAAAGCACTTGCACGCTGGTGTAAAGCAACTGAACATCTGAACAATGTAAGTAAGGCAACAGTTTCTCTTTGAGGTTCTATAAAGTGGTTTTGTATGTAAATAACAATGGAGACACTGTTAAGCTGTGATGCAACATTTCTTTATTATAGTTTCTTGTTTGCCTATGTCATTCGTTTTTTCAAATATTACATTTTTAGGGTTTAAATGCATAAACGTGATACTCTAGTTATATAATCAAACTAATTTTCAAGGCACTGTTTCACAGTATTTACACTGTACCACTTCGTATCAACATCAAAGAGATGTACATTAATATATGCCATTACTAGCCCACCTATTCATCCATTACCTTCAGAGAGGTCATATATGACACTATAGTTACATCTTCTCTGACTGATGTTCAAAAACACATAATAGGTACATAAGTATACATTACATTGCATAACATGTGTTCCTGCAATCCTGCAGATCATAGGGTTGGGTGGCATGGAGGGGCAGTGGTTTGCATTACTGCCTCTCATTGTTGGGGCTCTGGGTTCAATTCTAGGGCCGATGTGCTATCTGCAGTGAGTTTGTAGGTCTCACTATTTTTCCTTCGGGTGCTGGTTTCCTCCCACTGTCCAAAAGCATACTGGTAGATCGATGGGCTTCCTGGAACATTGGCCCTGGTGTGAGTGTGTGCATGTCTGTGGATGTTTGTGGATGTGCCCTGTGAAAGACGGGCGTCCCGTCCGGAGAGTATCCTGCCTTGCACCTGTTGCTTGCTAGGATAGGCTCCGGCTCCCCTTGGACCCTGAATTGGAAGAGTTAGAAAATGGATGGGTAGATTAGGGTTTAGGGTTAGGGACTGGGATTAGGTTTAGAGTGGGAGTCTGTTTTAGGGTCAAAATAGTTATGTGTCTGTTATGTCTTTTGGAATAAAGGTTATAAAAGAATATGAATGGTATTATAGTGTTGTTTGTAGAATAAGAACACATCCATAGAAAGTCTTAGCAATTAAACTGGGGACAGACGCATAGTTTCGACATGTGGAATTCCATACTGTATATGAGATGTTCTGTGTGCAGATTCAAATTCAATACATGAGCAAGCACACACGTCCTTATGAGCACCTACAGTATGAGGGCAGAGAGTTAACAAAGTTCAGGATCCCTTTAAAATATTTATTCCATGTAGAATGTTTCAGTTGTTTTGATATGGTAAATCTCATGTTTCTTGGAAAAACCGGCAGTTGTTTAAACTTTGATGATTGTTGATTGCTCCCTTTGAATGAAGAAATTGATTTAAAAAGCAGTGGCTTGTTCATCAAAAAGAAAGCTTTGATTTCAAACCATTGATTCGACAGAAGAGTAGAAATTGAACCACACTGCATCTGGGAGTGGGATGAAACCCGGGGAAAGAGAGGTGTCCAGGCTCCAACTTTAACAAATCTTTTGCCTCATAAGAAATGGAGCTTTGTCTCTGGCTCCTTTAGACGATGGTGTACCCTGTTACAGATCATTGACACAAATCCCAAGCAACCTTTTAGTCCTCATTGGTTATGAATATGCATTATTGATGCATGTGCAGAGTAACAGAGGACTCTTGCACAAGAATACCAATCCATAATTCATAAGCCTGTTATTAAGATTATTATTATTATGCTTCTGTTTCCACCTTTACCCTGTCTTGCCAGTCATATTTATTTTACTGTTAACAATTGCTGTAACTCATCAGGCAACATTAAACATTACTTAATGTATTTTCCATGACAGCGAGACAGCACATTGAATTCCTGGAGTTTCTTTTCCTCTTTCAACAGAGACACTAACTAACACTGCTTTTCTCAGAAGCACTCTCTAAACACATCCCGTCTCCTTTTACTTAAGTACATAGAGGATCGCCATATTCTTTTAATGATCCCAGATTAGTCATCCACAGGGCTTAAAATGAAACTAAAAATCATTTATCTATGACATCTAGCTATTAATGCAGTAAAAGGTGTTTCCATGGGAACCTCCTGATGTTAAATACATCTTTATAGAGATTTTTGTGGAATATTTTAGATTTCGAGTGTTTCTGCTACCTAACAAAACTGCAGTTTTCTACCCTGGATAAGGTAGCATACAGTACTTTTAATTTGAATAATTCTTTAGCGTGTTTAGGTTTTTTTAATGTCACCCTTCCATATCATTCTGGGTACAGATGAAGTTGAAGCAGAAGTGTACAAATCAAGCCGGGCCCAGGCATTAAAGCTGCAAGCGACATGGGAGTCTCAGACACCCTGGTTTCATCTTTAGTGCTGTGTGTAGTCAAGCTCATTTAAAAAAGCATCCTGAGCATCTAATGTCTCTTCAATTGCCTCCTCACAGCCAGCCCCTACTGTAGTTGGCTGCCTGTTCCATTATGGATTGATTTTTAAAATGCTGTTAACCCGTGAGATCCTTGTTGACTAATTCCTGAATCGCTTGCAGATATGTGTGTGTCTTACAGTCCTCTCTCTGTAGTCTGCTACTCTGCGGCTATTGACTGTTTGAGCAGTTCAGATGAGGATTGTGGGAGGCAGAGCATATCCACACAGCTTATTTGTGGAATGTGGTGTAACACATACACCAGAATATAAATGAGAGCCAGTCTTTAAGTCATGACCAAAGACCCATTTATTTGAGAAGGAATTTCATGTGTGGGCTTTCCTTTTGATATGAATGTGATTTCATACATTTAAAAAAAATGAGTGAATATGATTTTTAATTAGGGCATTTTAATCTGTAATTCTTCTCTCTGTGTCTCTTCCTACACTTCATGTTGTGGGAGATCAGCCGGTGAACACCAGCGTCTGCACAGCCACTTGCTGAAGCAAGAAAGCCTCTCTGATGCAGTGCAATGTTTTTTCCTTGTGGATTGAGTTCCAGTTACCGAATACTATTAAAGCTCCGCTTTGAATGGCTCATTGTTGTCTTCCAATAGTTAAACTCTTCAGAACATTCATACAGTATATCATCATTTTGTTTTATAGGACTTTTGTAGCAATTGCTAACAAAAAGAAATGGACTAAGGTATTAAAATCAGCAGCTGTAAAGGTGAGATTTCTGCAATTGGATTCAGTTTATGATATTCTTTAAATGTGAAGTGATCGCAGACGTTTTTATATTGCATGAGACTTAAATAGACCATTTAGTGTGGCTTGGCCTCTTGCGTTGAGTACAGATTGAGCACAATAATCCAAAAATCACTAGGTCCAGTCTGGGCTATGTCATTAGCCAATTGTGATTTGGATTTTCCAAGACACAGTACATGTTAGAGTAATGATTGTTGATTCCAGGTTGCACCAGAACTGCTGCTCTTTGTATTTTGTGGAACACGTACATAGGTTCCTGTCCTGAGGTTGTTCCTAATTGGATTTAGACCATTATCTTGATTGAATACACTTTATTCTTTAACACTGTCAAGATGAAAAATGTAAATCGCCATATGCAAAATGAATGCCTTTGATTCATCTATATTATTCTAGTGCCGTAACCATGTCAAGAATGAAAAGGGAACAGACAAATGGGGCACTATTGCTAAAAGTATTTTAAAACCCTTCCTTTGTTTACATGACCCAGCCTAAGAAGGAAAAGGAGTTTTTGGTTCAATGTCGTGAATCCATTCTTCGAACATCTTAGCCCATTAATTAAAGAGCAAATACTGCCTTCTTCTGGTCTCACTTTTCTGAGAGAAATATGGCGAGACAAGAACAAAAACTGCAACAATTATGGAATATTGTAAATAAGCAGAAAAGGAGCAATTATAACAAAAAGAAAGATGAACAGGAGTTTAGTTGCTTGGTTTGGGATGTGTCATACAATACGAATCCATATTGTATTGTCGCTTCTCACTGACTGTACTGAGCTCTGTTGACTGTGTTAATCTGCTGTTGCAGGGCAATTTCCCTCACGGGATCAATAAAGTATCTATCCTCTGTACAAAAGAAACCAAGACTTATAATCTGAAGCAATACTGTATATATTTACCATTCTTTTAGTATCACAAAATGTATTCCTGGCTGTATAATGAACATTATATATTCATGTATATATAATGTATATATTCATGTATATATAATGTATTTTGTCGACTGTATTGATCTACAGTAATTTTAAGAATGGAACTGGTACATACTTTATGTACAGTGTAGTTTGACTTATAGGTGTATGGAATAAAGAAATAACATAAAACATGCCAGCTTTCCCTACGATTTACTACTTAAGGGTGTGAGGTCCCCAGTTTTACTTAAAATGGAAGGTTAAGTAAAATTATAGTAAAATATTTGCTCATTTTATAATTTCGTAATTTTAGTACAATTAAAGGTGTATCGTTCGTCCAGCTATTGTCAGAAAGCGTCTTTTTCCTGGTAAGTCACAGCAACCCAGAGCCTTCCCAGAAACACAGGGGGCAAAGTGCTCTTTGAAGGCAGAAGGAACCCATTACATAGAATGATATTAAATAGTCTCATCCTGCACAAAGGCCTTGCATTCTATGTCCTGCATGCAATTTGTTACACAGATTTGTTTTTCCTTTAAGTGTTTTATTAAACTCCAACTTTAGATGGCCCTGGATATTTCCCAATATCTTTTCTTACATTTTATGGGTTAGAATGTTTAGAATAGATTAGAATCATCTTGTTTGTATTGCATACAGTGTATGTAATCCATATTGTACCTTGGTCTTGAAAAAGTAAAATATACTGTAAAGTCCAAGTTCTTCTCTTGTTTTTCAGTGTTAGTCCAGATATCACTTGCTATATGCCTTTTTTATAGCCAATACAATATATTATATTAGGTATATACTGTATGAGGTAGCACATACTGTATAGCACATAAATACCTAATGAATTCTGACCTAATTGAGGTAAGTAGTGCATTAAAGGCAAAAACAGCAAAGGGAAGCTCCGAACGGCTAAATATCAATTTGACACAATAAGAGGCTTGTTACTGAATGACTTCAGTTCTGAAAGTGAATAAGCAAATTGAATTATTAAGATGATTTGTTGTTTAAACCATGGTATTCTGTGCACCTATCACATTTACCTTTCAAACAAAAAAATACTTTTTAAGATAGTTGGCACTATCTTTCTTATTAATGAGGTTATAAGGCACCTGAATGGTTGTTTCCAGTAGCCTGTAGCTGCAATTTCCTAAGCAACAGTACTGGTGGAACTGGTCGGGCTTGACTTGGTCCAATATTAAACTGGGATTGTTGCATAGCAACAGCCTCTTGGATCGGTCAGGCAACTCGGAGTAAATGAGACGCGGCACACTTTGCATCAGGAGAATAGCTCCTACCTGGAAGATGCAGGTTCAAGCACCACAGTCAGAATTTCTTCACTTTCCGGACAACATAAGCTTCTGTAGGCCTGTTCCACTGGCACACCAGGGACACCAAGGACAGAGCTGGAGCGAGCAGAGAAAATTACCCTCCGCTCCCTGGAGGAATGTTTTTTGTGCATTCTGGATTGTGCGAAATATGCACAGTTATACAAAAGGGCCCACATGGCCACCTGCTCAATGGGAGAGTTTCCTCACACAACAAATAATATCATGACAGCACCTGTGAGTTGGTCTGGCTCTCTTGTGTCAGTTATATTCCAAGACCATTTCTTTTTTTTTTGACAGAAAGCTTTATTTATATCAGGTTACAGTTTGTCTCTTTCAAAGCACTGTGCACGGGGACTACAAAACCAGACTGAGCTGCCCTCATATAGGAATTGTACCTCCTATTTGTGTACAGATCTCCTACTGTATGTGTGCAATGATATGAAGATCGCTGACGATGTACCTGCACTTATCTGTCTTTTAATCTTACTTGTTCGTCTCAAAGCTGACTGAACGACCTAAATTAAGAGGAGCAACGGATAACTGTACCGATAAAGGAGAATTGTCAGTTTGGTTTTATACAGAAAGGGAAATGAGTTTGGTTTTTTTTTTCCTGAGTCAACTGAATTTTTATTTTCATGTTGGTGGACTCTGGGAGAAATGGCTGTGGTGTTTTCGAATTAGGAGGTGGCAAACTCTGATTCTGGCGCATTTCGAATCAAACAGAGGGCGCCCAGTATGAATCTGATTTGGTAACAGCTGCCGTAACTGCAGTGTCTTATCAGTTGATCTAGCTTGCTTTCCTGCTGCCATTTCACACTTGCTCTTTAGGCTTTCTGAAACAACGTTGGTCTTGGATCCAGCAGGGGTGTTGCCTCAGTCTGCCTTGCCCTGCACCGTAGAACCAGGTATTCCACACTTCGCTGTCCCGCTGCGCTTCATACCTGGCCCACTCTGGCTTTCCTGATAAGAAACGCTCTTCTTTTTGGGGTGAGTGCGTGCGTTGCCGTGGTTACCGAAACGCCTCCCTCACAGGCGTCATCATTGCAACCACCTCCACTGCGAACGGCGAGGCTAGCCTCCCGGCACATTGTTTACGAGATGAAAAGGAGAGCTCTTGTCGATGCGGGCAGATAATGACCAATTTGGGTCTGTCTTTTTTTTTTTTTTATTCCATGCTGTCCATTCAGAACGAGAAAACCTAGTCATTTCAGTCGTTTGTGGTGACAAAGCTGCTGATCCATTTCACATGACAGTCAGGCCAATTTTGATTTTCTTCCTTTTTTGTGAGGGTGTGTGACAGCCAAGGAAAGTCGCAGGTGCAGACTAAAAGAATGATGCATTCTCCATGTGTTCTGTTTTTCCTGACTCGTTTGAAACAGACCACAGATAACAATAGGGACCCATTGTTTGGCATAAAAGGGTGTTCGTATTTGAATCTACACCTCATTGAAGAAGAGAGGGAGTATATGTAGTGGAGAAGTGTGTGACATTGGAGATGACAAAGATTGTGTGTGATTATCTATTTCGTGCTGAGGATTATTATTTTTTCACATTTGAAAAGCTGAAAATCCTCTTTGGATCCTTCAGAAAACCTCACATACAAAGGTCCGAAGCATCTACCCACTGCACGCAAATGGACACAGCTGGAGTGGAATTTGTGCCCTTTTGTTCTGAAAATTGTGAGGCTGTTCTTCTCAGCTCACACTTTGACCTGCTTTCATCCTGGGTCACTCTGGCAGCTGGCACCAAAATATTTGACCCAAGTCGTCAGTGATTCACTTTTTTCAAAGGTTGCCTCTCAAACCATTTGTGCTCCTGTGCCAGGCTGGACGATGGAGAAATATATATATATATATTTTTCTCGGGGGGTTAAGAAGAAAGGCGAATTTGTTAGACTGTCATACCCAAGCCTGGAGCACCTCCGGAGAGTCTGTTCTCCTTTTTACTTGTTCTGTGTACAATTTGATGATAGACGTGGGATGTTAAATACGATTTTAAAAAAAACTCAAAATGTGTCATATGTTTGTGATCTGTCTCAATCATTAGCATGCTTTATACAAGAACGAGCAGCTCGTAAAATGGAGTTTATAAGAAAGGTTCTGGAGCCATGACAACACCCAGTTGCATCTGCTTCAGCTGTCAGTAATTTGAAATCAATCCTGACGTCATTTCCACACCAAAACATTATAAATACTGTAAGTGATCCTTTTTTCTCCCTCGCACGGGTCTTTTATATCCCTCTTTCGCTTTAGCTCCAGCTCTGCAGGTGCCCCTTGGTCACTCCTCTCTCTGAATGGGGGCTTCCTGTGGCCGGGAGGCAAGCCCTCAGCCCAGTGGGTTAAGCCAAATTTATTATGACTAAAACACTCAATAAACCTTTCAATACACTTGTTCCTAGTGAAACTAGATAGGGAATGAACTGCAGTGTGATGGAAGTGCTACTTCCCTCTGCATGTCACCATTGAACCAGCACTGCTGTCTTCTCTGCTATACAGGAGTGCTCACATTTAGCTGTTGCCAATTGAAGACAAGCTCTGACCTCAGGGAGAAACCCTGAAATCAGGAAATTCCCACCTGCCATGTGATCCGGCACCCTGACTCCACACTTCTCTCATCTTTAAAGAAAGGTAAGGTTTTCTGCCATCTGCGGATTATGTCTGAACAGGTCCTGAAAAGATGACATTTTTTTATTGTAATCTAATATGCACTCTTCTAAATATCTCTTTCTGCTGAAGATGTTATCCTGCATGGAGCAGAACTACTCCAGCAGCGATACCTTGTGAGGAGAGTTCTGACAGCTGGATGAGAGGAAGTGGCAGGGGGAGACATATCAGTAGCACACCAGCTGTACAGAATAATTACAAATGAGCCCAACATCTTTGTGGGATGCCTTTTCATTTCTTCGTCTCAGTTAGCCTTGAGCTATGCTTAAGGGAACAGTCAGAGGCGCAAGTAGTAATGAAAATGCAATCCATAAAAATGAATAATGTAAAATGCAAATAGTATGAACAGATCCAAAAGGTAGGCAATAATGCAGCCGATATAAATGTAGACTACTCATCTGAAGATCTGGAGGCTTAACAAAGGTATATTCAAGAACATGTGTGCGTGCCGGGGGCTCATAAAAAATATGAATCATTTATTGTTTGGATTTGTTGCTGAAGTGCTCTGCCTGTGGACTTCAAAAGCTCTCTGACAATATAAAAATGAAATGAGTATACACCTCCTTGCTATTGTAAATTTTGCTGTTAGAGGTAAAAACAAAAATCTAAATAAGCACTCAAAACTACTTGCGGAAAAAAGTCTAGAGACAAATGCCTGATACCAAAATAACAGTTCTGGCAGCTGGGAACTTAATGGCACAGGATTGCCATCATCATTCTAGCATGCTTGGTGAAAGAGCCCTAAAAAGTAATTAATGTATAACATAGTAGTAAAACTTTCTGTAAATCGATAATTTGGAGAATCACTAAGACACAACATTATTTTAACTACACTCTTGTGGATATATGACAAGATTTCCATTTTTGCATTTTAAAAACAAAAGGTTAGTTTTATTAAATCTTGATATTTTTTCTATCACATGTTCTTTTACTCATTATCCCCAAGTCATAACATACATTTCCATGAAATCATTCCAGGCTCATTCCTGGAATTCACCAAATTATGTCATTTGGGAGAACATTGTGAAATAACTCTTGACATTTTTTCCTTTTTATATAAACCTACAAAGTTGTCAGATGTGTCAGTTAGCCTGCAGAAATGCCTGGGAACAAAGTTATTTTCCAAAAGCACATTAATACTTGCAAAGCTTTACTATAGTAATAAATAAAATGCTGTCCCCTGTAGGAATTGTTTGGCATGCAGTTTCCTTGTGCATATGCCCAGTTAATTCTGAATTCTCCTGAACGTTACCATGTACATAAAAGCAAGCTGCTTTTCTAATATTACTTTCATCCTCAATGATTTCTCTGTTCTGGCTATTCAGTTGACATACAGTAAGTCACCTTAAGAGCGGTGTTGATAAACAGGGAAGATGGTCTTTATGGGCAATACAGGCCTGGTCCTTGCCATTGCTCCCTCTCAGGTATTTGTACCTGAAGTCTGGTGCCTGCATGTTCTCCTCATGTTCATACGAGTTCTCTGTTCTGTGGTAGTTTCCTTCCACTTCCCAAAAGACATGCTGGCCAGGTCAACTGGTGCCTCTAAAATGTCCCTGTGCGTTTGTGTTTGTGTGTGACCTGCCAGGCGTCCCTGTCCAGGGTGCAGGCCAATCCTTCGCTTTCCAAACGGGGATTCAACAGCTCTTAAGCACGAGCAGATACGGATGATGGAGTGATTGATCTAATTGATGGATGGGTATTCTCCGGCATCTGCGGTTATGAATTCCCCCAACATTAATCTGACTGAGAACAAATGAATTTACAGTAAGGGACATCTTTCAGAGTTAAACAAATTTCCAAACCCCACAAATTCCTTGCAAATCCCAGTCACTGGCACAGGGTGTAATCAGAAAGCCCCCTGCGCCACAGACGCAAAAAGGAAATGGTTGTCCGCTAGGACAAAGAGAGAAGGTTCTTGAATGGATCCCTGATTAAAAAAGTGAAGCGCTAATTACGCGTGGGTGCAGTGAAAGCTAATCTTCTCCTTGCCTGTGCCGACTGAGGGCTCTTCCTAAGAGTCATAATTTGACAATGAATTTGAATTTCATCAAAAAAATAAGAGTACAGAGCTTCAATGAAGAGGCTACAGCTGTCTGTCTGAATGGAGGTCTCACCCTAGCTCAGTGTCTGGAGAGAAGGGGAATAAATAATATTCATTAAAAAAAAGGTCGGATTGAAAAAGGCTCTCCCTTTGAAACACTGTGCACAACCAGGAGCAAATGATTCAAAGGGTCTGTGGCTCCAGCCTACAGCAATTACTTGTCTATCTGCTCAGCTATGTAATATGCCTGTGATGCAACAGGTAACTCATTGTCTCTCTACATCATGAGCTAAGAACAATCAAGAACAAATGCTTAGATTTTACACAGCACTTAGGGCAGGGCAGACAGTTAGGGAATCAGCAGACGGGTTTGTGCAACAGCATCTGGGTGCTGCCAAGTTGAAAGAGGTTTAGAGTTGCTGAACTTCAAATGCAGGCCATCTGAAGGGTGCAGTGTTCTGCAGTTTGCCTTGTTTTCTTTTTACACACTTGAATCACACGAGGGTGCTATGCCTTATAAGTGTAACAATATATATCTGTCACAAAGCAAGAACTGTCTAGTTCACAAAATGAAAGCTGAAAGCACCCAGTCAAACTTACCAAGACAATATTTTCAACACCATGATACAGTTCATAGTAACAAACCCCCTAAATCTAAAATTGAAATAAATAATAAATATGTGTTTGGACTAGTAGGCATTAGTGGTTTACCTTTATGTTGTTAGTCAGTTCTACTTGGGGATTTGTTGTAGGTTATAGTTTGTAGTTTCAAAAATGTTGTTTCGTTGGTGTAATCTAAGGTGATGTTATTTGTACCAGAACACAGGATTTGGTTTGCTGTGTGATTGTGAGAGGAGACAAAATATTGTACCAGCAGGCGGTCTTAGGGGATCTTGTTGAAAAAGGATACTGGGCCTCGCTGTCACGATTGTAGTTCTCCCCCTCAAGGGCGCTCCAGCTCTTTCACATTTGAGTTAATTTTGCGCACCTGCTTCTGGTTCCTGCCTCCCTACTTAAGCAGACGCTTAAGTATCAGTTATGGCATCTGAAGAGAACAGAAACATCAGCGACTTTCCCTCCACCAACCCAATACCCACACAACTCCTAGGATCACCTCTGCTCAATTTAAGCAACAAAAGACTTGCAAATCCAAAGTGGTCTTGTACCTCAGCCTCCGAGAAGGCCAACAAAAAATAGGAGAAAAGCATTAGGTGAGCTGATGTGGTGCTGGCCAGCTGGCCCTGGTTCAGACTGTGTAGGGGCAGACTCCTGGGAAAGCCGAAGAGCAAGCTCCTGCTGCTGTTGATGGGCCACTTTCTGAAACAGCGCGGACTGCCGCTCTATTGATTGACAATCGTTGAGACGCTGCGTGCTACACATCCAGTACAGCTGAGAAAAGATGCTGGAAAGACTTCTGTGTGTGTTTACCTGTGTCTGTCCTGCAATGGGCAGCTGACTTGTCTATGAAATATATTTTCCTTTGGCTCATTAGCTTAACGGGAACTAAATATGTTGTGTTTTCATAAACTCTCATGTATAGTTTTATTTGTGGCATCATGCATTAGAGCTCTCAAGGATAAAACACTAAATCTCTAAATCTAAGACTGCAGTCTTGCTTGTGGAATGTC
Organism: Lepisosteus oculatus; assembly: GCF_040954835.1. NCBI lineage: Eukaryota > Metazoa > Chordata > Actinopteri > Semionotiformes > Lepisosteidae > Lepisosteus > Lepisosteus oculatus. Next base: position 13,382,040 of record NC_090716.1, read on the forward strand.
TCTGATATAGCCAATTTTTATAATGATGCACAACCAAGTGTTGGAACCAAGAGCATGCTGTTACACAGCTCTCTCAAAGTGGCCTTGGATTGGCTTTCCTGGGGCTTTATTGAGTTATTTTTATTTTTCTGTGCTTTTTCATGCTTGTTTGGTTATTGCACAACACATGTTTGTACTCCAGTTTCTTTAAATGCTTAAATGTTTTTGGGCCTTAGTAGTTTCCGTCAACTTGCTACCTGAGGATTATAGAACAAAACTTAGAATATTGCTGCTTAGCCTTAAATCCTTTCTTTAATGTTTTTTCATCATCAAACTTATGTTTCCAACTGTACACTGTTTGCATTCTTTAGATTCTGGTCTATTTCTGTTCCCAAAACTAGGCTCCAAACTGGAAGATTGTGTCTGCTGGTTTGTGGCTACAAATCTGTGTAATGATCTCCATCTCCCAGAACATACAATGTTAGATCTTACAATTCTGTCATTTCTTTTAAATTCTGCTTTGCAACTTTTTGGTTCACCAGATTTTAATCCCCTTTAATTTATTGCATTACATTTTGTATATCAATTAGTACCTAATGTGTTTGCTTGTTTTTAGTGTAAAGCACTTTCAGTTGCTATCATGAAAAGCTTTTAGTAACAAAATTAATTACAGTAGATATTTTTCCAATTTTGTTTAAATAATCTAAACATTTCTCACGTGAAAAGAATTTTATCATCAAGCCGCTGAAAACAAAATACATCTTTTGAACTTATTTTAATGCTTTTTTTTACTAAATACAATGTATGCAATTAATAAAATGAACAGAAATTTCATCTCTGAACTTCTTTTGATGCTTTATATAACAACATAAATATTAAAACACATCAAAATATTTTCATTAAAAAAGCTAAATAAATATTTACTATATATATGCAGATTGCATATGTGCATTAAGTGTTCAATGCACAGTGACAGAGTGGTTAGTATTGCTGCCTCTGATTGCTGGGGCTCCGGATTCAATCCCAAACCTGGGGTGGTATCTGCGTGGAGTTTCCTCCAGGTGCTGTGGTTCCCTCCCACAGTCCAAAGACAGACTGGTGGGTTAACTGGCTTCAGGGGAAATTGGCCCTGGTGTGAGTGGGTGTCTATCTGCCCTGCGATGGACTGCTGTTCCATCCAGGGTGTATTCAGCCTTGCGCCCATTGCTTGCCAGGATAGGCTACCCAATGGCCCTGAACTTCAAGAAGCAGTTAGAATATGGATGGATTACTATGTATGTAGATAATTTAAGAGTTCACTACATGGAGTTTGTAGGCTCTCCCCGTGTTCCTCCTGATCCTCCAGTTTCCTCCCGCTGTCCAAAGACAGACTGGTGGGTTAATTGGCCTCTGGGAAGACTGGACCTGGCGTGAGTGTGTGGTTGTGTCTGCCCTGTGATGGGCTATGGGCTGGAGCCCTGTCCAGGTTGGACCTTGTCTTGCACCCATTCCTTGCTGGGATAGTTCCCCTGCGACGCTGTATTGGACAAAGTGGTGAGAAAATGGATGGATGAGTCGATGAACACATTCACTACATAAAATGCCGCCTGTCTTCTTAATCATTATCTCTCCTGCACCTATAAAGAACCCTCAGTGAAGTTCTACAATCTGTAAGCCCAAAGGTAAAGCAGGGCCCACTGTAGTGCCACCTGTGCCTTTAAATTGGTGTGAAAAATTGTTTTCCTCCTGTCCTCACTGTTCATTCATTGGGGCTTGTGTGTGAGGGTGAGAGGTCAGAATTTCCCATAGGAATAAAACAGTGAGTCATCAGAAGAAAGCAGTCAGTCATACAGAGAGCAAGTCCGAGCTTTTACGCCAGGATTCTAGATCAATAAGTTGGATGACACTGCATTTAGAAGAGGGAAATTCTAACTAACAAACGGGACATGTTGCTTGTTTTATTTAAATAAAAGACCATAGAAGCAGGATTTCAGGTTCCCTTACGCATTGTGTGTCTTCATTACCCCATAAGGATTTTCACATGATGTTCAAATCAAGAAAATTAGAAAAGCTTATTACTTTAATCACCCTTTGTGCCAAACTGTTACATATCCTGTTTTTCTGGGTTCAGGTTGCCATCACAGTAGGATACCTGTATAACATTAATTTGTTTTACTGGTGATAATGGAACCACCACAGACATAAATCCATCCAACTGTACATGTACATTTTATGATTGTGATGTTGTGAGGGAGGCACAAATGTATTGCAAAAGCCCACAGAATGAGGCCAAGCTGGTCTACTGGAGTTAGCACACAGAGGGAGCAAGATTCCACATGAAGGAAAGGAGCTGAAGGGATAGGGGCTACATGGAATTAGTCATGCCTCTGGGCTAATGTAGAGCCTATAAGAACCGCCAGGAAGGAAAGGCATTCAGTCTGTCTAGGTTTCATCTTGGAAGGAGGGATTGCGAATGATTGTGTATGCTGGAGAACAAATGGTTTAGGCTGTACTAAAGGGTGGCACAGGTTCTGGACATACTGTATGGGCTGTGTGATTGTTTGCAGGTCAGCCAGCTGCTCTTACCCAATCATACAGTAAGCCAGGGTATCTGTAATTTACTGTGAAGACCTGGATGACATGAGTTAACTGGGTTGAATACTCTGACATGGGCAATAAATGCACATAAGAATGGGAAGAGCATAAGAAATACGCCACTATACTACCATGATGCTGGGGGTGCTGACTAGCAGAGGCTGGACAGGTCATAGTGGGAACCTGAGACCACAGACTAGGATGGGGAAACATGGGAGAACCACACAAGTATACTCACATAACATGCCATTCCCCCGAGCCCTGGGAGTTAACAATGCCCCTGGTGATTCCCCACTATCCCAGACAAGTACGCATTTATCCCAGCATGCTCTCCTGGGGCTGACATCACCAGCCCCGTTGCTTGTCTGCTTGGTGCCACATCACTGCCTGATGAGGGCGCTACAGTACTAGTCTAGTGCCTAGTGCATTTTAATTATGTTAATTTAGTGAATTTTAAACCTAGTGCGTTTTAATTCAGTTAATCTAGTGAATATGTTGTCTGGTATGTATTTTGTTTAAATCAGGTTAGTCATTTGAGACTAATCTGATCTAAAAAACAAGGTAGGTAGTGCGTTTACTGGAGCAATCAGAATGAAATATGTTCAAACAGAATCCCACTCAGCCCATTATGTACAGGTCCGAAGTCCCAAAACCTGTTCTGAAGTACTCAATGAAGTTTGGTCCTCTTTTTTTCGCTCAGCACTCACAGATGATTTATGGCCTTAAATATATCAAAATCCTAATATTGCTAGTATCCCCTTCAGCTGACTGGGTTGTGCACAATCACTGAATTTTCACTAGTGCCTCAGACTTCAAACAGCAGTTCACACCAGACTCATGCATCGTTTGACAAGAGGAGCAGGAGAAGCAGCCTTTTACTGGCTGGCTGTAAAAACAGAAGTGTATCTGGGTCTACATAAGCATGCTGATGCCTATTTGACCTTTTGTCATCTTTATCCAATGAAATTGAGTTTTATTATATTCCTACACTATGTGGGTGTAGTGAAGTGTCTATATGGAAAAGGAAGTTCGCTTAACACTACAGAAACCAGGATAAGCTCTCTCAATGAGTTGATGTGGTTCTGGTCTGGACTTTACTTTTTTAAACATGAGTTTTAATCATAATTATGTTTTTTATCCTGAACTTACTTCAAAAACAAATTACCTATGTGCTTTAACCATCAATGATGGTCAATGATTTCCTACTGTTTTGTTTTTTTTAACCTTTGACACCAACCTATAAAATATTAAGAATGACAGTATCATGATAAAAAGAGATGCATTGAGCACTGAGAATGGCTTTCAGAGACAGGCGAGTAATGAGAATCCACCCACACTAGGCTCGGAGTGGTGAGAAGGTGGGCAGACATTAGCTCACTGGGAGACGTCTGACACTGGTGCCATGAACTGCAGCTCCAACAGGAAGCCCGTTGACACCACAGAGGGGAGGAGGCAAGTTTCAAGAAGAGAAATGTAAACCGAGTGACACCTGTCCTAGACCTGTCCTGGTGGCACAGTGAAACTTACTGCATGTTGAAGCATTCACAAAAGAAGTTTACAGTTTGAGGAAAGAAACTCTTCTCCTGTACTTTGCCAGCCTTTGTATACACTTTCATTCATCCTTTTTCTAATGGCTTCATCGGGGTTGTAGAGGAGCCGGAGTCTAACCAGGCAAGCAATGGACGCAAGGCAGGGTACACCACTCCATCACAGGGCAAACAGAAACGCAGACATCAACACAAACATGCAAACCGGGGCCGGTTTCCTAGAAGTGCCATCATGTGGACTGTGGGAGGAAACTAGAACACCCGGAGGAAACTCCCATGAACACAGGGAGAACCTGCTCACTCCATGCAGATAGCAACCCAGGTCAGGAAAACATCCTGAAGTTTATGAACGTAAGTTCATGAACACAAGGACAAAAAGATGGATTTTTATCACAGATGAATTTTAACACAGCTTTTCAGCAATGTCAAGTACACTCAAGCTTCATTTTATGAATGTAATTTGTTCCTTGGAAAGTGTTCATAATGTGAAAATTCATACGTTGAAAATAAAAGTATCATTACTTTAAATATGAAATATTCCCATTTCTAAACCTATTTATAGGTTTTGAAAATCACCCAGCACCCCTTGTGTTTACCCTAACACAGTCCTGAATCTGTCAAATTAAGAACACTGTTGCTTGGTTAAGATATTAACCTTATTTACCGCGATTCCGTGATGAAGATAAAATGTGTAAAAACTCTTAAGAATACAGACACATTGACCTACAGTACAGTATGTTATGGAAGGACATGCTATGAGGATGGCATCTTCCATTTGACTATGCACCTCTGTTGTAGCACAAATCTCTTCATAACTATGAAAAGCAGGTATGAAAATGCATGTTTTATTAGAGAGAAAAATCTGTTGACACCCCATTGACGGACAGGGTCGATTTAAATTCCAAAATTGCCATTTGGGGCATTTTTTAAATAAACCCATGTTTTTCTTAGGCTACACTTGAATCCTAAAATAAACAAAAAAAATAAAAAAAGTCTTCCACATTCATTTTTTTTCCTTCAGACATGGGCACTTCTGTAGCGTCTATTTTTCGATTAATGGGCAATAGGTAAGGAATGTCTTGACAGTCAGCACTGATCGAGATTCTGAAAGAGTTAGTGGGATCAACAGGCAAACACATGTACTCCACTATACCACTGTATACTCTGTACTATACAGCACACTGTGCTGGAGGGACTCTATGTCTCAGACTGTGCATCCAGAGAGATGATCTCTCCTGTTTTTGCCTCCAGGTCTTCGGTTGTCAGGGATCATGACCCAGAACTCAATGACAGGCCCACCTGCCCAAGCTGACGCACAACAGGAGGAGCGGGGTAGAGTGGCTCAGCCCCCCCACAGCTCCCCACAGGACCCCCAGGGCCCGTGGTGGGAGAAGCTATGGAGGGCCGTGGTGACCGCTGGCTGCACCGTCTGCGTTTGTGTCTTCTCCCAAATAGCGGTAGGATCTGAACATGGCGCTCTAAGTTCTACTTGGCACAAAGCTTCATTTTGTTCTGCACGAGCGGGAAAGCAATCACAATCACACCCAAAAACTCCACTGCAGCACAGATATAAACCAGACTTTAGAAGTTCAGGTGGGGAGCTGCGTCAGCATGCTTAGGCTGCAAAGGAGCAAGTAATAGGTTTATTCCGTGCTGACAAGAGAAGAAAGAAAACACAACTTTTCAGCTGTGGAGCCTTCTTCGGGTGTGTCTAAAGCAGCCTTTATTCGCACCTTGCTCCATAAACGGAATAAGTCTAGCCAAATCCTTCTCTCCAGCCACCCCCTCAGTGGCCTAGTGTCACACTTCCCTATGTAAATTCAGCTTGTGGAAATCCCCTCAATCCATGCAGAAACAACTATATACACTAGTGAGAATTTTAATGCTTGAGGCCATTTGACTAAAGTCCCTTAGTCTTTGCAGTCCTTTCATGGGGTACAATTCCACACATATTTATTCAGTTGTTCCCCATTTTTCCTTTAATGGGGTTGTAAAAAAAGCTCAGGAGGAGGTCAAAGTCTAGTCTCATCACATCTGCCCGTCTATGTATAATCACCATGCTTCTCGCATGTTCACTCACATGTTTCATTTTCGCATTAGCCATTTGCTCTCGTCAGTCAGGCCTTACCATGCTGCTCTCTTCCTCCTGTTTGAAAGAATCCAAACTGCAGTGCTTCAGGCTCCAGCTGGAGAACCAAATCCAAAAGCAGTGTTTTCTCCCAGATGTCCTAGGGGTGAGTCCCACCATGCCGATATCCATCCATCCCTGCCCAACGGCGGCAGTCCCCTCACAACTTTCCCAACAGCCATCAGTGTTGAGTGTCTTCTCCAAGTTCATCTTTTTCCATGCAAGCCTAGCCAGTCTGACCTGTTCAATGAGTCAACGGACTCAAACCTTCTTCCCCAACTCGCTGAATGCCTTCTTCCATGCAGATCTCTGCCTTATCACGCACCTTTTCCCCACAGTTCACAGGAGTCAGTCCGACCACTGATGGCACATTTTCCCCATTTTTCCATTATGCCCTTTGCTCACGTCAGAATTAGCTCTCTTACTATACAAACCACATGCATTGTGGTTGAATGCACCTCACCATCTCAACTTCATAAACACCACCATTCTCTGCTTCATAAATTCCCTGCTGCTGCCATTAGTAGGGCTATTACCTTTAATCCACCTTTCCTCTGTGCTACACAATCATTGAAATCTCTTTACCTGATCAAAGCAATAGAACAAAACACATAACACATGTTAGCCATCATCACTAATGCCTTTGTATTTATGCCTATCAGTCCTAAACAACAAGCACTTCATGGGGTGTGTTGGCAAGACAGGTATGATTTCACAGCCCAACTCAATTTCAAGTGCTGCACCAGCTCAGTCCTCTGTTGGCTCATCCCTCATTTAGCTAGAGCTCTTTCTGTCTAGAATTTTTAAGATGTCTGAGTTCCCTTCAGCACATTCTTTACCACAGAAATTATTCTCCTCCTCTGGAGCTCTAGGGTGTTCAGATCTTAACCTTTCTCACATCCTTGCCACAAGCCATGTCTGTGCTAACATGATTCTCCTCGCTTTCTTTGGCTTTTATTCAATGCAAGCACTTTTATACCTACTCAGTCACTGAAACAAAGCTGCTTGCATCTCTGTCACTTATCTTCTTGACCTTGACTCTTCTGTAAAACCTCAGCAGCACTGTGTTAACCCAGACTTCTACTGATGGTGAACTGAAGACTGAGATCCTGTCTCTGAAGCGATGGCATGCATCACTTTTCTTTAATGACTGCTTTCTGCGACTTGGATCTCCATCACGCCCCTGGCGCCACACTGCCCACATTTCAAGTCTTACAGTAGAAAAGAATTTGCATCCCTCTGGCCTCATGAATTTTCTAACATTTCTGTATTGTGTTTCGCTAACTTTTCCTTTATGTCATCATTCTTCCTTGGGGTCCTGATCTGTCCTGATCCACTCCGTCTGTAGTAGACATTTTAAATAAAAACTTTTTAAATCCATTTCAGAGTTTTACCTCTGTCTGTAAATAATTATAAAACATATTCCCTGCTACTCGGACCAATGTACAGGGTTACCCTGTTCAGAAACACTGATCCTCCATCACTAATCCTAAATATTATCTTTAATTTAAGTCTTATTCAATATCTCCTCCTCAGTACGCTTGTGTCACCTTCCTTTAACATAGAATTTCATCCCAAATTTTACACTCATTCAATACTTAAAATCAATCTATATAGACAGCCCTATTTCAAATATCAATTACACTCAACACTGACTGCCACTCCAACCCACTGCTTTTCCACAGATTAAAAGCTGGTTGATTTCACTTGCCACTGGTTGTGAAACCTCTTCCCTGATGTGTTAACTAGGCCGGCTTCAGCACTGAATGTTTTCAAGATAAATGGACACATTATAATAATTTATTTATAAGTTACTTGTTCGCTTTTTTTTCCTTTTGGTTGGTGTAAACTATATTGTGTTGCTTTTTCTGAATGTTTTATTGATCAATTTAATGAAAAAATGTTGCAGAAATAATCCTTTGAGTCAAAGTTGTAAAGTGTTACATTTTCGCTGCTGGAGATAGTAACACATTGACACATTTTTGTGAAATAAACCCAAGAGCAGGCAGAGAAATACAAGCACACAAGCAAACAGAAAAGTGAGTAAACAGCACAATGTTGGCAGCTGGCAGTGGAGACATACAGGCATAGCAATGGTGAGCACAGTCTAGAGTCATAAACAGGGACAAACAAAGCTCAAAATCAAGAGGCACCATACAAAGCATCAGAGGAGAACCCAGAAAGCATAGTCAGGGTCCAGAAGTTAGGAAGCAAACAGTCACAGCTCAGGAACTCAGGACAAAGTTAGAAACATAGCAAACTCTATGACAGAGTACTCAAGCACAGTCAGGTCATGGCTTATGTAGTCTTGAACCACCTGAGGTGGGTGTGGTGGATAATTACTGCCAGGTGATACAGGACTCCTGTAGAATTAATTACCACGGTAACCGGCACTGACCAATAGGAGATGTTAGTTGTGAATGGTTACCGTGTAGATACTTGCTTGGCCCACTGCTCATCTGTAGTGTTAATCATGACAAAAGTATCTCCTATTGTAGTTCAGTACAATCAAATTCTATTTATTGTGACAAGACAATAGAGAGATGAGATCACTTTATTAGCCATATACAATTTCTTGCATTAGGAATTCGTCTTTTCACATACCCCAGCTTGCTCTCCATGAGACACACAGACAGGGAGAGAAGCTGGGGGTCAGAGCACAGGGTCAGCCATTGTTAAACGCCCCTGGAGCAGCTGGGGTCAAGGGCCTTGCTCAGGGGCCCAACTGAGTAGGATTCCTCTACTAGCCGTGGGATTTGAACCAGCAACCTTCCATCCACTGGCGCAGATCCTGAGCCACAGAGCCACTGCACCACCCTTTTTAACTCACCTGGCTAAGGAAATGGCAACCTGACCTCAAGGTGAAGGCTCACAGAACCCCTTGTAAGGAATAAGCCAGGAGCTGCTGCAAAGTGAAGTGGGGGTAGAGGGAGGGGAGAGAGAAAAGATGTGATCAGGTGGTGAGATATTTGTGTGGAACTAGGCAAGATTAAAATTGGACCTGCTCTTAAACTTCTGTTTAAAAAAGTCTCTTTAAGGCCAAATTCTAATTAATGCAACGATACGACAACACTAATCAGGGTAGTGTATTAAAATGTTGCATTTGCCTGGCAGAGGAAATTTCGATGTGATTGTAATGTTGGGGCAGACAGGACCCCCAAAAGAGATCAAATTTGTTTTGGCAGAAGTAGAGCTTTTGATCTCCTCCTGAATTTGTGTTTCAAAACCACATTTATTAAGTTTCAGGGCATTTTAGTTCCACAGGAGGAAGCAGCATACTGTGAAAATAAAAATCAACAGTAGTACTTTGGGAGACATATCTGTTTGTTCTTATGTGCAGGGTGTTTGGATCTTGTACATGTGCAATGGATATGAAGCCTTCCCTGCAGCTCACAAAGTGTTGGATCTGATGCAGTACCTGCTGACACCACTAGGAGCATACAATTCAGTGGAGGAGGTGGGTATGATGATACTCAACTCAATCCAGATTACTCAACCCAGATGTATAACTTCTCTGCAACAGTTATTTTTCCCTTTGAGAAGTCTAGCAGTCTACCTTTCAATTATTATAAAAAGTCACAGGACTCAAATATAAATGAAGCATCTTCAAATTGCATTTAAAATTTATCATTAAATTACCCCACAAGGTTTTCTCTCATTCTTCTTTAGTGATCCCTTATGCATTATTGCATTAAATGACTATGCAAATATTTCTGTTTTTCCTTATTTTAAACACAGAGTAAAACAAAAGCAGCCACAGTTTTCAAAATTCCCAAAATGATCACACTCTCTCAAGACACTAATTTCAGATGCTTGCAAGGATCATAGAAATTTGAAACAGCTACAGCTTCTACCTTCAAATTCAAATCCAAGGACAGTCATTTTCTTTGGGGGTTAGTTCACTAACCTATTTTCTGAGACATTTGTTCCCCACAGGACACAGCGTGGAGGAGTCATCTCCACAACACTTCTTCACTTACTTGGAAGCCATGTGGGTTTCTCATTCATTTTGACCCTGGTGCAGCTACATTCTTTGAGCACACAATGTGACATACAAACATCTGCTTTGAAAAATATCAGAACCCAGCGCAGAACCCAGCAACCCAGCACAGCCATTGGCTGCAGATTTACTACAGAATATTGCCCTTAAGAACTTAAGAATGGTTACAAATTCTGTCCATCAAGCCTGTTTGACCGTTAGATGTTCGGGGATCTCTTCCAACCATTTCTTGAAAGAAGCCAGAGTATCGTCTTTTATTGATAGTTTGAGGTCTAAACTCATGGATTCATAAATTTGCAAACATCTGGGATTTCGCAAGTATAGGATATTGTACACACAGAGTTCTGAAGCTGAAAGCTTTGTAAAAGTACTTTAATGTGATGGAAAGATTTCAGAATAACCCCATCTGGTTAACATTATTATAACATTATCTTCCCCTAGAATAATAAATCATTTATACAATGGCAGGTTTCCTCAAAAACTATTGGTAGTTTCTAATCACAACCACAGGAAAACCTGTGGTGAAAACTATAAACAGTACAGTTGAGCTTTGTTTAACATGATAATTTTGAGAGGAAAACCAGATGAAACATGAGGAAGAGCCTTTTCTGAATAACTAGTTACCTCAGACTTGTTTATGCATATAACTGAAAAAGAAAAGTCATCATTTTATCAGTAGTATAAATATAATTACCACCTCAGATAGGTATATTTTGGCTTGATGTGTCCTAAACCCACAAAAGGGCAGATAGTCTATAGATTTAATTTAGTATCATATTGTACATTATTAATCTGAGTAAAATCTATCATACACCTATAATCCTTTCTATGTTAACTATCATTATATACAATATTGGAGATAATTATGAAAAAAAGCAGGAAAAGTATGTTAAGCATTTGCTGTGCTTTTTATACACATGTGCGTACGAGAATACAAAAGATATACTGGTGATATTCCATTTTCAAATAGTACATATTTGCAAATTTTGTTATATTTGTATTGGCACAACCTTTAAATTGCAGCACTTCAGAAATATGAATGTTCCAGTCCTGTTCGCCTGACTAGTCTTCTCAATTCTCTTTTTTTTCCTCTTTTGTGTAATCTTCAGACATCCCCATCCTTACAGAAAGAGCTGTGGAGAATGGAAAGCTTGTGCCCCCTGCTGGCTACAGTGTTCCTTGGCATAGTTATCCTTGGGATAGGGGTAGGTGTGGACCTTGATGCTAATCCCACTGTCATTTATCCTATCCTGCTATTTCGTCTGGCAGATGGGCTGGATTTCACATTCCAAGAGGATCCTGACCCTAAGAAACGACATATTGTGTGCTTAGTTCTGAATTAGTTGCAAGAGTACAGAAAACGGAAATTCTGCTAATTCAATATGCATGCAAAACACAACATTTAAAAATCTTACTGTACTCTATTCCCTTAGTGCTTAGTGCTTCACGTCACACCAGAGGCCTTTTCTGGTTGCCACAGTTGCTTGTCCCCTCTCCAGATACTCTACTGTCTGAGGACGATCGCTCCAGGGATCCCTGCTTTTCCTGATGACCGCCGCCAGTCCATGAGCCGCCAGCCATCCTTCACCTACTCCGAGTGGACTGACGGCAAGCAGGAGGACTTCTTTGACCTGAACCCTGTGCCCGAGACTCCTGTGTTTGACTGCTTTATGGACATGAAGCCCGAGGCCGATCCAGCCACACTGACTGTCAAGCCTGTCGGCCTGCAGGAGAGGTCAGTTCCCTGGAGCTCATCGCCCCTAGAAACCCTTCAGTGGATGCTGGTTTCAGACTTGCAGTGGGATTGTATTCTTAAATTCAGAAATGGTCCCACCAAATAGCATACAGTACTTCCTGTTAAGTTGTGAGTTAAAGGTTTTTCTTTTGCTAATGTACTTTGTCCATATGACACAATTACAGAAACATAAAACAGAGATAACATATAGTAGAGTATGTATTTCTTACTCGGGTTATGCATCTATAAATTTTAGGCACAGTCCTGCAGAATGCAATGCTTTTAATTGTCTTGGGAAACTGATGCAGTCAGAAATGTGCTGCTATCTTTCCTCTCTTCATCATATTATAAGAAATATTGTCATTGATACACATTAAAGAAAACAATTCAAACCTCCCGATGTTACCTGTAAACCTCACCTCACGACCTGGAGCTGGGGTTACTTCACCCCGAAACTGAAAGCAATACTGTGCTTTGTCCCTTGCTCTGCTGTGCTCGCTCCATTTCTCTGTGCCTCGTGGGAAGGAGGGGGTCCAACGTGTCCCTGACCCTGGACATGTGCACCCCTGGCTCCACGGAGTCCTATGGGTGCATGCTGTCCCCGCGGGAGCAGTCGGCGCGCGAGTACCTGCAGAGAGCCACCAACGTGCTGACAGCGGCAGAGCTGCACGAGCGGGCGATGGACTCCTTCACCCTGCAGGCCGAGTTCTTCGTGAGTAGCTCTCGCTCTCCGGAAGTCCCTGCAACTCTTCTGCTGGCAGTCACCTCGGTCTGCTTCGTCTCAAGACCCAGGAGGTCCATGATGTGCATTGCAGATAGCTCCTATGTAGCTTCCAGTTTTCTACAGAATGCGTAGGACTTCTAGTGTAGACAGGGCTTGACCGCACACCAGCAATTGGAGTGACACAAGGGGTGCAAAACAGAAATCGCTGCTGCATCATAATCCTACTGTCACACCTTCCCATTATCAGAAAGCTGTTTTTTTGCTGGGACGTGTTCATCACAGAAAACACACACAAAACCTTTTAACCCAACAAGCATGACCTTGGGAGGAATCCAGAGCATCTGGGGAAGACCCTGGACACAAGGAGAACATACAGAAAACTCCCAGCTCTGGTCACCCCAGGTTGCATTTGAAATCTAGACCCAGGCACTGGGAGATAGCAGAGCTCACCTCTATGCCACCCTCTTCCAACCTGCCAGGTGCCCCTCCATAATGCTGTGTTGTCATGCTAATGTACTGTACTGACATCTTATACTTATAGCGTGCTGACTTTGAACTCCACCTTGGACAGACTGGACTGTATAATGTTTAGAAATTTGGCTGAGATTTCCTGCTTCTCTTTTCTTTTTCTAATTAGTCAAGTAGAACAGGCCTTTATGCCAAGTGGCTCAGGTGGTTAACAATGTGTTTAACAGCTGCTGCTGCAGAGCCACCTCCAAGCAGTAGGCTTGAACTGGGACCCTCCAGGTAACAAGCCCTTCTCCTTAATCAGTATATCCCAGAGCCCAATTAAGAGAGTGCTTAACTGTTTGAAAAATGATTGAGTCACACCTTATTGGGTCTGCGCTTGCATTCCCTATTTCTCTGCACTAACCGTCATGATTATTCTTTTGATTCCAAAGCCTGTAAAACAACAAAAACAAAGTACAAATAGTTTTAATTTCCAGAAATAAAGAGTTCAGGGATATGTCTGCTGCACAGGAGATCTAAATTGCTGTGTGGAAGCCTTAAACAACTCAGACACCATCAGGAGTTAACATATACTGTATATATATAATAAACATCAGCAAGTAATTCAAAGCCTCCACTAGTATTTTCTATAAGGTGGAGTATATGAATTTTGACTGTTATAAATACATTTTCGGTAAGAGGAAACCGAGCTTGCCATTTTATAATTATTCATTTGCATTGGTCAGTATCTTCTTGAGGACAAAAGCTGGACTGTACATCAGCAATATGAAATGCTGAAGGAAGTGATGCATGACATTTGCCAATCAAATCTGATTAGCTCATTGTCACGTTGTCTGTGTCATTGACATCATGTGTTTCCCTCTACACATCCATTAAGCAAAAAGGCTATTTTTGTACTACAAAATACAGTTTTATCAGGATTACCTCCATCCAGTTTCAGTCTGCATCTGCTAGTGAGGGTCAGAGCTCAAGATTAACTGCTGTCACAACAAAATGACCAAAGATTCAGCAGAGGCTCACCATAGGATTATGTTTCTACAAAAAAACACATCAACATTCTCTGACATGGGTAGAACACTGTAAACTGTTTGAGATTTCAGCCTAGCAGTGAATTAATCCCTTAGTTAATGCAATAAACAGTAAGCAATCATGTTAACACTTTCATGTTTCCAATATCTGGCAACTGCCAGTCAGATATCAAACAGCAGCTGCTACGGTTTAATTTATTTTCAGACTCTTGTTTTCTGTGTAAAATCCAGTATTTCCTATTTTAATATTTGTGAAAAGTATTCAATAAAACATTTTAGGAATCTAACCAATGACATAGATTGAAAAAGCTTTATATATCTTTATATATCTCTTGTCCAACGGCTTGACACCCATTTAAATAAAGCTTCGGGAATGTCTGCTTTGTGATACATTTATTATTCAGAACCCTTTTGTGGACCTGGGGCCAAGATATTAGAAGCTAAAAACTGTAAACTGTGAACACTGAGCTGTTCCTCGTGCTTGCAAGTGAGAAGTCAGAGCATTTTGTATCCTAATTTGGCAAGGACATGCTGTGTCACCAGACATTGCTTCTGTTTCCCATTGACTTTTCCTTTGCCAGCATTGGGGGGCACTGCCTACCCACTCAGGTGCTGGGGCATCATAAGAAAAATCCTAAATATTCCATTCTTTATATTCCTGTACATCATTACTTAATATTCATGACCTTCATTATTCAAGACCTTTCTCGGAGCTTTCCTAGGCTAGAATTCTCTAGACAGTTCCGCTTCACAAGAACTATCCCAGCAGCTGCAACAGCTAGGAAAGCAGAGAGACTTGTGAAGCGGAGGCCTACAGAGCAAAGCTGTGGAGAATATTAACCGCACACATAAGAGAAAACAGCACTGTAACAGCTTGAACAAAAACTAGGAGAAGACAACAGATTTGAAATTTCACTGCGAATAACATCACCCAGTACATTTATTGAGACGTCAGACATGAGAAGCTTTGGCTTAACTCTCTGGGCAGAGGGCCAGCTGCCTGGCTAAAGGGCAAGGAAGATAGTGCTCTCACACAGAGAGAGAAGCTATCGAAAGGGACGTGGAGGGGTGGGGGTGAGGTGGAGACTTACTGTGGTAAGTGACCTCATGGATAATTACGAGTTAAAGAATCAGAGGTGAGGAAGACCTTGGCAGTCGTCGTCCCCCCCCCAAGTCTCATTTGAAATGTAGTTAAAATGCAACAGCAAAATGCAAAAAGAAATACAAAATATGGGTACTTCTATGCACAAAAAAGAAAAAAAAGAAACCCGAACAGTCTTCCAGATAAGAAAAGGCATCTGACAGTTTTTGCACTAGCAAACGATAGTGTTCCTTTTTTCAGTGTTATCTTTTTCAATAGGAACAGTATCTGGGAATGAATACAACCAAATGCCTTCTGTGGATATCTAAGTATGTTTCAACAAAAATGTTTGAGGTGCAGTTAGATCTGTCAGTAAAAGCCACCATGCATGAAGATTCATAATTATTGGGGAGCTGTCATCGTAAAGGAATACAAACTTTATTTTTCTTATTTTGAACAGGAGACACCTATGAACTTTGTGGACCCTAAGGAATATAACATCCCTGGTGTTGTTCGGAAGAATCGATACAAAACAATTCTTCCCAGTGAGTAGTTCCTAGTGCATTTGTGTTTTCTTTGTGTTAAGAGATGCTGAACATCATTTGTTTAAGAATGTTAAAAAAGCATATTCTCTATTTGCGTGTTTAGTCCTTTTTCTAGTGTTTTTGTTGTTGGCTTTCTATTAATTTGGATCTCCTGTCACAACTTATTAAACTGACAAAACAAAATATGTCATGACAGGCAGCTCACAACAGGGGTTTATCATGAGCATTGCTAATAGCTCTGTGTGAATGTGATCAGATTGTACAAAATCGCTATCATTGAGGGCCTCCTCTAAAAAAAAAACAGTTCACAAACCTAGTTTTGCATTTTTGTCTTCCTGAAGCATGAAGATCAAAAATGTTTCAGGAGTTCTTTCTATTTTCTGTCTTTATAGCTATATTATACTTACAACACAACCCTAATGATGTTTTCTTGGTTGGAGGATCGAGTACATTTCCTTTAAATAAATATTCAATGAAGAAGACAAAGTCGTTAAGCAGACCAAGAAATAAAATGTGCTTATTATTTAGCTGACAATTATCCACTTAGTACTTGTGATGCATTGTGGTTACACATGGAATACACCTGGGGTGCCAACGAACCCTTCCAGGGATGACAACACGCAATGCATGGTGATCTATTTCAGTTTTCATGAGTATAAAGCAGACTATCTAAAACCACCAACTTGTGATACAAATTGTGCATTTTCAGAACATCTGCAGACAAAGATACATGGAGCCAGCAATATTTCAAAAGAATTTGCTTCTCTGGTCCATCAACAGTTTTCTAACTTGGCCTGAGGCCAGCCAGTGGGTCCTGTTTTCCCTGCTGGTGGTTGTCCCTCTTACGGCCCATGTTATAGTGATGCTCAGTCTCTCTAGAGCTCTGTCTCCCTGGCTCTGTCCAAGCCGCTCCTAGAAGACATGTGATTGAAATTGGGGCCGTAGTTCTCCAGGTGTCTCGGTCAGAGAAGTCATAACACTGTCTCTATGTCCTGTAGGACACACTGGTGCAACCATTGCTTTATTGCACACTCTATGAGAGTCGACCCCTAGTTTGGATTTGAAAGAGTAACTTTCAGGAAAAGTATGTTAATGAGCATCCCTGTCAGCCAAGGTCTTCCCAAGACTGGGAGAAGAGCTTGGGGATTTCATAGGGCTTGATTTCATAGCCTTGCTCAGTGTAGGTACAAAACCTTGTCCAATAGGGCAAGAGCATGAGGACATTTGTTTTCAGGGACAGAGGGTAAGTAACCTGGTAATTTCCTCACACACATGAAAAAAGCAAAATCATTCTGCTCACATCTGGGCCAGAGCTACAATCACGGTGCTCCTTAGTACCGTGGTTTTAGTTAGTATGGTGCTCCTTCAGGAAAACAAAAATAGAGCCTGCAGGGAAGAGAATTGTTTCAGTTGTAACCAGGATTCATACATGATAACGAAGGTCAATACAATACTGTGTTTTTCAGATACTCATAGCAGAGTCTGCCTTAAAGCAACTGATGAAGATGATTTTCTTAGTACATACATCAATGCTAACTATATAAGGGTAAGATTTGGTTTATTTTTCCAGAGCTTCATTGTAAAATGTTAAACATTCTTCTCTAGCGTGTACTGTATAAGGTCATGTGAAAGCAATGGTACATTGCTTACAGTTAATGGGTTACCAAATCTGTAGTTTTATACGAACAATTCTGCGGGAAAAGGAATATGTCCCAGCCAGTGGTTGTCCAGTTGTACTTACCCTTCATCAAAGCCTTCCAGGCCCCTCTCACTGGCCACTTCACTTACAGTCTCTTTGTTGTCTGCAGGGCTATGGGGGACAGGAAAAAGTCTATATTGCAACTCAGGGGCCCACAGTTAACACTGTCAGTGACTTCTGGAGAATGGTATGGCAGGAGAAGTCTCCTATCATCGTCATGATAACCAACATCGAGGAGAAAAATGAGGTGCGGCCTTGCTGTGTTTGGTTTGAAAAGAGTTACAGGTGGTTATTTGAACTGCCTTTCAGCTGTTGTTCATTTCTTTATTTTATTCCACAAGTATGCTGATTGGGCTAAATTAAAAAAACAAAACAAAAACCTTGTCATCTCTCTCAAACTGCTTTGTACATTCTGTGACAGTGTGTGTGTGGCTGCCAGCACCGGTAAAAAGTCAACGCCCCAGGTGAGGGGACAGAAGCACTGGCGTGAGGTTAGCAGGGATCCAAAATAATACAAAAAGAGTAAAAAAAACTACGGGGGCCAGCCTTGGGAAAAAGAACTGCTTGCACAGCGGCAACCAGACTGGACTGACCCTATTTAGCAGGGTCCAGTCTAGTGAGCAGGGTGTGTAAGGCAAAAACAAAACAAGAACTAAATGCATAAAAAAGTGTGTGTTTGCCTGCCCCTGTGAAGGTGCATGATGGGACAGATAAAAAGAAAAGAAAAAGAAAACCTTAAGCAGGTGCAACCCCCTCCGGGACTCTCGCTGTAAACTCCCCCCTTCCGGGGCTGTCCCTGCTCGTCCCCTAGGGGGGTGTTCAATGTGCCTTTATAGGACCTGCCCCCTGCGTAAATCCACACACTGTGCTATAGCATCGATTCAAAAGCTCTTTGTTTAGTGTGGACAATTATCCTTCAAGGTCCAGCCTCTGCCACATTCTTCTAGTGTCAAAGGAAAATTAAGTTGTCCATAGCTGGGAGGATTATAAGGAAAGGCAGCTATAAATCAGAGGATGTAATTTGTCATATCTGACTTGTTTGGCAGCGAGTGGCTAATTGATCCAAAGATCTCATCCAGTCATGTCTTGAATGTCTTCAGGTTCATGTTTCGCTGTCAGTTCTAAAGAGGTCCGTTGAGTTGACTTTGCCTTTGAGAATGTTTTCTCTGACCAAGCCTACGTTAATCCATTTCTTTTAGCCTTTGAGAGGAGGCCTTTAAGCCTGAGAATGTGTCTGGTTGCTTTTTCGTTGGGCGGATTCTCAAGCAGTAACAATGTGGAATGTGGTGAACAGAATTCTATACAATATACTAAATTAATCCATTGTACAGTTCTAACATAACTTTCAGTTAGATTTGTTCTACACTTTAAGATACTATGTATATCCTAATATTCTATTTGCCTTTTTCCCATACTGACAAGACTTGTCAACGGAAGCATCTCCAGGCTCGGCTTATTCCATATTATATCTTTAGTTTATGTTTCTGCTACCCACACATAACACTGAGTGTCATCTTCCAGGAGTCTGCCCAACTGCTTGTGGTTTGTTTTCAAGGAAATATTTGTGTACCTTTATGACTGCACCTGCTATATATAAGTAGTGATATACTACTATGTATTGTCAAGATTTGTGTTGTATTGGAAGGAAATTAAATAAAAACCTTTTAACTCTTTGTAGAAATGTACTGAATACTGGCCAGAAGACAGTGTGACCTATGAAGGAATTGAAATGACTGTAAACCAGGTGATACAGGCAGATGACTACAGCCTGAGACTTATAACTCTAAAGGTGAGTAGAGGCTGACAAAAGCAAATAATCTCTCTTTTGTTATTAAACCAGGCAATGGGAGCCCCAAGGAACCCAATTTTCCCCGTGGGCAAACTGCGCAAATTGCCGATCAGATTTATTTGCTACATGGTGGACAATATACCCAGAGTTTGCCAACAGGGGAAATTTAAGGAAATTATATGTCTTATGTAGGCTGTCACACCTGCTGTGTGGACAGCTTACAAACTAGAGCGCAAGCCTATTTTCCTTCATTGTCTGTATATATATATCTTAAAATCTAGCTCTCTCTTGCACTTTGGAAGTACTGTTGTCATAGCAACCAACACATAAAATGGCTACAGACATAAAGAATTTGATTTGTGAAATATTCACCAGCCTGCGTCCAGGTACAGATTATTTAATGTTCTGCGTAAGTGCGTAAGAGCTGAATTTCTGTTTTGTTTAATTATTTTTTCATTGGTTGTGTGTTATTGCGGAACATGGCTTTCAGTCATACTTAGAAATGGGCTTTTAAGTTAGTAATTAAACCAAAAGGCAAGCCTAAATAAAGTTTAAAAATGTAAAAGGCCACCCAGCAGTGGTTCTTTGACATATGAAGAACCCAGGAAACAAGATTTCTCCTTCACATCTCAATATTATTCCTTTCCCTTGT
The DNA here is from genome assembly GCF_040954835.1 of Lepisosteus oculatus. Lineage (NCBI taxonomy): Eukaryota > Metazoa > Chordata > Actinopteri > Semionotiformes > Lepisosteidae > Lepisosteus > Lepisosteus oculatus. Next base: position 13,401,992 of record NC_090716.1, read on the forward strand.
GACATTTCAGGCCAAAACACGCATTCTACTATATAACCCTTTTTCTCTTACCTTTACTCTCACCGTGATACTGTAGAAATGTTTTATAGAGACCAGATCTCACACAAAACCTTGCATTCCAATACAATTTACCTTTTAAATCATGATATACTGGTGAATAATTTGCTCACGTTCCACCTGGGGGCCTATTGTAATTTTACTTCTCAATGGGTAGCCTGCCGCAAGTTGTAGTGATATTAATAGTGCTAACTAGGCCATTAGTATGGAATAGTGATTAGGGGTCAGGACTTATAACTAGAAGGTTATGAGTTCATATCCCAGGTGAAACACTGCTCTTCTAACCCTGAGCAAGGTACTTCAACCAAAATTGTTCCACTTCAATATCCAGCTGTAGAAATGGGTATAAATCTAAGCTGTTTTGGATAAAAGTGTCAGACTCATATTATGGAGCTGTGGTGTTTCTTTATTTTACAATTATTTTTTATAGTTTTTCATGGTACAGTCATAAGTGTTTAACAACTCTGCTTGTGTTGTGGGTTTGAATCGCCTATTAATTTTATTTTTCTGCCCTACCAATTTTGAACCACCGGTTGCTTAACAATTCGACTCCTCACATTGATCTTTTTAGTTGTATTTTCCTTAGAAAAATTAACTCTGGCTCTGGCATCTTACAAAAGAGTTAGCATTGAGTCAAAGACTGATGTGGCTCTCAAAACCAAACTGGGAAGCTTCCTGATGTCAAGATCACAAGGCAAACCTGGCAAACACTGGGCAGGATTCTGAACTTGCATCCTTAAACGCATACTCGAGAGACCTTTCTCAGTGCACTTTGGACAATCTGTTAGGAATCCCCATGGCTGTGCAGCAGGATCTGAAATTTAACACACCTCAGACACCTAGGAAACTCTTTTAAACTGGTTTGCCAAGGCTGCAGTCCTGAGCTGAACCGTGTGCCCGTATCCCTCTTTGCATGTGAGACAGAGCGAGGGAGAGGAGCGGGGTCTCAGACACTACTGGTACACATCCTGGCCAGATCAGAAGACCCCTGACAAGGCCCCCCCGCTACTGGAGCTGGTCCAGGAGGTGGAGGAGGCCCAGGAGCAAGCCCCTCCAGGGAGCGGTCCGGTCATCGTCCACTGCAGGTACATCGTCCACCACCGCACTGAGAGACATGCTTTCACACTGGAACCACTGCTGTGCACCACTGTACGTTGCTGCATACTGTACTCAGTATGCTTTTGGGTCAGAGAAAGATACTTTTATATTAGAGAATGGGATGTTCCATGGGAGTGATACATGATATCTACAGTAATGAGGATGGTCAGGGATATAGTGTATCCCTAGTGATTAGGAGTATAAAGCCGTAGCAGATAAGGCACAAAAGCAGGCATATCCAAAGTCAAGAACAGGGCTTAGACCTATCCATCCATTCATTTTCTAATTGCTTTATCCAGTGAAGGTTTGCAGGGTAGTTGGAGCCTATCTTGGCATGCAAGGGCGCCCTATGAATGTGACACCGGTTCCATCACAGGGAACGCAGACACAGACACACACCAGGGCCAATTTTCCCAGAAGCCATTTAAATTACAAGTATGTCTTTGGACTGTGGGTGGAAACGGCAGCACCAGGAGGAAGCCCAAGCGAACATGGGGAGAACTTACAACCGCTATGCAGATGGTATCTCAGGTCTAGAATTGAACCCAGGGACCCAGCGCTGAGAGGCAGCAATGCAAACCACTGCACCACTGTCCCACCGGCTTAGAATTATCCAAATGAACTTTGGTGGTTCTAATCACTTAAATTGTTAGGTAAAGAATCCTGTACATTAAAGCCCAAGAACTCCCTACTACACACACTCTCTCTCCACAAAGATATCAGAGCTCAACAATAACAAATCAGCTGGAGCCAGTTCATGAATTACTCAGCAGACCAGACTAACTTACAGCCTTAGGCCAAGAAGAAGATTTGTTGTAAGTGGAATAAATTTGAATAGATAGGCAACGTGTAGCCTGGAGCGCCACCAGTGAATCATTTCACTGTGGTACCAATGTAGTAACCCTACTTCATGAGAAAGCTGTCAAATTGCATCTCTGCACAAGAACTTCCATCTCTTACCCCAGAATCGTTTTCTCCCATTCTGGTTCCTGTTTGTTTCATTTGTTTTTGACATGCTGGGCTTCACTGGAGGTGCAGCACTGGGGCAGAAAGTTCACTTCTCAGCTGTCTCCTGTGGAAGCAAGATGGTACATGTTGGATCTTTCTGGTTGCCCGAGCTCAGCAAGCAGAGCTTCTTCCCCAGACAGGTTGGCCACCCCTGAGCAGAACAATCAGATTAGTTGCCACCATGACCACTGGTTACCAAAAGCCCAGGTTACCAAAAGGTTTTATGAATGACCTCTTCAACGTGGTTTCCACCATATTTAGAGTTTGTTCCTTTCTTGGTACTTGGTATGTTGGGTCCAGCCCTTTGGTTGGGCAATAAGTAGCAACAGCCTTCTCCAAGCTGACAATTTAATGTCTCTCTGCCCATTCTGGTTGGTGCTCTCAGTGCAGGGATTGGCCGGACTGGCTGCTTTATCGCCACCACCATTGGCTGCAAACAACTGAAGAACGAGGGGGTTGTAGACATTCTGAAGACCACCTGCCAGCTGCGTCTGGACCGGTAAGGCCTTGGCACCTGACCATTACCACGGGCATTCACAGGGGAGGAGATCTGCATGAAACGATGACCTGCCAGGGGCTCTTCTCCAGGTGGCAACATGGATGATGAGACTCTAACCTGTGGTTCAAACAAATGTGGGCGAGATTTGTCTGGATTTCCCAAAGCGGAATCAAGCATATTTATCCAAGAAGAGCCACATAAAAGTAATTATAGCACTCTGATCTGCTAGAAGCTGTTGTTAATGTAGGTTAATTTTAGGCAAATGTGATCTTAATGGCCATCTTTGAGGGTCGCCTGGAATTTATTCCACTCGAATTCGTTTCTGTATCACTGCACTTGCAGGGCTTTATTCCCTGATTTTATGTTCACTATAAAATATCCCATATGAAGGCTCCCCTAGAAACAGGTGTAAAGAGGACTGACATAGATGCCGATCAATCAGTAGAGCTTGCGTTGAATGTGAAAAAAGTTTGAAATAATCTCAATGTCTTCCAGAGGAGGAATGATTCAGACGTCGGAACAGTACCAGTTTGTTCACCATGTCCTCAGCCTGTACGAGAAACAGCTTTCTCACCCCACGGAAGAATAACTCTCACCCTCTTGCCATCTGCCCTGAGAGCCTGGGGCATCTCGGATTCCAGCATACAGCCATCTCCTGCCTATCAAGTTTGGGTAACCCTGGAGACCCTGTGAGAACCCCCTGGCCGGACCCTGCTCCACTTCTCTTCTCTGCATCGCGCTCATTTCTACACATTTACTCATTAGTACTAATGAAGTGTGGAGGCGTTTATCTGCTCCTTCGTTGCTGGAGGGCCTTTTTGTAAGGTAAGGTGTCTCAAATGAGCACAGCACTGTGGTATTCCAGCCTTCAGCCACAAGACTGGGTGAGAACATAAAACGGGATCTATTGTTGAACTGTTTTGAAGAGAGTGCACACAACCCAGAAACTGAAATCGCTTTCCTGTGGTCACTGAAGCATACTGGCAAGTTTCAGGTTAAGATATACGTTTTGAATGTATTCTGGCAACTATTCACTCAGCCAAAAGGACATAAAGAATTCTAGCTCAAATGCATCCACCTTAAGGTTTCTTAACTCTTTGTTGCTGTTGTTGTTCAGAAAATGGAACTGATCCAATGCATTCAGCTTCAAATTTAAATGAGCACTAAGGAAAAAAATACGCCTGTATAAGCAAATGTGTTCAGATAAGATGAACTAGACCAGCTCAGCTTCTGTTCAGCAGTTTTTAACCTACATACAGAGTGACTTGATCCATCACTCTGAAGAAGAAAATCCACCATCATCATCATTCTTTCCTCGGTTCCAATGGCATGGATGGATTTCAACATCGGGATTTGTGCGATTCATTCACTGTACACCTGGACACAAACAATGAGGCCAACAAATGACTATAAAGTATAAAGCACATCCCAGTACTAAAACTCACCAAGGGAAGTCACAGACTTATACTGAATTCAACCTAACTGTATGTGTTTCAACTGCAGACAATACTTCACATGCGTGATTCTGTCTGAGGAATTGATGACGAGTTCTTTCTGTTTCCCATGTGTGCTTGAAACACTGTGCGAGCTGAAGGAGTTGCATGGGCAGGATCCCTGTATCAGCAGTCTCTCTCTCTCTGTGTTCTACATTCTAGCTGGGGGTTCTGCAATCAACAACATTCTATCAGATGCCTGAAATCTCATGTCTCATCAGCAGTTTCTGGTTTGGTACAATACCTTGTGTTGTTAATGGGTTGCAACTTTTCAGTCTTGAAGCTTGTACTTGGTAGGCCTCAAGAGACAGGTTAATCTAGCACATGTATTTTCTACACAATGGCCTTACTCTATGTCTGTCCGTCTCTATCCCTGTTCTATTTCAAGTGGCAGTAGCTGTCTTGAGTGTCCATGCTGCCTACAATGATTGAGGGAAACCTTTCTGCTTGTTAGCCCAAGCTCTGTAAAGCTAAAGCCTGGATATTAACAAAATTACAGCACCCCTATAGCTGACCTCCATTATATTGAGACAGGTCTAGTGATGAATTCTTGGACACCACAGAGGTGCTGTAATTCTGACCTGGAGGTGAAATGTTCGTCATTCGTGTGCCACAGGAGGCTTGAATAAGCAAGACGAATTAATTTTTTAATGATCAAAATGCCGATATACTGTATTTCAAAATACCATTTTTAATAGATATCATTTACCTGTTTCAGGTGATGACATCAATTATAGCTAGAAGAAATCACACCTGTATACCTTTAGCTCTCTTTAGATTTCTGAAAGAATCCCCATTTGTGTTGTACTAGGGAGGGATTATGTAAAAAGCTGAACTGTGATCCTGTTTTCAGATAATTTTTTTCAGTAACCATGGAATTCTTATCAGCACTTTTTCTATTAAGCAAGTGAAATGCAGTTTTTCTTTCACATTTACTTGATAAGCCTCGATATACAGATCATTGAAGCTATAAAGCAACACTAAGCACAAGACAGAGCAGACAATAACACATCAAGCTCTGATAGCTCAGCTTTGTGCATCATGCAGGACCTGTTTCACAGAGCAGTGTAGGTGAGTTATTAATCATACAAGTGGTGTGAGAATAGCAAACATTTCCAGTGTGGGGTTGTGGGAAAGAGGATTAGTCATGTCAGTACAGTGGAAATCTACAGTTATCTCTCACTCCACTGTCCAGGAAATGCAGTCTGTGATCTAAAGTAGAACAGCTAGCACAGCAGGACAATTATTCAGTCATGTCTAGGGAAGGAAAAATCAGCTGATTTAGGACCCAGTTATCTTTCTTTGTTAAGAGGTATGCTGTATACACACCCAATGTACTGTTTACACATTCAGTTGTCATGCATTGTGAAATATGACAAACTAGTTACTGCTCTGTAGCTGTAAAGGTAGAAGATATAGTTAGTCCCTTTTGTAACATGACATAAAAAAGTGTTTTCAGAAGTTACAAAATGCAACAGTGTTGTATGGTAGAGATGGTAATAAGATACTATGGTAACAAGATACTACTTAATGTTTCCCATCCGTCAGGGAGCTGAGCCAGAGTGACTAACTCGTTTATAAATCCACCTTTGCCACTTGTATCCCCAACCATTCTTTCTTCGTTGTTTCTCTACTGTCAGTACAGGCATGTGAACTGGAACAGACCCAGAAGTGTCCATCTGCTTTATCCATCTGTGCTCTGTGCAGCCGAATAGAAATTTAGCGCTGTGGTTGCTTTGCTTTTAATTTAATTTTTTAACGCCTCTGCATAACCTTTGGATGCATCTTGGGTGCAAAATGGAGGGTCATCCAAAAAGTTGTTTTCTTCTTAAACGTCTCCACTTTAACAAGAAACTGCACAATTCTTCTTTGTTTTCACTACAGTATGTCTTCTCTATAAATGGCAGTCTGAATACTTTACTAGTCCCAAAGCATAGAGGAGATAGAAGTAGGATCTGCAAGTCAATGGATTTCCAGATTAAACTGTAAAAACACACTGCTTAACTTGGAGATGTTGTGGCATCTGTGTGTACTTGGTCTTCAAATGCCCACCAGAGATTGCTGCATAAAATGTTTACAAATCTTAGCGACATTTGTAATGAAATTCTGGCAAAGTAGCAAGATAAACGAAAACAATTGATACTGAATGTTAAACCCCACACAGCATTTCATATTCCAGCACGTTAGCCTACCTCAGACAGAAGTAATAATGTGGAGGTCACAGAAAAAACAAGAAAAAACACATAGTTTTCTTCTACAGCTCATTCTGTCATGGCTATCTTGTTCAACCAACTCCAGCGAGGAGATCTCTTGGCTTTTCACACAAACGTTATTCTGTTTCTTTTGAAGGGTGAAATAAGTGTTTCAACCATTTGAAGGGAGCGCTTGAACATGACCAGCTCCCCAAACCCTCCCACCAAAAACAGGAGATAACTAATTTGGGCTTTAGACAGGTTTTATAATTGCACCTGTAAATGCAATTGAAGCACGTCTAGTTGCCAGTTTATTAAAAGGCGCTGATATGAAGTCATATCATAATAATGGGACCAACTGATAGGCATTTTGGTTAAAAGCATCAAATGAAACTGTAACATGATAAATGACATGATAAAATCTAGTGTGTGGGATTATATGGGAAGGTGTTCAGGTTTTCTCAGAGTTCTGGAACAGATCAGAAAAGGGGTACCATGCTTTGCTAAAGGACTGTGATCATGAAACAGAGCCAATGAAAAAAAAGTATCACGTTAGAGATACAGTGTATATAATAGATTTTTATTCTGATGGAAATGTTGGACCGGCCATTATATTATCAGATCTGGAGGACATATTCTACAGTACATGTGAGCTATAGTAACACTTACACAGGCAAAGAAACAAGCTTTAATTATGAAGCACATTCCAAACTATTCTGATCCAAATCTGTTTGGTCTTAATCTTTCAAACTTCACTTTGTGACTGAAATGATTGTATTGCACTTAATTAATCCAAAACAAGGAGAGGGATCATCCATCCTGATTTTTGTATATGGACCCTCATGCTCTCTATCTTAATGATTTTAATTTTAAATTAATTTGTCTAAAGGCATTTGGCATATGTTTTTTATATTCTGTCAGTACGCAGAAGCCTCACTGTTATTTTTAACCCAGAAATAGAAAATAGGTAAAGATTAAATTGTTATGTGCTGTTTGTATTTACTGTTATCAACTGGTTACCCCTTTGTAATCTTTTTCTAGCAAGAGTCTTTCAACATATTGCCAAAATTGACAGGTGATATTATCTCTTCATTGTAGAGAACACTGATCTACTGAAGAATAACAAATGTTTGTCAGCTGATTGACTGGTTTCTAGTAGTGGCAGTACATGTGCTTGTTGAAGGGGATGATCTTCTCTTATACTGACTAGTCTGTATGGTTCAGTGACTAAGGCTGCAGTGATAATGATAAGCCTGCACTTCATATTTCTATGGTCTGCATGATTTCTCTGTGAACTTACAAAATGCAGGAATCACAGATATCACTCAGTGAGTCTGAACACATTGGGAAACCACAGCAAAAGAGGTACAATCTTGCAGCAGCACAGTGTGATGCAAATCACATGTTGTAATCACAGAGCATGAAAACAGTGGAAAGCTTTGTAAGAACAGGTCATGGAGAATACTGGACACGCTAGAATCGAATGTGGTATAACCTGCCAGCTCATTTTTCACACTGCTAGGTCAGACATTTTGTTTTATCATTACTGAATATCAGCAAACCAAATTACACTCCTCTCTCAATTTCACTGCACTTAGTTGTCAAGATAAGTGCAGAATAATTAATGCACAAAGAAGTGACACTGTGAAATTTAAATTCATTCATCTGATGAAAAAGGAGATTTTCACAAAAAAGCTGTACATTGTTTTGTGAATAAATCTCCCAAATATCTGCATCTGTGAATGTTTTATAATTCCAGAGATGTTATTAGGCTAAAGAAAAAATGACATATATTAAGAGTAGTCGTTTCTATCATGTATTGATAACATTATTAGAGGTGTACTACATACTGAATTATCTGTTGCATGTTTTTGAGCCATTTATGGTCCTTATCTTGTGCGGGGTGGGGGATAGAGAAAGAACCATTTTGTAAATAAAAGCAAATAATTAACAAAGTGCATACTGCTGTAAATAAATTACTGTTTCCACATTTATAACAGCAGGAGGGTACTGACATTCTCAAGTATAAAGAGAGCAAGATGAAAATATACATGTGAGAAAAAAAGGATTTATCAGAAAACATAATATTAATTGTTTTCCAGAACTTTTATTTAATAATTGCATTGTTATCCTAAGATGACAAGTTGCGTTTCTTTTAGATAGAAACTTAACCAGCCTCAGTTTTGAGAATTTTTGTATAATCGTCTAGTTTGGGGATATATGTTTTAGAAAATCTAGATAAAGCTAGGAGGCGTCAGTGGCTTCTACACACAATGAAGAGGCCTGGTGTACACAATACACAGTACAGTATATTCTGCTATCAGCCGAAACCTGAATTCGCTGCATCAAATGGGAATGTTTTAATATTTCAGAACCTACCAAAACAATTAGATTATTTTTGTACCTTGTCGGCAGTTGAGTAAAAAAAAGATTTATTGTTTTTCTGTTCTGTAAAGTGCTCGGAATATCTTTCTTTTCTCACTTTTTTCTTACTGTGTTTCAGAATGTTTTGTTGCTAGAAGTGTGTTGTGAATTCACAGCCATATTAAATTAACTGCTCTGCGCACATAGGTTGTTGTGACAGGCCCTCGATGTGGATGGTGTTCAGATAATGGCTACATTCACTTCCAGTACACCATAGTCTTGAGACTGCCTCATGCTACTCAGAATTATTGTGACTTTCACCTCACAAGTTGAAAGATATTCTTCTGCAAAAACAGCTGCTTCATTACTAGAAAGAGACAACTGATACACGAATTCAGTTTAGGATAGTTTGGTAGTTCTATACTTGGACACTTAGTAAGATATTAGAATACATATGTAAGAACATAATTTTCATTGTTTAATAATCGGAACATCCAGAATTGTGGGAATTATTTTTCAGTCTTTAATTTTTATTTTGGCTTAAGCTGAATACCAGTATACTTTCCTGCAGAACAATTATTAAAAATCACAACAGCCTGGGATGTTTCGATTATCCTTTGAAGACAGAACAATATCACATTTTTTTCTTTTGTAACATTAATATTAAGCAAAACAGTGTTTCCCAATGAGAAGTAAACTCCTGTTTCCATGTCCAAAGGCAGCTATGTAAACTGTGAACACTGTATGGTTTAATATTTATATATTTATTCATTTTTAATGACTTTTGCATTCCTGTTTTTAAGTGTATATTTTCTATTAGTTATTTCTATAAGATATCCTAGTTCCTGATTGCTGTAGGCGAAAGTAGAATGTTAATTTAATATGGCTTTATCAATGTGTTTTGTTTATCCTAAGTAAATGATAACATTGTTACAGGTGATAATATAGAAGTATCATGCATTTTTATGATCAACCCAGCCAACGAAAACATTTACAGCAAGCATTTTTATAGATACATGCCAATGTTACAGTAAGGATGCTTTTAATGTCTTTTTTTAATTCAATGTGAGATTACGTGTTTTGCATCGTAATAAAAGCAGACTTCAGTTTGTGTTTGTTCTTAATTTTATCCTAGTAAAATAGCTTGACAATACTCAACAGGGGGAAAGAGAAGTCAGAAAGGATTTCCTATCTGTACCCCTCAACTCACCTGAGAGGAACATGGCCAACAGGTCAACACATTATTTCAATATCTTCAAGTTTTACAGAAATGCCTTTCCCATTTTTAACCATCATTTTCTTCTTTTTTTGTTGCCAAAATGAACAAATGTGACATTTTTCCTTTCTTGGACATTTTAGAGACAGCCAGCTCTTGCACTCTTTTCTTTCCTCTCTTCGCAGACGGCACACACGGTCCACAGCGGACGGTTTGGTTAATAACCGCGAGGCTACAGTTCGAGGTCCGCAATAGGCACTTGAGAGAAAGGTGGGGGCTGAAACGTCTTTAAATATTAATTTATTCTCTTGTACCTCCACAAAGTAGAATGAAAAGCTACTGACAGCTAATCGCGGTAGATTTAAGTTTGAGCACGACTAAAAACATCATCTGAACTTCTTCATAAACACTAAAAAACAAAATGACCTCTTACCCTCAATAAATCAATCCAGTAGAAGATGTAATCAAGATGAACAAAAAAAAGATTCTTTATTTTCTTTAACATGACAATAGTTATTAACTGCTGATTGTTTCTTCAGCAGTTGTCAGCAGAGCTAGAAGACTGCCTTGCCTGTTGAGCAGAACTGAATCTATCCAGGCCGAATATCAACCAAAGGTATTTCAGTCGCAGGAGAAGCTGAAGCTCTCCCTGCCATGCGAGTGGAGTTTGATGCACTTCTGACGGTTCCAGTAGGTTGCAATCCATGGTCAGCTCTCTGACTGGAATGTGGAGCCTCATGGGTCTGTCCAGTAGTTTCAAAACCGGATGGCACTCCAGTATTCAGAAAGTTTTTAAAACTGAAACATGACACACCAGCTCTCAATGAGACGTTCTCTCTATGGTCCTACAGATACATGTAAAACTGTACATAATACACATAATTACACAGGGAAACCACCCAAGTTTACTTTGGAAATAATATTTTTGTACTTTAGAGCTTTCCCATATTAGCCTTTCTTGTGGTGCTTTTCTAGTGTTTTTCCTTGTTTTGATTTCTTTAAAATAACGGTATAATAACATCATAATTAAACCACATCTTGTTGAATCAATTTAAGTAAATTCTTGTACACATTACACAGCTACAGAGGATTCAAAGCACAGTCTTATGTTACCTAAACTCTAAACCACCCATCTGAACTCTCATTAATTATTTTCAAATCTCAAGCCTGTTAGGGCTGTAGTCCCATGCATTTATTTTAAGGTTGTCCTATTTGCAGTTCCTCAGCTATACAAGGTATGGGAGAGAGATTAAATAAGTAAAATAAGATGAAATAATAAATCAGAAATATGCAATTGTAACAAAGCAACAGATAGCTTGAAAAGATGGGAAACCAAAAACAATGACAGGAGGGTAATGTCTTGTCCTTGTAAAAAGAAACAGCCAGGGAGGATTCGTACAAGCCTGAAAACTTCTGTTCTGTAATTACAGTACCTGGTTTTGACAGAGTCTAGGCGAGACAACATAGTTTGTCCAGGCAGACTGGCAGAAAAAGAAAACAAAACCTGGTAAAACAACCAACTGCAACTCAAGTGGGCCTAGAGTTTTGAGAAGGTCTTTAAAGCTACAGAGTTGCACTGTTTATGAAGGTATAAACAGAACAAGGCCAGAAAGAGTCTTATTGTGCCATCTACTGTACATGTCATTGATCTCCCTTCCTAATGAGACAATTAGCCAGATCTGGCTCTTGCATAGCAAACAACAATCCTTCATAGCATGTGGTAGGTGATAATTCTTTGCCTAGGAAGATCACAAAGACAAATATCACAACCACATTAAACCCGTATAGTATCCCAAGAACCTGATGTTGATATACTGTACAATACTTTTGAATATTTACATTTATGCAATAAAATATTTAACACATTAAATACCACAGCAAAGTTTTCTACTTTAATACTACTTCTACTTGAACTAGATTAAGAAACAGATTGATAGCAATAACAAAATTAGACTTCTGATCTGTAGAATTAGCAGCAGAACAGAAGTGCACAATGCATACTGTAGAGCAGAGATCTCAAATTCAGTTCCTGGAGGGCTTGATGTCTTCTGTACTCCCCACATTTTATCCCCACCGTTATCCTAGATGATTAACAGGTAAAAGGCAACCTTTAATTAAGTGAATGTTGTGTGTTACTATCTGTAGATGACCTTAAGAAAAATCTTTTGTATGTCTAATTTTGCTACTCAGGGTGGAACACCAGAACACAAAATGCCACACAGGAAGTCAGTTTGAGACCCCTGACGTAGAGAGTTTTCTGAAGGTGCAAGTATGCTGTCAGTGTTTCAGTCAGGAAACATGAAAACACCTGTCCCCAGCTTGTACCTGTTTCTCACGCTGCTCAGGGTCTGTCTAGCTTTTGCGGCAGGGGAGAAGGAGCTCCTGCACGGACACCAACAGAATAGACAGCACTTCAATAAAAAGACACATTTCTATAGGGAACAACACAGCAAGCAAACCTCTGCAATGACAAAAAAGCTGGAAATGATTCCATATAAACTTTTAAAAAGAGAGTTGAAACTTCCTGAACTTTCACGCATAAGATGCTCCACACAACGGGTATGGAGTGGTCAGATGGCAGACCTTGGTGGTGAAGCATTAGTCACTGGTCATTAGAGGATGAGTCATACCTGACTAACTCGTCAGATTAAAACCTGGTGGCTGGAAATGGGAAAAACGACTCATTCTGACACTGTGCAGTCTTGCAGGCCCCTGGAAAGATTCTAAAAGATGCATGTGCTATGACTGGTTTTCAGTATAGAGGATCTAGGTTGGTTTGTAAATAGTTAATGACAACAGCTGTCATTAGTATTGACTAGCAATTAATTTTCAAGATTATTTCCTGATCCCCATTCAGTTTAGTGTTGACTGTGCCCATGTTTGATAATGACATGGTAATATGGAGTATTTGGCCTCAGCTGGACTTTGATTGCAATTTAATGACAATTAAATCTCTTTTAAGTGGCAAAGGATGTATGTTCATGGGCTGTTAAACATGGCCTTCAATCATTTCCCTAATCACAAAGAAGAGGACTTTAAAATGATGCTTACTGTAGATATCAAAAACCTCTTCCATTCTCACTAACAATGTGGAGTTCCGACTTTCCAAAAGGAATAGTATACTGGTTTTAACACTGTTTCATCACCTTTCAGTTCACCTTTTCTTGGTTGTATTTTTTCTAAATACTAATGTAAATATAAAGGTTTCAAACTAAATTATGGCTGAACCACTCAGCAATATTTTTTTACTTAATTAGCAAATTAGTTATTTCCTTAAGTAATAAGTAAAATAAGTAAGAATATAAGTGAGAATAATTGCGAATAAAAATAACTTTAATTTTACCTCCACTGCAAAGAAGCCCTGAGTATGTTCCTATCAAAAAATCCCTACCAAAGAATGCAAAAAAAGAAAATAATTCAGAGATTTAAAGTAGCACATTAGGACATGCTGTAATATGTTCTATACAGAAACAAATACAAATGTGTATTTAAATGAAGGATAAAAATTGTAAACTGATCTGATCTTTGATCTATTTATTCAGACCAAAAACACTGGTATCTGGTTTTGATATGCTTTAAAAGCCCAAATACAAGATTTACAGCACATTTTATTTAATCACATCAGGCTAAAAGTAAAGTGTCAAAAGTTTTGATCATCTTCATTTGTTTCACACTCATCTGCTTGCCCTACACAGAAAAACACTGTGGAGTGGGCTTTATTGACTGTTGTATAGTACAGTTCAATTAAATCTAGCAAAGAGATAAATGCTCAAAATATCAGACTTTTATTGACTTTATAGATACATACAGAATGATTACCCTAGGTAATGACAAAGGAAGGTAATGAAAAAAGATTTTAATGAAGGTCTAGTTTTTAGGTTATAAAATAAAAGTGAGAAAGGTCTTCAACAGTAAAAATATGAAACACAGCTTTCCGTTTCTGGGTGTAAGAGGAGGAGCCCATTATGTGTGAAGGAAGACTGGGACGATGCAGTCCAGCCCTGCTTTAACTACAGCACAGAGCCACACTGCAGCCATACCTGAGTTAAAGTGTCAGAAATGGATGTTCCTGGAGAGAAGGAAGGTCCAGCTGCAACAGCAGCTTGTGCTCTTGGTTCCTAGGGAGTCACAACAGAGACCTTCCTCTAGAAAACTGTACCACTCTTTTTGGACATAGGATACTGGTTCTGCGGTCTGTGTCGCTTGCTTTAGAACTTTGAGAGCAATACAGAAGCTGGTGTGCTCCATAATGCTTTGTCCATCCATGTACTTTTTAAACCACTTCTTCCAATTCAGGGTTGTGGGGGAGCTGGAGCCTGTCCCGGCAAGGCAGGGTACACCCTGGACAGGACGCCAGCCCAACATAAGCCACACACAGACAGGGAGGAAAGCAGAGCACCTGGAGGAAACCCACACGAACACGGGCAGAACATACAAACTCCACGCAGGTGAAAGACTGAACCCAAGGCCTCTAATGACTGAACCCTAATGCTTTTCTCTTCATTTCGAATTCAAGCACAGAAATAATCCGAGTGGATCTATGCATTGAAATGTGCAATTGTCATGTGTCGTAGATTAATATTGGAGAAGTCCTTGAAGACCTCATTTGAACAATAAATCTTGATTGTATGACCTATGCAGGGTGAATGTTTTAAATTAAATGTCAGGATGTAAAGAGGGACCGTATTGTTGAGGTGTATGAAGTGGAGCTTATCGATGTAGCACCACAGTAACATTTGTTCCAGCAGTTTGTATCAATGCATGTTCATATTGGTTTTTCATACTACACGCCATGTAGATAGCAGTTTGTATTGAAGTAGATGGGCAAGAAAGCAGAGCTGTGTTCTCTGTGCTATAGTTCTGCCTATTGCAGGCTACTGTATACCACTCCAAGACTTGCTTGGGTGTTGGGTAGAGCTAAATCACAGTGAGGCAGCTGAGCCTAACTCAGTAACAATCGTCAACAACAGGTGGTTATTCCATACTATTGGGGAACAAAGAGGACAGCAGAAAAATAATGTTGTTAGACATAAAACAGAGATGAGCGGATGGTACAAAATCCTACATAAACTCATACCGTTAAAGTATTGGCTTCCTGTGGGGATTCCAGCATGATTTTGCCAGTCTTGCCAGTTCCTTTAACATTCTCTCTCTTTGTCTGTCAAAACAATACCTCATTTTATTAAACAAATGGATGAAAACCGCCTGCTGCTACATTAGTGTAACTACTGTAATAACAGGCAAATTTAGAAAGAATATAAAGGTTAGAGATGCAGGACAACAGGATAAACAGAAACATTTCAGCTTCGATGGCCTTTTCCTTCAGGTGTCTGCACTCTTAAGATGAAGCCTTGTTGATTTGCGTCATATTAACTGTTTTTAAGGAAAGACAAACTGCAGTCTCATCAGAATATATAAAGTTATGAGCCTGCTTGAAACAGGCTATACCTAGAAGAGTCCACAATAAAATAAGCACTCTGAGTTGAGTGTTACTTATTTAAGTACCAGGCCAAGAAATGAGTTGCCTCAATTTGTTCAATCCATTATTGGAAAAGCATCCTGAAATATTACAGTTTAAAGTAAAGTGATGTAGATAATCACACTTCCAGAGGTGACAGATAATGTAGAAGGTTTTTAAAACACAGGCTTACAAGTACCTCCATAGCATTTCCAGCTGTGTTCATCTTAGTGTCCTTCTGCTGGTTACTCTTCTTTGCCTAAAAGATTTAAACAGGAATTTGCAAATGTTATCGGACTTGCTCACAATTAGTGTCATTACACACATTTTGAAAGAACATACCCATTCATCCATCATCAGAAAGCTGCATATTTCCTGTGTGCCTGTTCCTATCTGTGGGGTGCTTATTGCTACAGTATCCCTGATGTTGACATGTCGAGCCTGTAAGCACACAGCACAAGCTGGGACTACACCAACAGAGCGCCAGCCCACCACAGGACACATGCCATCACAAGGGACCTATATCCAGCATGTTTTCAGGAAGTGGGAGGTGAACAAAGCACCTAAAGCAAACCCACATGAAGAGAACAAACTGCACACAGAAGAAGCTTGAACCCGGGACCCAAGTGCTCTGAAGCAGTTGTGCTAACTGCAATGCTTGAGTCCCACCCCATGTTGCAATGTACAGTAATTAATGCAGAGTGCTTTTAACAATAATGGAAAATACACAATCGTTATAATAAATTCTGCACTAATATTTTTTTATAATTTCAACAACTGCAGAACTGCAAGTAGAATTTTGTGCTGAAAATATTTCATAAAATAATTTCAGACTGAAATTATTTTTAACCCTTATAATAACTTTTTATTATATTATGCGCAATATAATGGCATTCTAATCTTGATTAAATGCACTAAAATTAGAGACACTTAACAAGAACTAAATGTGTTGTAGTGTAGTACCGATTGAGTTACAAATGAATTGGGAGATGTGGTTCAGATTATGTAAATAAATTGTATATATTCATTTGCAAATAACATTTTATCAGCACTAATAACCATTTTAGAACAATTAATGGTATTGACTTGTTCACTGGTTTAAGAAAATAAACGATCTTAAGAAAAGCTGTTGGTGTCTGGACTTCATGTGGAATCCCTCCTCTACAGTATGTAAAGCACTTTTGAATTCTTCGATATGAACAACTGTTATTCTAAAGACAGACAAAGAGTCAAAAGTGCAAAAATAGACATGCTTACCTCATGGGCTGCCAGCTTCTGTTTCTCAGAGATTGCTGTGTTTTGCCTGTCATCCCTTTTTGTCTGCACAGACTGAAATAAAGGGTCATTTTTTCGGGAAACGATGTTGTGGCATACAGATTATACCAGCTGATAATCACACCTAACAAACAGCCTGCTGGCGGTGTTTGTTTCCATTGAACATTCTGAGTAAAGGACACGTATTACAGGAATAAACACAATAAACGGAATCTGGATTACGGGAAGAGAAAAGAGCAGGACAGGTATATGCTGAAGTCTACAAACACAGGCAGAGAACGACCGCATAGCACATACCTCAGCGCAGCCTGCTCTGGCCCCTTGACTGCTTTTGTCTACGTTTCCAGTTTTAGGAACGGTGTCGTTTTTTCCATGCTTCTATCAGAAACAAATTGTTCATTACTTAACACATACAGACATCAAGTACTACTTTACTGTACAGAACTTCCATTTACCCCTAAATAAAAGGCGCTTATTATGAAACAATTAAAGTAAACAAGCCAAACCTAAAATTAAAAAAAAAAAATTTAATAGTCATGGGTTACTTGAAAATATTGTTATGATAGGCTTGATAAGGGAGTTTAAAATATTCAGAAAATGGAGGCAGAAATGAGAAATATTGTTGTAAGAAAATCTGGAAAAAAAGGAACTAAAATAAGACTTCTTTTGATCATCTTTGTTTATTGTTCGAAATTACTTCCACTGTACTGCCTTGTATTTATATAACTTCACGTGAACTCAGCAAAACCTGCTTCCATAGTTAGATTTATTTATTTTTGTTTCTTTTTTAAAGTGTACTGGAATCACTAAGAATTGCTTTTTTTGTTTACATCCAAGGAAATGATGTTATTTGTTTATTTTCAAGAAAGCGGTCTTTAAACAATGTGTACACTTTCTGGTTTCGGCATAATCAAGAGACTTCCCTTCCAGGTTGTTTGAAAGCCAAACACACTGTTATCAGTCACCTTCAAGGGCTTTGAAATCCCCAGCTTGTTCTCCTGTCCTGTCACACAAGCCTTTTTGTTTTTGTGAAAGACACTGTTTCCCCAGAAACAAGCACCCAGATTTTGATTTATTTACAGCTTGTTCCGACTGCACCTCCATGGCCATGTGGTGGAGCAGTCATCATTTCTTTCATGAGCTTCTTGGTTTCAGTTTATTATCATAACACAGCAACGCCCCATTCTTGCCGTGAACAATATCAAACAGAGGGATATTGGCCTTTTGGTGTTTTGTAAGGGTGGGAGAAAGGAATGAGATGTCAAGTCAGCAGTCCTGATGAAAATATATGCTGTATCTAGCAGTTACTTTAGACTTACTGATGGTTTAAGCAAGAATGTTTCCTGCTGAAAGGTGCTCTCCAAAGTCTCTTACCTGCACTCCAGGTTCGAGTCTGAGGTAGGAATGATACACTGCCAGTGCCTCTCCTACAGCAGACTGGAAAATATTCACTTTGATTTAGCACGTATACAATACAAATATGGTTAATCAACAAAACAACTCAAAGTTTGTTACTCTGGCATTTAGAATATACTGTACTTAAAATGTACCCACCAGGGGGTGTATTACTGTATCTGTATTACTGGCTATGTAGAACTAAGTGATAAACTTAATTTTATTTTTCAATGTTATAATGATATAAATATATATTTTTTTTATTTAACCTGCCAAATTTAAACAGTAGATGGGTGCCTTTTTTCACACCAGTCTAAAAACAATCTTTTAATTTTTTTTACAGCAAATTGCCACAGTTTTACATGACTATTTCATGTCAACTTTTCTGAGATACTTCATGTTTAATATTTGCAAAGTTATATTATTTTCTTTTAATTTGGATGTAGGGTTGGATATAAAAAGCATGCATATTTGGATATTTCAAACGTTAGTGCATATCCCTCATGATCTATTGACACATGTCTGTGTCATTATGACTTATTTTGCATGACACTGCAATGTTATCCTTTAAAGTATTATAAAGCAGTTTCTGCAGTAAAATAAACTATGATTCAACCTTGAGAGAGCTGGCTATGTCCATACCAAAAGCAAACAGAATCAATACTGTTTTCATAGCATTCTTTTGTAATACAAATACTGTGAGGCTCTCAGGATGTATGTCTTGTATGTCTCCCTCACAGCTGGTGGCTGTGTGGGAGAGGACACGATACCTTAGAGGGGGTGTCTGATCCAGTAGCGCCGTGGGATATCTCAGTTCTAGTACTGGAAGAAGGTCCAGCAGACTGGGGAGACTGCTTCCACAATCAAATGCAAAGAGTTTGAAAATAGAAGTATGTCCAATGTGAAATCATTTAACTCTTTTAAGAAATCATGTGCATTTTCTGGCCCATTAAAAATGACCTTTTGCTTCTTTATCCTTTTTCTTATCTGTTTGTATGACTGTTTGATTGTTTTGCCTTTATAGACAAGTATGAGGCCTGTATTTCTGCAGAAGATCATTTGGAAAATGGAGATTTGACATTATGTAAGAACATACACATTTAACACAGGCAACAATGGCATATACAGTAAAACAGACATTCTCTCGGCTTCCGTAAGATAGCCTCTGGATAGCTATCCAATTTAAAAAAGGCTGAATGGAATGCCAGCCCAGTTATGGCAGCAAGTCTGTGTTGAGGAAACCACAGTAGGCTGCTGTCTTCTCTGAATCTGAGGAGATAACACAATCTCCGCACCACAACAAAGGCACCCTAGCCTGGATTCAAACCCACAACCCAAGACCCGTGAGGCAGCCACACTAATTGCAAAACCACACTACTTACAAGACAGCCTTGTAAATCGATATTTTAACACCTGCTGCTGGTTGTGTGAAGGAGGGGAGGGTACCTTGGAAGGAGTATCTGATCCGTTAGCATCATGGGATGTCCGAGTCCTCTTGGAAGAAGGTCCAGGAGCCTGTAAGAGGAGACGCTTTTCAATAACAGCAATAGTTATTACATCATTATTATTTTTATTAATGATAATTTCAATTAGAACCACTGTGAAGCTTTTGCCTCACTTATATTGAGTGTTCACATATTTTAATTATACTTCCTCCAAAATCAATCCCAAATTTCCTGAATACATGATATGCATAGGCTAGAAATAATGTGCATGTTTTCCCACTTTCTGTTTCAGTTCTATAACAGCTTCAGTTCAATGTATTTTTATAAACCGCCTTTCACAACAAGGTTGTCCCAGGGAGCTTAAAAGTACTGTCCTTTCAGTTGATAACAGGACGAGAAATTTATATTAAATAAAAATGTGAACAAATTAAAAGGCTCATGTAATGCAAGAAAGGTTTGTGAAATGTCAAATTGTGATTATAATTTAATCACAATTTGTAATCTGATTTTAAAGTTTAATACCGGCAGTGGTAACCTAATAAAATACCATTTTATTTACAAATGCTTTTCAACAAAGTCTAAAGAAAAACTGAAGAAAAGCATTAAGCTCCAGACAATGCGTGTTGACACTGTCGAGATGTGTTGTTGTGTACCCTTAACACTTCCAGTATTTTACTGGAAATTTACCTCAGAGGAAAAGTTGAGTCCATTGCTTTCTTTTCGAGCAGTGTCTTCACATTGCACAGAGCGAAGACTGTTTTCAGAGGATAGCTCTTTCTCCTAAAAACATACCAGGGAATGGAGTTTATTAGTATAACACTATTAAATCTATACACACATACTACTAATAATATTTTTATGGTTTGTGTTTGTTTGGAGGAAAAAGACACTCTTGTAAGCAGATATGTGCTACAGAAAATGAACTCTTTTACCAAAACAAAGCCCAGTTCATTACGTACTTCAAATTATATTTATAGGTTTCAGTTTTTCCTTTTACTGACTCTGCCTTCCTAAAAGAGTTAAAATAAAGTTAGCGCAGGTAGATACTTCATTGCTTCAACAAAACTACTGAAAATTACTCAAACTAAACCCTGCAGCCTGCGTGGCAGTGAAGTGATTTGAAAGCTTTAGAGGTTTATTCAAGACCTTTATGTTGGTTTACAAAGCTTTGAATGGCTTTGGTCCTGGTTTGAATAAATGCCTTCTTCTCTGTTTCCACTGAGTTCACATTTGATTTTTGTATGTAGTGCTTTATTTAACCAGAATATTTTAACTGACAGCAAATCATTTGCACTGACAACATGGAGAGCACCCATTGACACACCAAGGCATTCACCATAATAGCGCTTTGCGTGCTCCAGGGTACAACAGCTGTGCCTCCACTCGGGATCTGAACCTGCAAACCCCTGGTTCAAAGCCTCTGTTCCCTACCCCATCCAGCCCAAGGTCCACACTGCACACTGAAACTGAGGAAATGTTTTCTGCCAAGACTAGAGTGCTCCATCTTCAAAAGCCATGACTGTTAAGAATAACACAGGGTTTAGGCTTTAAAGATATTGTGTTTTTACTTCTAAATTCAGATTTTAGCAGACTGCATAGGCCGGCATGTTCTGAAAGAAGTAGAAGGAGAGGAGTTTATGGCTATATGTAAATGTATAGTGGAATTCTAAATAGCATTTTTATTTATTTGCGCCATTCTCTCAGGATGTGCACAGTAGTAATAATACTAATTGCTTATATTTATACAGCACTTTTCTAGACTCTCCATTCAAAGTGCTTCACAGGTAATGGGGACTCTCCTCCACCACCACCAGTGTGCAGCCCCACCTGGATGATGCGACGGCAGCCATAGTGCACCAGAACGCTCCCCACACACCAGCTCTCAGTGGGGAGGAGAGCAGAGTGATGAAGCCAGTTCAGAGATGGGGATTATTAGGAGGCCATGATTGGTAAAGGCCAATGGGAAATTTGGCCAGGACACCGGGGTTACACCCCTACTCTTTTTGAGAAACGCCCTGGGATTTTTAATGACCACAGAGAGTCAGGACCTCGGTTTTACGTCTCATCTGAAGGACAGTACAAAAGAAGACGTGGTAGTAAATAGTTTTTTTTTTTTTGCAGGTCTGAGCTGTAAAACAGTGTGCTGGTCATCCTAGGCAGCAGAGCTTGTGATCCAGTGATCCAGTTCTGTGGAGAACACATCTTACCTTTTTATTCAAGGAGATCAGTGCGTCCTCCACATCCGCAACATCAAACAGGTCGTCTTCCTGAAGATCCCAGCACAGGAAAGACAACCATGAAATACAAATCTTAGTAGACAATAGATATATCGTTTGTCCAAAACAGCTTTTACTATACAAATCAATGCAGTATTACCACATACAGTATATGATACAAACTCACACAGCTTAAACAAATTTAGTCTTTTGCACAGACTAAATTTGTTTTAAACTACTTTAAAATGTCTCTTTTAAAAATAATATTTTTATTTATATAGCATCTTTCCAAACCCTAGGACACTTAATGAAGAAAAAGACAAAAATAAAGTACAATTAAAAGTAAACAAAAAATGAAAAAGAGCATACATTTTTTTACAGACGTATGCAATCAGGCAATTTCCTTCCCGATACATCATCATTATTATAGCAAACTATGAAACCTGTGGAATATTTCACTGCCGTGCTCAAGCGAGACATGATCAAGTGTAACAGGGACGAGAATAACAGGACTGCAAATGAGATGTGCAAACTCCTGAATTGACATTTTCACGCAGCTAAATGTAATTCCCCATTAAACCAGCAGATGGCAATGTCTGCAAAAGAGTTACAGCGGACTGTTAATGGGGAAATAAATAATGAAGAGCGTCATTTTCGGTCATTATCATTGCTAGCAACAAACAGTAGAAGTGGTGACAACAGCATTAACAACAATAATAATATTAGAAAGCATAGATATTTTCCAAGATGGTCCCCTTATTGATCAGATTTAGCGTTCAGCTCTGAGTTACAAAATATAATCTTATACGGGCCTAGTTATATTGGTTATAACTACTACTACTACTAATAATAATAATAAGAACAACAACAACTTACAAGAGGGGATGACTGTAAAAGTGATCCCAGAGTCTGACCACATATAAACACGAGCCAGCCGAGGACAATCATCGTCCCTGCCGGTTCAGTGTCCTGTGATGAGGAAGCCCCCGCAGCGCCGGGGGACACCGAGGAGCACGGCCACGTCACAGGAGGGGTCGCCCAGCGACGCGGGGGACAGGGCAGGTCCACTGTGACCTCCGCCACACGCGGGGCCCGGCGGGACACACCTCGCCTGGACGTCAGTCTCGACTCCGACGCACCCAGCTGCGCAACTGGGCGAGCGGTCATGATTAATGCCAAAAGGCATCATTTACTTTTTAAGATATTTCACTGATTTTCGGGTTTACAACTTACATCCCAGGAATACAAGCAAATGACAATAAGTCACGCCGTGTAAAAACAATGCATTTGATGACACCGGGCAAATACATATTTCGATTTGAAGAAATAAAATTAATAAAGCGGAGGCGGTTAAGTATTGCTGGGGCCCTGGGTTAAGAAAAACGGCGAGTTTGTTTTTCTCCCCATGTTTGTGGGGTTTTTTTTTCCCACCGTCCAAAGACATATATTTAGGCCCTAGCTGTGAGCGTGTGTCTGTGTCTGGTGTCCCACCCGGGGTGTATCCTGCCTTTCGCCCGTTGCTTCCCGGGATGCGACCCTGAATCGGAAGAAGCGGTTAGGAAATGGAGGACTGACTGATGGGACGGGCTGTACTGTTCACATTTTTAAGGATCAAGGTGGGGATTCAGCCCCAGCAGGCTGTGTTGCTGCTGATCGCGAGCCCTTGACTTGGCACTCTTCCGTATAAAAAAACCCTCAATGGTTCTGCTCTCTAACGCTCAAAACGCACAGAAATATCCAATTGCCAATACTATTGGCCTCCTCTCCGGTGTTGTCGCGTCGGTTTCCGGATCACATGCCGATTTTTCCAGTCCTGGGGCATCATTGGTTGAAAAATGACTCCTTAATAAAAGCTCGCTTCATCGATCAACAAATAACACCGTCCCGTCCGGCGACAGTGTCGCCCCCTCCTGGTATCCAGGTGACGTCAACCCCCCCGCCATGGTGCCGTTCCCGTGCTGGGAAAACCCGGCCTCCGAGCATCGCACTGTAGGCTCGTTCCTACCCACTGTTTTAAAATCTGCAGTGAACAATTTTAAGTATTGCTTTGTCCCTTTCTGCACGGTAGATGTGCTGCTTGTGTGTTTTGCCTGCGCGGCGTGTCGCCGGAGACGGGGGGAGAACCGACACACACCCGTGCCGATGAATAGCGCTGAAATGACAGGCGGTATGTAACGGAGCTCAAAGTCCCCTCTGCAGCAGGACCTAAACCTTGCTCGAGTCGTGCTGGACAGGTGCGGGCTTGACTCGGGGGCTGTGTCCAGCCCAGTTTGCACACCCGGGTGTGACTGGAATAGATCTCATGTTGTTGTGTCGGAGAAACCAGGTCACCCAAGAGGGGGAGATTAAAGGCTGTCATACCCGCTTGTCCTCGCACCCCAGACACACAACGCAGTCCACCGGCTGCTCTGAATTGTTAGCTCCCCACCCCGGGACAGGACTGGCCCGCCAGCGGACCGGTTCCCCTCCGGGCGAGCCTCTCCGCCGGTTCTCTGGGCTCGGTGCAATATACCTTTCCCGTGGGGTTAAAGAAAAGGCTCTTTCATTCAGGTCAAACGGAGACATCGTGGAAAATACGGTTTTGAGTTCATGTGCCCGACGACCGGCACAACCACGGCGTGAATCACGGGGAAATCCCCGAAATCAACCGCCGCCACCCGGTTCACAGCGTTAATAACACGTTGTGCTTCACGTTGTGAAGGCAAACAATCGGTGAAAAGGAAACCATGCAGTACAATCGTTTTCATTGCGATTGGGTTGTTGTTTTTTTCTCCCCGAAAAGAAACAGAGTTGGATTTATTGGTACCGTGAATACCCCTGTTAAGAATGGATGTGACAGTACCGGGAAGTCGTTAACAGAAGCGTGAAGCTGGCCGGGATCGTGTCGTGCGCCGCAAGCGTGGGCGCGCCGTGTCCGGCCAGCATCTGCGGGGACGGGTCTCCTAAAACCCTCCACGGACACGCACGGCGGCGTGCAGCCACGCAAGCCGCGGTTATACCGGGGACGCCTCGTCTCCTGCCTATTGCATTACAAGGCGGAAACACGGGAGTGTAGTATTATCCCCATTCACACGTTTGTCTTCGACCTGTACGCTTCTGGAGTGCACAGGGGCTCCCGCCTCCCCGTCCCAAATGCCGGAGTATGATTTCCCGTGCTTAGTTTTAATGACAGAGTTTTATGACCCTACTCTGCAATCTAAGCACTGCCGATGTGTGACGGGGGAGGGGGGTAACAGTTTGGTCCGCACAGCGCTCCGACACACATTTCCACGTGTCCCCTTTAAATCGCAGAGCTCCCGGCAGTGGCCTCGTCTCCTTTAATCTGGAGGATCAGAAGGGTGACGTCAACCTGCCCCTGAGCCGCCAGCTCCGATTGGCTGGAGGTGACGTCAGCTTGTTTTTTTTTCTCTGAAGCATGACCTCATCCTTAGTTCATTTTTAGGTTCTAAAGTGCACCTTCTGTTTTTTTTTTCTCTCCTGAATCGCTAATACCCTGTAAATGCAGATTGCTTATCTCCCCAATCTCGACCACACTCTTGTCTCCCAAACACAGGGAACATTAATTGCTACAATTAAGCGTTTCCTTTCTGTAGTGCATGGTTACCATATCCCCAATAAGCGCAGTGCAGCCTACTGCTGTGGCCGTCGCCCCTACCCCTCTGCCCCCCTCGCTCTCGTACCCCCGATTTGTAAACATTAATATAAACAGGCAGCGTAGCTAATGCGGAGGCGCTTTATGGTCTATAGAAATTAGAGGACCGGCAATCAAGGCTTTGTGGCGGAGGAGGTGAGTTTCTATTTTTTTTCTAATCTGAAGATTTTTAAAATCACATTTTTTTTTTTTGCGGCGTGTTTAAATCTCTCTTTGCTATGTCATTTCCACCCCTTCGGCCGGTAGGTACCGGTACAAGTGTTTCACATGAGCATGAGGCAGTAGCGGGAGGTGAACCCCAACTGCTATCAATATCGTATTCTGCGACGCATCATGCTGATGGTCATGTAAATGGTTGCGAGTCCCTTTCGTTTTGTCTCGAATTTCCCCACGGCTTGTGAAATGTGTGGTGACCAAGGTAGGTTAGTCCCCTCTCCTCCTTTTAACTTGTCAGTGTGATCGACCAGATGACTTCGTCTTCACGGTCATTCTGTGCACAATATTGTGCGGCAATAACACAGCTTTCGATCGTATTCTCGGCGGACCTTTGTTAAATTGATTTGTTTTTTACCAAATCGCGTTCTGGCATCCCAACGATTATGAGTTTCTCTTGTGGATCTGCGATTCCAAAATTAAACCATTCCGATTAATGTCATTATAAAGGCGACGTATGAAATTTGCGTTATTTATCTGATAGGATTCGGTAAAATTCTAAATTTCCATTAATGATAATTGTAGTAATAGCGTCACGGGCGACGGGATAATCTAAAGACACATTCATTAAAAGGACGACCATTTCTGTTCATATTGGGAAAACTGTTTTGTTTTGTATCATGTTTTTGTACTGCTGCGTTTTCAACAAAATATCGGCGTTGCTTCTTTTACCACGCGGTGAAAATGAGTGGTTCGTCGTATTTCGAATTGATGTGCTTATGAACATGTCAGTTTTCTCGACATATGATGATCTCTGTGCAAGGCAATGTGTATTTTGTGAATGTTTTGTTTTACAACTTGGAGGCTTGTTATTTATTTTTGGGAAACTTGTTAAACCATTCTAAGTATTGTGTATTAAGTTATCTAGTAATTAATTTTAAACTGAGTAATTAATCCTGATGGTAGGTCATCTTTTCTTTATTATATAATGTTAATATTCACTAAGTACTTTACATAAGGTGATTTTTTTCTGAAGGCTTTTAATGCCGGATAAGCATTAACCATTGAAGGATAATAATGTTTTCGCCTCCGCACGTATAAAGCACAGTTTTCCTTTCATTGTACTGTACTCGTTTAAGAGAGAATAATGAATTTGTTTTAAAAAATGTGTGAAATATGTATACAAGTTTTATAGTTCAAATAAAAGACCACTCTGTAGTTTCTTAAAAATAGGAGTTTTGTTGGAGGAGAGTTCAATATCTGAGGAGCTGGACGATGTTTCACCTGCTGGTCTAAATTTCGAGCTGTTTATCGTGTTATAGTGTATTTTGTGATATGACTGAAACAGAAGTATATATTTAATAAATTGGTAACAGTATAGTCTGTTTTGTGCTCTCAGGTTTTCTTAGATATTTGCTTAGATACTTAAATTAAATTTAAATTCTTAAATTTGCTTAGATACTGCTTGCAAACGGTATGTACCAAGTTGTCCATTAATTCATCCTGTTTGATAATCATAGCTATCCATTAACAATATCCAGCTGTTCTCGCATTGTGAAGGCATGAGACAGGGGTCTGGGAGACTGGGGCTGTGTCCCACAAGTCATTGCAGTGCAGGCTGAGACAGTGTCCACAGTTTCTCACAGTTTGCTAGTCTGCTTCCTCCTTGTCTCACCGTGTGAAAAACTGCGGCACTGCCGATAGGTTCTCAAAGAACAGTCCGAGACACTGTCCACGTGTTCTTGCAAACCTGGGACAGAGTGAGACAGTGTCCGCCAGGAATGTCCTGCCCTGTTTGTGGAGGGCAGCTGTGCCTGCAAATTTACATTCCAGCTGGGCTCTTAACTAGCTAAACCAGCTGGTTACTGACTTAACTGGATCAGCTGAATAGTTTCTCCAAGCTCTTCAGCTGCGGCTGTCTTAGAGAGAGCTGGGAAACCTGCAGACACACTTACTGGCCTCCAGGACTGGGTGCCTCTGGTGTGCACGGAATTAAAAGAATGAGCCCTGTGTGTTTTATACGTCCACATTTCCTTTTCCACAAAGATGGTCCTGAGTGATAATTATAGTTTTTAATATCAATATAATAAACCCCTGCTTCTTCATACCTGAAATTAAAATGTGGTGTGTTAAAATGAAGCACAGTGGAAAACGAAGTATTAGCCAATGAAAGCAAGCCCTTCCAGCAGGCATGTGACTGAGATCCATTTAGCTGTAGCCACCTATCTTCTGGAGAATTATTCCGAATTATGAGCAGCACTGAAGAGACAGCTTATTTGTCAAGGCTTGGGTTTTGAAGGAGGTTAGGTTTTTGTCTCTTGGACATACTTGGTGCTCGATGGTTTAGAAAAAGCTGAGAGAATGACAACAGTTGCACATCATTAACACACATTTCAGATGAGTTGCATGTGCAGATAAAAGTGGTTACAGATGTGGATTTAGCGTCTTGAGACAAAGAGTGACCTTATTTTGCTGTTTTATTGTCATGTGCGTCCCGAATTGTTCACCTAACCTGCTTGTGCTGCGCTGGCATCAGGGTGACCCAGTGCCCAGCCGCGGGCATGCAGAATGCTTCAGTCTTGCCTGACTGCTCTTGTCCAATTCATCTCAGGCTCTGCTTCAACGCAGCTTTATTTGCTGTTTGTTGAGGCTAAGCCTTTTTGTCATGTTTGTTTTTCCCCAATCGTTTTCTGCATATATTTCCTTTACCCTCCTAGTGGTCTTATCTGGCAAGGGGAATATTAATAATAATAATAAATAATAATAATTGCTTACACTTATATAGAGCTTTTCTGGACACTCCACTCAAAGTGCTTTACAGGTAATGGGGACTCCCCTCCACCACCAAAAGTGTGCAGCCCCACCTGGATGATGCGACGGCAGCCATAGTGCGCCAGAACGCTCACCACACATCAGCTATTAGTGGGGAGGAGAGCAGAGAGTAATGAAGCCAATTCATAGATGGGGATTATTAGGAGGCCATGATTGGTTAGGGCCAATGGGTAATTTGGCCAGGACGCCGGGGTACATATTAATGCACATGTACTCAGTGTTGTAGGTATATGGGCTCTGTGTGATTTGAGAGAAGCCCTGTTTACGGATTTGAAGCTTGCACAGTTAATGGCTGTGAAAGGATGGTAAAAACAAATGGTACAGCTCATTGTCTTGCATATGAATCCCATTGCTCTGATGTCCTTATACTACATGTGCTACAATTTGCATGGTTTAGGACTGTTTTATTTCCCACATGGCCGTGTTTACATTCCTACCTGCAACGGGTTAAATCTGTTTTCTCTGATGTGGATTTCTGAAAGGGGTGGCTTCCCGAAAAATGTTCTTTGTTTTTAACACTATTTAATATTGGAGCACATTAAACAAGATCTGCAGATTGCAGTACAAGCAGAATGGCATGCCCAATGGTGGAGTGAATAGGGGCCTGCCCATTAATGAAGTCATCTCCTTTGAAAATACCTGTAAGGCTGACCAGGCAAACAGTGCTAATCCATTGGGTATTGTTCCTCCAGTGCGCACACTACTAGGTGACTGATTGAACTCGTAAAGACAAAATGCTGGTCTGATGGATTAAGCAATAAAATGCTCCAAAATCAAAATAATAAACGAAAGGACTCTGTGCTGATGCTGCACACATTAAATAACTGCTGAGCTGAAAAAGCTCCCAAACAAACACAGTCACAGTTACAAAGAAGTGCTGATAAAGTTTAAAACACCAACAGTTAATGAGTAACCAGGCTGTATGACTAAAACTGGGTTTGCTTACCACTGTTTGCTTTAATGTTTGATCTGCCTCCCTGCCTCACTGAGTGCAGATTATTCCCTCAGTGCAAAGAAAAGGAGCTTGTTCCTTGTGTGGATGAGCTGATGCTGATTTGTCAGTGGGGTGATTCTGAAGGGGTTTCCTCCATTGTCGTGGATCCTGTTTAATCAGTCTGTAATCTGATGACTTCACCTTACACCAGGCAGTTCCAAAGAAGGAAGGACTCGAAAGCCAAACGAAGGTCAACACCTTTGCTACATGCTTAGATTGATGTTCTCCAGGCATTTTAATTGTTCTTTACTAAGGGGTAAATACAGTATCAGAAAAAAAGACTTTTTTTCCAGCCCAAGACTGCAGCAGACATTTCTTCTTTAAATTATGCAAATTTGCATTTTTGTAACACTTTTTGTCTCAAATGGTCAGAAACACTCTACGTATACAGTAAGAGAATACCTGCAGTGTAAGAGATGTAGTCAGTCACCTCTGCTTCATTAAGAAGGTAGATGTTCTGCGTCTGAATCTCTGTCCAATCCTGTCATTGCAAGTGGGAACGTGTTCTCAGTTGACTCATATTGAAGAATTAAAATGACTTTGCCAGTTAAATAATGAGGAATCTTTAGGCAGGTCATATTTTTCGCTTGTACTGGCCTTTTGCCACAGGGTCTTGAATAATCAGGTAGTCAAGGCTTTACCTTACCTTCTTATTTGAGGGATGGAACCTCAGCACAGTCTCTCCAGTTAGCGTACTGGGTTGTTGGTTTATAAATTCACAAAGGTCTTCCCTCCGGAAATTCCCGAAGGAAAGGCCGCCACCTACTGGTCAGTGCCATTTTAAGCCACAACCTGTTTTTCTTTGCTGGGATTCTATACTATTACTGAGCAGACCCAGCCATGCTCAGCATCTGAGATCTGCTGACAGGATCAGGCTGAAAATGTGTAGTGCTGTTTTAATATATTGTATATGGTTCCATGGGCTTATGTTTTTTTTCTTTCCAGTTGTGTTTGTCAGTCTACTTCTCTTTATTTCAGTAGGATGTTCTCAGTTGCTCCCAAATTCAGTTGCTGAATAATTCATTATCTCTGGATTTGGAAACCTTTTTTAGAAGTGATAAAAATCACTGTATAAATTCATGTGTTGACTGGGATTTTTTTTTTCAAATTCCTTTGCACTCTAAATTTATAGAAGATTACAGGGGGGAAGGGAACATGACAAATGGGTATATATTCAATTCGGCATCACCAGTTCATTTTTGGTGTATGTATAACATGCTACGCTGTCATAGTTACTCCTGTGTCTGGTCAGGATACATGGAGACACATGGCCCTGTGCCCTTGGCTTTTCTGATATGTCCACCTGCTGAGTCTTTCACCTGTCATGGTCTCTTGCTGACATCATTGCAGGCCTGCAAGCTTGTAAGGCAAGCAAGCGCCTGGGCTAGTTTCAGGAGTATGTGTTTGCCTGAAGGTCACAGGCGCCCTGTCTGATGATTCCCAGTCCTTTACCAATCCCAGTCAAATCCCAGTCATGGTCGACTAGGGTCATGACCCGGGCTCGATCCCGCAATGTCAACCTGTGCTTCAGGGGAGTGGCTCGGAAGCCTTTCATAATTAAGTGTTTAATCTAGACTTGAATAACTCAAAATAACAAAACCTATGTGAAAGGCCGATAGTGGATGTATTTTGACCATTTCTGCTAACTCTCCCTAGAAGTTGGATCCTGAACTGAAAATAGTAAAAGAAACTAACATGAGTGAGCTATTAAACAGGATCTGGTGTGGCTTAAGAGACGGAGATGGCGCTAAGTCAGTTCAGTTCTGCAGAGCCCACTGCTGACCCACACTAGATCACGAATAAGATCACGAGTGGAGATCACTACACGCTGTAGTGTTGATTTACCAAGAAGGTTAAAAAACCTGAAGGGTAAAGTCTCACAATTCAGTGCCATACTCAGAGAGTAATGATTTAATGTCCTGCTTTTGGCATTACTCTCTTGCGTGCATGCATAGTTGATTTGCAACAGAATGGACAATGGCTGCTTTCAGTTTGAGTTCGAACGTGAGGAAGGAATATATTATTGTAGCTATCAGGTTGCTCTTAGTCATAGTTACTACTGACTTCATGGTATCACAGGCAGACTCTGGTCTTTTGCCTGTTCCCACAACTGGCAGTTGCTCTGGAGATAGTCTGGCATCTTGTCTGTTAAACTGATCACCATTTACCATTATTTGTTTTCCACTGATTTTCACATTTACCATATTTTTAAACTATACAAAATATTTGTTTCACTCCTTTAGAGCATTCTTCAAGTTATTTTAAAGCCATTAGCCTTTAATGCCCCCAACACTTGGTGAAGTATGAGACCAGGATTCAGAAAGTCTTGAACTCTTCAGGACAGACACGGACAGGCTCAGTAAGTTCAGGTCTGCATGATCTCATATTTTGTTGAGATACAGTATAGAGATATCTGCTAGTGTTTACCTCTTTTGAAGTGTTGCTACTAAGCCTTTGTCAGTTTCTCCTTTAATCCTCTGTTGCTATTCCTAACTGTTTGACTGTAGAGGACTAAGTCATATCACAAGGTTGATTTATTGTTTTCAGTTGAAGCTGATTGGTAAGAGATTTGGTCCTTACGCTTACTGTTTGCTGAAGAGATAAAAGACTTATGTTAGAAGTGCATGCAGATGATACTGTAAGTTTTATTTTAGTAACACAAATGCACTGCTGCTATTCAGAGAGAATGGGTTTTTATAGGTTGTACACTTTGAAGAGAGGACAGTAGGGTAACAGAGGAGGAGGGTGTTATAAAATTGTGACACTGCATTATTAATTAGGTTCTGCGGTTGTATTTGACACTTAATTTAAAATTATTTTTTCACAATTGTGAAGTTCTATATGTGTTATGTTTACGGGAGAAACATAATAGAAATCATCCCGCATTTGTTGTGAGATCTGCAAGATTTAAATACTCTTAATTTATTGTACTGTCC